>NC_071532.1:67337874-69737874 GCF_026979565.1 Vidua chalybeata | reverse complement strand
CATCTTTGTGACCCTTAGCAATGTGCAAAAGATGAAGGAGTAGGGGAGAAAATAGGGATGGAAATTATAAGATACCAATCTTACATTCTCTCTATTGGAAATGAAAAGGTTATGTTCTTTCTCTTTGAAGATTTGTGCACTTGGTGAAGAGGAAGAAATTGTTGAGTCTGGCAGGCTGCAATTAGGTCACCCTGAAGCCTTCTTTTTTCCAAGTAAACAATCCCAATTCTCTCAGCATTTTCTCAGAGGAGAGGTTCTCCATCCCCCTCATCAACCTGATGTCCCTTCTCTGGACTTGCTCCAACAGGTCAATGTTGTTCCTGTGCGGGGAACCCCAGAGCTGGATGCAGCACTGCAGGTGGGGTCTGACTTCCCTGGGTTAGAAGTTGTCTAGGAGCAAAGTACCTTCTGTTTGGAAGCAACATAGCTGGCTTTATCTACCATTAACAAAAACAGCTTAGTGCAGCTTCTCTTCGTTCTGTAGAGAGGCAGATTGGTTGATTGGGCTGATGGATTGGTTTTTGCAGCACTGAGAATAAGCTCGCATAGTCAGCCTGGAAGGACAAATGTACAGACACAGCACCCAACTAACACAGTGACATGGCTTGTAAACTACACCTGCTTTTTGCCTGGCTGATTTGGACTTGGACACATTAAACACAGACATCTCTCTCACCCCACCTTGTAGATGTATTCTGAGTTAACGTTGTGAGATTCTTCTGATTTGTGGCTGGATTCCTTAACTTATTCAGTGGGAGGTACCCTTGTCTGTTTTCAGTTTAGGCAGTAAGAGATCTTTTTCTCACACCTTTTCTCTATGTTGTTAGTTTACTGAGTAATCTCTCCCAGGCTGTGGTGGCTTGGGTTGTGTGTTTATCAAATGCCTAGAATAATGGAGTCTGATTTTGACTATGCAAATAGTAAATAACAGCACAAAAGACCAAAAAAAAGTTGGCATCTTTCAAAAGCTCTGAATGAGTACATATCATTTGCAATTTCAGAGTGGAACTTATCAGGCTTTTTAGTTCTTGTGTAATTTAATGGGTGTGTATGAGGTGCAGAATTAAAAGAGAGGCTGAGAGGCCTATGAACATTCCACAGGGGAGTATTTTAAATACAATCTAAGTGACAGTCCTGCAGGTAATGAGTGTACTCACGTGAAATGGACTCCCTGGTTCTTGATGAACAGCTCAATGCCCATTCCTGTCACGTTTCCTGTCAGAAATTGAGTGTAGCCAGAGCTCTTCTGTATTTGGGTTGAAACATCCTGATGTTTTTCAGGAAAATGCCTGTATTTAAAGTTCTAACAAACCTGAATTATGGAGGTTCCTGTGCTCTCTGATGGAAGAGTAGAAATCCAAAGGCAACCAGAGCTGTACTATTACTCATGTGAGTCTGTCTCATTGTGAGCACTATCTTAGGCCGTGTATCTGTGGCTTGGAGCGACTGGTAATTGAACTAACCAGTTCTTCAATACGTTCTAGATGGTATCTTCTCTTGGGATGAGTAGAAAACTTTACTATATAGCTTTTGAATTAAAGTGAAGCTAGTCATTTTAACACAGAATTTTCAGTGTTCCATATGCAATAAATTTATGGGTAAGTTAGATTCTGTGGGAGAGACCTCACGTTTTCACTAGAATTCAATATGAAAGGACAAAAATGAGTAGAATTACAACAGTACTGTCTACTGGTTCATTATAGTTAATAAATCAAACAAAAAAAAAAAAATAAAATTAACATAAAAATTGAGGCCTAAATGCAGCTTTTTCTGTTAAGATAACGAGCTTCTCATCTTGACTTTCAAGAACTATTTGTTAGCACAAACATACTATCTTTGCATCAAAGGATAGTTTAGAAGATGCTTTAATTTTAATAAATTGAAGTTCAAAACAAAAAGGAGTCTTATCCCAAAAAACTTCTACATGTGTTCCGGGGTACTAGGAATATCTTACAAAGAAATAAAAAATTAGAAAATCAGCATATACTTCATAATGTAAGTTTTTGTTAGAAGTAAATCTAGTCACATGATAAACTAGTCTGTTTTGTTATGTGAAAAGTCTCCATTTTCCCCCCTGTAAGTACTAACCACAATGTGGTAGTGAGACTTTAATACAAAAACACAATCAAAAAGTGACCTCAAGTATAAACATTGTGAAACAGTGTTGTGCTTTAGTCCTGAGTATTTTTATGAATCCTCTGCATCCTAAATGAACCTAGATTTAATGGGCTTATATCTCTTTTCTCCTTTCTCTGCTTTGTAGAGTACAGTGCTCAGAAGCTGTGTGTGAGCTTGGCAGGAGCTGCTGGCACTGGAAGAATGTCCCACTAGCTGCCAAACCAGTGGGGCAGCATCAGAGGCAGTAATAATAGTTCAGGGCTCACCCGGAGGTATTCGAGGGAGGATTGCATCTTACAGGGGTGCTTGCTTTGGCTGCTGGGGAGGAACTGAACAGGAAGTGTCCAACAAAATCTTGGCAACTTCAAATTCTCAATTTCTCTGTCTACATGTGCTCTAGCAAGTTCAAATATTGAGCAGAGTATTTTTGATGACATGTAGTGTTGCCTGATCTAATCAAGATTCTTGTGATGAGTATTTATGTTTAAAACTTCTGTCAAGTATCTTCTAAAAGTACAAAATATGGTTAGGCCATGGGAGATAATTACTGTTAGGTATTTGAATCACTTCTCACTGTTGGATGCCTATTTACTTTACCTGATTTGTCTTCAAAGATTTATTTTTCAGTTGTTTCCCTTGGAATTGTTTTAATTATTTTTTTAAATGATTTTGCTAAATATAATAATGATTTATTAATATCACTGCCATTGTGATTAACTTGCCATATGCTACAGTTTAGTTTTGCTTGGCTTTGCTTGGTTTTAAAAGGAAAAAACAAAGGTCTGTATACCTGTCTGGACATGTCTAATCTCTTCTAAGTTAGATCTGAGTTACTTGACAACCTTTGACATATTTCCTTGTGTAATTCTTCTAAACAGTGCTTTCCCCCTCCCTGCTTGTTTTCTGTAGTAGTGCTTCTCCTGCATCCAGCTTAAAGCAAGTCCTCTATGCTCTGAAGACTCCACATGTTGATAATTGATTAAGGTTTGTCCAAGTCCAGAAGTCTTCTGTTCCCACAGAAGACTTTATTATGTTCCATGGAGTTTTTTCTCACCCAGTAATGGACTGGATAGGCTTTTCCAGTTGAAGTGGAACTCCCGGGTTACCGTGGGACAGCTGCCAAAGCAATGTGCTATTATGTATTCGTTTCTTCCCACAGGGAGATGTATCGGTTCTGACTTTGTTTCACATGAAGCAGGAGTTAACAAGAGTTTACAATTAATTTCCTGGTCGAGACACTGCAACCAAGACAGAAGGATTTCTCTCTCATTAGTAATGCTGCTTATTTTTTTTCCAACATGCACTTCCCTCAGTTCTTTTTTTTTTTTTTTTTTTGACATAATATTCCCCAGACTATCCACCATCTGATGTGTCTCTCATAATTCTGAAATATATTTTTATTTACTTCCAGAGGACTCACTGATATACAGGCTGTATTGCAGCATAGGCATGTAGAGAAAATTTGATATAAATTAAAAAAACATAAATTAATTTTCTATACAATACATAATTGTTTTCTATACAAGACATATACAACAATTGTTTTCTATACAAGACATATACAAATAATAATTGTTTTCATTCTAACATGTTTATTTTGATTTACTGAGTTTTTTACTAGTATGATGTCCATTACACGTGCAGATGATTATAAATAAATTTTGCTGCTGATGACAAATTAAGTGTTCATGTCATCTAATGAAGCAAGTGTGAGCAGCTAGGTGTTGGCAGCAGCAGGCTGTGATGTGTGTGAGATGCACATGCTTCCTTTTTTGTACTTTCAAAAGAAATCAGAGTGCTTCTCCAAGGGTAGATTTTGTTAGTTGGTGCTTTTCTTTCCTTTTTTTTTTTCCTCAGTGTGTGTAATAGTCCATCTAGTGTTTGAGTCATTTTTACTTGTGAAAGGACTTCTGAACTCCTCTTTCAAGTAGCCTCTTACTCAGTTTGTGGGAAGAACACATGCATTTGCCTTTACCTCTCCAATCACATTAACAGTATCAGGGGAAAGAGCTGTGAAATAAAGGCTATTGAGAGTTAAGATCATGAAAATAAATACTGTCTAACTGGATACTGAAATGTGGACAGACTTACTTGATTTAGCATTTTTTATGTCTTCCCTGGATTGCCCTCACTTGCCTCTATTTTCCTTGTAATTTTAGCCTGTGAATACAAAAACTTGGAGACTCTTGAGTATGCCATTTTCTGAACTTTAGTGTCAGGTTTTTACAGGAGATGTTAGAACTTGGTCAAAAATAGAGAAATTACACTATAACTCATCAAAAATAGAGAAATTACTACTATAACTCATCAAAAATAGAGAAATTACTACTATAACTCATCAGAACAAGGGTTTGGCAGAACCTTTCTCTGCACGTGCATTTTAAATAGTCTTTCGCTTTTGAGCAGTGGTGCTCATTTCAGGCTCAGGGATGCATGTGTGCATGGTTACTGCTCAAACATAAGGACTTTCTAATCTAGCAATATCCACAAGGATCCACAGATTTGCTGCTGCCACTTGTGCTTCCTCTCAGAGGAACACAGGGCCAGACTTCTGCCCATGTTTCAAACGCTCCTCAGCCTGAGCGTAAGTTTCTTGTTCTTGTGGAGCTTTTAACTTCAGCTTCCAATACTATTAAAAAGCTGGGGTTCATTGGTTTAGGTCCTTTGTCACAGAGTTCACAAAGCTGAAGAAGGACACATGAACAAACAAGGCAGTGATTGGAGGCATCTGGGGGAGTAGTGAGCACCTCCCAAAACTGTGAACACGAATATTTTCCACTGGTGCTCATGCAGCTTTGGATGTTGGTGACCTGCTTCCAAAGTACCTGGGTGAGGAACAGGTGCTGTGGCACTGCCAGTGCCTTCTGCATCTCTCCCAGGGTGGAATCACGATCAAGGGAAAATAAGGAAAAAATCTGGGCCCTACCCTCCCTGTGGTATCTTATTATGTAATCCTTATTAACACTGTAGTGTCCAGTACCATTGCTGGCACAAGCCAGGATGCCAGGTTATATTTGGCAGAGAAGCCAGGGTATGTGAGCTGCAGGCAACACTGACTAATGCTCCAGCACTTGAAATAGTGTTGCTGATGCCATTCAGTTCCTGTCATGACCCTGCTGCCTTGGGCCCCGAAGTTACCTCTGTGCAGAGGAAGGGTGTTGCCTTTCTTTATGACTCCTCACCAAATGCAGGAATTTAGGAGGATGTGATGGGTGTAAATATTCTCAGTCTTTGGCAATATGAGTACATCCTGGAAAGAAAAAATGGTTTCTGAGATGGTTTGGAGATGCAAGGCATTTGTGAGGGGACAGGCTGGCCCAATTAGAGACTCTTCACCCCCACATTTACCCAGGAGGAGTCCCCATGGCAAGAAAATGTTTGGAAGACAGTAATTGAGTTCACAGGTGTTGGACATCCTGTTTCCAGCTCATCCTCTAAGATGAAATGATTGTAGATGAGCTCTCCATGGAAAATTTCAGAGTTAAGGTTTAAGATGTGATGAACTGTCACCATGCCACCAAACCAAACAGCCTGTCAGTATTGTTGGTAGTCCAGCAGACAGCCTTGGGAATGGGCTCTGTGCCTATAAACAAGTGTCCTCTAGGTGATGGATTTGCTGAACTGACCTAGGCTGCTGGGGAAGTAGCACCTCCAGCATGGTCAGAAACTGTATTTATCTTATTTAGGAGGTCCAAAGGACAGTTTTACAGTTCCACATTCATGAAATACTACATGTTTTCTGAGGGCATCCAAATTCGACGGTATATTCAACAAAACACTCCTTGATGTCTTCCTTTCCCTTCCTACTTCTGAATTAACTGATTATTCCTTTGTTATTATTCATGTATGTGCCTGTGAACAACCACAAATAGAAGAATGGAATTTTTTTAATGTGTCACTTAGCTTTCCTGAAGGTATGTATGCATAGGCACCTTCTGCAACCACTTGCTCTACACATATGGCAGACTGGGATCACAGGCTCATGAGAACTGAAATTTTGGGTGTGTTTTCTCCTTTATGACATCAATGCAAAGAGCATTAAGCTACATATGAAGAATATCAAATGCATAGGTACTGCTACAAAAAGCTCATCAAGTATATATGCTTCTACTGGAGTGTATTTATGGTCAGTACTGATTTAACTCTGGTATCTTCTTTTTTTTTTTTTTTTTTTTCTGTTTAGAACAGTTTCACAGGATTGAATTAAAACATTTTTGCTTTAAGTGAAAGAAACAGTCCAACTTGATGGCATAGTAAAGTAAAACCAGAGCAGTGTATATTTTTGCGTGATAACCAAAAAATGGTATGAATTTCATAAATAGCCCTTGGAACATATGTAATCTCCTGAGAACATCTTATTGTGGAGGAATCCCAATCCTAGCCCCATGAGAAGGATTTTACTTGGTGATGGGTTGACCTTGGTCAGCAATGCAGCACTCACCCACTTTGCTCATTCCTTCCTATTGGTGGGATGGGGAAGAGAATTGGAAGAACAAAAGCAAGAAAAAGCTCTTGGGTCAAAATAAGGATATCTTAATAAGCAAAGGAGAAGAAAACCAATCCAAACTGATGCACAGTCCCTCAATAATTCTACCAGCAGACCAGTGCCCAGCCAGTGTCTGAGCAGCAGCTACTTTGGAAAAACATCACAAAGACAGAGTTTGTTTTGCTGAGCGTGATGTTACGTGCTGTGGAATATCCATCCCTTTGATCAGTTTGGGTCAGCTGTTCCCTCCCAGCCCACTTGCTGGGGAGAATGTATGAGAAATTGATAAACCCTTCGTGCTGTACAAGCGCTGTTCAGCAGTAGCTGAAACTTTGATGTGGTGGGTTTTTTTGTTTGTTTGTTTTGATCTAAAATAGAGCACCATATGAAGAAGATTAACTCCAGTCCAGCCAGACCCAGTGCACACCCTTAGGTGCTTATTCATAGTTAATGATTTGTTATTCACATTCAAATATGAAATATTTGTTGTATCACTTTGTGTTTGGAAAAATTGGTGGAAGATCCTTGATAGTTAAACATATGGTGAGTTTTATGCATGTAGATAATCTGGAAGACAGAGGAGAGAAGAACGAGCTGTGACTTGGAAGATCAGAAAAGTCACTATGAAATAATCCAGGTTGCCAAAAAAAAATATTTTCTTATATAAAGCTGATGAACAGTATTATTTTATATATCTTTAAAACCCACACAGGATCTTTAATGTAGAAATTGCAAAATTAATAAAGGAAGTCATAAGGCTAATTTTTTTTTTTAAGTAATTAAAAAATAACATTGAATTTTGAAAGCTCTTGAAATGAACTGCCTGAGGTGCACATGAGGGCAGAGCTGCAGCTTAGGTTTAGAAAAGTCCTTGATAATTTTTACAAATTAAAACATTTGTAGTTAGCAAGCTTAGAGCAAGGAAAAACAAATCCCAGGCTTCAGAGCTTAATAATATTGCGTAGGAAAGACAGGAAAGGCTGTTTTTACCCAATATGCTTTATCACATAATTAGAGAAAAAATTGCCCTACTTTGTTTATAAAATAAACGAAATAGTGCCTTTTTAATGCTTTAATGAAATACAGATTTAAACATCTAACATTATTTCACTGTCTAACTTTTTATTGTATAAGTTTTCTTTCTTCCTTGTAGGCTTTACTTTTGAATACTTGTTGTTGAACTTCTCTGTTTCTATTTCTTAATCCATGTAAGCATGAATTTGGACACAAATCCATGTCCAAGCAAATAACTGATCATATCTTGCTGCAGTGTGACATTCCCTGCTGCCCTGCATTACTTAGGTAGTAGAGAAACGTTAGCACTGATACATCTGCTACCCTGGAGGTTACTAGAAACATCACTATTGTCCCGTGATCTTGATTTGGAAGACCATAGAGGTACAGATGTTGTGTCCATCTTGGATGACTCCCAAGAGCTTGCTGATGTCCTCTCTCAGTGGCTTTGGTGTTCACACCAGCTGTTTTGTGGTGTTGGTGCCTCCTGCCACAAGTTTTCCCTGGCAGGTGCTGGGTCTTGGTGGTGATAATTCTGATGAAGCAGCTGCTGGGCTGAAACTGTTAGGATAATTGCAGATGTTTCAGTGTAATTTTGTCTGCTCCCTTCCTTCTTACTGGACATACCCAATTTTTGGTACAGCACTTACCACAGTGAGGTTCAAAAGATTCTTAGCATAATTGCAGTGCAAATAGTACTAGATTTTACCTCTTACTTTTTTTTTTTTTTTTGCTTTAATGCAGTTTACCTGTTGATTACATTGTATTACTGATTATTTAAGTTGGAATTTTTACATGGCACCTACATAGAACAAGTGCAACAGAAGACAACAAATTGCAAAACCTTGAATCACCGCAGACAATTTTTTAATGTTTATACAAATTAATTTTTCCTGAAACTTCTTTCCATTTCCTCCAAGAAGAAGAAATACATGATTAAAAAAATGGCTTGAGGAGTCCTTCTTCTGTTAATTGTTGAAGAAATCCTCACACTCCTTCATCTCTCATATTTTCAGAAGTGTTTTAATTCTTCCACTCTGATTACTTTATGTCTCATATGCTGGAACAGTCTCATTATTTACATCTGCCCAATAGTCTGTCCTAAATGTGTTTATTTTGGTTAGTTTTGCACCCTTCCTTTTATGCTGCTCTACTCCCCTTTAATCTAACCCAAATTACAATTTAATAATGAAGGTGAGTGTTGAGGAGGACAGACAGTTCTAGTTCAAAAAGCTAGCTGTGAAACAAAACCCTTCAGTCCTCTCAAGTCTTCTGGTGTTGCAGTCTGTGGCTCAGTCTGCCCAGGCTTTCAAGGGCAACTCTGCTTTCTTGTCCCTGTGTACAGAGTGCAGTGCAGAACTGCTGCTCTATGTGGCTTACAAAGCCAAGGGGGAACTGAGGCTTTTCTTTAATGAAAGCTGTATGCCTTTTTACTAGGGATGAGAAGAGCCTTTTAAGAGAAATAGTTTACTAACTGCCTGTCAAAGTTTCTATAGCAAAACTGACTTTTGAGCCAACTCTTTAAGTATTTGCCTAGTAGAGTACTAAAAAAGAATGACTAAGGACATAGAACCAAGCAAAATAATAGTAGAGTATAACATAAGCAGTTTGGTTTGCCCCTTCTTGTATGTATCTGTCTTGTATGTATCTATCTTGTATGTATGTATCTATCTTCTATTTATTTCCATCTTTTCTTCTCCACCACAACTGCTTTTATTAATTTGTTTTGCACCAATTATCAGAGGGAGGCATTTGGCTATACCAGCTATACTTTAGCTGGAAATTTTTCAGTTAAGAGACTGATATTTCATTTTAACCTATTTTGTGAGTTCTGATCAATACTGGGAGGATAAAAATGGATTTGGGATAAGACTTACATTATACAGACTTACGTGGTAAGAAAATAAACTTTCAGTGAACAAGCGGGTTTCACACCCATAATGAGATGGGTGTGTAAAATAAAGGTTGTTAATTCTAGATTTTTGTGCTGAAATCCATAAAGCTTGAGTCATGTTTATTGCTTCCATTTTCACTACTCTTCTGACACATCCTTAAGGAAGAGGAGTATTGGGAATAGTTGTGTAAGTTATTTTGAGCAACTGAACTTACCTCATAGCCTGGGAAGGATATGGGGTCTTGCTTCCAGGTACAACCGTTGTTGTTCTGAAGATCCTAAAAATGTTATTGCATGTTTTAATTAGTGAGAGCTGAGTTATTAAAATTATGTTGAACTAGCTCTCATTAGGGAAACCCAGACTTCACTGTCCTCTTGTTTCTGTAGCTCCTGTTTTTTTTTCCCCTGTTAATTAATGGAATCATTAATAGAGGATGGCGAGTTTCATTTTCTTTTTTTATGTTAAAGATTTGTAATTAACAGACTTACAGACCAGGCAGCAGTGCTGCCTTCTGATGGAAACAGATCAGCCGAGGTCTTTCAGTAAGTCCATTTCCTTACAATGCTTCTGCAAAAGCATGCCATTTTATTTTTACATCTATAATTTACTATTTTATACCATTTAAACTAATTAAATTATCTATCTCAAAAATAAATGTCAAATATTTAGGAATTATTTGTCACCCTTAGTTACCTCTTCCTGATCCTTGACTTCTTTGAAGTTGGTATTATTGCATTTGAAGACAGAACAATGTACAGTTCTGCATTCTGGTTAATGGTTGACAGCAGTTTTGGGGTCTGTATCTTTGCTGGAAGAAGCTTTGCAGTCCAAAAGTCTGCTGCCAGGTTGATTGCATCTTCAAGTGTGCATTTACTGCACACAACAGCCTAGAGGAGGCTTTTAGAATGCTTGAAGGTCTGGGTTTGGAGACTGGGTCCAAAGATTTTGAGATTGTCCCTTGTTTCACTGTGTATGTAATACAATGAAAACATGAGGGCTTTCTTTCTTTTGCCTTGCATAACTGATTCTAGTAAGGGAGTGTTGATTTCCTTAGTTGTTTACTCATGCTCCCTCTTGGAGATTACTTAGGGTTTTGGAAAAGAATCTGTGGCTTCTTTAGCTGTGGGAATATTGTTAAGAAAGGAGAGGTTTACACTGTATTTTGAAAAATCACCAACGCAAAATACTTTGCTGTCACATACTGAGTATCAAAAATGTTTTTCCCCCAGATCCTGAGGCTTTATCTGTGGGAGATTCTGATTTCTTGTCACTTGTGAATGAGTTGCCCCATCTGGGTCACAATGATGAGATAAATGCCTTGTTAAACTGGTTCTAACCCTCAGAGGGTTGAAAGTAGGCAAATGCAGAAATTAAAATAGAAGGTTTTAGCAGGTAACTACAGAGTTGCAGGCAGATGACTCTGTAGTCAGCTGTTGTAAATAGGACATCCTAGATGATTTAAGTCAGTCTTTGAACTGGCTCCAGAACAACTTGCATTTCATGCAAGTGTAAAGTCCAAGGCTCATAATACCACATGATGCTTTGGGATAAAGTTTACTGTGTGAACTGTTTTAAAATTAAAATGTGATTGAAATGGTAGTAGAATTATTTTTTGTGATTCGAGATGTTTACTTAATTCCTCTTTGTACTCAGCTGTCAATTTAGATGTCTTGTGTAAGACCCAGAGCCAAAGTGAGCTACTCAGCCTACTGAGACACTGGGATGGTACAAACACCTTTAGCTCTGAAAGAGCACCAGAAAACTTTGTGTGTGGAGCTTTTGGGTTTCTATTTGTTTTTAAGTGGTCATGTGGAAATTTTAAAACTTGAGGCTTTCAGCAGCTTGCACACTGAGGGCCTGTAAAGCATCAGAATTCCTTAGATGGTATTCACACACACTTGAACAATGCAGTTTGTCACTGAGTGCTGTACTGAAACAATTCATTTCTTGGTGACAAAGAGCTGAAGCATGACATTTACTGCAATGAAAATTCCTTCCTTCAGTGGCACCGTGGAGGCTACTCCTTCTTGGTACAGACCAGGTCAGGTACATATAAGCATATGCAATGCTGTAGCTGCAGGCTATTGAGAGCAAGTTCACTCTCTTAAGTTTTTATTCTTAAATCAGCTTCAAACACTACCATAGTAATCTTATAGTTTTATAGATGGCATCTTTAATCAAAGATAAGGGAGATTATATAAAATTTTTCTTGTCATATGGAGAGGGAGCTTTCAATAATTATAGACTTGACCCAAACAGAAGAGTAGGTGTGGCTGAAAGTTAATGCTTGTGGTGGACAAATCAAACTTGTTTTCATGCACAAGTGCCTGTGCATTGAGATTATCCACCTCTGCTCTGGCTGTTCGTTAAATCTAAGAGACAAGATAAACTTATTTCTTTTACAGAGGTGTGGCCACAGATCAGTGCCAGAGATAGAAAAAGTTTGTTGTAACCAGCTTCCTCAAAGTTAAGACCTTATTTAGTTTTTTCTGAAGATTTTTCTTTACATGTAATGATTCTATTATAGGAGCACACTGTTTTTACTCATCACAAAGTCTGTGCCTGGTTTACTGTGTTCAGAACTGCTTGGCAGGCTCCAGCTCAGGCATTTAATATAATTAACATGAAGGTGTTTCATCCTCAGGAGGTATTTAAGCATTCTAGGATGATCAAGCATTGAGGCTGGAAGATGAGCTGTTCAAAACCAATAGTTGAAGGCCTTGTAGATTAGTAATTCAGAAGAGAGCTGTTAATGAACGGAGTGGAAGCAACATTAAGTAAGTGTACTGAATTGTAACAAAATGTTCATCATTTTAAATAACAAAGCCTTACACAAAATTAACTGGCCTGCCCGTGTCCCAGTTAAAAAAAATATTCTCCCTAGTTTGTCTGCACCTCCTTTCCCAGGAGCCTCCCATTTTCATTTCCCCCTCTCGTCCCTTTGCATCCTTTCTTTTTTCTTCTCTCACTGCCTGCAAGATCACTTTTGGTAGCTATGGAAAAGAGAAGGGCGTGAAACAGGAGAGAGGTAAACGGATTTGACAAGAGGCAAAAATACTGTCAGGAGACAACTCATTCCTCAAAAGGTGAAGCAAAACAAACTCTGAAGGTGAAGCCCGTGGTCTTCTGGCTCTGTAAAGATGCAGAGATGCAGGTAGGCTGCCATCAGTGAGCTTGTATCCAGAAGGAATCCTGAATTCTGCTGCTATTTACTCGGTAAGCTAGTCCTTCTGGAGAAGCCAATATGACTTCAAAGAAGCTCTTCATAGTGTAAATCCATGTTATGATGTCTGTTTGAGCTGGCAGAAAGCCTGAACTCTGTGGAGGTATGTAGAAAACCCATCCACTTCCATATGTTTATTTTGATGTGTAACTTTTGACAATTTAAATAACTGTATTAATGGCATTTAAAGGAATGTGAGAATGAAGAGCTCTGACAATAATTAGTAGGGCTTTAGAATGGTATTTTACATTGGTGTTGTGCTAGAATTTGTGACAAAAATCACTTTCTATGATGCATCTGTGACTGCAATTTATGTAAGTTTTTGAGTCGCCTTTTCATCTTCTCTATTGTTATCTTGTTGAAAGGTCTAATACTTTACAAGACTTCCCTGAGCTACTACTTCTGCTGGCCACATGACTAGAAAAGCCATATGAAGTATGAGAACAGATTTTTACAAGTTGTATCTAAAAAGATGTCTGTGTTAAAGCATTTTTAAATTGTTTTCATAAACGTAACTGTATATACACATAAAAGATGAAGGTTGTTTGCTCCAAGACATCAGAGTCACGGACCTGGCCCATTAAACACTCTCATAAATTGTGATTCAGTATTGTCATCTCTTAAGAAATCATGCTTCACTCAGATACTCCATATTGAAATATACATGGAATTTAAATGAAAGTAATTAATCTAGGATTTATATTGAAATCTCTGCAGATGTGTGTTTTCAGGCAAATGAGAAAATCTGTAGTGATAACTTCTGCAATAAAGCTATAATTACTTAAAGCCTGAAATAATAACGTGTATTATTAAGTCAGGAAGCAACAAAATATCTCATATTACACAAGCTGACTTATCTAAGTATAACTATGTTTTTCTGCTACTTCTTACTGAATATGTCACTTCAATTCAGTTTTCCATTCCTGACATCAAAAAGAAGTTATTTAATCATTTTAGTAAATTGTTCTTCCTTTCTTCTTAAAGCTCAGTAAAATTTTAATTGGCCAGGTTTCAAAGCTGAATTTACAAAGCTAAGTCTACTTTCTTAATTGGTACCTTTCTAGTGCCACTTAAAAAAAATTGCTTTTTTCTGCAGCATGTTTGTTACTGTAGGTTATCTAGGTATTTAGACTGATATTGATATTGATATTCAGAAGTGACATAATAAATCTACATTAGTGCAATTTGTAATCACAGACCTCCACTGAATGTAAGTCACTGTGTTATTTTGTGAGCAAAAGGTGGCTCAAGTGCCTTGTTGCCAAAAGTCTGAGTTTCAATTGTGCTCAGCATAATTGATGCAAATGTGGAATGGCTGGTACCACAGCAGATGCTTGTCTTTGTTCTAGACAGTGGGCTAATTTAGCTCATGAAATCAACTCATTTTAGGTGAATTCCTTTGCTGAAATTGCAGGGTGTGGTTTATGAAGATTTTGATGCATAGATAAATGGATGAGTTTATGCAGCACCAGCCAAATCTCACAAGTCCTGGTTGCATCTCATTCATTTGGCCCTTTCTTCCCTCTCAGGCTGTGCTGCCAGGGGCTCACCCTCATCCTGGGCTCAGGGACCTGCACAGGGTCTCCTCACTGGCCCAATGGGTGCAGGAGAGGCTGGAGCAGGGGAGAGCAGTAGGCTGCAGAAAGGCCATAGAATCTTCTGGGATCTTGTGCTGAGCGGGACCTTCCTGTGAGCTGCAGTCCCCAGCCGCAGCCTGGAGCTGTGGTCATTCATTTCCACGTGACAAGCAGTATCCCCAGCACGAAACCTAGCACTCAGGTGTGTGCAACAGCACATCCCTCCCTCCCTGCTGCCTCTGTACCCATCTTGCACAGCCTTTCCTGCCTTTGGACAGTGGGAACTTGACAGGCTTATTTTGGTCTATGGAAACCTGTTTTATCCCTTCTTGTGGACAGAAACGTTCTTCCCAAGAATTAAAGACTTTCCTACTTGTTGCTGGAATTGCACTGTATTTAGAATTGTCCAGATGAATTGGATTTAATTCTAAGTTCCACTTTGTTTCCACTAAAGTGGAACTTTAGTCCAAGGCAGATGACTACCTGCTCACAACAAACTTTAAAGAGCACAAACTTTGCTGATTTTTTTCAACTGTCACTTTGAATCACAATGCTTAAACATAAAAGAGCAAGTGGGGAAATGCTGCGAGTCTGTATGTTCAAAAGCATTTTCATGTCCCTGGATTTGTAAACACCCTTCTGTATCTCCCAGTGTAGCTACAGAAAGTAGGAAAATGATGCAGTAACGTGATGTTTCTGTTCCTCAAGTCATGGTGAGTCAATATGAACAAAGGAAGACAAGCATCATGTGTTTAAAGAAATGAATGATGCTGGCTTTTTGTCTCCTCAGTCAAACTGCTTCATCTGGTTCTTTGAGCTTCTTACTATATAAAATGAGATATTACCTGTGTGAGGTAACTCAATGTGATAATTATTGTTTATACAATGCTTTAAAGCTAGGCCAGAGTATAAATATCAAGATGAGCTTTTCACTCATTGAGATAGTCCAGTGCAGCATAGTTACAATTGACCTAGGGGCAGGGATATTATTAGTTCATTGCCCACCAAAACTGGAATTTAACTATGCTTGGGCTTGGGCTTACTGGATGCTATTGTAATATTAGACATGATTTGTTTTATATTACTACAACGCAACAAAGTTCATTATATATTTGCTCTGGCACAACTGTCAAAACAATTTCATAGGCTATCAAAAGTTTCCCATACTTACACATATTCGAGGAATCAGGTTTCCCATGGCAGGTTTCTCTGTACAGATTCATTTTTTCCCAAAATTTAGGAGCTGAAAAATTACAGCAGAAAATTCCAGGAATATTTTACAAAGCCAATTTTTAGTAACCAGCTTTAGCTGTCTCCCAAACATGGCTGCGTACACAAAGCTGATGTAATGTCAACACTTGGCTGTGGGAGAAATGGAGTGATTGTTGAAGGCATCATGGGTTTCTTGGGGCACACCTGGCATCTATGTAGAGGTGCCACCCAGTGGCTGGATGATAATAATGAGCTTTTCTGATGAATTAAAAAAAAAAAAAAAAGGCCAAAAAAAGGGGAAAAAACTACTTAAAGGAGTACATCTTATATTAATATTGTACTAAGTTTTGGGATTTTTTTAAACATTACTATCAGCACAGGGACTTCAGTTTCACAAAAAGTAGTAACTGACAAAATTTGTTAATGGTCTTCAAATTACAGAATAAAAAAAGAGCTTCAGTAATTTAAATAGTCTCCAAGTGATGAAATGACAAAATGTATTCCTCCTTTGAAATGAGATTTTAGAAGGTGGATCAGTACATGTTCCAGTTATTTTGTATCAAACCAAATTTTTGTTTGTTGTTAGATTGTGACTTTTCCTATAAAAATGAGGGCTAGAAATACAACTCGAGAGAAGTGATTGTTTGTGGTAGGCATTAACTGAAGTTTATGATGTATCTCCTCATAGGAACGTCAATACAGAATTATAATAACCTGGTTTGTAGATATACAAAGTGAGTGGCTGTGAAGATACTTAAGATACAAAGATACTTAAGACAGCAAGATACAAAATTAAATCTATTACAGTTAATTCCATAGTTGAGAACATCAGGAGGCAAAATAGTGAAAGGGTGATGAGCATCTGGCACAAGCCTGGTATAGTTCAAGCTCTGTGCTACTATTCATGAATATTTTAACTAGTTATATAATGGCAGGGTTTCTGGGCTGCTAACTCCATTATTCATTAAATTTCCAGATTATCTAGCAGATAACCTTATAATGCAACTTTCTTGTTGGATTTTACAATCCATCTTTCTGAAGTGTCTTTACTGGTTTTTTTCCTAGCTAATAGAAGTGCTAAAAAATGTTGACTTTAAACATAATTAATAATTGCAGTAATTTCTATGACAGAGGGCCTATTTGATTTTGTAAAACAGAAGAAGATCACTTGGAGTAAGAAACCAGAAGCTGCTTGGATTCACTGTATTAAAGATTTGGTAGAGCAGCACTGTGTCTGTGTTAGCACTCAGAAAAACATGTTTTGAAGGCCTAATGACTGTAGCATTTCCAGCTGCATGCTGTTTGAAGTGCAGGAAAGCCAGAAGCTTGGAGCCATTTCATCTCATGATGAAGTTGCTCAGAGCTTCAACAAACTGCCAAATGCAAACAAATACATTTAATAACCTGAAATTAATATATTGTACTGGGAAGGCGGTAGAAAGAAAAAACAAATACATGTAGGAATGGAAGTGGACAACAAGTACGACAAGTTTGTGGTAAGAGAGTGGCTCAGAAAAGCTCTGTGCAGTCTTTGTGTGAGCAAATGTGTCGTGGAACAAAGCAACGAGGCAGCAGTCCTGCTCTTTGTGGGTTTTTGTGTGAGTCGAGCAGGGACATTGTGTGCAGCTCTGGACACATCTTTGCTGGAGAGATCTTGTCAGAAGGAAACAGAGAGGAGAACATGGGAATTCCTTTACAGAATGGAAGATGATGCTAAATAATGGCTGTGAGTGAGAGATACAGCTGAAGCCTGCAAGTATTTAAATGGCATGAATTTGCCAAACAAAGAAAGGAATTATTTAGGCTGAATTAGTAAGGCAGAGTGGAGTAACTATAACAAAGGGTACTTTTAGGTGAGGTATTAACCCTGTTATTAAGGCATATGAGAAAACACCTCGAAGTAAGCCAGTAGGAATACTTCTGTGCTGACAAGATGTGACCTAAGGTAGTTTAAATAGACTTTTCTATCTCTAGGATCTAGAACGGTGGAGGCAGAAAGGCAAAACTCAATTCACCTGTGAATCTGAAACCTGGCCATTAGATGGCAGGGTGCTGGCACAAGAGCCAGCCACTTCTCAGCGCCATGCAAGGAGGAGCTCTGAGCCATTAATCAGTCCCAAGGCCTGGGAGAAGTTTGAAATGCTCAGTTTCCCTACAAAAATCACACACACATGCATCCTGTCACTTCCACAACAGAAGGATATGCAGTACATGTCCCCCAAGCATACATCCCTTCAAAGACATGTGTGACTGCTCCACATTTCCACCCCTTGAAACTCTGTGTGAGTAGGTAGGTGTGTGCAAGCGGTGTCCCAGTGTAGCAACCACTTTGTAGAAGAGCTGAAGTTGGCTTTTCTGTTCTATAACCAGGGGCACAGAAATGGGACTTCTGAGGCAGTGGGAAGGAGTGATATAGATGTGGTAAGTAGCTTGCTGCACTGTTCAGGGAGTCCACATACTGGTTCTGTGGAAAAGATGACAGAAAGAATAACAAGCAGTGGCTTTGTATGGAAAAATTCAGCCCAGAGCAGGCTGTTTGAAATGCTCAAAATATATTAAGGCTGTAACGACAGCAACTCAAATAATGCACAATTAAAAAATCCTTGTTTAAAATAGTCTACACTGCTAAAGGATCTGCCCCAAGGAGTGATCCTTATAGATGTATCCACACCTCTTTTGCCTCTGGAGTGAACTGTTTGTGTTTGTGCCACCTAACATTTGACCTGAGTCCGATGCCCCCATGGCTCTAAGATTGTAATTATATTTTTGTGGCTTCAGTTCAAAGTGTTGGAAGTAATGTGAAGGCTGCTTTGCTGCCTGCAAGACTGGTGTTTTCATAGCATTATGCTGCATGCTGTGAGGTGTGGGGCACACAGAGGCTGTCTGAGGACAAGAGGCTGGTTGGGATGGTGGAGGGCAGGAGAAGCCACTATTGGTCTAGTCCTATCCTTGCTGTGACATCCTCAGGGCAGTCTGTCCACAGAGCTAGAAAAGCCTTGGCTTTTCCTCCGAGAGAAGTAGTCTGTCTCCTTCAGAAGAGAGTCCAAGCACACGGTGATGCATGTGTGGTACGGCTGACAAGAGCACCAGGACCCAGGAATGAACCAGGGAGGTAAATTATTTGTCAGCATAGGTGCATCTATTACAGTCATGAGCACTGAAGTGGTGGATGAACCAGAGAAATGCCCCTTACTGCTCTTCATCTTGTTCTGTGTTTTGCAGTAAATCTTTAGTCAGTCCTTTGGCTGATCAAATTGATATTTGCTGCTCCCAGGGAAAAATTCTAGTCTTGATATGGTGTGGGAAGGGGAAGACTGGGTAGAGGATCTGAATAAACAAACAAAATATCTTTCCATTGTAATCAAGTTGCTCTTGCTCATGCATGTTCTCTCTTAAAAAATGATCTCATACTGTGTTGATTGAAAAGTGGGAATTAATAGGCAAGAACCATCTACTGGATACGGATTGCAGAAAAACAGCAGATGGCAGATGGATTGCAAGGCTGAATATGATGGATTATGCGGGAAGCCATGTCTGTAAAATTTATAAGGATGCTAGTTTAGTAAGCACTGTTAGGTTAAAATGTATGGCAACCCACTCTTTTCTTCTTTTAGTTAGTGAGTTGCTTGCTCATTGCTCCTACATTGTCTTTACATATTTTTGTCTACAAGCTAGTTCCCTTCAAAATTATTTATAATTGTCATATTTCAAGTCAATATGTTAAGATAGTTAATAAGATAACGTGTTGCTACTAAGGATTAAGGCATGGACAGGCAAGAGTGATGGGGCCAAACTGCGTGGTCTGCAACATAAAGAGAGCTCTGCCAGGTCAGCTCCCATCTGGTGGTTTCCTTTTCCAGTCAGTAGTTCTGCTGTAAATCAGGTAAAGAGGAAATGTACGTACCTACAGAACTTCTCCTCCCTCCTTTTTGTGCCTCATGCTCTCTCCAAAAGCTTGATAATTTCCAAAGCCTCCTTCTTGCTCTTCCTTTGCTTCACTGTAAAATTAGTTATTACTGTAACTAATAGCTGTATGAAAATATGTGTGCTGGTTTTGGCTGCCATAGATTTAATTTTCTTTGTGATAGCAGGTATGGGGGTATGGTTTGGATTTGTGCTGGAAACAGCATAGGTAACATGGGGCTGTTACTGCTGAGCAAAATGTCTGGGAGGGTTTCATAACATGCTCGGTGTGTTGCAAGCGCCTTCTCCCCCCGGAGCCTCGGGGCTCTGAGCAAGTGGGTATGGTTACACAAACACACCTGGGTGAGAAAAGCAAGGGTGTGGGTTGACAGTGCCTCAGTTTCTCTATGGTGACTGTCCCCCTACCTGCCCTTGCCCCACAGTGAGTTTCCCTGCCATGCATTGGGGTGAGCTGCTCTGCATCTGAGCTGGAAGGAGAGAATTTGGCTGGGCAGCTGGGGCAGAAGAGGTGCAGCCCTGTGCCCTCACACCGTCTTGCCCTCAGGAGCTTGCGTGCCTGCCCATGCCTTCAGGCGGGAAGCGTACTGCAGCGTTTCCCTGGAAAACTGCCCGCTGCCATAAAGAAAAACTTGGAGGCTCTGGTGAGTTTAGCTCGTCAGCAGATTGTTAGGAGGATAGACTTCAAACCGTGAAGAAATTCAAAGAGCACCTTTTCTCACCTGTTTGGAAATCTGGAGCTGGCTGTTTTCCAGTGCAACATCTTTGGGTTTAAACCTCCCAGGCTGCTTCTGTCAGCTCTAGTTTTTGGTGTGAAATTGTGTCCTTTAAAAAAAGGTGCCTGAAAGAATCAGTGGTGCTTCACTGTATTCTGAAAGCAGCAGCTTTCTGGCTACTACACCACAGACATGCCAGCACCCTGAGGTCTAAAGGTGTCTCAAGGACTGATGGCCATCAGGAGTGGGCACGTGGGGCAAGGTGTTTAATGTCCCCAAGGAGATGTCCCCAGCTTTCATTGGTGGAAGGGAGCCAGCAGGTGCATCCCAGGTGGACGTTGCTGGCTTGCCTGGAGACCAGCACAGCCCCCTTCTGCAGCAGGACAAAGGACATCCTGGTGAGATATCCTGTCTTCCTACCTAGGAAGTGTTTGCTTCCAGAGCTTCCTCTGGCTTCCTTTTGGCATTTGGAACTAGTGATGTGTTATTTTCTGACACAGGTTCATTGTATATCACTTAGGGTGCAGGTGCTTGTCACCAGCCCAGTGGCATCATGGCAAATGGTAGCCTCTTGCAGCTTCAGTGTCACCTCAACAGTTGACAGCCCTTCCATCCACTTCCCTTGGTGTGCTTTCCTCCTCCTCACCCTGACTTCTTATCTAGACTTCAGCCAAATGCCTTCCTGGTCTCCTGCCCATATCATGTCACTTAATCCATTGCTCTGAGTGACGGGGTTGACAGACCCCAGCCTACTGTTACTCCCTTCAGCAGTATCGACTGTAGACAAGGTAGGTAGGGTACCACAGGATCTTTCAGCACTACCTGAGCAGCTTTTTAATGTGACTTGTGAATTTTCTCACATGCAATGTGTGAGGAACCACCCCAAAAGCAAGCTCCATCGGTGGAGACGGAACGTGAAAATCAAGATGGACAGCTCAAAGTCAGCTATGTCCTGGGGAAGGTAACCAGCTATTAAGAGTGATGCAGTTTCTTCCTTAGAAATAGGTAAATAAACAAAATAATTGCACATGTTTATTGGGATATGTGTTAAAATGTCAAAACATTTTCACCACAATTATGCAATAAACTGAACAACTTTATAAATATACCTGAGGCTTTTCTACTCTCTTATTCACTCTTTGAAAACTCTATATGAAAGTCAGTTATAAAACTGAATTTGCAAATAAAGCTGTACAAACAGAGCTGGATTTGGGACAGTATGATGAGTCTGGAAAAGAAGCCTGTGGGAAAAAGGTCGTTTTGTTCCAACCAAAATGAAAAATATGCATATTTTAAGGACAAAATAAAACAAGAGCATTTTGAGACTTCTTTTTTTTCTGTGAAAGCAAAATATTTGATGAGGGTATTTTTTCTGCCTAGAGATCTCAATGTTTCAATCTGGGGTGAGTTCCTTGGATGGCTGCCAGTATGGTGGTTGCCTGTGAGGTTCCACTTGCCCTGTGAAGAGAGAGTGGAGAACTGGGGCTTGTTCAGTTTTGGAGAGGAGGTAGTTTTAGGTGTTAATGGAGAAGAACCCAGAATTTTCACAGTGGTGCATGGTAGGGAGACAAGACAACAGTGAGAAGCTGATAAAGGAGAGATTCAGATTAGATGTAAGAGAAAACATTTTCACTGTTGTCCAGAGAGGTTGTGATGTCTCTGCCCTTGCATATTTTCAAGAGTTGGTTTGGTAAAGCCCTGAGCAGCCTTCTGTGTTCCCATAGTTGACCTTGCTTCAGGCAGGACATTGGACCAGAGACCTCCTGGGGTCACTTCCAACCTAAATTATCCTATGATCCTATGAAAAATTCAGTCCAATTTTGAAACAAAAATATCAAAATACATATCATTTTAAAAAAGCTGCATTTTAGCCAATTGTTGAATCATCTAAAGGACAAAAATATAGAAACTGTTATATTTATCAACCTTTTAATAAAACTGTATCTTCAGAGAATTCTGGATTCTTGCTATTTCAATTTTTCAGACAGTGAAATTGAAGAGATTTTATAACTTAGTCAGTTTTTACTATTTTATTTCTCTCTCTCTCTCAAGGAGACTAAGTGCACTTTTTCACATTCTTTGGATTGAGAATTTGAAATTTGCCACTGTGGAATAAACATAAGCAAAATTAGGTTCCTTAAGGTTTAGGACTGACTTGCTTAAAATGAATGTATTGCTTTAAAGATTGTATACATTTCTATTGGGACAACCTCTTCCCAATAAGTGACTTGTTCTGAGAATTCAACTGCTCCTTTTCTGAGACGGCTTCCAGAAGGAAAGTGAACGGAACGTGTGATGTAATGTAGAAGTATAAACTCCAAATGTTGTAATCTGCTGTCTCTGAAGAGGTGGAGTGACAGGAGATAAGACAACTAATTTTTCTGCCTTGTGGCTCTGATGTGGTTATCCTGCTGAGTATTGTATTTGGATTTTGGTTGTTTCATTATCAGGAAAAAGCTGACAAGTTAGTTTCAGGGAGCTAAAGCAGGTGGGATTAATTAATGTCTAAGAAGAGGAGCAAGTAGTTGAGCTAAAACAAAGCAGTAAACTTTGGAAGTAGCAGAAGCCTGGAACCACCGCAGCAGGAGAAAACATCTTAGTGTTTTGTCAGAAATACAGCAAGCACTGACTCAGACTTTATTTTTTTCTAGGATGCATTAACTGAGCCATGTTTCCTCTCCTTGCAGGTACTATGATGTGTCGGGCAGACGCTGCACTGTTCAGGAGAACCAAACACCCTCAGTAATCTGCCCCCACTCTTACGCTCTCCCAGCGATATCAATGTCTACTGCCTCACTACCAGCAGCACTTAGAAAGGTAGGAGAAAGCTAAATATGTGTGTTTATATAAATGTAGATATAAACAAACACGCTTACATATATAGTGCAGATGTCTCTTCTGAAACACAAGGTATAATTGTAATCTTCCTTTAAAAGATCTGTGTTTGAAGTACTGGAAAATTTTCAAATTAATAACATGTACGGAAATAAGGAAGGTACATAATGACTTTAGCTGGCGTGAAGAGACAAAAAAGAAAATGGCTCGAGGAGATCTTCCACATGCTCCCACAAACGATATGGCTTTTTCCTTTTGTTCATAAAAAATATGTAAACCAAAACAATAAAGGAACAACACCTACATTTCTACAGTTCCCCACTGTAACCTGTACTGTTTTTCTCCCAAATTTGCCGTAAACCAGGATACTCCGTAAGTATTTTTCCCAGAGAGGGATGAATGGCTACACATTTGTTTCTAGTGTTCATTTACCTCATGTAGTGTTACTCATTTGCTTGGCAGCGGTATTACTGCATGGAAGCAAGCTAGGGAAAATGCTAATTACTCCTGTTCTAATGTGAGAACTTAATTTCAGATTGCAGACAAAGTTGTGCAATGCCATTCTTGTCTTTATTGTAATATTTCCGTGGAGAGAGAAATACTATTTTTCCACATTAACAGAAGTACTCAGCAGACCAGTAATTGAAAAAGTTTCTTCTTGGTCGTGGAACTAATATTCATCTGAATATATTTGATGAAGGCTTAAAATATTCTGTCTTTAAAACAAATACATTTATTTTTCAGTCTTCTCAAGCCAGCAAATCTGATCTACTAAATTCTGCATTTGGAAAAGACTCATTGGTCCTTAGCTGAATGCACAAATAACATAAACCCCAAATATCCCTTTTGGTCTCATTCAGGATCTTAGTTCTATTAATACCATTGAAACATCCTACTAAAAGATGTCAGTTCTTCACAAAACAGCAAAATGGCACATTTACTTTGCTGGGATGACATTCCATTGTAGTGGAGCTAGCTGTGAAATTGGCTTTCCAAAAGAAAAAAAAATGTTGTTCACCCTCTCGCTGTCTTGTATATCAGCTTTTTCCAAGAACTTCCAGAAAAGCAAGGAGATGTTTGATATTTTTCAGTGGAAAGAATAGGAGGGTTCAGCTGTTACTTAGAAAGCTCTGAGTTGGCATTTAGTTCTTCTTTTGGAAAAATTTGTTCATACTTACAGGTAAATTAAACTGTTGGGGTGTCATTTCTCTAACCTGGAATCAATCCATTTTTACTAAGAACATTTAAAACCTTTTAAATGAAGCTTCTGAAAGTGAGTGAGACTAGGCCACATAATTTTCTACTTTGATGTATAATGCAAAAGTCTGATTGTTAGATAAATTATAAAAATCAAGGAAATCGCCTGGGGGTGTGTTTGTGTGTGTGAATTCAGCAGTTTCTTTTGTTTTGGGATAATCTCCTAATGTGTGTAATAACACAGTCACCTGCTGATGACAGATGGTTTATGGGGATTGGGATTTAAGGAAGCCCTGCCTTCCCTCAGCATTTCTTGTGGGAGAGTGGTAGAAAACGGTGGATTAGAAAACGTAAGCTTGCATCAGGCTCCTCTCTGTTGCTGTTCTTTCTATGGAAATCTGTTCATAAGCCTTTCAAAGCTAAATGTACTGAGTAGAGTCTTGCAGAATAATGTACCCAGACTAATTTGTTTTATCCTCTGTTTTTGCCTAATTCATATTATTCCCTTTACCTTGGGTAATTAAGAACTGACTCCAGCAATGACTAAGACAAGCTCTCCTACATTCTTTTGTTAATTAAACAGTCTTCCTACAAAATCTTGCTTATCAGTCTTTGGAGCTCATAAAATTTTAGATTTGTTTTCTGGGGGAAAAAACGTAATTTGATTTTGCTGCTTTCCTTTTTTTATGGTTTAGTGATTATTAAATGATGGTGTTCACTTTCACCTAGCTTGCCTTTCACTCTCAGCCAGTTCGTGCCCTACTAGTCAGCAGAAGATCTAAAATAACCACTCCCTTAATGGTTTTCTTTACCTTCTAAAGAAAAAGCTGTCCCCAGCGTATTCCAAGAACTTGTTGGACTGTCTCCTTCTTGTATTTATTTTTCAACAGAAGAAAAATTTAATTTCAAGAAGTAATTAAAGCCATCAGGTTCTTTCCTTTTGGATGCTTCCCTTGTGTGATCAAAAAACACGACTTCCCTCCACCCAAAAAGCTAGTCTATAATAAACTTCTATCTTAGTATACCCTGGTTTTCCCTTTTCATCTTCTTCCAGGATTGTTTAAGAAATCTTCACCTCACCTCTTCCTGTACTTCACAGCAACTGTTCTTGATGTACAGTGCAACTTTTTTTCTCTTTCTTTTTGTTTGACTTCCATAAATAGTGATGGTAAAACAGCAGGATATTAAAAAATGTTTAAGATCACTTGCTTGTTATTATTACTCAATGAGTAAATATTGTGTTGCCCAAATTATAAGGCAAAAAGACTTCTTTTCATTCATCATTTTCTTAGGAAAAGAGAGACATCCTTCTGTAACAATATTTCTTTCTCATCAAATACTTCTGATGTTGATTCAGATGTACTTCTGGTTCAGTACAGATTTCCACTTTCCTTTCCTTTGCAAGGCCATCTAGAATTTATAAGTTTGTTTATTGTAAGCTTCTGATTGGAATAACCAAAAAATGTCAGTTATATAACAATGAAAGAGAGAATTCAGAGTGCTCTTATAAGAATACAAATTGTGTATGTTTATTAAGTCACTGGAGGTAACTGGATCTACAAGAAATTAAAAATCATACAAATCTGAGTACATGTTTCATTTTTGAGTTTGAACCCCTTATATTCACTTAAAAGTTGGACTCGATTATCCTTGTGGGTCCCTTGTAACTCAGAATATTCTGTGTGATTCTTGACTTTTCTAGTCCTGTGCTACTTAATTTGCAAAACATTTGTTTAATGAAACCGAAGATTAGCTTCTGGTATTTTGACAAGCTTTCTTCTGGTATTTTGGCAAATAGACATTTGATAACACATTATTAAATATTAAAAAGCCCTTAGAAATAATTTCTAGATGTCAGATCCACAAAATACACTATTTCTAGATTCTAAAACTCAGTTTATTCCTTTTCCCAAATAATGCACTACATCACTGGTTACATTTTCAAGTTTCACTAATTGAAGCTAAATAGGAGCATTTGGTATCCTTGAGTTTGTTTGCAAGTGAAGGGAAAATAGTTTTCTTAGATTCCTGTTTATATTTACAATGTCTGTGTGGATTGCTTGAGCTGTCATATAGCCTATACTCCATGATGTAGATAGCTGTGGCCATGATTTCATTATCTGGTTTTTATATCTTTTAGACTTATTGACAAAACAATGTGGTCAGTGTTCTCACTATGAATAAAGGAAAAACTTCCTGAATGTTTGACTCCTTTCATTCTCTTTGGATAAATAATAATTCAATGAGAACCAGATTACAGAAAAAATGTGTGTTTTGCAGTCATGCAGCTTCAGTAGTGACAAAATATTGATATCAAGGGTGAAGGTGTCCTACCTGTGCTATGGAAAACTCAAATGACCTTAAATTATGTAGTTAAAGACAAGCATGTGTTAAGCCAATAGGTTTCTGTATAGTTACACTGAAAGGCATTTATTCCCCTAGAGAACAATTTCAAATTTAGATTGGCTTCTGCTGATAGTAAAATGAGTGAATGAAAATAGAGTTCTTATTGCTTCATTATTTATATATTTCCTCTACATTAGGAATAATGATCACAAAAATATAGACTTTAAAATTCCATGAGAGATACTTAGGTTTCAACATCTTTTTTTCTAAGTCACATCTGTGTGCTCTAATGCTGTCTCTGCTCTTATATTCAGGTGTTGATTAGTCATATTTTCAGATTTATAACCAGGTCCCTGTCCAAAGGTTTCTCAGGATTCTTCATCTAGATAAGAGTTCTCACACCTACTTGCTACCTGAACACAGCCACTGCCTTTCACACAAAGATTTGGTTCTATGACATGAATATTCATTGAAGGAAACTGGGTGGAGTATTTCTAACACCCAGGTGTGGCTATGGAAGCCCATTTTGATTCTGTGTCAAATTACTGGATTAAATGAGTTTATTCTATCGTTGCCTTTGCCACATTCCTGAGACAGCAGATATGCAGATCCCTAATTCCTCCTGCTTTTTTAACTCATCTTTCAAGATGATAGTTCATCAAGGTTTAAGATATTTTCATGTTAGGATTCCTCATCTGCTTCTTTAATTTTTGTCTGCCTTGCTCAGAGAAATGTTAGCAAGATATTCAGCCTAGCTTGTCATACTGCTTCTTCTTATGGTTTATTTTCTCAAGAAATAACAAAACCTAAAGTCTGTTTGAGATCCATGGGGCTACTAAATTACCTCCCAGAGTGATGTTTAAATGGTAGAAACAAAGCATTTTACATAGTCAGTTGATAAACTTCCATACCAAGTAAGGGAAAAAGCAGATGAGTCACTTCCAAAGTAACAGACAACAAAATTATCAGTTCATGGATAGGTGAAAGGAACTTGTCCACAGGAGAATAAGTCGTTGCCTTAAGGTTCACCCCAATTTTTAATAGATAAGGCCTTTCAGTGGTTAACCAATCTCCTCCCAGAATTTGAGACCGAAAGAAGAGAAGGCCTCCTTCTCCAGCTTGGAATCAGAAAGCTAAACAAAACTTGGTAGCCAAGGTCCTACGAAATTAGTCATGCAGGGGCTGAGAATATTTGTTGGTGCTGGTTTTCTCAAAGGAGAAAAAACCTCCACAATTTCAGGAAAACACAAACCTGCCTTGTGCAAAGACTGAAAGGAGAAAAGGAGGGGGAATTATATGACACTCTAGTATCTTTTGAGATGAAGAATAGTTACAGGAAGGCAGTCACCTAAGAGAGGCCTAGGTGAAGCAGGGGTCTGGGTTTCTCCTTGGTTTTGTTTTGTTTTCTTTTCCAATCTAGATAGGTCCTCCCTCAGCTGTTTGGAATAGGTTATATCTTTCCAGATAATTAAATGCTGCATCAGGACAAATTTTTTTTGTATTACCTGGGAAAAGACAGGGAAAAAAGCCTGCTCAGTGCTGTGCTGCATGTCTGGATTCTTGCCAGACTTTCTATGTGCTTGACTACACTTATGCTCAACTTTTTTTTTTTTTTTCTTCTTTGGCATAACTGTTGTGTTCCTTACCCAGTAAAATTACTGTTCTTCCTTCTGTGAGAAATATGGTAAGGGTCACTCAGGGTGGTTGTGCACCTCACTGAGAGTGTGTGTTCAGTGCAGACAGGTCATTTGCTACCCAGTGGTGGTTCCAGCCACCATCCTTCCCCAAGTGTAACTTGTTTCCCTGAAAAAATGGTCACACCTTCTACCTCCCTCCCAGGCTTAAGCAGCTGAATAATTTTCCTTTCCTTCTTTCTTTCTTTTCTTCCTTTTTATTTTTTTTTTCTACTAGGAATTCTCCCTTGCTAATAGACACAGATTCAAAAATTCATAGATTATCCCTTAATAATCCCTACACAAAGCTGGCATTCACTTACTTTTCAGTTACTCATATTTGTGCTCACTCTGCTAGGGCTCCTTTTTAATCATGTTGCTCCCCATTATCATCCCCACAGAGGAGAGAGTAGCTTCCCATGTTTTAAATTTAAAGTATAACTTTTAAGTTTATCTAGACAGGTCTGCTTGTGAGAGTTACCTACATGTGATGTGCCTCTGGTTCACTAATTTAATGGGAAATCTGAATAAATACATTTCTTTCATTTAAATCAATCAAAAATACAGCAATAAATATTTTATAGGCTAAAATAGGTGTAGTAATTTTATTTACGTTTTTATTTATATACATATACAGATATGTATGCATGTATATTTAAATGTAGATATGCACTGAAGGATCTTGGGGGGATATTATTGATAAGCCATGGCTTTGGGATTGCTACCTTGACATATTTGTATCAGTTGAAGAAAACAGTATATAGAGATGATGGAAAAAGAACAGATGTGGTGAAGCATGGATCACATGAGAGTCCTTTGACAACATTCAGAACAGCTACATTATTCCTTGTCCGTATGGCTTTTAATAGGATGCTATAGTGCTGACCAGCACAGTAATTCCTTATTGTCCTTTCAATGCAATTTGTTCCTATTCTTGGGCTGCAACCATGATGTGATTTGGACAAGAAAGTGATGTTAATAGGAAAAGAACATTGAAGTCTTTACTTTGAAATTCATGGGGGGGAAGTAATCGAATTCTCAAATCAAACCAGTTGAGTAGGGTGGAGAAATATGGGAAGGGAAAAAGAACGCTTCATTTTGCCCTGGCCATGCCAGAATTTCCTACAGGGTTGACAAAGCATTTATAGACTTAACAAATATTTAATTTGCTCTGTCCCTTAAACTTTTAGAGTTTTTTAAGATGTTTAGCTCCGAGAAATGCTCTTTTTTTGCAAGAGCATGAGATAATTAATACAGAAGTATTTTTTCAGATTTATTTAGTGGATAAGTATGCGATTCATAATTAAAAACACAACATCACCATAAACATTAAGAAAAAAACAGAATTTAGGGAGTACAGAAATCATTACAGTAGCCAGGAAATGTAGAACTGGGACAGAATTTAAATGTTAACAATTTAAGTCACAGTGATGTCTCTCACAAACACTTGTGTTCCAAGAAGCCACTGTATATTAATCTACAGTTTGGTGAGTAGTGTCATAAACCAGTAAAATGAAATGGCATGGCAAATGCTAAAACACACAAAGCAGAGGGGGAGTAAGAGCATGATCTACAGAGACATAATGGCACTGTTGACTACCATAAGTATATTTAGCTGAAAGGGGTGCTCAGGATCAGGGAAACAAAGCAAAAATATCCCCAGCATGTCCAGATAGTCTTTGTGTAATACCACCTGCCAGTGAGAACCCACATGTATGTGAGCTCTTCCTAAAGAACAGCACTAAGTAAGAGTGGAGGACTGAACTTTGCTTTTGTTAATTCTTTCAGTTTTAATAACATATGGTTATGTCCTTTAACATAGACTTTTCTCAACATTAACACTTAAAAAATATAGAAGTAGCAGAGCCCTTATATTACTTTTAATAGTGCATGGGTGCTGTTGTAACTGTAGGAATCCTGGATCAGGACACTCAGGCAGCCAGCTGCAGTTGTAAGTCAGCATTGGTAAGGCTGATTGCACTGATAGAACCTAGATACTATGTCTGTTTCTATAATAATAAAGAGAAATGTGATATGAATTTGTGTACCTCAAGCCCATTTGCTTTTGGGCTGTGATAATGGCACATCCTTTGCTTTACCTGTGTCCGCTCTTTGTTAAGGACTTGGTAGGAGGTGGGAAGAAGGGACAAGAGGAAAGGAAGACCAGAGAGGAGAAATCAAAAAGATGGCACAAAAGCAAGATAAAACCACAAATCAAGAACAATTAATTATTTTTAGATTAAATTCAGAGCAGATAGGAAAGAAAGCTATCCCAAAAATGGAAGTAGGAGTGTTCAGAAGACAGAACAAGCAGTTTCTGTCATTTAAATGCAATCAGTTACATGATAAAAGGTTTGTGCTTTTCTAGGATTCTGCTGTAAGTCAGGTTTATTTTATGTCTCTGCTTAAAGAACTATAATTCTGATATTTGCATCCCTAAAAGATTAAGCGATTCATAGTAGAATTGCCTTTCAAAAATGATTGATCTGAGACATACAACAGAATTAAGGATTCCTTAGTCTAGAGTATCCATAATGATACAAACCTTTGGTCAAGCATTGTTTTGCCCAGGTTTCCCAGGACACAGCAAGCATTCATAACACTGCAGCAGAGATGCTCTGGATACAAAGGTATGATTCTTTAACAGAAGAAGACAACAGGTGTCCTCAATTCAGCCATGTTTCCTAATAGTGAAGACAGAAGAATCAAGCAACTAGTTATACATGCAGTGTCATACTTACTGTGTAGGCAGAGAACCAAAATTCTGAGAAGTCACAATGTCAAAAAGCTTGGGCATCAGGTCCACTAGAAAACTATCTGATTATTGTGATTTGGCTTTAGCCCGCTGAAGACATGCTCTTCCTTTTATCTTCCAAAAAGCCTGGAAATCTATGGCTAATTACAGCACAAGAGAGGTTCTCAGCTATCCATGACAAAACCTCTCTGAGTATTGCTCAACAAAATTACTTCTCTGCTTAATAAAAATACTGTGTTGCTGACTAGACTGATGGCATCATGGCAATTTCCTTGTTGGTTAACTTTTTTTCTATATTCCCAGCTCATTATTCCTCTTATCCCCATTTGAACCACAAATTCACTTCAGTATTAACTTACTAAGGTTTTCATTTTGCTGTTTCCAACATGGCTAAGACACCAACTCTCTTATTTCCTAAAAATAACATCTAGGTTAGGTTATGTCCCATTATTATGGCTGCTTCAGAGAGACCTTGAAAACCTCTCTTATATTTCTGCTGCATTTTGGTGAGGTTAATAGATGAGCATCTAAGCTGTGGTTGATTGTAGTGGTACAGGACTACAGCTGACAACAAACATGGGCCTTAGAGAAGGGCAAAACACAGGAGGGAAGATGGCATGGAGTTATATATAATTTTTGTTGAAGGAACATAGGTCCTGGACTATTGATGCAGGAGGAATCTGTGTTGTTGTCTAATACTCTGGCATTCAAGATGGCAGTGGATGTACTGAGTCAAGGAGGATCCCTTCACCCCTTAAGAATATATCTGAAGGTGGGGATACCAGTAAATTCTTACTCTGATAGACATCTTTCAAGTACTCACAAAGTTTATTAGGAGATCGCTAGAGTTTTATATATACAGTTAAAAACAAAGTTGAACTTGTATCAGACAACCTGCATATATTTATTCTTGGCTGGCAACTTAAGACAGCTGTCACTTGGATAATTCTCCTTCTGAGCAATTCAATACATTCACCTTGATGCAGGTGAAGTATAAAAAGGTTATGTTCAACTCTACATTGAATCTGAATCCTGAATGGTATTCATATTCAGTTCTGTTTGGAATTGAATTTCATCTGTTATTCCATGCTCCATGTAATATTGTGAACAAATTTAGTGGAAGGAGTGGGTGAAAATGTGTTTCTTTTAGAGAGGATTAATGATGGTCTAAAGTCATGTGAGCAGTCATCCTGGAATGTGATAGTGCTGAGGTCTTCAGGGCTGGGCTGCTGAATAAACTACAGTCTCCCAGGCAGGGACAAAATAAAAGGTCTATCAAACCAGCACACGTCTGCGCTTTGCACGAGTGAGATAATGTGGACAGCCACATACTCAGTGTGGTATTGCCCAGGGAAGGCAATGAACCCTTCATGCATTGCAAATTATTTAGGAGGTCTGTCATCAATGATCAAGCATTGACAGTACATAATGACTCTGGTAATGGTGACATGGGAGTGTGCACCAGGCAGTCTGGTATTATCGGTGACCATCCTTTATCTGCCCCACCTCTGTGTATCATCATGCCAAACACGCAGCTACATAGTATTTCAACACTTCACAGGTGTTACTTATGCTAGTATGTAACTTTTCCTTAGGGTGACAGCCGGCACTTTACTGCTTTCTTCCCAAGGGTATATTCCTCCCTTCTCTTTCCCTTGGTGAGTACAGTCCTGTGAAGTTGCTCTTTGAATCACCAGGGATTTGTTTCTGGCCTCCATGCCGGGCTGCTGTGCAGTGATCTGCAGTCTGGAAAGCTGAGGACCTGTCTTGAATCATGATTTTCTTGTACCATTTCCACACTTGTGCAATGTGTTGGAATGGTTTTCAGGACCTTGGCAGCTAGCTCTGCTCTCTCCTTGGGTGTGGCCCTCTTTCCATTTTGCCATGCTACGTGACCAGGTGGCTCACACTACACCTGAGCACCCTCAGATCTGAGGAGGTTGCGACACACAGCTTTTGCTAATAGTCCATTCCTCCTGACCAGGCTTTTGCCGCTTTTTAAGCTATATAAGGTGTATGACAATTAGGAATGTGTGTATGCATACATATATGTGTAATTTATTGCTCTGTAGTGCCAGCTGCAGTGTAATAATGGGTTTGAAGAGGGTAGTCATGAAAAACTTCATCTTTCTGGTTTTATTGTCTCAAGAACTGAATTAGAGTGAATAAGCTGGCATGCTTCTTTACTTACCTCTTTAAAACAAACACTCAACCTGCCATGGCTCAAGATCTGCAAAAGCAAAGCATGACCCACTTAAAAAACCAAACTGCTTAAACTACTGTTTCAGTAAGATTTAGAGATTGTAAAAGAAATCTACCATTCCTACAAACTAGTATTGTTCATATAATTTTCAAAATCACAGGGGGGTAACATTTCACCAGATAAGTTTTCAGTTTGTTGTGGTTACAAATAATATCTAAAGATTTAAATAGAATGCAATGTTTTCTACTACAGACTTTGTTTTTTATGATGGAAGTTTGACATCTTAATTTCCTCTGAATCGTATCTTATGACATGCAAATGAAAATTTATCTTCTTTTCCTCTCCTATCTTTACAATTCTCCTCTGCCTTTTTTTTTTTTTCTTTCCCTTTTACCATTTTGCTTTCTAGGATATATTTCCTGGAAAAAAAAATTGTCTCGGAGGAAAATAGAGATTAAAAAGTTTAGCTTTTGAAAAGTCTGAAAAATCTGACAAACTACACCATATATGTTTAGCAACCAGAGTTCAGATAAAAAGAACATGAATATCTGTTTAGATTTTTTATGTTTCCTCTGGAGAAATCTGTGATTTTAAAAGGCTCATCAGAGGTAATTCTGGATATTTCCCCTCCCTAGTTTTGATGGTTTTACTTCTGGAAACACAAAGGGTATATTTTTTGTCTGATGTGTCAGACAGTTTTTATTGCATAAATTTCTGACTCTTGGACCTGAAAAAGACTCCGACTTTCCAAACATGGGAGATGTGTAGACAGTTTGTGAGGGCTTTTTCCCAAGTGTCTGCCAAGCAAAAGAGAAGCTCTCCCTGCTTGCTGCTGGCTGCTGTTCAGAGCCTTGTGCATGGCTGGGAAACTGAAAAGCTTTGTCAGGTTCACCGTGTGGCCAGCTGGGAAAGCCTGGGTTACAGAAAAGAAAAACAATGGAGTCACCTGCAGAAGAAAAGGGTCGGTAGCTAGAGAGGAACCCTACGGAAGAGGAGAGATTTGTATTCCCAGCCTTTCCCAGCAGGTGCCAAGAAGGCGTGGGAGGGAAGTGGTTGATAAGGAGCAGGGGAGACGACTCATGCCTGCCTTCTGCATACAGGAAACACTTGTTGTCTACCAGGTTTTTATGGTCGACAACCACCTCCTTCCTGCATTCCAAAGCACCAGCAAATAATGGAGTGAGTTTCCAAAGGGGACTCCAGGAGTTGCTAATGGAGTGGTTTTGCTAGAATTTATTTAGAAAGTATCTAAAATGGTTTGAGCCCAACACTAGAACTGTTGTAGCTAAAACTATGGTTAGTTATGATGCTTTTAAGGGTTAGCTTTAAAAGTACCTTTGTCAAATCTGTTGTTCTAAGCCACAGACACCAAAGCTAATCGTAGAGTATGTTGGATTGGCCTATATCCAAACGAACAAGTTCAGAAATTCAAGTGCAAAATCAATAACTCTCTGTATTTCTTGACACTTCCTGGAAATCTGGGTGTTTCTGAACTGTACAGTTTCAACTAATTTCATCTAATTCCATTATTGTTCATCCACAAAATATACTTTTAGAGGTAAGATATGACGTGGGTTTTTTAATACCAAGCAGGAATTAGAAATTTCATCCAATTATCCACCAATAATAGTAGTATGATTTAAATGTTGTTGTAGTCGTATCTCTTTAGTAGCTAACATTTAGCAGTTGAAGTGCACATTAGCATAATGCAGCATGACTGTAGTAATTAATCTGTAATAGCAGGAAAACATGCATCTCTCTTTTTTCTTCATAAGTAATAATAGATCTGTTTTCTAGACAGATGCATTGTTTATTTTGATGCTTTCTGTTTTAATTCGTTCTCTTTGGAGAGAGCCTAAAATAAACACACCTAAGAATAAAAATGCATTTCATGAGAAAGTTTCCTCTTAGAAGTTTCTCTTGCTTAATGGAGAATATTGCAATATGGAAGTAATTGTGAGATTATAAGCAAAGAGTTGGAAGGACAATTCCACTTAATTTACATTTTTGCCCACAACACTATAGGGAACCAGTGGGTTTGGAATCATTCCCATTTTCTTCATACTGGTTTATAAAGTTTATTCTAACCAATACTGAGGCACTTCTCTGTAATAATTATCATAAGAAATAATTTTAGTGAATTCCAGAAGCCTTAGGTGAACACTGTTATTTGGAAAAAATGCTAATAAATGCTATATAGTTATATATATAGTACTGTAATTCAGATGTAAAATGAGGTATCAAGCTGGTTGTTATGAAGTCAGGATAAGGTATTTTAGTAATAATAATTCATTGTACTTAAAACTCTTCAATTGAAAATGATGGAAAATCTGTACATCAAAAAAGTTATCAAGGAGTGTAAACACTTTATACATTTCATAAAAGGGCTTTTTGAAGCACACAGCCTATCAAACCCAAATTTTCCAAAACAGCTGCTATGTTGGGCACCTTGATATTGGGGACCTGACTTGAGACACATTTCAGTTGAAATGTACCAAATGATACCCTGGTATAATGTGTAATAGGATTTACATTGCATGATTTAATCTATTTATCATCTATTTAATGAGAGCTTCTGTGGAGAAGAGAGACTACATTAATTTCATATTTAAATAGAGTTTGATTAAATATTGTCATTTTTCATTCTGCTAAGTAGTTTTCAGAGTCAGAACCATACCTTAATTTTTTTCTGTCACAGGACCATCACATCAACTTTCCAAAGACAGCGTGTTAAACATGGAGTTCACTTTGTTGTTTATGAAATTTGGCTTTGATCAAATTAGCAGTCCAATTTGCAATTCGTTTACTGTCTTTATTCTTTCACACCTTAACAGCTTCACCTTAGCAACACAGTGCTCACAAGGATGGCTTTCTGCCTCTTGCCCTGTGACAGCCTATATTCTACTGTGCCTGACCTGGGGAAAGTCCCTGTGTTGCTAGCAAAAGGCTTTTAGTTTTCCATGTATAGTTTCAGACTATCTGCTACCCAAGGAAAAAAATCGCTGGTTTTATAAATTTCAAATTACATAACAAGTTACTGTCAGGTGTCTAGAGCTAGAGCTACTGAAGGACACTTGGGTGCTTTAGTTAGTTTAGCTAACTCCTGGGCATCTGTTCCCTAGACTGAATTAAAACTGCAGGTGAGACCTAGGTTTCCTACCTAGTAGTGTGGGACAATCTATACCTTCCTCTGCTGAGCACTTAAAGCCAGCTAAGAAGAAACACTGGGCACAGGAGTATATTAGAAATTCTGCCTTATTCTTGAGCTACATAGAATCATAGGAGATCCTGAGTTAGAAGGGCAAAGTCCAACTCCTGGCCCTTCACAGGACACCCCAAGTGTCACACCATGTGCCCGAGAGCATTGTCCAAACACTTCTTGAACCCTGTCAGGCTTGGTGCTGTGACCACTTCCCTGGGGAGCCTGCTCCTGTGCCCAGCAATCCTCTGCGTGAAGAACTTTTTCCTGATATCCAACCTAAACCACCCCTGACACAATTTCAGGCCATTCCCTCAGGCCCCGTCACTGGGCACCACAGAGAAAAGACCAGTGTCTGTCCCCCCTCTTGCCCTCACAAGGAAGTTGTAGACTGCAGTGAGTCTCCCCTCAGTCTCCTCCAGGCTGAACAAGCCAAGTGACCTCAGCCACTCATCATATGGCTTCTCCTCAAGATCCTTCCCCATTTTTGTAACCTTCCTTTGGAAGCTTTCTAACAGCTTAATATCCTTGTTACGTTGTGGCACCCAAAAATGTACACAGGACTCAAGGTGAGGCCATGTGCAGTGTCATGCAGAGATGCCCAGGAAAAGCCAGCTCACTTAACCAGCACAGAATAGCCACATCAGTGCCCTCTTTGGCAAAGACCGATAATATATGTGGCTCCGTAAGATTATTTCCTTTTTGCCGTATAATCATTTAATGTAATGCTGCAAGACGTTTTCAAGTGCCATAGGCCTCCCACACTGCTGAGCTCCTATTGACTTTTGTGTGAAAGCATGGGGAAGAGATGAAGATTGATGGTGCTTAAGAATGAGCTGATTTCCAAAGACAGATTGCTCAGTCTGTGGTACAGATACTCCAAAGTTTGCAGACAAAGAATCGTATTTCTTGTCTCTGGTAACTATACACAAATACTTCATCTACAAGGAGTAAGTGTTGCAGTAAGCTGTAGATCTAAATTAGACAATTTATGCTAAATCTATACTAACCAGTATACACCATTTAGAGTTAATGACAGGACACTGTACACTCTCATAAAACAGATGAGGGACCTACAAGCATAGAAGAAAGAGACCTACTAAATCAAAACCACTTACGTAATAGATTCTTTATCATTGTGAATTGCATTCAGAAATGAAAAAAGGAAAGGGGTTACATTTGTTAGTTGTGGCTTCTGATTAGGGGAGACTCAAAATTAACTCCAAGCCACTCTTCCTCTCCAAAATGCTTTTGCCATTTACCCTTTATTGCTTAACAGAAAAAATACTTTCAAGTTCCTATCTCTTAGAACAAAACATACATATGTTTATTTTCACTCTTTACTTTGAAAGAGATAGTTTTGATGAATCTTTACACTACAAAGATGATCTAGTAATACAGCTCTGACCCAGCAGCAAGATTCAAAATCCTGAGAGTGAAGATGTGAGGCTAACTCAATATCAAACTTCCTCACTTTCTCTTGTACTGAAACAAAAAGAGCTGCAAGTGCAATCATTTATGTTAATACTATTTTTTTGCATATATATTTTTTCTGGATGTCTTTCATGTTTGGGAGAGTTTAAATATTCCCTCAGTTATTCATTGAATAATCCCTGCTCCTGCTTTTGGTATTAGTTCTTTTCTGCTTTTTCAAGTCCCTTTTTAGTACTGTTTTACCATGAATAGCTTGAAAAATAGAGATTTAATGTACCAACCTAGGAAGATGAAGAACCAAGGATGCCAACATAAAGCAGTCTCTTTCTGCTTTAAGGCACAGGTGATGTTTTTTTTCTTTAGCCGTCCTAAATTTGGATCAGAAAACAGTAACCAGGTCTGTGAGAACCAACGTGTGTGGTATATTTTCTCCTACTGTTGCATATCTGTGCTCTGGTATTGCATGTTAATTAATACACGTAAGGCGTTTGCCCAACATTAACTTTGTAGTTCTTTGCAACATGTTCTCTGCTTCTGTAGAGCTGCTTACTGAAGGACTTGCTGCCACCCTTCTGCAGTTCTTTCTCCTGTCCTCTAATTGAGCCCCTTTCATAGTACTAATTTGTCTGCCAAATGACTTATCATTTGGAGAGGCTCAAGTCAGATACGATTTCCTTTGTTTTGGCTTGTTTTTACCTGAGTGCTGCCAGAAGAAAGAAGGGGTTAAAGCGTGGGAGGATTGCTAAGAAAAAGGGTTTGGTTAGTGACACACAGGACTGCATCTCACACACGATTGTTTATTCTTCTGTAAACAGCAGAAAGAATTATCATCATCATGGTAAGGCAAACAACACTCTCTTTTATTCCCTTTTTAAACCTCAGCAGAAATCTTCAGGTTAATACACACTTACTTTTTTAAATCATAAAATCAACTGATCTCCATTAGTTTTATAGAGCATTTCTTTAACCAACAGATGCTCCTCTTGACAGAGGGGAGGGGGGAAAGATTTTAGTTTATGGAAATAACTAGCTCTGGGGAAGAGGAGATGGGAGCAGACATGCTTTTTCTGACATGCCTGTTCTTATTTATCTCCCTCCTCTCCTAAGTACTCATGTAAGGATCTGTTTCATTTTATCAATGCTTCTTTGTCTTTCCTGAGCTTTTTCAAAAGATTTCCATTCATTTGATTTTACATGATTTGCTCCTTTCAGTTTTCCTGTTCTTTTCTAATACATCCAATATCTAAATCTTGGTGTTTGTTACCTAAGAAATATTATGGGATAAAACAATTTATATATACATCTATGCTTCCTGAGCTGATTATTTCCTTTCCAAAAAAATCCATTAAAGATGCAGGCTCATTAGTCTCATTAATCTATATGCTGTTGCAAAATAGTCAATTTTCAATGCACGTTTGAACTAAAAATCTACTTTTACAGTGAAAAAATAAATTGGAAGCAGACAGGTCTTGTTCTCCTGATGATATGAAATGTTTCACTAAAATATCCTGACTTACTAGAAAATACAGTATGTGTAAAAATATTAAAAATATTAAGAAAACTTACATTTGTTTCACTTCACTCTGCTCAAATCTTGCATTTATAGCCCCTTGCTTATTCAGGTAGGTTCCTGAATCTAAATAAATGTATTCCCTGCACAAATTGCTCAGATAAAGCCAAAATTGTTTAAAATCCAATTATTGCTATTTATATCCTCAAGCTGCATAGCAGGCAAATAGGTGGAAGAGGCAGAGACTGAATTCCATGCTAGAGTGGACCTGTTAAGTTTAAATTGTGATTTTTTTCTCTAACTCTGAAGAGGACACTGTCAACCTGGAACATGGTATACTTAAAATAAATGCTAAAAAAAAACTTTAAAGAGTATATGCCAAACTCTTCGTATTCAGAAGAAGGCAGTTTGGGAATTAAAATAACTTAAGCCATATTTTCTTAATAGTAACCCCCCCTTTCTGACTTTGCGAAAGGTCAGCAAAAACAATGAACAATGAGTATAGTGAATTGAAGTAATTCAAATCCATTTGATTGATAGCAATGTCAGTTAAACGGGTTAAGTTTAGAGATCATTTAGATTAATTTAAAATATAACTGCTTTTTTTCCTTCAGTGAATCACAACAAGAATTGACTCAGGTCAAATGTTTTGTTAAGTATATTTTTCCCCCATGCTTTTAAAAAAAGAAAATAAGCACCAAGCCTTTATTTTCATCTGCAACTCACTCCTCTCTCTGCCAGTAGCTATGGCACTCACCTGTAGTAGAGTGGTATGAAAACTCCTCTCTGTAGGACTTGAGTGGGTCTTGTGCTTCTCAGACTTTTCTCTCTCTTAGCTTTGATTTGTACATTGTTCCTTCCAGTTTTTCTACCAGTATTTTCAGAGCACATTGAGCCAGCAATATTCCAGAGCAATTTTCAAAGCCCGGCACTGTTAGTGTGGGATATTTGAGTCTCAGTCTCTGCAGAATGCTAAAGTCTAAAGAGTAATAGTTTATTTAAATGTTTTTGGCTAAAGGACTTTTTGGGATGTCATGTGACTGTTAGAACTTCAAGGCTTCCTGTTTCTCATGGCTGGGTGAATTACAATAGTGTTTGACATTACTGGCTTTCCAACATGAATTTGTAAGGGTCCTACACTATTAGAATTGCTGAAGATAGAAGGGTCTCAGTAGTTTTAATTTTACTTGAAATCCAGTCATTTATGACCTTCTAATGAATGATAAAGCTCAAACTTACTCTTCACTGAATGGTTTGTTGCTTTTTTTCCCTTCTGAAGATGCTGGAAAATAAATGTTTAAATTAAAGAACTGTCCACACTAGATATTACCATCTATTAGTTACCACAAAGTTGGTAATGACTAGTAAAAATACTGCTTTTTTTCTCTAATGTGTGCTCTAAGAAGTGTTTTCATTTATGTTCAGCTGACTCAGATGAACTCATCTCAGAAAATAACATCCAACTGATCCCTCAAGACACATCCTGAAGTTTTGATTCAACAGATCACAGTAGCTTATGCTCTCTTTTCACTGGAGACCAGCAAAGCACATGTTTAATTGCACTATTAAATTAGGGGTTTGGCTGTGGCAACTTACATTAGCTAATGAGGAAGAAAAACCCAGCCGAAAACAGAGGAAGTATTTTAATGCTAGCATAAACAAGTATGAATATCAATACAAACAAAATTTACATTTCTTGGTTAAGAAGGCAGCAGCATTTTGCTTTCAGATTAGAACACGGCTTTCAAGGTTCATGCAGAGTGCTTGAAATGGCTTCCTCCACACTGTCCAAGGAATGCATAGGCAGGTCCTCTAGATTTTTCAATTGCCAATGCCTTTGATCAGGTATTTCTCAAGCAGCTAATGTTTTAAGAGTAAGAATGTTTTAGCATGAACACATTGAAGAAGCCTGATTTGCAGAGCAAGGATATTGCCTTCTGAAATCAAACACTTCCCTGACATGCTGTGAAGTCAAGCATTCTTGTGCTATGCTCTGGCGGGCTGGGTCCCACTTGGGAGTCCCTTGAGATGCTCAGTCTCTCTACCCTCTTGCACTGGCAATACTGGCTCACCTACATTTATCTGACTTAAAATACAAGCTCTTCAGGGCAAGTACCTGGTCTTTTATGTGTTTTGAAAGAGCTGTATATAATTAAGGTACTTTGTATGAAGAAATTACTTCAAAACAGTTTACATAGGGCAGCTATTTCAAGATCAAGGAAAAATCTTTAGCCTTGTTCCCTGAGGAAACAAGGCTTATGTGACTGGACTGGCTGGCTGTCCCTCCTCACTTCCATTCAACACCTTTTGAACTTGTTAGCTGTAGTTTAAACTACATTTGAAAGGGGGAGACATCTCAATGATAATTAAGTTCCCATGGACTTTATGAAAATCAGTGGCTGGGAAGAGAGAAATCCAGATCCTCAGTTCAAATAACTAATTTTTCCAGGTGTAATCTTACAAACGAAAAACTTGACAGCAAGTGTAATAATGATGGTCAGGTTGATAATGTAGTCCCAACTACTTTAGAAGACCGACAGCTCTTTCCATCCAATTATTAATATGATGGTTGACATGATAATGAAGTTAAATTTCCCCTGTTTTGGTGTTCCAACAGGTTTTAGCATGAACAATATAGTCATCCTTCTCACACTTGTAGTTATGAATTTTCAGAGAAATCAATATCATTCCTTATTACCTTGCATTAAGTGTGAAAATCTTGTAATTTTGCTTATTTTAGCTGGCAATGTTCATTGTTGTCATTTTATCCTTTCCCTATAATTTGTTAGTACAGGCAATACATACATAGAATAAGAAATTAGTAATTGGGCTGCATTACTCATGATCTGATAGTTAAATTTATAGTTGGTTTTGTTATCACTAAAGCACTTTACCTGTCTGAGCTGTATGAACTTAATGCAGCCCTTAATGTTGCTCTTTACTTAATTGTGTTGGTTTTACTTGTTGAAAAAAGTCCTCAAAGGGAGGGGAAAAATACAGGCATCAACTTTCTCATTTGTATATTATTTCACTGTCTAATAAAACCTGAACCCAAACAATACAAAAACTTGAGCTTAAGGTAATGACTTAGACTTGCCTATTTGAAGGCCACTGGTGGAAGATCACTGTGTGAGGACACAGGTCTTGGTTGGTGGTACACCTGCTTATCAGTTCAGTGAGTGACATTGGTTAAGAGAGGTAGGCAAAGACAAGGATTCCATGGATTTCTGTTAGGTTGCACTGTAAGTCAAATTTACCTCCTCCCCAATTTAGGGTCTGTGTTTTTCATGTTTTTTGGTATTTTTCATTTGCTTGGGCAAGCCTTGCTGCTGCACGTTCACTGGCATTAAATAGGTTATATGTGGCTCTCCTGAGCCAAGACTGTGTAGGCTGTTGATTAAGAAAAAATAACTAACTTAACACTTTTCCAGCTGGAGGAGGAAGTGACTCCATTAAAAAGGTCCTTATTTTCTTCAATAGCCAAAGGGCCAGACACACCGCAGGCCGGGCACCCCGGCCAGCTGCAGGCAGGCTGACCTGGTGTCTCCCCCGCCTCCGCGCTGGGCCCTCAGATGCTCCGAAGCGAGACTTGCGTGGTCCTTCCTGTTGAAGCTGTTCCACTTCATAAAAGTCATTAAGCGTTAATTAGAAGAGGAGTTGTTGAGCATTCATTAAACATTAAATACTAATTGAGCGCCCGGGGAGAGCGCCGGCACCATTCGGCCGCGGAGTCATTCTCACGCCGGCCCGAACGGGGCCGGGGGCAGGCGGGGCAGCCTTGGCCGCCTGCAGCCGTGTCCCCGGCCCGGGGGCGGCGTGCCCGGGGCGGCCAGGCAGGGCAGGCACAGTCAGGCGGCACAGACGGCAACCAGCCGCGCCCGCCGGTGCGAGGTGGAAGATGCGGCTTCGTCTCCCCGCAGGGCTTTGAACCCAGATGTCCCACGGGGGCCCCGGCGGCCGGGGGGTGTCGGCCCTCGCACACTTCCCGGGGTTGGGGGAAAGCCACTCTTGCTCCGGCAGCTCCGAGCGGACGGCATCGTGGGGAGGCCGGGTTACGGCCGCTCCACACGCTCCGTTGCCCCGCAGCCATGGTGCCGGGCGGGGACGAGCCGGTGCCCCTGCACTGCGCTGCCCCTCTCCCGGCCCGGGCGCCGGCTCACGCCGGGCAGCCAGCACTGCAGCTCGCCGGGGCGGCGGCGGCGCGAACCGCCCGCCTCCAACCCACGGTGCTTTTCCCTCAACATCAAAGGCCGTCGGTTTTGCCCGGGGCGGCGTTTTGCCCTCAATAACAAGGCGGCAGCCGCAGCGCGGGCTGCTGGGGCACCTACGGGGCGCGGCACCCACTCGCGCCCCGCCGCCCCCTCGACGGCCTCACCCGTGGCCGGGGGCGCCCGCGCTTCCCTCTGCCCCGCGGCCCTCGCTGGGGGCCGGTCCGGCGCTGCCGCCGCCCCGCCCTCCGCGGTCGGGAGGGGCGGCCCGGCCAGGTAGAGCCGCTGCCCGCGGCGGGGCGGTGGCTCGGGGCGGGCCGCGGGGGCGGGCCGCGGGGGCGGGCCGAGGCGGAGCGCACAGACGGCCGGCGCCGGGGCAGCCGCGCGGGTAGCGGTGGGGTGCGTGGGGCGGCTTCGCGCAGGGGCCGCCGAGCCCAGCCGAGCCGGGCGGTGAGTGTCGGGCGCTCGGCGGGTTGGGGAAGTGAGGCGAGGCGAGGATGCGGAAGCCCGCCGCGGCACCTTCCTCCTGCTTATCCCGTTTTGGGATGGGGGAGGACAGCCGCAGCCTCGGGCGGCTTCACCCTCCTGGTAACGCGGGACGGGGGTCGTGACTCCTCCGGTGAGGTGGTGCTGGGCTGGTTCTCTGCAGCCGTACCTGCAGGGAAGGGATCGGCGGCCGCGGGGCGGCGCGGAGGGCGCGGGGGCTTCAACTCGGGCCCGCCCTGGACGGTGGGGGGACGCCGGGCGCTGGCAGTGCGCTGGGCACTGACGGGCGAGCCGGGCGTCTGCAGCAGGAAACAAATTGGAAACTTGCGAAGCAGGGTCCGTGCTGCCGAGGGAAGCCGCTCTCCTCGAGAGGTCTGGTGCGCCGGGGTAGAAAGTACTCGCGGTGTTTTGAAATAGACGTCTCAAAGCAAGTATTCATCGTACTGGCATGTAAAAAGGGCTAATGTATTAAAATGCAAATATGCATGTGTACTCGGCGATGCTGTTGCGTGTTTCCTGTTTACCATGTTAATTAGAAGTTGTAAGGCAGAACTTCGCCAAGAGTAATCCAGGGCAGTGTTTGACCCAGTAATGCTCACTGAGTGATGCAGTGGCTTTTATAGTTCTGGGGTTTTTAGCCCAAAACACAAGCCAAATATTTACTGAACTTCCTTATTAAGAAATATATGAATTTTAAGACAACTTGCACCTTTGAAACTATTCTCTATCGGCACAAGTGTGAAAACTGACTCAGCCAGTATGGAGAGAAAGTTAAACTCCCCACTCTTGTTTTTGTAAGGAAAAGTTTGACCCAGGTCTTACAGGCACCAGAATGCTTTTCTGTAAAGTTTTGAGTGACGTTAACTAATTGTGCAAAATTTTGAGATTTAGGATATATAAAGCTGCCATTATAAGGCAAGATGAGCACACTTGTAAACAATTGGGACTCCATGATGCTTCTGTATGCTCTTGCCTGAGCACACTTGTAAACAACAAGTTTTTCCTAATTGTTTTTTCTTGTTCCTTTTCTTTTTTTGAGAGCTAGTATTGTTCAGTAAACTGTTTTGTTTCCATTCACTGTGTCCTTTTAATTTAGAGGTAATCCTAGAACAAACAAATGTATTATAGAAACAATTTTGACATTAACCAAATATTTGTTTGTTTTTGTAGTCCACCTCACACCTTCCAGATTCTCCCAGAGAAGAAAATAAAAAGAAACCTGTTTTGGAAAGACTTGGAAATTTGTTTGGTACAGGGAAGAGGAAAAATGTCAAAAGTTCACTAGAGCACACTTCGCGTCATAAGGGTGAGAGGTCGGGTTCTCCTCACGAGGTACAGGCAGTGTACTGTAGGCACTCCAGAGAAGGACACGAAGCTCCTCAAGTAGAAAAACAAGTGAGAAACATAGGTGCCCTTTCTGAGGCACAGGAGTATAATTTCAGTGGGGAAGTAAGACCGCTGTATCACGATACAATTTCAGAATGGAGCAGTAGGGGAGTCTCTTCTGACAGCGAGTGGTCAGCAGATTGGAGCGGCAGCAGTGAAACCATTAAAAACTCTTTCTGTGAGAGCAGCCTGAATGTGGAAACACTGGGGTTGGAGAAAGAATCTGTCACAGATATAAATAATTCCACAACTCCAGATTTCATACAGAGCTTGAGAAATCTGTCTAGTGAAGACTTAGAAAAGAGTATCTTAAGTCACAAGCAGCTTGTGAACACGTGGGTGTCTGAGGAGCCTGGGCATGCAAAACCAAAGGATTTGCCATACGAGTTGGAATCTGCAGCGAGTGAACACGCATATTCTGCTAGAGTGTTAACTGTTGATATCTATCTAAGAAAAACAGACGAACTCCTTAATGAACCCGTGACTCTTAAATCAGAAGAAAATTGTAGTGATTTGGACACAATGGATAAAAAAACTGCTAGTAAAAGATCTGGAAAACGGAGAAAGTCTCAGTCGTCTAGTGACATTCCAAATGGAGAGAGAAACCAGACTGAGAATACTGCAAGAGAAGAATCTGGTTTTGAGGATGATGCCCATTCTGAGGTATTTTCAGACAAGATAATAAATCCTGAACGAAAAGTGAGGTCTCTTCAACAGACTCCTGAAAGAAATTCCTCTTCCTCAGGTAGTAATCAGGACCTAAAAGTTGGATCTGCTAACAAAGGGGCGTCTAAAGCTGAAGCTGACAAGGGCAAGCAGCAGGTCTCGAACACAAGCGCTGCAAGGAGAAGATCATATAAAAAGAATCAGTCGGATACTGTACCCATTTCCCCTACTGGTTTGAAGGGTCAGGTGAAAGATTACTCTTCAAAAAGACAACCTTTGGCATCGCCAGAGACTAACCCAGTAACAAAAAGAACTTCAGTGGAAAAGGGAACTATGCCTGTGGCTTTTGGGGAAGACAGTTTGGAATCTCCCAAAGCTTCTTTGGCTGCTAAGACAGAAGACTTGGTGTTTGCTGAAAGCAGAAATGATACGAAGGCAGTAAAGAATGGTAATGGTCCAGATGGAAGAGCTTTCTTGCATGCTGATGGGTTAAAAAATGGAGACCTGTGTCTGTCAGCTGAGAGACAGACAAATTCTGATTTAGACACCTCGAAGCTGAAGAGTTTGGATGCTTCCAGAACAGTCATGACAAAGATTAGCCTGTAAGTAACAAACTAGTTTACCTTGTCCTTGTAGCTGTAATTTTGTTTGTATCTGTGTTTAGAATTCTATGGAAACACTGGCTGTGTAACTGTTATGTGTCTAAATTGTTTTCAGTTAAGAACTGCCTTTAAAAAAAATAAGTTGCCATAACCAAAGCTATGACTTAACAAGCACTGTAGTCTACATGTATTAGAAAAATAATTAATTTTTTCATTTTTTAAATTGATAGGCAATGTCTTTGTCAATTCCACTATATGGAATAATTTAATATATAAAAAAACTGCTCAATCATCATTGTTGTGGATCAGATTAATTAATCTATCATTGACCTTAATTAATTTTTCTCTCTGTAACCAAACCAGAACGTGGTTGAAGATTTTGTATGTGAAAATCTTTTGAATAAGAAATGTATTCAAGTTGTCTATGAAACAGCCTAAGTTCTGCTATTATTTTATGAAGAAATGTAGGATGCAATGTAGAACTTGATTGTTCAAATGATATGATAGATCATGCTACAAACATTTGAATACATACGGTTGCTTTCTTACGTATGTGCAGGATGAATCACTTAAATTTTGGTGCATGTGAATAACATCAGGTATTTGCAGAATTATGCATATATTAGTTTTCAGGTTTTGATTTTACACTTGAAGAAACTGTCTCTGTCAAACAGGTGGTCAGAGCTTTCCTTAGGATTATAAAGAAGCGGCTGTATGTATAAAGTTCACTGTTGTCACTAGTATGAGACCAGTGATTGATTACTTGGATACTGTTGCATTCTCATCAACAGGGAATGTCTTGTTTGCATTATTCATTTCTGTTGTTTGGTTGCCACGGCTGTGTGCTGTGTGCTATTGCACTCCTCGTTCTGGCATGTTCAGTTGTAGGTGTGGGGGCACACTGAATCCCATAGGCCCACCCAAGGTACACTGAGCGTTGATAATGGTCGTTGCGTTAGAGGGATGTGGAGGTTCACTGTGATGGTTTAAGAGACGTGTCTGTTTGCAATTACGCTTCCCACATCTGAGAAGCACAGGAGCAATTTCCTTTGCGCAATTTGTAATACTCTACATCTGATTCGTTAATTTGTAACTTAAGTTTAAAAAGCCTAGTATTGAAAATTAAACTCTGTCATTTTTTGTACTTGGTGATGCTTTGCCATCTAGCAGTAGAGATCACAAATCTTAAACTCTTGAGTTTTTACCTTCACAGCTTCAAAAGAAGGGTAGCTTTCACATTGGTTTTTTTCTCTGTGTCACTGTCATTAGTGATGATGAAGTTATAAACACCTGCTTAGCTGGATTTCATTTTTTCTGTGTATCTCCTGGGCTTGCTGTATAGTGAATTATCTTTTACTGTACTCATAAAGTAACAGACGAGTGTCCTGTCTGAAAGACCGAATTTTAATGAATAAACAGCTTGTCCTATTTCATCCCATTTTGTGGGGTATGTGACGCTGTGTCTTGGCCTTATCTGCTGTTGTAGGAACTTTAGCCCTGGGTGAGGACTGCTCTGTTGCCTGCAAGGTTTCTGATACATCTGATAGCTGTCATTGCACAGCACCACACCATTTCTTTAGCCAAAGTTACATGCTTAGGTGATCTGGTATAATTTATAGTCATTCATTAGAACGTATCAACTATAAACCTGGATGTGGATTAAGGTGCTGTAAAGTGGGAAAGGGAAAGGAGGTGCCATTACTAGAAGACGGTGTGTTTTTGTTCTCTAGTTATCACTGTGAGCAGACAACTTTTTCATTTTTAAAGGTTAAAAAGTTATTGTTAGGTAGTTCACATTAATTCCTTTCTGGTTGAAAAATGAGAGATTCCTTGGCCCCTTGTAGGATGGATTTTATATAATACAGATAGTTCTCCCTTAAAAATGCATGATATCTCTTACTACTAATGATCTTGTGCCAATTATGGGAATCAGGTTTCTTTGGAAACAATTTCAAAACAGGTCAGTTTCTCCAGTCACCTCCAGAAATGCAGGTTTCCTGTAAATAAAGATAGCGTTTTATCTCTTTTCTCCATTTATGTCTGTGTACTGGATAACCTGAAAGTCACAGGTTACTTTGCTTCTAGCTTTTGAAAGGGAAACCTATCAGATTTGAGACTAAAATGAGGTTGATGGTAAATCTTAATTGGCATATAAAACCTCAGGCGGTAGTCACTTTGATGTGCTTAGCGGAAAACTTGGCTTCAGTTGTCATACTTTATGTTCAGACATGGTTTTGGAGTTGCCTTTACATTTAAGCCCACTTGTGGAATTATTCTTCTTTTTTCACATGCCATTTTCTTTGCTCACTTCAATCTGATATTTTGGCATCAGTGTTTTTTTGGCACCACTTGCAAGCTTGATGTGTGACTCACCTTCCATTTTTGACTGTTGGGAGAGGTTTAACTGCTTGCTTCCACAGTTTAGCTGCAAGGTGTAGCCAAAGAGAAGGACATTGGTATTTCTCTTGTGCCTGCTTGTTCCTGGCGTTGCAGATCAGGAATGGGTAGTGAGAATCAGCCACACTGGACTGTTTGTAAGAAAGCATTTGTGCTGTTAAGTTTTTTTCCCCATACAAGATGAGATGCTTAAAGGATACTCAAACAACATTTCCTTTTAAATAAGCTTGGAGACTCAGTTCTTGCAATAAAGTGCATCTTTTGGCTGTATTTAAAACCAGTATTTTGTAGTGTGGAAAAAGGTGTAATGAAAAGATTAGAGGAGGCCAGCTATAGTGAGTGGAGCTGCAGGGCTGAGCTGTCTCATGCTCTTTGGTCTCAGCTGTTTGGCTGCTGGTGCTGTGCAAAAATACTGCAGAATACAAAGTGTTCAAGTGGTTGTTTCTGCATAAATTTGCAAAGCTTGAAACTATACCTTTGAGGGGTGAGCTCTTCATTTAAAATAGGTTTTAGGTGTGGCTGATAAGTATCACTGCTAGCCATTAAACTTGCTTGTGTCACGGCATACAGAGAGACACAGATTTTATGGGGAAGATACGTGTTATGTTGAAATAAATGTGTGTAGTAGTACAAGTGACAGGCTGACAAAATGGTGGTATGGGAATGAATTTGTTAAGATAATTGGGCCATTAGTGTTACATCTTGAAAATACAGGTAAAAGAAAAGGATAAGCACATTTTTCTTCTGATCAGAAAAGGATATGAAAGGTCCTGGTGAGCAGAAAATTCAGCACATGTCAGTAGTGCATCATTGTACCAGGTGAAGGCTAAGCCTGTGCTGTGCTCCATAGGCAGGAACATAGCCAGCAGGTCAAAGGACAAGATACTTGGTGCTCATGGGTCTACATCTGGGTCACTCTTTCAAGTTGCAGCCCTTCCTCCCCTTCCAACTCTCTTCTGGTATAAGAGAGGTGTTCCCAAATTGGAATGAGTCCAGCAGTGAGCTATTAAAGAAAGTGACAGCTCTGACAGCTCTGGAGCAAATCATGTATGAGGAGAAGCTGAAGCAGCTTGGTTTCTTCAACTGAGAGAAGAAAAGGATACAGGTAGACCTCAGTCATCTCTCACTACCTATAGAGAAGGCAGAGCCACTCTTGTCTCTGAGCTGTGAAGGGACAGCTGCAAGCTGTAACAGTGAAGTTTTAATGGGATATAAGGCAAAAATAATTCACAGCGGCAGTCGCCGTCTTGCTGCAGTGCCTCACTAGGAAGGTTGTGAGATATTGACCCTTGAAGTTATTCAAAACTTGGTCAGGCAAAGCCTTCAGGAACTTGACCTAACTTTGAATCTGTCCCTGTTTTGAGTAGGAAGTTAGGCTAGCTGATTTTCAGAGCTCCCTTGCAACTCGTATTCATTTTCCAAAGAGAAAAGTCATAGAATAATTTAACTTTTAAAAGTTTAGGAAAAAACAGTTCAAGTGAATAGTAGTACCTCAATATATTTAATTTTATACTATGTGATAGTTCCCTTCATGCCTTCCCTCTTTAAGGAACATTTTGCTTTTCTGTTTTTCCTTAAGTTTTCCAAGTGTGTTTTATTAGCACCTATCTGAAGTATGGCCAGTGGATTTTAAGTTTGCTATTTCCTCTTTTATTGATCATGCATTTTTCATAGTTCTTCATAAGTTGTGAACTAGCTTCAGTAGCCTGGTAGTTAGAGGGAGCAGTGTTGGGAAGTTGTCTCTGAAATGACATGATTATAAGAAGGACATGGAACTGTTGGAGCAAATCCAGAGGAGGGCACAAAGTTGATAAGAGGACTAGAGCACCTTTCCTATGGAGACAGACTGAAAGAGTTGGGGCTTCACAGAGAAGAGAAGATTGCATGGAGACCTCATAAAAACCTTCTAGTATCTGAAGGTGGAGGTCTACAGGGAAGCTAAAAAGGGACTCTTTGCCAGGAACTGTAGTGATAGGACAAGGAGTACTGAGTACAAACTGAGAGATAGGAAATTTATGTTGGATATTAGGAAGGAGCTTTTTACTGTGAGGGTGGTGAGACACTACATAAGGTTTCCTGGGGAGGTTGAGGATGCCCCAGCCCTGGCAGTGTTCAAAGCCAGGTTGGAAAAGGCTTTGAGCAACCTGGTCTAGTGGGGGGTGTCCTGCCCATGGCAGAGGAGTTGAGGCTAGATGATCTTTTAAGATCCATTGCAGCCTCTTAATAGTCTATGATTGTATGATTAACAGTTGCTCTCTGTATAGATTTGTAGGTAACTATTTTTAAATCCTCCTGTTATTTCAGTAAGTATTTGTTCCTCATGGTATTCCCAAGAAATAAAACTTGTACAATGGAGACTCTTGCATTAGAAGGGTTTAATTTCTTACTTGGGATGTATCACTTGAGGAAGAGGGGAAAGGATCTCACTTTTGTGGTTGTTCCTGTATCTCATCTCTTTCTTGAACTAAAGAGCTGCCTGAGAACTTTGTGAACACAGTTTATGTAGGTAAAAACATAAGAAAGCACTTAAATACCAGAATTATCCATTGATTGGTAGAGCATTTGGGACCATGGAGATTGCTGCAAGCTATTTCATCTCCCACCTTTGTCAGTTTTCATGTAGGGCCGTTTCTACCTGCCCTCCTACTGCTGAGTGTCCCCAGATTCCTCTTTGGAGAATAGGACTCTCTTGGAGGTGATGGTGGGCTTCTTGACACTCCTTAGATCTGACTGGTTAATTTTGAAGCCATCTGCCTTGCATATCCACAGCTGTTCATACTGTACAGTATGCAGTAGTAAGTTACAGGGACAAATAATTTTTCCTGGTTGTAGGTATTCAGAAAAAAGAGCTTGAAACACTCAGCTGTGCATCATCAGCCTTCTGCCATGGCACAGGAGTACTATGTGCATGTACTTGTATGTGCCTCTCTGTCCACTCTGATAGAAAAGATTTGTGTTTCCAAATTCAGTTCTTGTAAAATTATTAGGCTTAGTTTACACAATTTAAATTGTTAGCTAAGTTTACCTGAAGGAAGTGGAACAGTCCTCACATGTGGTGTTTGCTTAGCCAAGGTGGCGATGCAGTGCCTGGGGACAGCTAACATTTTCTGCAAGCACTCATGAGAGTGGAAGAGTTCTTTCACTCAACTTGAGGTTGCTTCTGCAGTGTAGGTGTAAAGGCTGCAAAGAATCTGGGCAGATGTCTTCAAAACTCATTGGAGAGAATATGCAAATGTTAAACCAACTCATTATCACCTTAATGAATTGGGATTTGTTTTCTAAACTCTGTAGGGAATTGCATGTTTATAATTTATTCTGCCTGTTCACTACTAAATTTTAATGTCTGTCAGTCATAAGTAGTTGAGTTCTCTGCCTCAATTGCAGATGCTGTAAGTTGCTGCGTTTGTTTTACTAACCTTAAAGAACTAAGTACATGTTTGAAATACATACCCCTTATTTAGTGTCTAATTTTTAAAATTCATATAGTTACTCCTCTTTTAGTTGATTCCTTTTGAGATATCAAAATTTGAATTAAGTCTGTGGTTTATAATTCTACATTTTATTGTTTTGAAAATTGTTACAAGCTTGTTCAAGATTAATTAAAGATGTCACTTTGTGTCACTTTGCCTCTTGTAGTCCAGCCAAACCGAAGAACATAGAGCTGAATTTTAAAACACCTATGAATCAAGACAGTTTAGAAAGTGAGCAGGACACTCTTGAAAAACCAGTTAATAAAACTAACAGCAACATTGCCAACAAAATTTCCTTGTTTGAAAACAAATGTGCCAACCAGAGCCAGAGACCTACTGACATCCCTGCTTCAAAAAATAATGCTGTACCAAGCACATTCGTCGGCAGAGCAAAGCTGAAATTTGGAAAACAACCTAAAGAAAATGAACAGCCTGATAAAACATTAAATAAACAAAGCAGTCGCCAGAAGTTATTTGAGAATGGCACATTGGAGAAGGAGGGCACTGCAGAGTTAAAAGGCAAAAATGGAGAAATCTTTACCTCTTATGAGGATATTGGGAAGACAACAGAACTTAAAGTAAAAGCTGCCATATCCCTTTTTAACCAAAGCAGCAAAAGTGATGCTGGTAGCGTCTCTCTGAAGCAACCAGAATCAGAATTAACCACAGCAAAGAAAGAAAGTTCACCTTTTAAACTGCCTTTGCACTCACCTGTAAAAACTGAAAATGCTCAAGATCCTTTCTACCAAAGAAATTACCCAAGCTCAGAATTCCATAGAAATGAAGAAAAAGTGCTGCCAAACACAGAGGCTTTATCACCTTGCAATGATGATAAATATCCTCTACCATCTCAGGTTTCCAGATCAGAATTTAAGAAGATGGAAAATGGAGATAAAAAGGTAAAGCCAGGAGATTTGAACTTTGCAGCACTGCAGTATGATGACAGCAATCAAGACAGTGTATTGGAATCAGAGCACAACACCAATACACAAAAGAGCCCAGGGAAAACCTGTAATGGATCTGCTGAAGATGACAGCATTTTTGATTCCCCATCTGACATGAAGAAGTTTGCCGAAACAATAAAAAACTTAGACAGCTCAGTTTGTTTACCACAGAAAAAGAAGAGGTCAAAGCTTCCCAAGTCTCCAGCACCCCACTTTGCAATGCCTCCCATTCATGAAGACAACTTAGAGAAAGTATTTGATCCTAGTGTATTTACTTTTGGTTTGGGACTGAGGAGGGAAAAAACACAGGATCTGTTATCAGCACAACAAATGAAAATGCAAAGCTTGGAAACAATAGCCAGAGTCAGGCCCAAACGTGCATCAACGGAGCAAAGTATCATATTCAAAGCTCTGCAGTCATGTAGAGAGGAACCTGCCTTTACTCAGGAAATAAATGGAAAGGAGAATATTGATTGTACAGATGGTGAAATTAAGAGATCAAGGCTTGAAAAAAGCTCCCTCTTCTCAAGTTTGCTGTCTTCTAAAGAAAAGTTTTTTAGCACTTCTGTCAGTTCAGTAAATAACACAACAGGTTTTGCAACTGACTCCTCGGGGATGCCTCCTTTACAACAGGATGCTTCTGGGCCATTCATCATGCCTCAAAAATCTGAGGTAATAAAGATCAGTCAGGAAATGAAACAATGTTTGTTGACCTGCTGAATGATTGTTAATTTTGATTTTGCAATTCAGTCTCTTTCAGATATGAAGCTTCCAAGTTTTGTGGAGAAGTACCTGCAAGCAGATAGTGCAAAAAAAGAATTAAGTTTACAAATGCCCAGCTATGGCAATCCTGAGAAAGGTTTTTCGAGCTGGATAGGAACAAGCAGATACGAATCAAATGTCCCCTCTGGTTTATTAGATGTGGATGTAAGTATTGTGTTTTTAAAAAGCTGCCTGCAAAGTTATCCAGCTTTTATGTTTTCAGTAGACAAGGTACATGTATTGTTTTGTTTCCCCTCTTTGGGATAGATTTAGATTACCAATACATTGAGGTGAACTTAGGTGTGGTACCAGTTTTATCTGAAAATGAAAATCAGATTACATCTATCAACATAATTAAAGCGTCTTTATTTTGAGACTTTTTTGCAAATACAAATGGAAAGCATTTTTTGAATATGTCTTCATACTTGATTTTGTATTATACTGAAACAAATCTTAGGCTAACTTCAGTTTTTTATAGCAAATTAGTAGAATGCTTTCTGTGAACTTCAGAAAACTTCCGTTGAAGTAATCTCTCTTCTCTTCCAACAAGACATTCAGCCATTGTACCGTTAAATAAACAACAGAGCAAATTTTTTTATTTTAGCCCTCTGTTGTATTCCTGTGCATTGGCAGAAAAATATATATTCTTTAAGAATGCCTTAAGAACTGGATAGTAGTGATTATTGAAAATGCTGCTACAGTGGAGGGCTGTCCCTTGGTCTGATTGCAAACATCTGTTCTTCCTGACTGAAGACAGACCTATGTTTTCCCCTCAAAGCAACTTTAATATGGAATATATTTGTAATTTCTGTTTTTAAAATGATGAACCAATGTCCTGTAGTATTTGCTATTTCTGTTAATGGAAGACCTTATTGTAACCTGTGAGGAAAACTATATTCAGGAGATCTAAGAACCATGTGAAGAAATATATTTTCTAAAGATTAATACATGAATGTGACTGTGGAATTGAAGCAGCATGTAAGAAGTTTGAGAAATACTTTCAGAAGGTAATGGTCATCTGCTGTAGCAGTTCTGCTAAAAGGAGTGACGACATAGAATCAGCTCCTTTCTTTGTCACCTTGCAGGAGACAATCATCCATGGTACCTTGCAGTTTTGAGAATGTAGGTTCTTCTCTTATGGGAAGTTTTCTTAATTAGAATGGAGATGAAAATTAGGGGGGTTATTTACATTAGTGTAGATTTTTGTTACCAGTTAAAGAGGCTTTTTACTCTGATGGTTCTGCTTGGATTTAAAAACTTAAATTTAAAGCTAAATGTCTAGTACTGTCTTAGTTTGGTTTTTGCTACTTAAACTGTTGTTCTTGAGTGGATTTCAATTTTGCAGTAAAGTGTGGAGGCCTGATATAGCAGCGGAGTGTGTACATACCTAAGACTGCACTTGAGAGAATCCCTTTAGGCTTCAAAGGGTTTCTGGATTTCTGTGGCATTGTTGCTGACTGAATTGTTTTGCTCAAGTTAGGAAACAAAAATGTTTGTGAGGTGTACCTGCTGTGCATCTTCTACTGACTAAGAAAATGATGATGCAATGGCTAGTGGGTAATGTGAAGGAAAGAGTAAGGGCAGCCCAAAACAATGACTTTGACATTCCTCAAAACACAGAACAAGTTTTAACTGGAATTGAAGCACAGGCTAAAAAAACCAGTTGTGCTTCAACATGTCTTGATGATGCCTACAAAAACCTGGTGGTGGTTAAGAACTGTCTTGCGACCACTGCCTGCTCTGCATATTAACTATGTTCTCTTTAATTCCTTGCACGTGTTGCTGGTTACCTATTTAGGGGCAGGATCTGTTTTTGTCTTTTTGTTTGTGTGAATCATTCCTAGAAGAGCAGGACCTTGTCCCAGAATGAGCACTCCCGTCCTTCCTTAGGAAACCAAACACATAATTTCAATGCTTGCTTCATTTGTTTGAAGGTGACGTGATGCAACCACAACTTTCCCATATATTCTATATCATACAGTTTACTGCTGACTTCAGCATTGTTTTAGATTTTGTATATCTCCGTGTGTTTTATTTGTTCTGAATATTTTTAGTTTATCACTTAGTGCGCAGTCTCATGCTCTTTGAGGGAACCTGTTACAAGGTGTTCATCACAAAATTGATTATGCTAGTTTGCTCATACATGGATGTGCCATCATGCATTCTCAGTATTTTCATATATGCATCATGCTTTAGGGCTCGACATTTTTACACATTTCAACTCATCTTTATCATTGTACAGCATGTACTGTATCAGTGGCAGTTTTTAAAGTAGCCTTTTGGTATTGAAATCCTGGAATGTATAGGAAGCTTATCAGGATGATTTTAAAGCATTTCAGACCTGAGGTTAGTCGACTTCAGTGAGATGATAATTCAGAGTTTTAAAAAAGCGTAAAAATTTATACATTTGTGACTAGATGCTGCTCTGCAAGGGGAAGTAGAGATTGAAGTGGTAAATAGGTATAGTTGAAAGGTTACCAACTTTTACCATTCAGAGTATTTTTGATTTTGTTCTACTAGGCCTTTTTTTATAGCTGAGTATCTTTATTGAAAATATTTTTGATTTTTGTGGGGCTTTTTGTGATTTTTTTCTCTTCTCGTTGTCTATCAGACACTTCCAAGAAATGGACAAAGTAAAATCAATCCCAGACCTGGCAAGGTAAGATCAATTTTAATAGTTTTAGTGTTCCTTTCTATAATTAAGGCTTAGAAAGATAGAACTGTATGTTACTGGCATGTTTTTCTATTTTGTTTGGTTTTTTTTAATGCAGCTGGTGATATACTGTGATTCAGACTGTCAAAAAGCTGGCATTGAAGTTTTCCATGATGTTCCAGATTGCAGTTCTTGGGTTCTATCACCAACAATTTTAGTTAAAGTCATCAGAGGATGGTAAGAGATCAACTTTTACTCTTTATACAAAGATTTTTACTCTATCCAAAACTGTTTAGAAACACAATTGGCATGTGATTCACAGTAAGTCTGCCTTGTAAATGGCAATGTAACATGGACAGCTATGAGCAAGAAATAGGGCATTTTACCTCTGCAACAGGAAGTTCTGAGCTGGAAAACCTATTTTGCTGACTAAGTGAGTGAGTGTTACCATCTGATGGGGTGCGAGATTTCACCAGGCATAGGAGTGGGATGAAATGACAGATTCTGTTCAGCTATTTTGCCCGTCAACTCCTCCGGTCATTAGGGCTTCTTGCAAAGTATTTGGATTTGGCTAAAAGGCTAGCAAATAAGTGTAAAGCTAGGTCTTGCATAATTATTTAATGACCAAAGGAATAGGATGGTGCTGTAGAGATAATTGACCGTTTCTATGACAAAAGGAGGGATTTTGCTCTAAAAGCTGTATTGCCCAAGAGTAATTCAAAGCCATTTCATCTCCTGCTTTCTTCATCACATCAACAGAAGGGCCATTAGTAGTGCGGCTAGCACAGCAAGTTATGCTGTGGCCAGGCTATAATGCAGTCAAATAGCAGGTTCTCAAAAGTAATTATCTGATAGCAAGGTGCAGACACAAGGGCTAGCCACAGTAGGAGGTACTGGGAAGCAAACTGATTGCTGTTTAGCTTCAGAAAACTGGAACAAAAACCTTTTGATCTCTGTAAACCAGGTCATCTTTTCTAGCGTGGTCTACAGGGACTGGGTTTGGGGTTTTTTTCCTCCTTCCATTGAGAGCCTGAGTGAAGAGTTTGTATTTGCAGATGGATAAAGTTCTTATTTAGTTATATATTCTGTTCTGCCATTAAAAATGAAGCTGTCCTTGTCTTCTGAGCAGTCTTATCATCCTCTGGCACATCTACCCCAGCTCCTGTGGAACTCCAGGCTGTTGTTCACAGGATCCAAGGAACTTGTCTGTTTATACATGATGTAGCAGACTGCAGTGTCATTGTTTTCTCTGATGTACAAATTGATTCTGATTAATATCCCATACGAAGTCTGGTATTCAGAGAGAGTAGTCTTTGCTGCCCCAAATTATCAGTTTTAGAAGGTGGAGGAGTTTTTTGTGAAAGTACAATTCGGCAGTAGACATTTTTGTTTCTATCATTGTTTTTAAACGTATTACAGAGACTGAAAATGGCATCAGCAGTGTTGGGTGAATAAACTGTATTGGGGAAATGGCAAGGGTTTGGAAACAGTACTGTGTATGAAACGATTTGTTAAGTGGGATCATGATTTTTGCAAATCACACTTGATAAAGCACCATGAAAAATTAGATTTTTTTTTCAATTTATTTTAAGCTGGATACTCTATGAAAAACCAAATTTTGAAGGCCCCTCTATTCCACTGGAAGAAGGAGAGTTGGAACTCACAGATATTTGGGGTGCAGGTGCTTCTGAAGAGCAAAGTGACTGCAAGTCTCAAAAGCCTGCAGTGATTGGTTCAATAAGACATGTTGTTAAGGCAAGTAATATAAGTCAAAAAAATTTTTATAGATCTTAATGTATAGTGATGTTTTATACTGATAGAAAGTGTGATCGGTCTATTAGGACACAAGTGTAACATGAGCTACAAGTGCATGAAACAATATTCTACGTTGAATTTAATGTTTAATCACAAAATACATGTGGGGGCTGTTGCACAGTGTGGGTTGTGGTAATATCAAGAGGAAGGACAGGGTAGGAACAGAACTTGGTGGGCTTTATTAGAATAGCCACCAAAATGCTACATGCAGCATATGCTTTGTAGACTGGTGAGTGTCAGGAAAAGCATCCCAGAAAACCATCAGTAATTCAGTATTTTCAAAATATTTTTTTTCTTTTTTTTTCCAATACAAACTGAATTTGCACTCAATACAGACTTCAACATGAAACACCAAACTTCGGTTTGTGTGGTATGGGCAAACTTACCAGTGAGTTGCACACATGATGGAACATCCTTTCTACATGCACTTTTAAGCTATCATTAAGTAGTTACAATTGCAGGTTGCCAAAACAAGCACAAGCTATAAAGTTATTTGATTAGGAAAGGAAAAAGGAAGAATATATATTGCTTGTAACTACAATTCTTGTTTAAGTTGCAGTTCTCTTCAAGGGTGGCTTGTTTGGTATTATCTTAGTATTTAATTTGCTAGAGGAGATGCTAACTGATGAAAGAAGATGGATTCCTGCCTAGATGGCAGAAAGTAAACAATGTAAATGCTGATTAGAGATTGACTGACTGTCTTGGTTCAAACAGAGACAGGCAAACTGGCTTAGCTATACTTTTATTATAGGCATCTAATAGCAGTAGTAATTGACAAGGGGGGAAACAATGTAAAATAAGCAGGTGTTTCAAAACTGACTTAGTTATGCACAGTAATTACAGAACTCATAGCACAGATCAAGTGATTATGGCGATCTTCATTTTTCAGGATTACAGGGTTTGCCGAATTGATTTGTATACAGAGCCTGAAGGGTTAGGAATCGTGACTTCCTTTTTTGATGACACTGAAGAAACAGGGGTGTTTGGAACCACTCAGAAGACTTGTTCTATTAAAGTGCATTGGGGCATGTAAGTATGCAGCTCTGTATGAATGTGTAGTGCGGTGACAGGAATTTGGTTTAAACCATTGGTTACACCTGTCAGACTTGCGAGGAGGCTATATTTATTCTAGTCCTATATTTTGGCAGTATATTTGTTGACAGTAGTGTTAGTACATCATTGTAATGCTTCACTCTTGGGGAGTCTGACCTAGAATGTTTTGTTGAGCTAGATTTTCTTCTGCTTGTGTGTAGTAAATTCTAAATAACCTTTGTGTATTTGTAGCCAAGGAAAAAGAGTTTGCCTGTCTTGCTTTTTCTTATTCAGACAAGCTTACCATAAATGAGGGTGGGGAATCAACTGTTATAATAAGACCACATTTCCCACTTGCTGTCTTCTAAACTTGAAATCATCCTACTAAAAGAAGAAAATTTTTTAAGTCCTTCTGTTATAAACTAAGACTTAGTGCTTTAGAGGGTCCATACATGACATTGTTGTATTTCACAGTGCATTTTGATCTGGGCTTTTATGGTGGTGTGTAATACAAAGATGTTATGTCACCTGAAAATATCTGGCCATCTGAGTTAGGAGGGTAATATTGTGAACCAAGCAAGCTTTTATGAGAGAGGAGACCTCTAAGGAGCAATCCAGGTGCTGTACCAATATTAGTTTTCATGGCTTAATAAACAAACTAGTAAATCGTTATGGAAAACATGCTTCAAAGTAGTACTGGGAGAAGTACACAGAAGAGAGAGGGTTCTTTCAGAAAAAGTGAAACTGGAGCCACTTCCAGTCGTCCTGCAGAACTTACAGGGTGTACAGACCTTGGTTGTTAGCTCTTATGTTTGGGCACTGATAGCACTTGCCTTGCTGCAAATAGTCTATCAAAAACTGCCCAGCTGAAGGCAGGTGTTACATATCACTGCAAAGATGTTTCAAATCTACCACATGATATATGGACATTTTTGTTGTTACGTGAAGGGTACTTTATCTGAGTAAATATTTACACCTTGATTTGTGGAAAAAAATGAAGCATTTTGGTATGTAGGCAAATTTGAAGATGTCCAAGTAGTTGGTTCTCTGACAGGAAGTTATTTCTGGTGAACTGCAACCTCAATAAAAATTACATGTCTTGCAGGAGTAATGAAATCAGATATGTTATTTGGAGGTTGATTGTTAATTCACTCCATCTATGTCTCCACTTTATTTCTGTCTCACTTAAAAGCTATTTGTGACCAGTAAAATTACACATTTTTTTGGAAGGAGGCAGAGCCTGTGCACATCTGAATTGTCTTTATTTTGCATTAGTGTAACAGCATTGTTTTATTGAATCCACGTGACCTCTTTCTGTCTTAATATCTCTCTCTTGTATTTGTATCCCTGAAGGAAAGCAGACTAATATTTTCACTAGGAAGTGAAATATATTATTTTTCAACTGTCTTTCTCAGATATCTGTTTATTAGTCCAGTGTAGAAAGAAGTTGCTTCCATGAGAAATTCTGCAGATGGCTGCTGCTTTTTTGCATGTTGCAGGGTTAGGGGATTTTTTCCCTTTAGTTTACAGGTATGACATAGTTCACTGTGTTGGCAGGTGAGGGAGGCTCCAATTCTGAGTCACCTTGCCATGTGGGTGTGGTTGTATCATCTTAAAGTTTCCCAGTGTTCATGCTTAATTGCTGTTTGTTAAAAGCTGCCAACAAAAATGAGTCAATGCACCTTTATCTTCTGACTGTACTCTTTCCTTGTTCTTCCATGTGTGTCAGTTCTTGCAGTGAAGTTAGTCATAGAATCCTTTAGGATGGAAAAGGCCTTATAAGACCATCCAGTACCACCATTAACCCAACACTGCCACGTCCACCACTAAACCATGTCCTTAAGCACCACTACTGCACATCTTTTAAATACCTACAGGGATTGTGACTCCACCACTCCCCTGAGGAGCCTGTTACAGTGATTGACAACTCTTTCAGTGAATTATTTTTTTCTAATATCCAGTCTAAACCTCCACAGGTGCAGCTTGAGGCCACTTCCTCTTGTCCAGTCACTACCTGCCTACTACCTCCTTTCAAGGCAGTTGTAAAGAGCTGTGAGGTCTCCCCGGCATCTCATTCTTTCCAGGCTGAGCCCCTCCAGCTCCCTCAGCCACTCTTATTAGATTTGTGCTCCAGACCTTTCACCAGCTCCATTGTCCCCTTCTAGACATGATCCAGCCCTTCAATGTTCTTTGTGTAGTGAGGGGACCAAAACTGTTCCTGAAACACAGGATTTGAGGTGTGGCATCAGCAGTGTTGAGTACAGGGGGACAGTCACTGCCCTGGTCCTGCTGGCCACACTGTTGCTGATACAAGCTGGGGTGCCATTGGCCTTCTTGGCCACCTGGGCACACACTGGCTTAAGTATAATTGCTGTTGACCAGCACCCCTGGGTCATTTTCTGCCAAGAAGCTTTTCAGCCACTCTTCCCCAGTCCTGAAGCACTCCTTGGAGTGTGACCTGGCACTTTCCCATGTTGAAATGTTCCCAAGGTCCCATTGACCTTGGCCCATTGATCCAGATCCCCCTGTAAAGATTTCTTACTCTTCAGCAGATCACCTAACTTCTCCCACCCAACTTCTTGTCATCTGCAAAAAATCTGAGGGAGCACTCAAATCCCCTCATCCAAATCATTAATATTAAGGTATTAAACAGAATTTACCCCAGTACTGAGCCCTTGGAAATACCAAGTGTGACAAGCCACAGGCCAAGGGCTTACTGAGTGGTGTGAATAGGGTGCACACAATGTATCAAACATTCAGCCATAGACAGCAGTAAAACTACAGCCCCTTTTTTATTTCTTAGAGCCGTGTGTCTGCAATTAAACTATACCAATCTGAGCCAGTTTATATTAGCTTGGAATCTCTCTTTAAAGGGAACATTGATTTTGTTCCTAAAGTAAGCATATTGTCTTGTTCTTTACCGTTCAGAAATGTTCTGGGGGTTTATGTTTTACTTCTGTCCTTCCACCCTTCTACTTTTAGATGGCTTCTTTATGAAGAACCTGGTTTCCAGGGAGTCCCTTTAATGTTGGAGCCTGGTGAATATCCTAATTTATTATTCTGGGAGAAGAAGGAAGCCTACATTAGGTCCATGAGACCCTTGAAAATGGTAAACTACTGCTGTTACTTAGAAGTTAAATGACCTATGTTTATGTGCTAGAAATAATGTATTAAGGTGGTTAGATTTTTCAAGCCTTACAAAAATCTCTTTTAAAAAAACTAAGATTTTTAGTCTATAAAATTCTTGAACTTAAAACATTTGATTGCATCCATCTCTGCCATTAATCTGCTGTTTATTTTCACTTGCACTCTTTAAGGAATATTTCACCTTATTTTTGTAAAGAATTGATGACTCTTAGAGACATCTACAAGTTGTCTGAGTCATGAACAGCTTAATTTTTACTTCTTTTTTTTTTTCCTTTTAACAGGGTGGTCGCAAAGTTGAATTCAGTGGAGAGCCAAAGGTAAAAGTCAGTATTGATTGTCAGTGTTGATTGTCCAAAGCTATTTTACAGCACATAAACTACACGTGGGTAGATAAGTATGCTTTGATTGGATACCAGCTACTGATGGTTTACTGGGTAGTCCTTTTGTATGTGCCCACACTGTGAAAATACAACTTCTGTTACATTTCTGCATCCATTAGGTGCATATATGACAGTATGAACAGCAATCCTGATAATGCAGATGGGTAATGAATGCTCAAGCCTTCCTGTTGCATCTCTAGTGGAAAGGCCTCTTGTAGAGGAGAGAGAGATCCCACTAGTTGGTTTCATCATTTTGCATTCTCCCTTTATGTGCCCATGCAAAAGAAACTGTCTATTGTCATAATTCATCATCCTCCCTGCAATTTTTCTTTTCCTTCATTTCTGCTCCAGGTAATTGTATATGAGAAGCCTTTCTTTGAAGGAAGACATGTGGAAATAGAATCAGAGATCTTTATGCTTGATGACAAGGAATCAGAAGACAAGACAAGACTTCCGCTTACATCAGTGGGATCCATGAAAGTACTGGGAGGAGTGTAAGTGTGGAAAAGTGGTATTTACCCTTCAGCTGAAATAGTAACTCCATAGGCTGGAAGTTGCAGTGGACAAATCCAGTCCCTGTTTATTTTGTTTTGGGTTGAGGTATACACCAGGGTTAAATTTGAAAATATTCACACAAAAAGAATAAATATTACTTATGTATATCTGCTTCATGGAAACATGGAGTGGCACTTGTCCATTTCCACATGCAGACTCTGTTGTTGTTGTTGTTGTTCAGTTGGGTTGCTTATGAGAAGCCTGGGTTTGAAGGCCATCAGTACTTGCTGGAAGAAGGAGCATATCGGGATTGGACAGACTGGGGTGGCTACGATGAAGAGGTGCAGTCCTTGCGACCAATTGTTGGTGTAAGTTCCAAGAACACATAGTAGGCATCTCCTGAGTGCTCTGAGATGGCATGTGGCACTTTCCTTATGGTGCTTCTCTTTGTTTTGACAGGACTTCACAAGCTCCCATATGATAATGTACAGTGAAAAAGACTTTGGACCAAAGGGTTCCAATATCAACGTGTTAGGCATCATTGCCAATTTGAAAGACACTGGATATGGGCTGAGGACACAGTCTATAAATGTGCTAAGTGGCGTGTAAGTGATACTTTTATTCACTCTTTCATTTTAGATATGCTGGTCTTTATAGAAATTGATGGTGTTTGCAGATGTTTTTCAGGACTCTGACTTCTATGTAGAGTCTTCAGATAAAATTTTTTGCCCTTGGCCACAGAATGTGAAAAGTAAAGTTTTGGTGAATATGTATAGTAAATAGAGATAACTTTTACTATGCTCACCGATACCTTCTGATATTGGGGAGAGTAACTGTTCTGAAAATTAACATTGCTTTTGCAGTGAATCCTGTAGGCTTAACAGTGGTTTATTGCTGCGGTGTTGGTTTTTATTGTTTGTTTCCCAAAATATGATTCCCAAAAGACTGTATTAGCCATGGCTATTAACAAACCAACTCTTAGTGCCATGAGTGCTATCCCATGCAATTGATCAGCTGATAGACTTTGCTGTTTGATTACTTGAGTCCCTCAACTGCAGATTGAGTTTCACAGCCTTACAGACCAAATAAAAGTATTTTGGAAATGCCAATAAGTATTAGCAGTCATGGCTGCAAACACACAAAAAATTAACTAAAGTAGCAGAACCAAAAAAGCATGAGATGTACAGTCTGTCTCCCTGGCTGGTATGCATGCAGGTGACTTGCTGGAAGCTCTGCCTTACCCAGCCACACCCAAAATCTTTCCCTGTGTTATCTGTGCTATATCTCTGCAAGTTTTGTCTGGATAAAGGTTGCAGAATCAAGCTCGGTGCATTCCAGAGGAATGCTTTTAATTTGTATATGAATATGGTGTGACAGCAGGTTTTTTTCTGCCTGGTGACCTTTGAAGCCACTGTGCTCTTTTGTCTTCTGTAATATGCAAGAGAGATTCCTGGGAAAGAGTCGCCTCTGAAGGTTGGGAAACAAATTGTGGGTTACCTATCATGGCCTTCATGTAGTTGTTCTAGCAAATGTGTCTGTTGCATCTGAGATAGGAATCACACATGAGTTTGAGTCCTCTAGTAATTAAGAGTGACTTTTAACACTCTGATGGCAAAGGTGGCGAGAGGTCTTTATGAACAAAACTTATCCCACAAACTCTGCTACCACTCTTATAGACCCCAAAAGATGTAATTTGTAGCAATAAGCTTTTAAAAAATTCAGATACATTGTTCATAACAGGTGGCTAGCACTCAGCTCTTAAGAGTTTTGTACAATCCCTCTGTTTCCAGAGAGGTTGTGAGTGTTTGGGGGTTTTGTGGTGATCTTACTAAATGTTAATGTGTCAGAAAGCTTGAATGATCTGTGTGAAGTCATATTTGGCAATACGGTGCTTTATTTTAAGTGTTAACCGTCTGTTCAGGTAGAAGACTTTTTTATATCTTTCCTTCCAAGAAATCGGTCACAGAGCAATGAATAATCCATTGAGCAATTTCCTGAGTTGTTTAGGCTGTAATGCAGATGATGACATAGAGAACTGTGACAGATTCAATAAAAGCTTCTCATAATATTTCAAAGTAACCTTCCTGGCATTATATTGAAAACACTTAATTAAAATAAGTCAAAAATTTAAGAAGCCCTCAACCTTTCATTGCAATTTTTTAACTACAGGTATGTGGGGTAAGCAGTTAGAGCAGTAAGATAACAGATGATCAGTATTTCCCACATAATTAATTTGATTGCTCTGTAATTTAAAGGGTATATCAAAGAAAAGAAAGCCTGACACTGCAGTGCACAGTTACTATGGAACGAGTTCTGAGCTCAACTGCAGCTCTGAACTGTATTGCTGGAGACAGCCTAGCTCTGCATTTGGGGAGTGACTATTCAATTTTGGGGTAATTCAGCACTAGCTGCATTAAAATTTCTAAATGTTTCTAAACATGTTTCCAAGCAATATTTTCATGTCTTTGCTAAATCCATTGTAAAGACATCCTGAAAAATATATCCTAAGGAGATGAGGATTGACTTCTTGAAGAATGAAAATGCACTTCTTGAAAAATGAAAATGTTTTGTGCTTGAGCATTTTTTGGAGACTAGCCAAACATAAAATTCAAAAATTATTTTTCTGCCATTAGGGTGGGAGAAAGCAATCCAGGCTGACTGAAAATAGGAGGGGCCTTCTTTTAAGTAGGGTTTGAACTTTATTTCCAAACTGGCAGAATTTGAAGTGGCGGAAAATTGAACTATTTACTATCAACAGGTAACACCCTTTACAAGTTTAAGCAAGTACTAAAATCAAGTGTTGTACAATTTTGATTTCCCCTCTGCTTAAAAACTTCTTCAAGCTTTTATTTAATAGTGATCAAAATCACAGGAACTGCATGTTTGAAATGTGCCTTTTCTTTATCCATAAATACACCAAACTTTTGCCAGGACTCCTGAAGAAGCTTTTGTCTTTTAGTTGATTCCCTTTGAACTTGCTGGAAGAATTTTCCTAGATTTGTTTATTTTATGTAGTCATCTGTTTACTGTGGTCATGTTATCAGCCTGGTTTTCCCCTAGTTTTCAAGTAATTAATCCACAATGTAGATTAGGGTTGCTTCTCGAGTATGTATGGATAGTGAGTGATATATAAGTGATACTATATAAGTGATATATAAGTGATAATAAGGAAATAATTAGGTAATGAGTGGTTCATATACAGAAACCAGGAGGTAGTAAATTTAATCTAGATGCACTCAGGAAGGTAACATGAATGAAACTGGAGACACAAGGTAGAAGAACAAACCTCCACTGTGAGCTGAAAAGTGCACGGTTACCCTATTGGAGAACACTTCAAACAAAGCTTTAACTTCTCTGTATATCTGACCTGATGTGCAGAAAAAAGCCTTTCAAGGAGTCATAAAACTAAAGCTCGCGAGTCCCTGGGATACTAACAATCACAGTCACAAAGGAGCATGATGAACCCGTTTTCTCTCCCCTATAAATAGAATTTTATTACCTCATCCTATCTATTAATTATGGTACAAATCTGCAAGTGCTAGTTACCTTTCTGACCTCCCTCCTAAAGTTAGACAAGGTGAGTCCTGGGCTAACTGAGAGCAAATCTGATTTTTGGTGAGTTACCCATGTCTGGATTATTTTCTTGGCTGTACTTTCAGACCCTGTTTGTAGCTGCACTTCCTAGATGTCATACGTAGAGGTTTTTGGAGAAAGATTCTCTGTGTGTAATAGTACTAACAATGTATAATCAAAGCTCTATGCTACTTCTGGTTTCAGGGGCATGGATGGTGCCCAGGAGGAAAGGTCTCCAGCACTCTCCTGCCAGCAGCCTGGGATGGAGCTGTTGCTTAGCCTCACTAAGGCAGTTTGTGCATCTGGGGATTACAAAATCTGTTGTGCTAGGAGAGCTCGCTCCCTCTGGGGCAGGATGGTTGCTGCCATGCTGCAGAGCAGCACTTCAGTTTTTGTTGTGCCTGGCAGCTGGAATGTGGCTCTTTTGCTCCACTGTGGAGGCAATATCTTGCTCTCCAGGCCTTTCTGTGAAGTCAGAAGTTGGATTAAGGCAGTGCTCCTTCCTAGGGATAATCATGAGGTCTGGCAGGTTTAGCTGGTACTGAATGCAGCTGCCTGTCCTTGATGATGTTATTACTACTTTCAGCAGCTTTATATGGGCTTCTGAATGAAGTGGAGAAGTACAAGTATTTCACCATTAAGCCCTGACTCTAGGAACTGTTGAACTGCATGGGCCGACTTGCATAGAAGAGTGGCACTTAATGATTTAAATCCCATTTATTTAGATGTAAACATGTGCAAGTGAGATTCATTGGTTACTTCTGCATTCAGGCTTGTTTTTAGATGGGGGGAACTAAATAACTGTTATCAAGGGGGTCTTATGAGGCTGCTGATATGTCTTACAGTTCACTTTATATCAGAAACACTTCTTACATAGATCTCAATCAAGTAAAACTACCATGCACCATAGCTGTATCTTGGCACTTGTGCACTGAAAAGTCTAATGAATGCCTGCTGAAGATATTGTTTAAGGAAACCTCATTTTCACTGCTTTTGGTATATGTGGTATACAGGTATAGACACACCTGAGACATTTGAACTCTGCTCAATTTATTGTACATACCAACGTCTCTTTGATTAATTACTCTGAGGTGATTTTGAAATGGACCTTGAAATATGCTGTAAGTAATTAGTGTGTAACAAGTTGGAATAATTGATTATATCTGAGGCGAACCGAGAGATGTGAATAGTGATGTATGTGAATCACTGTTTGAATGTTTGCCATGGACAAGTAAAACAAAGTTCATACTCTTGGCACATGCTGATGCACCTTTATTTCAGTTTGAGGTTATCCCACTTCTTGTATCTGCAGAGACTCTGGCATTTGTACTTGGAATAAAACTGCAGCTTAGTAGAATCCAATTGATCGACATACATAAATTAATTGGGAATTTTGATGTTGAGAGTTATCTTTCCCTGCAGATTTTAAGATCTGTAGCATTTTACTGCTTTATGATATGAAATTTTTGTTAGTGTAGAAACTCAGTAAGTTTCTGAGCCCACTGAAAGTGGATTTTGGCATGGCCTAGCATACACTCATTATGAACTACAGTGGCTAAAATTAAAAGCAGGTTGACTCTGAGTAGAAGTTTTTCTTGTAAAATCAGGAACCAGCAAGTTGTCCTGATTCCTGCATAAATATAATGAACGAAACACAGCTGCTGCTGTGGTCTGATCTCATATGGGCACTCAAAAAACAACCAAACAGAAAAAAAAGAATTGTAAGTATGGGAAAGTTTGGGAAGTATAGCAGCAAAAAACAAGTCAAGTTCTGCAGGTTATCACAAAACATATATCACAAAAATATAGATGCAGGAAGTGCTCTGTTTGGGCTTTCAGTATGGAACCAGGGTTAGAAGAACACTGTAATAGAAGATTTATTGAATGTATTATTAGCAAGACCGATAGCAGATATTTAAGATTGTACCTAAAGACTGCAGGAGTAATTTGGCATCAGAGAGATATATGTAGTGATTTGGTTGCTTTTCCAATACTTCAGGTGTGTATCATGTCAAAAGTTGAAAGTCTTTCAAAAAGGCATATTCTGACTGAGACAGAAGACTTGATGCAGATCTCTGAGTTTGTGGCCTACATCACCCATGAGATCCAACTGAGTAGTTACAATAACAGCTTTGCATTTAAATACATTGATCTGGTCAAATTTGTGGTGGTTTTAATGCTTAGCTTTCAGGGATATTCTTCTTGCTCTCTCTGATTCTTAGCAGGGAACAGTCTCCTCTGCTTAGCATATATGCCGGTTGTTGCAGCTCAGCATCCTGTTGGGGTGTGTACTTGCTTAAACACAACTGAGCCGTAGCTACAGGCAACATAAAAAGTCAGTATTGCTACTGCCCAGACTACTCTGAACATTAGTTTTGTTGAAAAAGCTGTATTCTGAAATCTGTCTGGTGTTTTTAGGGTTTTTTTTGTTGGTTTTGTTTTTGTTTTTGTTTTTGTTTGTTTGTTTGTTTTTGTTTTGTTTGTTTGTTTTGTTTTTTGTTTTTGGTTTCTTTTTTTTTTAGAAAAGAACTTGACCTTCATAAAATAATAGAATTCTAAAACATCTTGAAATATTCTTACTGGAGATAACTTTTAGGATATGTGATGTGTCTGAACTTGTGCTTTGCTTTAGCTAATTCACTCTGATTTGTATCAACATAGTGCAAGAAGGTGGTAAAATTTGCATAGGGTTTGCACTATCAGATACACTGGTTTGTTTAGAGTTTTAACAGCATCATCATTTGGCACTTCAGAAACTTTTTATTTGTTCTTACATTAAGACAGTAATGAACCTGTATTTTAATAGAGTAGTGTGACTTCTACCAACCACCCTCCTCTTCTTCCTCTTTTAGATGGGTGGCTTATGAGAATCCTGAGTTTACAGGGGAGCAGTATATACTGGCTAAAGGGCTGTATCCCAGCATTGAGGCATGGGGAGGAAAGAATTGCAAAATATCTTCAGTTCAACCCATTGTTATGGTAAGGAGCTAATTTTCTATTTGTTTTGCAAGTTTCTCTGAAGTATTTGGAACTCCAGTTTTTCTATCAAATTCAGTTTATTTATATTATTTAAATGATAATTAATAATAAATTTTCTGTGTTATTTTATCACTGTTGAAAATATTTTTTCCCTTCTTTCCCTCAAAACTTTTGCAGGATATTGTTGAAAGCGAAAGGGGTAAAGTCAAGGTAAGATACTTTTCTAAGCACATGAAACAATACTGTGTGGTGTTTGTAACATGTAAATAAAGAAGTGGCTGTTTGTCCAGGGGAACACTCAGGTATTTGCATAGATGTCAGACTAATCAAAAAGTGAAGACTGCAGGTGGAGGAAGGCTACTCTCCAAACCTCTTGAGTAAGGCACGTTAAGACCCAAGGAAGGTGGGATTTGATACACAACTGCCATCGGAACTTTCTTAGGGCAACAACGATGTCTTGGTTCAGCAAGTGAGGTAATTTGGGGTATCAGTGATTGTTTTATAGAGCTGGAGCCCACAGCCCTATGCAGAGGTGCAGGGCCTGGAGTCTGTTGCTGAGGTGAGGGCTCTACCACAGAGATGATGTTTTGGTGAGAACACTACAGGATAGATGTTGTTGTTCTTGGTACCGCTGACTTAATTCCTTTTGAACCTATTTCTTTGGTTAAGAGTTTTGCTAGTGGTGGTTGCACTTGAAGGGAGTTGTTCACTTACAAATACTGCTGAGTTGTGCTTAAAAGTTAATGCCATCTTTGTCAATATCATAAGGGAAGGAAATGGAAGGGAGAGCTTGTCTGTTCAGTGAGTTAGGATATTTCTACATTGGATTGTCTCCTTTGTGCAAGTACTAATATGTAGTTTTGACAGTGAGGCTAATGGGCAGCTTTTTTCATCCTTCTTAATTTCTGAACCTTTTCAGGTTTTCAGGTTTGTCCCTGTACAAATTTACTGTTATTTTTATTTTCATTTCAGTCAAAGTAGTGAGGAGACTATGGAGACAATTTTTAGCTGTCCTGGTTTGGTACTCCTGATGAGTAGCCCGCTTCACTGGAATCTCCTGCATAGGGATAATGCATAAACTATGGGGAATAAAAATCTCAAGGCTGCTTATTTTCAGCTGTGTGCATGAAAAATTATTTGCATCTTCACATTATGTGCCTACTAAGACCCTATCCTAAGGAAGACCTTATCCTAAGGAAACAACGTAGTGGCTTGCAGCCAACAGACTGCATCCATCATCAGTGTGTTCCTCTTTGGAGAATGCTGTACCTGCCCACACTCCTATCTCTATTAAGAGTGAATAAAGCTGGTAGGCATGTTGTAATGTGAATAACTTCATGTGATCACGGCTAATTATCCTCTAGCCAAATTAGCAAGTTTGCTGCTTAGATTTTTTTTTTTTAATACGGGCAAAACACTCTAGGGGATGTATCCTCTCTTATCCTTGGAGCAGGGAAAGAACCAACATGAGACTGTGTCTGTAGCTGTAACAGGCTCATAAAGCCCATATACCCTGCAAATATATACCATGCTTTTTGGCATATTGTCTGAGTCCTGTGCAAGGATTATAAACCAGTAGTGTTCTGAGAGACAGAGAGTTTTCATTTACTGGGAAGAGTATGCATTTTGGAGATTAAGCAGATTGATAATATAAAAGAAAACTTTTTTATGGCCTTTTAATAAATGTGTGCCTATTCTGGCCACTCTGTGGGAATTTAAGCATCTTAACCAGCAGATAGACCAAGAAGCTATACTTGTTAGTGTTGTTATTTTGTATGTCAGTAAGTGATTTAAAGCCAGAATTATTTTTGGAGTTGTTACCTTGCTCTCTTGAGCAAGGATTGTAACACTGAAGAGGTGACAGACATAGGTGAACAAGGAAGTCTGGGTGTTTTTATGTAGTTATAGAATTAATGGTAGAGATGTAACAAAAGGTAGAAGAATGAATTTCCTTAAATATGTTTATAACTTTTTAAAGGTCCAGTTATTTTCAGAGCCTGAATTCAAGGGTAACTGCCAAATATTTGAAAAAAACACAAGATGTATTGACTCATTTGCTGTGAAGTCTTCAAAAATTTTAGATGGCAGGTAAGTTATACTGAATGAATACTGCAAAATCACTAAAATGGTAGAAGTTTTAGAAAAGCAACTAGCTTTCTAACACATTAGGTGGTTTCATATATGGGGACTTAGAGAGAACAATGCTTTGCAGTTTGCACATCAATCTTTCAGGACAAAACATTGTAAATAATGCAGCTGCATTTTACTGGCACAGATGTCTTAAGAGGGAACTTCTTCTCCTTCTTTCTACAGCTGCATAGTGTATGACCAGGAGGAATTCACTGGTAACCAGTATGTATTGGAAGAAGGGATCTATCCTGATCTAACAGCAATGGGTTGTTCACCCCAAGCAGTTCTAAAATCTTTACGGATCATAAATATTGTAAGTAAAACCTATTCAAAATATTGTAAAGATAAGGACAGTGATGACTCCCCATTTTTTGCAACAGTAAAAATTCTATGGCACACATACAACAGAGGAGGGTTTGGGGGCAGCGGCAGGGGGTGGTTGGTTTGTTTCTTTTGGTTTGGGTTTCTTCTGTGCAGTAGCAGTTAAATGTCCTAGCTGCAGTTAGTCAGGTTTTCTTGACCTCTGTGCTGTTTTTGCAAAGGAGAAGACATTACAGAAGCAACTGCTTAGAATGCCTGTTCTTAATAACAGCATATAAAAGAACTTCCGTAAAGAGTCAAGTCTATTTTCTGGTAGGAGAGACCACTTAGAATGGATTGAGAAGGTGGTAGGATGGTGTGAAGAAATATCTGTACCATGGACCTTGTTTATGACGCATATTTAAAAAGCAGGCCCAATTAAGCAACTTTGCATGAAATACATGTAATTATAAGACACTGTTGTTATCATCAGGACAATGGAATTTGAGTTAATCACAAAATAATGCACCCTTCTAGATAAGGTAAAGCAACACCCCATAATATTTGACAAAATTGAGCAGTGTTGTTATGTGTGGTGGATACAAACTAAACTACATTTACATATTTTGTAACTCATCAGTGGCCAGGAATGAGTTTGCTCAAGCTTATAACCAATCATTATGATGGATCACTTACGGAATCTGCAAGTATCTTTTAAGATCAAAGTCATTACTAGCAAAATGTGGTTAAGATTCCAGGGACTTACAGCAACACGAGATGGTACTCCTTCTAAAAAAGGAGGAGTTCACTATTGAATCTCTTCTTTGAATTTGGCAACTTTATTGCACTCCTACTGTAATTTTGGTAACCTGTCAGTGGTGTAGAAGTTGATGAAGGAGAACAAAAATGTGTCATCCTCTTTCATGGCTCTGGAGAAGTTTGATGTACTCTGTAAACAAACAACTGCAGCAAGTATGTCTGCCTCCTGAACTCTTTGGCTGTCTAGTAGACAGATCCTGTTAAAAACAATAGAATTGTTTCTAGCCAAGCTTGGTGGGTGATTGCCATGAATTAAATACATTTCAATAGTTGCTGGCTTTAAAATGCTTGTTTCATTTCAGTAGTTCCTGGGTTTAAAATGCTTGTTTCAAGCTGGAAGGATCAGCTTACTTCTAAAAGATTTGCTATTTGTGACAGAGACTGTGTTAAAACAAAAATGCCAGTTCTGTGCTTCTTTAAGTTGTTTACACTCGTGAAACTTGTTCTAGCCCTATATTCTATCACACTTCAAACAGTAGCACAGAGCTGCATCTGTCTGCAAATCATGTGCTGCTGCTTCCTTCTTCAGAGGCTCCCTAGCTGCAGAGAAGAGAATGGGTTACTCTGCTCATTGGTTTATTAGCAAACCAAAATAGAAAGAATGATCATTCCTCTCTAACTACTTACATTGTTTGTTTTTCATGATTTTCCAAAAGCTTGAGCCTTATTATTTTAGTTCCTGGTTTCACCTGTCAGGCATATTTTGGGAATGTATTTTGGCAGTGCCAATCTTAATTCCTTCCTACCATCTGCCATTTCTATAACTTTCCTCAGGATTTTTCATGACATTTCTATACGAGAAGCACCTTTGCTATTTTAATGTCATATTACTATATTCATCTAGTTAAACACCCCTCTGAAGTGTTTTTAAGGGACCATAAAAAAAGGAAATTAAAGGGTTATTTTATACATCTGTAAGTGAAATCTAAAAAGGCTTTTTTAAATAAAGGAACTTATGAAACTATATTAAGGGCTGTTTATAAGCTCAAAGGTATTGGGGGGTTAGATTCCACTATATCTTGGTTGTGCTTGCTTTGCATGCTCCACATGGTTGCGCTGTAGAAAACAGAATTTGACTCAAGTTCTTCTTCCTGAGCATACTATAAAAAACAGCTGTGAAAGCGGCTTATACTTGAACAGTCATCTGCAATGAGAAACCCTGTGGAATAACTAAATGTAGATCTGCAGGAACACCAGCTTGATACAGTGCAGTACATGGGAAGAACTGACAGCAAATTCATGAGCTGACCTTACACTTGTCACTGTTTTATATAACAGTGTTGCTGCTGAATCAAAAAAATGCCCAGTGTAAGGTGTGACAGAAAATTGGAGGATTTGCTTTTCTGTTTCTGTTTTCTTTGCAAGAAGATTATTTCTAAAGCATTACATGAGGCTGAAAGGCTGTTGTCTGATAAGTTGCATGTTCAAAGGGCAGGTGCCAGTCTGTAAAAGGACTTAAGAGTTCAGAGGCACTGGGACGTCATCACGGTGTGACTGGTGCTGTTGGGCTCTTTACCCGTGGTGGTGCATGACAATCTAACTGGTGTTGCATTTCGTGGTGGGGCTGAGCATACTCTGATTTTGGAGTAAAGTGAAAAGGCCTCTCCTGGCATCTTCCACAGCCTAGCAGCACGTGTGCCATCAGGAAGCACAGCTCAGCTGCTCGCTCTGTGATAAGTTGGACTGCTGCGCAGGTAATGGTGACGCTCATGCAACGCCGTCATCTGAGCCCTTAAACATCTAAAGGAAGATTAGAGAGGAATTTAAGCACTGTCTGGAAATGGGTAGATGGGAGGTCTTGCCTAATAAATTCACATGGAAGCATGCATATATGAGCTGCCATGCATGCATGGAGCCAGCTCTGCCTTGGAGGGCCTGTTTCCATGCCTGAGGCCGGATGGGAGTCTGTCGAGACTTTGCATCATGTCAGGCGTTCCCAATCCAGTTGATGTGTGAGTGCGCTGAACACATGCCAGAAGGAAGGAGCTCTTCTGGCTGTGGCGTTGCTGTTATGCAGTCGTTGGCTGGAAGATTTGTGAGAAAGGGAGTGGCAGTGTCATTTCTGTCTATGAGTGTACACTGTAACACCAGGACACTCAGGCTTAATTGACTTTACCCTGGGGAATTTCAAACCCTACCTCCCAGCTTCCACAGGAAGGCCTTCATTATGACAGGTTATTTTCAGTCCACTACAGATACTTTGCCTCACAGAAGGGAGTCCAAAGTCCCTTTTGCAGAAGACATTAAAATTGGATTCAGTGTTGCAGAAAGCTTCATGTAGGCAGAATCCCTCTGACACCAGAAGCATTTTGACAGAGGAGAAGAATCATCTCCCCACAGCAATTTGGAGGATTCCAGTGTTACAGTTTTCACTTGCAATGAATTTTTACCTCATTAATATGAATCTTGAATCTTTTGTCTAGTCAGAGATTGAAGTTGCCGTAACCTATTGTAAAAGTTAAAAATTAATGCAGTAAGTGATAAGCAGTGCTGACAAGGCTGTCATCATTTGAAGCTGTAGAAATCAATATTATCTTACTGTCTGTTCAGCTCTTTGTAAGAAAATTCCCACGAGTGGGGGTTAGTGCAATGGAAGAGAGATATGGCATTGATTAAAATGTATTTTAAAACACACTTAAGGTATTGTGCAAGAACGAGCCACAGAGGTCTTTGCCTGAAGATGAGGCAGCTTTATGTTCCATGCGAGCAGATCCCTCATGTATTTTGTATAAGGGTTTTTCATGACTTTTCAGGTTTAATTAGAGATTTGTATAGCAGAAACATTCAGAGTTTTTGATATTAAACAATCAAGAAGAAACTTCTGAAGGGGTTTGTGGAGTACTGATTTTCACAGTCACCATCTGGAATTCCAACATCCTATAAAAGCACTTATCTTCCTTTTGCAGGAGCTGTCTGAGCCCTGCATAGCTCTTTTTGAAAAGACGGGTTTCCAAGGAAAGAAAATCGAGTTCAGTACAGAAATCTTAAATCTTCAGTTCCTGGGATACAATCCTCGAATAGCTTCAGTTCAAGTCCTTGGTGGCATGTAAGTTTAAAATCACCTTTTGATTCTTTAGAATGAAGTACTTACTCAACTTTACAGGTGTGATGGAACCACAGAATGTAAAATTAGAATATCATAATGTGTGTAGTGCATTAATGCCATTTCGTCTTACAGAGCATTTTCATATCCTGTCTCAACAATATGTTATCACTGACTCTGTCCTTTGCTAGGAGTTGAAAGGAATTTGAATAAAGCTCTCAGGGAAACTCATGTCTTCTGTCATGCCATATTATAAAAATCAGCTTAGATAGCATTCTTAAAACCAACGTCTGTGCTCTTGGTTTAGGTCTCAGTCGTAAAAAAATCATTTGGTTTGGGATCTGTGTCATAACTTCAAAATTATTTTTAATAAGTCTTCATGGTCATCCTTTAACCTCTGCTGTGGACACAAAGGTACAATCAGACCATGATCTCACCTCTCTTGGTGTTAGTAGTAGCAGTCCCTTTTACTTCAGGAACTGGATGAGAATCTAGCAATTAGATTTGGTAGCTGTTTTTAAGCAGTTGTGTTCTCTAAATGTACCCTTAAAGATCATGTAAAAAATACTGTCATGAAGTTTAAAAGCTGTTTGGAAGCATTTTTATAACTACTGTCCTATATTCTAGGATTCCAGCAGATCTGTTAAATTATCTTTTTGGTTTTTTCCTTGTTGTTAGCCTCTACCTCTAAGATACTTGCCCCCAGTTTTGGTGGGTTTTGTAGTTTGAGTTTTTTTGGGTTTTAATGATAGATCCATGTTACTATTGCTTTGCATTTAAATGTGTTCTTTTGAAGAGGTAAATTTCCAAGGTGTGTGCTAGAGAGATGCTGTTGGGTAGCTTAAGGCTGCCCTCAAGTGGATAGCTAATAAGCAAATCTGTAGAGCAAACCATTTTCCCCATCAGGATAAGCTAGTCAAAGAGTTTCCTTAGCACACTGAACTGAACTTTGAAACAAAGATTGTAAGAAAAGGTACACGTTTGTATTCTGAAGCCTCCCAAGGTTTCAGTATCTTTCACCATGACCACAATATAGTTGATTCTCACTTTCCATAACATGAAGACAAACATCAAGTTACTTCTTGGCAGATATCATTATTCCAGGTAATGGAATTGTGAATTGTGTGTGTTTCCTATATATGTGGGTTTGGGTGTTTTGTGGTTTTTTTTTTTTGTTTTTTTTTTTGTTTGTTTTGTTTTTTTTTTTTTGTTTTTTTTTTTTTGTTTTGTTTTTGTTTTTTTTTTTTTTGTTTGTTTTTTTTTTGTTTGTTTGTTTGTTTTTTGTTTTTTTTTTTTTTGTGAATCACTGGAAACATAGACTATGATATGAAAATTCTGATTTCATTATAGCAGTGTCAGCTGCTGAAATGTGTAAAAATACAGGGTTTACAGTTTTTTTTGCCCCTGCTGCCTCCGTTATTGAAGAGGATTTCATCTTCTCTTCCTTGGCTAAGAGACTTCCATTTATAATTCTCTTAATTTCATACCTGGGGATAGATGTGTATTAAGCAGTGAAAAAGCACCAAAATTAAAGTGAGTTTGCCTCTGGGTGGAGAAGTCTGGTGAGAAAACAGTCAGAGGAAGGAGGTAACCTGAAAATGAGCATATTGAGTGTTCATGTACTCAAACCCCCATGGGCTACCAGAGAGTCCCAGCACATCACTGTGAGAAAACTCTAGAAATTGCACTGTATGGCAGCCTATTTTATTCACTGGCTGTGCCAGTAATGGAGAATCAGAAGTTGGGTTCTGATAGATTGCACTCAATGTGTGATTTTAAGTGTAGTTGGATGCGTGTTAGGGAATGCTAAACAAATTTTTTCTATGTGCACTCTTGCCCTGTCTCTTCCCCACCCCCACTGCAGGTATTTGGAAAGAAGAGAGATGTTATGAAATAACATCTCTATCAAAATACCCAAGAGAACTTTACCCTGTTGCAGTTTCCAGTATTTGCTTGTTCCAGGCAGCATTCATAGTAGTTCTTTCTCACGTGAACCAGGCCTGTCCAAATTCAGATACACAAACCAGCTGGTTCTGCACCTGCAGCAATGTAACATTTATAGAATATAGATCTATGGTCCTTGAGGAGTCACAGTGCCTGCTGAAAACAAATGGTATTTAAAAGTTGGGTTCTCCCAAGAAAATGCTTTGCTTCATTCAGCTTGTAATTTTTAAATAATAGGACTCTAAAATTTGAACCCATTTCAGCGTGGCTGACCTAAATCAGGATGTTATTTTATTATTTTTTAAGGCCTGTTACAAAGAAGGTAATTGACTTTCCAAAGCTAAACACTACTATATTGTGGGACAGATTTCTATTAAACTCATTTATTGATTCCAAAGCAGAATTTGGCAGTTAAAACATTGTCTTATTTTTTCTCCTCATAGATGGATAATTTATGAACACAGTAATTACAGGGGATGTCAGATGTTGTTAACACCAAATGAAATTCCAGACTGGTATAAAGCCAGTGGCTTTTGTCAAATAGGTTCTCTGAGACCTTTACTGCAGGTGAGTGGGCTTTGACATGAGCTCATCAAGCACTAATTTATATCTTGTCATGGGGTTGGGGAGATGCTATGCAGTTCAAAGCAGCATTACAGCCTTGTCACAGGCACGTGACAAACTTCAGCATGGGCAATTGTGTAAAGAAATCCAGAGTTTTGTGTCTAATAGAAGCTGTTTGAATATGCTACATGGCTTTGCAGTTACACAGCTTAAACTGTTAATTAAGCATCCTTTAAACCAAAGTACGTAAGACAGCATATAAGGATTAATTAAGGATTAATAAATAATGGCTATAACTGCAATATATAAAAGATTTCAAGTTGTTTCATAACTAGTACCTAGACTGGTTGCTGGCATACTGTCTGTACTATCTGCATTATTTATGGAACAAGAAAATGGGTAAAAAAAAAAAAGATACTTCAGTTAGTAGTGATTTTGTCTTGATTTAAGAGGAAAAGTCCCTCCCTGGTTATTAATTGGTAGAATAATTTGCAAATCTAATGCAAAATTTATTCTTGTCATGCACGCTTTATGTTGTTCTCTAAATAAAGACATAGGATCTTGTCCAATGGTACAGCAGTCCTGGAAGCTTTAATATTTGAGGGTCTTGCTGAGCCATATTTCATTGGAGAAACAGCTTTTTCTAATTCATAGGTTACTTGTACCTGTAACCAACTTCATTTGCTTGCTGTCATAGCTTTGTCTATGTATAGCCCTAAGCAGAATTAGGAATAATGCATTGTGACTGCCCTGCTGAGAGCTTGTCTGAACAGAAGTGTTCATTTGGAATAGGCCACACAAGTGCAGCCTTAATGAAAGCTAAGAGCAGATGTGGAATGGAATTAGCCGAGAGAAGTTAGTTCTGCTCTGAATTAAAAATTTTTTAGCTTTCCAGTGTGTGCTGATTTCAGTGCACAGGAAAGCCTAAAACTCTCCATGCAGAGTGGCGAGTTCTCACAGCTTGTCTCGTCCACATGTTTATGGGCTTCTGAATTAAGTTCTCAAATAAAAAAGTTAAACTTTCAGAAAGAGGGAGGTTTGGGGTTTGGGGTTCAGCACTGAACAGTAACTGCTCTGAAGATAACTCAGAGCAGGATGTGTTCTCTGCTGAGATTGTGGTTAAAGAGTTCTTTTGTTTTGTGCAGAAACGTGTGTACTTCAGGCTTCGAAACAAGGAAACAGGAAAATTCATGTCAGCTGATGGCAACCTAGATAATCTGAATCTTCTCAGAATACAGGTTACAGAAGATACAGACTCAGATGATCAAATCTGGGTTTATCAGGATGGATTCATAAAGTGTCGGGTAAGGTTTGAGTTCAATGTGCATTTTCCCTTTTCCTCTCCAGTAGTAGAGCTTTATGAATTTAATTCCTACTGCAGCATCTTCATTTATTTTATAGACTTAATCTGTTTCAAGTATAATGTAATCTTTCTGTAGGGAGTTGGTTTTTTGGGTATTGTTTTGTTTTGTTTTAATCAAGTCTGCCTTTTTCAGATGATACAAACTGGTTGTATGATACTTTTTCATATAATTGAAAGTTTGAGAGAAAGTATTGCAAAAGTATCATATCAGGGAAGACCCTTCCTGATAATATTTTGACCTATGCATACCTTGCAGTAGGACAGTTAGTGTAATGTAGGTTGGTATTTGTACCAGTTTATGGCAAATTTGGGAAGAAACAGATGATTAAAAATACAAATATCATATAGTCACCCTAGGACAATATCCTCTTCTGCATTTAGGCAAGCTTAAAGATAAAATCCCACTCTTTTGAGCCATTTAGGGGTGGGATTTTTTTGTTTTGGGGTTTTTTGTTTGTTTTCTGGTTATCCCTGTATTTGTCAAATCCATCCTTTTTTCTTTCTTCTGTACAAGTTTCCAAATGAAGCCCTACTTTTCTCACAGTCCATAAAACTAATCATGTGCAAATTGTCATTGAGGTGAGCAGAGGTATGCACAGTTCATATAATGTTTAAGCATTAACAGTCTTAGGTAGGGATGCCAGCCAAAAGAAAATTAAGTTACTTTAATACTGTTAAACAGCTTGACTGCAAAGAATCATGTGAACTTTTTCTATAGGATTGTATAACTTCAAAGGAGCCATTTATAACTATGTCATCTATGCTGGAGGGAAGAATCTTACTGTTAATAAGCTAAGGCATTGTTTGGACATGTTTACAGGACACATGCACTTGTAAAAGGGATTTATGCAGACAGCAAAATGATGCAAAGTAAGCTAAAAGCTTTAATATGACATACAGAAGACTTCTCTTTTGATGGTGCTTCTCAAACATGTCAACAAGTTTTCATATTGAGATAGTGTGGTATTATACAGCTTTGGATAAATGCTCCTGGTTTTTGCCCTTTTTCTGTATCTCATAAAGCAAATTTTCTGTGCACAGAAAATACACAGCTTGTGCTGTATAGCAATCAGGTAGCTTAGTGCAGAGTGCAAGCTGGCAACATTGATCTTAAGTGACTGAACTCTTACAGAGCTCTGCCATCTTTCTGATGAATAGCAGTAAATCCATTTTGCACAAACCAAAAATAGGGTTTAACCATATATATTACAAAGAAAACTGAGCTCCTGGGTGGGTGGGTAGCTACCTGCATGGAGGCAGACATAGGTCACTGGAAGAACCTGCACCTTCCTGTAAGCTTGGGTCATCTCAGTGACTGAGTCATGAGATGTGACCTTGAGCTGTGCCTGGGATTTTCTAGGAAGGACTGTTTTGAGTATGTGGGATAAGTAGTAAGCAAGATATGAAAGTCATTCTGCTCTTTTTTCAGAAACAGATATGAATGCAGGTCTCCTTACTCTTTATGAGTTTCATGGAGATGGGTGAAGTTCTGGCCTGGTGGACCTAATGTCTAAGCTCAGTTTTCCTAGTCCCACTAGAGAACACTTCTTCAGATACAAGTGAGAATTTCACAACCAAATCAACTTTCTTTAATTCTAGGTTATGATAGTCAGAAGTATGACTTTTTCAAGAAAGTGCTTTCAAAAATACTTGTAAAATAATTTAGGGCCATTTCAACAATGACAGATGAATGTTCAATCTGCCACAGAAGTGCATTCAGTAGTTAAAAGGCACAGTTTATGATGATCTACTGAAAATCACTGTTTATCTAGAAAAATTAACTGTTATTTAGTAATACAGCCTTAACACTCTTTTGAAATAAGCTTGATTTTTGCCAGCTCTTTTTTTAACCAAGAAGACAATTGCAGATGTTTGGAATCAAGTAATACAATTGGCTAGGAAAAGAGTGTAGAACAAAGAAGCAAATATTACTGTGATACCCTGTAAAATTCATACACTTGATACTGTGCAGTTATGTCCTCTTCATGAAAAGGTTACTGCAAAGCTAGAAATGTTTGGAAAAAAATATGTTCAGAGGAAATGGGGAGCCTCTATGCAAGGAAGAGACAAAATAGCAAGGACATTTTAGCCTACAAAGTGTACACTTTGAGGGATGATGTGCTTGAAGTCTCTGCAAACATAGCATAGACAACACATCCTTTAAAATAATCAAGGGATGAGGAGAGCATCGAATAAAACTAGTCACATATCAAATTATTTTGAATTTATGTTTTTAAAAATAGTGGTAGTCAGGATTTGGAACTGCTTGCTGCAGTATAGAAGGGTTACAATACACAAGGGTGTTCACATTAAAGGGTTGCACTGATCTTGGTGGGTAGTGACTAATAAATTCACACATGGGACAGAAAATGAGCATTAAAGATTCCAAGATGCATGGAAAAGTCTCTGGGCTGGCAACTGCTGTAGCCTGGAAGAGATAACCAGGAACATACTTGCATACGAGAGTACAGTCAATGTCATCTTCCATGGTATCAATGTAATCTTCAGTTATTGGCCACTGCTAGAGACAGGTGCTAATTGTTCCTTTTGATCTGATACAGCATAGTTATTTCAATGTTCCTGTGTAGTGGAGAGTGTGAGCATAAACAGGAACAAAAGACAGATGAGTCTTGAGTTTGGGGCAAAAATGGATTCCTGGAGGGAACGTAATTTCTGAATTCTATTCTCACCTGATGATATCTCTCCTATTCGATTAAAAAAACAGTGGACAGTAGAAGTAAGGCCATTCTGAGTAATTGCTGTTGCCTTTCTGATGACACAGATGGCAGAGGATTGCTGCTTGACAATTGTTGGAAATCTTATAACTCCTGGCTCTAAACTCGGTCTGTCATTTGAGCGGAATGAAGACAAACAATATTGGCATATTAGTCCTGATGGCAGAATTTATAGCAAGATGAAACCCAAGCTGGTTTTAGATATCAAAGGTAAGCAAATGTTATCTCATTACATTGGGTCTTAATTACATGGTATTTGCAGTGGGATACACACTAAACGCTCCCATAAATTAAGGATGGTGCTTCAGTTGCTTTAATCTAGAAGCAAAAAAGACCCGATCAGCTAGTTTGACCTCCTGAATTATACAGGCCCTAAGACTTCATTTCATTTCTCCTACATACAATTTAGTAACCCACAGTACTTGCTTATCTTGTATTCTCAGTGTCCACTCGCTGTAGATAGCCTCAGTTAATTTTCAGGCAATGTGAATATGATTATTTAAAATGATGAAGTAAGAACAACCTAACGTTTCATTAATTTCTGTAAGTGCAAATCTTATATAGTAGTTGTAGATGGAATAGCCAAAGGATATTAGGAAAGCAAAGGCAGGCTTGTATACTGATGTGATTAGATGCAAAAAGGTGAGGTTCTTTTGATTATTAACAGCTATACCTATATGGCAAGTGTGAGGTTCTGCCATAGCAGCCTGGGGTCTGTGGACATGTGATGTATATTCTGGAGTCACTTTTGTAATAGTAATTTGATTTGTGTAGATATTGTTTCTGAACTTCGTTTTCAGAGCTTCACAGAAGGTCTAAAAAAGTAGCAAATTGAATGATTAGCAGAATTAGCATAATCAGATGTTCTTACAGAACTGCTTTTTTGGGTGAAGGGAGTAAACATTTTCTGTATCTGTTCTATTAATTTTTTAGATGTTTTAAAATTGGTTTTAAAATGATGCTGTGACATTAATTATGTCAATTACAACCACCACTACCCCAAAAACCCCCAAACCAACCAGAAAAACAGCATAGTCAACAGTCAGCAATTTAGAACTAAACAGGACTGAATGCCTGAAATCATAGAATATCCTGAGCTGGAAGGGACCTATAAGGATCATCAAAGCCCAACTCTTGGACCTGCACAGGACACCCCCCAAGAGTCTCACCATGTGCCCAAGAGCATTGTCCAAAATCATCTTCAACTCTGTCTGGTGCTGTGACCACTTTCCTGGGGAGCCTGTTCCAAACAAGCAGAAATACTACTGCATTGCCTTTTCTTCAGTTAATCATGTTAAAAGCAATTATGTGTTCTGCATTTATAATTGAAGAAACTTTACAATTGATAGGTCTGGTAGTGGAAGTATAGATGCACTCTTAGCTTTAAAATAAAGTAAGTCTGTACAGTAAATACAAAAGAGTAGATGCATTTAGCTTTCATTTGAGAAAGCCTAGTAAGAACATTGCCTGTTTCTGCCAACTCTGCTGGTCCATCCTGGACCACAAATTGTGTGTTAAAGAATTCCTCAGCAAATGAATGCAGTTGTGTAACTGTGCAGTTGCCAATGCCACCTTGTGGATAAACTGGCATAGCACAAAGCCTTGTCCAGAGCACCATGCTATCAAAGTAAATAGTGTCTCTATCCACTGAAGAAAAAATCCCATCTTTTCCCATCTTAACATGTTTACATTCTATCAGACACCACTTTAATAAAAATTTTGCACTCACAGTGATAACTGAGCTACAAAAAAAAAAAAAAAATATTAGCTACAAAGCTCAGTATGTTACACTCATCATAAGCTTTCTGCTGCCAGACTTGTCTTCTGCTCACTCAGGAGGCAATTGGGGTGCAGAATAAAAAGACAGTGTCTGTGGGAGTGTCCTAGTGCTTTGTATAAATGGCTACTTTCCAGTGGGAATACTACCTGCTTTGCAGGTGTGTTGTACTACAGGAAATGCATGTGTCCTACATTTCTGCAGTACATACTAGATCTGAAGGAAAAAACATCGATTCTGTCAGCTCCAGTCAAACGTGTCTTTGCTTCCCAGTTTCTTGTCAGAATATTAATAGTGCTCTTCTATGAGAACATGTATCACATAAGTAGATTAAGCTTTTCTAATAAATATTTCTATTTTGCATTCAGATACGTTCAGCTGCCAGTGGAAACAGCTGAACATTGCATGATGACTTGTGATTCATCTGGTTAAAATAAAGGATTATAATGGCAAGGAGTAAACAAGTGCCAGACCTTGTCTCTGACTTGGTCATGTGTGTATTGTCTGTTAGCAGAAGGACTTACTTCATCATCTACACAGCTTCACTCTATTTTTAGAGCCAAGTGACAATTGACAATTGTTGCAGGAAAACTGAATGTCAAATGCGACTTTTGGGAAGTCACAGTCTTCAAGGAGCTGCACCTGACTGTACTGCAGTGTTTCTTTCCTTTTCCATCCAGGCTGAAAAAGTTGAGAAATTGAATTGCTAAAGGGGTGGAGAGAATAAGGCAGAATGATCCAGGTTAATTCATGAACTGTTTCAAAAATAAATTCCAAAAGCAGGCAGTGATGAAAATACGTTTATCTTCTCAGAGCTATGGGCTGACTACACCAGCTCTTACAGAGCTTTTCTGAAACCTAGAGTATTTGTCTCTTACTTCAAAGATAACCTCCCTTCTTTGATGTTTCTCTCTACAGGAGGCACACAGTATGACTGTGACCATGTCGTTGTCAACACAGTCAGTGAAGAAAAGTTAACACAGTGTTGGGAACCGCTGGTTGTATAAACCCAGTGAAGCAGAGGTGATATTTGAATTAGCCACTATGCTGGACACTGGAATTGGCACTGCCATCTCTGAAGGATACAGGATCAATGATGAGAGTTTTGTCTTTTCTTCACAATTTAAAAAAGAACAAGCAACAGAATGATTTCACCTCCCTATCCAAGATTATTTTCCCTATAAAAGCTTGAGTATCTCAAAACCTTCCTTTTTTTTTTTTTTTTTTTTTTTTTTTGGTTTTTTTTTGTTTCGTTGTTGTTGTTTTTAAATCCTTACAATTCAATATTGGATAGAGTGGCAGTATGCCTCAGGCTAGAAGGGAGCAACTGAACATGGGAGAGACTCCACGGAGTTACTATCATGTCAGTGAGTAGTTAACCCAGAATAGTCAGTAAATGCGACTTATTTTATAAAGGACAGGAGTGCAGTGTGTACGTGGGTATAGTAACTTGGACCTGTGGGCTGTAGTATAGAGAAATACTCACTACAGGAAATTAATATATTTGGTTCACTGGAACAAACTTATGTTTACTGAAAGTTTAAAGACTGCTAGTACAGCACATCCAAAGAAATTTTAATATGTGGCTTCAAGTATAGTTAGTATGCTAATATAGTAAGTCCTAAATTAAGAAAAAATTCTACATTTTCTCATGTATAGAGGATGTAAAGTAGCAGATATTTTGTTAGACAAACAGAGGACAGGCAAAAGGATGCATTGGAATGTGAAGAATTTGTCCATTTCCTAGGTTGCTTAACTTCGAGTTGGTATTTTTCTGCTTTGCCAAAACACATTTGTACCTTCTAAAACAGTTTCAGTGAGTAGAGTCTTAATGAACTCCAAAATTGTATAGGAAACAGAATTCTTACAGAAAGAATTACTAAAGATGACTGCAACAGCCTGTAAGCACTTGAGGTTACTGATTTTTTCAGCCATGCCTGTTGGGCTTACCATAGAGAATGCCCAACTCCCCAATATTTCTGGAGATGTTAGAGAGCAATATTAGTGGTGGGCTCCTGGCTCCCCATTGGACAGTTGTGTCAGACTCCTCTAGGAAGGGGCACAGCCAAGCCTGGATACATGCCCAGCCACAAAGGGCTGTGCCCATTCCAAGTAAGTGTTACTGGTTTGGTAAAGAGCTTGTGACATGTAGGATGTTCTGAAGACTGCAGGAGGTCCTTCTGTTGCTCTACTTTGAACCTGGTCATGTTAGTTTTCTTTAATAATGTTGGCAAAAAGGTAAAATACAAACTCTGGTACTATGCTGCTGTGTTTTGTTCTGGCTTGGACCAGTGTTATTACAAGCTGCTCCGAGGAGCATCCAGGCCTTTGTCTTGCATAGTAAATCTGTTTAAAATTAACATTTTCATTACTATTGTATTGCCTCAAAAGATACTGGTGCTTTTGCTATTAGCACCCTAGAGGAAGTGCCTTACTAATTTTCTTCATTTTGTAAAGACGCACTGAAGTTTTGTTGCTCTGAAATGTGCTGCTTTTAGTCCTTAACAGAAAATATGATGTTACTGGTTCCAAACAGTGGTACTTTGTCATATTGATGTGCTCTTGCTATATATAATATAGCATTTTACAAATAAATTAAAGTTAGGTAATGTTTTTATTGAAATTATTTTTAAAGGTAGAAAAATGACATTTTATGATTAGTTTTGCTTTCATCTTGTGCCCATCTCTGTCCATAACTCCTCTGCGATAGCCAGCCCCTGAGGAGTGGATACATGCTGTGGAATAGCTGCAGGCTCTGAGGAATGGGTGATTCTTCTATACAAGAAGAATCTTCTGTACATTTTTGTACATGTACTTGTATAAGCATTTTTGCACGGGGCCACCATTCACATGGCTGCCACTTCTGTCCCCTGGTGGAAGTGTTGCATGACATGGTTTGTGCACCACCACAGCTGCACTGCAGTAAATGGACAGCTCTCACTTAAGAAGTTGCCACTTTCCTTCAATCCACCTGCATAATTGCAGGGGAAGTTACTCCATAGCCCATCTCTGGAAAAATGTCAAGTTGAAAAACAGCCCACCAGACACAAACACCCCCTCCAGCGTTTCACCAGCACTGATGAGACACAGCCAGGAACAGGGACAAAAATCATGTCTACCCTACTTGCACAAACACTGGAGTCAGCTGAATCTGGGCCAGGAGTTGGGCAATTAGAATAATTATTAGTTATAGACTGATTTTGTTCAATGCTTCTATTTAGATTAGCTGTGTCATGACAGAGTTGCCATAACAAGATCAAAGTATCAATCTTGAGAAAGTGATGTGACCATTTAGTTCTAAGAGTGAAATAGCTTAAGTACCTCTTAAGTACTTCTATTTACCTTCACTACATTAGTGAAGGTAAATAGAAGTAGGAAAGCCAAGGAAAAACAGCACAGGTTTCATACAGACAAGTAGATAAGAGTGTGCCTCACCATTTCAGGACTTGCATCTGAAAAATAAAAGCCCAAGATATACAAAAGGAAAATGCTGCAGACTGTTCCTCTTATCCTAAGAGTGAGGGGTGTTCTGCAAAAGTCACAACTATATTTTAAACATGGTTCTCAGGTAGAAATGCCTAAAAGACATTACTATGTCTTGTCTGCTTATTAAAAGGCAGAGTATGAAGGAATCAGAGGCTTTTCTAAAACAAGATTTTTAAGTTATGCATCCTGTATGAGCTTTTAAAAATGAAACACTTGCTACATACCAATTCATGTTCAAGGACTGACTGCAGGCAGAATAATTATTAAAGATACTTTATTGTCTACTAATTACATTGATCACTGTTTTTCCACGTGCATGTCCTCCTTCCAACTTCAGAAAGGCCTCTGGAACTTGAGAAAATGAGAAGACTTCATCAATAACTGGTTGAATCTACAGAATAAAGCAAAAAATGTCACTATATTAGGAATAAAGTATAAAGTAATGTACTCACACTTCAAAACTGTATGAAGAAGGGGGGGAGGTTTCTTTATGGTATTTAGGTCAGAACTTGCCATGTAGACACTAGCTTTTAAGGTTTTTCAGGGATACCTCTGCATCCAGAAGAAGGCTTTCTGCTGCTCTTTGCCCAAGTTTTAAAACACCTCTACTAGCACTGTTTGGAGCCCTTACCACTGATGTCACCATATAAGGCTCTAACTTCTACATCCTTTCAAAAACTGACACTGTGGTTTAACTTTTTGTTGTCCATAATGATATACTTTCAGAAAGAACATTTTTTCCCTCATATTTCTCTACCTGTTTTCTTGTTAAACTCAAGAGTTCTCACAATGTCAGATCTTTTAAAGGTACCTATAAATCTGAAGCCTGTCTGCATCAGTACATGGTTCAGTACCCTTAAAAGACCACAAATGAAGTACAAACAAATGTCCACCAATGTTTATTGCTGAATCATTTAACTACACTTGAAAATTCACCCACTGTGTATTCCAGGAGGCATAAATCATTATTAAGTCCAGCTTGCATCAACTGCTATTTTGACATTAATTTTGTAGAGTGGCCTTCTGGATTGTTTTAGACTAATTTCTAAGAAAAGTTAAACTACTTATTCACTCTCCCCATTATTAACTAAGGAGCCTGAAACCCCTATAAGTATTATCTTTAGATGTCATAGTGTACCAACAGAAGCAGAAGAAATTTCAGCTCTTCTGAAAAATATTTGTCACTGCTGGTCCAAGGGAAGAGATTATTTTCTACTGTCAAGTTCTGAGTCAGCATTCCAAATGCCAAAATAAGATTTGTCTCCAGAAGTACCTCTCACACCTCCTGCCAAAGATCTGCCTACTCTGAGGTTGGTCCTTTACCTTGGATCCTGTAACACCAGCCCAGTGCATGTCCTTGCACTGATCCTAATCCTCCTATCAGAGGAAAAAAATGACCAGTACATGAGTCTGCAGCTAGGGCTTGCAGTGATGAAGATTTGAAGTACCAAAGATCCAGAACCACTATTTACAGTGCTAGAAGATCATTTTCACTTGTGTCAGGAAAAAAAAAATCTTCTGCATTTTCTTTATAGCTGTGAGCATGCACCCTCTCTTGTTGAATAAGCCAGAAGTGGTAATTTTTCTCTGCTGGCAGATTATGCATCGTGCTAGACAGAAAAGGAATACTGCAGCAATAAGGGCACAAACAATGTGCCAGCTTTGGAATGGTGCTGGTCCAAAAAGCTGGCTTGCTTTTAGCACACAACAAAGGTTTTGCTTTCAGATGCTTTCAGAACTGCTTAGAAGATGAGTGTGCAGCACCATCAAGGGAATTTTTTCATACACACACACACTTTCCTAGCAATAGAGCTGACCACCCAGCACCCTCCTCAACAGCACAACAAATGCTCTCTGATAGCTGTCTGTGCTCAGGGAGGTCCTTTTCTTAGATCTCCTCATTTCATCTTCATTTATACATTTTGCCTTACCTTGATGTCCACTCCTTGCACTTAAATAACTACTGGCTTTGCTTGTATGATAACAGTAATCCAAGACATCAGTACTCTAACTTGCATCACAGTATCCCCTAATACCACTAGATTTTCCTTTTTATTTTGTCAAGGCAAGCTCAGCCATAGTGTGAAACTTTACATGGCAGAAAATGGGGAATGAATGAACCCCTTCCAAAGAATGCATTAGAATTTGCAGACTAATCACTTTGAGAGCAACTGTGCAAATAAATATAGTCACTAAGTCCCTCAAGGTTGCCATGCAGCAAGGTACAAGGCGTAGTAATTCTTGTTCTACCTGGACTATGTCTGTAAACCAATCCGTAGCAAAATGAGTAGCAAAACACAGCAGTGGAGCCACAAAGATAGCCCAATGTGGAAGAAATGTTAGATATAAATGATCATGTTCAAGATAAACTTGTATCTGGTCAGCATTCAACACAGAATGGAAATGTTGTCTTGGACATCAGCAAAGTCAGAGACATGGACTCAAGGCAGCAAAAACACTGAATTAGACAATGGTTTGGGGTAAACTGAGCATCTGAGTGCAGCTGCAGCTGCTGTGACCATCAGCAGGAGGAACGTGCTGCTGATCAGTACTGACTGTTTTGAGGAAGACCAACTCTTGCTTTCATAGCAGATGCTTGGGAAAACACAGTTCAGGAACTTTGTTGAGCCAAGCACTTGTACAGTACTGATTGTTAGTGGCAGTTGTGTACAAAGCTGTGCTTCAATTAAGAGGGAAGAAAGAGATACAGAAACCCAGCCTGCTGGTGCATGGACACAGATGACCCTGACGAGGCAACAGGCTAGGAGGAGAGGAAAAGTGTTCAGGGAAGAAAGCAGAGCAGCAGCACAAGGGATGTGAAGTGCAAGGGATTCCGGGGAAAGGCGGAAGTTAATTTCAGACACGTGCAGCAACTGAAAAAACATGAAAAAGACACTTCACTGTTCTGTTAATCCACAGTCCCTTACTCTAGGTTGCAACTTATAACTCTGACAGAGTGAGGTATGTTACATCCTCAGCCTGTTGGGTAGAGTTTAAAACACTGCATTTGAAAAGTGGTGATGCAGTGATTAAGACTAGCCCTGAATTCAGCCTCACAGTTCAAAACACCATGTGTATTGCAGCCACATGCTCAAAGCCCATCTGCTACATTGATGTAACCTCTAGCTTCATTTAAATGCTGGCTTTAGGCAGTGCTATAGAGAGACATGAATACCAAATTGATGATCTTGGCAATCTAGAGCATTAAACATTTTATCTGGCTGGCTGGACAGTCCCATTGTTTGAATAACCCTGAAAGGGCTGACCGTGTTGCAGCACAGTGATTCACTCAGCCTTTACCATAATCCACTGACTAAGACAAAATTTCTTCCTGTGAACAGACAAACAAGCAGGGGAGCGTCTGCTGTTTGTTGAATATGTGATAATAAATGGAGATTAACTGGATAATAAAAACATTGCCTATTTACAGACACACATCAGTTCCTTGCCAGAGGACACCTATTTGTTCAGGGAAAAGGGATTAAACTAAAGTCTGGGAGAGAAAGGATTACACATACCCACATTGAAATGTTTATCTGAAAACAGATTGGGCCTGAAAGGTATTTTCTTCCTCTTCATTCTCTCCAATGTAGGACATACTATAGCAATGAATCTCAGGTCTCTTGAAATGAACTCATGTGTTTGGAAAAATAAAAAAAGTAATTGCTGATGCTGATTAAGGCTATCCTACACACATCACAGAGGGGTGTCCCAGCCACCCCAGCTCTGAATGCAGTAGGTAGTGAACAGCACTGGTAGGAGTTAACTGGTCAGCAGGAACACACTCGTGCTCATGGCAAATTCAGGCTCACCCTTGGAGGTCCCACTTTCTGCGGTAGCAAGGCCACAGTTTTAGTTTATCAGGAGGGGACAAGAGAGAAAACATGAAAGGAAGGGAGACGGCTTTGACCCTCATAGTAGCACCAAGTGACTCCAGTAAGAGTGGAGCTTTTTCCTGCCACTGGAGGGAGAGCGAGAGCCTTGAACTTCTCAGGAGAGGCACGAACTGAGCACAAGCCTAGTTCAGAGCGCAGAAGGACAAAAGTGACGTCTCTCAAAGGACAGTGACAGTGCACTGGCTCTCTTCCAGGTCTGCAAAGGATAGCCGTGTCAGAGCTGCCGGGCAGCCTTGCTTGGGAGAGTGCCTCCCTCCCAGCTGCTTGCCTCCCTCCTTCCCATGCCTTGGTGAGGCTGCTCAGGCTCCCATACACCACCCTCCAGGAAAGGAACGTGCACAGGCACAGAACAAAAGCTGGGGTGTGCTCCACCAGACATCAAAGTCCTCCCGAGGGCTTGCCGTAATGGAAAAGACCTGCCTGCTGATTTGACTAGCTGAGTTAAAAGACAAAGGCCATCTTCCTCCAGAAATTACCACCAGGCCTAAATGCAGTCCATGAGCACAAATGCAGAGCTTTGCAGTCTCCTTTGGTTGTTAGTGAGTGTCTCATCAATGTCAACAAGAATTGTGAAGAGAAATCATTAAAAAGAACAGTCCTTGTCCTGGAACTAAACAATCTGTTATCCATTTGTTAATTTATTATCATTCTATAGGGAAAAAAGATGCTGTTTTGGGACATCCCTACTTTAGCTGAGCATCTTCTCTGCTGTACTCATGTTCCATGCTCCTTGGATCCTAATCTCACTCTTTTCTTCATTCTTTCTTCCCCCAAAATGGCATGCAACAATATGTGCTGAGCCTCATATTGCTTGCCAACAGCAAGTTCTAGGGTCAGCCCTCACTGAAGATAAAGAATGAAGTTCTTACCTTCTGCAACAGCTGGCTCAGGTCACATCTTGTACAGATAGCTTTGCAACTGCACAGTAGCAGCATAGAATCGTAGGATGGTTTGGGTTGGAAAGACCTTTAAAGGCCATTCAGTCCAAATCCCCCAGCCATAGGCAGGGACACCTTCCACTAGACCAGACTGCTCAGAGCCCCATCTTTGAATGTTTTGTAAAAAGCTTTCCTTGCTGTTTTTAATTAACTTGCATTTCACAGAATATGCACTTTCATCCATGAGCACATTAAAGGACAGCACGTACATGACATTTCTGTCCCAAATACCTAAGAGAAGTAAAACTGATCCAACAATACACCCATAACAAAAATGGTACTGCAGTGGTTAAGACATGGGAATGGAAGGCAAGTGTTCCGGGGTCTAATCCCACAACCTCTTATCAACAGCTGTATTATCAGGTCTTATATGTTTGGTTAATAAGCCAAAGTACATTCTTTAATATCAAATCTCTAACAGCAGCCCACAGGAGCTGATATACATCATGTACAATTATTAAAATGCTAGCAGACAAATCCCAGTTAAGCAGGCTATCAGGGTACAGTTAAGAGTGTAGAAAAGGCTTCAAAATCTCTTGTTTGTTAATTAGCCCTGGCAGAACAGCTTCTACAGAACACAATGAAGAGCAGTAAGAAACTGGGAGAGGCCCAGAACTGCAGTGTGTGCCAGCCTAGCCCAAGCTTAAATCAGTAGAAATAAGGAAGATCCTTGATTTAGTTACGTACTGGACCATGCTAAAAAACTGTTAACTACAGGAAAGCACAATTAATCTCTTCTAGAAACCCTGGTAAGGCACATTCTTGGTAGTTGTCCTGATATTTATGCTGGTAATTAAAGCAATCTAGGTCAATGTTACCATATACTTAAGAAAGAACTAACTTTGGTACAGTTAAATATAAAAACTTATTTACATATGAAAGCATATCATATGTAGAGATTGGAAGATTAGTCCTGCTCAATCCACATCTTCCCACTCTCAGCAAACTAAACTCACACTAGACAAGGGCTGCCTTGTCTGCACTTCACCCCTGCACTAGGCACAATTCCCTCCTACACCTGGAGCTCAGAACACCAGGACTGACTTACCACACAATTTACAATTACATGAAGTTAAGGGAACACATCTATTAAATGCCTGGTAGATGATGAAGAGTTTTTTCCTCATTGTGGTATAAGTGAATTTACATATTGAAACTCTATTTCCCCACAGTATACAAAATTTCCATTGGTGCCCTTCACAGATACTTTGCGATGTATCACACACAGCTCAGCTCACAAGCAAGCTACCATGTCCTGGAGGAAGAGGAGCAGGTACATTTTAATAAAAATCACAGTGGCTTTTTTTTTTTTTTTTTTTGGTGGCCATGACAAAAGGCAGATAGAGGTTATTTTTGAAAGAGAAAGGGCTGAACAGAGCTTTTGGCAACCCCTCCTTGGTCAACATCTCTGTGCTCTAGCCAACCAACCTGGCAAACAAATGCACTGCAACAGGAAAGCACAAAATTAAAAGCAGAAGGTGCAAGCTTTGCAATTTAGCATGAAGAAAGATGGCTATCAGAACAAGCATGAGTGACTAAAGAGAGTGGGAAGAAGGACTGATCTCTAGTTAATCGAGATATTTAACTGTAGAAACCCCTACACTTAGGCACTCTAGTGCCTTTTTTCATAGAGACCAAAGCAGGTACCACACAAGGGCAAGTTCTCAGGTATCTTAGGATACCTTAGCACAGTCATAAAGTCTGGAATTACTGTAGAGAAGGCCACATCTATAGATGCCATGTTTGGAGAACATTAAAAGACTCAGTGTTGCATTCACTGTTTGATATTCATACAGCTGAGAGAAATGTAACAATAGTACAATAAGGGCCAGGGAAAAAGTTATCTGCAGAACTGTAACAAGATGAATTGGAATCAACACACAGGTTAGGAAACAGAGTCCAGAAGCTGTGATGACCTACATTAGCAGTAGGTGTAAGCCATCTTAAATCATGGACATCCCAACAACTCAGAACCCATGGCATGTCAAAGTGGATGACCATATCCATTTGTGTTATTTACTTCCTGAATAGGAAAGACCAGGAACAGAAGACAATTCAATTCCTCATTTTAACAAGGTATCTCAGAGAAAATCAGCAGAGGTGAATAAAGGGCATTAGCCCTCATTAGTAGATCAAAAAATTATGGTAGCGAAAGGTTATGTGATTTGTTCAGCATTGCACAAGAAGGCAGCAGCAGGGCCAAAGAACAGTCAGCATCCTGCCCTCTAAGCCATAGCGCAGGTGCTAAGTCCAAAGCATCTAGTGCCTTCAACAAAATGTATAATCAACACCACTCACAAATTACATTAATAGGCAGGCAGTTGTTCTTCCTAGGGGTGCCTGTGCTGGAACACCTATCTAAAAAGCAAATATCAGAGAGAATGATCTATTCATTTCATGATTGCAGATTCTGTTTGCCCTTTAGCCTTCCTTCTGCAAAAACAACTTTCACTCATCAGCCCATCTGATGCAACAATGCTCTGAAGGAAAGAGTATTAAGTCACCAGAAACACTGCACACACACTTGTACTGCATTTAAACAGCACTGAATTAAAATGAAAATGTCACATTTCTGTTGGGCTGCATGTTAACCCACATCCTATTATGGTCCTGCAGGAACACACAACAGAATGCTCTTGCTTGTGATACCAAGGAGTCTTCTGAGCCTGCTTTCCTCCACCATTCTTTAAAAAATGCAAAGTAACTGCTTAGTTATGACTTAGAGGCTTCTACCAACTTAAATACTTACATGAATTTGGCCTATTTTCAGCAAGGACTATATGACATGTCCTTAGGAGGAAAATGCTGGGCAAGCAGCAAAAACCAAAATTGTCAATGTTAAATCCACAACACTGACCACAAATACACCAAATTAATTCCTAACGAGCATTTCAGTGATGATGCTTCACTGAACAGTGTGCCACCAGATCTGTGTCCTGAATTAAAGACTCTTGTTGATTTCAGTTGTCTTAAGATGAGAATTGTAATTCACCAGGAACATTCTACCATGGAAAGAGATACAGAGCTTCTGACATGGGCTTCATCAACTCATTTGGTGGAGTCCACATTAAGCCAGTCCTTACAGGGTCATAATTAACTGCTGCAATTCAAATCACAACAGGGATTCTCCAGCAGTTTAGAAAATAGCCGGTCTCTCTACAATTTGTCAAGGAAATACTGGGTTTTCTCCATGCCCATAATTGTTGAAGCAGCCTCCCAGCCCCTCAGTCTTGCAATACTCTCTTTCCAAGATGTCCATCTGCAAGGCAGAGAAAACACCTCGTAAACTGAAAATGGTTCTACAATTCCTAGAACTGACTGATGTGCAGGTAAATTACACAAGGAAAATTATTCTCTTTCCTTGTACTACCAACTCATCAAATCCTCTCCTTTGCTTCCCCATTAAAAAAGGCTGTTAAAAGAACTCCTCCTCAGAGCTGACATTTTGCAAATCTCTATTCCTTGCTGCAAAGATCATCCAGGTGAAATCTGAACAAAATTGCTTATCTTCATCCACTGAAGGATTGAGAATCCTTTTGCTTTCACAAGGGAAGATGATGAACTCATCAAAACTAAAAATCTCTGTTGGTGCAGAAGGACTATAAGGAGAAACACTATTAAATCAAAATGATCTGTAAATGTTTCAGAGATATGCTCTTCAACACTTCACTTACTGTAACATCTCTTTAAACCATCATCTCTTTTTAATTTCTTACATTTAATTCCCTCATATAATTTATTCCTGAAAAAAAGCCTCTCATTTTCAGGAGCTTTCTAATTGCTCTCTTACTCACTTCATACAATCTCAAAATTAAGATGTCTTTAATAGAAAATACTAGAATTTTAAAAAAGCCCTGCATTACTCAAAAACATTCACTCAAAGGTAACAAGTTCAACTGCATGAGCTCAATTTGCTGGCTTCCCCAAGCTTCTTGATTCACTTCCTTGCTTTCTGCTTTTTTTATTTCTTCTTTATTATTTCCTATCCAAACACAAACATTTATTTTCACTTATAGGAAATTGTGGTACAGTTTCTCCAGTGAGTCTCTCCTGCCTTTTTTCCCCAAACACCTACTCTTCTGAATGGATGGTCTGTCCTCTTACGAGAACTCTGGTGTCTAAACAAGAAAGGTCATAGTCTTATTAATATCTGTCTAAATGGAACACAACTGGGTCTTATAAAATCCTGATGACAGCTCAGATGTTTACAACATTGCACAAAATAGAGTAAAATCCTGCTAGAATAATGACTCTGCAGACAAACAGTCTGACATTAGGATGTGTTTTTGCACAGAGAATGAAAGACCAAGCAAACATCTTTGTCCTTATGATCATCTTACAACCAGAAATACATCAGGACATTCATGTATGTATGACGTACATTTTAAGTGGCATTGCAATTCACCTGTCCAGGTTATTAAGCAAAGAACACTGATTAAGCCCTATCTCTATTGCATAAACAGCTGTTTCCCAAGAGGCTTTCATGAGCATAGTCTGCATTTGTTTTGCATACAAGGTTGAAGTAGAACAGAAAACAAATTGCAATTGGCTGGGAACAGGACAAATGGTAAGAACAAAGACAAGGGCATTTCTTTTTTTTAGACACTTATAATTTAGCAGTGTGACTGAATGCAATCACAGGATGAGGACCTTCTACAGCTTCTTTCTTGACCACAGGATTATGCCTACAGCACTGGACATAATGCAAAGCAGAGAATTTTTTATTCTTAGCAGCAGTACTGAGGTAGCAAAACAGAAGCAATCAGGTCTTCAGTACAACAGCAGTTTATTGACTCTTTTCCAAACTCTGGAACATACTGCATACCAAAAAAGGGGGATCAACACTCAGACTTTGAGAGATCTAAATTTTAATATGCATAAATTTTGAGCACAAGATGGCAGTTCACATACTGGAATTACCAGCAGTCATGACAGACTCCGCTTACTCTTCTGATTAGCTACCACATAGAAAGATTAACAGCAGTTGTCCATATTCTCTACTCTTGGATAATTTCATGTTGCCAAAATTCCCAAAGGGGACACTGCTGGGGCCTATATCACCACACAATCCAAAACATAGGAAATCAACTGTTCACTCGCAAAATATATTTTGTAACAAGCTCATAAACCTGAAAAGATCACAAAAGCAGACTTAATCTGTCTTGGCTTTTCCCCCCAAGTCCACTAATATTCCCCAGAAGCTTATGAATGCTCACAATATTCCAAGTCCCTGTGCTGAATTAGCACAAACATCAGAATCTGCAGCACTGAAATAATGAAAAACAAGATTCTTGTCACTACTCTGCCAATGGAGATTATCTATTACCTGCAATAACCAGAATATTCTAGTTCTGTGCAAACTACAGGCAGGACGCCCAACCACCCAGGCTAAGCAATTTTGAATATGCAGATACACAGCCATGCTTATTCTGCCCAAAAGAACCAAGTGAGACCTCTTAAAACACAGTTTTCATATAGAGTTCATATTCAATGATTCCCACTGGCAAAAATAAACAATCACTGGACATTACTCCTTGTAGCTTTGTAAGCTTTGTGTTTTTAAAAAATATGCTCAAGAAGGAGAAGGCAGAACACTCTTAAGCATTATGAACTTCTAAATTCCATGCAAAAGGCAGATGTTAGAAACTGGAACAAGTTGATTTTTAACCAGTTTTCCTTACCATGACTCATAAAATTTTATTTCTCAAAAGTGAACTATACCGTATTTGAGTCCAATGAGCATCTCTTTCAGCACAAACACCCAAGGAACCATTACTGACATACCTTTCCAGAATCAACCAGTTCTGCTATTTCATCCAAACTTGGGCCACTTGGCATAAAAAATGCCCACCGATAATGGACTCCTTTAAGGAGATGCTGCAAGAAAGATCACAAATCTATTAAAATATTATGAGAGCAAACTGAAATGGGAGCTAAAATTAATGATAGAATCTCTCAAGAAGTAACTTAAATTATATGCTAGTGTGTGAAAAAAATGGCACCTAAGCATGTGGATTAAATGTACAGACCAGGATGTTGTGTTACCACAATAGGATCAGGGTGAATTGTGCGTCCAATTGCACAAGTCAGCTAGTAGAGAAAAACAATTACCTTGTCTCTGCAGCTAGAAACAGCATTGTTTGTTACGTGAGAGAGAAATGGTGTTATGTGTTCATGTACACTCAAAACAGGGGTGAAATAAACCCAGTAATGTGATATTTAGAACCTTCCACTTCAGTATAAGTGACTTCATTTTTCACCATAATATCTGCCAAAGTCATCATTGTCCAACGAAAGATGGCAGCTCACATGAAAAGCATTTTGGGAAGATCTCACACACACAAGTCAAGAGCATCTCCTCTGAGTAAGTCATTACAGGAAAAAAAGGCATCATCTGCCAAAGAGAGATGATATATGGCATAGAATCTTCTTCAACATGAAAATACACACACTGAGAAATAATATTACATTATTTCTTCCCCACCTTTTCATTTTGTCTTTGGGCTTTCTTGAGAAGGTACTGCTGCAGGACTTAAAATCCCTTTCAGCCATGCCTTTGCAGGAATGCCATAGCAACTGCTTAAAAAGCATTCATTTGGAGAGCAAGTACACAAGCATAAGGAAGAAAGAGAAAAGTTCTAAAAAGCCCCACTGATCTGGCCACTGGCAGAATGTTTTAAGATCCACTTATGAAAACTAGAAAAATCAGTATCACCATCTAGACACATGAACATGAAAGAGATGAAAGACTTCCTAGCCACCCTCGACCACGCTTATTACTCTCTGTTGCTGGAACAGGATGAAGAGAATCAGTCATGGAACAATGTTCTGAGAGAAAGCCTGACCAGCCTAAAGCAAGTAACAAAGCTGCCCTCACTTCAGTGAGGCAGGGATTTGCTGTGTTTACTATGAAACCCTGGCTGTCAGCAGGACTCACTAGGGAGGCCACATGGAAAAGGCCACAATGGAAAGCACAATAAGGAATCAAACTTCAAAGCTCCCCAAACTACTACATACACCCAGAAGCACCACCCCAACACATTCAGTGCAAGAAAGAAAGAAATAAAGAAAGAAAGAATAGTATACTTAATGACATATGAGGACAATGCAACAGCTGCCTCTCCATGAGCTCTGTGACTGATATCCAAGCCACAGAAGTGGTTACTAAAGTACTACAAAATATGAAAGTACATAGGATTTTGTCAAATACCTTTAGAGTTTTGGAACCAACAGTGACTCCTGTTTGCAACATGCCATCAGCCACTCCAAGTTTGTCCATATTGATCAGGAAAGGTGTTACTAAAGTAACATATGTTGCTCCTGACCATTTCTTCAAGAGATCTAGTGCCCACTTCTCAGTGGATCCACCAACATTATCTAGGATAAAATCAAACCTGCAGACATACAAAGAACAGGTTTAAAAACTTGATATGGGAAAAATAACTTCACTGTAATTAAGCTAATGAATAGCAGAAATCAGCTATACTTCACATTTTTACATGTCACTGCAATGCAAAAAAAAATCAGCCTGCAAGTTAACAGCAAGGAAGTCCCAAGACTTCAGAAAAGTCCCAGCTTAATGTACAATGGAATTTAAATTTACAGGTTATTGCCTATATTCACTGTGCAGCAGACACAGGCTATTTAGGAAGTACACTTAAACTCCAAGAAGCAAATTTAGATGCACAACTACATTCTCTGCTTGCTTAAAGCCTTCTAGAGCTCTATCTCTTCAGCCCTCCCACAGAGACTACTGGAACAGTCTTGAGGTCTAGCACTGAACAATATGGCATGTACATGTAAAAACTAGCCTGGACTCATGCCCTCAACTAGGAACAGCTCTTGTACATGCTGTACTCAATGAAAGTCAGTTCCAGTGGCTAAAACTACATAAACAAATTATTCTACTAACCCTTATTTCCTCACATCTTTTCTGTGACCCAGTTCTCAGCTTCACTTCTCCAAGTTTTGGTTTTTTGTTTTTTTTTTTTTTTTACCTCCTTATTTATTTAGGGGGCATTTTACCTCTCCTGACAGCTCTTTTCTTCACATGTACCTATTTAACATTGAACCTAACAATGCAAAGGATCTAAAACCTTCCCCCCATGGAATGAGCATATGCAGCCTCTGGCAAAAAGCCACAGTTTCAGTGTTCCTTCTCATTATAATACCAGCATGTGAGCCTGTAAAGGCTGAATAGGGCAATAGGGAGCTATGCACCTGTTCTGTTAAATGCACAACTCATTCTCATCTGTAAATTTCTATCAGTCTCCAGATTGCAAGAGATATGTATATACACATACCTCTAATGTAAATAATCTACAAATATGAGAGAAAATACTTAATGCAAATTAAATAGAAAAGTTCTAATTTCTCTGGAATGTTGGTTTTCCTGCCTGTCTTCCAAGACTGTAATTTCATATTTAAAGTTCAGTTCATGTAACAGTTAGCTGCCAACAAGAGACGATCATGAAAACTAATGCTCTGGAAAGAGTAGCTGACTGTGGGTTCTGAAGTCAGTACAACTGCAAAGAGGAGGGAAGTGTAGGAACATCCTACTCAGTAGAGCTGATTGATCAGCCTAGTTGCATCATTAAACTGCACCCCAGGACACTGTTGTTGATGTCTCTTAGCAAGGGTCACTTGCTAGAATGGGTGTTTTGCATTTAAAGTGTTAACAAAGGCAAAATTTTGCACCAACTGCAAAGTCCATCCTGCTGTACAGACAGTGTCACTGCCCTCACAACTGCCCTCAGGCCTGATGACAATCACACTACAGTTAAAGGGCACGTGGCTTCTTAGCACAGTTACCAGTAAAATTCTCCCACAGATCAAGCACCTTCTATTTCCCCACCCAGAAAGTTAGCTCAATCTAGCTAAAAAGAGCAATGTAAATACCATATTCAAATACAAGTCACAGTAGACTACATTTAAACAGATGGAAAGACAACAAAAGCAAAAAGTACTTCTGTTCTAGAGAAATTGTCACAAAATCCCAGGCTAGTTTAAACATAGCTGCTGTGACAAGATAAATGTGATTGTTTTTCAGAGGCAGCTGTATCCAGTGTTACAGAATAGAAATTTACTCCCAGTTGAGTTGCACAGTGGTAAGTCACTACTTTTTCATGATATAGTTCTTTCCTCTACAAGATCAATTTTATATTTACCAGCTTCACTCAGGACTTCAGAGATTTCTTTCAATTTATTAATGCATTGTATATTCTCCAAGATACTTGGATGGAAGCTACAAAACTGTTCATATTACAATCACTGAAAAGAAGCACATGGAAGTGAGCTTGTCCCCCAGTTAACTGGTTTAGTGTTACAATGAAATCTGTGTTGGGCATACTCACCTGCAAACTGCATTCAAAAAGGTGTATCTGCTTTACAAAATAATGCTTTAGAAATGGGGAAAAATTTAGGGAGTTCTGGTAGAGTCAAGCAATCAAAAGGCAGAAGGTCTGACTGCCAACTCCTTCATCTCAGTATTAAAGCAACACAAACACTCACAAGGGTAATGCTTTAAGCTGCTCTTCCAGATTTCCAGATTTATAATCAATCACATCATCTGCTCCAAGCTTTTTCACCAGTGTGCTGGCATCATGAGAGCAAACTGCTGTCACGTGAGCATCCCAGGCCTTCATTAGCTAAAAAAAAGTATATAAGAAAAAAAGAAGTCCAAAGATTAAAATTTAGTAAAATATTGAGAACAACTTAAAAAGCCAGAGTCTCATTATATTTACATAACAAATGAGCACCTTTAATAGGGACTAGGGAGACTGTTCCAATACAGGATAATTTCTCACAAATCCCACAGACAAAATAATGGCTAGAATTTATCAATATTTAAGGTGGTTGTGGGGAGGGAGGAGTTAGTGTGAAGGAAGGAGTATGGGGGTTTTCTAATTAAACTGAAAGATAGCAGGTCTCATGAAAAATAAGGCTCTCAGTCTGCCATCTGTATGTTTAGTCTACCAGCTAAACATACACCAAGAGATACTGTCCAAGTTGCCAATCTACCAAACTGGCACCAGATGTACCATTAAATATTATTAAATATGCTCTTTAAGTATTTCATATTACTGCAAATAGGTTAAGTACTAGTAAAAAGAAAAAGAAGGTCTGATTTAATCACAGGGACAGTATCAGGTTATCTTCTACTCCAAAAGCTACAGCAAAGTACTTTTGCTAGTTATTTATCTCTTTTTGCATCTCATTTTTTTCATTCACAGTAACACTTTTTACCTTTATTCCAGGTTAATTAACTTAATTTATCCAGGAATGATCAGTTGGCTGGTCAGTCTTTCATACTGAAAGTTGTCACCTGCTTTATCAAAGATCAGGCAAATAGCACACTACAAAAAATTCTGCTGCAAACCTCTTTAAAACCACTATGCTTATGGCCTAGTAACACAGAAAGCAGTGATGCAATCACCCAACTTCTGTATTTTTTTTATAATCTTGAGAGAAAGATTTTTCAGCATGAGATGACAGTAATTAGAATCAAAACTCCCAAATTAACTGAGAGCCTGAAAGAGGATGTTCCACAGCTAAGAAAGCAACAAAAGAGCATGTTGACTTTCCAAAGTTTAGAGCTACTAGAACAGACAGACAAAAGGGCAGCAGGGAAAAGACAGTGAGGGAAAGTAAATCTAAGCCTCTGTGCTTTACAGCCACTGCACACAAAAGCCTGATGGCCTCTTACATCATTGGACCAACTACAGCAGTTGTGGTAGGTGACATTCTCCATCAGTTTTCCTACTCATAAACCAAGTTCCACTCATGTTTAGAGCAGAGCTGAATGAAAGATAATGAGAACAGGCTACATATTTCAAGTTACACCAATCAGCAATTTCCTGCAACCAAATTGTGAAATGTGATCTTACACACAACTCCTTTCTTTGAAAGTCCCTGCTTCCTACTTTAAAATAATACAACATAATAAATGGAAAGCAATAAATCTGAAAATACTTTACTTTTGGAAATATAAATCATCTCGATCAGGCAGACTGATCAGTAGCCTGCTGTTTCTCTATTCCTTCTCTCAATTCCCTTCTGTTATTTTTTTTTCATACTGAAACACTTAAAGATTCATCCTGGGCATGCTGGATAATATTACCTGTACAGCAAATGTACCAACTCCTCCTGAAGCTCCTAATATTAATATTCTGTAAGAGAAAATTAAAATATATTTAATAGTTCTTTAAATAAACTCTGAAGTAACTATGTATTCTAATGTTTCTTATACATCTCTGACATTGAATTATTTTTAGCAAAAGATTGGTTTTGTCATTCAGTGTCATTCGAGAGTGGGTAACTGTTCAGATAGCCAAAAATGTGACTTAACATTGCTGATCATGTGTCCTGTGCCAAAAACATTATCTCAGCACAGCCAAAGAGACTTCCTCATATGTACTTTCCACTAAATGCAGGCAGTAGAGCTGTCAGATAGTAGCACTTATGTCACTCAAAAATCCTGTGCCTGTCCTCACTTTCCCAAACATAATTGTTTAGTTTGGGAAAAAAATCAATTAAGAGTCCTTTCTGTCTCCCAGACTCCACTGTCATATCTCCTACAGAAAAAAAATCCAATTCGCCAGCATTTTACACAATTCAGTCTTATATAAGAGAAAAAGTAGTTTAGTATCTCATTATTTAAGGAGACTGTGAACTGCAGAACATATGGAACATAATTCTCCCATATTGCATAATGTTTATATAAAAGACAAAAATACAAGGAAGTACCCTCACCACTAACAAGTTTAATTTCTATTAAATTAAGATAGGTATCATTTTCTTTAGAAAAAAAAAGCAGTAGAATTTTTCTAGTTCCTTCCAGTACATCTCAACAAGACCCTGTAAATGCCAGCTTGTGGGAACTGGCACACAAGCAAGAAAATGAAAGAGTATACTGCCAAATTATTAGCAACTGAGAGTTCATTTTAATTGATAATCTAAAATTTCAAAAACAATAATGCAAGTTTACTGGTGTGAGGACCTTACTGCTAGAAGCCTAATAACTGTTCAAAAATTTCATCCAAATATTTTATTAAATAACTAAACATCAGAAACTGAATTGGTAAGAAAAGCTTGCAGCTCAAATTGTAAACAGTGCTTTGACTTTGGATCCATTTGCTAATTCTAGGACAAAAAAGAAGATCCAAGATAAAATCCTGGCATAGGATTGGGGAACATCATGTTTCTCAGAGCTTCTGTTTGCCAGAAGAATCTCAGAATCTTCAGAAGCTGGTGAAATTCCTGTTTGAAATCTCACAGTAAAAGATGTTGAAGAAAATTGCTTTTTACAGTACAAAACTGTACTATACAATCTGGAGTCTCAGTTTGCAAGTTTTTTGAAGTAGCTTAAGAGACTTGGCTTTGGTCACACTATCCATTTTAAAATGCTCCTTTTGTAAGTCATCAGATTCTGTTCCCTTCCATTTCACTGATCCAAGCTGCAAAATTCAGATTAAGAATATGAAACCACAATACCACAAAGCCTGCAGCTTTTAAATCTGCCAAAATGTACTTATCCTCAGAACCAGGCTTCTAACAACAGATGCCCGAAGCAACATGCATATTTCGACTTCAGTATACTTGAAAATGCTCTGGGATCCTACACTCAACATATTGGGTTAAGCTCATCTTTATCCTTAAAAAGGACAGTCAAAAATTAAATCCTTTCAAAAAAACCTTTTCAAACTGCCTTTACAATTTCACTCCTTAGTTATAGGGCACTTCTACAAATATGTATTTGGGGGAAAGCTGTCATCCTAAAATGTACAATTTGCTCAAATGATTTAGGTAACATTTTCAGTATGAGGAGCAGCTTGGCTAGGACTTTTTAAAATTTTTCCCTTCAATAAAAGCCCTCAGGATTCCTTCAGATAGAAATACTTTCTAGATTCAGCTTGTTCCTATGTTACATGGGCTATTTTCTACTACACCTTCCAATTATTAGAACTCTCTCCACACATTGTGATTTCAAGAAAGCTCTTCGTTTCTGAGACGAGCTACATCTGCACAGGAGATCCATGTGCAGCAGCTCAACAGCACTGACAACAGCAAGACACACAAGTAAGAGGGGGGATGTTTGAAGGTGCAGGACCTGTTAGGACAGTACTGAATGACAGATGGTGGCAAGTGCCAAAGCAGGAAGAGTTTTGTTTGCACTGCATCAGGAAAACACATCCAGGAGAAAACTGGCTAGAAACTACGTGTTTCCACCGCAAGGGTGAGCTTAGGACTAAACTAATATACAAGTACGTGCACCAGGGACCAAATTAACAAATCTTCTGACCTGGAGAGAGATCCAAAAGAACCAATTCTTTCAAAAGAATAAAAAGAACATGTGTAGCCCAGGCTTTCCTCCCTTCTGACAAAGACACAACATTCACCAAGCCCTCCACAGGGCTCCAGCAGTTCACATGATTATAGGGAGCAGATCTCTCCAAATAAGCACACCATGAGATTTGAAAAGTTTTGCCCATCTGCCTGGGCCCTGCTTGGAGCTATGGTGTGGTCAGAAACAAGCAACAGAGAGGCAGGACCTGTTTCAGCTGTGTGTGACCGCCACCAGAACATGCAGAAGGTGGGAGTAGGTGTACAGATCGAGGACTAATATTTTCTCCAGATTATAAACAATTCAAATTTTCAGTTACTGAGTTACACACAAGATAACAATTGAATAAATGCATCAATTTTATATAATTGTTGTTAAATTAATTTATTTATTGACTAAATGTGTCAACTTTATTTAGATATAAAATTATATTTCATTTGATTATGCCAACAAAACGTCCTCAAGAAATTTATTCCTGGATCAAGCAGTGTTTACCCTATCAAGACGTTTTACAACCTACACTCAATTTGTACTTCTCAACAGACAAAATGATGAAATAACACACAGACATTGAAAAAAATATATTCTTGAGGTGTTATTCTGTCCAAATTGTCACTGTAACCATATAAACCAGGAGCGTACATTTAGTAACTTACATTAACAGAATCCAGCATCTCTGCCCAACATACATGGAAGTCTAAGATACTGCCTCTGTATTTACATAAAGACTTTTACTCAAAAGCAGTGTAAGCACTTTAAGTAACTTCTCAAACTGTCAGACTTGTTTATGTCATGCATTTTTTGAATACAGAAAACAAGATATTTAACAGCTAGTGTTGAATAAGCATATCCCCTTTCTACTGAAACAGGTCAGTGGCATATATGAGAAGCTCCAGGAGAACTTCAAGACAACAGTCATTTTGAACATTTAGGATAATAAGAACATTTCAACTTCTATTTACAAGAATATTGACATTAATTAGGGTGATATAGAATAAAAGCTATGGAAAAATGACTGGAATTGCAGGAGGGTTCACAAACAATGAGAGCACACTTCAGGAAGCTTGTAAAAACATAACCTGTGAACGTATGTGCAGATGGAGCAGATCATCTCTCAGATCAACTCACAGCCAGGCACTGGACTAACAGCAAGTGTTTCTGGTTAGCCCACGCTAATGCCTTGAAAGAGGCAAAGAAAAATCTTGCCGCTTTTAAGATGTCTTAACATTGCACTAAAGCACCAGTGAAGTAGCTTTCATCAAGGAATACCGCTGCTCTGCCAAAATAAGACATTTTTGTGTGCATGTACACCCTTCTACATAGCTATTTACCTACAACTACAGGAGACAAAAAGACTGACATAAAATCATGTAGTTAATTTCTCACCACATATATGATCTAAAGAAATTAGGAAACATGGCATAAATTATTGCCCTGAGAGTTCATGGAATATAATTTTGCACAGCCTCTTCAATGCATTTTAAACACCTTCCTACAAGTAATGTTTCCAGGGAAAAAAGGTACCATCACATAAGTCATTCACTGCTGGTCTTACAGTTCAAAATTTATAGATAGGAAAGATAACATTTTAAAATACATTAAAATGGGTTTTTTTGCTGACAGCATAATTAAAAATGTATTTGGAACATGAAAGTAAATATTAAATGTAAAGACACATCACAAATCCAGTTTCAATTTTACTGTTAACAATCTAAACACTTACCTGAAGATTGGAAAGACAATTTAAATACAGCTAGCCTATCAGTGTATCTTTAGGTTAATTCTATTTACATGTGAAAGTTAAGATAATAAAATATCTACATACTGAAAAATAAAAAGTAAGGTCATCTTATCTAGAATTTTATTACTAGCTGGAAGTTAATTTCAATGATGTCTTTGAAACTCCTTTAAATTTTGCAATTTCATCTTCTCAAAACATTGTTTATCTTTAGAAAAAAAACAATTACTCAATATTTTTATGATGAAGTTCACTGTGACACATGAAAGACCACTCACTTGATTGTCTTCTAGAGATGTGGGTGAAGAATTTCCATCGATCTAGCGTCCTTTGCAATGTGTTGCATTACAAAGTATCAGCCAAGATAAGAAGAGGTCAGGCATCCAGACCCCTGCTGCCTAGTAATTACTTTATGACCGAAACCTGTGATGCAGCACAGTAATTTTAACTACTGTTTTTCAACTCCCATAGTTTTACTTTTGCCCTTATTTCCATTCTGAAGATCTTGCTATCTATTTACTCAAACATCCAAAGGTCAAAATAACTGAAAATTTCAATTATCAGGAGAAAAATGGTATTTGCTCCAATCTTTCACTGCATTTTTCCTCATCTGCCATTGTCAGATCAACAGACTGATAAACAAAGTCAATTTTTCTATTTGATTGGCTGCTCATCTTGTACGTTCTCCTTTTCTTGTCTGCATTCCTGACCTCATCAAAGTTCTGCCTGCAGGTCAAATAAGTCAGTCACCTGCTCATTTTTCTCTAAAAAGCTGGAAAACCAGTCTGTTCCAAATGGCCCACGCATACAGGAAGTGAGTGAACCACATCTCTGTCTTTGAGGGGGCTTTTTGTGAGTTGCCAGCATAACTGAGAGGATATTACATTTGGCTAGCTGTCTTAACAGGCAGAAAGGCAAAGTCCCTACAAATTCCTGGAGGTAACATCTTCAAATTCTCTATATAGCCCATACATTACATATACATTGAATTATGATAGAATCATAGAACAGCCTGGGTTGGATGGGATCTCAAAGATCATCTAGTCCTAAATGCCCTGCTGTGGACACCCTTCACTGGGGCAGCTTGCCCAGAGCTCCACCCAACCTGGCCTTAAGTATTTCCACTTGTGGATGTGTGGGTATCCACAACTTAACTTCTCTGGGCATTTTTTACCTCTATACAGGGACCTCACCTGAGCCTTCCTCTAAAGAAGCCTCTCTCAGCAGCTGTGTAGACAGAATCCATCATGCTCAGACAGCTGATCTTCAGGAATGTAATGGTTTAACAGTCTTCATTGCTGCTGGACGTGTCTTAGTAGCAGCTCATCAATATAAACATGAAGAACTTTAGTTTTAGCACCAGAACTGTTTACTTACCTTTTCCCACTACAATTAGTTTGGTTCAGTCCTCCCACTTGGTTAAGTGCAGACCACGCAGTGAGACCAACATATGGTAAGGCAGCAGCTTCTGTGTGACTGAGAGACTTTGGTTTAAAAGATACCTGAAATAAAATCATTACTAAGTCACACAGCAGCTCCTATGTGACACTGAAATATTTAAAAAAGCTTTACTGAATTGCAGATTGTGTATTGCACATTTTCAGCCATCTTCAAAACTAGCTGGGGTACAAATCAATCCAAGCACTAAGAAATAAAGTTACTTAGATACTGAAAAAGAAAAAGGCCAGTCTTTACAACTTTGAGGTTTTGTTAGCCAGAGTTTTGGAAGTTTACCTCGTTTCCACTAGCTACCACGAACTCTGACAGAGTGCCTTGTTTCCATGGGGGAATTGCTGCCCACACCTAAAACCAAACAGGAAACAACTATCAATTTTTGTAGCTTTGCACACAATTGTATGTACACAGAAGTTTCCTTTGTTAAGGAAATATTTTTTCTAATTCACAGAATGTCTTCACTGTTTATCAGAAACCAGCTTTGGCTTATTTTACACACAAAAAAAAAACCCATAAAACTGACTAAATGAAGGACTGGAGGGCTATGCAAATAAACTGTACCATTGCATTGTGTATAAGACACAATTTTCAACTTCCCCCATCCTACTCTCATGCCAGGAAAGCCCAGATTAGAGGGGTGAGTACGGTGCAGAATCAGGACTTGCTTAGCTAAAACTGGTGAAATGTGAAAGCAACTGGTGAAGGTGAAAGCAAACAGTATCCGTATTTGTGTGGGCACCCACGAAGTGCTTCTTGGGTTAAGCCAAAGCTCCTACTCCAAGTTACTCAATAAAATAAAAACAAATCCCCTCTTGTTAGAATTCTACCTTCAATTAAAAACAAAGTGGCACTTTGACTGTGCACTTATACACAAACAAATTCCACTTTTGCTACTGCTGCAATAGTCCGAAACTAAAGCACAGAAGGGAAATTAACTTGCAGAAACAAGTCTCTGAAAGAACATGTTTTTCAGAGAAAAAACAAAGGGAAGAAAGTATTCTAGGAATTTACTGCCAGATAGGCCTTACTAAGAGTGCAACAGCATTAAAAAAAAAAAACTAAGATGAGAATGAATGCTGAACATCTCAGTGTATTTTAACTATACATTCTGAAAAAAAAAAAGAGATTGGTGGTATCACACCTCATCTCCAGGTTTGAAATAGGACACACCCAGTCCACATTCCATAACAACACCAGAGACATCTCGACCAAGCGTTAGAGGAAATTCAGTCTCGCCCGTTTTGAGTTTCAGGGGATCCCGCTTCATATTTAACGCAGTTGCGCCATAACCACCTGCAAAACATGGAATCAACCACAACACACCACACTGAGTGTTCATTTACTAATTGTGCAATTCCAATTAGAAAGGATTGTCTATCCATAACGTGCCTCATTTCTGTTATAACTGAAGCATGCAAAAAATCTGCAATATTTCACACTTTTATAGATTTTAGAAATAAAGAGCAAGTGTAAAAAATAATAAGGCATATCTCCTAAGATGAGTAGCCTGGACTTCTATTCAGTAAGCACAGACAAATGCTGTGATGTCTCAGAATTACCCATCTAATAACAGTGCTCAGCCTAAAAATAGCCTGTATTTGGGCATGTATACCCACTCAAGTGTTTGGACAAGTCCACCTAGGGGCCCTATCATGCCAGAAAGTGTCTTAACAGGAATCATCAGATAGGAAATGTCCCATCACTAAACCCCCAACTATATTCAAAGATTTTTAAAAATTCATTTATTAGACACCCAAAACACAGATTACAGCTGTCTCAGCAGGCTTCCTGCTGATATATTTGCCAGTTCTACTGAATCTGATTTGATATGCAAGCACTTCTACACAGGAAATATAAGGTATTCTACTACTACAACTTCCTTCTTGTGCTTCAAACCCAGAAACTGAGGAAGAAAATCTGATTAAATGTGTCAAATACAAAGAGCTGGGTAGTGAAAAAGACAGACTTCCTGGGCGGGATGACAGCACGTCCCCAGATGCCAATTCAGGATGGGCATGGCAACGAACACCACGCTTTGCCTTAGGTCGCACATGCCGACCTGGCAGCAACTTGGACCTCCAGCCCCATTCACCTCAAGGAGATGGGAAAATCCAGCATCACTTAGGGGGAATGCTGCTCCTTGGCCGGGCATCTCTCGGTCGAGAGAGCAGCACCACAATCACTCAATTAAGAGCTCACCCTCGCAACACACACACGCACACTCTTGTCAGTGGCTTTTTGTATCGTTCTTCCCTGAGAACCTGAAATAAGCTGCGTTTCCAAGAGGTGGCGGTTTTCCACAGAGCTCGGGGAAACACGTGTGCTGAGGCAGCCCTGGACACTGCCGGGGCAGGACGGTGCCCTGGCACCACTCGGGCCGCCGGGGCCGCGGGAGCCCAGCCCCAGCACAGCCCCTGCCATCCCGGCAGCCCGCCCGCGGCTGCTCGGGCTCGGCACTTACTTCTCATGCTGAGGTCGATGGGGTTCAGGCTCGCAGCGTGAACCTTAATGATGACCTCGTTCGGGAAGTGTATGATGGGGAACATCATCTCCCTGGTGAAGCGCAGCACCTCGTTGCTGCCGTACCGGTCTATGACCCAGCTGGGCATGGCGATCCGCGCCCGCGGAGAGGCGCGGAGCCCGCGGGCCGGTGCTCGCCCGTTCACCCAGCGCAGCGCCCGCCCGCCCGCCGCTCCCCACGACAGCATAGCCAGGGCAGCCGGGCCGGGCCGGGCCGGGCCGCGGGTTCGTGATCGGGATCAGGATCGGGACAAGGACCAGGATCGGGATCAGGCCGGGTCGCTCCCGCGCGCCTCAGCGCTCAGCCCGGCGGCCCCGCAGCCAATGGGCGGCCGCCTTCTTGGCCGCCCTGCCAATGGTGCCGCGGGGTGTTGCGGCAAGATGGCGGCGCGCGGCTGCCGCGCCGACGGAAAGGTAAGGGTCGCTCGGCGGGCGTGAGGAGGCGGCGACGGGCACGGAGAGCCATGCTGCGCGCCTCTCTGCGACAGGTGAGTGGGGTTCGTCCATCTGCTGAGGATGCCAAAGAGCGGGATAGGGCTGCCGAGGAGGGGGGCGGGTTCGCAAGGTGACCTGGGTCCCCTCGCGTCCCCCTTCCCCGGGGCGGCCCGGGAGAGCGCTTCCCGTGGGCTCCTTCCCTCAGCGGGGATGGCGCTTTCTTCCCATTCGGCCCCGGTGCGGCCTCTGTCACCCGGCTGCTCTGAACGACGGGCTGCGCTCTCAGGTGTCGGCGGCGCTGAAGGAAGGACGAGTCGCTCCCACGGAGCTCTGCCAGCGATGCCTGGCCCTCATCAAAAGCACCAAGTTTCTGAATGCATACATTACCGTAGCGGAAGAGACTGCTATGAAGCAGGCTGAAGAATCAGAGGAAAGATATAAAAGAGGTATGTTGGTTTGTAAGTAATGTCAGTCCTTAAAAAGCTGCTGTGGAGGAGCTGTCTGTGTTAGACAAAGCGCCTTTGCTTTTTAAAGGGGGTGTCTTGGCTTGTTTGACTGCTGGGGGATGAGGCTCACGCTTGAGGTTTCCGTGGGTGCTCGTGGATGTACACTTGGTACTCAGGAGAGTATTTAGGACAAAAAACAGTTGGAAAACCTGGATCAAATAAGGCACTGCAGGTTAAGTAGGCTCTGTGCCTCTTGGACAGCACTGCTACTTGGTGTCTGCTGCTTCTTTCCCTCAGCAGTTCATTTAGAAGATGTAGCCAACAGGTGCCATGAATAGGCAAATGCAGGGGTCATTCACAGGCCTCCAGACTGGGATAGGCAAACAGCTGGCACAACCTATCAAGTTTTTAATTAAGAAAGCAAATTAAAATAAAGCAGCTTTATTAATTGTAGTTAGTAATTGGAGACCAGAACAGCTTTCAGTGCTGTTATCTGCAGCATTTAGAAGATGCTATCCTCATTTTCCTTTGTGTTTCAAGAAAGGCAGGAAAGGTAAATTTTCATCCAATAGAGTACACGTTTTCCTTCCTGGGTGACACTTGCTGTCCTCTGGCAGCTCAATAAAATTGTCAGCCAGGTCGTTTTGCTTCCTGATGTAGGCCGTTTCATTTTCGGGTTGGGGTTTTTTTTTGATGGTGGATAATCAATTACTTGGGAAGGATTTTGTCTGCTTCAGTAATTAATCCACTGTGTATGTCAGGTAGGCAGCTTTTATAGCTCCCAGCTTAGTGATGGGAGTGGATTTAGTAGCACCTATGGCTGAAATAAGGACTGTGTGGTCCCATTGGAATGCACTCCTTTGGGATAGCCAGCCTGGATGAAAGCAGCTGGAGGGCTTAGACATGAGGTCTGGTTTGGGCACAGTGCTCCATGCTTGAGTTGGAATGGAAGATGGTTCTTGAAAATGGAACAGACAACCATCAAATGCCAAGTGGAAAGCAATCTTGCTTCCAAAAACCACCCAAAGTGACATGTAAAATAAACAGCAATTGATGAGAACATTATATATATAGAGGACATTTTGCTTTAATCTCTGTTGTTTTACAATCATTTCTAATGCAGGTCAGCCACTGGGTATTCTAGATGGAATTCCTGTTGCTGTAAAAGACAACTTTAATACAGCTGGCATTGAGACAACATGTGCATCAAATATGCTAAAAGGTACAGCAAAGCTTTTAAAGTAAAATCAGATCTTTTGCTCTTTAGAGGCTTTATGGACTGGAGTCTTGCAGAAATCCAAGTATTTTCAAAAAATGAGCTGGTGTCATTTGAGGAAATACATTTATCCAATTTCTCTAGCCAAGTTCATCTGGTATTACAGATGGATCTTTTTCTTCTCCTAAGCATGTTATTTCTTTATATTTTTATGCATTTAACAACATTTATAATAAAAACATGTATACTACAATAAAATGGTTCCAAAACTCACATTTTCCTTCACATTGCTTTTAGGTCTAGAGGAGACCAGTCAGTTCTGTTCTGCCTAGTGAAATCCAGAGACAGTCCCATTTTGTTGTTGTTGTTCTGTTTATAATTGATAACTTAAATAGTTTTTTGGTATGGCTGTAGGAAAAGTAGACATTAGCAATCCCAAAGTACAATCACGTTCTATAATGCTTTTAAGGAATTTTTTTTTAATTTCCTAAACTCATTGTTTTTATTAACAGTTCATGAATGTTTTCAAGGCATTACAATTTTTTTATAGTAAAAACAAAAGTAGGAAACATTTCTTATATCTGTTTTATTCTGCACAAAGTAAAACTTTATATTAATCCTTGTGGAAGATAGCAGAAGTAAATTAGCAGACCTCTAATTTGATTGTGGTTTTTTTTAATAGCAGAGGAAACAAAATATGACTTCACTGTTGTAAAAGTTGTTATATTTTCTGAGATGCCTTTCCTTAAAGCACATTCCTCAGACCTGTTGTGATTGATTGGAATGCATATTAGGAGTGATGTCCTTGTTCCTGATGAAAGTGGGAGCGAAGAAGCCCTTGTCAGCATTCACAAAGTGAATTGGTTACGACTTGAGATCTCGTGTCACTGTCGTAGTTCTCATCCTAGGTTATGTAAGGTCTGAGTGGTAATGACAGCATCAAAATGTTCAGAGAAGCTACTTGTAAAAACAATTTGCATCTCACCAGTTGCTCTTAATTGTTCTGATTGTTTTCAGGTTATATTTCTCCTTACAATGCTACAGTAGTTCAGAAGTTACTGGATCAGGGAGCTGTGCTTTTAGGTAAAACAAACCTAGATGAATTTGCAATGGGGTGAGTGATGTTTATTATTTTTAATGTGCTGATTTTACAAAAAATAGCATACATACCATCTGTTCCAATCTCCCTGTAATCCTTAACTCCTGTTTCTGTGAGGCAAGACAATAATGAATACTTACTGGAAGGGTACACAGAGCTGCATGAACTTCTCCCTGAGCATTTATGGTGTTCTGTAAATGATACAGACACTGTGTTTTGTGAACATAGTGTTCAAATGTGCTTGAGAGGCAGGAAGCGGTCCAGCTTTTGCAGAAGACTGAGGACAAGTGGCCTTCTTGTAGATTCAGTAGTGTGTTAATAGAATTGGTTACAACACAGTTAATTGCTGCCTTTTTCTCTCTCCTTACTGATGGCTTTTTGCCCTTAGGTAATTGTTGTTGTGCCCTCAGTGGCAGCCACTGCCTCTGCCAGTCAGCCACTGGGCTAATTTATATGGGTACTCCCTGACTTGCTGTACACAGGCTAATCAAGAGCAAGGCTTTTAAGTTGCCTAAGCTAATGTTGGTGACTTTTTCTCAGGAGCACATTGAAAAATGCCCCTACAAATTGATTCTTCTGCAAATCAGTGAAGGCAGCCAAGCTGTAGCAGAGAATGGCATCAGGCTGTTAGGGATGGGAATTACTGCTAGGTTTGGAAAGGAATCTGTAGTTATCCGTGAAAAGCAGTAAATGCAGTATTTTGATTTTATTATACTTAAACCAAAGTCCAAGGTTTGATTGGAAATTCACATGGATGGGGTGGAAATATTACTTTTGAACAAAGTAATTTTTGTGAAAAAAGCTATTCCTCAGAGGAAGAACAGGCAAAAAGCTTGGGAGAAACCTGATAATGCAGTATTACAACTGGTCTAAGTTCAATAAAGCACAGGATTCTCCTAAAGAGCTTATCCCAATACTAGTTTCTCATTCTGGTCTATGTGTTTGCATGATCTCTTGATCAGGGAGTGGATCCAAGCTCTAAAGTAATCATGTCTCAATAAGGTTGGTTTTCAACTACTGTCAGCTGTCTGTTCTGTCTGATGATTTAGCTGGTAACACTGGCACCTTGCAGTCAGGGGGGCATGGGGTAAAGGGCCTGAGGAAGGAGGAAAGTATGCCCTGCCCGTGCTTCTGGTGTCAGCTCACACTTGGCAACACAAGCTGACTGAAACCAGTTTCTGAAAAGCCAGTCTGGCATTCTGAACCAGTGAACTGTGCCCTCTGCAGAGGGCTACAGGGTGAATAATAGTGTGGCATTTCAGAGAAATGTGTGTTCCTGGTATTGTGGAGCTTTTTCTCCACCTCTAGCAGCCTGTTTTTCCTCACAACAGTGATCTTGCATCAAATGCAGGGCTGGAAAAACAGAATACCTTGGTTTTGAAAGAGATGTGCTCCTGTACTTTTACAAAGCTTAAATCAGTTTTATGTCTTTGTGACTCTGTTTGTTTCAGTGACATAAGCAGAAGTTAGAGAGGGGTACGAGTTCAGGTTCTGTGTCAGAAACTGATGAACACTGTGAATTTCACAATTGTATGTAATGTTGTAGAAGTTGACTGCTTAAGGATTTACATACACCAGTCTTCTTGTGTTGAAATTGAATTTGCAAGGATGATGAGGAATTGGATTAAAAAAATAAAATTGTGTGTCTTTTGTCACTTCTGTCTGTATTTGTCCTGTCTGACTATCTTAGTTCTGGGAGTACGGATGGAGTATTTGGACCAGTCAGAAATCCCTGGAGTTATTCAAAACAGTACAAGGAAAAGTCTGTCCCAAAATCCCATTCTGAAGAGTCTAACTGGGTAATAACAGGAGGGAGCTCAGGAGGCAGCGCGGCTGCTGTGTCGTCTTTCACTTGTTTTGCGTAAGAGGCTTTTAAAATTGTCTTTCCCTAAATGTCTAAAAATATGTTGGAATGTTTTAATTTTATCATTTTCTCATAAGCTAGTATGAAATAGGAGGCTTATTGACACTTGCATTCAAAAATTTATTTCAGCATCCCCAGGTTACTCATGGCGTATCATGAAGCCAGAATTAATCCATGCAGGCAAATTTAGATTTACTTATTTCAGGCATTATTCAGTGGTATGACCATTTTGCACTGCGTGAAATCAAATTATGATGGCAATAAGGGAGTGACAGTTTTATTCTTATTCCCACATAATCTCTTAAAAAGTCTTATGGGGTTTGTGACGCATCCTCTTCCTCATTAATTGCATTACACAAATACACACTGAAAATGTAATTCAGGAAATTAAGAGATCCCTTCATTTCTAACAGTATAGTAATCTTCCCTCTGCTCCTTTGTAGCATAGTTATGTAATAGTACGTGAGATTTGGGACCTAAAAGCTTTCAAATCTCTAATTTAACAAAAGAGTACAGAGTACTTACTACATAGATACTTGGAGACATCCCTGTTTTTAAGTTAGAAGATAGTTTTAGGGTTGGGGTGTTTTTTAGGCAAGTGTGTGTTTATGGTTGTTTTGAATTTTTTTCCTAAAGAAATTTAAACAAGCTGGACTTTTTTTTAAATACTAATTACTAACTGCATGGTGTATCAACACACTGTTTAGCAAGTCAGTTGTCTATACTATCTTCCCCATCTGACTGTTAAAACTGGTCACAAACCTTTACACCTTGCATTTTATGCAATTTTTAGAGCTGCATGTTGGAGCATGTTATATAGAAGATTATTTCAATTGCACTCTTGTGTTTTAAAATGCTCTTTAGTTACTTTATCCTTGTTTGCCCATAGACTACATTACAAGCATCAATTTTGTTGTTAAAATATTCTTGCAAATGTTGATTGCAACTTCTTAAATTACTTTTTTTTAAATTATATATATATATATATCTTCTTGCCCTTTACTGGGATGTAACCTACTCAACATTTAATACTGTTGAAATTGAACTCATTGCAGCCATTCCCAATGACTGCTTGTCCTCATCCTGAGCCAAAATGGGCTGATCCTGAGAGGGTCTGGCACCTTTTCTTATTTTGCTGGGCTCCCATTTTGCACTGCTCAGCATATTGTCAGATGAGGGAGACTTTTTGTCCAGCTATTTTATTGTATATAACCTATTGTATATCCATCCTATTAGTGTCTTTCAAGCACCAGGAATGCTGCCAGTCTATACATTTTCAGTTTGAGATTTGGATGTCCAAAACTGCTATAAAATTGAGGATGTTTTACATCAACACAAAGGCTCTGGAAAAAAATTCTACTTCAGGAAAGTCAGTTGAATTGGTTCAGTTATCTCAAAAACAAATGGCTATGGGAAAAGTCATATACTCACTTCAATAAAAATTATACCTGTTTCTGGAGTTTAAATTGGTTTCATTGAATGAAAACTCCTTTACCTTTTTAATGATGCTTGAGTTAAATTTATTAAAAACAAGAGAACAGCATGTTTCATTTCAATACAATTTCCTAACTAAAAATCTCAATTTAGAAAGAGCAAGGTTTCATTGTGGATATAAAAAGAGGAATTCAACATAATAATAATAATAGTAATAATAATAATAGTAATAATAATAAAAATTGTGTTTTAATTGTACCTAAGCTACTGTAAACTGGGAGTTTTGATCAATTTTTTTTAGATTGGGAAACAGGAAAAACATCTTTCCAAAGTATGCCCTCTTGTTAGGGGCAAGAAGTGTCACTCTTCATTTTTAACCTGGAAAATGCTGACTCATGGTGCATTGGCTACACAATAAATAAGATATCAGTGTTGAAAGTTGTTCCCTAAATCACATAAGGTGTATCAGTATTGGAACAGAGAAGGCAAAAGAAGATATTTGGGGCCATTTTCAGATGGTTTGAATTCTACCTATCTGCCTCTGCCTTGTGAAGAGAACTGGACTCTCACAGAGACCTAAGAAAAATCAAAGAACAAATGAAAAATAGACATAGAGAGCAGACTGGAATTTAGGCTGTGTGATTATGACTTCTGATCTGGAAGAATTCAGAGTTTTAAATTGATGCATCTCAAAGCCACACATTCTTATGATTTGGAAATTTTCTGAATTATCTTACTAATGATGATCCTTTTGAAACCATAGAGCCTTAGGGTCAGACACAGGAGGATCTACCCGAAACCCTGCTGCTCACTGTGGTGTTGTAGGTTTAAAGCCAACATATGGACTGATCTCTCGCCATGGTCTCATTCCTCTAGTGAACTCCATGGATGTGCCAGGAATCCTTACCAGATGTGTGGATGATGCAGCAGTTTTGTTAGGTATTACTATGTCATACATCTTTGTTTACAACATTTCCTCAAAACAAACTGAATTCTGACTAACTAATGTACGTTTTCCTGGTCTTCACGTGTCATGCCTTATTTCAGGTTCACTTGCTGGACATGATCCTAAGGACTCCACCACAATTCAGGATGACTTTGAGCCATTTGAACTACCTAATTTGACTGATGTCAGCAAGCTTTCAATTGGAATTCCAAAGGTAACGTTTAAATCCTGTTAACAGTTATGAACAAATAAAAGACACATAACAAAAAAATACTTGTGTCTTGCCTACCACCTCTCAGTCTCCCATGATTTGAAACAGTGAAGACAGTAAAAGCAGCTTATGGAAAAGAACAGTATGTGTTTGCTCTGTTGCCTGTCCAGGCAATTTGGAGTAAGCATCTAAAACATGTTGTCATTGTGGTGGGAAGCACTTCAGGAGATTCAGGGGAAATGGGGTACTTCAGTTCTTGGGAACTTCAGAACTTGGTTCTCTCTGTTGCTCTTTCCTTAGTCTACTCTGTAGCCTCCAAAAAGTTGCTCTTGGTGCCTTCCCACACAGGGAGCTTGGTACTGGTTTGTGTGGAGCTTTGAGATCCTTGCCTAAATGCCATTGTATTAATATAGAGCAGAATTTTAAAGGCAATTAAATGGCACAAGGAGCTGTGATTTGCAGAGTCCTAATAAGAACTGAAAGACATCTGTACTTTGGCACCTGATGTATGCAATTCAATCATGTTTGTAACTATAAGAGTACTTGAAATTTAGGAACAAAGTTTGGGACTTCAGCCTATTTTTAATTTAATAAAGGCTCTGCTATCACAAAGACAATGTGAGTAACATTTATAAATTGGATTCTCAGTATTGGAACCTAAGCTAGAATAGGCATACCAAAAGTTTTAATTTGGTAAGCAGAGATGTCCACCTACCAATTATTCACAGTCTGTGAAATGAAAAAAATTACATGCCTAGAAAATTGATCAGCTGCATACTGTTTAAATCGTGATAAATCTAAAATTGTGATGTTGGTTAATTTTTCCTATTCTTTGGACAGTTTTTTCTACTGCAACAGGTTACTCTAAACAGATACATGCATACGTTAAACATGGGTCATAGCTACTCAGAAATCAGACAGTATTATGACTCTGATACTAAGGGTTACAACTAAAGCAAGTATCTTCAAAAATAGGGAATTTTAATAGAATATCTATAATTTGTCTGTGAAATAGTAATGTAGCTAATCTAAGTCTTCTCCCAACCCCTTGATTGTAGTTCTTCTTTGGTGGGTGGTTTTATTTGTGTGCCATTGCCACTGATAACATTGTTAGCATTAACAGCAGTGGCTAACAGCCCTGGTTTTAGGATTTAGACCTGAAGAATTTCTACCTATGACTGCAGAGCAGTACAGTGTAGTCTCGATGGATAAATAAGGGAATAATTGGGCAATTACTCCTTCAGAAAAAACTGCTGAAATTCCATGATCTGTGATACATATGTTGATCCTACTCAGATGAAGACAATACTCTTAAGAAGACTGAATCCTGTTAATTTAATACTCCTTGATTGTATAGGGTTTAGTAGATGCAAAAAGCTTTAATTAGTACTTTAAATCATATAGTGGTGAGATAATGGTTTCAGTGTATTTTTAGTAAGGAGTATTTGTGTTTTGGTTGCTATTAGAAGTAAACCAGTGTGTAAAATAACTCCTTTTCTTGTTTTTCCTCTAAGGAATATCATGCACCAGGGCTGTCTAGTGAAATTCTGGCTCTCTGGTCAAAGGCTGCTGACCTGTTTAAGAATGCAGGTGCTAAAGTGGTTGAAGTGAGCCTACCACACACTCGTTACTCAATTGTCTGCTATCATGTGCTGTGCACAGCAGAAGTGGCATCAAATATGGCCAGGTTTGATGGATTGGAATATGGTAAGGCCTTTGAAAAAGCTTTTTTCGCAGACAGTAGAAACATTGCTGGATGCCATGTAAAAATGTTAGTTTTCATAGATTTTGTTTTCATGGTTGGATGCTTGATATTATTTCTCCAAGATGGAATATAGTAAAAAACCTTGTGCAGATAAAGATGTGTAAATAAATACATAATATATTTCACTACTAGGCATATCAGTGTCTGGGCTCAAAATCTAGTTTAGTATTTTCATAATAAAACAGGAATTGTTTTGTTGTTTTTCTAGAATAGCAGCATGTCAGATTGCAGCAAACAGTGACCCATTGTACTACAATGATGTTATTGAATCTTAAGGATTACAAGAAGAATTAATACCCAAAATGCCTTTTCTTTTCAGGACATCGTTCTGACATGAAGGATTCCACTGAAAGTATGTATGCTGCAACACGGCGAGAAGGCTTCAATGATGTCGTAAGAGGAAGGATTCTATCAGGAAACTACTTCTTGTTGAAACAGTAAGCAGAACTTCTTGAAATTCAGCTTTTCTAGTTAACGAATTATTGAGCAAATGGTGATTAATTGTTCACCATGGCATGAAAAAGAAATTGCCCTTCCACTAGTAGCTGTTTGTATTTTTATTATTGCTTTAGCTCTATAATACCCAATGGATTGTTAATAATGAACAAAAATGTTTGCCCTGAGTCTTACTGGTGAGCGTCCTAAATTAAATAAGTAGAATAATTTAGTGATATTTTTTTCCCCCTACCAGAGCGTTATTGACATCCATTAGTTAAATTAGGCAGAAATCTACCCTATGGTATGACATTGAAATCATACTGAAGTCTTTACTGTCCTTTATTGTTAGAAGTTCTGTAGCTGTTAATCTCATTAAAACTGCATAGAAAAACTGCTGGTACATTGTAGTGAGGTCTTCTAGAGCGAGCCAGAGACACAGCAATTAAATTAACTGCAGCTCTCTGTCTCAGTGTACAGGGAAAGAGAAGCATTGGCAGAAGTATTGAACTGAAGTCCTTACAGAAGTCAGGGTTTTATTCAGCTCACGTAGAGAAGCTAGCGCATGGATTAATTTTATGTTTTTAGTTTTCAATCCTTATCCAGCAGTCCTAATTTATGTTAGTAAAAGTGCTGTTTCTCTTTGTCTGAATTTATTCAGATACTAATAAACATATTAGACATGTAATCAGTCTCTGTAGTGCTGTTGCTTTGAAAGAGCTCTGTCAGCAAGAGTATTCATCAGATGTGACTTCTGATTGCTCTCAGAGACAGGAATGTTGTCAGTCAGTCTGTTACAACCTGCTTTTATGGAATGCCGATATTCCTGCCAAGTGTGCTCCCTCTGCTTACAACTGTCCAGATCAGCTTTCCTAAGGCTGCTTTAAAATTCATGTAGTTAACTCTTTGGTGAAGGAATACACAATTAGCTTCCACCAAGATGGAACAGGAGAGCTGTGTTCCTGTTCCACAGTAAATTACTTTTGAAGAACAGAGTACAGGATTCAGAAAGCATTCTTAGAATAAGTAGTAGAGAAAACCCATCTGTGTCTCCTGCAAATGTTGCCTTTTACAGCTTATTTTTATCTTGCTTTTCAAAGTTTTAAAATGACTAGGTGATTGTTCAGGAAGTTCTGTTTAACATCTTTAGAGACAGCATGGACAAGGAGAACAAGTCCTCCCTCAGCAAGCTTGCAGACAGCTCCAGTTTGAGTAGTAATATTACTGGGCTTGTCTTTTCCACGGTAACGAAGAAATAAAGTTCTTTATTTAGGGAATTGAAGAGTCAGGTCTTTATGTCCCTATTCCTCTCTAGGAACTATGAGAAGTACTTTGTCAAGGCACAGAAAGTGAGACGTCTCATTGCCAACGACTTTGTGAAGGTTTTCAGGAGCGGTGTTGATATTTTACTCACTCCCACCACTCTGAGTGATGCAGCACCATACACAGAATTCATCCAAGAAGACAACAGGACCCGCAGCACTCAAGATGACATCCTGACACAGGCTGCAAACATGGCTGGTGAGCAGGGACAGGAGCTCAACTGTTTTCCCCTGCCTAGTCATTTTACATGTCCAGTTCCTTTAGGTATCTAACCTTCTCTTTAGAATCAAGGTATTTCACCCCCATGTCATGAGTCTTAGAGTGGTAACTGAGTCTAAGGGCAGTTTATTAAATGCTTGAAAATATAAGACTAGATTTTAGAGTAAGGCACCTTGGAGCTGATTGTGGGCTGCAGGTAAGATGAATCTGTTCCAGAAAAAGAAATCTCTTTCTAAGGAGAGCTGATTATCTTTTTCAGAGGATGCTGACCTCTTAAATCTCTCTAATTAATTTCTTACGGTCATCTAGCATTCACTTCATTGAATCAAATTATTTTAGCTAGTTTTTTTTCTCTACATAATTTTTTTTCTGGTTCTCTTGAAATTGATGCAAAAATTACTCTAAGGTTTAATAGTAAATCTTTGCATGTGTATTTTTTTTTTCAGGACTGCCAGCCATAAATGTTCCTACAGCTCTTTCAAAGAGAGGCTTGCCAGTTGGGCTTCAGTTCATTGGACGTTCATTCCAGGAGAAGCAGCTTCTCACTGTAGCCAAATGGTTTGAAAAACAAGTACAATTCCCAATGATTCAACTAGAAGAAGTAAAGAGGCATGACAGTGGTGTCTTTCAGCATCAGAAATCTGCTTCTTTTTCATAGCCTGGGACTTGCTAGTCAGCTAGAGCAAGAAAGCTGTGGGGATGGTCAAGAAATGAATTTCTGCAGTTAATTGTCTTTTGCAGAAGTAGTAATCTGTTCTAAGAAGACGTTATGCAGTAATGCATGATGGAATCACGACAGCTTGTTACAGTGTAATTAAGCCAAAGTGAATCATTAAGTAAACATTACCATGTTATTAAAAGCCATTTCTTACTGATACTAAAAACACCAAGTTGAAATTGTGTGTGTTATGCCTGCGAAGCTGATTTTTTAATCCCTAGAGGATGTGTAAGGTATCTGACCAATTAAAGAACTAACCTGAACTGTTGTGTGAAAACTTCATGGTTGCCAAACGGCTTGGTTTCCTTCTGGAGTGTAGAATTCTGTAATGACAACAACCAGATAAGCTCTGTTGGAACAAAGGTATGAAGAATCTGTTCACCAAAAGTTAAATACGAAGGGAAACAATAACATAGAACCATAGAATCCTTTAGATTAGAAAAGACTTTTAAGTTCATCAAGTCCAACCCAGCACTACAAGGTTCACCATTCAATCATATCCCTAATGCCATAGCTACATGTCTGTTATGTGATGCTTATTAAGGCCATTGTGAGAAAGCTAAATCGCACCTGCATTTAGATCCCTGTTTTATCAAAATCCAAGATGTGGAAATGTTAGTTCATTTTAAAAACCAAGATGTTCCCTACTTCTAGTTAACTTGTGCAGAAGGTCAAGCTAACCTCTGGGTTTACAAATCATGCATATTACTCTGGTTATATCTGATGATATAATGATGAATTCCAGTTATCTTCTGTGGAAAGATGTGTACTAATAGTACTTGAGTAGTTATTTTCTTCTTCCTTCATCACTGTTCTTTATAATCAACACTTAAATACTTATTAAGAAAAAGATCTTAGTGTGACTCCCTGTATGAATGCCATCTATTCCTTCATGGACAGTCATTCAACACAATAGTAATTCAAACTGAATTTCCAAACCATCATCTTGTAGACTAGAAGACTTACTAAACAACTATTAACCTGTTTCAAATGTTGCAGTTGCTATTTCTTGATAGTTAAAACACGAAGGATGAAATTCGTAGATGTTTTGCATCAGATTCACTTCCAATCAGTCTACAGCACGCAGAGATGTAAAAGGTATAGAGGGAGAAAAATTACTGAGGTGGAATCCCCTATGGAAACATAAATAATCTTCCTGAATTACATCTTGTCATATACCATGTTGTCACCTATATAAAAAAGAAAAACCTTATTTCTAAAATTTGCAGATTAATTTTCCATATGCCAAAGTGAACTTTTTTCAGTACCTTTCCCACACAATTAAAATGGTACACAACTGAAAACCCTACATTTAAAAAGCTGAATTATATTTTTAAACACTAAAAATCAAGGTACAGCCTATTTGCAGCCTCACTCTATCTTTTTGCATAGAACAGTCTTTAGGGAACTTGCTTTTTCTATTAGCGGGTGATGATGAATTGAGAATCCTAATGAAATATTTTCACTCATGACTTGTTCAGTAATTTAGGTGTGCTGTAATCATGCAGGTGTGTCTTGCAGCAGCTTGCTGACCAGAGCTCTCAGTGAGGTTATCCAAGTTGCTGTACCTGGATATATACTTAGAATAGTTGCTCTTTGACGTGCACATCCCAAACCCAGACCTACCACTTGCTGTTTCTAAAAGTAAAGGTACTTTATTTTTAAAAGGTACTTTTTACTTTTCCCAAACTCTTTGGGCCAGAGTTTGAGATAAAATTCTAGCTGTGCAGAGCATTCCTGGAGAGACATGAAGCACCTTGGAGTGTTGCAGAAGAGAATAAGCTGAGGACTGTGCTTTCCCTTGGAAATTCATTCTGGACTGACTTCTGACCTACTGGAAGATCACTGCTTATGCTTGGCAGTCTTTCGCTTAAAACTTCCTCTGATGTAAAGAGATACCTGATGGGAAAACTGGATCAAGGCATAGTTCCCTACTCTGTGTTTCCCAAGCAGTTAGAGGAGAGGTAGGTGGAGGGTCTCTTTATCTGCACTACCTTTTATCTTATCTGCCTTTCAAGTGGGGCTCCAATTCCAGTCTGCAGAACCCTCTAAAGGAGCATTCAGAAGATCACAGCGATGACCTATTCTAACACAGGTCCTTCAGAGTTTCTGCTGCTGGCAGATTTCTGAGTATAGAATGGCTGTGTGGGGAAATACACAGTGGGGGAGGCACCAACCAACCAGACACCCATTCTACCTGGCATTTATAACTGTATGTTAGCAGTTGAATTAACACTTGCAGAGACTTAAAAAAACAAACTCCTGGGTGGATACTTAAATTTCTGGGCTATCAGATTCACAGCAGGCCCAACAAGGTTTCTGCCTCCTCCCACTCCTAGCTGGTCTGTATTTTTGGGGGCCATATGCCTGTATGCTCTTTCTGCCATATTCCTCTAGGGTCTTTCTACCTTCCCCTTTCTAAAGCTGGGATTTCATCAAACCGTAGGAACCAGTTTGGTCAAGCTGCTAAAGGATGTAAGCAAGAGTTCCTTACACTGCAGGAGAATAGCTAAGAGACTTCTGCTATCTTCATATTAGCAAAACTGGTAGTTGACTCTGGAGCCCCCAGCAGTTCCCAAAGGAGCTTAACACCCAGCCTAACTATAGGTATTGTGGTTGTGAGCAGGGCTTTGTGCAGCTGCTCCCAGTGCCAAGTCACGGCTCCAGAGTTATGAACAGAAAAATTGCTATGCCAGATAATTAAACTCTCAAAACCCCTTGTTACAGAAGCACAGGAATTCCAAGGAGCAGGAAGGTCTGGAGGTAAAAAAATAAAAGAAAAAAAGGAAAAACCCAAAACCCTGCCTATGCAAACATTTTGTACAACTGTCTTGAAAAACAATTCACTGAAATAATAGAGTTGGAAGTTTCATGGCATTGCAGCACGATCACAGTGGGAGGTAGGTGTAACCTTAGCACACATTGAGCCAAGATAATTCCAGTGTTTCCTGAAAGAAACAAAAGCTAGAGCTTTAGCAAACAAGCAATCTGGGTTTTGATGCAAATTGTTTTTTCTTCAGGTAATGAGAACCTGTAAGGACATTGTATAATGGAAAACCTTTTTTTTTGAGATTTAAATTGTTAAGAGCTTCTGCTTAAGATGTTTTTAAATACAATTGCCATCTGATATTGCACTTTATGCAGTTTCCACATATGAGTTTTCCCCTCACCCTCTTTAAGAGTACTTATAAAAAGGAGAAATTCAAAGCAAAATTTAACCTTGTGCCGCTAAGTGCTGCTCCTTCTCTGTTCCTGCATTTCTAGTTTTCAGGTATCATGCACTTAATAGTAGCTACAAATTCATTACAACTTCCAAAGTGCTAGTCATTTCTCCATGAGTTTTATCATTCACCCAGAAACTAGACTGTGGAAAGCTGCAATAGGGAATGGGCTTTGTAGCCTACCTGGGGAATCCCACAGGCCTCCCCCTCAGCTCTGCCCCCCAGAATACTGAGACCAGTACCACTCATACTGCATACAGATGGGCAGCTGAAAAGGGAGAAAGAGGTGTGCACAGCATGCCTAAAAATCTCAGCTGGAGTTACATGGCAGTTGTACTTCACATTAAATTGATGCCCACAATGCCACCAGAGAGAGCACAGAAATAAGCCAAAAAGCCAGAGGAGCAAAGGTTTATCTAAGTTTGTTATTTTTCCATCTGTCTCTCCAATAAAAAAGAAGGTATCCAGTTACAGGAATGTTAGAGAGAAGCAACAAATGAAAAACACAATCTTCTTAATTAGCTCACCACACCTCCGATTGACTAATGTCCAGATGCAATTAAGCGATTCCAAGCTAACCTTTCTTTGTAAGCAGAAGAAAGGTTTCTTTCCCACCCAGCACAGGCATCATGTACTTGCTGTTGAACAGCAGTAAAAGGTGTCTTTAGCTCAGGAGTGCAGGGCACTCAGGGAAAGCAGCAGGAATGCAGCCAGGGCACTTTGCCATGTCCTGTGCCATTTTACAGCCTGGGCTATGGTCCGATACCCACACTGCAAGGGTGAAAGTGCTGTAGAGAGTCACAAGCCAAGTCTGCAGCACAATACATCATGAAATGGACTCCAAAGAGCTGGAAATGTAATCTTTTTCAGCTGAAGAGACTGCTCTTGTATGTCACTGTGTGTGACAGCCAGTGGTGAAAGGATTTGTGTGTAGTGCCTTGCTGTGCTGATAGTGACACATGGTGCTAGATCAGACACCTGGGGCACAACGGGGACTCCTCAGCTGCAGGCCCCTTTCAGGATCCCCAGGCACATTATGGTGGAGAGGAAAGGACAGAGGAGAGACTGTTTGAAAGGCTGCTGAAGGAGGGTGTGAGATAAGGGCAGGAGAAGAGGCAGTAGGTGGTCAGTACTGTTTGGCAGCAACTGGGCACCTGCCTGCACTGTTCCGTGACCTGGGACAGCTGCTGGGTTGTAGCTGCTGTCTGCTAGCACCACTTCCAAAGGGGAGACAGGATCCTGCACTGCAGTGTATGGAGTTGTGCCACCCAGGAGGGGACGTTTCAGCTTGGGAAATGACACAGAGAAGTACAGAAACATTGTCTAGGCAAGCTGAGAAACATCAGGAGGTAGAAAGCACACAGAAGAGTGTCATAAGTGTCATAAAAGCTGAAAACTCATTCAAGTAGCCAGATTTGGGAGAGGAAGATTGAAGAGATAAAGAATATGGGGATGAGGAAGCACACATAATCTCAGAATATTATGAGTTGGAAAGGACCCACAAAGATCATCAGAACTATTCTGGTGAAGCAGGAGCCCAGACTTTGTGTTCCTAAGTTGAAATCTTTGAAGGTGAGTACCTTTTATAAATTGTACCCCTCTGAACAGAAAGGCAACTTGATTTAGTCCAAGACCAGAGTATTTAAAATTTTCATTCACCAGCTTTTAGTGCAAAGGTAAGTGTTACTCAGGCACATAAAGCATCTGACATAGAAACACAAAATACATGTTTAACAAAGATCAAAACATGTTATTAACAATGTACCTCAGGAAGCCTAAGAGCAAACTGCAAAAGGGACCATGTGGGCTTGATTTCTCTACATAGATAATGATTTTATACAGTCATCTCCATTATTAAAATCTAACACGTATTTTTTGGTTTTTTTCTTCTATTAGTATTCAAGAACCTTTTGTTTGGAAACTTAAATCGGGTCAAGCCACACCCACCTATTTACTCAAGGCAATATTGGTTGTTTTGTTTAAACATGCCTTTTCAATTTATGTGTTTAATTCATTCTTGTATTTATAGAGCACAGTTACATTCTTCCTCAGCCTTTATTCTGCTAGAACAGTTTATTCCTGTATATTAGAGTGCCCTTTGCTAATCCCTGTAACCATTCACTGCACCTGCTCCAGCTGAATCTATGTCTTCCAACATAGGTGACAAGCATTGTAAAGGCAATTCCAGGTGCATGTTTATGAGCACAACAGGATTAATATTTCCCCGCCACTCCTGAAAAATTCTTCTCCAGAACCCTCTGGAATCAGACTTGTCCTTTACTCAGCCACATTACACCACACTGTAGCTCAGAGCCAATTTATGATTAACCAGTGCACTAGGGGCTTGCTCTGCCTCCATGGCTTTCAGGGGATAACCATTTCCTGTATGACCTGGGAGCTCATTATTAAGCCTCCAGGTTCATGACCGTGCACTCCTTCTCATCACTGCTATTCAGATTATCAGAGTTTTCCAGTTTTTCCTGTAACAGTCCAACTCTCCACTGTTTTGACAGTAATCCCAGCTTCATGTCATCAGAAACAAAGAATGTGTCCTTCAAATAACTTTCCTTACCACCATAACTTTACCCTCATTGCAATCACTTTCCAAGCCACTGCTGCCAATGGACTTAGAGGAAAATAAAATCCAGTTTCTCCTGTGTGGCCTCTGTAAGTCTCACCTGTGCCCTGATGAATCGTGTAGATGCAATCACCTATTGACAAAGCTAGATACAGACTGAGGAGCTGCAGCCTTTCTTAACAAAAACTTGGGGTTACAGCCCTCACTCTATTCCATGACCGGCTTACTTTGAAGGCTAAAACCACATAGAGTCCCATTGCAATAAACACTGTGCATGGGTATCAAGAAAAGAACTTGCCCCTGAAAAGAGCTTGCATCTATTATGCATCTATCCAAAACCCCCATAAAACCCCCAACAAAAAAGCCACCCCAGGATAATGAGCTATTGTATCCACAGCACTGGAAACATAAGAGCCTGAATGATCTACTCTCAATTGTGGACAATGGAAACACGCTGAATCACTAAAACCGAACCTTCAATAGGCAAAATGCAGCCTTGTCACTAAGACAAACTGCTAATAGCAACAATGGGGCTTGGAACAGCTTGTATGGAGACAAAGTGGCTCTCATACTTCAGCTGAAGTTCATCCAAAGTTGAATGGGGAGGTCTCCAGATGGTCACTGCTACTGGGGTTGGAAGGAGGGACCATTACGTTACTTTCTTGTTAATGCACAAAGTGTGGAATTTTGTTTAGTGGTGAAAATTAATACTTACCCCCAAAGGAGTAGGAAGGATAAGCCACAAAAGAAAATGGCATCACTGACACAGGGAAGATGATACTACTTTAAAAGGATATTGTAGTCATATAATTTTGGCAGAAAAGCCAGGGGAAAAGCACAATTGTGTCACAAAGTTTGTGCTGTGCTTTTTCATGCAGCATGTCATTTCTTTTATAGAAGTAAATATCTAACTTCACAGTATTTAAACAGAAAAGCAACAAAATCCTCAACTGCAGCTCCAGTCAGAAATGTGACAGGCAGAGGGATGTCCACACTGTTGAACTGAGCTGTAAGCTATGTTTCATCCCAAGTCTTCCATTTAGGGTGGTATTTGTGTCTGTCCCCTGCGCTTCACAACCATGCTGATGATGTGGACTTTGCCAATACAGCCTGGCTCAGGGAGAGCACCAAATACCTCAAAAGGCCCTTCAGAAAGGAGCATCATCTCTGAGCCAATCTGCCTTCTCCCACAGACACCAGCTTGCCTGCTTGCAGACAAGTGGAGGTGGGAAGGTGCTGGACTCCACCTGCTGAGTTACACAAGTCAGAGAACATACTTAGGAGGAAAAGCTGACCTGAGGGTGCTGCCCAGTACACCAGGGCAAAGGCCGTCTTTGGGGATATTTGAGGGTAGACCTGATGCTTCTCCAGAAGTGTTGGCTTCCAAGGAATCATGGAGAAATTTGTGTTTCTTCATTTCCCACCCCACTCTTGAATCTTAAATCATTTACAAGGTTCTCAGAGCACCATAGCAGTATGCACATGGAGAGTGTGAGGAACTTATAAAAGCTCTAAGGGCTGTGTGAAACACTGACTGTGCAATCAGAGAGATAACACATCCCAAGGCCTGCCATGGAGAACATGCCTAAACATTATCAGGGTGAAACAAAAACCCAACTCTGCTCATGACTCTTTGATTTGGGACTTAAAGCATCCATCTGACAGAATCACTTACAAAGCCAAAAAAAATTCACTCTGTGTTGTAGCCAACATATTTGCCACAATACAATCTCACCTGAGGGCAGCCCAGCAGGACCACAGCACATCCTGGCAAGAGAGACTCCCTCACAGAACAAGCAAAGAGGCTGTCCTGATCTTCAGCCAAAGGGAGAGGAGATTACACCTCCTAGTATCTCTCTTGGGGGAGGAACTTGGTGAAACACACTACTCTTAAACTAAACTACTCTTTTTTTTTTGATCCCCAGAATATATACTGAGATATTGCAGGCACCAAGTGTATTTCTCCTACACAGCATGTTTTCCTGTAAAATCAAATTTGCCTTTTCGAGTACATGGCATGGGAAGGAAGAATAGTGGTGAGGGATTTGTAGCATGCCTTAAAAAATGAGGGGAGACAAATGGAATACCAAAGGAGGATATAGTTTTTGCAAGCAAGTCAGTAAAATATTTTAATGCATTTGCTCTTCAAGCACCATTACATTTACAAACAGCCTGATGAAGGGGAAGTGTGTTGCTCCAGTTCTACTGCCTCAGGAAGAGCAAATTGTATCACAGAAGGATTAGGACTAGATCTAACATACAGATCTAAAAGACTTCAGATGAACCTGCCCTGACCTAGCAACATAACTGAAAATAAAGAAGATAATTATTTCCCTTTCTTCTTTAAAAGTGAGACCCTAAGACAAGCTATACAGGAACTTTAGGTAGCTATTGCCTTTCTCTGTGCAGCCTTAGCACTTTTCATGTAGAGCATTTCTGACTCCTGCTCTTCAATGCCACTTCTTTTGTTCCATTCAAACCCAAGTTTTCCCAATGAATTTGGCCAACAAATATGAAATTCATTGATTGACCTGAGATGGTGGAGAAAACCTTTCAGAACTCATTCTGCTTGGTGTAAATGGACTGGTCATGCTGTTATTGAAAAGAGACATCAGTGAATGTAGTAATGGGTACTTCTCCCTAGAGACTTGTCCAAAATTTCCTTCTCCTGGTATGCTTTACTCTGAAAGTACAGACATTTCCTAAACCATTGACTCTGGCTCCTGTGATCAAACTCACTAAACAAACATCACATTTCCATGCAGTCTAGTAATATCAGAGTGAGTGTGCTATTGAATATTTTAGAGCGTTCTTCAATCTTATTAAATACATGAGAATTTAGCTCATCTCAAGCTCCATTTCTTACAGCCAGAAATTGCTGACATTGCCTTAAGTATCAGCACAATGTATGGGGTGGGGGCCAAGAAGACTAAATACCACTTAATTATTCTATTGATCTATTCAATTTTTAAGCCTTTTTTTAGTAGGACCTGCTGCAAGCACTAACCTTTTTTTTATAATTACCACTAAAGAGCATTGGAAAGAAACAGTTCTGAAAAATTATGAACTCTCCAAAGATGAAACCTGAAAATGAGTTTCATTATTCATGAATAGCCCTTGGAGACAGCTAACTGTTTCTATAAGGCTAACATTGTCAAATCCCTACCCATATGCCACTTTTAAACCATCTGATATATTTTTCTACTTTCAATACATTAGTCTTTACTGATAGCTGGGAAGGTCTGGTTTTCTCTGCTTAACTGAGGAAGACCAGCTGCACAGGGACACTGAATACATAATTTTCAAACTGATCCTTTTCAGAAGTGACTTAGCTGTCTATTCATGTCACTGCTTCAGAAAGCTTGGTCAGGCCTCAGACTGGAGGTTGCCTTTCAGGATTTTGATGAAACATTACAAGGAGAAGTCCAGTACCCAGAGACTGCACTGGAAGTAAATAATTTTTATTACTATCCAGCTGGAGGAGGTTTTACTTACGTTAGTGTGCTATACTGCTTTTGCATCACTCCCAGTTTGTACACAAGTGTTAAGTACTATCCAAGAAAAAAAAAATCACTCTACAACTCTAAATATACAGTGGCAACATTATAATATATATCAGCCATGTCTTATAACAACATTACAAACTTCTCAAGTTTGATAGGAAAATGTTTTCCATCAATCTGTTGACATTCATTACATTGTTTTCAAATTCTTATCAGTCCAGTCCCCCATCATGGTTTCTGCTATTTTTCCTGTGACTAAAATCCAACAGACTTATGGCTGGGAGTGCCCACTGAAATCCTAACAGCTCTGAGATATAGCTTCCTCCCCTTCTTCCTCAGGGCTTCCCTGGTGGCCACAACAACACTCACCCCAACAGCCTCTCAGCCCGCTACGTTTCCTGGAGGGAAGTTATGCATTTTCAAATGTTTAGCTGCAGCTTAGCACCCTCCCAGTTTATTACTAGAGGGGAAGATATACAGCCATATGAAATAGCTATGATGTCTCTGTTTTGTATCTATAAATATCTCTAAGTCCCTTCTCTGCTGTTACTGACAAACATTTTGTTTTGCCAAGAGCGCCAGTAGGTCACCAGAAGCACAGCTGGGCTGAGAAGGAATGGTGGATTTTTATTCTTAGGAAAGCCCAGGGCTGAAGTGTTTAATATCTTACCTTATTCCATGTAACTAGCATCTTATCCTATGGAAAGAGCTGTATCAGCTTTTCCAGCTAGAAATTGATGCCCTGTATTTGTTTTTCTCAGCTTCTCCATTCTTGTTTTATATTCACGGAGAGGAGGGTTATTGTTTTAACAGCTCCCTTTCAGCCAGGATGTTTTTGTTTTTCTTGAAATGAATCTACCCGTAATTTTTTCCCCACTTATGGCTTATTAGGCAGCCTGGAAAATATTCTTAGACATTTTACAGTTACAATTTACATTTTTCCCCCAAATGACTTAGTTCAGAATTGTTTTCCACTTTGTGAAATTGTATCAGCTAAAATTACTAATTTGCATTTTGTTTTCCTTGAACAAACATAATTGAGTTATGAACATTCTTATTTATTGCACCACTAGTTTTTACTACTGTGCTTCCTCTCCTCTGCTGAGGCAAAATCTGGAGTTTTCTTGATATCTGGAGCAATTGTTTTAAAGAAAAAAAATTAAGACTGTTATATAGTGAGTCTGAAGATGTTTTCAGTGCTGGCAGCATGAGATTGCCAGCATATGACATTTGGATTAATGTCTCCACAAAACCCACAATTTTCCTTTTCCTCCTATAAATTATAGATCGTAACTGAAAGAGTCAGTCACCTACCCCTCATAAAAAGTAGGGTTTTTTTTTTTTCTCTCACAGAGAGAAGCTCCTACTCCCTTTTGCACTTTTCACAATGGGAAATCAGTCCATGAGATAATTTCTTTGTTATTTGTCACTAATAAAATATTCATATCCTATCCTTTTGTTATTCTTGGTCATAGAGTGCCATTTCTTATCCCCTTCAGTCCACTAAACCTTTCTTAAGAGATTTTTACCTGTGATATAAAGATTTCAACCAGCAGAAAATTCCCATCGAGTTCCAGCAGTGCCATCTCTATTGAATTTACATTCATAAATGACCAATTCCAATTTCTCTGTTTATTTTCTAGGACCCTTACATTGGCTCAAGCAGCTAAATTACTTCCCCTTGTGTCCCTGGGCATGTAAGTTGGTTTTACTCAGCATGGCATGACTTGGAGTTAAATGGGCGCTCATTTGTTTCCAGGCAGTCCCTTTCTCACAGAGTAGAAGCCGCAGAGTTTTCCCAGCCCGCTCAGAGGCTGCCTGCTCACCAGAAACCCTCCAAGAGGAACTTCCCGTCTGCCCTGCAGCCAAAGGCAGGAGACATTAAACAAATTTATGCCTTCAGCCTTTCTTCAGTGTGGATAAGTGGTTTCTGACATTACTGTGGTTAATACTTGACCATGTGCTGCTTTGCCTCCCCCTCACCCCTTTAAAAAAAGCCAAAATCTTGCTCCATGAGTAGTTTTTACACTTAGGAGGAAGCTAGAGAGAAATGGACCTTTAAAGCAAACACAATTTTTGCGTGTATCCATATCCTTACTCTTAATTTTCATTCTTTTCTAGGAAATGCTACATTAAAAATATTAAAGGGCAGTTAAAGGTTGAAGTTGTTTTATTTCACATAAACTCAGGCATAAATCATGTAGTCCTGTCTTTGATTTCTAGTATGATCCTGAATTTCAGCAGGATGTTATTCTGAATAAATAATCAAAACCACAGAAACTCATTCTTGAAATCAGTACTGATATATATTCAGAGATATATTGCACACCAAGCAAGAATGGATTTAGCACTCTCCTATCAATGCCTTGTAACATGGTTCTTTTATAGGATGTGCTTTAAAACAGGACTAATTATTCTTACAGATTGCAGTACAAATCGTAGTGTAATTAGTCCTTAACAGCAATAATGAAAGAAAGTGAGAAATATAGTGAAATAAAGAGAGACAAAACCCAATTTATTTTAAGTAATTGCATTTCCACCTATTTATTTAAAATCTGCCACTTTCAAATCTTGTCATCTTGCCAATGCAGCAGCACAATGTTCTGCTGCTAGCCCTTTATATATCTTTGTAGAATAACAATCTCAGCTGCAGTATTCCCTTACTCTCAGAACAGAAATGATTCCTTCCTAATCTAAATCTCCTAATGGCTCAGGATTTTGTGCTGAGAGATTTTCCATCTTCTTGTGACATCAAATAAGCAACTATTCGGTCAAGTGTCCTAAAAGAACTATTGTCTATACAGCCACTTTAAAAGCCAAGGCTTTTTCCCTCACACATCTGAAGTATTCTCTTGCTTAGGAGATGTTTTTTCCGTTCTCTGTAACCACTTCTTAGTTTGCTTAGCCCAATACCAACCTCACAGTTAATGACCTCCTTGCTATTTCAAATGCATAAAGAAACTAAATTCAATTCAAAGTCAATACCACTGAAATATTTCCTTGCCAGTCTGTTGGAAGAAAGGAAAAGAAATTTTTTTAAAGTCTAGAAAAAAGCCCCTGAGAACAAAGGTACAGTCTGCCTTAACAAGCATGGCTGAATGGCATCCAGCATTTTAGTCTTTCATCATTGCTCCGTGGAGTTCAGTATTTCCCCAGTCCTCCCAAATTCAAAGGCTCGTTTTTGATTTTGGATCTACGTCTCCAGATTGACGGCTATGAAAACATGAAACATGCACAAATGGCTACAGCATTAATTCCCAAATTTGGCAGCCAGACTAAATCAATGGTGTTTGTAAAGCACAAATCACCTCACGCATTTCAATGGACTCCTTGATCACCAAGGTGCAGACAATCAGTTGGATAATTAAGTTTTTTATCTGTTTCATAAATAACTGTGTTACTAAAACATATTCCTCTCTGAATGTCAGTAACATTCTAGCCAGCGGTCAGAACCTTCCAGGTTCATCCTTTGTAATTCCTATGGCATATCCATGAACTGGCAATACGGACATTCAAGGTAGCATGAAATCCAGACACTGCATAAAACACTGAACATACAAGAAGCATCAGGAAAACAAATGTATGAACATGTTATTCACAACTGCATGAAACTCATCGATTTTCAGAGTGACTGCTTGGACTTTCCAGCCTGCCCTGACCTCACATCGTTGCAGCCAGGAGCACTGGCGGAACCTTCAGATCCCAGTTATCACCAAGCATCCAGGTGTAAGTGCCTCGTGTACCTTGATCGGTCAGCAAAAAGAATTATCAGCTTCACAGTGCAATGGAAAAGCTTACGCTTTTTTCTCCTCTGCAGAAGTGGACATGGAAAACTTGGACTTGTTTGCAAAGTTGTGTTTTGGTAATATGTGGCAGGAAAAACTTGGTTCTAAATCTTGAATTAAATCCGAACTGAGCTGAGAAGAGTTCATATGGTTTAGTTAAAGTGGTTTGCTTTGGAGTTTTTTCTTGCTTGTGGGGTTTTTTCAGTTGGTTGGGGTTTTTTTGGGTTTTGTTGTTTTTTTTGTTTTTTTTTTTTAATACAACCACCCTCTGCAGGGCTTGTTACCTGTGTATTTCCTTTTCCACCTGGGAGCAGCTGTGTTACTACAGCACATCTACAGTGTTGCAGTAACCATGTCTGTACCTTGTGTAAGGAGCAGACAATCTGGGAAAAGGCCCAACTACCTGAAATCTTCACTGTTTATTTTCCAGTACACTGGTTGCTGTAACAAGGGCTACTACTTTTCTTTACAAACCTTGCTCTCTTTATACTGTACCCACTTTAATGAGCTTGTACCACTTTATCTACCTGACAGGTCATAGCAGAATAAGCTGTGCTCTGTAGGCACATCCTAAGGAGCGCTAAAGGTGAAACTAGAACAGATTCCTGCATTTTGGAGCTGCATTTTAAGCAACAGTTACTCCCTGCCTCCTCCACAGCCAGCTCAAAAATAGGACAGTTTCTTTTCTAAAGCTTTCAATGATTCCCAAAGAGCTGCTCTGACCAGCCTGCTTTGCCCGCATCCTTTACCACAGTTACTGGGGACTGCTCACGTGAGGAAACCTGCTGGCACAAGTAGTGAGTGTGCAACCAGGTCCCAGCAGCCTCCATGGATGCTGTTCCTGAACTGGAATCATGGTTACTGGGAATTAATTTAAGAGCTCATGCCTTAGCAAGCACCATGCATACTGAAAGGAAGTATTTCCTCCAGATTTGACTCTGAATCCCTGGGCCCACTCAGCTCCATGTCCTGAGAACAGACCTGCCCAACAGCTGCAGCCCTGCAGTCTTCTCCCAGCACCACTGGTACCCCTGGCAGCAGCACTGTGCCACAGCCTCTCTGCCCCACTGCAGCATCACTCATCACTGAGCTCTGCGTCCTTTTCCAGCAGAGCAGACACACCAGCTGGGGCCTCCTTGTCTCATCCTCCCACAAGTGACCAGTTGTGCAAGTGTTTTGCCCTTCCAGATCAAATAACCTGACTCAAGGTGTCTCACATGATGGGACACAGGGAAATTGAGAAGTCTGAATTGCTGTGGTTTCACCTTTCTGAAGTGGAGCACCTGAACCAACAACATTTTTATGTTTTTGAAGCCTAGGAACTGCATTTCTTGATCATCCCTCTGTAAAATATGCAGTAGAACTCTTCTCAGAAACAAATGGATAGCCAAAGAGACTCATACCAAACCTGAAATACCAGTATTGGGAGTATACATGTATGATTTGGCTGAAGGAGCAGAAGGAAAAGGTCTAACAGAAAATACCATGCAGATACCTCCTGATTAGCTCCAGACTACAGTCCCAAAGCCACACTGATGTGTAAAAGATTTCATCTCACCAGCAAATGAAAAAACATCCCTAAATGCCCATGGCATGCTGCAAGCTAAGCAAAACTGAGCTGCTGACTTTGTGAACGTGTGCTCAACGTGATGTAATTATCATATCATTTTGCAGCGCACCATCAAGAATTTGAGCTGGAAGAGCTTTGTCTTCTCTGCTGTGTGACTTAAAAGCCAGCAAAGTACGTTGTTCACCTTCTCTGAGCAGCATTGCCACTGTGTTAATGTGACAGTGACTAAAGGAATCAAAGCTTATTTATTTTTAAAATCAATGCTTCACATTTACTTGGATTAATGGAAGAAATAAAACTTCTAATCTTCCAGCAACTCACCCAACTGAAAATATAAATATACTTGAAACATTTTTGAGAGTATAAAACTGAAATATGCTTCCTTGCTACCTCTGATTCTTTTCTCTGCTATAAACTAGAGAATCAGAATATCATTACTGTGATCATGGTGTCTTTATCCAGGGTGGGAGGTAAAGTCCCTTGCTCTCATCGACCTGCTGTACTGCTGACATTCTTGATACCTGAGCAGTTGTGATGAGGTGACAATTTTAGAACAGCATCTAGCTGCTTATATCTCTTGAACCTGCATTTTCTGAGAGAAAATTATATATCTTCTGAAAGTCCAGAATGGTAAATTAAGTCAAGCCTTCTTCAGAATGGCTTTCAAAGAAGATACCCTGCAGTTCCCAGTCTTGCCTTCCCATCTCAGTCTCAAGGATGAAAGATGTAGTGAGGAGTGGCTGCTATATGGGAGCACCAGCAGCTACTTCAACTTGCTGACCCCCGACAGCCAGAGAGGGCACAAGCACCCGCAGAGAGCCCGTCTCCCCCGGGAGCTGCAGTGCTGCCAATGTCACCTTACCCCTTGTTTTTTTTTCCAGATCATTAACTGTTAAACAGGGAGAGAAAGCAGAAGTGAGTCTTGCTGCCCTGAGAACAGCATAACGTCAAGAAGGGAAGGCTACATTTCATCAATCCTCCGCTAAAGCAAGTGCGGCATTTACCTTTGCCAAAAATAAGCAAGAAGAAGGGTGGAAGTAAAAATAAACATCCTTAAAGCTCTTTGACTTTCTTCTGCCAGAATGTGCCTGTATAAAACAGCTTTGGCAGCAAGTCCCCCATGCCTGACTGGGCCCTGCTGTGACCAGCCGCTGTGTGCCACGGCTGCCCAGGGGCAGCAGGCACAGGGGGTGGGACTGGGGTGACGGATGGGATAGGGCTGCTGCCAGAAAAAGCCTGGAGCCAAGCACTGAGGCAGGTGTGGGCAGCACAGCAGGGTGCCTTGGTCTATAGCCAGCTCCAGATCACTGATGGACTGCACTGAAGCCTCCAAGTACTTCTGCCATTTCACCTGCCTCACAAAATCTGATTTTCCACCTTCTTGAAACCCTCTCAAGAACATGGGGGTTTCCCTGCTGCTGTGGATGGCTGTCTCTCTCTACACCTCCACTATTTTTTGGTGCAAAACAGTTTCTAATTTTATGTCCCAAGTGGGAATTTCCAGCTGTAACCTGGCTGCACTTCCAGTGCGGCAAGCAAGCAGGCTGACTTGCAGCCACATGACTTGCTCTTGACATTGAACTGTTTGTTCTTTTCATACCCTGGCCACTTCTACTATGCCTAAGCATCAGCCATGAAATGTAAGAGCTGGAAAATGTTACCTACAAAAGCTGCAGAGCTGCTTGGCTAAGACTCCTCAACAATGAGAGCCTTTTCCACACTGCTAGTCTTTGTTTCTGAGAGTCTGTGTACCCAAGCACACCGTGCTGTTGTGTTCTGGTCACACAGCTCATTGAGATGCACAAGCATCCCTTCCTTCAGGTACCAGCAGCCTCTGATGCACTTGTATTGAGTCAAAAAAAAAAGATTAAACCAGGGGCATTCCCAACTGTCAGTGCTATATGACCTGAAAGAAGTCCAATTAGGATTTTAGAAAGTTCTAGGCAGATTTTTCATCAGTTCCCTTTGATTTTAAGGATATCCAAGGATTCAGGTGGAGGTGCAGAGGAGCAGAGTAGAAGAAGCTGGACTTCACCATCTGCTTTAGTAATGCCTTTTTCCCCCCTCCCTTGAAGGCCAGCCACACCTGGGTTAATGCTGGGTGACTGCAATCACAAGGAGCTATCTGGACATTGCAAATAAATTTTTTTGGAAGTTTTATTTCCTTTTGGACTGGGCAAGTGTCAGAAATTGCTTCCTGAAATGACTGAGGTACAACCCTTCTGGCACTATTCCAGGCTTAAATAAAGATGAGTTATAACACCAAGCTTTGCAAAAAGCATCAAGAAAAATGCTGATCAGGAAGTTTTGTGTAACATCTTGGCAGAACTTGAGAAGGGAAGGATAGTTTCATCTTCATGGATTTATGGTTGCCCATAAGAAGGGGAAAGGCTTGATGTGGCTATGGTCCAAATAACAAATTTTAAATTATTTTTTTCTGCAACCTACATCTGTTTGATCCCTATATGTCCATCTTGAGTCCTTCAGATAGTTTGTCCTCTCAGACAGCGCCAGATTCCAGAATGCACATCCAGAAGGGAGAGAAAATACAATGTAAATCTAAACTGAATTGAATTTTGCTTTAGTGTAGCTTCCCATTGAGACCATACCAGCAGCATTTGTGGAAATCCTCAAGTTATCTGCACTAGACCCTGCTGCCAGTCAGAAGGCAAGAACAACCTCTTCCTTCTCCTCTTTAAGCACTCCCCAGCCAGAATGAAAATTCCTACATATGTAATGTTGTGCAACATGCTTATTTTATTCTTACTTTTGAGCCACTGGTTAAAAGAACCAGACTGGTTGATCAACAAATTCCTAAACATTTGTATTATATTTTTAAATTTTTCTATTAACATGCATATATTCTCATTAGAAAATTAGTGCCTACATTCAGTTAGAGATATAATAAGTAATTATACATCAAATTTTATTTCTTCATTTGTAAATCAAGGAGTAAACTGCTGTTCATTCTCACTTATCCTGATTTTTTCAAAGAGATTGTTCTTTTTCTGACTTTGCAAGAGCTATTATTTTAAGTAGTGTTATTGGCAATTAACTTACATTGTAAAGGAACAAAGAAATCTTGCAGGCACCACTGATTAAATGCAACATTTTTCAGTGTCAAACAAAGTCTAAAGAAAATCAAGATACCATTGTTTAAAATAGTACAAAGCAATCTCAAAACCTTTAGCAAACACACAGAAAGCAAGTGTGTTACCTGACTGCCAAAGAAGGCTACTAGATGTGTGAGAGGATTATAGTCCACTCAGCCTAATTTCAAGATCTGAAGTGCCCAGCAAATGACAATATAGCTATAATCTGACAGAACACTCTCAGATACCACCTGGTGAAATGTGGGTGAAGCACGTTGCACTAATGAACAACACAAAAATTCTTTGGAATGTATTTTAAAATGTATATGCTTGCCCTGGTTACCCCCTCTTTTTGTTATGCTCTTTCAAAGAGAGAAACAAATGGATCAAAACCTGACCCTGAGGCGGAAAGCCATAACTCTAAGAATGACATGTTTTCAAAGACAAGATACTGTCTGTCAGCCATGAGCACTTCTCTTCTTGAATTGAAAACCACCCGAGGACAAGTTCCTTGAAGAAGGGTATGCCATACTCCAGGTAACTCAACAGCACACACATTTCTGTGCCTAGTTAAGTACTAGTTGAATTCATCTCGCTTGGTCCATTCCATCTCAAATCCAGATGGCCTTTAAAGGTTGGTTTCTGAATCTTCTTTCCCTGGGAATAAGCCAGTAGTTACTGCCTGGTTTGCCTGGAGGGAGCTGCTCGAGTGGCTTTGACTCCACAAATGGGCTGGGGAGGAAACCCACATTTCAGGGGAGGAAAGTCGATATCTGGGGATTTCCATGCTCAGTCTGACAGGGAGAGGAAAACATACCCACGATCAAAACAAGAACCAGTTCCATGAGATGCTTTAATACCTGACTTAATCGCTGACTCATTGCTTGTGACACAGAAACCTCAGTGCTATAACTAATGTGGCACAGATTTTTCAGGGATGTCTAGAAAAGCTCACTCCTTTATTGAAAAGGACTAATGACCAGATCACTGGTGGGGGATAGGGGGAGCAGCGTGGGTGGTGAGGTGATGGGAAAGAATGAAAAACAGAAAGCAAAGCTAAAAGGATCCCAGGAAATAGTTTACGAGCTCTCTTCCAGAATTCAACTCAGTACATGCATTTAATTATTCATACGAGTTGAATCTGCTGAAAGTAGAAATTTTGATGGAAAGCTTTTGTTGCTGTCTAAACTTACTGTGAGGTGAGATGTCCTTTTTGTCATATCCACCCCAGACAATAAACTATTCATTCTCACTCCCCTACAAAAATCTGTTTCATTGACAAAGTTTAATTTAAGAAGGTTTTTTAGGAAAATGTTTCTCCACAGCTCAGGTACTTTTCTGGCAAATGCAAGTTTTATATGCTCAAATACAATTATCCATTACTCAAAGTAGCATTTACCCATTTTAGATTTTTTTTAAATCTATTTCTTAGACATGCAAAATATATTAGTTAAAAGTTATGATTGTACTGATTCTAAGTTTTTCACAGATTGTCCAAGTCAGTTTACTCAAGGGAAGTAGTTTTTCAGCTATTACATGCAGTACTTGTAAACTTTGAATAATCAAGCAAATATGGTTTTACAGGTCAGAAAATTATATAATTTCTGAAACCAGTACTCTCACAGCATGTAAACACATTCTCCTTGGTCTGTCAGTACAGAGCACTGCTCAGACAAACACAGTGTCCAACCCCCACAGAATCTGGAAGCTCTAGTAAACAGCTTGCACTGTTTTCTCAGGGAAGGCGGTTAAATTAACCTAACGTGCTTGTTATCTGAAATCAGAAGAAAGATATTCCAGAGGTAGTACGGACATGGGCAATAATCTGTTTGTACATAGCTACACTTACAACCAAAATATGAATAATCAGATTTTTAATGGTCTAACATATTTATAGAAATTCTACCAATATATCTCAGTCAGGATGCGACTATTTTAAGACTATCAGAAAACATACTATATGCTGCTGAAGAGAAGCATTATGCAATCACTGAAAGAATCTCTTCTTCAACCTTAATAAACAAAGTTTAATTACTGAACCCTTATCTAGTAGACAGAAATAACTTACAGGAGCTGCAAAATACTTCCTGATCCTGTTCACTGTAAGTTAAACATCTTTCTTACTAAGGTGTACCTGAACATTTCCATGTTTTGAGAGGTAACAGAATGATTTCCAAAACCTTTTTTTTTTTTTTTCAGATGGGCAGAAAATCAAGCAAAACGCTTTGCCAAATCTACTTCAGGAACATGTTTATCCCCTGATTTTAAAATGCCTGTGATCTAGAAGAGCAGCTAAAACCAAGTGTTGCTTCTCATTGTCTACAAAATCACAGGAAAATGGGGTTTTCTAAACAGCAGCATTAGCTGTAGCAACTGCAAGCAGAAGTAGGTCAGGTTAAGCCCCAGTCACCTGTTCACAGTGCATTTGTTACATTTTTGTATATTCATAATGCTGTTTAAATGAGGTGTTAAAATATTCTTGTAGAGACCATATTACTCTTTTCTATCTACCCAACAATAAATGTTGGAAATATTTGGATATTTCCAAAGTTTTGAGGCATTAGTAGCCACTATCTTTAATTGTTTTCTAAGTTGAAACAGGTTCATGTTATTCACAGTAAATGGAATTCTTAATCTAAAATCTTAAACTGCTTCAGAAAATGAGTAGAAAATTACATTGAATTTGCCATGATAGTAAAGAGATTTATGTGAATAGCTGCAGAGAGTCTGATTCCTGTTTGCCACTTTTACAACACTAATTTTCATTGTTCTCTGTAAAAACCCGTTGAGTTTTTATTGTACAAGTTATATTACAATTATTTTTTTCTTATCTATTCTGCTTTGCCTGCTCTTTTACATCTGACATTACCCCATCAGTCAAAGAAATATTTTCTGCATTTGCTGATAAGCCTTTTGTCCACACACCTAAAGTGATCTGTGCAAAGTCATTCCTCCTCTCAGGAATGTGTGAAAGAGCATTTCTTCCACAACAGAAAAGAACAGATAAATTGGGGGAAATGCTACCTTTGTACTCCTGGTCCTAATCCATGGACACCAGTCAAACCAATAATACATTTCTAGTATTTCAAACTGGTCTTGTTTCACAACCAGCCATGGATGTACTCTATTTAGTTAATATTTAAGTAATGAAAAATAGAATTAAAGTCACTCCAAAATCCCAGAAGCTCGAGCAGTTAAGCATAATCACAGTTTCTAGTGTTTTACACAGGCTATAGGTAATTTAGAAATGAAAATAAATGTCAAGTGTATTTCAATGTGGAACTAATGATGTCAAGATCCTTTCCAATGTAAACTCTTGCTTGATCAAATTCAAAAGACTTGGTGTCTCAACAAGTAAGGGCCATCCAACCTTCTGGCATTGTCTGTGACAGGAATTCAGAGAACCTTTCTGAAGGAGGAAAAGTCTTTCTCTGCTGTTCACTTAGCTGGGCTCTCCAGCCTCCAAGCCAAAGCCTTCAGACAGCACCCCTGGAGCCTCCACTCCCAATCTTCTGAAGGCATTCTGCTCCTCACGCCTTTTCTGAATTCTTACCCAGTTCTCCTCCTCAATTCTGAAAGCAATGTTTTTCTCTTTCCAGTTCCACAACCAAGTAATGAAATCCTCATTTTATGACTTCCCTGCCTGCTCAGAAAGTGCCAGCAACCTAGTAACCCTTTAGGGGGCTGGTGGTCTCACCTATTTATAGGCTGTGAAAGGAACATTTCCAGAGGGCCTTGTTATGATTTCTACACAGAAATTTCCATGCCATGCCTGAGTGAAATGGCATTCCATCACTCTCTAGCACAACACACTTTGTGAAATTCTGAACTGACTTGCCCAATAAAGCACATTATATTTACTTAGTCACTAATGTTAAGTTTTCAGAAGTTCTCCTCCTCACAGAAGATTTCTTTACCTGGGGTAGAGGTACAACATTTAATGCATAGTGCAATACAGTGATTTCATGGGAAAAGTCTGTCATCTTCAGCTGTGGCTTAACACCTTTCTCTTTAGAAGACAGATTTTCTTGTTCTTATCCAAAATCTGGGGCTCCCCACACTAAAGTGCCTACAGAGAAAAGGGATCCTACTGAAGACAACTCCTTAAACCACAACTACGACACAGACACCACAATGCAAGTGGAGCAAGGGATGCTTCTGAAAATAAGGAGTAGCTGATCACATCCCCTCAGTACACAGAAGTACAGACCCGAGTCCTTCCAGCCACGTTCTCCTGATCTGCTCTCTGCACCCACAGCAACAACTGCTGTCCACATCCTGAGCTGGAGGCACACAAATAGCACTGCGCCCATCTTTGCTCAGCAAGGCTGGTTCTGTGAGCAAAGAAGGAATGGTGCTACACAAAGAAAGAAAAAGAAAAATTAATCTGTTTTTCAGAAGTTATGGGAAAGTGAGACTCCACATTTTCAAAGTTTTAAAATCTTTAATTATTTCTGAAAAACACAGCTGAGCTCTTTTATAGGAGTTGTACAGATTCTAAAGAAAGTATTTGATTTCCTTAATTCAGTGAAGTGTTAATCTAAGAGTTAATATACTGGGGCATTAGGGACACTTGAAAGTAGAAGATTCTGGATTTTAAGACCTGTTTTTTGGTACATTAAACCAATGTACATCAGAACCTATGAGTCAATGTCAATAACATTTACCACAAGTAATTATTCACAATAATTTTAATAGATTTTAAGTCCAAGAGCAACCTTTATATGAATTCCAGTCTTTCCTAAACAGCAGATATTTTACTAAATAAAAGGCTTTTTATAACCAAATAACCACACATGCTTGTGTAAGCATTTTCAATGACCTTATGCATTTTATTTCTGGTGTAATTCTTCTAGTTTCAGCACTAAACTTTCTTATGACCACCTTCTAAGATGAAGAACTGTAATATAACAACTCATGACTCCACAAGGTAATGGAAGTTTTTGGACAGCACACTTGTATAAACCAGTATGCCAGATGCAATGCTACCAATAGCTTAGCCAGTAATAATGAATTACTGGGTTTTGACCAACTTTAATAACATTATATTCTAGTTTCATTCAATTTTTGTTTCACTGCTCCCATTCTCCAAGAATAGTGGTTGTCCTGTTACACTGTGGAATCTGTGACTATTCCTGTCTTTTGAGAAACAAGGTACTGAATATATGTACATTTATATATAGATAAAGAAAGTTCAGCAGGTGAGTAGAATTGTCTAATAATTGCAGAGCAATCTTCAAAATGTTTGTGCATGAGGCAGATCATGGTTAGAAGTGTATCACACCAATATATCCTGGAGGTATGAAAAGATCCAGATTTGTAAGAAAGTCCTCAGTAACTAAAGACATATATAAAAAGTTAATACAGGCTTGGTATTACTTATTCCTCTCCTTTTCTAGCTTAAAATAAGATTCATAACACAGAACAAACATTTTCCTGACAGCTAGGCACATAAGACAAACTATTCTAAGAGAAAAATACATTATGAACAAAGTGAAAAAATGCAGATATAATCAATCATATTCAGTTATAATTTAATTCTCCAGCAATCAGTCATCTTCTTTCCCTCTCCTGCAAAGGTGGGATGATTATAAAAATCTCCAGCACATTTAAAATCAACAGGAGATGCGTTGGGTTGTATCTGACCAATGTAGGGTCAACAAAGCCAATTCACAGAATATTGTTGTTGAAATTCTAACTACAAATTCTAACTAACCCTGGTTTCTCAGGCAATGTTGGATCTTTAATAGAAAATCCAGCAGATGGATTTCTTGCCCATCAAAGTCCCCTTACTTTTCCTGTGATTCCATCTTCTCTCCTGGCCAAATGATTTGAAATCAACAACCGTTGTTTCAGAGAGTATACAAAACCCTAATTAATAGGGACATAAATCAAGAATCGTAAAAAGGAATTAACGAAAGCAAAAAATTAAGACTACATTTTACTGAAAATATAGAATTAGGAGACTAATGTGCTTTCTTAGGTTACATCATTTAATGGATTTAAACACAGATTGAAAGCACAGTTCTTTCTGCAATTCTTTACAAGATTCCAATTTTATGCCAAAACTCATAAAGTTTCCAGATTTCAAAATCTGAATATCTAATCTTTTGAATTACTACCACCAATGAGAGATGAGGATAAAATCATCTTCTGCTGGCCTTATTCGTGATACACTACTTCCTTCATATAGAAGCTATATACTACCATATAACCACAGTGTGGGAGACCCACTGCCCTGCTGGCACAACAGAGGAAGGCTCTGTATTTCAAACACTCTTCAGTAATAAAGAAATTTCATGGCAAACTGGTTTTCTATTGCTTACATACAATTCTTTGCCCCAAAGTGCATTCTTCACAAAGGTTTTGAGAAGATTACTGCATCCTGAACCTTCCTCTTCCTATTTCAGAGAGATAACACAGGAAGAAAAGGGGTGATAGAGGGTACCGGGACAGTCTGTAAGCTTTTCCAAAGCTTGCTGACATTATTTTTCCCTGAAGGGGGTTTCCAAACTCATCCCACTGCCCTTCTAGTTTCCTACAACACTATGTCAGCTAAGTAGAATTGCCTGTTTTGCTCAGGAACCACCGTTATATCTCCATTTCCAGCACTTTTTGAGCCTGCCTTTTAGTGCACTTTCAAAATAGCATTTTAATTTCAAAACAGTCAGAGACAAGGTGAGAGTCTCTCTCACCTTGGGAGACCAGACTCCTCTATGCAGAAGACTTCTGCTTTTTGAAACAGTTTTATCTCCAGCGCAATTCAAAACTCTACCAGTATAAAAAATATCTAGCATGTCCACCAAATACTACCAAAGAACCAACCGAAGTGCCCCAGAGATGTGAGGCTTGTAAACTCCCAAGGTGGGAGTAATACTGGGTACCTGACAGAGGAACTAGTGAAACAAATTGTCTGGAGTCAAAATAAAGACAAAAAAAACCTGGTTCATGGACTTCCAAGTGTCACAGGCACTCAGGGTGTTCTCTGCAAGTTCAGCCATACAGGGAGAAGAGGATCCTATTTCCCAGGATTTTCCCACCCGATTAGTCCCTCATTCATTTAACAGTCAAGCTCCTTATTCCCCCTCCACCCCTTTGATTTGCCAGGACTGATTTTGCAGGACAGGCCTTAGGGAGCACTTGACCAGGAGCTCAGCTGGGGTAGCAGCCTCTGGCAGAGGAACTGCATCGACCCCTTTCATCAAGCACAGTGGTCCCAGGAGAAAATATCTATTTGTGGCTTCCACTGAATCAGAACCATCTCTACATAACATTTTCGTTTTGACTAAAAATCAATAATTTCTGCTGAGTAGGTGTTGTATTGATTCTTTTTTCCCTAACCAGCTGTACAATTGCTAAGAAACTGATGCACTATCAGACATTTCGGTGACTAAGTAATGAATAATTGGCATTTAATTCAAGCAACTGTCACACTAGGCAGTCTCTGAAAGCCTGTTCACAGTAAATACTGGGTTTGAGTGGGAAGTTGAAGGTACAAATATTCCCAGTGTGAGTTTCTTGATTCTTTCTGCTTCAACTACTGCCTCCAAAAAGCTCACCTCTCCTTTACCTATATTGCAGCATTTTAGTACTGTGACATTTAAATCCTGTGAGATTTTCAGCCTAAAATTTAAAATCCCACCTGCAGAGGTCTTTATAACAATACTTAAATGTTTCATTCTGCCTAGAGAAATATCTAGTAATAAGCTTATCATGTGACAAATGACTACCTGTCAAGTCTCCTCAGATTGAGTTCCATAGGCTATAGCCATTGATTTTTTTAACACGGCTAGTGCCCACAACCAAATTTGTGGCATCATTTGAAACTTCCAATGAAGAGCACAGAGACACAGGATTAGAGTTTTGGCTCTCTGAAGCCTTCAAATTCACTTTCCCAGGAATATATTGGTCTTAATATTCCTTCTCCTGGGTGCACCAGAAAAAATTGTTTCACGACAAAAAAGAAGTAGTATTGTATTTGAATATGAGTCCAAATAATTATGTGAATTCTCTCTCCAGTTATGACTTTATGAAGGAAGATATGTAATGGTAAAGAAAAGAAAAAAGAAAAAAACAGAAACAAAACCACCAAAACCAACCAAACTACATATCTCTTGGTTGGAATGATCAATAGTTCATTTTCATGTAAAATATTTTGAATTAAATAGTTCTTGTATGCAACAGAGCAAACTTGGTAAGGAAGAAGACCCTCCAGGTTTCTCAACCCGAGACAGCTCTCTGCCATATATATATCCAATGTATCTTATAGCATGAAATTTGCCTCTCCCCAGTTTCTCTAAGGGTGAACAAACCTCGCTACTTAGAGCAAGACACTGGCCTCACTCCATGCACACCTCTCATCTCCATTATTTTTACTGCTAATGTTTGCAGCAGTTCATTGTAGAAAAAGCTATTAAGGAACTGCTGCTCATTTCCTTTTAGCTTGTAAGGTAATTAGACTGGCAAAGCAGTTACAGTGTTAATTTATCCCTGGCAGATAAATTAACTGGTTCTTTGCAGACACTGGAGGAATGACTCACATCATGAACACAAGTTTATTAACCAGAGTCTTTCCCTCTTTCCTGCCTCCCACCTTCTCCTTTGGGGATAAAATTGAGACTGGAAGGTCAGTTTCACTGTATTTCATAGTGTTTTCACAGATTGTTTTCTATCCCCAGTCCGAGTTTGGCCTTACCAACATTTGGGAGCCATGTCTGCTCCCAGTGCAATTGGATCAGCTCCACTGAGAGCCTTAATCTGTTCATCGTTTTCCACAGTCATAGCCATCAGCTAAATATCAGCAATACTTTCTACACCACAGCAGCAAGGCTGCCAGGAATGTTATTAGGATCTGATTTTTAGGTGTTTTTACACAAAACACAGCTAGAAAATTTCCCTACAGACTGAAATTAGAGGGCTGGGTCCTTCAAGCAGTCATTCACACAAGCAGCCTTTACCTGCAAGCTTCATCAATGGCGCTATTCACGTGAGATTTTATGGTTTAGAGGATTAGACACTGTATGTAATGTCTCAGGCTGAAGCACAGCCCCATACCCACATCAGGCTGAAAACAGGCCACACATCACAGTTCTTCTACCTGCTCTCCATCAGCAGCTGAGAGATTCAGAAATACAAATATATTTTTGAAAGTTGCCCTTTAAATCCTCAATTTCATCATTGCTCAGAAAAATCCAACTGCTTGGGATATGTATGCAGACTCCCTTTAAGCCCACCATAATGAATTCAGCTTTCAAACAGGCCTGTGTTGTAAATTGTGGTAAATTAATTGCTGCTAGCCCTATATAACCAGTGAATTCATTTTCTAGGCTTGCCAATATGACCTGTTTCAACAAGACTCACATTCAGTTTTTACAGGTATCGTGTTAATATGTTTGTATAATTTTTTTCTTATACAGTTCCCAGCATATTTAAGGACCTCCATCGTTGCAAATTGCCTCTTTATCTTTGTCACGGGATCCCTCTTTATCTGCAGGCCCTTCAGCTCAGCAAAATTAACCTCTTGCCACATCAAGAAAATTCCAGGTTCTGTTGTTTTTTAGGTTAAACAAGATGCTATGGCAACTCCAAGTAGAACCTGTTATGCTGGCTCAGGTCTGCTGGCAAGGTATACAAGTTTCAGGTGCTCACTTAAATTAACAGGGATGATGAAGGAGGCACTTGTACCTTAACTCTCTCTAATCCTTGTGGGAATAAAACTCTTAGAGCCTGCATTTTGCTGGTGGTACTACCATGGAATAAATATTCATTCTCAATAAGTTAAAATCTTGATTGCCATGTCTGTTGAATGACGTCTGCACCTTATCTGCTCTTGAACAAGCTTCTGTAATGAAGACACTGCAGTGGGATTCTCTCAGTCCACACACTGCTCACTGACACCAGCGCCTTGCCAGGTGCAGCAGATGTCTGACCAAACTGCCCCACCCTAAATTAGGCCAAGGGAAGGGAACACAAAATCCCCCTCATTATTCACAGAAGAGCTCTGGTTGCTGGTGTAGGCAGTATCTTTGCCGGGAGAGCCCTTTCCAGACCACCTCTGGGGGCTCTCTGGGATGCAGCAGCAAACCGATCTCTTCAACACGTAACAATCTAACTGCAAATCCAAACTTCCTAATACTCTCATCACTGCCCAGAGATACTGGTAAAAGCAGTGTTAAAGCTTTCTGCCCTACTCTGACACCAAATTCCACCTCCAAATTCTAGTTCTGTTGACCTTGAATGCTAAAGTAACCCCAACCCCTAGTCCATGCTGTTAGCATAACCTGACTGCTAACTCAGCCTACTTGTGCTTTTTATTTGCTCATTAGCATCAACAGGAGAATTGGCACCAAATGAGAAAAGAAATGATACTGACTATAATGACCTACAGTTCAATTAAGAAAAAAGCCCAAACCGTCAAGCAACAGGCTCCAAAAAGTCAGTCATTTGGCATACCAGATCATCTGGGGTAACAGGATTACTGCTTGCACTAGGATTAGGGATAAGTTAAAATTTATTATTTAGAGAGTGAAGGGTTTGATTTGTGCTAAAGAGAAGGTCATACAAAAAAGGCATGGGCTGGAAGGTTTTACTTTAGCTTTTAGGTTGAGAAGGATTTAAGGCTACTGCCAGTAAGGTCCAAACTTTGCAGGTGGCTCTGAAAATTGCAAGGGCTAGTGTAAAACCTGTGTGCGAGGACTACTCAGATGTAAGCAGGTCTCATTTGCCTATGTGCTGGCAGGAGGTAACAGGGGAAGCAGGGACATAGGATGAGAAGCAAAGGAAAACTGTTGCTGTTCCCAGGAGGGGTGAGAGAGCTCCCCACTGGCTAATGAATTAGTAAAGGTTCAAAACTTAGTGTGGAAGATGGGCGAGGTGCTGTATTGCCTGGTGTCTTAAAGTAGCAACATTATCAGGTCACCCCAGGACATCAGGGCAGAGAATTGTTATATTTGTGCTGCTCCGAGTGGGGCTTACTGAAACAGTTCCAGGGGTACTAAAGTGGAATTCTACAATAGCTTCTTAAATCAGAGCTACAACATGCTTTTAAAGTCAATTCACTAATCATTCCCACATACCATGCATTGTGCTGTGCCGTAGGCAGCTGTGGTGCATGCAAACTCCTTTCAAAACAGGCCTGGAAGGCCCCCTCCAAGTGTACTCCCACCTTTGAAGAGGCTTTTGGGTCTGTAAATCTGTTTTGCTAATGTTCCAAGGTCTGCAGGACAGTCTGTTCTTGGAGATTCCAAAGCAGGTTTTAGCAGCTAGTTGCCAGCTGCAATGGGAGGTATTGTTATTCACGTGGTATTGTGGGTCCCAAAACAACCTGGCTAGATAAACTGCTATGCAAGGACCTGAGAAAAAGCTGACCTTGTAGGAGAAAAGGTCTTACTTGTATTTAATCTATCTCAGTAAGAACATAAACTGGATAGAGTCAGTTCAGAGACTGTAGCAAGTTAAAAAACAAAGCAGAGTTTTTATCCATAGTAGATGTGATAGAACCTCTGACTGGGTGTAAAAACCGGTTTTGGATAGTACAAAGGAACTTGTAAAGAGAAATTGATGAGAAAAGATGAGTGGTGAAGAAAACTAAAGAGAGATTATCAGCATCCGACTTCATGGAGCATTGCCAGAGCCTGAGAAACAGCATGAGAATGTGGGATACTCTGTGACGGTGCAAAAAAACCCCACCTTATCAGCCCTCATTTATCTATAGTTTGTCTGTTTTCTAACAGATACAAAGTTAATCTGGTCCCCCATAATCATGTCCCCTAGTTGTTGGTAATAAAGTTACTCCCTAGGTGACAGGTGGCTGTGTGACACTGCATTTGCACTTTGGAGTGTGAGGCACTGCACCAGCTCTTCTTTGCTCTAGGGATTCTCTTGCCCCCTCTCCAAAGAGTTGGCAGCTCCTGGCTCATCTGCCTGGCCCAGCTGGTGAGCCACAGAGGCTGCAGCACACAGGGACACCGATGTAGCTCTGCTTGCCCCCAGCCAGGCACCAGTTGGACTGGATCCCATGTGAAGCACCATTATTTTCCAAGAACTCAAGGAAAGAAAATACCTGGATAAATTCTTACTTGTTTTCCACTCTCTTTACCCAGAACTAGAGAGTTTGAAGAATAGCTTCAGAGATCTTTAACACAAAGACTACCAAGAACTCATTGTCCTTGTCTTCTTCCTGAAACAAAAGGATGTCCAGCAGGTCTGTAAGTAGCTAATCTTGGGTGTTTTCCTGCAACAACTGCTGTGTTTAAAGGATTGAGCCCACCATTCTCTCATGCATCTTTGGCCAAAGGAAAATTCAGAGGTAGGGAAACAACCATGGTGTCACTTGTAGGGCAGGAAGAAAATGAGCTGGAACAGAGATAAGGCATAAACATATGCAGCAATGGAGGCATGGCTCATTTCTGCATGGTCCATTGATATGGGAAAAAAATGTGGTCAAGCAAGGAATAGAAAAACTTACACTTTTTTTTCTTGTCCAGGTAGATATTTCTGCATTATTGTTAGGTTCACAGCTAGAACTGGTACTGCAAAGAGGGTTGCAAAATGCAGGTGATGAAAGGTTAAAGTAAACTAGGAGGCACTCTGAGCTGGAATAAAGGTGAATACTTAAATTAGATTGTTGTTGCTGTAGCAGGAATCTCTCTGGCCCTAAACAAGTCTAAATTCAGGACAGGTTTAGATGTAGAGCTCTAAACTGGAAGGATCAAATTGGTAGGACATTTGCTGGGTCTTGCTTGGATTTTCCTTTATTTTCCAATTTCTAGAACATTTGTCAAAAAAGGTTAGGCTACTTCATATGGTTGCAGTTACTGAGAGCAGGAGCAGCTTTGTCATGTCACATGCAGAGGAGTGGGATAGAATTCATGTTGGAAAGAAACTGGCTTAAGGTTAGTGAGAAGTTCATCTCTGTAGCTAAAATTATCTTCATATCTCTTGAAAAATTATTTACACCTAAGATTAAGACTGGCAAGGACATGAAAGTTATGGTAAAGGGGCTGAAGGTCTCAAATTAGTGATGCAAGGGCCACTGCTGAGGATGAGATGTGGGGCCATGTGTGGTTTCTTTGTTACTCCAAGTTCAAGGGAGAACCACAGAGAAGAGACTGTGGGGAGACAGTCAGAAGAGACAGCTCTGGGCTGTATAATTAAGACAATATTCAACTGAAGAACTAGTTGGATTCACAGATACAGAAATGCCTGTGGACTGGACTGCTACTAGTAGGAAAGTATGACCTTTCTTCTTGTTTGGATAAGTTGTTTATTATTAATAATAAGCCTGTGGCTAGGGTTTGTGGTTAAGGTTCATTTACAGAGTCCTCATTTACTGGATGACTAGAATTTTGTCAGGCCTAGCAGATTAGGATGAGGATTGATACCAAAAGGAAGCAAACTCTTTATACTCCTTATACTCCTCAAACTCTTTATACTCCTTGTACTCCTTATCCAGCTGCTACTGGGATGTGTCTCTTGATACAACTACTGTCAGGAGTGTGGTTACTGCGCAGCAGTGGTGGGGAAATGATTCTCCTCTGCTATTCACTGTAAAAGACTCGCTGACAAGACTTTGGCTTAAACTAGTCCTGCTTACTAAATGACATACCAAAACTTTTGACTTTATTCCCAACTCATAAAGTTAGACTTTAGTCTTAACACAGAGAAGCCTAGCAGGAAACAAACAAACGCAAAGTAAGGCATTCCTTCCTTCTAGCAATGGTTCTTGTTGTAAGAGATTAAGCCTTGAAGACTGTAGCCATAATATCTCAAATCTTCAGGACCTGCTGTTAATAACTGTACCAGTCCTAGCACAAGGCAGATTATTAACCCTTTACACAAGCACAAAAAATCAATTAATAAGGTATATATGTGTGTATAACCTTCTGAAGAGGTCAAAGCAATATGAAGACCATTCAAAGCCAACAAGATTTTGCACAGCCCTTTGTCCTAGACACAGACTTCATGTTCTCGGATTAAGTCAAACTGGTAGCCAAAAATCCAAAGTCTGGTTGGAATAGTTATAGACTTGATTATGAGGCTACAAAGCCGATATCTGCTTGATTCCTAGACACAGCACCTCCAAGGAGTCAAATAGTCAAACTAGTATTTCAGGATCTGCCGTTTCCAACTGTAAAATTGATCATATCTTTGAAACCCTTCTATAGACTGTAGAGAAGCATGAAATATTCTTGCCTCCTGGCACAAGCTCGTATCTTAGTCCATGTGCCTCCTGTATTGCACTTTTAAACACTGGTCTTCTGGCCCTGCTGTATATTTACCTAACATGACACCTGGCCATAGTTAGAGTAAGGTTCTTATCATGGCTTGAAAAGAGAATGAGCTCTTACCCTCTGGCTACCGGTCCCAACCCTAAACTGCCACAAAAATATCTACTTTCCATCAGGCCCTGCTAGCCATAACCTCTGCCTTAGCTGAAGGCCACAGAAAGACACAAAATAGGTTTCTCTTTTGCAACCAGCCCATAACCAAGGCCAGAGCAACATTCCTTCTGCAGATTAAAGCCTGGTTGTCCAACCCAGCTGCCCATCGCCTTAAGGGGAGGCTAAACTTAGCTATAACCCCTGAAACTGCTATTGCAGCCCCACCCCAGTATCCCTTCAAAAGTATGTTTTGACACCCAGAAATACCTAGTATTTGTATCTCTGATGCATCTGAACAGTAAACAAAGCCAAAGAAAGCCTCAACTACACCCCAAGAGAACACTGCTCCACAGATATTTTACATCATTAATCTGTTTCAGGCACCGTTCCTTAGTTCCGAACTTGACCACTTGGCCAGACCTAGTGATAAAATAACATCTTCAGCATTCATCTTCCAATCCCAGACCCTGGTCTCATTTCCAATGCTGGCACCACACAAAGTTCAGTGACTGCCATCATCTTCACAGGAGTTTTTTGTATCTGCTGCCTCATAGAACCAGCCTTATATACATCACTGTAAGCCTTGTAAAGTCTATCAGTGGAAACAAACTACTCTGCCTCATACATCCAGAGACATAGATTGGCAGTAATTTTAGGTTATGAAGATACTGTAAACTATATTATGAAAGCCAGCAGATTCTAACTTGCACCAAAACCAAGTGTAAATCTGTGATTTTCTCAGTGTCACCTTCAGCAATAGTTCAGTGAGTTTTGCAGGGTAAGCAATAAAGCTGAGCATTTGTACTTTATAGTTAAAAAACCTCAAACCCAATACTTACGTTAAGGTAGTCAGAGACCCCTCACAACAGATATGCTCCAAATGAGACCTCCTGGGATAAAAGGTTTCTTGTGGGGGATGATGAGGAAACAGATGTCCAAACACAGTTGCCTACTAGAGGGATTCTTTGCACTTACACAAACTGGCTTTGCTTCTCTTGAGTTTATTGCAGATATAGGCAGTACCACAGGGCATCTCAGCACTATCACAGTTTAGGGTTTTTTGGTATTTGAACACAGAGTGATTCCCAAACATTTTTGTTATTGTGGTTGCAGGAAAAATTTGAAGTCAAGGATGATGAGGCACAATTCACTTTAAGTCAGATCTAGATAATTTTACTGCATATGTCTAAATGCTCTGGAACTCCTTTGTATCTGATGGAGGGCAACAGGTAGTCAGAAGGAGAAATTCCTCTTGAGCTACATTTAAAAATCTACTCCAAGATGGCATGAATCATATTCATCATGAACCTATTACATTTTCAACTGTATCTCTGTGAAGACATCTACATTTAGTCAGATAAATCTTTTAAACTTTCTTACTAAGCTGGAAGTTCAGGATCTTGAATAATCAGCAAATTTCCATACATGCTGCCTTTATGGCATTATGATTTATTGCTTCATGAAAAGGACTTTAAAGGGTATAGCATGACATGGAATTTCTTGTATCTGTTCTAAGGAAATTTTTTATCATTATTATCTTCACTTCAGAGTTAAATCCACCTGTGAACTAAAGGATAATTATGTCTATTTAAATGTTTGCAATAGTTAAAAATTTTGTTTAGGTCCAGTGGCAAAGACTGGCTAGCAAGGCTAAAACTCATCAGAACAGTGAAAATTTATAGTGTATGAGCATCTTGCCTGGCTCTATTTCCTCTCACCTCTCAAGAACCAGAGGTAGGAAACTAGAAAATCACTACTACCAGGAGTGGTTATGTTTCTTAAAGTCACCATTGGTGAATGCTCCAGCATCTGGGAATTGTAAAATTGTTCCCCTACTCTTCACTAGGGTTTAGTAAACTGCTGTGTGTAATACACATTTCTTACACATTACACTTAATTACTTAGCTGAAAGAGCCATCTGCAACACCAAGATCAGGGTTTCTCAGCTGATTACAGAAAGTAATTTCTTTATGCTCATCCCTTCCCAGACATGGCTGATTAAATGATGAGATTCAATATAATGTATGGGGGGAGCACTGACTGCTCCTCCTTGCAGGGTGTCTGATTACAGGATACGCAGCCGTAAGAGCGAGCAGTTTGTGAATATAAACTTGGTGCCTATTCATTTGCCATGGACCATTCAAGAGGCTGATGTACAGAAATAAGCACGAGTAAGACAGCGATGTTACAATTCCATTATTCTACTAATGGCATGTCATTTCACTGCCAGTGACAATTAAGCTAGCCAACTGTATTTTTATTTAGTCTTTAGTACCCCAGCACAGCTTTTTGCTTACTTTGCTTACTTTGCTTTTTGCTTACTTTGCTACCAATTTAAAATCCACATCCTCTCCAAAGATTATATTAATATGGTTGCACACAATACTCCAAGCCATATTATCTTACTGAATATTCAAGGAGGGAGGGTGTTTGTGTGAGTGATTGCCTGCCACTGAAGCCAAGACTCACACTCCATGTAATAATATCCAGGAAGCAGAATTAGCTCCCAATGAATATTCAAAATGCTACGCATAAAACACGCTATGACTACGTGAGTTGCTCAAGTGCAGCTTGAGTAGATGTGCCTAAGCTGGCTGGATCAGGCAGGTGCCACATGTAAAACCCCTGAAGTAATATTGAGGACAGTACAGGCTGCAAAACCTTCTTAAGCCAGGGATAAATGACTTTACTTCAATTCCATGCTGCCTTGGTCATATTATCAGCTATGCCAAATTAGCTACCCTGAAGCTGAATTTCTCTTATTTCTGCCTTCGCATCCCATCCTTCTCTTTTTTTTCTCCTAGTTTAAATGGATTAAATGAAGAAAATGTGAACTAAAATAATTGAAGTGTTGCACTGTTAAATCAGGGCCAATGGTCAGTGAGGAACTGATGTCCTCTATTCTAAACACCCATGTTTTTCCCTTCAGAGGAGAAATCAATCTGTTAAGGAGAAATTTAAAGTACCCTTGGAGATAAGGTGAACTTCTTCATGTTTGCTACATATGAGAGAACTTTCCTGGCTGACAATGATAAGCAGGAAACATTTCCTTTTCCCAAACCCTAATTAACCAATTTCCAACTACTCTCCGAAGGTAGGTACAGACAGAGCCACTTTGATATAACCTGTGGAGTACAGTATGGAGCTTGTGGACCTGAAAAACAAATATTATCTTATCTTTTAAGAATGCCAGAAGGATTTAAAGTGATAATTACTTTAAAAATCACTCAAAGGAAAGCAAGGTTAAAATAAAAGCAAACAAAATCAAATAAAATCATCTGTTTACAAAATACAAACAAGGTGTATAGGTGAACAGTTTGTAGGAGAAAGTACAAAGGAGGAAAAGAATGTAAATATTCACCTAGAGTTTGGATGATGCTTAAGGATGCCAGGCCCTCCTAGAAGTGTATGACAGCAATCAATGATGGGTGAGGAGAGAAGCCAGGGCACTTCTTCTATGGGCCAGAGAAGGAAGTGTAAACAAAGAGAGGAAAAAGACTAGAACACAAGCAGCTGGCAAAGACCTGGGCTGCAGAGGAAAATCCTGCTTCCCTTCTACAAATGGATACTGAATTATGTCAGAGTGCTGACTACTCCTCAGATGGAGCTGCTGTGAAGCAACCTCCAGATTTTCTACCATATTACAGAGACTGTGAGACCTTTAGAGTTAGGTCTAGGTACACTGAGATGTTACACTAGTTATTTAGGCTGGGATTTTTCTCTGTGTTCGAGTCCCATTAGAAAACCACTTCTCTGTTTTGTTCTGTGTATAATGGAAACCAAATTACCATAATCACATCATGGTAACAAACATTTTAGTTTACAGTAAGTGCTGAGGTAGCAAGTTATTACCTTCTTCTCCAAGACAGAGTTCCACAAATATTTATTTACAACATATTGATTATAATTTTTCAAGGAAGTGCTGATTACAGGTAGAGCAGGTTCTCTTTATTTAATGTTGTGCTCTGAAGAGACACCTTCTATTAAAACTCCATGCAACCAGCTTTCAAAGAGTCTGCCAACATCTTTAGTGAATGCATCCCAATTCAGTTTCCCTACTTTGGGGAAAGGCAGTGAATTGCCAGGGCCCTTGTGTGGTTCGGAGATTATCATGGAAACCATGAAATAACTTGATGTTAACTAATATCTCAAAATCACTCTTAGCACAAGCCAGGATAAATACGTTCATTTTCTTTTATGGTTATTTGCAGAAGCCAAAAGCAATAAGGCAGTTCAAAAGTTTTTTAAGTCAGAAATGAAAGAAACACATGCTTAACTTGATTAATGTCTATATATCTATCAGACAAGCTGTACCTGAGTATTTGTCATTTTCTTGCATCCCTCAAGATATGAGCTCAAGAGGGACTCAGGTTCTTGAGCCTATTATTTCTTTTCCTTTCAGTTTCCAGGGCCCTTCTAGAAGTTCCCCTGAAATTCTGTTTGCAAATCTCTCCCTTGCCCTGGAATGATGCTATTCTGCACTTCATTCAAGAGGCAGCTTTGGTAATGTGTCTCCCAATGCCTTGATGATAACCAGAGCAACAGCTGTTTACAGCCTGATTCAAGACATATTTTCACACCATTACTGTATGGTTGTGTAACCACTTACCCTGCAATGTCTCTGTTGCCAGTTATTTGGATAAGCCAATCTCCTCACATCAGTCAGGACCATTTCTGCTGGGCCATGCTTCAGGTCCCTTACTCATATATGTTTTGGCCTATGCAGCCATGGTAGGATCTTCTTTCACATAAAAGTATTTCCCCCATTTTACTATGAGCTTTATCATAGCTGTTCATCTAGGTCTTTTTTACATATCATTTTAATAAAAACAACAACTTAGTAAGTAGTATCATTTGAAAATTCAAGAAGGGTGTGGATAGAGAAAAAGCAGTATTTAAAGGCAAAGTGGCAAACTGCCATTAAAGTTAGAATTTGCATTTACTTTCTAGAGAATTTAATTTTTTAACTGCACAGTTTTAGATCCTACTTTAAAATCCCTATCCCTTCAAAATATATTGGTCTTTTAATTCTCTCTATGTTTCATTGTCTTATTTCAAAGTATAAAAACTGAAAGTATTTGAATTTGTGGAAACACTAACAATATTAATTTTCTTTTTTCCCTACTATTAATTTTCTTTTTGCACTACTACATTCACATTTAAATAGGAGCTTTAAACAAAAATGCATTGGAAATGAAACATAGCTGAGCATTCATTCACTCTTGAAAACTGAACAGAACTGCTTATAGATAATTTAAAAGTGCATGCATATTATGTTTGGCTTCCTTGGGACTTATCAGAGAGATGCCAGCTCGTTTGCCAACTATTTCAAAGTAATTTAATACACAATGCATTCTAAATGTATGACACAGTGTGTTGGAAAATTGGCATTTTGGTAGTAAGTTACTATCTAAAGGAAGAGGAAAAAGAAATTATGACAACTGCTTGTCAAGACATTTATTCCTGTGGCATCTGCCAATGTAGAAATGAAAAAAGAGCAGCATCAATGGGATGTTCTTAAGATGTGATTTAGAGTGTGGGAAGTGATGACAAGTAGTAGAAGAAATTTGCTGCCATTAATATTCCTAATAATTTCTTTTTAAGACCCATGATGCACTGACTTTTACTTTAAGCTTGAATACATTTTATTGAATAAAGTCTTCTGCAGGCTTCAGATGAGATTTTCAGTCATGCACACTGACCACCAAACCATCCTTCTGACCAGCTGCCTGAGTTACTCCACAGAGATTGCTTGATAGGAATTTTCCAGCACATGGCAAAGAATATCGCAAATGTTTCTGCACCATTAAGGAAAAAGACACAATCCCACAGTATCTCCTGCCTTGTCCCTGCTTGGTGTCTATGCTGGTCCTGATGATGGCAATGACAATGAAGAAAACTCTGCCTGAAGAGGTGTCCAGGAAGTGACTGGAATAACCTGCCAAATCCTAGAATATTCAACTGTGCAAGTAAAGCACAAATGGAATATATCCGCCTTTGCATGGAAAATACAAGAACTGACCTCTAGGAAATGATGGATGGGTGAAAGCTTTGGATGAAGTGACTGGCAGGTATGAAGAGTGCAGCAGTCCATGATAAGTCTTGATGCACAGAGCCAAATCTGGCATTAGCTATGCTGTTTATTGTGTAAGAGTGAATGCAAGTCAGCAGATAAAATGCCAAGGTAGAGGGAAATGAGAAAAACTGGACCTGTTCCTATTTCTTACTCTATGCAAGTTCACCAACCTTTGTGCCACAATTTCTTTTTACATCAAAATGGGGGGAAAGGAAAAAACAAACAAACAAAAAAGTCTTCCCTTATGCTTTTTTATAAATCAATGAGACCTATATAGGATCTTAGCAGTCATCTCAGGGTAAGAATCATCTCATATAAAACACTGAAAAAGAAGAAAGGCAGGAAAGGAAAAAACATGTTGATATTCTAGCACAGCCTGTGACTATCATTTACAGATGACAGCTCTGTATCAAGACTCAAAATCCCTATGCTCAGTTGTTTTCTGCAATCTTCCTAGGTTGCTAGAAATTATGAAAACATTTGTTGTAGAAACCCTTTTTGCTTTTGCAAGGAAAACTGCACTTAGCACCTAACTCAGACTCCTCTCTTTTGTTACTCCAACAAGAAAATGAGCCAGACCTCCAGTCCTGCTGTACTTTACCAAGAATCCTCCTTTTGTACTCTGCAGCAATGGTCTGATCCATCTGCCACAGACACTGAAAACTGTGGCCCTGGTCATGAATCAGGATTTTAATCCAGGTTGCTATTCCTGCAGCAAAGCTTGGCTGTACATGAGGACACTAAAAGGGAAAGCCTGCAGTTTTCCCCAGGATATGGCTTTCATTTACAGTTATGGGGTGCTCTTTTCAGGTTTGTTTTTCAGCCTATGTTTCAGGATTCCAAGAAACAGATGGCCAAGGAAGTAATATGGATGTAGACTTCATCTTGGTGTAGCTTGTGTGTACAGGGAATCACTACAGTGCACTTCATGCTGCTGCCCTCAGAGAGTGTCTGCTGAGGAGGAAATGCACATTTAGGAACTTGGAAACAGCTACCTCAGCTGTAGAGGCTACTCCACAGGAAAAACTTTCACATGTAGTATGGTGGCATGTCAATTTTAAGTCCAGCTTGACTATTGGATGCTGTAGCTCAAAACTGTAAATGTAAAACTGTAATGTAAAACACAGGTCTGAGGTTAAGTTTTTGAAGAACTGCTGAATTTTTCATTCTTCCACACCTGAAATTGTAAGAAGGCAGATCACCACAGATTTGGTGGGTAAGGATAAGGTAAGGAGGGAGAGGGGGAAAAAGCCTTTATAGCATTTCTTTATTCTTCAGCTTCACATCTTACCTTCTTGTACACTTTCCCATAAGCCACTTATCAGTTGAATTTGTATGCTGTGATCTTTTAGCTTTAGCAGAGAGAAAAACAAAAGCTCTGGGCTTTCTCTGGCTCAGCCTGTGAAAACTGGGGGACATTTAAGCTTAATGTACCAAAATTTCAGTTCCAGAGACATGTTGCACAGTACTTGCCAAACAGAACACAAAGATAGTCACAGGGAAATTATCTTTTTGACAGCACACTGTGTAATATCTGCTGGGGTGACTCCAGTTCCAGCAAGTCATAACTAGAGGTCACACGGTCTGAATGCACTCTTGTGTCCTACGTCTCTTTTCCACCAGGTCTAATTTCCAATGAGAAACAAAGGCAAAACACATCCATTGTTTTGGCATTTTTCATTATCTGAAGACTGGAAGAATGTTAATATAAGAAAAGAAAAACAGTCACACTTGGGGAGCTCACAGGTTCATATTTTCCATTGCTCTGTCTCCGTCAGTGGCCCACACTGATGTCCAAGGGCAGCTGTGATTGCACTGAGTTTCCTTGGTGCATATCCCAGTCCCCCATGCAAGGGTCTCTGGGGTCAAACCTAGCATCTCTGAATCCTTTTTTTTTTTTTTTTCCCAGAATTTATCACTTGCATTTTGAAGAGTTATAAACCTCAGACTTTCACAAATTCCAGTGTCAGAAGCTCCCCAGTTCATTTGCATGTTTCCTAGAAGTTATCTCTTTTGTTTGTTTGGAATGTGCTGAGTACAAGTTTTGATTGAGGACTCCTAGCTGCAGTGCTGCAAGGTACAATAAGCATTCTTCCCTAGACTTGTTCTTCATACCCACTAGCAATATTATAATATTTGCCAGATTCAGTCACCTTGCTCCCAGGTTGAAAAGTGGCTATTTAGTCATTCCTTGTTTGCTTTCAGCCCTTTGCTCCCTCTTCTCTGCCTTTTTTTCTGTAATAGGTTTCTATTACACCTATTACACTGGAGAGGGGTTGGTGGAGTACAGCAGGAGTATGCAACAAGATGATGGCCAAAAGTAAGACCAGTGGACCTGACAACCCTACAGAGCAGCTGTAAGTGTGCACAGACTATGTTGCCCAGACTAGATCCACACTTCCCATCCCAAGAAATTCTGATTTCCCTCTTCCAAGGTTCAAACCCATTGGCTACTTTTTCTGCACACCTGATCAATAGGGCTGGATTCTGAAAATGCCATTAGAGAAAAACAAATGTCAACAACTGAATTAGGGCCCTTTCATTTCTCCCCAGAAAATAGAAAACAAACATTGTAAATTGCCCATCAATTACTCAAATGCAAATGCTTGAAGTTCTTTTCCCTGTTGCAATTATAGAAGTTGTTCCATGCAATAAAAGGTTATTAAGGCATTACTTAATGGCCTTATTCATAATTCTAAGCAAGCTTCATTTAAAATTTAAACCTACCAGGCTGTTTGAATGTAAATCACAATGCTCTAGAGTAAAAAAAAACCAAAGTGAGAACACCATAAATTTCAGTATTTTCAGACATGTCTCTTCCCATCATTTCTGTTACATCAGCTTTACCGCTCACTCTTCCTCCCTCAATTAGACCATTCAATATTCTTCTTGCAACGCCCTCGGTGTGTTTTTCCCATCCTTGGTTGAATAACTCTCCAAACACTGCCATAGCAGTGGAGGAGGGGTTGCCTTCCTGGAATCTGCTTACTTATCAGAATGGACATCTAAATGGTCTCAGAGCAAAAATTAATGCTATCAGGCCATTACAAGAGAGCCTTCTGAGATCATTAGGCAAAACCTGACCGCAGCTCTGCATGCACAGAAGCACTTGGTTGTACAGCCACTCTCAGTGCAAGCACCCTTCATCCTTTTCTGTTGAAACTCTGGTCAGAATTACAAAAGAGGTTGAGGTGTTTTTGTTGGTTTTGGGTGGGTTGTTTTTTTGTTTTTTTTTTTTTAATGGTTTAACTCAGAGCTTAGTTTATTATTAACTTAGTCAGGCTGTAGACCTTATCTCAGCCCATAATTAGCATGGCTATTTTTTGGAATACTGCCTGGTAGCAAACCTGCACACACAAGTAAATAATTTCTCCCACTCTGAAGACTTTGCCAACTTCACTTGAGAATCATCTAAATTATTTGAGCTAAGAGATAACAGCATGTGAAAAGGACATGAAAATAATAAACCCCTTAATTTTTTCTTTTGGTCTCAGGAGCAGAAAGATTTCCAGGAACAGAGCACGATAGGGTTCACCAGCTTCAGTCTCACACAGCACATCTATAGTTGGAAAAGGTCTTTTCATAGGTTCCATGACAAATCAATAAGAATTGCTCCACAGGGGGTTCAGCAGGTACTGGCATAAATCCAATTAGTTGCTAGGTAAATGCATTTATTTTTGTCTTCTAAATAATTTTTTTTCTTTCCTGAATGATATTTCTGGACAAGGAGCAATATGAATGAACAAATGAATGCTCTTGCAGCCAGGGCAATCTTTTGGGGAGCTCACAGGTTCATATTTTCCATTGCTCTGTCTCCATCAGTGTAATTAGTTTGCCTTTCAGAAAAATGAAATTTGAATATTCCTGAATTCTCCTGAGCCCAGGTAAGGTAAGTGTGGGCCTCTTCTCACTTTTGCTACCACATACTGATACGGTGAACTGTGCTGTAAATATCAGCTCAAAACTACTTTTTGTCTCTTCTGTCCATTTCAAATGAAACACAGAAACTGAAGACTGGCTGTAGAGTATCTCTAGTGTGCACATGAACAAAACAATTCAGCTCTTTTACTGAGGGACCCCACATTCAGGGCCCAGCCTCTAAAAGAAAGGCCTCAAGGATCCTGATTTGCAGTTCTTTCTTCCCTATTTATTAACCAGCAGAAACATACAGCCAAACAGATAGAGGACAAAAACTACACCCCACAAAGAAAAAAAAATATAGGACTGCATTAATTTTTACTACTTAAAATAGTTATTATGCTGTAACAGAAAAATACTATTTTTACGAGACAGCTGAGAAGTACCATGTAGGACCCAAATGAATTTAATTTATCTCTTATTTTTATATAAAGAAAAATATCTTTTAAAATGGTTTTAGAAAATGATCCTAATTCCCAAAGCAAGTGCCATGAGGTTAGGTTTGGGTACAATGATAAATATCTGCTCCTTGCAAATCATTCTACACTGAAGAGCAAAAAGGATATGGATTGCAGGGGTTTTTTGCCTGCCATAGTACTGCTAATGCCATCACATTATTCCTTTTGAAAAACCAATAACTTAATTCAGTTTATATGAAGAAGGTACTACTGGAAGCAAACACTACATGAACAAGAGCATACTTTACTTAGGATTTTAGTTTTCCCTTTAATGATCCATGAGATAGATCCACACACATGTCCAAATGATTTTGAAAACTAATTGGAATCAATTGTCCAGCAGAGGGCCACAGAAATGATGAGGGGTCAGGATCATCTCTCTTATCATGAGATACCGAGGGAGCCGGGCCTGTTTAGGCTGGAGAAGACTGACAGAGGATCCCATTAATGCATGTCAATATCTCCAAGGCAGGTGTCAAGCAGATGGTGCCAGACTCTTTTTTGTGGTGCCCAGTGACAGGACAAGGAACACAAGGAGCTCCACCTCAACATGAAGAACTACTTTACACAGAGGGTGGCAGAGCACTGAAGAGGATGCCCAGGCAGGTTCTGGGCTCTCCCTCTCTGGAGACATTCAAACCCACCTGGACACGTTCCTGTGTCACCTGCCCTAGGTGACCCTGCTGTGGACTAGATGATCTCCAGATGTCTCTCACAACCCTAACTGTTCTGCGATTCTGTGTTTCCATAAAATGAGTGAACTCCTTCAAAAAATGTCCTGTGGAAGAGGAAAAGAACTTGCAGGTGCTATAGCCACTGTGCTACAAACCTTAAGTATGTCTTACCTTTAAGATTTTAAAAAGCCATTTTTCAGATGTAAAATTAATGGATATTCAATTCTGCAGAGGGATTAGGAATATTATACAGAGAGCTTTTCTAGTAAGTAATTTTACATTTCACAAAGGAAGACCTCTAAACACTATGTTCAATTTGCCGGTTGACATGCAGCCCCAGAGATGTGCAAGGCATCGTCCAGCACATCTCTGATGTAGCCTCACTCTTTTCAATTCTTTCTAAGATCCAGCCAAATCTCAGAGCTCTGTGACTCACTGTCCTCAGAGAGGCATGTTTATGTCACCTCACTCCCTGACTCCTTCGAAGCACATTGCCACATGGGCATTTGTTTCAAAGCTCTCATTTTCAAACACCTCCACTTCAAACACCACCTCCATCTCATCTTGTGAGATGATGGCATCGTGAGAAACAGATCCAGAAGATGGAGAATGGAGAGACCCTCTTCCTTCCTGTGATGCTCCCTTTCCTAACTGCTACATACAGCAGGCCAACCCAAGAGACATGCATGGTGAAAGTGTGGGGATGACATTTCTGGGAAGGTAAGGTTCTCTAAAGTACCAGAAATGGTTTTTACTTTGTTACACATGCACTGGAAGATGTTACAAACCAGACACTCTAGACACAAGTTTCAAATCATGGTTTATATTGGACATGACAGCAAAGCTGAAGACGAAGACAACTTTCACACCTGATGTATTTGCTGACTTGTGACAGTGAGAGAGGAGGAAGAGGGCTCCAGGACACAACAGGAGACCTATATCATGCCAGGTTGGTTCAGTATGGTTTTTCTTCTTGGTTGTAATGAAAATCCTTCTGTTAACTTGTCAGAGACACATGATACCTATGTGGGGGTGGTCAGAGCAGAGTTTACCTCCTCTGCTTTCACCAGAAGCTTCATCAAGACTTAGCAATAATGGTATCCTTGCTGTTGTTTATCCCAATTACAGGACTACCTGTCCAGAGGGTAGCATGTCTGGCAAGCAAGGTAACAGTCTCACTGCCATCAGCATGGGCTGCATTTTGGAAAGAGTGCTGTGCTACATCACTCATGACATTTTGAAGGTCTGGTGGGCTCACTACACACACCAAGACAGAGGAAAGAAATACAAATGTCCGCTCCACCTCTGTATCCCTGGATGTGGGTATGTAAGTCCTGGAAGTTTCCTTGTTTGCAGGAGAAATCTTACCAGAACTTGCCTCCAACTATTACTTACGCCACAGCTTTAATTACTCAGTCTTGCCATTAAGCCATGGGCCATCAAGTTTTAATGCAATCTTACATTGTTGATTAAAACATTGTGTTATTTCCTGAATGTCAAACAGCATATGACAATAAAGTAGGTATAAAAGATCAGGAAAACAAATGTTCGACTGCTTCAGTACTGAACGCGAAGCATAAGTGACTGATCTTTGAGTGCTTTTGTATTTGCTCAAAGCTCTATAACATTAAATTCGACAATAGTAATTAGCGTGCCTTTGAGAAAAATGAAATTTGAATATTCCCGAATTCTCCTGGGCCCAACAGCCTGTAGCTAAAGCATATTAACTTGCTTTCATTGTCTCTCCTAGTACTGATGAACAGTTGTTTTACCTAACATAGGCATCATCCTAATCCCCACATATATGCAGCAAGACCTACAGATGCCTCAAGAGAATGACTCACAAAGTGATGTAAATTAAGTGGGTCTGATGAATTACCTTCTCAAGGGGCCTATTTCTCTCCACTGAGGTAAATAAAACTTAGGGTGACTAGCTTGGATTTAGCAAGGTGATGATGTTCAGATAGACATATTGAATTACATCTATTTTCCAATTTTCTTAAAATACGTAGGGTTTATACATTAAAGCACTTCAAATTAGAAAATATCTCCAAAAGCATAGGAGAGCTGTCACCAATTTGATTTTCTCAGTCTCTTCAAATATTTTAAATTTATAGTTATCTTCGCTCCTGATACTCTTGCAGTCATGTCTGTCCTCAGCTGAACCCCTAGGTCTAGGAGGAATCAGAGGCCCAGAGGAAACACAAATGCCATGGATTTCTTTGACTTTGATGAATTTCTGGTTATCATCTATAATCAGGATTGAGAAAATAACCCCCTAAAGGACTGAGCAGCTCAGGTCTTCCAAAATTAAAACATTTCTAGAAAGGGAGGCTTATGCCATACTTCTCATTTTGTGCCTGCAAGCAGCAGTCAGCAAAAAGAAAGGCTGCCAGGAAGACTCACCTTCTCACAGCAGCAAGTTTTTTTAAGTTTTGCTATATACCATGCTACTGTCAGCTTGTCAGAAACACTGCTGCTATTAAGAAGCCTAATTCTCCCCTCCCCATTTCTCACATCCCTGAGGTTATTTCTCATCTACAGCTGGGTTATTTACTCTGAGCAATCACTGACCTTCCCAGAAGTGAGGAAGATCTGTCAATTGTTGAAACTCTATGAGACCCTGTCTGAGACATCACCCAGCCTTTCCCAGGTGGTTGGTTTTACATGAGCATATTTCATTATAATATACCACGCCAACAAAACCTCAAATCGCCTCCAATTCTTTTCAATACTGTGTGGAAGACAGGAGAGGTCTGCAGAAGGCAAATTTGATACAAAGAAGGGCATGGGAATGCCAGAACAGACTGACTGGTGTCCCAGGAAAACAAAGGAACAATCAGTCCACATGTGCCCACAAGATGACAAAGGGATCAAGCAAACAACCCAAGTTGTTCTGTTTTGTCAAAAAACTTACACCAGATGAATCTCCTTTTTGACAAGGTAACCAGCCTGGTCACTGAGAGGGAAACTATATACACTTCTTACAATCATCTCACATGACATCCTTATAAACAAGCTTCAGCAACATGGTCAAGCTGTAACCAGCCTTAGGTTTGGGCAAAAGGAGTTGAAAACCTGCTTTCAGCACAGGGGCTATTGGTGAGTCACTGTCAGATGGGGATCCCTCCAGGCTGTCAGCTCTCTCTCACTCAGTGTTTTTATCAACAACTAAATGATAGTACACAGAGTGGATAACAGCAAACTGTAAATTGCAAATGCATTGAAGGGCAGGGTTACAGCTTAAAGTGATCAATAATAGCTTGGAGGGAGGGTATGAAATCATTATGAAGAAATTCAACAGGGACAAGTGCTAATGCTACACTGCAGAAGGAGAGAAATCAAGTACAAAACAAGGATTGACAAAAGACCCGGGCTGTAAAATGGCTCCAAACTTTCTCATGTATGAGCAGCATGAAGCTGTGTAAGCCTGGGGCACACTGAGAGGGTTGGCACTTGTGAGAGACAGGAGGAGACATAATTTCATTCTTTCCAGTACTCTATTAAGTCCCTTTTGGAGTGTTGCACTTAAAGGCCAAAGGGGAATCCAATCTGGAGAGATTTAAGAGGGTAATAACTAGTTCTGAGAGCATCTGATCCATAAGGAAGGTGGATGGTGAGGCTCCTTTGCCCCAGGAGAGCACTGTCTCAGGCTGCTGCAGCTGCTTGTATCCTCAGGGGCTGTCTCCTTAAACAAGGCTCGGCCTCTTTCTTTGCAATTCACCTTTCCACACTGTTCCTGACTTTTAAATTGTTCCTGTTTCTCATTTGGCAAGGAAGGACACACTATATCTTCCTCCTGACTAAGGGTTTCTAACCTCATTTGGTGTTCTCTCCTCTGGGCTTCCCACTGGCCTTTTCTTGCTCTTCTCACCCTTTGCTGGAGCACCCCACTGCCCAGAGTGAGCTCAGGTCACCTTTCGTCATGTTCTTGCATCTCTGCTTCTAGGTCACCCATCACTTCTCATGTTTCCATGCCCCCCTTCTCCTGTTTTGGCATATGAATAAAAGGGTCAGCAAGCTTGTGGCAAAAGCTGGCTAAGGAAAAACATCAGCCTAAGTAACTGATGACTTGAACTGGTTTAAAAAAATGTTTCAGTATCTGTGTGGGCATGGCTCCAACAGCATCCACAAGAGCTATTAGGAAAAGGGATAAATTTCCTACTCAAGAGAGTGTACAGAGGACTTTTGCCTCTCTTGTGACCTATATGCTTTTGGATATTATATATTTCTGGTCAACTTCACAAATATTTTCATGTTTCTAAATTGTGGAGTATGGGTTTTGCTCAGATGTGGTGCTGTGGATCTGTAGCTAATCGACACTGCTTCCCGCACCACCTCAGGGGCAAGGGGACCTCAGGGGCACCACCCCGGGCAGCAGCTGGCTCACAGCCATGCTCCTCCCTCACCTGGCTCCAAAGGAGACCCAAACAGAGCCCTGGCAAGCCCTGAGACAAGGACATACTGGGGGCATGGGAATTCATCTTGCCTAGGGATCACAGCTTGCTGCCGTGCCACCAATTGTTTGGCATTCCTCGATAGGGAGAGCCTGGCATTAGAGATCTCGAAATGTGGCTGCATTGTTGTTTGTAATCCACAGCCAAAACCACCTCACTTCCTGCTCTCCACACAGGCTGCATATGGGGCAGATTCCCACACCTTTCCCCCAGGGCTGACACCTCTGTGCCATCCGGAGTAGCCAGGGCACTGCACTTAGCGGAGTCCTGCCTGTGATGGCTGTGCCAGGACAGAGATGTCGAGGCTGCAGGAGACATGACACAAAGCAGAGGCAGCAAGAGGGTGACACATAAGGGTCACTTTTCCTTAATAGACTCCATTGTTTTCTTTTTGTCAGCTTGTACTTTCAGAAATTCACAGAGCTTCCTCATTTCCAAGGCCACTTTTTGGGGACAGGACAGAAATGAAAACAGACTCACGTGTTTGTCACAGAAAGGCACCTTTACACAATGTTCCTCATACTTAGTGCATGCGTCAAGTGCTGCTCCTCGGCTGGAGCCTAAACGTCCTGTTCACGCAGCTGAGCAGGATAATGGCATCTGAGTGGGGAAGGAAAGAATGAATCATTATTCACTACACAAGTCCTGACCCCACCATCTCCCTGGCAAATGAATGCAATGCTTTCCAGGGCTCTTACAGTGATACTTTTGTGGGCCATCAATTATTTACGTACCTGGTCAATAATTTAAATGTCCTGGAATGTGCATATTACAAAATAACTGCCTTTGTTCTTTAAATTTGCAAGGATACCCTGCTGGCACTAACACAATTAATGACTTAATAAAATCTTAACAGCAACATTGAAATACTGGATTTTACTTCTTTGATGCAAAATCAAATTTACTTCTTTCAGCTAAGCTGAACTCTACACTTTGGAAAAATTGTCCTCAAAAGAACGCATTAGGCATACGCAGAAGTTTTAGTAAATTTGGGGTAAGGTACCCGAGGGTTTAAGTGAAGCTTTTACATCAAAATTATTAAAAAGTCACTTTCCCTTCAATACATTACACAGAGAGTAAGAAAATACTTTCAACGGGGCTCTTGCTAACATAGCCATTTGCATATGAGCCTCGGTGACAGCGGAGATGCGACGAGTGCGGTGTGACCGAAGACAATGCTATTCCAATGAGGCAGCATCTGCAGCAGGTGCACGATTGCAATAGGCTTGGGCTCAGCCCTGAGAGGGGCACAGCCCTTGTGAAGGGTTCCTGCAGCCCCCTCTTTCCTCCTCTCACATCCCCAGCTGGATACGGGAGGTGTTCATGTGATATTGGTAATTCACACCAACTCACTGCCTCTAAAAAGGTGTCCAGGTGACCCTGCTGTCATTTTAACAAGGCACCTGGACAAAGGGTGACTTGTGTTTGCTCACAAGACTTCTACAACTGCTCTTATTATAATGTATTACAAATCAGAGTTTCAATGTAATTGAAGAAATAAACCTAGATAAACATTTGCCCTAGAAAACAAATCAGTTTGTCTTCATGAAAGTGTTTGGGACTGTGATTCCTGTGATCTGAACTCCCTTTGCTTTTCAGGGATACCAATGAATACAAAATAAGGAACTGTAACACATTTGTATCAAAAACCTTTCTAAAATCTTGCAGGTGGTAGATGATCTTTCGATCAGTAAAAACAACCCTCCCACACTTCATCCCAAGAAAGGTTATCAATGGAGCAGATGAGTGACCAGCCCATCTCCTCAAGAGCATTTCAGGGTAGACTGCTGTAGCACGAACATCAACAAGCACAAAAAATGTTTACGGACTAACTTAACCACAGCCTTTCATGAGTATTTATCAATAAAATTTCTGCTTTAATGAAGAAGGGCCAGTGCAGTTTTGTGTTTAGGTCTGGGTAATGATGTAAATTAAGGAACAAACAGGAAATTGTTCCAGCATTAATGTTTTAGATTAGGAATCATAAGATGTGGAATAAACAAATAGAGCAAGAGGCAGCAGTTCTATGAGGTACCTGGGAACCCAATGTACTGTGCTTCACATCCTGAAGGTAAACAACAGTGTGGACTCTCTGATGGCTAACAAGGACTCTGCCTGTGCTGCAGCTTCCATCAGACCTGGGATGGTTCCCCACAGCAACTCTTTTGACAAAGTCAGCAGGAGCCTAACTCTGCAAATCTTCCTGTCAGACAAGGTTGGAATTGGTCAATATGTTTAAATTAGCCGGGGCAAGAGGAGGAAAGGGCTGGTTTCCAGGAGAAGTCTAATTTCCTGTTTCCTGAATTTCTCTGTAAAACAATTTTTATTACAAAACAAAATTTACCTTGGGCTGCAGCTCTTTAGTCCACTAGTATGCTGATCCTGGGTAGAGAACACAAAACTACTCTATTCTCTATTTTGTTGCCTAAGTGAGGAAGATGCGGTGCCATATGAGGAAGACAGCAAGCCATAAAGGATCCTCTCTCTGTCTTCCTCACCATCTATTTATCCCTCTAAACTGTACACCTGACCTGCAAGAAGCACGTCTAAGGGCTTCGGAAAGATACCTGCAGAGTGACATTATCCCCCCCCAGGTGCTGCAGGATTTCATTTTGTGTGCTTATCACAATGGATACGTGGCAGTAGCACAGTTCCTACCCTGCTGATCCAAAGAACTGCAGGCTGCAATGCACCCTGAGGGCTTCTTGCTACTTACAATGCCATTATTCACCTTCCTTTGCAAACCTGGTTGTTCACCTGCCCCTCAGTGGGAAGCCAACCACGAGCTTGGAGTATTTCCTAATCTCCTCTCAAATCTGCCCACCAGTGCTGGGTGGGTTCCCCAGGAGTCCTTTCCCTTCTGGGCAGGAAACACTGAAGCTTCCAAACTCAAGTGCAAACTCTTCCACCCTTGCCTCCTGCTGGCACTTTTCTCTCTCTCTCATTGGGAATAGTATCTCACAGCAAAGAATCTCTCTGCCTTAATCCACATTTGTTAGAAAGCAAGTGGGGTATTTTGTATTTTCACTAACCTGATGGGGATCTTTCTGATGTATAAGGCTATGTTTTAAGTCTTTTTTAAGGATATACAAGCAAATTTCTATTAGATTTCTTTGAAAGTACAGGACTTTTGGACACTCTCTGTGGGTTTACACAAATACTCTTGTTTATGTCTTCTATTCAGGTAACTTTATCTGACTTAAATCTCCATTTTTTATCTTGGTTGTAAAATAGTTTTGTATCTTTTATTTAGGAAATTAAAGTAAAAATGTTCGTTGCTGAGTTTCAATTTGAAAAAAAAAAAACAGCCAGATGGTACAGTTAAACTAGAGGCTGCTAAGAAGCTTTTTATTTCATCTGTAACTTAGAAGGATAATAAATAGTTAAATCTAAGCAAAACTTAAATTTTTTTTAAAAATTCTAAACCTGAAGTAATGTAGTCAAATATTAAAATTGTTGGTCAAGGAATTATACAAATCAGACAATATGTCCGTTATCAATAACTCATTGAATATTAGAGAAGTTCAAAAGGTTGGAAAGAGTCCTAATATTGTGCCAAAACTTACCAAAGAAATTTAAAATAAATAAATGCTGCATCAGTTGGGCAACAATCCACGACAATATAACTGATAACCTGACAGGAGAGACAGCTATTAGGATGTAAAAGTAGATGAGACAAGTAATGCTAGTAATACAGATTTATGGAAAATCAATGTTACCAATAAATTTGATGACCTTTTTGTAATATTACAAGTTTGTTTGTTAAATTAATAACACTGTTATATTAACTTTGGGTATATATAAGGTATTTTAATGTAGTAAAAAAATTGGAGGAGAAAACAGTCAACACTGAACAGCAGATTGAAAATTACAAGCACAGGTTTTGTAAACAAGATACCATAATTTAAGAGGTGGGGTTCTAACAGGTTCATGAAGACATTAAATCTGCAAAATTTTCAGTGGTGAAATGGAGGTATAAAAACTGATACTGACCCAAGTATGCAAGTGACCTGAACAACAGAGAAAGGGAGCAACTTGGGGGACAGAGCAGGAGGGTAAAGAGGATATGATACAAATATTAAGATAATAAAATTTAAAGTGAAACATCTAGAAACAAAGCATGCATGCCAGACTCATAGCCTGAAAGCCTCCCTACCAGGAAAGAGCAGCTCTGATAAGGAATTGGGTATTACTGGGGTGATTGGCTGAGCTGGATCCCCGATGAAACCAGCTGAAAGAGAGAGCACAATCCCACGGTGAGCAGCAGGAGTATGGGCAGTATCAAAGATGGCATTTTGCCTCTCTGTTTTTAGTGGGTTGTGAGTGCTATTAGAGATCTTTGACTAATTCTAATGCCTGCAGTTGCGGAAGAAGCTAATAGAGGTTAACACAACCAAAGAACTGGAAAATATACGTCAAACACAGATATCCATATCCAGTGTTCTGCATCTTTTTCAAGTAAGTCCCAGCTCACTACATCTCTACAATGTATATTTTACTGTGGATACCAGCCATACAGAAAAAGAGGTAGAGAGCCATTCTGTGTAACAGGCAGGAACCCAAGGGTAGAAGAAATACAAAGAAAAAAAGTTTTCATTTTGAGTGCTGTCAGATACTGGAGTAGGCTCTCAGGTTTTCTGGTAGTTTTTCTGTAACTCAAAGTTTTTTTTTAAAAATACTGAGCTATAACATGTTGACTCAAAATGGGAGTTAAGGAAGGTCCAGTGTTGATGGTAGCTGGAAGACCAGAGTAGGTGAATGCAAAAGCTTTTGGCAGTTAGATAAATATTTCACCTTCTGTAGAAGAATTCACTTCTTTTTAAGCCATTAGCTATAGAAATGCCTCCAGCTCTAATTCTCAAACCTCCCTTTCTTCTCTCTCCTTCCCTGTGAGCCTGTCTGCTTTAAGGTGGGTGCCAGCAGAGGCATCCATTACTGCTGCAGTCCAGACTGGCTGGATGCACCAGTCCAACCAAAGGAACCAACAGAAGAGAGCAACATTTTTTTTACATTTAATTGTACAGTTTTTCTATTTGATGTTATTTTTTTTTTTCCCTGGAAGAGTTGACCACACAGGTTGGAAAAAAAAAATCTGTAACTTGCTGCAGGCTCTTACTGTGAGTTGCCCATCACTGTTCCTGGATGGACAGCACTCACTATATGTACCCCATCCCATTAAAAAGACCAGAGGGGCAGACTTGGGACTTGACATCCTGGATGCAGCCCATGTACAATGCACACAGCAAGCTGCTCTTCACAGAGATTTTGACAGAAGAAATTTTCTTTCTCTCCTCACACACACACACACACACAAATAGTGAACTCTGCAGAACTATGCTTGCAGTCTCATCAAATTTCTTAATTGGGTTTTTTAAAACTTAACTGCCAGTCTCCTGGCTCTGTGATTAGTAATGTATCTAAATCCTCTTAGGAACTTTGTGAATCTATTAATCTTCCTAAGAAAGTATATCAAGCCAATTAAATGACAGTTGAAGTGTTCTGTGCAAAACATAGCAATAAGACAAAAAAACCCTCTGAAAAGTTATGATATGTATATACTCACATGTTCAGCCTCCTAAAGAAGAGAGCTAATTCTGGTACACTGAATATCTTAAGAGATTATTTCTCTCTAAAGTTCCTTTTTCATCACCACATTTTTGTTTAACTAGTTAAGATAAAACCTATCAGTCATGGTAGAGCAGAATGGAAACAGCTTCATTAAGGCCAACCCTCTGATAGTCCCCTTATTTCTGAAAGTTAAATTCTCTTCAAAAATTAATCACAGTGAATCTGGCAGAACTAATTTTAAAATGTGAAAACATGAGAGATGCTTTACTTCTAGCCTCAAGTGAGATGAGATCAATATGTTAAATTAAGTCTACATAAAACCATACAGGAGAATTTGTATAGGCAACATTTATTCCCATTCAGAAGAGTAATTGCAATTTAGAGGGCAGTGAAGAGAGATCTTGGCAAAAATATCGCTGGCTAAAATTAATGACAGAAAAATCCTGCACTGAACTCATTCATTGCCAGTCAGAAGACAATATCAGTTGCGTTCATTTTAAATCTTGTGAAAAAACCAAACAAATACACAAAAAACCAGAACTGTGAAATGTGAGCTGGCAAGTACATTAAGAAAACTTCCTCAGATTGTGATGCTGATTCAAATTCCTAAAAAATTTCTTCCTACATCCAAAAGGGAAATAATCAAAGCCACAGATATGTGGGAAAAAAATAATAAAATTTATCATTAATCCTTAAAATTAAATTTCATTAACATCCACCTGGTATACAAATTTTATATTTTAATACACACAAACGGTATAAAAATGCACTATTTGGGCTTTCAAATCATCAAGGAGAATTAAATGGCTTGTATTATTTTTTGTTGGGAGTGGGAAGAGCAAGCAGATTCATTATTATGTTTTTCCCTACTGTAGTTTACTCACATTAATTAACTATTAATTGAGCACAAGTGGCATTAATAGCAAAAATGCCAGCAAAAATAACTCACAGTGTTGCAGAAAGCAACGGTGTTCCAGGAATTTTTCTTATATCAGCAGTCCAGATATTTTGATGCTTTTTTGTCCAGCTGCAGTGTCTGGACAAAATTTCCAAGCTTCCTGTTTAGCTCACTATTCCTCCCTGAATCCAAGTTCTCTGAACAAATTGGAGATGGTAGTTAACACATGAATTACACAGAATAACCCTACCTGGGCTGTGCATCCAGTCCTGTGCCAAGGGCAGGTTTGTGCAGGTGAGGGAATTGCTGCATTACGGCTCTGACCAGATTGGATCAGTACTGACAGGGCCAAAAATTCACTTAATGTGGGGCAGCAGAGCACCACAGCTTCACACAGGACTGTGTGTACACTGTCACCAACAGGGTACCCCAAAAGGATGCTACTGATGATTTGTAGTTACACTTGAGAGGACTTTTTATGTGCTGCCAACAGATCTTCTTTTCATCAAATAGTTCATCATTCTGTTAGTTAGCTATATTTGCAATATTCAGATCACTGTAACTAGATTGGTCATTATCTGCATACAAAATGTTTAAATGGAAGTCAATACGGGAAACCAGCATTTCACCAGAGTCTGATGCTGCTGGTGATATGGTCTTAAACAATAGTAACAGCACAATAAGGTGAACACAGTAATTCTTCCTTCATTAACTCCATGGAAGAAGACAATTACATTTCATAGACTACTTTTTCTCTAAAGGTCTGATATTTTTAGTAATAACATTCATTAAAAACCACTCCCTCTTTGGTTTCTAGCAAGCAAGCAAGCCAAAAATGTGTCTCCATTTTGTATCCACTGAGCACCATGCCAAGAGGCTGTTGCTGCCCATGCCAAAAGAGCAGCATTTCCACAGCCTGCAGCCTTCAGCTACACAAAGATCTAGTTACAAAATCCCGACCACTGGCTTCATGGCACTCACTTAGAAAAGTAAATCCATGTATGCTATGTAGTAGTCCATGTGCAAGGTATTTCCAGCTGATTTTGCACCTCAGAAGGCTTTAGGGGAGCTAAGCAAACCAAAACACAGGTGGGAAAAGCGAGATACCAGGCATCAACTGCTTACTTTGCAAGAGATTTTTCTTAGGGAAATGTCCTTTAAAAGGAAAGCCAGCTTTGTTTTGAGAGAAAGTTGGAATGCAAACTCTCTATTTAGAAGTAACATCTGCTCTTTTCAATTTTTTTAGCATATGCTCTTTCATTTACAAAAGGATTTGTAAAACTTTTCCAGGCATTTAAAATTTGTATATTCAAAACTTTCAAGACAACCATCAAAATCAGAACAGTTTCATTTTTGTTTTCTTTTTGGTTGCTTCACAGAAGCACACTCTTCCCAGAAAAAGATTTTTTTTTTCTTTTATTCTAGACAATTTAGTAACAAATATCAGGTTTGGGAACCCTGGGAATTTCTCATAAGAGGAATAATCAAACTCCTGCCTAGATCTAGTCATTATCAAAGAGTACAGCCTTCAGCATAGGCACAAGGGAGAAGAAAGACTGAAAAACTGTTAGGAAGCTAATGGTTTCAGGCTTCCTTTTGGGTTGACAGATGATACCTGCACTTTCATGACACAAACCTTCACTTGAAACCAAATGGATGTAAGGACAACACAGAGGACACTGTAGTCAATCATATCTCTCCTTCTAAAAAAATAAATAAAATAGCAGCCCCCCTAAAATAACATGAATTTGTGTACTCAGTGACGTGAGTGAGGCTTTTGCTTTGGTGATGGATAACAGCATAAAGCAGTGCTGATATGCCTGGCCTTTCCTTTGAGGAAGAGGGCTGAAGTGGGGAGGAGGCAGTGCAGGGCTGAGCTCCAGGCAGGCAGGACAGCGGGGGGCCGGGGTTATTGCTCCCAGGTGAACAAAAGCTCTCCTACCCCACATGAAGAAAATCAATCCAGGAGGAGGGGCAGGGCGAGGCAGAACGTGCTGAGTATGATTTAATCCATCCAACAAAGACCTAAACAAGGCACTGCATTTGCCCAGGCCCTGTCTCCCAGCCTATCAACCCTTCAGAGCACTAAGGGTTGCGCTGGGAAGCAGTGCAGCAGCAGGCACTCTACCTGGGTTACATTTAGAGTAGGTTTTCCAGAAATCTCCGTGCTAGCTGGGAAAAAAACTTGGGGGCTTTTCTCATGAGTGATGCCCACAGACGTTTATGGTTTCCTAGCACCACATGTAGCTGTAGGTTAATGGATAAAATTTACACATGGTGCCACAGGAATGGCTTTCTGGTGGAGTAGCTCAGTCCTTTGGTGTTTGCAGACTGCTTGAAATGGCTGGAAGGGAAAAAAGGATCTCTTTGCTTTATAAAATGCAGCTGTTCCAGGGAGAGGAGCAATAGTTAATGCTCACATGAGAGCAGATACCAGAGTAAGAACTGGTAGCTTACTTTCAAAAAGATATTGATAAAATACAGATAGTTCAGTAAAAAGCAACAAAAAATGTGAGAGGCTGATTTAATAGGAAAAAAAATCGAGAAAAATTCTTAAGAGTATATGAGCAAGGACTGGTAACAGTACAAATATTTGAGAAAGGAAAGAAATGTAATATGATATAGTCAGGAAACCATGAAGGCAGGGAAACAGTGGTTAATAAATCCATCCCATGATCCAGTACTAAAGCTTGGGTAGCCTGTGAAATAATTCCCTTTCTTCCTCATGATGCATCCAACAAGCTTTCTTCGAACCCTAGGAGTTCCTTCTCTTTATCTCAAGATTTTCTAATGGATATGATGGGCTCACAAACCTCCTAAGATGCAAGGCTGTCCCTTTACCTACTTTTTTAATCTAAATCCCCACGAACACAGCTGACCTAATATCTCAAAGCCTAAGGGGGCTGCTTATAATGTCGTGCTTAGCAGATATCCCCTCTTCATACCAACTTCAGCGGTGTGAAGAGTATGAAAAGTCTGTCACAATTCTACCCTGCCTAGCACCACTTTGATTGTCATGCAAATATCAAGGCATATTACTGTATCTGGAGATTTTTGGGCTGCCTTTCTGCCAAAGTGATATTGTCTCTCTGCTGTATTTTAATATTTTTGATCGAATTATGACACAAATAGGGAAGAGAAAGGAGCAAAATAACCTTTGCTGACACTTAGGCCCTAGTTGAGGAAAGATTATTTACAGGCACACAAACACAAAAGCAGGCAGCTCTGACTTACTGCTGTTGGCATTTTTCCTAACATTTGATCATCTGGTTGCTAAGCACACTGCTACATTACCACTTGACATTTACGTTTTATTTTCAGTTTATTACTAAAGGTAGGAAATGAAGCACTCTCCTACTCTCTTAAATTATAGTCATCCTGCTAATAATACTGCTAAAAGCCCCATTCCATTTCATTTAATGAATTTAGAATACCTGATAAACATTCAGATACTGCCAAGAAAACCTATTGTATTCTGCCTGAAGAGGCAGGGCCTGCTGAGAGCATTTTCTCATCAGAGAGAAGGGTTCCTGAAGTAATCCTGCTCTTGTAATCTGCATGGAAACTCACTGGAGCCTTCCAGAAGAGTTAAAACCATAGAGTAAACCAAACCTACAGTAGCCTCAAGTTGTAACATCAAAGAACTCAGCTCCTGTAATCCTAAAGAACTAGTAGAGTGTTGTGCAACTGAGGGAACCAAAGCAGAAATCACCATGTGTTTTCTCTGCCATCAATCAGCAGGGCAGTAAAGAGCAGAAGCAGTTTAATACACCGCACTCCTGAGCACCTGACTGTGAGGCCAGCCCTCTCTGCAAAGGTAATGTATCAGCCTGATGAAAGATCAAAAGCAAATTTTGCCAAACTTATCATCTCTGGAAGACTTTGACTCGCTGATGGCTGCAGTATAAATCACTTAACAGCTGAGACACCTGGGTCTTCTGTGTCAGAGGAAAACATGTGAAATGAGAGCTTTATCTTATGTATAAATAAGTGACTAGGGTGACCAGCTCAGGTTCAGATGTCTGACTTCCAGACTCCCTAGTTAGGCATCCCACGCCTCAGGGTCCATCTAGAGCAGTGCTGAGTATCTCCAACTCCTGCTGATTGCAATGGCAGCTATAATTTTCCAGCCACTGCCAGCAGCAAGAAAAACATTGTACTCTGATAAAGGCCCCAGAAATGCAGCAGAGATCTTATTCCTGACTCCAAGCAGATATGGGGGTGGCAAGGATAAGTCTTGTACCCTGGGAAACTCCCACTGTAATGGGCAGCCAAAGGCAGAGTATAAGAGTGTGTCCATCCCCAGGAGAACAGGAAGGGACCAGCTCTTCCCCATGTTTGAGTGGGAACAGGCAGCAGGGGCAGCCCAAAGGCTGTGTAGACTTTTGTAGCTCTCCCCTTTCCATGGCAGAGGTGACCACGCTGCTGTAGGGATGGATGCAGGAGACTGGGAGGCAGTCGTGATGTGGTCCCAGCCTTCCTCCAAGCACAGAGGAGGAGATGTAGGAGCAGGGTCAGTTTGGGGCAGAGCTGGAAATCGTTTTGTAGAATCGTGAGTTTGCCTGTCCTCCATTCCCCTTTAGTGTCTCCATGCTGGTTTACCCAAATCAACACAAAACTTTTCTACATCCCTCTTTATCCATCCCACAAATCCTCACAGTCCTGCATGCTCCAAGCACTCCACCACGGCCCTCATTCATCCTTGCCCACTCCCCTTCTATCCCCTGACAGCCTCCAGTTCTCAGGGGTCTGACTCTCACCCTGTTTCTGCAGGCAAACCCCAGCCTAGGAGCAGCTGGGGGAGTAGGGAAAGCTCAGGAGCAGGGAAAGCTCAGGAGCAGCTCTCCTCCTTGCAGATAAACAAGTTACCACCTGCCGGCTGCTCTGCCGTGACACACGCAGCAGCCCACACACAGGTTCCTCTCTTCTGCAGAGGAAAAACAGAGTTTACCCCTACACAGGAAAATAAACCTGCAGGGAAAAAGCCTGCAGATGGGGCACAGTCCTGTTGCAGCTGGGGCTTGGCATTGCCACTGTGCTGTGGGAGCTGGAGCACGAGGAGCTGCTGGGTCACAAGCGTTCCCTTGGATGGCAAGGAGTGACCAGAGATGTTTAGAAGAGGAGAAGTGGGAGCATCAGCTGAAAACAACAGCACAGAGACAGGGATTTCTCTGAGTGGGTGGATTATTTTGGAGGAAAATATTCACTTGTTTTCCAAAATAATTTGTGTTCTCCTGAAGAACAACGTCTTTTCTGGTAGAAAATATTACTTCTATTTAGTATTAGTGTGCCTTGCTGAGAATCTGCCTGGTTTAGCTCTTCCAGCTTAACAACATACAAACAGCTTAAGCTGTGAGGAGGTCTTGGAAAGCAGAACAACAGGTCTGTGCTCAGTACTGTGGCAGAGTGAGCCATTGCCATCAGCACAGCCAGCCAGGGAGGCTGCTCTTTTACCACTCAGGTGTGCATAACCAGCATTCACAGGTTTCAGCAGGTAAATCCCTCTAAAGCCCTGCAGTGATCTGAAAATTGTCGTGTCACTTCTCCTGCCTGTGTTGCTCAGTGTACAAGCACTGTGTGAAGCACTCGTGTGAGCTGTGCAGAGCTGTAAGCACAGTTCAGTACCTCGTGGTCCCAAAGAGGTGCTGCAGCCATTTTGATTTTCCTGGTATTCACTATGGCCTAACAACCAGTTTAAAAACAGTCTATTGAAAGAATAAACATTACATCAGTTACTGAACTGCCAAACACTTCTTCATGTCTATAAATGAGGCGATGTCAAGACCTCTAACATTCTCTTTTGGAGTTTTAACCAAAAAAAAAAAAAAGACATTTTTTCTTCTTTATTATATGAAGTAGTTTTATTGTTTGGGAAGGGACAGCTGTCAATCAGCTGCAGTTTCTGTCTGTATGGAAATGCCTGGTAATACTCAAATGTACAACTCTGATTATTTATGAGCTAATTGTCCAATATGTGTTGCAGTTAGTCCTCATAAACACTAGGTTTTAAGAAAAAAAGAAATAGCATAAAGTTCCAGTATCAGTATGTATCAATAACATTGCATTTGCCCCTGTGAAAAGCTGGTACCTGAAAATTTGCTATCTAAAGCAAAGACATTAAATATTCAAAGTCCAGAATTTTTTCTTAGATTTTTATCTCATGTGGCCTGAAATACTGAGGGCAAATGTGACAGCGATTTCCATCCTTCATCCTTTCCATCTAGGGCTTTCTAAATATCTCTTAATTATATGGCACACTTTGGATCATCAGATAAAAAAAAGGTTTTGTTCATGATTTTTCTACATTTCTGCCTAATTAGATCTGCATGCCAGAGGAATCCCTGCACTTGGCCACTGCAGCAAAAGCAACAGCAAAAACCAGATCAAATCCCTGAAGAACTGTGAAGAAGATGTGCTCCTGTCGCAGATACCCAAGGCCTTCAACACCCTTATGTGGCTCCTGGTTCCTGTCAAAGAGTGGCACCTGGCAGGCCCATCCGGACTGCACTCTGCTAAGTGAAGCAGGTGTATGGATTCCTGCAGCAGTAGCCCAGCTTTTCTCCAGTAAATGTTTAATCTAAGAAGAATGTACCGTGTCGTACAATGGTAGGTACAGAGAGCCTCCCCTACACTCCCACAGGTTTCACCAGTCCAGTTACCGCCATAAAAGGCGGCAGAGCACTGGGCAGCGCCCTTCAGGCAATTCACTCATCCATGCTGATGAGACACAACTTAGACACATGAGAAGGGAGTGTATCTAGCACCTGTTTGAAGAAAGAAAATAACAAATAATTAGGGAAGAAGGTGAAACTTCACTGAAGCTAGGAAGTAAGTTTAGCACTGACTCCCGAGGCAAAAGGTTTCTAATTAAAAATTTTGTTGTGGCAATGCATGGCCAGGCACCAGCTGGAGGGAGGAGAGAGTCCCTGTGTGTTCAGTGAGCTCTCACCTGTCTTCAGCCTTCCCTCACCACATCCCAAAATAATCAAGGGTGGTGGGTGTGGGGCCTCCTGGGAGCAGAGCTCCAGCACGTACACAGGATCCGCAGTCAAATGGAAAGTGGCACCACTTTCACAGCTACTTTTGCCCAGTGGTTGCCCATGGGCAACTTGGAAACCAGTATTTTTCTAAATTAAGGTCTCATTTCAATTGCAAGGTGGCATTTTCCAAATGGAAGTGTTTTACATCAGAGGAACATGATGGTGCACTATGGGAAGGGATAGCTTCCTTCATTTCCACCCTGTCTCCATCCCAAGGATAGGAACACGCTGTGTGAGCATCACGCCCCAGCAGCTGCGTCTATTGTGTACCATCTACAGCTTTAACCAGACCATGACCAAACTGGGGCCAAGTGTGGTACAAATATAAATGAGATCCAGCATTCCTGGGATGCCCTAAACAGTGTAAACAAAACAGAGGCAGCTTTTAACCCTTGTTTAACATGACGCTAAGAGGCAAAACTAGGTCTGAGGAACAGGAACACAGTTGGCAGAAGCCAAGTAAATATACAGGAGTTTTACATTATCCTTGGTTTTGCCTTACCCAAATTACTCCACTTCTTCCTCATTCTCTTGTTCCCTGGGATAGCAGAGGAAGAGGTGGAGATAAATTAAGGAGGGTCAGCAGAGACACACATCAGTGTTGTTAGGAACAGACTGAATACTTAAAGCTTGTGTTTAAGTGGCATAAGGAAGAAATTACCCTAACAAACCTGTAATTTATGAGTGAGAAAATCTTCTAGATGTATTCATGCACATTTCTGGGCAGCAACAGCATTTTTGGACAGAACCCCCTAAGTAGGCAGCAAGAGTGTGTCAATGGAGAGGACAGTTCTCTTACAAAAGGGTAAGAGCCTACAGTTTCAAGAGAGGTGATCACATCTGTGGAACAGTGTTCAGAAAAGACCCAAAATGAAAGTGATCCCTCAACTGCAATAAAAGATGGACTTTTCATCTACAGAACTAAAAGCCAGAGTGCTTGCTGACTTCCCATGCTAGGGTGCTCCAGGAAGGAGGACAACAGAGTGCACTGCTGTGTATAGCACAGGAATGATGCTTAGCATGTCAAAATACAGAGCTCTTGAATTCTACCAGCTCTTCATTGTTACAACCTCTCCTGGTCAGCATGGATCCTCTCACCTGCCCAACACCCCACACCTGAGACCTGCACATCACATCATGAGCTTTATCAAACCATGCTGTCTCTTCCAGTGTCTCCAGGATATGATCCCATTATAGAGACACTGAAATTCTCAGCCAGAAAGAGTTTCTATGCATGAAAACTCTTACACACACAAACAAGCAAACACACTCACTCTTTCCTGTTTCAATAGGGTCTCCTTTCCTCTTTCAGGTCAGGCATGGACATCTGAGCCATTGAAGTGGCCCAGGTGAAGAAGAAGGCTGTGAAAATTCTCGTGTTCCATTGACTGAGATTTTTGCTTACATTTCCACCTCTAAAATCTCAGACATTTCATTTTCATAGAATGATTTGAGTTGGAATGGACCATAAAGATCATCTAGCTCCAACCCTGCTGCCATGCAAAGGGACACCTTCCATTAGACCATGTTGCTCAAAGCCCTGTCCAACCTCAACTTGAACAGTTCTGTCTCTGGGGCCTTCCAGACCCCATTTTAGTGCTGGAAGGCTGTTGCACGGTCTCCCAGCACCCTTTTCTTCTCCAGGATGAAGAACCCCGTGTCTCTCAGGCTATCTTCAGATCAGAGCCTTCTGATCATCTTCATGGTCCTCCTCTGAACCCTCTAGTTCAAAAACTCTCTCAGATTTTACTCCTCTTCTAGCTTTTATACTGGGGGCTGCAGCTCCCTGCAACCCCACAGAAATTTCTTTCTTTCTCAGTCAAGCTGTCCTTGTCACTGGGACTGCCGAGCACTCACATCAACTGTCAGTGATGTTTTCTCTTCACAAACTCAGCATAACTTTGGATCTTGGATGGGAATTACATGTCTTCTTCACCAGCATCATGTCTTCCCTCCTCCATCACCAACTCTCCTTTTTGTTTGTTTGTTTTAGTGATTGTCTGTATTTCAAGATCAATCTCCACCATTAAATGATAAGTTCCTCTCTTTTGGATGTCCACCCTCCTCATTAAACCATTCAGGTTCCAGGTGGTTTTTCTGGGCAAATTTTGAGCAGCCCATGCAGCTGCTCTTCCCTTTCCTTCAGAAAATCTACAGATCTCTATCTGAACTCCACACTTGCCTCCAGCACCATGTCCCTAATTCTCTAATCCTTGTTTTCAAGACATGCAGAAGGCTGAATTTCATCAGTAAGTAGATCTTGGCAGAGACTCACTGTAAGGTAGCTCCTGGTCACTGTCTCCCATTAGAGTCTGCTATTCCTAGCCCCTGGTCATAAAAAAGAAGAGCACAGAAATCCCACCAGACCCTCCTAGATTTCCCTCTTCATTTCTCAGAAGAGATGTAGGCACACAAAAAAAAAAAAAAAAAAAAAAAAAAAAAAAAAAAAAAAAAAAGAAAAAAGAGTGGTTACTTATCTGAGTGCGCATCATATTACAGAAACCTAATAAGAAACACTGTCCCAGGCTTCCCTGATCATTGACACATGAGCCTTGTGCAAGAAAGGTGTCAGCATTACCTTTTCTCCCTGCTGCCTAAAGGATACTGCCACCTTTGGAGTCCTTTTTGTACCCAGCTTCTGTGCAGAGTCTTGCTCAGGCTGGGCTTTCAGGTAACTAGAACATCACCAAAGCAAACAGATATAATTTTAAGAAGTAGACTGAAAATAAATTGTTGGTCATGCTTTCTTATTTAACACTAGAGTAAAACCAACCAAACAAATCAACTACAACTACAACAAATCCCAAAGAAATGATTCCTCAAAATTGTAACATGAGTTTTTTATTCCCACCTTTCAGAATGTGCTTTTCTGGCCATTTTCACATGCAGCAGCTTAATTTAGTTTAGTTTTAAATTGACAGCCAAGGTTGCTTGTAAATTCCTAGTTGAGAAATCCTGAGCAGTGCCACCAAAACAGCAGACTGACTGGTGTGTCCATCTGTCCCAGGCACCTGCATCTCTTCTTCCTCTTTACAGCTGGCTTAGAATTATTTTCAGTCCCATATGATTACAATGAGCTAACAGACATGTTTTGGTGTCTTCATTTTCTTAATTATGAAAAAAATGCATCTCTTTGAAATGTGGAGGCTAGGAAAGAAGGATATTATCATTTTACTTCCAGGTTGTTCTCATACTTCCACCTGAGACTTCCCTATTGAGCAAATTAGCTTGTATAAAATACAATACTATATTGCACAGCCTGTGCAATACTGTTCAACAAGGCCTCAAAAATATGGTTTATTTTCCTTGGTGCTTTGCTAACAACTTTCTCCTTTAACTTTCCTCAACAGATCAGATCTAATAATTCATTATTTCTGATGCAACTAACATACTATGTCATACTTTCATAATTTTTGTCTCTTCTCCCATTTTTTTGCAAATGAAAATTCAATTCAAGTAGAAAATGGGCATGGAGTATTCACTTCCCTCTTACTTTTTCCATTTACTTTTCTGGGTAATGCTTCAGAGAAAATGTAGAAATCTATTTGTGTTTAGGAATGACGGCCTGTTCATTCTAGGCACAATTATTTTCACCCCCTTTTGTAGCAGTCAATCCTTCATATTCCCTGTCTGCCTTATCAGCTCTGGATGATAGACAGTAGATATTCTGACAAATCTTGCTCCAAGTAGCCACCACACCTGAGAGTACCCTCCTCATCCATAAAAAAAAAAAAAAAAACCAACAAGGAAACCCCCAGACTTTAGCACATAAATAAATCTTCAGTTCCACTCTTCTTCTCAAATAGAATTTTCTGTCCTTAATTCAATCAGTGGAGGAAATGGAGTGTCCTCCTCTGGACAGATGAGAGGGAGGGCAAATGGAAGGGCTGAATATCTGATCTCTTTTAGTAGTAGTTAAGGAGATTCCAGTAAGAGTTGTTGCACAATAGCAAATGGCATTTTTTTCTTTCAGATGCTAACAATTTTCCAGATATTTTGATTAAATTAGGGAGGCATAGCAGGTCTGTACCAGAGCATGGGGCATGAAAGTTTACTTCAGTTTTGCAGCAGGCTGTTAACTAAAGTCATAAGTGAAGCAGCAATAATATTTCAATTATATAGCTGGAATGACACGTATTACACAGCCATGTCAAAATAGCAGTGGCACAGACCTGGGTTATAGGCACCATTTGGGATAATACATTCTGAAGGGATGTTGTCAACATCTTGCTCCTTGCAGAGAGGCTGAGTAAAAGGGCTTAGCCATTTCAATGAGGCTGTAAAAAGATTTTCTTTGAAGAAATGAAGAAAGTCCCATTAGCTCTTTTACCCATGGTGTCCCAGTCTTTCTTTAAAGCTTCCCGTAATTTTCTGCTGCACTCCATGGGTACACTGACAATCAGGATAACAGCAAGTTGTTTGGAAACTAACTCAGTGACAAAGAAAATGCTCTGTAAGGGTGGCAAGGAGAAAGTCTGTGCCATGGTTACTGGTAGCTACAACAAGGTTTCCTACACACACCCATGTGTTGGGATTATCCTCAGACCCCCCACCAGGTGCCATTCCTTCTTTTGTCATACTGAAATACTGGCAAGAAAAACAGGAGTTTGCTCAGTCAACCCCTTGCAGGCATCTCCATGGAGCCCAAACAGACACTATTGGAGAGCGAATTCTGGTACTGAATCAGGCCTTTGCTGAGAGTCCTGCAGGGAGCAGAGCTGGAGAGAACTCTCTTTCACCCCCAAAATCTTCCAGTTCTTTCAGAGATTCCAGGTGGGTTTCAGGGTCTGATTCCCTCAGAGATGTTCAGCAATTCATGAAGCATGTTCCACTGCCTTTTGAGGAGGACAAACATGTCCCACTGCCCCACCAAAACAATCCCTGCTCTGTGTCTGAAGTCCTGTCAAGAGCCTGGAGGAGACCCCTCAGGGCAGGCAGCCAAATATCCCACCACGATTGTGTCAGCAGTCGCACACTGGCAGCAAAGTTACATTGACACAGCACTTTGAATGCACAAAGCATTTCTTGCACTATCAATAGGCTTTGATAAATAATAATAATAAAAGAAATCAAAACAGTCAATCAAACTAAAACAAGACAGAGAACCCATCAGGAACACTTAGAGAAAAATTTTTGCAGAGAGCCACCAAGCGTGTTAAAATAAGGGCTAAGAAAACCCAAACATGGCTGATTCTCAGAAACAGCTTTAATCAAAATCTTTGGAGTTGAATTCTGCCTTTCTCTGCTCTCAGCTTGGATGGTTTAGTCTCTTCTCCCTTTCTCAAAGTGCAGTTTTCTTTTTCCTTAGACTGGCTTAGAAAATGCCCTTTTCAACCAGCATTTTTTCAACCACCTTTTTCAATCCATGTGTTTTCACAGTCATAGAAAACCCTGTTCCAGTAACTCAACAGAACTAACCTGCACGGGTTTGAAATTTTTTTTTACATTCAGATTTCATCTGAATTCTCTTTGTTGTTTTTTAGTTTACATCACCTTTTCCAGTTTTACTTTTTTTCCACTCTTCATCCACAGCAAGACAGCGGTTCAAACCTTTTCTTCCTAAAGCAAGCAGAGTGCTCAGAAACAGGCACTCTGGACTTTCCTTCCTTACTTTAAATGAGTAATTATTTTCCAGGACACTCACTGAACTTTCAGACAGAAAGAGAGCAGTCAGCAATGTGCAGGAGAACTCGTTTCCCTTCTTGCATCAGAGCACTCCCAGGCAAGTAGATGCAACATTTGCGTCTCCATCCTGCCCTGAAACACGTTAATCTGCCCGTTCCCAAGGCACCATTTGCATAAAGAGCAACCTACAGGAGAGGCACCCAAACAATCTTGCCTCTGCATCAGCAGTATAGCTTATTTTTTTCTCAAATGAGCAAAGGACCTTTATGTGTTAAACCATTTCAAGTAGGAGGTATCCCAATAAAACATTAAAGGTATTTTAATGGGAGGGCAGCTCACTGGAATTTTAGCTACTATTCACAGAGCAAAGTGTGTGCAGAGAAGCAAAATATACACAAGCACAGGGCAGCATATTCAGCCGGCTTTTTAAGCAGCGCCTGTATCAGAGAGACCTGAAAACCTTACATGACCTGCTCTTATGATAATAGACTAAAAAATAAGAACAGGAGGAAGCACCCACGAAACATCATCAAGAGACTTAAACAGAACACTATGCATAAAAAGCAGTATTGCTGTATGTTTTATTCCTACTCTTTGTTTTGTTGTTTTGCTTTTTTTTTTAAACTGTTGCTCCCCCTTAACTCTCCTTGACAGTCTCTGCCCATCTGCCTCCCACTCTTCCTTTTGCTTGTGCAAGAGCAAAGCCTGGGTGGTGCAGTAAATCCTTCTCACATTTCCTTCATCACACCAGAGATCAGAAACTGGCCCCAGAGTGCCAACCTTAAAAACACTGGCTGTGGTTAAACGGGGAGGAATTTGTAACACCCTGATACAGCCATGGCACTAACAGCATGTAGAAACACAAACAGAGGGCAGGATAAAACTCACAGGGGAAATACCCCTTTGCATATTTTCTAACAGGCAAACAACTGTCTCAGCGCCCTTGATACAACCTTGGTAACATTTATATGGGATGAACCGGGGCTTTCTTCTCTCTGTCAATCTACCCTGAGCTTAGGATACAATTTTTGAGCTGACTGCAGCAATCAAGCAAAACATTAGTGGGGCCAAAGTAAGTCCAGCACCAAATACTTCCTCAAACTGTCTACTATTTATTTATTCTGTTTGCAGCCAAGAAAACTTTGAAATCCATTCTCATTTGTGGTTTTGGATGGCTACTCTGCATCACCAGTGGCAATTTCAAAATCCAGTGTTATTTCCTGCAGTTCAGACCTTGACCTGCCTGAGCAATCCCTACTTGTGGTGCTGTTTTCCTGTATCAAACTTAGGAAGTGTGTGAACAACAGGTTATTTCTTTGGTGGGTGCAAATGTCAGGACTGGTGTCTACTACACATGAAGTGCTTTAACCCATTTCAGCCGCATAACTGTGCAACAAAAATTGCCTTGCTGTGTGTTACAAGACAATATTTTAGCCATCTGAATTTTATTGAACCCTGAGCTGCAAAATTAAGGGCGTGTAGGAATTACCTGTCGTGGCACACAAGTGAAATCTGCCTTTATTAAGGCCAGGACCATACACCTCTCCAAACTGCCCTTCTGTGACACCTCATCATTTCTCTTGGCACAGTAACCTATATAAACTTGTGCAGAGCCTGGTTTACCTCCCCCCAGCCAAACCACCCTCAGCATATGAATAAGGAATAAACACTTTCTGCTTTCTCCTACTATTGAGATCAAGTGAAACATTGCCTTGGTTTTCCAAACAGTGCCAGTGCCTCTTTTTTGCACATTTTCTCGGTGAATTTAGTTCCAAAGAGCTGATTTTTTTTCTCTCTCTGTCCTACACTCAGCTCTGGCTGCAGCCCTGTGTCGGGCAGGGCGTCGCGGTGGCCCTGCCTGCCACCTGGCAGCCCTCCCCACGGCATCCTCCGCACCGAGCTACTCCTTCTTCCCACCACGGCGAACAAAGGAGTCATTGTGTCCGCCCCGAGCAGCAAGCTTTGTTTCGGAGCCCTCAGCTCCCCGGGCAATGCACCCAGTCCCTGCCGGCTCCGCGCTCACCGGCACCGGCGGCACGCACGGCTCATTGCCCTCCCCGCTTGCCCAGGGCTCCCACCACATCCCACCGCACAGTCACCGGCATCTGGCTCTGAACTGCCGGCTGCGCACGGGCTGTGGGCTGCCCTGATCCAGGTGATTTGCCGGCACGCCTGAGAACATGATGCTGTGCTTGTGAGCATTTCACGTGCCTTTGTCAAGCTCTAGCACCTGTACTAAAGCAGGGAAAATACAGGAGAAGCAGCGATGGCAAGGTATTCTCTTGAATGATGGTATTTCTCCCTTCCAAACATTATCACCTCTAGATGTGTCTAGGTGTGAAGGGATTTCCTTTTTTACAAAATGTTTCCTGTCTAGATTTTGTTCCTTACTGATTAAAAAATTGCAAGGAGTTTCTCAGGCAGAGCATCAGTGTAGCTTCAGCCTCCCATTTGCACCACAGAGGGGACACACAGCAGCGTGCTGGAGCAAGAACATTTTTGCTGATGAATTATTACTGCTAGAGCACTTCAGCCAGGGACAGGCTCTTTGATACAAGCCTGTGTACCACTGTGGGCTGGCCAGAACCCTGGGGCTCTGGGTACAGCAGGTGATTCTTTGCTCCTTGCTCTTGTTTTCTGTTGACACTGCTCAAATGTTTTCTCTCTTGAATATATTTTCTCAGACCATATTTCCAATTTTACTGTTCTGTGTCTCTCTCTCACCTGCTGTTTGCCCACTGAAGAGTGCTGTGTGCACATGGTTAAACAATACCCTGGGAAATCCCAGCAAAGCTCCATGCTTTCAACTCCTCTGTGAGCAGCTCAAATCCAGAGCTCACATACTGAACAAGTCCTTTTTTCATTCTTTTTTTTTTTTTTTTTTTAATCTGCCTAGCTCTGTTTGTTGCATTTATTCATAACAGAAGGGCAGCAATTTCAGTCACCAGTTCCAGTCCGTTTAACCCAACCCATAATACCATCATTGTAGTCAACTTGCTGAGAGCTGGAAAAATTAGACATACCTGTTTGTAATGAATGCTGATAATTACACAACAAACAAACAACAAAGCAGCCTGCTAGATCCAATCACTTCCTCAATTTGGAGACATTAACATTGATAATTACATACTGTGGAAGCTCAGAGGCACTAAACAAGATTGCATCCTCCCTACTCATCATAGAAGACATCACCAGAGCAGAGAAACTTACACTCCAGGAGGGAGAAGACACATGACACTGTTTCTACAGATGAGGAATGCAGTACAGAACCAACCACTCAGCCAAAGATGTAACACAGGATAGAGCTGGAACCAAGTTAACTGAGTACCAGAAATACTTGCCACTAGCTTTGGCACCAAGGCGTCTTTCTAAGACAAACTCCTGGACAAATCTGAAAGATCTTGTTAGAATGTACAGGATGCACAAACTCCATTTCTCTGTGTAATTCTTTTGAAAAGCAGTTTCAATTTCCTAGTTTTCTATATATGAACCTTCAAGGGTAATGGAGCTTTTATATCTGACTGTTCATGTGATGAAAATTAAATATTTTTAGTCTCTATGGGGAACGATGCACCACAGACAGTGACATTTACATCCAGATGCTCCATTTGTGTGTGTGTGATACAAAATCTTCAATAAGCTTATTTCTGCATTCCTGATTTTCTGTTATCATCAGTGCCTGAAAATGTGATTCACATAGAAATGCTTTTATCATACGTGGAACAAAGCCATGAATTTCCAAACTTTACCAGCTTTGACCTTCTTTTTTTCCTTTTCCATAATGCTGAACAGTTATTGAAATTGCACTAGATCAGAATATAAAAATTCTCCTGTCCAGCATTTAATTCCTGTGAAGACAGACTGATAGAGCAGAGTTTGCTGAGCCTGGAGAAGAGACAGCAGTCTTCTAGTACCTAAAGGGGGCTTGCAAGATGGTTGGAGAGGGATTTTTCATAAGGACATCTATGATAGCACGAGAGGGAATGGCCTGAAACTGAAAGAGGGCAGGTTTAGAATAAGTGTTAGAAAAAGTTCTTGACTGTGAGGGTGGTGAGGCACTGGAACAGGCTGCCCAGAGAGTTTGTAGACTCCCTGTCCCAGGAGGTATTCAAGACCCAGGAGGTATTCAAGGATGGGGCTGTGAGTAACTCGATCTAGTAGAAGATGATCCTTAAGGTCTCTTCCAACACAAACCACTCTATGATTCCATTATTAATTTGATTTATGCCTCCATCTCCACAAGACTGTACTCTCTCAAGTCCATTTATTAGTATATTACAAAAACAATGCAATCTACACAAATACAGATACCTTTTAAAGCAATCACTGCTTTCCACGCCCTGCACTTGCAGCAGGATGAGGTCTCACTTGCACTGCACGTCAAGCTACAATTATGAAGACACATCAGCATGTTTGCAAGGCAGCAGCATACAAAAAGTCTGATCTTACCACCACTGATGCTGGAGGCTGAAGAGTGTAGGAACAGATTTGTAATAAAGGGCTGTAATAAATACCTGACTTTGGTGCTCATTTTACACACTGCCATGAAAAAATCCCATGTGCTTTAGATCCCTCAGCAGGACACTGGCAAGTTCACCAAGTGCCCAGGAAATTTTCAGGCACAGAATAGAGGTACCTTGCAGTGCAAGGAGCAGACAGTCTGAGCCTTGGGCTTTGGGCTCCCAGGTCTCAATTTAAGCAGGCTGGATCCTGCACAGAGCTAACACCTTGTTATATGTTCATGTTCCTTTTCCAGGTCTTTCATAATTCCTCATCTATCAGATCTCCCCACTTAAGTTCCTCTCATCCTAGCACATTGGCACCAAAAACACAGACCTACTCTGAACATTTTCAAAATGGTATTTAGCCAAATATCCCACTACATCAAAGATGAAACACCTCAAAAGAACATGAACATTTCAAGAGAGTTTTGTTTGTGACCAAAATGAAACCTTCCAACCAGATACCTGAGGGCTTTGATCTCAAACTCGGCATGTCAACGCGGCTCTCTTTCACAGAGGCATTTGAAAGGCTCTGCTTTGTATTTTATTCCCACAAAAGATACAAAAATGCTTCAGAAACCTCAAGAACTTTCCATGGGATGGCATGGCTGTTCTTGATCCATTTCTGCCGTAACACTTCAAGGGGAGGGGCTCAGGTTAGGATGCTCATGTCAACCATCTTGGTCATTCAAAAAAGAGTGACTGAAAACATGCTGCAAGTTCCCCTCATTTTTCTTAAAAAAAAAAAAAAAAAAAAAAAAAAAAAAAGCACTAAAATTATATAAGAAATCACTGAGCATTTTGCCACATTCTCCTAAAAAAGCCCGAACGAAGAATCATCGTATTAAAGTAAGGTTCATGATTACAAAGTATCTGGGAACCTCTTGTATCAGTTTTTTCTTTCTACACTGTGTCCAATTAGTCCTTAGTTTGCTTTAAGCTTTTATATAAGGAAAAGGGTAGCTTGGTTCATGTCTTTTTTTAAAAGACACTTAGTAGACATTTTGTGCAAGTAATTACTGAAGTTGCAATAGAAGAAAAAAAAAAAAAAAAGGCTATTTCCTACTCCATTACTGTACATTAATATATCTTCCCTGACATTTACTGTCAGGACTCAGTTTTTCTTATCATCAATCTACTTCACACAATTTAGTGTCTTACTGGATGGAAACTTTTCAGACTAAGAATATCCCACAGTCCTTCTGTTGCGTGATGATTCCTACCACTTTAGGTGTCTGTTTTATCAATCACAACAACTACAGACTTTTCTGAACAATGAAGTCGAAAGTGTGAATAAGATTCAGAAAATGTTGCCTTTGCATGACATGCCCTCTCAGGAACAAAGAATTTCCATTTTCTATCTACCTTTTGGCCTTTCACATTTCTTGAGTGTAATTTGTGTTTGAAATCAGAACAGAGTACAGGCTGATGCAACAGGTTTTCTTCATTTTAAACAGATCACATGTTATTCTTCTGCCACGTGGACTCTTGTATTACTCTCCCAATTCCTCATTACACTGCAGACAGTTCATATGGTCACATGAAATTACTGTCAGGATAAAAAAAAGTGTTTAATTCCAAGTGTCCTGAACTTACTCATTGATAGCTTTCTGCTTTGCTTGTATCCAGACGACTCTTTAATGGGAATGAAGGACAAACTGGATTATTTCAGCCCAGAAGGGTGAAGCCAGAGAAAAGACAAAATTATTGCCAACAGAAGAGAGCCAGTCATGCAGCTCAGGCACCACTGCACTGGGCCAGAGAGGCCTCTGAGCCTGCTGGGCAGACTAAGACCAAGCTGCAGGAAAGGTTCTCACACTTGCAAGTGTTCCAGCCCCAGAGCTGGAGCTGTGCCAGTGCAGAAGAATCATTTCTACACCCCGCTTCAGCTCAGATAGCATATTTATGTATCTGCACATAACCAAAATGATCATGGGGTGAATGATGCTCAGCAAATGTCTGAGAAGAGCTGTCAGGCTTCATCATTTTCAGCATCTTCAAACAGTTTTTGTTAAAAGAAAGAAATGGATGGATGTCACTGGTTGAAGGGCTCACTTCTAGCAGTGAAATACAAGGAGGCAGCGACTGAGAGGGTGCTGAAAGTTTCTGATATTTTTCATGCAGCCCAAAGATAAGAAGGATACTTGGACATGTCACAGTTTTCAAAGCAAAAGGATCATTCCTATTCACAATATCATAAAAAATCGAGAATACCCATTTGATAATTCTGACAGAATAATCTGTCAACTGTGAGGGATTAAAACTGAAGAGTGAAAGTGAACAATGAGGTGCAAAAAGGCAGGGATCTGCTCCAAAGCAGCAACAAATGATAGCTTCTTCAGGTGTAAGGTCTTTGCAGCAGGGGCATCTTGTTTGTTGCTTATGCAAGAGGTAGCAGGGTTATGATCCACATGTACTGCTGCTAGTGCCACCTTGACTAGAAACAGAATGGGCTGCAGAATTGGCAAGTCTGGAAGGCAAACAAAATTGCTAGATTCAGCAAAAGATTGTGCAATTCCTGTAGAACACAACTTCCAAGCCCCTGAGAAATGCTGCTGTTATCTCACCTGATGAAAGGACCTTGCATTCCATAGGAAATAGCAGGTAAATAATCATACCCCACCTGAAGAGGAGGGACTCCATCAGCAACCATGAAATTTCTCCTCCTCCAACAGATGCAAAGTGGGATTCCTGTGAGGAAAGGAGCTTAAAGGTTGTGATATCTTCTTTGTTTAAGCTCCAGCATCAGTGGCAAGTTGCTGTAACATGATGAATTAAAAAAAAAAAAAAAAAAAACCAAAAAAAAAAAAAAAAAAAAAAACAAAAACAAAAACAAACAAACAAACAAAAAAACCCCACACCCACAAGGTTCCAGTTCAGAAGGTGCAAAAAACAGCTTCTCCAAATGAAGAATTTTATAGTCTTGATTCAGGTGTTTGTGCCTGACTTCTTGGTGTCATCCAGGATATCACTCATCACCACTTTCCTCCCACATACACTCCCCCCACCCAAAAAAAAAAAGGCCTGAAAAAGTCTCTGTACTGCAAGGAAATACTATGGACAAAAGCTTAATCTGTCCATTAGTGAGGTGCAATATCTAATATGTAACTTGGCCTTCCCTCATACTCCCATGGATCAATGGAAAGTTCTGGTTATCTGTAAGATAAAATATCATGCCATTAGCAGAAGCCATTCATGACAAACAGCTCAAGCATTTGATTTCTGCAGAAGAGTAGATGTTGATTTTTGCTCTAGCTGATTTTTGCTCTAGCTCCAGCAAAATAGTGATTAGTTGGAAGCTATTCAGTGTTCCAGTGCCAAGGTGGGTAAAAAGCACCAAACAACATCTTGTGAACATCTTTGCTCTCTGTTATTAAAAGAAAAAATTGCACATTCACGATACCTGTCACAGTTAGTTCTGGTGACTTCATTTCTGTCTCTCTTTTCTAGGCACAGGTTAGAGGTATTTGATATAACTCCACAGTGCATGTTTCTCTATTGAAGGGTGTCAGAGAGTGCTGCCAAAGCAGGGATAGATTATGGGCTTAATCTCAGAAGGAAATTCACATGCATGTTCAAGTAGAGCAGTCTCAGCTTCTGGTAGTTGTTCCTCGAGGAGCAGAGCAAAAAGAGCCCCAGAGCACTGCCCCACACTCAGCACAAGCCTCTGTGACCCCAGGAGCAGCTGGTCAGGGTCTGACCAGAGAAATCCCCACTTTTCTTGTTCTCCAGCTGTCTCATTCTCCCCTGGGCAAAGCTTGTGACACAGGGAGATGTAGATAAAGCTCTTTCAAAATTTCACCAAAAAAAAAAAAAAAAAATCATATGGTTGGAACGTACAGGGAGAAAAGAAGTCAGGCTACATTAGAATTATTCTGTCTTCTGACCTGGCCCACAGCTCCTGTCTTGTGAGCAGCCTTCATTTACAGTTCCCTTTGCACACATTTAGACAAGCCTGAGGACTCATTTGTCTTCCAGGGATGCCTTAAGCTGTAATGAATGTTTTACTATATAGCTCCATAAGTCTTTAGGATGAAAGGAGCAATGTAAACACAAATAATTTACTAATGAAAATCATTAATAATAAATGTAATTACAGAGCCTTTGTAATGATTCAAGATCTTCAGAATATTTCAACATCTGCATTATCCATTTATGATTTTAAAACAGAAGAAGATAATAGAATTTTTACAGAAATCTTTAAAAGGAATTCTACACAATTATTAAACCAGTAGGAGTTTCTCCTGAAGGAGAAAAAATCCAGGGAATGGAGAAAAAATGGAAGGGGAACAAATCTTTAAAATATGATTTCTGTTTCTAGGCCATAGAAGTATATGCACAATTTGAGACTGGGTGGGAGGGGGATTATGGCTAACTTGAATAGAGTCAAGACCAGCCATAGATTATGGCACTGAATATCACCAGTGGAAAAAAAAATCATCAACATTTAAAACAAAATAGTAGCTAAGAAAGTGGAGGGAAAAGCAAAAGGAGATTGTTTCTAAAGGAAAATAAAAAGAAAATAAGAAAGGTCACATAAACCAAATAACATATAGTTAGAAAATTTTACATCCCATTTATATTCCTCTTTATGTCATCACATTTTTCCTTACATAAACAAACTGAATGTTCAACAACATAAACATGTGCAGTGGTGTCGCTCCTCCATAGAAATCTTCCGTAACTTTTCCAAATTATTTCTTTCTTCAAGATGAAGAGGTTTTCATTTTTTTAACCACTGCACACATCATGAGTCAAGACTTAATAAAGAAACATCCAGCAGCACCAGATATCAGAACTGAACAATTAACTGGTCCATTCCTTCTCTCCATCACCTTTGCTAGCGCTACAGTCTTTACATATTGCCTGATAAATCAGAGCTTTTTAGAGAATAAAAGCTGCTCCCCCAAACAGAGTTTTCTCACAATAAACCTTTATGATACCAGACTTTTAAGGTATCTTCCCTGCCTTTCTTGTCAGGACCCAGCACATATTCTAGGTAGACTTTTCATCTCTATTGATGCATTCTAAAAGTGGGAGTAAAATGTAAGCAAGAACAGGATGAATGGGAGGAGTCACAAAAGCTTTACTCAACCTCTACCCATTGCAAATAATAAAACAATTGCTTCAAACAGAATTCAGTGCTGCAATCTTTGACTTCAACAAAAACCTGAGTCAAAATTACAAAGCTAGGCCTCAGTAATATAAAATCTTCAGCAATGTTATTTATCACTAGAAATCCAGCAGGTGTTATTTTAGTTTGAAGGAAAAAAAATGAAAAAAAAAAAAAAAAAAAACAACACCTTAAAACATTATTTTGCCCTACTAATTTTTGGAAGGTTTTAAAATTACCACTAGTATTTAATGACTGCCACAAGATTTTTCAAAAAGTCATGATCTGTTCATGATCTATTCAACACAAGTGTTTTCTAGAGAAACTCAAGCTGACATGCCTGCTTGATGTTCACAAATCGTTTTGAAGATGAAAAGTAAGAAGTGCTAAACATTAAGCTAGTCTGACCATCTTCTCATTACAATACAGATAGACAATCTCTCAGAACAAGAAAAACGAGACACAAAGCTGGTCTGGTGAGGATCCTGTTTTGCCTTTGAAAAATGTTCAAGTAATTGATAGTTTCAATAGTACATAGTTTCAAAGTATTAAGCATTCCTTTGCTCAGTGCTTCAAAGGGGTCCCCATATGCCTAGAAATGCAACTATTTTCCTTTTCATGTTTGATAGGAAAAAGTATTAAAAAGACTCTTAAAAATACAAATAAAGAGATCTATCCACTTTTTGATCCACCTTTATCTGAAATTAAAAAAGAAATTTGAGTGCTTTACATGTCCCCCTGTAATGAAAAGCCTCACAAAAAGACTCTGATGTGGAACTAATTTGCATTCAGAATGTGCTGAATGGCCTACAGAGACTATAGTAACCTTTAGAGAATCTTTGCTGCATTAAAAAAAAGCAATTCATATTCTACCTCCTTCTACAGAAAAATGAAAGGTTGAAAGATGTAAATTACACAAAACAAACAAACCTTTCATAGTATATTATGAGCTTCAGGTTTCCTGTGCACTTACTAAAATTTCTGTAACTCCTCTTTCAATTTCAAGCAGAGTAAATTTGAGCTATTTGACAAATGCCTTATCACCATTTGATTTAAGTGTTGCCACATACAGAAGCATATTTCAAGGAATAAAGCGTTAAGAAACAACTTCTTTGAACTTCCTTACTGTCTCACTCATGCCATCAAAGGGAGGATAACTTTTTTATTATTTAAAGCTTACATAATTTCTAGCCTGTCTAACTGACTTTAAGCTTACATGACCACATGGTGTATGTGCATCTTCACATATCCTTAATTCAAGTGTTGGAACCCGCTGACCCATGTCAACAGATTTTAACAGGGTGGTCAAAGCCATAAACAGAATTAAATTCCTGTTCATCCCATGAAAATAAGGGGGTTAAGGAAAAGAAAAGCATCCTCTGAAAGCCTTAATTAAGAGATTGGAAACAACATACACTCATCCCATGTGAGAGACAGTGAGCCTTTCTAAAGACACAGCTGACTCAGAAAGTGTCTGTTAGACACCAGGATTCCCTTGGCTTCAGTGTTTGTGGGGTTCTCCACTAAGGGGCAACCAAGTTAACTCCAAAAGCAGTGAATAGTTATTTGATGCCAATTCCTTATCCCCACCATGCAGCATCATTAAAATTACCTTTCATCCACCAAAGCTGTCTGTCTTTCCTTTTTTACCCTTGTCCTTATAACAGCTCTCCTACATAACGAGGCCACATTGCTTCCCCAGATGCCCCAAATCCTTGCATCAACACTATTATCTTGGAACCAGATGGGAGAGAAGGGCTGTGAGAGGCCCTCAAGCCTTCCCCTTGCCCAAAGGTATGATCAGCTAGATCTGAATTATTTTGAAATGGTGTTTATCTAACCTGCTTTCAGAAACATCCCCAACCTTCCCCAGCAACCTCGGTCAATGCTTATGAACGTGACTCGTTATCTTCACAGCACACAGGAAGGACAGGCTCTGTCCCTACATCTCAGCAACTGTCTTTTACCTACAGGTTTCAATAGGCTTCCTACTCTTCTTTTTGCAACTAAATACACTCTATTCTTTCTACTTTTTTTTCCATCTACACTTGTTGTGATTTTCATTGCTCTATTCCAAAATTTACCACTTGATATCTGCTAATTGCAGCGTCCAAAACTGGACACAGCACTTCTTATTTGGGGCTTGTAAGATTTCTTTTGAAGTGTTTGCCTTAAGCATTTTCCAGAAGTTTCTTTATTTTTTGCAGAGTCCTTTTCCCCAGTGAATCCACTACCTGCTAACCCAACCCCTCCCTTCTCCCCAGTCTCCCTGACACTCCACCCTGTCATGTGCAGGACAGCAATTAAACACATTTTTTTCCTCCCTTCCCCAGATGATACAAACCCAGCAAGACTACAAGCTCTTCAGGGCTGAAACCATCTTAAAAGGCACTTAGCCATAAACTATTAGCTATAATTCTCTGTACTAGCTATATAAAATATATTAATATGGATATATCATATATCTATATTAACTATAATTAGCTATACTCAGCTGATAAGTAAGAGTAAATATGGCATTTCAGTGCCACTGGAAATCAAATTTGAAGAGTCCATCTGGAAAAGGATGCAATTTCCCATATTGTCCGTTCATCAGCCTTTTGCTCAGCCCCTCCTTCTTTCTTGTCAGAGATCGCTATAAACCCATCATTGGGTTTATAGACCCATTCTGGTCTTCAGCACAATGACTGGCTCAAGCCCAAAACTGGGGCTTGACTGGGGCCCTGAGCTGTCCCTGGGTTGAAGCACCAAAGGAGTGTGGCTGCTCTGGAAGGGTGCTGATCCCCATGGGAAGGTCTGGGACAGGAGCACGGGCAGACCGTGGAGCCCTGGCAGATCTGACCTCATGGAAATCCCACTGCAGAGGTGAAAGACACCACCTTGGTGGAATGATATTTACAGACACTCCTTCTGTCATAGCAATCAGAGATTCTAGAGTACAGGAAGCAAAAGAAGCAGGCACACAAAACAGAAGAGAAAAATAAGCAGCGATCCCATGAGGTCCATAAGAGCTTTCAGCATTATACATGGATTTTACACAGAAGGCCATCAAACTACAGCCTGCAAGGACACTGATCTTAACAGGAATTCAAGTCAGGCACCAAATTACCTTTGAAGACCTGGGCTTTAATTACTGCTGTTACAGAAAATGGTGTAAAACCTGCTGACGAATGGCTAATGCCTACCAGGAGTTTTGCAAGCTCTCAGCACAGTCTGCCTCTCCTCCGAGGAACACTTCATATCAGACTGGAGGGAAAGAAGAAAGAATGAAGCAGAAGTTGAACAATGCCAGCCTGCACTGCTGAGTAAGAACAGACTCACTAAAAGTAAACACACTGAAATACTAATTTAAAGCCACAGACCCCCATCAGCTGCCTAGCAAAATCCACCAAATCCCTAGTGGAATGAATCACACATTTTGGGATCAAAGCTGTCCCAGTAAGGTCACAGGAGTATGTGTGGCTGCTTTACCTCTCATCCTGTTCCTCCACCATGCTGGCAATGTGCTTTTGCTTACAGTAAAACTGTGTCAGAGGCCTCAGGTCAGTGCCAGATGAACAGGGCTAAATTACTGTGAAGTTTGTGTTCTGAAAATAGCTGTATGTTCTTTTGATATTTTAATTTCAGTAAAAACACAAATTAGCAGGGAAAAAAATATCCCATCTGTCATCCCGGTAGTGCTTCATGTTTACTGAAGTAGTGCTCATTTACTGATGGCATTTTGCAAGAGGCCACACCTTACAGAAGCCTGAGAATTTTGGAATGGAGGTTAATTCCAATGAGAAAAAATTCCTGTGTTGCATGTAATTTTGTGTTAGTTTCCTGGAACGGGAAAGACAACAAAATCAGAGTAGTGACAACAGCCTTAAAAAAATAAATTGAAGATACTGTTGGAAATGTAAAAAGGCACAAAATGCCAGCAAGTTTTAGAAAATATATCTGTAAAAATGTAGATAGCAGATACATGACAGCAAATGTCATTGTGTCTCAAAATAATGATGCCTTCTTCTTTATATTACTCACACAGCTCTGCCAAAGGACTTTTCTTACTCATTGTTCAAAAACTTCTTCATACTTAAGCACTAAAACACTGAAACTGCCATTTTTGAGCAAAGACTCCATCAAATCTATATTCTATATCATGTTTTGTGATTCCATGAAGTCCATTTTCATTCTACTAGCATGCTTCAGACTGTTTTAATTCCTGAACAGCCACCAGATAATCTGCTTTCAGAGGAAATTCTTCCTGCATCCTAAAACAAGGAAGGTTCTCACAACATGATTTCTACCCATTTTAATTTTTTTTTTAATTCTTGCTATTATGGTTTTAATTGCTATCATGAGCTGTATGTGCTCAGTTTTGAATCCTACTAGTCCAAGCAATCACACAGTATGCATTTGTTATTGTACTCAGGTGTATACATATATCCCTCTGAACTCAAGGTTCAGTCTCACGCCTCAAAAACCATCTGCGTTTTATACAACTCAGTAAAAAAAAAAATATACAGTTTTTGTCACGTGAAGTTTACATATTTCAGCATAATGAACACAGAGTTTAAGTCCAGCTTATGCACACTAAGCGATCTGAAAAAAGTCCACGCTTGTGCTTTCAGTGAGAGTGGTTGAAAAGCGGGAAACAGAACAATTGCTTTACAGAGGCGTTGCTTCCTTTAATAATTTGTGCCACATAAAGAATACTTTTCACACTAGGTCATTCAAGAGAGATTTTGGTGGAATGCGATCATTCAGTTTATGCAGCAAAACCAAGCTACCACGATTTAATTCTGCTGTGTGCTCAAATTTTATATTGTACACCCATCAGTTGTTAAAGCATAGCTCCTGCTAAGCTGAAAGCATAAAAGAAAGAGTCTCGTTTCACTTCTGAAAAGCCTGAAAATGTTTTATTCATGTATCTGTAGCACATACATTGCAGGGAGTATTGCTGGATTCAAGAGAGAATTGAACAACCCTTCACAGATGAGATTCTGTTAGCTTAGGATTTTGATTGGGCAGTAAAGAATCTATCAGGTTTTTTCTTCAGCTCCAGGTCATTCATTCTGGACATTTTGATGAAGTCTAAACCACAGCAATTATGCATTCATGAGTAGGATGCTGAGGGTTTCACTTGGAAAACTGAAGGCTGATAACCAAAGTAAGGATCAAGTATCTTTCCTGAGGCTACTGCATAATGATGAAAAGACCACATCTCAGAGCACGTATTGCAGAAAGCCTAGCGCTGCTCTTCAAGCTGCTGTAGATAAACTGGTGGATTTAAACTAACCAGCCCTTCATCTGTCGGGGCTCAGTAGACCTCTACAGTGCATCAAACATAATGTGTGTTCTAGAATGAAGAGCTTTGTGCTGCTACAAGGCAGAGCTGACAGCTCCTGTTTCAAAGTTATCTTTAATGCAAAAACAAGAAACGTTCCCAACTGTATCCATTACAATAAAGATGCTGGGTGATAAAGTCTGCTACCTAAATCATTTCAGTCATGTATGGGAAATCAAATCTCTATAAGCCTGAATGCACACAAAATGCAAATCACTCTGAACTGCCTCTAATACAAGCACATTCACATCCATCCTCAATTTCAGATACAAGGTGTTATTGTGAGCTCACTGCAGAGCCTGGTGTAACCCGAGTCTAGGGAAATGCTGACTTGGAAAGATGTGTGACAAAGAGCCCAGCCCTGCAAGTGTTTGTTCCCATGAGCCCTTCCAGAGGCCAAGAGGCTGCATAAGAACGACTCTGGGGAGAAATCACTCCATATTAAACAATGTACTAATAACATTAGAGAGCAGGCTGCAGTCCCCAGCTAGCTCGAGGGTATTTGCATTGTACAGGCAAAACTTAATTTGATGGATTTGGCTAAGAGTTGGGAATGGCTTGTCAAAATAACCCTGAGTTCATTTATTGAGACATTAACAATGTCCCATCCCCACATGGACAAAGGGGGACTACCTTTGGTACAACACAGCATTGCCTGTACGCTGCTCTTGTGTGGAGAAAGGCTCAGGGGACAGGGCTGTGTCTTGCTGAAAACAAGGAGGCCACTAGCAGTGGTGTTGGATCTGGCCCAAAATACTTCACCTAGTAGAGATTTTTGCTGAATAGAAGTTGTTCATTCAAAGTCCCTGTGGATTTCTAAACTAGCTGAAATCTGCCATTTGGAAAAATATAAGGGCTATTCAGAGTATGATGCTGAGAAGGAAGGAATAGTAAGCTGCACACAAACTGTAAGTGCTCATTTTAGGTATTTTCATTCAAATAATAACACTATACTTCATTCAGGACTTATGTGGCTAGCATATGTTTACAACGAAAGCAGTGCCATGATCAAACAGAGCAGTATTGTTTCAGAGTCATTGCAATATACACTATCCAGACACTTCAGCTGGACAGTTCTGTGAAAGTGAGAGGCATAGGTAAGAGCTGGCTCTAGTTATTGTAGGTGTCATTTAAAAAAATTAAGTAGTTGTGAAGTGCGTAGGCTCCATTCTCCTCCCTCCCCTTCCGCCCTCCCCGCTTTGTTAAATACATCCATCACATCCTCTTTCCCTGGGTGGATTTCTTCATCACTGATTCCATTGTCCTGTGATGGAATGGAACAGAACAAAGGTTACCAGATCATTTTTCTAAATCACTCATCTGGTCTGGTGAAAACTCTAAAACTCAAGAGAATTTAAATAGCTTAAATGCTATTAAAGAGCAATCTGGCTCTATTTCTCAAATAAAAAAAAAAAAATTAAAATTTTGAAAAAAGCATGGCACCAGTTCAGCCAAGCATCTCATTATGCCTGATTATTTCACAAAAACTTCCAACACATTGCTTTACTTCTTTTATTGTACTGGCATATCATAGAATTAAGACCCATTGTTGCAGCCTTTTTCCTTGTCTGCCTGTCTTTGGAGAGAGGTTATTTTTAGTTTTATGTTTTTAAAAAAAGGTACACAGCCAGGGTGGTTGGTTGATTTTCCTGCTTTCTCTTGGAACATTTGGAGAAAAGCTAAACAAAGGAACAACGTGCTTTGATACTCCCTGCACGTTCTAAGATTTAGTTAAACAGCCAGCTTTGATAAACTTATCCTGCTCCTTGGTTTGCTCAGCCTACTGGAAAAGCAAAGGAACAGAAGCAAAGGCCTGCCACGCCGCATTCCCTCGGCAGCCTTGGGAGGCCTCTCCAGGGGCCTCTTTCCCACTGACAAATGCAGCCTAAGCATGCCTAAGTGCTTAGGTACTTGTAAATGTGTTTCTCCACATGTAGGGAGTGAAGATAACCACAGAGAACAAGCTTGGGCCTTTAAAGGGTGTTAGAAAGGAACATACCTGGAAAACAACACAGACACAGTTTTGGAACATCACAAACTGCAACTATTTGTTACTGAATGCTCATCTGGTTAATTTTTGCTTTAAAGCAATTTTTGCATAAATTCCTACTTCTTTTGGTCTCTGTCCTTCATCAAGCATGGTTCAACTTTCATTATTGGGATATACCTACAGTATTAGTGTAGTCTGTGGGAGGCAGAAACCTTAAGCAGTTCATTCACATTGCTTGATAACCAGAAGCTGAGAAACAGCTTTAGCCATCATAAGAAAAACTGCTCATTGCCACCAAAAGAAATAAAGAAAACTCTGTCTTAGCGCTGTTTGTCTAACATGAAAACATAGTCATACTTTGAAAGGGAAGAGGCTGTAATAAGCATGGAAAACTTACTACAGTTACTAGAGATGCTAACCAAATCTCGCTCCCTGGTTTCAAAGCGCAATCCAGACTCCCAGTGGCACAAAACCTTCCAGAGAAATAAAACTAATTACACTTCAGCATTTCTAGACCTTGAGGTTTTTAATCACATATACCATCTTGCTTAACAGTTCATTCACTTAACACAGGCAAGGTACAAGTTTTTGTAGAAGTGTCTGGAAGTGCATGTAGAATGCATTGCCTGTCCACTGTTTTATTTACAGGTTTTTTCAATGAAAATCAGTAGCTAATAAATCAAAGCATTATTACACAAACACAAAATACAATCATTAACACTTTACTGGATACAAATGATAAGCATAAGGAAATGTCCATGTACGCTCACTGACATGAATTTGTGTTAGCTTGCTACTAATATATGATACTGCGAATCGGTGGTAATAAAACTGAAAGACAGATGTGTATTAAAAAAAAAATTAGAGAGCCACTCATGTTTGACATGATCTTATACTGAGATAAATATCTACAGACAGTGGTATGATCATGTACATTCACATGTGATCATATCAACATAGTTAATTTTTTTCTGACAAGATATCGTCATCAAGGTAGTTGAACCTCCTCAACAAAGCTTGCTAAGATCAAATACCAGATAATATTTTCTAAAGTGTTGGATGATACAGAAACAATCTGTGCAAGTGTAGCAATTTTGATTCAGAAAAGAATTTAAAAAGTAGTATTTACAAGGTAATTTTTAAATTCAGTGATTAAATTAAGACTCTAGTCTTCATATTCCAAACACCTGTTCGTTTAATTTCTTTTTTTTTTTTGGCAGTTTGCTCTCCTCTCCCCATTCCTTCTCCCCACCACAGATATTAGCCCAGGTTTAAAGTAGACTATTGCAATTAAAATTCTTCAAAAACCAGTAAGTTATTCACCTTGTGCCAAAAAAAAAAAAAAAAAAAAAAAAAAAAAGAGAGAAGCAACACTATAACATTACTCATAAGATTCCATAAATCCTTCATAATTAAGGAAAGTTCCAGGAGCAAAAAACTTATACAACTTGGGAGGAGAAATAAAGTAAATAGGAGACATACATCCATTGACTTTTTTGCTTGTTTGTTCTTTCTGAATTTCATTTACAAAAAGCTCCTGGTACTTTTTCTAATGTTTCCACACCTCCTTTCTCTGGCACATATGGTTTAATATACAAACAATTTAAATAAAATGTCAAATTCAAATTCCCACCATAAATAATTCCACTCTTATGAAAACTGGTGGGGTTTTAGCTAATTCAAAACTAGCCCTGCCTGGCTAACCATTTGGTTAGGAATCAGGGGTTAAATAAGAGGATTCTTGCAAAAAAAATTGTTATTCTATTTTAGCCTTGTAACAAATTAATATAAATGAAATCTAGAAGAAACCCTTTTCACTGATGTTGTTTCTTTTTCATAAATCCTAATACCCATAAGTTATAACCATACAGGCTGTGCAAGAAATAGAATTATTTGAGCTTTTCTGGGTTTTCTAGGGATTCTATGAGCCTGTTGATGTTTTTGAACTTAAACAAAAAATAAAAACTCTTGAAGTCCTTATTCTAAATGGTAGATAAACTCTCTAGCCTTTTTTCTTCATGGAGTGTTATTATCCATCCTTATTATAAGATACTATATTTCTTCTCAGCTTTAAATTTGGTTTGTCAGTACTGTCTCTTTTGGTTTCCATCTTGTTTTTCAGATTCCAACTCATTTGGTGAAAGAGCTCATAATTTTACCTCCTTGCTGAAGCTGATCTTTTCACACTGGTCAGCTTTGAAAGTCAGAATATTGAGTGTTTCTCTAGGTCAGACTGGTAATAATTTGAGTATGGAGTGGAACCAAGCTGGTTTGATGTGGAGTTTGGATTGATTTCTTCTCATGCTGGGTTGGAGATCTAGCCATCTCAGGCGGTTCAGGAAACGGGGTGGGGAGTGGTAGCCATTTCCATGCCAGAGTCTCTTAACAGCAAAAATACAGAAGAGAAACGGAGAGAATGAAAAAAAGACTTGTGGTTGAGTGAAGAGAATTTCCATGTCCGTGAGTGGTGGTATTGTTCACTGAATTTGTGACAGCTGACAGAGAAGTGGAACTTGCTGAAGAATTGTTTGAAGGTGTTGGACTTGTTCCATTGTTACTTGTTCCACAGTAGATCTAGAATGTGGAAAGGAGGGGAAGTAACAAAAAGGGTTATATTGTCTCTTTTTAAAAATCAGAATACATAGTAGCAACAAACACTGTGTAGCCCCCCTCAGCCACAGCACTCAAATGACATATACAAGTGCTCACGCCTTTCATTGTGCAGCTAAGGACAAAGACATTTTGAATTGCACGTGTAGGATTTGTTAAAGAAAAAAATCTAGTATTTTTGCAAATGTATTTGCATAACTACTACTTTATGAAAATCCTTTAATCTTTTCCTAAATTAGAAGACACATAGGTTTCAAAAAACCTCAGGGGGAAAAAAAAGTGCAAATGTAGAGCTATGTAAAGGCAAATCTTAGGATAAGAAAGACTTTCAAACAACTGTGTGAATTGCAGTCAACATGTGCAGACTAAGCCACAAACAAAAATATGAGGAAACAACGGTCAAGAATCTATTGATACTGTTTCTGGGGCTGGTTCGTGGCTTCCTTTGAAGCAGTGGTGGGGCTTAAGGTGAGTGGATTTAATACATCAGCCTCTCTTATCTTGGTGTGGTAGCACTGAACTGCAGAAGTTAGAACAATGAAACCATACTGATTAAATCACAACCTATTGACATTCTTGAAGACACAAAAAAGAAGTGCAGTGAAAAGGCCATATATTAGCAAATTTTTAAAATGCTGACAGAAAGCAAAATGAAAAAATACCCTTTTCCCCTCATAACTCTGCATTATAGGGACAGAACAAAAACTTGCACTCTGTGCAACTCACTATCAAGTTATTTCCTACATATGCACAGGAAAATTTTCAAAGATAACCTAAAGTATTTTTATTCCTGTGGAAAAAAGCATGTGAAACACAAGGGTGAAAAACAAGAGCAAGAATCACATTTTCTCATCCACAAAAATGAGCATAATACAGAAAGCTTGGCTTCAACTCCATGGAAGCAAACTTGTATTCCACCAGAGCATTCTGGTAAGCTCTTAGACTTAATTCAATTAAATTCATATTTTTAAAAAGAGGTTAGTTAGTTTAATAAGTAATTCTGTCCACAAAAGGTGTCCTTATTTTCTCATGTTTCTAGTGCTGCTGAGAAAATAGATTAGCAGGGAAAAAAAATATCAATCCCTCAATACAGAAGCAATGAAGTCAATGTTAAATTAATTAGAAAATTGCATAAGCACTTTCTTTCAGTATTTCATACTGAAAAAAAAAGCATACAATAGAAGAACATAAGAATGGTGTAAAGCTTCTGGTATTTAGCATTTTTGGCAATCGGCACCGTGCTGGAAGCAATTTAGGACTGCAGGATAAAAATTGCTGTGTTGAAGTTTCTGTTAAAACCGGTCTGAAAGTGATCAATAGTGAATTGCTGAGTTAATAACCTACAAGGCAAGTGCCAGCCTGCCCTGGAATTTTTTTCAGTCTTCATACAAAGACTCCACCATCATTCCAGTCTTGGCTATGTATATATTAAGATTTCTTGGTTTTAAACAAAAAAACTAGTTGCTCAATTTTTTTTTTTTTTTTTTTTTTTTTTTTTTTTTTTTTTTTGGTGGAAGAGAATGGGCTTATGTCCAAGTTCCCCAGCATCACAGTAGATGGGACCCCAGAGGTTTTCTCAACGTGAATGAGATAAATACCGGTAACCCAAAGGGTCCGATCCTTCTCTCAATCACTGCCAAGGGCAAGACTCCGCTGAGCACAAAGGAGAAGGGATAATGCCCTTCCTTGCAAACAAAGAGGAGAGGAGGAGGGAACACGATCCAGCAATGCCGTTGCTGTTTATTTTTCTGACACTGTGCTATTCACCCTTTTGAAGAGGTGGTCTCTAGGAGCAACACACCGATACGGAGCCTCCGAGTCCCGCTCGGCTCGGCCGCTTAAAGAGAAGCGGACCGCTCCTGCATCCATTACCTTTGCGCCAAGGGCAAGGCTCGGCCAGCGCAGCAGCCAGAGGCTGGCGCCTTTGCTTCCAGCCCCTAAACCTCCCACTCCTGCCGAGAGCCGAGCCCAGCAGCAGACCCAAAACCCCGCACCTTCGGTGGGGGGGAGGATCAGACCCGGGTCCCGTTGCAAAATTTGTGCCTTCCCGGAGCTCTCTCGAGTTTGGAGGGATCGTTCTCCCTCTAATCAGCGGGCGAATGAACGCTCAGCTGCCGCTCACACCGCGGTTCCGCGGCTTTCCTTCGAGGATCCCACGGGAAAAAAAAAAAACAGGCGGCCAACTCCAACTTCATCTTTTTTGATTTGACCGGGGTAATCCACGGCACCGCCACCGCCGTCCCAGGGCTCTGGGCTCGCCCCGCCGCCCGTCCGCGCCCATCCCCGCCGCGTCCGCAACCGGGGCTGCCCGGGCTGGTTCCTCCCGCCCGCCGCCGCCGCCCCGGGGCGGAGGAGCCGCCCGCCACCCACGGCCGCCCGCGGGGCGCCGCGGCGGGCTCCGGGATGGCGCACACGAGCGGGAGCTCCTCTCGGGAGAAACCCGCCCCTCCGCCGCTCCCGAGGCGGCCGCCGCGGCGGGGAGGGTCTCGCCCTGGGGCCGGCGGAGGGAAAGCGCCGAGCCGCTCCGGGGCTCACCTGCGTGGGAAGGAGGAGGGCAAGGAGCAGGAGCCCCAGGCCGAGCCGCGCCGCCAGCGCCGTCCCCATGCCCATCTGATGCTGTCCCGCCGCGATGCTGGTACTGCTCCTGCCGCTGTGGCTGCGGGCGAGAGAGATGCGCCGCTCCGCCGCACCCGGCCCTTTTATAGCAGCGCGGGCTCCCGTGACGCCCCGCCGCCGCCTTCCCTCCTCCGCCCCACACCTCCGCTCCCGCCCTCCGGGCCCGCCGGGGCCCCGCAGGTCGCTGCCGCCCCCTCGTCCTGCGCCGCTGCGGGCTCCGCTCCCGCTGCCCGGGCTGCCCCGCGGGACCGGGGCGCGCTCGGGTCCTGCTGGCCCCTCTCCGACAGACCCGGGAGCTCTGCTTGCCCCCCTGGGCTCTTACAGGCGCTGGCCCCTCTCTAGTGTCCGCGTCGTGTTCTGGTATGGAGGGACTGGCACAGTGCTGTGGCGCTTGAGCTGCAGTTACTCCAGAGAAACGCTTATGTTTATAAAAACCACCATGCTTTTACCATTACCAAAAAAAAAATAATGAGTGAAAGAAGAAAGGTAAAAGCAGCTGTAAATATTTCTAAATGGCGGGAGCAGTGGAAAAAAGCTGGGGAGTTAAGATCCCATCTTATTCAAAGCTGCCTCACCATTAGTGCTCAGGCTTCAGACCACAGGTTGCAATTTCAAGCACTCTTTGGATCTAAATATTTTATTATTACCATTATTCTTTAAAGAAACCTATGTAACAAGTGGAACACAAAGTTCTTCCAGCTGTAGCCTCTGTGTAGGTGAGGTTCTACCTTCTGGCACAGTAAATGCTGTACTTATATTGTATCTCCCCCCTTGGCTGACTGAAAATTGATTTGGTGAGGCCCTGACACAACCTTTCTGATGTCTCAGTGTATGGACAACTGAACAAAAATAGTCTGTGTCCACTTTATAAACTACAAAAAAGAGACACTGGTGCTGATTCTATTGTCACAAAACCATTATTTCTATTTAAAAGAGAAGCAAGGTTCTCTCTTGGCTCCAATAAATCAACAGGTTTTAAAATTGGATAGATTTGCGTTTATCTCAGAACAAAGTGTGAGGAGATACCCAAGTCGAGCACTACATAACTCATTGGCCACCTTCAGGGGCTGGATTGGTTTTGAAGAGCTTCCAAGGGCATTGCTAGAACTCAGTCCAAAAGCACATGAAATGTGCAGAGATGGATTATAGAACCTCACTGTAGAACCAGGTGCTGGGACTTCTGTTGGACAATAATATTTCATTCCAAACTAAGTCTTTCATTAATTCCTTCAGAACACCCAACAAAGCTATAGTTATTCTATTTTTCCAGAAATAAAGGCATTTTGTAAGCTGCACCACCCAAGATATCAGTCCATATTCTACACCAGGATAAAAGAGCTTTTGAGAGCTATGCTAAGTCTGAAGCACTTCTGAAGCAACATTTCCTTCATTCTGATCATAGTCATAGTGCAGTCCTTAACTATAAGAGACATAGTCTGTCAATAGAGTAACTATGGAAACAGTCAACAAATTGATGGTCTTATGTCTCTGAATATTCACTGGTTGTCTGCTGAAAGCTGGATGCCAGAAGATGGATTTTCATGATTATGGAGATATAAGGAGAGAAAAAAGAGAACTGTGGAGGAATTAAAATGACAGAGGAGTGACAAAGCTGAAAACATTTCTATCACTACTTTGTCTTGCCAGTTAGTTTTGGTTGTCAGAGTTAAATGACTCACAAATGGTGGGGAAGGTCACCTTTCCATTCAGTAGACAAGCCTAACACTACAGAAAAGTGAAATTCCCTGTGAGAGAAGTCATGTGAATCACAGCAATAAAGTCAGGGCTCACATGATTCTGACACCAGATTCTCTGGAGGAGATGAAAATAAAGGGAATCTAGTTAGGGCTCTACAATAGCTAAAGCTAAGAATATTCTAATGTAAATCTGACAGAAATGGTTGCCATTATTATCTCTCCCATCTTGTCTGGGAGAAAAGGAAGTGATACAGCTGTTGCATGATCCTGTAGGGATCATAACTGGCTGTTCCAGGTTGCAGCAGCAGCTGAGACACTTAAATGTCAACACCAGGACAGATGAGAATGAGAGAATAACAGTCAGATGGGCTTTCCCATTCTCTCTACTTGGGCATCTTGCCTGAGGTCTGTAAAAAAAGATGATGCACAGTTCTTGTAAGGTGACATGAACAAAATACAGCATGATACAACTGACTATTATTATTATTGTTATTATTATACAGTGTATTGCACTTCTGGTGTTTTAATAAGTTTCAGTGAAAATGTATTTTTGCTAAAAATATTGTAAAGTCTGTTCCTCTATTTAAAAATAAAGAAAAACACAGAGGTTTAAAAACATTTGGCAGAAATTAGAAATTACAGAAATAGTAGAACTCTGTAAAGTTTATGTTTGGAGGCCAAAAAAAAGCCTTTTTGAAATATTCCTGAAATACTAATATGAATAAGGAAATGTACTGTCAGCAAGGGAGAAATGCTAAAAATATTTTAAGCCCAAGATTTTCATTGAAACTTTTGTCATTGGAAATTATAATGCCTAACACTCCATTAGATTTATACAACCAACTTTCCCATTCAGGAAAGCTGCAATATTGATTCCTCCTGAACACATAAATCATCTGCATTCCTAATTCCAAAATCTTTTTTTGCAGCTGAAGTCTATCATGAAGTCTGCAAAAGATACATCTGAGCAGGAGTTCAGGATCCAATATATAGATTTTTCGACAAGGCAAGGAATGCTGTGAGCTGAGAACCATACGAAGTGAAGTACTGCTATCTGGTGGCCAAAAGGAATTTCAGATCTTTTTCTTTCAGAAAAGACAATGCACTCCCTCAATCAAACACCCTTTGATAGCAGTGTGCTCTTAAAGTTCTCATCATGCTGAGATACAGTGTTAAATATTGTTGAATCCCCATTGTTCTGCTTCCTTTAGTTTTTATCCATAGGTCAGCACCTCCCAGTTAAATACATAGTATTTGCTTAGAAAGGCTAGCAAAGAGCAGAGAGAAAGTGACCTTGATCTTTTGAGTTATATGTAAGTTCATGTGTATATTCCACCAGTGACTTTTAAGTTGATTGAACTTCGCAATAGGCATAGCTCTCAGTTCAGTGAGCAGAAGCAAAACTTGCGCTGCTTTGCATAATGCATTGGAAAACAAGATCAGCTAAAATGACTAGCAGAAAACCCCAACAGCTGTCTATAAAAGGAGGCAGAGAAGTCTACAAGACACATAAGTAATTTATTCAAATACATTACATTTAAATAAAAAGCTTTACCAAAATAAGTGTAGACATTAAGTGGAATTAATGAGAAATATTTTTGATTTAACCATTAATTTACTCTTACCTTTTAGATGCTAATCTTGATCCATCTAAAATATTTTAGGAGCATGAATTGCCAGTGAGAATCACTGGATCCTGTGCTCCCCCAGCCAGCTCTTCACTCTCCTTGGTTGTGCATAGACTAGAACTTACTACTTATATATTAGAACTTACTACACCTTGTGGGTCCTCTCAGTGTCTTCATCCATTTCAAGCTCAGGCTACTGCAGCTCTCAGTACTCACCTGAGCCATATTATACATTTTTTTAGTTAACACCCCCTATGAACTTGTGCATTTATGTATTAGAAACTGATGTTTTTTCAAAAGACAGATTTGGAGAAATTCATTTTTGAAGTGTTCATCAACAAGCCCACGTATGATGATCTAAGCTGACATCATCTGGTGATATGTTTCCTTGATATCCATTTTTAGAATATGGTTATGCCTTGAGAAACTCACAGGTCAATATTTCCTAATATTTCCTACAATTTCCTACAATTTCCTAATATTTAATTAGCTAGGCTGACCCTTTTCTTGCTGCTGTGTTGCAGCAGCTCCAGCCATATAATGAAAATTTGCCAGATATTTTGAAGCAACCTTCCTTACAGTTGTATCTTCACTACCATTGCAGAACAAGACTGAAATACTGATGGGACTGGTTGAAACTGATTTTAGACAACTGGACAAAGCTGTTTGGCATGTGTTTTGGATAAGACACTTGGAATATATATTGAGGATTGCATTTCCTCTTTCAGTCCATATTAAATTTTTATTAGTAAAGCTTTTAATGGAAGGCATGAATGGTGGTAATGTAAATCTCCATTTATTGGTAATAAATGTTGATTAGATTCAGCTACATGTGTCTTCAGACATGGGCCTTGCTTCCATGATGCAAAGCCGGGATTCCAGCAGTGACACCGTTTCCCTTCTGTGTTGATCTGAGACAAAAGTATTGGGCTGGTTACTTAGGGGTATAGTTATGGAAATAAGCAAAACCATGATTTTCAGACCTGGAATCATAAACCTGGAAGTTTGAATGGAAGGGAAATTGTGATTCCAGAAACAGTCTCAAGAAGAAATGTTGCTGCTTTAATGTCCATGGATCTTTTGACTTCAAGGGATGGTGTCAGCCTACACAATTAGGTGTGGCTTCAGATCTGCTTGAAAGCACACCTTTCTCCCTAAGTCAAACAAACTCTTGGGTGACATCAATACAAACAAATTAAATGGTAGCAGAGCCTGTTCTTTGGCCTTCAGGCCAACTGACATGTCTAACCCTGTCCATGCTATTAAACCTTCCCAGTCTCCAGAAAATGGAGGCTAAGTCTAAACTGCCTATTGGTACATAGCTGGCCCTGGCCTGAGCCAACCCCTGAACCATGGTCAGGAATTGTTTGGGATCATGTTACTTGGAACAGGACAAAACCAAGACTGAGCTTTCCTTCACTCATGAGGCATAATGTCAGATAACAAGTCTATAGACATGAAGAAGAAAAAATTACCAAAGGTCATTTATGCCATCTTCTGATTTGAGGGAAGTTTAAACATTATACTCAGAAAAAAAAAAAAATCAGTGAAGGGTATTCCACAGCCCATAGACCTTCTGTTTGCTTGCCAAACTATCTTTGCATAATATTTCTCCTAAGTCTTCTTTGCTGCAAGTTTGCATTGCATTGCAACAATTTATTGCATTGCATAGTAAAGTGCACAGATAATAATGATGACCAGATTTGTAACAAAGTGTTTACTGGTTGAAAACAGACACTTTGCACTGAGAGAAGGAAGGGTTGCATGACAGCAGCCATCTACATCTAAGTGAGTCTCCCTGGAAACCCTTGATGGATGATGAAAGGAAACAAGTGCTTCTATGACGTAATTAATCTCATTTCAACACAGACATCTGAAATAGATTAATCACTTCCTGGAGATGCTGACATCTCTTCACTGACTCCTAAAAGAGTATAGATGATTCACTCTGACATTTGCCACTATATTTTCATGTAGTTTGAGGAACAGATTCAATTCCTTCAAGCTTTCCTCACAGGATTTTAATGCTTTGTCACTTTCCTTTGTACTCTCTCAAATCTGCCTTAATCAGATCATCTTTTCCAAAGCAGCACACTCTACTCAAGATAAGACTTCAGCATGCAACAACTCCATTGATGCAGCTTAGAAAGAACAATTTTTCCCAACTGTTTTGTTTTGTTTGTGGTTTGATGCAGTTTTGAGATTATTTCACTCCAGTTCTTGAGCAATAGTGCAATGTTAGCAGTTTTCCCATCTCCCTGAAATTTCCTTCTATGATAAGACTTATTAATAATTGCAATTATTGCAGACAAGTTCTTCTTACCATTATCTTGAGCACTAGCTGTGATTTCTTGCTCTGGATTTGATATTCTACATTACCTCTCTTACCTGGGAATAAAAAGTTAGTTATTCTCATACTATACTGCTACTTTGCCATGCTTCCTTCCAAACAAATGAAAATAAAATACTGAAAATCTCGGCATCCTTATTAATCATTTTAATCATTATCATTAGTTTATGACTGCTGGGATTTCTTTTATCCCTGACACTTTACAAGACCTATGTTTTCAGCCCTGCATATGAAGCTTTTTTTTTTCTGATAGCAGTGGAAGTCTTTATCTTCTTTTGAAAAATGTTGAACATTTGTACCTTGCAATTTGGATCTTGTTTTTTTTTGTTTGTTTGTTTGTTTGCTATTGTTTCCTTGGTTTTGTGGTTTAGGGTTTTTTGTTATTGTTGTTTATTTACTACCTTCTCCTTGCCAGTTAACAAGGCAGATTTTTACCCACAGTTATCAAGAAGATAGTCTGTATGAAAAGAGATCTGTCTTATAGAGTACCTAGGTTCAGAATTAATTACTAGTCATGACTACTGCATGGCGTCCTGAAGTGGTTATTCTTTTATAATCTTTTCTGGGTAATTTCTAGTTTGAGTAGAGGACAGGCAGAGATTACCAAGTAATGAGAATGAACCATGAAGAAATCTGATAAACTGGAAGATCTAAAGTAGTATGGGAAGATACAGTATTATAAACCAAAATAAGAACAAATAGGATTAAAAAGTGTGAAAGTAGATCAGCTCTTCTTCCCATTTCATAATAAAAAGAGGGAGTAGTCTAGGATTTGAAAAGACAAACTGCTGAAAGGTAACATGCATCATATATCACTAGGGGTGTTAAGACTTCATGTATCTTTTAAATGGTGAATTCTTTATCACAGGGTATCATAATGCAAGGCACAGAGGAGTGGTCACACAGTGAGGAGAACACCCAGAGGTGAAACAGCTAGTGTTGCAAGGACATGCTTCCCTGGGAGATAAAGCATCCCAGATCTTCCAACTATGTGATTTACACATCTTTTACACCTCTGGAGCTGGGCATTGTGAAAGGGCGGGACAGCCTTGACACCAAGTAATTTTATTCTGACATTCTATCCCTCTTTATTGCACCTTTATTGATATTATTTCTTTATGTGTGTGTGTATATTTGTGTGTATCTCAAAGATGCATTGAAACAGATAAATTTTTCTGTTTACAGATGCTAATAAAGAAAATTTTGGTCCCTGAGTCACACTGGAAGCTGAAGTACTTTGCTCAGCCTTTTTTCTGCTTTTAAAAACAAACCTGACACAAAATATTGTTGATTTGGTTTTGTTTGGGGCTTTTAGTTTGCTTGTTTAAAGGAAACTTTAATTATACACAGATGGAGGAACAATTGAAATTTCCCCACTGGAAATTAGTAATGCTAAACTTGCATGTGCATATCTTGAATTAGTTGCTATCAATTAGAAAATAGAACATTATTTTCTAGTAACTAAAGACATTAACCTGAGGAGAATACAGAGGAAACACAGATGTAAACAAATAATTCAAACTACTTAACATTTGCTCACAGATTATGTTGTTTTATGGCTAATAAATAAGGTTCAAATAATGCATGCTTAATTGATTGGTTTTGGTTTTTATTGCATTTGCCACCCACTGTTAGTGTAGCTAGATAAATCCTAGAGCAGCAACCAACACCAGCAGGACCTGAACATACGTTCACTACAGAATGAATTAAAGTCTCAAATCCTGTCTTAGGAAACAGCACAATAACTTTTCCTACCAAAAAAATTACTGTGTTTTAGACAATTAGTAAACAAGAAAGTGAAGGTGAAACAACAAAACAAATCTCATTGCAAAGCTCTCACCAAACTGGGAAATGAAAGAATTAGCAGTGAAACTGCACAGTTTTTAATCTTGATGTAGCTGGACTTAATACCAGACTAGCTGTAGGAAGTTACTCGCTGTTTTCCTCCCATTTGCTCAACCACTGATGTAACATCAGTTTTCACTGGCAAGGCAGCAATGTATTTCTGGTTTAGGTGGTTTACCATGCTCTGACTGATGGAGTGGCGTCACATCACTTCTTCAGTGCTAGTCAGAGCAATCTGTACTATCCACATCCATCTTCTTTCTTATTATGGCTCAATGTGGCTTTCTACTTTAAATGATAATAGGAAGACAAAAGCTGAATTAGTCAGGTAGTGAAAAGGATGGGGAAGAAAGAGAGAATGCTATATTAACAAGTGGTTGTATCTCCATCACTTGAAGAAATACAGAACAATACCTGAAACTCATCCACCTTCCCCTACTCCCCTACTTATCCATCTTTAATGTCTAAGATGTGTTTTCAAGTAATAAGTAAACTGCAAGTAAAGGTGCTTTGTGAAACCTTGCTGACTTCTGGAAAGGGATTCTCTGTGCAGGATGCCAATGTGGCTGCAGGAAAAAATGGACAGAACTTCATAATGCAGTTGTTACCACAAGAGATGAAGTGGCAACACAAAGAGCTGGTAAGAAGAGAGAAGCAGAAGTTTCAGTGTACTGGGATAGGAGCTAAAGGTATACTAAAGAGAATAAACACAATGTTTTATAGTAAAAGCACAGTAGATTATATGGACACGTGTGAGAAAGGGAAGTTTACAGCAGCATGTCAGCTGGAAAGACAGCACTGGAAGAGCTAGAAAGGGAGATTCTGCTGCATGAAAGGTAATTTTTCAGAGAGGGGATTTAGAGAAAGAGATTATAGGATTATTTGGTCACAGATTGAATGCAAGTAACCAACTAGAGGAATTGTCTCTAGGCTATGGACTAAGAAAAAAGAACATCTAAGCAGTTACAATAGGTGTGACATTGGAAGAGGTGAATTAGCAGTCAGGAAGCTCATTATTCAAATGAATATGGACAAACTTAAAGGTGATGCTCAAAGGTGGATGCTTAAAGAGGGAACACTCTGTTTGGCCAGGCAGCATAAATATGCATAGAACACTGTCCAGTCACCTTCTCACCTTGAAATAAGCACTGTAACTTAAAAAGTGTGTGGTTTCAACAATGCAATGCTGGAGCTAAGTCTGCAGAGACAAGTAATCTGGTGAGATGTGCATTGCAGAATGTTAGCCAGAGCTACTCACAGCACTCAAATGGCAGCATGGGGCTCTCTATTTTGAGATGCAATGAGTGTCAGCAGATCCAGTGCTGTCACTTGACTGACCTTGCAGGGAAACAAAGGTAACAAAAAACCCTAGGCAGTGGGGAGGGAATTCCCAGTTACAGATTCAAACATACAGGTCAAAAGATATTGAGAATTTTCCTCTCTGAGCTATCAAACCTAAAAGACTAATCTCCTTGTGAGTGAATGGCATAGGGAGTATAGTGAAATACATATAAAAATGAAAATCATACAAGAGAGGAATAACCCTTCCTAGAGAGGAGAAGACTCCACTGGGGAAAAAAAATCAATTCTATGAGAATAGCCATGGCAAGAACACATATTGGTCAGACTAATAAAAAAAGAAAAAAAAAAAATAGACCATCATGAATCTGCCAGAGATGAATCTGCTTCTTACCAAAACTGAAAATTTTGACTGTATGTTGCTGAGGTTTTATATATATATATATTTAAAAATTAAAAAAAAAAAAGTCATCTGAAATCAGCTTAAAGACATCCTGCTTAGAGATAGTTATGACTGATGTGTGCTTGAGCAAAGCCTCTTGTGCGGGAAGCCTGAGCCCGTGACAGCTTTGAGAGGAGCTTTTCACTGCCATCTAATGGTAGACTGAGAAAAATTACACTGAAGTCTTTACCCCCTCGGAACATTTTGGTTGTAATTACAGTTCCATATATATATATAAAGTAGGATTAATCATTGTTAACTTAATTTTTGCATTGTTTTTTTATTAAAAAAGGCACATACTCACCCAGGCTGGGAGTTCCCTTTCATGACCCTTCAGCTCTGTGGCATGGAGGGAGTCTGACAAGAAGACACCTGAGAGACATTGAAGTTCTTCTACAGTCCAGGGCTGAATGAATAATGAATCCGGGGGGGGGGGGGGGGGGAATCCCAAAAAGCTTTGATAAGCATCTGCTTTCATGACTGAGATGTAATAATAACATAATGTACCTTCCAACTTGTACAACTGGAACAGTTGCCCTCATAGCTGGACTAGGAAATTAAGTGTGACAGAGGTGATGTCTCTGTTTGGGGTTGTGAAATGGTGAGACAAATCAGACTCGTGATGCCTGTTCATGACAACCATGTCGCATTTCCTCTGCATCTGATTAATTTCTGCTTCTGTGAGATGCAACTGTATCATCATATTTTAAAATGTAAAAGATGGGGTGACTTCAGACACACTCTTTACCTTGCCGTTCAATATGAAGGTGTAATAAGGATGTGTAATACCTGAACAACATAGAAAGGCACTAATACTTATATATTGGTTTACTAAGAGTAAGTTAACCTCACTCTCAGCAATGTTAGATCATTACTTTAATCCTCCATGAGACAAATCAAATTCCAAAAGATTTGAAGAGACTGGGGTGTATGGAAAGACAGGCTTGGGGTGGTTTCTGTTGGGTTTTGGCTGAGGGATTTTTTCCTCCTTGAAGATGGTAGCATTTCTGCTAAGGGAATCCATGCTGCTTTTGACATTTTTTTCTGTTTTGACTCACTATGTGCCATTACGAATACAAGAAAGGTACTCTTACTGTTCATTTTTCCCCTTCAGTAAGTATGTATGTATATTTATAATATATAGGGGGAAAGTGCTAAAAAAGTTAGAGGCTATAGTCTCAACTGAAATTGGTCAGAATCTCACAGAACTTAGCACAGAACATTCAAAATGCATAAAGACACAAAGATGTTCAGCGATTTCTTCCCAGTGAAGTTTCTAAGGAGGGGAAATAGCTTTGCCTGTGAATTGCTCCTTTACCAAATATCCCTGGCATAAAAACCTCCCATTCAAACATTTTATGACAAAGTTTATACAGGTATAAAATTAAGCAGACACTTATAATGCCCGTGCTAATTGCACAGCTGCTGTCCAGCAGTAGTTCTGCAGTTATATTACTTTTCAGATTTGCCAGTATTTTTCCAAGGGATGACTGGTCTGTCAGGTGAGGTGGCCAGCATTTTAAAGCAGAACTATAAAGCTCAGGAGGTTTTCCATCTGCCAAAATTACCCTTAACCTTCTGCAGCCACTTACATGAGGGCAAGATGCTATCAATCTGCTTGCATTCTGTGCCTGCTCTGTATGGATACAGAGATTTCCCCAAACACTGAGAAATCAGAGCGTTCAGAAGCACCAAGAGATTGGTGCACACCATAGAGAAATCTGGGAGAGGGCAGAAGAGGGGATGGACTTCTCCTAGTTTCTGAGCTTCACAGAAAAGGAATTATAAATTACCTCCAGTAATTGAGATGCAGAGTAAAAGAGGGAGATGCAATGTGAAGTAAGAAAGATAAGGGGAAATGTAGGCCACAGAAGGGTTTGGATTAGATTGTCATGGTGGCCAAGCCACAGATTTGAAATCAATCTGTGGTTGGAAAACTTGCACATCTGCTGGAGTGATGTCCCCAGTGAGAGATTTTCATGTTTTTTGCTTTGGGAATGTGGTCAGAGCATGAGGGGCTGAAAATACAGAAAAAAACTTCCCTGGAAAGCTGGGGAAATTATAATGGGAAACCGCTCCAGCACATCTCAGTGGAGCAGGAGACCATCAGTGGCTGGACCAGTCCCCTAGCAGAGTACAGGGCAGAGGTTGGCCCAAGCACAGAGGGCTCTTCCCGTGGAACCTCCCGGTTTGCTGAGGAGGCATTGGCAGGATACCCGCTTCAGCCTGCTGCCCTCCTGTCTCTCTCCCAGATTTCTCCAGCCTCTGCTCCCAAACCAATGGGCACAGTGTGCTAAAGGGGAGAGGCAGCCTCAAATATTTAGAGGATGCCAAGAGGATGGAGCCAGGTTTTTCTCGGTGGTGCCAACTCTTAGGACACGAGGCAACAGACAGAAAATGATGCACAGGAAGTTTCACCGGCACATGAAGAAGAACTTCCTTACTGCTCGGGTAACTGAGCACTGGAACAGGCTGCCCAGAGAGCTTGTGGAGTCTCCTTCGCTGGAAATACTCAACAACTGCCTGGACGCAATCCTGTGCCCTGTGCTCTGGGATGACCCTGCTTGAGCAGGGAGGCTGGACCAGATGACCCACTGTGGCGCCTTCCAACCTTGCCCATTCCGTGATTCTGGGAGAGGCGCCTCGGCTCGCAGACCGGCGGGCACGGGGCGGAGAACGAGCGGCGCCCGCGCCGCCCGCCCTGCCCGTCCCGCCCCGGGGCGCGGAGCGGGTCCGCCGAGCCCAGGCCCCGGCAGAGGGCGCCGAGCCGGGGCTGCGGCGGCTCAGGCTCCGCCTCCGGCGGGCGAGCGGCGGCGCGGGGACGGCAGCGAGGCCCGGGCCCGAGGCGCCCGCGGCCCCCAGGTAACGCCGCGCCCCGCGGGCCGCCCTCCGCCGGGGCCGGGGCGGGCGCGCCGCGGCTCCGAGATCGCGGGGCCGGGTCGCGGCGGCGGCCGGGCCCCTGCGGCCTCCCGGGGCAGCCGCCGGGGAAGGCGGGGCCGCCCGGTGCCGCCGCCACCGAGCGCCCCGCCGGCGGGTCAGGGGCCGGGCCGGGGCGGGGGTGCCGGGCGAGGCTCTGCCCGCCCGAGGGTTCCAGCGAGGCGGAGGGGGCGCGCTTGCTGTGCCGGCCGGGCTCACGGCCCTCCTGGCCCGCCTGTACCCGCTGGCCTGCGCGGAACAAAATAAGGTCGAGCGCTAAAAAGAAGCAGTAATATTTATTTGCATGTTCAAATAACTGTTGGAATTTGCCCCCGAACTGAGGAGGGGCCTGTGTGTTCTGCGATACCGTCCTACAATTCAAAGTATATGTCATATATTTTAAGTTCACATATTTAGATACAAGAAGAAAGCCGAGGGAGGTGTGGTTATTTTTATTTGGCCACTAATTGCTCTCATTGATAAGGGCTTTTTTTCTCAGCCACAAATACCGCCTCATTCCATATTTCGGCAGGGGTCACTTGGGTGCGGGGAAACCAGACTCTAATCTCGTAAGGAAAGACTTGTTTCCGTGGATATAAGATCACAGTAAAAGCCAGCGCAGCACCCAACTAATAGGGGCTGTAAATCTGTTTCTGAGAGCGTTGAACGACACCTGGAGTGTTTTGAGGGTGTTTCCACCTACTTGTCCCCGGTCAGAGAGAGGAGCAGCAGCAGCGGGGAGCTTTCAGATGAGCCTGCTGTTGCCAGTCTCGCTCCTGGTGTCACGCCTGGTGCGGTACATAGAGCCGTGTTATTTCTGCCGAGCACTACCACGGCGCCAGTTCCCATCTGGAGAAACAGGGGGGGACGTTGTGCAGCGTTTTGCCACGCAGGAGCGTTGTGGTCCAAGCAGAAACGGAGGTTAAGCAGCTTTCGGCTTTTCTGGATTTGCTTGCTTGCAGTGCTCAGCAGCTTGCTTGTATTGACAATGACTCATGATAAATAGAGATCTCCCTGTGCTTTTTATGACACAGATAGCGGTGTTTCTGTGTATTTTGTGAATTATATTTCAGATGTAGGGAGGAAAGCGTCACAAATGTGTTTGCACAGTTAATGTTGAACACCAGAAAAAGAATTACAAACAGAGTATTCTATTGGGCATTTCTGCATTTGTTTCTCATCTGGTGTCTTAGCTCTTTGTAGCGTTGGCCAGTGTATGAGAAAGTCGGATCATAAAGCCACCTAAAGCCTTGTGCTTTCAGGTGATACATCACTGTATGGGGAACTGAATACTCATCTTTTTGTAGTAACTGTTATGCCATATGTGGGGAAATCCTTCCAATCCATCAAAACAGTTGCTCATTTTTACGTGTGAATGTTTGTTTTATTTTAGGTTATGCTATGACTGGCTTCAGACTCCCCATCAGCACTTTCAGAAAACTAAATGTCTGGTTCGGACTGTGGGAGAAATTCCCCTCAAATAAACTGTATCCCACTTGGAGGAGAAGCTTATTCTGCAGCTGTCAAGCAAGCACAGTAAACTACAGAAGATGTTTCAGTTTTTCCCCAGTCAGACTCAGTGCATTAAGACTCTCTCCAGAGTATATCTCAGTACTTTCTCTGAGGAACAAAAGCAGCAAAAGCTCTAAAAGGAGCAGACAAAGCGTACAAGAAGAGGAGGAAGAAGAGGATGAAGATGAAAGTAATTTGGAAGATGAATTTGAAAATGACCCAAACATAGTAAAAGATTACAAGGATCTTGAAAAAGTAGTGCAGTCTCTTCGTTATGATGTGATCTTGAAAGCTGGCCTAGACATGGCAAGAAAGTAAGTACAGAAGAAACAACTTGCTAGTGAGAAAGATGTCATGCATCTAAAATCTGACATTTGATAACCTTTTATTGCTGCCTTAGCAATAACTTAGTATTTGTGGGGTTTTTTTTTTGGTGTAGCTTTTTTGATTCTCTAAATATATATTTTGGATGTATGGACATTCCTGTTTATTTCACCCTACCTCCCTTGAAACAGCCTGATTTTGCTTTTCCCTGTCTGCAGTATTTCTAAGATTGCTGAGGAGGCATTTTGTATCACTTCCTATTTATTTAAAATAAAGAAAATGCAAAATACTGTACTGTGCAATAGGAAAAGGTCTAATTTGAGATTGAGGGAGTAAAATAATGCACTATTTAATGAATGGAGAAATAGGGGATGGTAGGTATAAGTTTCACAGGTCCACCAGGTAAATGTGCAGTCTATAAATGTATGACAGTGTTTGATCTAATGCAACCTGCAGAAGTCTGATATCACTATGTTGTTAGAACAGAATATTAGTATAACTTGATCACTAACAAATTATTAAACTGGCTGATGCAGGAAAGGGGATATTATTGATTGGATATTCAGGAGACAGATCTCTAGAAACAGCTGTTCTGGCACAGAGCAACTGTATGCTACTATTTCATTTAATATCTGTGAAAGCCCTTTTCTTTACTTCCAGTTCAAGTCTGTCCTGACCTTAAGTGAAAGTGTCCTTTACACACAAATTAGAGGTGTAGAAATGTGCCTTGCCCATGAATGGTGGTGTTGTGTTTCTGCAAAGAAACAATTGCATTTGGTTTGCTGCACATTGTAACTGCAATAAAACCTTGTTTTTCTTCAGTAAAGTAGAAGATGCATTCTACAATAATGAACTCAGGCTGAATGGAGAAAAATTATGGAAGAAAAGTAGAACTGTAAGACTTTTTAAAATTTAATTCTTTTTAAACATAGTACAAGAAAATAGCTAAGGCATGATCTTCTCCCTCTAGATCACTCTGCAAAGGTGAATGCACAGCATTGCTAACAGCACTTGCACCTGGAGGGGGGATGGTGTGACCATGGTTCCCTGGGTAAAACATTATTCCCTAAGGCAGACAGGAAACTTGTGTGGTTGGAGAGTCAAATCTAAGGCTGAAAGTCAGGAGAAGGCAGCAAGGACGGAACATTTTAAGTTGCTGAAGGAAGTGATGATATCACTATGCATGGTTTGATGGAGTAGGAATAATTAAATCTGAGATATTGGTGGAGCAGGAACATGATTAAAGAAAAAGAGGAAGTTTGATGATAGAAAGGGATTGAAACTGGGGTGGCTGAGGGAAGATTGTTGTACCTGTAATAGAGCACACAGGATCACAGTTAGGAGAGAGCCAGAAGGGTCACCAGACATGTACTTCTACCAACCCTTTCTTCATGTAAGGGTGATCCTTGGTGGTGGCTACTGTCATCAAAAGGCAATAGGATGAGAAGTTTTGATTCCTGATCCCATACAGTTATGGCTGGTTTATAAGAGGTGTATTGCTTCTCTGACCTTTGAGAGGAACACAGGCAGTTGCTGAGCACTCCGTTCTTTGAAACACTTTAAACTGTTTCAAAGGCATGAGGAAGAACTTTGCATTTTGCTGTTTTGTGTCTGTGTTAATAGAAAAAGATGGGTAGGAAGCACACTTCGGGAAAAAAGACATACATAAAACCTTTTTCACAGTTAGGTGTTGGTTGTATAACACGGAGGGTGAAGCTCTTGGCAGGGAAGGTCATGAGACATGTAATTGCGTATTGCCACGGCTTTCCTAGAAGTTCATTGCTGGAGGATCTATAATAAGTCTGGTATTGGCTGCCTTCCTCCTCTCCTGTGAGATAAGAATATTAAGTGGAAAGAAAGGAAGATTGTGGGGGATTTGTTTTTCTCAGGCAATGTTTATAATCACTCATCTTCTCTTTCTGTTTCCAGGTGAAACTTGGTGACACACTGGATCTCATAATAGGTGAAGATAAAGAAACAGGAGCTGCTGTAGTTATGCGTGTAGTCTTAAAAAAATTATCTGATAAAACTGAAAGTGAAAAATACAAAGTTATTTTGAGGCGTTGGAAAAACTTAAAAGTACCCAAACAGGATGTACTGAAGTAACAAGGGGTTGCATGTGGCAGCATAAGATTTTTGCAGAAAAACATATTTTTTTGTTAAATACGAATTTTGGTTGAACAAAATTACAGTACCCTTTTTTAAGGGCTTGTGTCACAATGTTATCTCGCTCTGCTGCGTACATCAATAATCATGCAATAAAGCCTGTCACTTTTTGCTGTTAGCTTTGTCTTGTGGTAAACTGTCAGTTAAAAGATCCAACACTTATATTTCCAGGAAGTTTCTTATAAATAATCAATAAAGACTGATTTGATCACTATTTAATTGCTGTCTAATTTTGTTAATCAGAAAGGTTACATTAAAGCTGACATCACGTCAAGCAAAATTGCTTTCTTTGTTTTATCTCTGTATTCATGACATAGTTAGGGCAAAAGCCATCAGTTATGTAAAGTTGCTTCCTTTTTCATTATTTAATCTTAATTTAAGGTTAACAGTACCAACTCTATGCTTATGTATGCTGCTGCTATACCAAGAATACAGCAGGATACCGATTGCAGTGGCATATTTCTAAGCAGGAAAACTTCATGGTGACAGAGAATCATAGAATCAGTATAGTTTGTGTTGAAAAGACAAGATCATTGAGTCCAGCTATTAACCCAGCACTGCCAAGCCCATCACTAAATCATGTGTCTAAGTGCCACATCTAAACACCATTTAAATACCTCCAGGGATGATGACTCCACCACTTCCCTGGGCAACCTGTTCCAATGCTTGACAACTCTTTCAGTGAAGACATCTTTCCTGATATCCAATCTAAAACTCACCTGGTGCAACTTGATTCTCTTTGTTCTTATCAAATCACTTGTCTGGGAGAAGAGACCATCCCCATTCCCTATCACTCTCTGGGCCCAGCCATCCAGACAAGTTTTTATCCAGTGAATAGTGCACCTGTCCAAGCCATAAGCAGCCAGTTTCTCATGGAGAATGCTGTGGAAAATATCAGAAGCTTTACTAAACTCCAAGTAGACAACATCCACAGCCTTTCCTTCATTCATTAAGGAGGTCACTGTATCACAGATGGAGATCAGGTTGGTCAAGTGGGACCTTCCTTTCACAAAGCCGTGATGGCTGGGCCTCAATCCCCTGGTTGTGCTGGCCATGCCATATGATGCACTCAAGATTATCTGCTCCATGACCTTCCCCAGCACTGAGGTCAGGCTGACCAGTCTGTAGTTTCCCAGATCCTCCTTCCAACCCTTCTTGTAAAAGGGCATCACACTGGCTGACCTCCAGTGACCTGGAGCCTCCTCGGTGAGGCAGGACTGTGGGTAAATGATAGAAGGTAGCTCTGTGAGCTCTTCCACCAGCTCCCTGAGTACAGTTGGGTGAATGCCATTCAGCACCATAGACTTGTGTCTAAATGGTACAGCAGGTGACTGGCCATTTCCCCTTGGATTATGGGGGCTACATTCTTTTCCCTGTTGTCCAGCTCAGGGGTCTGAGTACCTGCAGAACAACTGCTCTTACTATTAGAGACTGAAACAAAGAATGCATTAAATACCTCAACCTTCTTTGTCAGTACATTTCCACCCACACCCATCCAATAAATGATGCAGATTCTTCTTAGCCAGCCTTTTGTTACTAATGTATTTATAGAAACATTTTTTAATGTATTATATGGCAGTAGCCAGATTAAGTTCCTTTTTCTTCCACTTTTATCTCTGCATAACCTCAGAACGTCCCAGTAGTTCTCCTGAGCTACCTTCTACTTCTTCCAGTGGTCATAAAGTCTCCTTTTTTTATTGAGTTCCAGCCAAAGCTCTCTGTTCAGCCAGACCAGAGGATCTATAATAGGTCTGGCTATTATAGGTCTGGTCGTCTCACCAGGTGTGTCAGGAAGTTATGAGTAAAGCATGGCAGTGATACTCTGCTCCCATGGAGGATACAGATCAGTGAGAAGGTTTGTGTAGTACTGCTGATTTTTACTGTTTAACTAACCATGCAGAGGAAGATGAAATCTCAGATTGTCATGTATTAATTTCATTGTGGCATTTAGGTGGATATTTAATGCTTAGGCGTTGTAAGGAGCTGAGTAAAGGTCAGACCATACTGGGGTGAGAAGTTCACGTCTGTATTAATTCAGAATACTGTCACTTAGGACAGCCATCTCAGGAATGACCACATGCACTGGTGACATTAAACATGTGCTTCCTCCAACACAACTTGTTGGATGAACTGTGAAACATGCAGATTTTTTATTGTTTATAGATGTTTAGACAGCCACACACAGGTGTGTGTCTGCAGGAAAGCTGGCCAGTAGGAGCAGGTAGCTACTGTTCATCCAGTCTGGCTCTGCTCCCAGCCTAGACTGGGGAGCCCAGAAGGACAAAGGTAACCCTGAAAAGGCAAAAGGAGCATATTCCAGGACACTTTTTCTTTCATGCCAACAGCTACTTAATAGCTGTGTTTAAGCAGGGTGTACCTCTCCATAGTCTCAAAGTGATGGCTGCTGAGTGAAGGATTTAAAGTAGTTTCTTGCTTTCTTCAGGCATAGCTAAAATGTGTGGTGTTTTGGTTTTGTTTTGTTAGTTTGGTTTTTGGGTTTTGGGTTTTATTTGTTTGCTGTTTGTTTGTTTGTTTGTTTTTAGTTTGGTTGGGTTTTGGTTTTTCATTTTGTTTTGTTTGTTTTGTTTTTTTTTTTTTTTTTTTTTTGTGTAGATGTTTAAAGATGCAGATACATGTCTAGATATTGATTTACAGGCATAGTGACCTTTAAAAAAAATTGCTCTTAAGAGGACATGATCCTGTGCGGCTTTTGTTCTTCACTCCGGCCTCGGGCAGCTGGGGCGCCCGGCTAGGCTCTGCCTTTTGGTGAGACCGAAGCTGCTGTGTGCAGGGAGGCTCTAGGGCTGAGCGCTCCGGCGTGGGTAATGCAGCTTTCATAGCCTTACGCTGAGAGGAAGCAAAGGGACGAGAAAAGGCACACCTTGCCTGCATGGCTGAGAACGTTTATTTCCCGCGTGGCCGCTGCAATGGTTGGAGCAGCTGTCCCCAGGTCGCGCACGAGGACAAACGATTGAACAAAGGAGGCATTGGGTTAAATAGGGGGCGGGAAGACGGGTGGAAGCCCCCCTCACCCAATGGGGACAGACGACAGGGGAGTGACACGGATCACAGCAACCTCTGGGAACATAACAGGGGTGCGTACAGTGTTCTGGGACAAATAGGATTGCAAGGATGGGGTGACTGACACAGAACTTTCAGGAAGAATTCAGGCATGGCTACAAGATGGACATGTAAAAGCTCCAATGGTAGACAACTTGGAGCAGACCATTGTGAGGGGAAAATGGGGGTACAGAGAACTGACTAACTGACATTTATTAAAACCCCTAACTGAACCAACGCCGCATACAACAATCCTGGAAAGCTTTCCTGGAGGATTTTGGTGATTCTTACTCTGCAGAAGTGAAGGGACTCTGCAGAGCACCCAGAGGAAGACAGCAGGCTGTACTTTCATTGTGAGCAATGCTGTCACCACGCTTTTGGAACTTGCACCAGCTGCAATGGAAATAAATGAAATGCATCTTCTGTTCCTCAATTCCACTTATTCTTGCTATTCTAAGTGGCTGCCATAATCTCCAGGGGTGCTGAGAGAAACAAGCAGAGAGGTGTGTTGTAATATGTCAGTGAGCTCCAGCTAGTGGTCAGCAACCTGTCAAATGCTTGTCAGCATGTACACACTGCCTGTCACCTCCACAGTAGTAGCTTACACCAGAGCATGCAGGACCAGAGGAAGACCCCCCTCAAAAAATGCCAGGAATGCTCTGTGGCTTGGGAATAGCTAAGGTATGGATGTGAAGAAATTAACTTTCTGAAAGGGTCTGTTCTGTGCAGGATAAAAACAGGAACAACAACAACAAAAAAGTCAACACCTTCCTGGCATCCAAGATGAGCAGGGAAGTTGCATTCCTGAGATCCATTAACATACCAAAGAGCATTTAGCAAGGTTATTTGAATGGAGCAGAATATAAATACAGTGTTGCGCCAAAAAGTTGAAGTTTTAACTTCTGGAAAAGCCTTTTGGAAACTAAAGTAGATGAGTACAAACAATCAAGACCTAGCCTGTTCCTAATGATGACAGAGACTTTTCATTAGAGCCTGTAGTGACAGGACAAGGGGCACTGGTATTAAACTGAAAGAGGACAGATTTACATTGGATACAGGGAAGAATTTTTTTTTCTTCTGTTGAAGGTGGTGAGACATTGAAAGAAGTTGTCCAGTTATCCCCCATCCCTGGAAGTCTTCAAGGCCAGTTGGATGGGGTTTTTAGCAACCTGGTCTGGTGGAAGGTGTCCCTGCCCATGGCAGGGAGTTGGAACTACATGTCCATTAGAGGTCCTGTCCAGCTCAAATCATTCAGTGGTTCTATGACTCTCACCAAAACGGGGCCCTCACTGACAGCAGAAGGTAGAAACAGGCTTTCATAAGTTTTAAGTGTTAATCCACCAGTGGTATGAGCTAAGGAAAAGAAAGGCAGACTTCCTAAGTAGTCCTGTAATGCATGAGACAGCCCTCTGTGGTTTCAGCATTGAAGCAGTTGGAGAGGGAACTGTGCCCATGTGCTTCAAAATAGAAAGCTTCAGTCACAGGGCAGGGTGATCTCAGAGGAAAACTATGACAGCAGGAAGGTGAGTAGCTGTTCTGCTTGGCTACACTGATCTGTCCTGGATAAGCTTCTCTATTGATCAGACCTTTTTATTGGGGTCAGACACTCCTAAGCAGGTTGCACTTGTTTCTGCAGCCTTTAAATATCATGTGAGCTAAAACTGTGACCCAAAGAAGGGTCCGAATGTGTTCTGGGAGGTGTAGGAACAGGCATGTCACATCCACAGTTTTTGCTGGATTTGTAGGGGGCATGTAAAGCACACATAAACTAATCTAGAGATCAACCACTCTCTGTGGTGGAGGAACTACATGGAAGGGCTTCTTCATGAAGATATTGCTGAGAGGTGGAAAGGGGAGGCTTGGACAGCTTGAGAAGTGACTGACAAGTTCACAAGAGGCTGTCCAGATGACCATGCTGTCCAAGCCACCTCTGCATTGATCCCAGGCAAACCCACCTTCATGCTGGATGTCAAGGCATGGACCTGCAATGTACAGCCTGCCTGCCCTTGCACAAATGGATGATCTGATCCAGATGACTTTGCCTGGTCCCATAAGAGGCAGGCGCTGTCAGACTGTGGGTGGAGGACCCCATTGACCCTGGCACAGCCTGCAGCATTACCTGCCAGCTTTGCATGTCTCTCTTGCTGCAGGAGCAGTGCTAAACAGCTGCAGAATCTGCTGCACGTGGGCCAGCCTGCATTATGGAGCAGGGCATGGGACAGAGAGCCCTGTGAAGGAATATTGGGGAATTGCTCCCACAGGAGTTGGACTTGGGTCTGGCAGAAGAGAGCCTGGTCAACTAAAGCAGGCATATACTGGCACTCCTGAATTGGTTCCGAGTTCTGCTGCCTACAGACTGACAGAGGCAGGGTGTATTCCCTGACCCCTCTAGCCACACATAATAAGCAATTCTTTTTTTCTTAGAATAGAAAAGCACCCAAGTGTTTCTGATGGGGAGTTGGGTTTGGGGTTTTGTTGGTTGGTTGGTTTGGTTTTTTTTGTTGTTTTGTTTCTTGGGGTTGGTTGCTTTTTTCCCGTAATTGCATGTCAGAACAGGACAGTCTGCCTTCAGCACCCACCAAATTACATCATGGAAGGGAAAGGAATGCAAAGGGATGCATGTGAGCCATGCACACACATCTGAGCACTACTGAAGCTAAAATTCATTGGTTTCCAGTGCTTCTGCATACAAACAAGCACTACAGGGAGGGAGACCCTCTTTTGTTTGAACTCTTGGAAGAAGGAGAGAGGGAGCAGGAGACAAGTGACAACATTACATGACATAATACCAAACTCCTGCTTTTATACAAGGTGTCAGATTTCACATGTAGGATGCAATCCTATCAAGTGACTCATTCCCACTGCTGACAGCTACCTTAGGATTTTCTTCTCACAGGAAACATTTGTAGACCTCACTAACACACCACCATATGAGCTAACCAAAGTGGGACATTCCTGAAAGTGTAATGATTAAAGGAATATTTTGCCTTTCAGAGAAGTGACCTCTAAAACACAAGACTACAAAATGCCTCTGGAAACAAGGATAAACAGTTGCTTTGCTATAATGAAATTTGTGAAGGAAATTGGGAGTGATTACTTAACATTTGTGTGTGTGTGTGTTCTGTGTGTATAGATACTAATTAGCTGATCTTCCTCCAATATCCAGTAATAATTTATTTCCATCTATTAACATCAATTTTAGTGTTATTGGACATGTAGCAATTTCACCCATTTTATGACTGGGAAGTCAGTTTCACTAAATTTTAAAATAGAAATTAGGGAAAACAAAGCTAAAAACATAGCTAAAAGTTGCTCTATTCAATTTCATCTTGGGGTGTCAGTAAGAAAGAGGAGAAGTGGGAAAAGAACAGCTTTATTTCTCTTCTATTAGAGTTCTTCCTTTCCCACGGGAATCAAAGTTTCTTCCTTCTGAATTGTTAATCAAAGAAAAATGCTCAGTGGGGACCACAGTTCCATGGCCAATAGCTAGAAATGACAGCATCCAGAAAATCACAAAAATTAAAAGGAATATGGTGGGTAAAATAATTCAGTGTAAGGGCTTATCTCCTGCCAGTCAGATGAGGTACAAGGACAATGTAAATGTGATGGAGGTTTGGTTTTGTTAGGAGTCATCTGCTTCCAGCACTGGAACTGGGAAAGCCAGGGCAGCTCCTTCAGCTGGCACTCTGCTGCAGGAGAGACGACCTCCTCAGAACAGGATTTATGAGAGCTGTGACAAAGACAGGTGTTATGTATTCTGTGAGACACTTCTATAAAAAATTACTAATATTACTACCAGCGAGAAGTTTTCATTAATGAATTTTAGGGCAAAATAAGGATTTGAAAGCACTATTACTAATAGAAATTTATCTGTCTTAACATTTACTACAACCAGAAAAAGTAGGTAGGAAAGGATGAAGACAAATGTGTATTTCTTGCTTGTTCTGCCTTTCTTAGCAATGTCAATTTTAAGAGAGAATTAAGAGGAAACTAAACCATAACTTCATCTATCCATTTTTATCAACTTCAGGAACATTAAAAAAGGTACTTTCAAAATGTTTCAGAGGAAAAATCTGTAACTCCATTGGTGCTGACTTGCAGTAATAATGGAAAAAAATCAGGAAGTCAAACCAAGGCAGTAAAGAAATGTTTGCAATGACAGTGATGGAGTTTGTTTCATTTACTCAGAAAAACCTGCCACATTTGTTCTTCCATAAATTTTAAGTGCAATCAACTAAAATGTACCTTTGTAAGTAAGAGCATTAGTCAATTTATGCCCTGTCATCAAGGCAAGCTTAAGACATTGAATTTTCCAGCTGTTCCACATTGCTTTAATCAGCAAAACGAAATCTGAATGAAAATAAATCATAAATAAAACCTGTACATTATCTTCTGGGCTTCTTGGGGATGTAGAATTCATCTTAGCCCCTTCCAGCATGAACCTAGAGCTGGTGTACCTTTGTAGAGCATTGAGCACACAATTCTGTTTCTCACTGCTACAACATAAATATCAAACAATAATTGAAAAGAGACAAATGACAGATTTAACAAAATGTACCTAGAAATAAATTATATGCATTTTGAAAGTAATTTTAAAAGTCACAAACATTTTTTAGAACATGAAATACTGTTGGCTGTACTGCATCAGCATAACAAAGTGATTTCAAGTAGATTTTTCTCATTTGCCAACACATTTGTTGTTGATGCTGTCCCCTGAATACACTTAACAGGCAATAAACTGATGTATATGTCACCTCTCTTTTATGTGCTGTTTTATATTTGTTACAGAACTTCTAAGGAAATGTTTAAGTTGTAGAAAATGTGTAAGATGCAAAAATAAATAATAATACTACACTGTTTCTTTTAGAAAGCTTAGAAATGGGCTATTCAATACTTACTGAAAGCTGATATAGTTACACTCTACGAAGTAGAGACACTTGATACCCACCTTAACTGGGTAGGTAGAAAGTAATGCTTATCCATAGGAAGTCAGTGTGCATGGCTACGTATGCACCCAACACTTAAATATCTAGCAACCCTCCTATCACAGTTTCACCAAAATTTTAAGTTTATGCCTTTAAACAGAAGAAGTCTGAAAGACAGAAAAACCTGTAAATGGCTCCAGCAAACCTTTGGTGTTTTCCTTTATGTATTTGTCCAATTACCTAAGGTTATCTCAGACCTTAGTAAGAGACTTTATAGGAAAATTATCCTGCTTGTACCTGAACAATCACCAGACAACATTGCTCTTGTATGAAAATAATAGACCTTTAATATATTTACAAGACTAACCAACTGGATGAAGTGGCTGTACTTCAGATTCACTGCAAGAGCTTTTGTTAGTGAACTATGCCACTATTTATATGTCTGTATTTTCTTGATATCAGTTATAAATCATACAATCAAATGAATCATGAAAGGGTTGTGAAGAGTTGGACAAAAGGAATGTACACAGCAATAAGAAGAGAAAAAAACCACAAAAATATTTTTATACCCAGTTTCAAAAATTTTCATTTTTATGGTCAAAGTTGTCAAATTGTTTTTTTCACTACTTTTTAGATAATATCAATTGACTGATTTTTGACTTAATATCAACATCTACAGTAAAAGCCAGTACGTCTCAAACTTGCATGCTAGCTAGTAACATCTATCCCTTGTAAAAAATTTCAATATATATTGAATTCTTCTGGTAGCTTTGATATCACTAAGTGGTGAAACGTATGACATTAAGATAAGAAAATAAAATTATATTTCTTACCTTTTGGCCAGCCATTTGCAACCACAAATTAAACAGCCGTTAAGATCTTCGGTTATTTTATATATACCACGAAAGTGCATGTAAAAAAAATTTCAAGGAGTTTCTAGGTAGCATACAATGACAAGAGAGTCTTGGTTTCTGATACATTCAATTTGATAAATTTATGCACTAAAATGAACAGATGCAGACATTGTGGTATCAGTTCTTTATCTTTGGTAAAATGATTTTGATTTATTATAGCCGTATTTGCTCTGATATCCATTTTGAGTATGGTCTGCTATTACTTAAACCAACAGGAAACATTTAAATGGATATAAACAGTATCAATGTGTTGTTTAGTACATTCATGACCTTTTTCATACATTCTCTGAGAATGTTTCTAGCATATGGGCAAAATGAGCAAATGCTACTAACTATAATTTACTCCCAGTTTAACACATTACATTTACTAGTTCTTGCCATCAGGAAAACCATTTTGTTTTCCTTTTAAAGGGATCAATATGAGTCTAAGAACAATACATTCTAAAAATCTGAAGTAAAAATATCAAATATTTTGTACTTCCTTACAAATGCTAAAATAGAAAATTACACTGGAACTGACTTAAAATTTGCTATGACCCATCTAAGTAAACAACAGAAAAAGACCACAGAGAACATCAACAATTGCTCCAAGGTGTTCCAGTGATGCTCTATAGGCAACCACTGTCTTTACTGTATTAAGAATCCATAATTGATTCTCTCTCACCATTTCTATCAGTATTAATTGAAAAAAAAAAAAAGAAAGAGAAAACTAGTTTTAAAGCAGCACTCTCCAGTGACAAGTCATACAGCAAATTCATATTGGGTTCTGGATGGTCTTTGTTACACTCGGACATATTAATGATGTAAACTTGACCATATGAACCTAAGTTATACATATGCAGTTATGTCTCCAAATAGCTACTAATTACACTAAAACAATTTGGCAAAGTGAGAGAGTTCTGTATCCCTACAACCAAAATATCCAGATGCTACTGCATTCATGGAAAGAGTAAGTTACATTACCACAGCTCATATGCTGGGACCCTGAAACACTGGATTTCACCACAAAACCAATCTTTGCACATACTTTTTATATATGCAATTTAATATCAACACTGGAAACCTTTGGAATCATGATTTTGATAGAAAGTAAGGTCTATAATTTTTTTTAAGTTTTTGTTTCGGGTCTTTTTAATGTTGCTGTTGCTTCTGCTATTTTACAAACAGGGTGGCAAGCAGATGATGGGAAGACATTCCACGGGTATAGGCTTGGGTCTGTTTTGCTGGCTTTACCCAAGACGAGGAACCCTCAGTCACTCCAGCAGTTACACTGGACAAAACAATAACAGAACTCATAGGGGCAGGATCAAGCTTGTGGTGTCAATACAAAAAAAAAAACCCTGTTCACACAGTGTCTATGCTCATGTCTCAAGTCTTCAACAGAAATTCTTGATTTTAGAAATAAAACCAATGTAACAGTAAAAAATGCAAATGACACCATTCTAACCCACTCTTTGACACATTATAACTTCCAATACCTCAATATCATGAAGAACACAACAAGTGTGAAGCTGAAGTTACTGTAGAAGCCAAGTCTAATATTCCAATGATTTCCAATGAAAATGGCACTTTCAAATTTAAATTAAGCTTAGTCTACACATTTCAAAATATGAATTAATTAAAAATACTGTTTATAACGGTATAATGACAAACTGCTCTTGAAGAGCACAACCATAAAAAAAAATTCTTTATTATTAGAAAGTGATAGAAAAGGAAGATGCAGAAATGGGGAGTGGAGCAATAGTTTCAATACATGTATTTGCACCAGTGAATATCATGCTCTTAGCGAGTCATTGATAGCTGTCACTGATGGTCTTTACCCATGTACAAATGTAGTCAGCCACTTCCCACTGCTGCAGTGCCAACAGAAATGCAACACACACACTGAAATGCAACAAATTTAGTGCTTTACTGTCCCAGGTGCTGAGAACCCTCAGCTCCTGACAGGCCCTTCAGTCTAAACCAAAGCATACTCTTGACAATAATTTAGTGGTCAAAGTCTTAGCAGTTTAAAGAGCCTGTCACTTTTTTTGCTTTCTTAGCTTTTTTCAGTATATCACACTTTTTCCTGTTAGGACGCCGGCACCTTTCATCGATGCTCGGTATACATTCATAATGCCAAACTTCTTCCATTTTCTCCACAGGATAAACTGCCTCCACATAATGACGGATCAGTCTCAGTCTGATGGGATCAAGCTGTTTTTTATTACAAGCACCTGAATGGTTGTACTGCAGTCTCAGATTCTCCGGAGTAAAGAGTTCAGGAAAGAGTCTTACGAGAAGCCTGGCAGCAAAGTTGCCAACCGACAGGCTCTGCTGCACTATCTCTCTTACCTCCTTATCAGACAGTAAATACAGAGAAGGCACAGGGAAGTCTGGATTAGGAACAACAAGTTCATCGAGTGGTATCTTGCAAAAATCCTTGCTACTTCTTTCCGGAGGCAGCGGCGGCCCTTCAAATTCTTCTCGAAATCTCTCAGGGTTTATTGCATAGGTGAGAAATTCCCTCCTGTCGGGCCCTGGCACGTGGATTTTCCGTTGCTGTTGGTACGAGCGCCTTTGCTCCGTGTCTCTTCGTCGACACCTCTCGTCAAGCTTCCCAACAAACTCCAATGTCCACACTCTGTCATTCTTTGCTCTGGGGTACAGTATCTGCACATAATGTCGAATTAATTTAATTCTAGTGGGGTCAAGCTGTTTCTTGCCTAAAGATCCGCTACAGTTGTATTGCTTCCGTAAGTTTTCATGAGTGAATAGTTCAGGAAATAAGAGAACAAGCAATCGGGAAGCAAAGTTGCCTATGGAAAGACTGCTTTCATATATGCTTTTAATCTGTTCTTTGTTCAACAGGTAATCCGGGACAGGGACATCAAAATCAGGAGGGGGAAAGTCAAGTTTGTCAAAATCTATGGGTACAAGCCAAATTTTTTTTGACCGTCTGCCAGGCTTTTCATATTCAAAACTGTCTTCCACTTTTATGATTGATACATCATCTGGTAAACTAGAAGAATCGTAACAGTCATCTCTCATCTGGTCACATTCACTTCCATCCATATACGTACTTTCAAGCTCATCATTTATTCGCTGAACACACTGCTGCAACCAGGCTTCTTCTTCTTGCACATCTGGAAAGTAAATTTCAGTGTACCTACGGATTATTTGAAGCCGATGAGGATCCAGCAGTTGTTTTCCAGAGTCTCCAAAGCAGCTGTACCTTTCAGCTAATTTTCTGTGGTCAAAGAGTTCTGGAAAAAGTCTGTGTAACAAAAAAACAGAAAACTCTCCTGGTGAAGAAGCTTCATCTAAAAATTCATTGAGATCCTGAGCATCCAGCATGTAATCTGAGGCAATGATATTACTCCTGTCCAAGGACAAAGCTTCTTCCTGCTCTTTATCCTCCATAAAATGAGAGGATTCGACCTGCTCAGTATCATAAAAACTGGATGATTGCACATTCTGCTGACTGTTTTCCATTTCCCTTTGAGCCCAAAATCTATTGAAAAAATCGTTGACTTGAGGCAAGCACTCCAACTGCCACACAGCTGTATTCTTCACAGAAGGGTAACAAACTTCCACATAGTTACGAATAAGCTGCAGATGAAGAGATTCAAGTTTCCTTTTGTTGAGAAAGCCACATGCACTGCAGCTCCTACCGAACTCATCGTCACTGAAGAGCTCTGGGAAGAGCTGCACGAGCAACCGGCAAGCCAGGTCCCCGCCCGATGTGCTTTGATCCATGATTTGTTTGAGTTCCGTAGAAGTCAGCTGGTACTCTGGGGGAGGCTTGAAGTCAGCAACGGACTCTGCTGGACTGACTTGCTTTTTAATTCTGCTAACCTCCAGAGACAGCAGGTCAACTTTACTGTGAAGCTGAGTCATATTGGTGTTGAGGGTGTTCAGCGTGTAAAACATTTTCTGTATCAAAGAATATATATTTGATTCTGAATCTGCTGTGGCTGCTGCTACTGCAATGGCTGTGGCCGAGTCTCTTTTGCGTTGATCGTTCAAAGTCCGAATTTGCGAGGGACTGCTAGGGTTGATTTTTTCAAACAATTCGTAAGAAGCAAACTGCTCTGCTCCTGGTGGGTTCTTCTTCTCTGTGATTTTGTGTGAGATGCCATAGAGAGGTTTTTTATAAGATGGAGTGATTATGTCACTGAAGGATTCTTCTTCACAGAGCCATGTTACATTAGAATTCTTGTTCTTGTTTGTCTGCTCTGCATTTACCTGAGTGGGTGAGCCAGCATCTCTGTTCCTCATGTTTGAAAGGAAGCCCTTGAAATGAATAAATACTGTATTAGCAAGACAGCCTTAAAGATACTAGCTATAAATATGTGCTCCTTAAGCAAGCACTGTTACATAAATATGCAAGTCAAATTTTCTCCAGGGGACTTGTTGTGTTAAATATTAAAAATCAATAAGTTCACTAGGAAAAATAAAAATACAGTGAAGTATTAGTTAGGCTGCCTTTCTGTTTTCCTTTTTTTGGCTCATGGCTTTCTCCATGGAAAAGAAATGCAATAATAATTCTTAGTACTCTCTACCCACAGAGCTCTAATTACTCCCCCAAATTAAGTATCATTAGGCTTCACCTTGCATATGAGGATCTTGGGCTGTCAAGAATTTGGGTGGCAACAAGTCAGCAACAGAGCCAAGAATAGCATCTAGATTTTCTGACTCCTAGTCCTGTGACCTTGCCATTGCCTCCAACAACTGCATTTAACATTCCAGCACTCTCTTTAGGTTAGCTTTTGAAAATGTCACAAAGGCTATAAACAAAAAAATATGCTTATTCTCTTTTTTTCTGATGTGAAAAGTTTATATACAGGTTTTAAAAAATGTCTTTATAATGGTGCAGAACTACTAAACAAATCCTAGAAATGACTTAATTTTTAAAAGGTATTCTATTTAAATAATAAAAAAGTGGAAAGTACCTTGGTACAATATCTTTTTAAAAAGGAAGCCTAACAGAAGATTTCTTTATTTCTGAAAGGCAAGGAAGTTTAGACTCATGGATTTCTAACTTTCTTAATTATTTAAACTATATAAATTTATATAATTTATAAATTATATAAAACCAGTAATGAATTCTAAGGACTTAATGTGCTTAATTATTTGTAATTATTCCTCATTGCTTGAAATTGGAAGCAAGCATTTTCATTGTCTCACAGTAGATATGCAGGGCTTGGGTGATTTGAGGTTTTTTTTTTTGAAAACACGTGGATATTGCAAATAATTCTTAAAAGTTAAGCAGATACAACAGAATCAAAAATCCAACATAAAGAATTCAAACATGAGAAAACATTCCCAGATTTGTAAATGTTTCTATACTGAAACAATTTTCTTGGCTTGTTCTGTAGAACATTAATTAGATAAAACACTACAGAATTTGCATTCAAGTATTAAAACAAATGAAACACAGACTTCAGGTCTGAGCTAAGAGCCACGAGAAATATGAAATCCTAGTGAAGGCCCCATTATGTCTTACAGTGAGGAACTAGAATTAAGGTTTCTTTCTTGAGAAACAGAACTGTAACTCATGAAATCAATGTGGTCCCTATATGTAATCACACTTGGCATCTGCTTACTGCAGTGACAAATTGAATCTAATTATTTTTTAATTTCTAATGCAATGTATACTCAAAGGAGACTCAGAAAGAACAAGCTGGTTTCCACTCCAAGTTTAGAAATCAGCATTCAATTGAACCAAAGCTGTTTCCAAGTTCTGCTCTCACTCACAAAACATTACCCTACATAAGAAACCTTGTGTTTGCACATCCAAAGTTGCGTGGAGAGATGATCAAATGAAAATATAAAGCCAAAGCGACGCATTTCAGTGAGCAGAATCCCTAGCTGTCAGGGTGCCTAGGACACCTGGTTTCCAGGTCCCAGTTAGAAGACTGTCCCACTCCAGTCCCACTCATAACAAAGCCAGAACAGCGACTGAACTGCGAGCAGACTGAAATCCACATTGCCCCGACCGAACTGCAGGCTCCTAAGCTGGGACTGAAGTTGTCATACACCACCTATACTTGTCAGTGAAGAAACAGAGGTAGTTCCAGATGGTAACAGAGCTCTGCCACATAGACATCACCTGAAAGCAGGCCGTGAAAATCTCCACTGACAATGTGCACAATACTGCTCTCCAGTCAGGCACACAAACTGAATTACAAAGCTTTTTACTATTTTAGATTTGAAGAACAAAACACTTCTTACACAACCAGTGAGACCTTCCACCTAAGTTACTCTTTCATTAACACTCCCATTAACTGAGAACTTACCAAATATTCCTTCAGAAACAGCATATGACTCTCTCAATTCCTTCTCTACTACTAAAACACCTTGCTGCTAAATAGCTTGCCACAGGCCACCAGGTATCTGTCAGTTCTCATTTGACTTCCTGCTGTTTATTTTCCCTAATTAATTATATAATAAAACTTGGCAATATGAGGGTAACTTCTATTGATGTGCACCTCACACACAAAGTCAAGCCAAATCAATATTAGAATGTGTATTAAAGAACATGAATTCATTATTTTGACAGTAAGATCATTAAAGTTTGCAGTCTCAGTTTTGGACACTGTGCTCTGGTACTCATGCTAAGAACTACAGCAGATCTTCACTACAATAGCAGCTGAACTTCTTCCTTCACCAATGCAGCTCTCAGTGGCCAGATCTGGCTGCAGGATGGATTTGCATTTCAGAATATTTGCATTTCAGAAACACACAGTCAGTGTTCTCCTAGCAGATGACAAGAAAAAACATTTGGGGCTTAAAAATATTTAAGGATATTTTAGTTCAGATACATTCTCATTTTCTTTTCTTTTGCTTTTAATTATCTTGTCTATAGTTTCCATCTGGGAAGAGCACTATCCACACCATAAATACATGGCTTTTGTAAATTCTCCAATTTAACGAATTCCTTTTCTGTAATGCTGATCTTTAAACATCCACGAATTTCAGATAATACTGCACCCATTTAAGATTATCAGTTCTAAAGTACTATCAAAAAAGAAGCAAAGATATTTGTTCTATGAGACTCAATGTATGTAAGATAGCACTGCTTTTTATACTACAGTTGCACAGCAAGTTTTTATGTTCTAAACATTTTATGAACATTTGCAAAGCGCAGTATTTTGCAAAACATCGACCAATACAAGAAATTGTGAAATAGTCTTTCACATACTCTCTTGAAATCCTAAGCCAAGTTTTAAAAGTTGCTTAGTTATTGTTCTGCTCAATGCTCAAGTCCATTTATGACCTTTGTTATGCTTAATAAACAAAGTCTAAATATCTGTAAGAATACAACGCAAAATATTCGAGCTCAGGAGTAAAGAATAAATAAATATAGGAGCAAGAAACATAGATTCTTTTAGACACATAAGAATACGGAAAAGTTCTGCACATAACTTTTTTAAACTTACTATCTTCTACACACTGTTTTTTTAAAAAGAAAATCAGGGAAAATTAATTCCTGATTATGAAGTGGCATTCAAAATTTCAAAAAAAAAGGGAAGTCTTCAGATAAAAAGTAATTTAGTAATGTAATTACCAGTTCAAAAGAAGTACAGCTCTGTTTATATCATAGATAGATGCCTATATGGCATGCAGTAAAAATACACTACAAGCAAAACATTCTTTAGAATAATTAAGATTTTTTCCATTGTTTAAATAGAAATAGTTAATAAAGTCATCAATTAAAACAAAATATTCATATTAGAGAAGTAATTAACTTAAAAATGCTGTTAAGATTGAGGACTGTTTCTGGTTGGTTATTTAACTAAACATGCTGATTCATTGGGGTCAGCCAAGAATGAATTTTCATCATTATTACTGGGTCAACTTCTGATATTATGAATCGAAAGTTATAATTAACTTCAAATTAAACTTTAAAATTTATTAATGGCAAACAGGAAAATGCAAAGCAAGCACAGTTCAGAGACCATTATAAAGCTCTTTTAAGAATCTGAATGTAAGGAAAACAATTGTAAAAAGAAAAAGAGAAAGGAAAAGAAAGAAACCGTGTAATAAGATTAAAACCTACCTACCACAGGCATTCAGGGGAAAAAAACAGCCGTAAGAAGTCAGAGAGATGATAGTCAAGAAAAAGAATCACAGAGAACTATGGCTATAAAGAAGACATGAAATGTGCAAATACAACATAGAATAACTGGCTAGGTAGCAAAAGAGCAGAAAAGGATACGTGCATTAGGATAGGTCACAAACTAAATATAACCCAGGGCCAGAAGTTATTCAAAAGAGGATGAATTTGAATCTAGGTTATTTTAATAAAGTGCTGAGTGTGAAAAACAGGAGGTCATTATAGTGCTCTAGAGAGTGGCAGGAGAGATGTGACTATCCAACACTGGACACTAGTCTTTCTGGACTCTCAAACGGAACAACAAAAATATAAGGTGACTCCTGAAGAAGAGCTGAAAAAAAGAGAATTTAAATCTTGGAAAGGAAGGACTGAGAATGAACATCATCACATGAATTTTCCCACATGCAGAAGATTTTTTCTAGAACAGATGATCATTGCTCTCCATACTGAAAAGAACAAGGACTAAAAGAAACTAGCTCAATTTCAGCAGACATTAATTAAAATCCACTATTGCTAGAGAGGTGAAACACAAGATCAGGATAATGGAAAAGATTGGGCATCTCCTTCACTGGCTAAAGAAACATCTGGATTGTCCCAAGCTGGGACAATCTGCTGTAATACATTCCACTCTTGATATGGCTGAAATCTTCTGTATCCCTGCATTTTTATCCTTCAAATAATACACTAATTTATATGGGTCTCACTGACATTAATTTTTTGTTACAGAAGAAAGAATTACAGCCATGATTCTACCACTCAGGATCAAGCTGAAGGACTGTGTGACATGAGAGGAACTGTAATCAGAGTAATGCTCAGTTACTCCAAATCACTGCCCCTTCCTATGTTATCTGCTGAACAACAAAAATACAATTCACATAAATGAATTAACCTATAACTATTAACTGTATTTCATAAATATGATCACTTCCATGTTATTTAGAGAATACCCAGCCATGTGTAAACTGGCTTTAGATTAGCCACATTTGCAACAAACTCATTACCAATGCAAATTTAGTTAAAAGACTTGCATTTTACTTATAGCAGCAGAGAATTTAGCCTAGGAAATATGAACCAAAAATATCACAGTCATGTACAGAGAAGTCACCTCTTGTGTAAAGCGTCTCTTCTTCACGCTGGGGAAGGCATCCTGCTGGCCTCCTGACCCATCAGAGCCAAGGGAGGTCTGTTTCCGTTTGTTGGAATCCTGCAGGCAAGTCACTGCGCCATCCAGCGAGTGCTTCTCAGCAGATCTGGAAGTTACCGAGCAGTCTAGAGCTTCATCTTCATTTTCTGTTTCTACTTTCACATTTTTTTTAGGAATTTTTACTGAAAAAAGAGAACATTTAGAAAGATAAAGCACCCTCTCCAAAAAACCATGATATCCTTACTATAATGTTCTGTGGTTTGTTTCTTTTTACGAAAATGTGTTTTGAAGAACTTCATTATTTTTTAATACTTCTATGGTAATTGTATATTGGGGCCACCTCAAAGTCAAATCATTCAGTTTTCCAGTAAATGACAGTTTCTTCTCCAAAGAAGAATCTAAAATATAAACAAATAATGTTACAGGAGGAAGATTTTTTTGGAGGGGAGGAAGGATGTAGAGCAGAAATAATAATGACTAACAAAGATAATGCCCTATTTTAGGTAACTTTTTAAAAAAACATTAGTATAATTTGTCTTGATCCAACTGTATTCTTTATTAGGTGACAAATGCTTTAAATCAACAAGTATTTTTGCCTGATCAAAAATTATACAAAGTATAATATTTTACCTTCATCATCATCAGTGATTTCAGCTGAATTCATCTTCTATCTCACTAAAGAACAACACAAAAATACAAAAATAAATATCAGCATCTTCTGGAATCAGGGAATATCTACATCTCCTCCTGTAATTACTTTTTATCTAGAAGTATTGAGTTAACAGCCCACAGATGACAGTCTTTCCAGTCTGTATGTTTGTAATAACTAGTTATTTTCAGTAACCTTCATGGCTATCTATAGACCCATCAACATGCAAACTATATTGTTGATAACATACAGCAGATAGGGAACTATTTAAAACTCTATGTCTTTTTCTGATATAGTAAAAGTCATTCTAACCTTCTCTGTAGTGTCTTGGCAGTATATAAATGGAAGTTAACTGTATTAAAGTCTTCACCCTGTACAAAATCACTATTATTACAGTCAAATGTTTTCATATTGTCCTTGTGGTTGACACAAAATCATCACAGAAAGAAAACTCATCATAAATCATACATGCTGGAGTAAGTTTTTATTTTAAAATCTTTGATCTTTTGATATAAATTGCATCAATTCCAGCAGAATAATGCACATAGATTACACTAAGACCCTTTTCTCTGTCAGTCTCTAAATAATTTGGTTTTGTAGGGAAAAGCAAATATATGTATTATGCTAGCATGATTTTAGTGTTACTTCTCACATGAAAAACTCATATGTATTTCTGTTTACTTGAAAACTAATTTTGCAAGTTACTTGGGGGCCAACATCAATCTCTGAATGTGTTTCTAAAAGATATCCTAAATCTTTGGCGATCTACAAAGCAAACAACTTAGTCAGATATCACTGACCCTTACAGGGCACGCAGCTGCAAACTGACACTCTCAAATGGTGAGCGGGTGACGGGCAAACTGTCACGCTCCGCTCGTGCTCCTCTACATGCAGCATTATGCCTATCTGGCCCCAGAATATTATTGCTTTACAAGTGCAAGTCAATAAATCCAGACAATCAAAAGTGTACATACAGCCCAGGAGTGGGAATTACAATGAAATTAATAAGAGAGATGGGGAGAGAAAGACAGAGAATCCGTTGTGGAGGGAAAAAGAGTCTGTACCTCTCTCCTGAATAATGCTGAATACTATATATATATATATATATATATATATATAGATATATATATTTACATCTCAAAATACTGTTAAAAAACTCTCTAAACACTTGAATGCTGTGTAGATATGAATTTCAATTTGTAGACAATTTGATGGCTGTAATAGTAACTATGAGGTTCCATTCTGGATTAGATTTTTTACGATTTACAATGGGTGGCATCCAAACAAAAGATGCACAGATTTATAAAATCAGCTTATACTGGGCCACCCTTGAAGCCAAGATACTCTTTGATGTGCTGATCTTCTACATGGCCCCTATATACAGGCTTGTAAAGGGCATCCTCAAGGGGATATAATGAGATTGTCTTCATCATCATGTATAAAAATAAGCCTCTCCCAATTGGATGTAGAGCTACTAAAAACCCCTCAGATACCTTCTCCTTTTACCCACCATTATTCCCTATTTCAGGACTTGCATTTATGAATTGATTCATATATCAATTATACCAGTTTAACAGTACCATAATCATGTCACTTAAACTTCTGCAAACTCTCTAGACATAACAGCCTGAAACTAAGTGGCCCACATCAATTTCTAAACCACCTGATAAGCCCTGATATGGGTTAATACCAGGTCTTATTAACTCAACAGTATTTACAGATTTAGACAAAGCCACTACAGCTCTTTGTGAAAAATCCTACGGCAGTCTACCTCTCACAGCCCCATCAAAAAGCTCTCCTGGACCTTAAGAAAATCCCATTGTACTAACAGTTCATATTTTGCCCTGATATCCCACATACATTGATAGTTACTGCCTGGATCTTCCTTGCACTTTTCCATGCTGCACTAGGTGTGGCTCTGAGGGCTGGGGTACAAGAGCAACTCGTGCCAGTGCTCAGGGAGTGTGACACACAGTCTTTTTGGGAGGCCCTGAGGTGATAATAAGCAAATCTATCAATACCACTACAGAATATTTTAAAATGGAGATCAAAATGATTTTTCATATAATCCTAGACTGATTCATCAGAGCAAAACAGTAAAAAATGTTAACCACAAAGCCAGAAGACAAGATTAAAAGGTGGTAGTGGATGAAACAACACAAAATATGTAGGAGGGAATATATGGAATTATATTTTCTTTCTAATTCCTGTTATTACTACTGTTATTCAAATAGAAAGAATGCTTTAGAAGAATTCCTATCAGAGAAAAAAATCAAGCTGAAAGGAGAAGATAAATGAGTGTCTGAAGAGCCACTTTTTAACACTGGAAAAAAGTGAAAATTAAAGCAAAGCAACAGTTAACTTTCTAAAGGAAACAACATTAGGAAGGCCAAAGCTACCCTGAATTCAGGTCAAATAACACTGAGTCAAAACATTGTTTCACAAGTTTGAAATACAGTGTTAACTTTTGGGTTTTTTTAATCTGAAAACTGCCAGAATACAATTAAAAGTGAATAGTCAAAATCAGTGTCAGAACCAACAAAGCCTAGGAAGACTGTGCTCCACACCTGAGCTCTATGGTGCCAAAAAAAGCACCAACTCCAACTTCTTTCATTTTTTTGGGAGCCCTAGTAATAATCTCTTTCTTTATCTAGTTTCCTGTCTTCTTTGTGGGATTGGTAAGAACTCTGGTAGTATGAGAAAATGAAGCACATCAAACATATAACAGCTTCTGTTGAGAGACAGGATTCAATTGTCCCTTTGATTTCCTGCCTTGCAGCCCCACCTGCTCCCTTGGTCAAGCATGGGTGCCCACCTTAACCTTCCATCTTGATAAACTGTCTCACTTCTTTTTTTCCCTGGGTCACTTTCCTTGTAATTCATAGAGGTAAAGGGCCCAGCTTTGCACAAGGTTTGGGCTGGAAAGGAGGAATTAAAATCTCTCCTCATACCAGCAAGCCACTGGCTTGGTTCAACTATTTAATGATACCTTATTTATTCCACTATCTCACTTCAAATTCAGGTCACAGTGAACCCATGAGTGACTAGCGAGCCAACGAAGAGGCACCAACAGAGCAACTGCATCATCGCTCCCACAGGAAATTAGGATTTATGGAAAGGGGGAAAGCCTGTATCTGTTTCTGAGCGTGTCTGTGCATGCATGCCTATATAAGATTAACAACAATTTTGTCGATTGTTTCAAGTCCACTAAAGATAAAACTTTTCATATTCGTTAAAATATTGTTTGCTGTGCATCAGTACTTATGAATAACAATTACTTCCTCTTTAAAAGAGGTAGCAGTGTCAAGGTCTGTTTTGAGGTATCATTCTAACCCAGACTGTGAGAATAAGCAAAGCTGGAGTTAAAAAAAAAAAGTCTAAAAGACCTTGGGGCAAAATACTGCAAAAAGCAATTGAGTAAGAAATACATACAGTAAAGCAAACATCCAACAGTTGTTCCTTGTCGAGTATACAAAACATATTTCAATCTTATATGTATTTTTTTCAAAGCGTAAGATAAATATACTTATCATCATCAGCCTAATAATTACTCAATGCCATCTAGAGGACAGCTGTTAGCAAGTTCTAGGAAAGAGTGAACACTCTGTGCTGAAGCTGGGAGCCCACTGTGAAGTTGTGACTGGCAGAGCAACCAGCTTTGGCAGCTTTATTTTGCTGGGATACAGACAGATGCTGCACTGCATCCTGTTTTCTGGTGAATCCTCTGGAAGAAAGATTCCAAAACAAACCAAACACCTACAACTATGTCAGCAGCCAGATCTAAGGGAGTAGGGAAAGAAGGGGAGTCCTGGCACACCTTGTCTGTGGGACAAATTCCCTTTCCACAGATCTTGCTCTTTCTTCTCATCAGACTAGGCAAAGAACAAGACAGTTCAATGAAGGGACTTAACACTCCCTACTTCGATTGCTCTCACTTAGACATCTGCCTCTATTCCAAAAATGTACCAGGTCATGACACTTAACTGCACTGTTGTATCATTTTGATAATGACATTCCACATTTAAATGGTATTACCCATGGTTAACAGAGAAGCTCAATGCACAGGACAGTGCTGGGAGTTCCAAAGTATGGAAGAACACCTTAAAAACAAGGTTTTGGAATGTTTCTCTGTGCATTTAGAGTTAACGACCACGCTGATGCTGCTTTTGCATGTAGAACAGAACATGGGAACCATTTACCAAAATGCACCTACCCAAAATATGCACTGAAGCCTTAAGGATTTAAAGCACTGGGGTACAACAGATTTTATGAGTAAGGGAAGAAATTGCAACTTGGAATGTATTACTCAGAATGTATTTCAGTCTCATATCATCTAATATAATGCACATTGCTACTTAAAAGTAGCATAAATGTGTACCTAGTTATTGATACACAAAACTAAATGAATCCTTACTGATTAATAGGTTAAATCTTCCCATAATGTGCATTCTCCTCCTCCTGTTTACCATCTAAGAATTACTCATGTGTTTGCCTTGGAGGATGCTTTCCTGACCCCTCTTATGATTTTGACCATTATAAAAGCACAAGGCATGGAGAAAAGATCTTGCTCATAGTGCAAGATGTAGGCAGTTCTCTGCCTTTGCAATCATTCTTAAAGAAAACCTGACTGATCATTTTCACATCCTGACTTAAAAATGGAACAAAAAAATTCCATCAAAAAAAAATGCTGCTGTACTGCTGTTTGTAACTAAAGTAACTCTGTACTCTTTGAACTCCCGTATCTAATGTACTAAGTTCTGACAAATTAAAAAAAATAGTGTAAAAACCACACAGGAAACTATAAAACTGTACACATACTGCATGTGGAAAGCAACTTGGATTTCATCACACTTGTTAATGGTAATCATAAATGAAAATTAATCACTACCTTAAAAAAGATACCAAATAATAACAGCAACAATAATGATGATTACCAGTTTTATAGAAGCTTGCTGTTTAGAATTTAACTCCTCGCATAACATTGTATTGTTCAATTCACTAATGCATGGTAGAGTGTAGAAGTTGCTTCTTGGATGCACATTGCCCCACAAAGTATTTTAGCTTCTTCATGTAGGTTGGCAGGAACGTCCCTAATTCTTCATTATTGACTACAAGAATATTATTAAAAACACAGGGATTGAGACGTTGTTTATTAAGTTTATTCCCTTTAAAACCTCATGGTGGTACATTGCTTCATATATAAAACTCAGATCATAATGAAAAGTGTTCTTGAGTTCTGTTTCTGAGGAGGTCAACTGTTCTATGTTTTGGGCAAATATTAAGACATACATGTTTGCTAGTAACATTAAATATGTGTTTGATAACATATGCAGAATAAACCTCTCAGTTTCATTAGCTTTCACCATGCAGTGAAAGATACAACGCCCCTCTTACAGCATAGGTATCCTAAAAAAGTTAAATAAATGAGGAAGACAAAAAAAAAAAGCTGATCTTTTAAGGAGATGACACTAGCTAAATTTTACAAGACGTGTACATTGAACTGCTGTTTAACAACCAAAATTAGCACCTCCTCTTACACATATCATCCTGTAACAGAACTTTTATCACAAAATTGCTATGGTATTAAACTACGTAACTAGAGTATGATTTATCCAGAGCCAATCAAAAGCACTGTACAGATATTCATTCTCAGCAATTGACAATGAATAATCAATTAATCTCAGTGAACACTCAAGTGTCTGTTCTGCTCCCTGTCTTGGACTCTGCCTGTATTTCCTAACATGCACTGGGTGAACCACAGAAAGTAACCAAAGCTTCCCATGGGAAGTCCAGAGCCTTGCAAGCTGGTGTGGGTAGGTGGAAGCAGTCCCATTCCACGCAGCAGGTGAGTAAGAGGGCTGCTCTAATTGCCTAGCAACGGTGTGGAACTCTGTCCCTTGTGGTGTTTTAGAAGACTGATTCCTATAGACCAGTTGGAAATAATGAGAGGAAATAACAATTCTCAGCACCCAGCCCTGCAGTCCCAGAGTCAAAAAGGACTGGAGGCGTGTGCTCTCTGCTCAGGCTGCCCAGGAGCTGCCTCCTGTTCAGGGTGTGTGCTGCTCTCCAGACTGTCTCTTGGAAAGCTCCCCTGCTGGGCTGAGAAGCAAACCTAGAGAACTGCGAGTTCTACGCTCTGCTTTGGGTGCCAAGTAATCTGCATCTTTTTTTCCCTAGCTGTAGCACTGGGTTCAATAATTTCAATATTGCAATTATCCTCAGGGTAGATTTTATTCCTCTGATTCGTAAAAAACAATGCAACTCAAATTCAATTCAACTAAATTAGACATAAATACCATCCCAAGACTGAGCTGGAAAATGTATTTCTTAGAGGCAATGTTTGCCTTTTGTTCAGGTCTATGAGCCAGTGATTTGACTACAAATTTTACGTAATATTGACAAGGCCTTAAAAATTTTGAAGCAGAGGTTTGAAGAAGTCCAATACCTGAAATCACCTTAATAAAAAAAAGCTATGAAGCAAAAACCAGGTAAGTTATTTGAAATTGACCACACATCTGAAGGAAACTGAGATCTGAATGTTGCCTCATTTAACTGAGGAAAGAGCAAAATGCAAGTAGACAGTATATGAAATACTAAAAGCAAATGCTTTCTATTCTATTCTATTCATTTTGAGGTAGTAGGGTGCTGCAGTGTTATTTCTCAATAAAATTTGTTCGTGATATCCAGTACTGACACTTGTAATATTAAGTACTGTAGAGTACTGTAGAAAACAGTATTCCAATATTACAAGCATCTGACTACAAATACATGAATAGTAAGCTCTAAAACTACAAAGAAAAAGATTTTAAGAAACCAGCAGATGTTGTTGGAAGCACTACTCTTATGGACAATAAAAATCCCTATACTGTCATATTTTGAAAACCTCTTTTGCTGACCTGTGGTGCAGGACATGAAGCCTCAAATCTCCACTGAAGCCAGCCTGCAACAAGGGTATTTTTCCAATAGGACCAAGAGGGCATGTTCTTAATTTGCGTCTTTCATATTTTGTTTTAATTAAGTTAAATATGCAGATTAAATATTTTTTTTAATTTAAAAATTAAAAAAACCCAAACAACAAAAAAATCAACAAACCAAAATCACTCTTCTCAGTTTTCTCAATCTGTCCTCTGTACTTTTACCAAACGGCAATTTAATCTTGCAGGGATCAGCAAAACACTAACCTGGTTTATTTCCAGCAGTAATGCATGAATTTGTCTTTTCTTCGACCACGTGTTTTCCACTGGTCTATTAAAAACATTTTGCTTTCCTCTCTCCCCTCTCACTCTGCTTTTATTTTAAAATACTGTTCCATCTGAACTTCGGGCAGTTTAAATTCTCCTCCAAACTGCATTCAACTTCCGTTTATTTTTATCCACTGAACTTACCTAAACTATGAAAATACTTTGTCAAGATAAAAATTCAGCTGGTCCAATGCTGAGTTTGATTTAGCAGGAGATAAGAAGAAAATGTACGAGTACACATGGGTAATTATTTGTTTTATGAGATGTAAATCATTACAGTTGGAAACAGGGAAAAGGTTTCTCTTTCCCTGCTTAGATGTCTCTGCCCCATGGGTCAGGCAGCGACAAACCCTACTCACACTTCAACCCAAAAAAACTCTGGGACTGCGTCAACGCTATGTGGGAGCCGTCACATGGCCGTTGGCCCGTGGCCGGCTCGCATTCTGCTGGTTCAGAGTTTGTTCCCTTCTATTTACAAAGGGCTGTGTGGACACACCGCAGGGAAAAGTAGGGTAGAGGCAGCGGGCGACCAGGGGGGAGCGGGCGGTGATCGGGGCCGGGGCAGTGAGCGTGATCTGGGCGGAGGCAGCGGGTGATCGGGGCAGGGGAAGGCGCGGGTGACCTGGAGGGACACGATCGGGGCAGGGGCGGCCCGTTCCCCCGCAGTGCCCTTCACCGGGCCCCTCAGAGCGCGACCCAGCAAGGACCGACACGAATTCCAGCGCAGCCACCCGCCCGCCGCTCCTCCCGCCGCGTATGATAGGACAGGCGGGACCCCGACCCCGGCCCCGGCTCCCGGGGCACGCGTGGCCCCGCGAAGCCCCGGGGCGGTGCCCGGGCGGTGCCCGTGGCGGTGCCGGGCGCGGCCGGGGCTCCCCCCCGCGCCCGCCGAGGGGCGGCGGAGCGGCCGCCACGTGGGAGCGGCGCGCGCGGCGGCGGCGGCGCGAGGCCCCGCCCGGGGGCGGCGCTGCGGCGGGGGACGCCCCGCGCGCCCCGCACGCGGCGCGGCCGCGGCCGCTTCCGCGGTCAGACCCACGAGCCCGAGGCGGAGGCGGCGGTTGGTGCTTCCGGTCCGAACCCTGCCCGGGCGGATCTATGTGGCCGGCGCGCGGGGGAGGAGGGGGAAGGGGGTTAAGGTGAGGGTGGAGGTGACGGCGGCGTGACCGTTCCACTGCCCCCCCCCCCGCCCCCATCCCCCCGCGCTCCCTGCTGTCCCCCTCCCCCAGCCCCGCGGATGGAGGCACCCGGGCCGGGCGCGCGCCACCCGCGCCGCCGCAGCGCCCTTCGGAGCGGCGAACAAAGAGCCCCCCGCCCGCGCGGCCCCGGCAGCGCGGCCCCGGCCCGCGGGCGGCCGGGGGAGGGGCCGGCCCCGCGCTTCCCCCCTCGGCCCCCCCCACCGCCCCCCCTTCCCCGTTCTTCCCCCACCCGCCGGGGCGGCGCTCCCCGCTCGCCGTGGGGTGCGTGGAACGGCGCCCGTCCCCACCAGCGGCGGCAGCGAGACTTACCTCTGCTCCGCGCGGGGCCACGGGAGCCCCGGGGCGGCGGGGGCGGCTGGAGCGGCCGCCGCTGGAGCCCGCGCTTCCCCCCCGCTCTTTGTGTGCGAGGGTCCGCGCGCTGCGCTCTCGCGTGACGTGACGGGACCGTGTGTCATTTCCGCACAAGGACACCGAGCCCCGACCCGCCGCGGCCAGCGCCACCCGCCGCCCCGGGGCAGGGGCAGGGGAGGGAGGGAGCGGGGGTGGGGGGGAGAGCGGCCCGCTCCTCCCCCGTCCCCTGGCTCCCCACCCCCCGCCCTCCCCGGCGCTGCCACTGGGAACGCGCGCGGTTCCCACTGGAGACCCCGCGCGCCCCCGCGCCGCGCGCGCCCCGCCGCCCACTCGGTGCCGCGCGGGCAGAGGCTCCGCCGCCCCGCGACACGCCCTGCCCGGGACCCCGCGCTCGCACATGGGGCCGCCGCCGCTCAGGGACACGGCCCCGCGTGACGGGGCCGGGGACCGGCGGGGACGGGGCGCGCTCGCTGCCGGCGGCCACCGCCGCACGGAAAACGCGCGCAGCCCCCCCACCCCCCCCCCCGCCGCCCTCCCCGGCCTTTGCGCGGCCGGGCCGCTCCGCGCGGTCTCGCGTGGACGCGGCACCCGCGCGCCCCGCAGAGTCAGGCGGCGGGCCGCGCACGTGCGCGCGCGGGGGAGGCGGCGGGGGGAGCCGCGTGCCCACGGCAGGTGGCGGCGAGCACGTGGCCGCGCGCGGGCACACGGTCCCGCATCCCCTCGCGCGCTTTCCCGACACCCACCCGCCACTCGCGTCCCGCCACCGCCACCGCCAGGCTGCGACAAAACTGGGGGGAGCCGGGTCATCCCCAGGCAGAGCTGGGCTCCGGCCGGGCCGGCGGAGAGACCGCCCGGCAGTTCCCAAGACCCCGGCCGCGGCCGCACCGATCCCGTAAATCCGTCCCCACGCCGGCGTGCCCGCGGGTGAGCCCGGGGCAGCCCTGCGGGCGGAGCTGGGGGACGCGCCGAGAGCTCCTCGCACACACGGGCTGTGACACCCGCACGCAGCCCCTGCCCGGCCCGGCAGGCTCCGGCCCCCGGCGCTGCCCGGAGCTGGCAGCGCCCGTGGGAGCGCTGCCCGCCCGCCTTTATGTGACCTTAACGCGGGTTTCTGTGCATAGCGCCAAGTAGGAAACGCCGGTGTTTGGTGCCACGTTAGGCTTAAGCCTGTACTTGTAAAAAAAAAAAGTTATTTCAGTAAGTTGGTATAATTCAGATCCCGGCTTTTTCCCACGCTGGTTAAACACAAGACTGCTTCCATGCTCCGCGTTTGCGGGGCAGATGGCAGCAGTGATTTATAAAACAGACATCACATTCTTTTTTAATTAAGTATCCTTGTAGATTTTATCTTCCCTGAAATTGACAGGAGCACATAAGACGTTACATTAGTCTGCCAAATCATACGTGCCCTTTCGACTAACAGCTTGTAGAAAACCAAACCGTTTCCCAAAGATTAAAAAATAATTAAAAAAAAATAAAAGTGGGACAGCGAAGTCTGGTTTTGTAACCTATTGCCAGTTCTAGCACTTATGCTTTTTTTGTCTATATGTAACACACCTTTGGAACTTGGCAGTTTTGCGTGAAATGTTTTACTTACAAAATTAACTCGGCCAGTGCTGCCGTTCCTAATAAATAGATTAATTTTGCTGTTAATAAAGGTACACAGCCAAGTGCTCTATTTATATTGTAATTGCTTTGCTGGGGTTTTTTTTTTTCCTCCAGAGTAAAAGAAGTTCAGTCTAAAGATGTTTATAAGAGGTGTTTATTATAAAATAAGTAGGTGAGGGCTGATACTGCCATGAAGCATGATGGACTCTGTGCAGCATGGAGGATGTATCCGATAGGAGTTACAAAGCAAATACACACCGTGTAAGTGGCAAGTAAATGTGAAGGTAGAACTCGTGTGGTCTGAGCAGTGCTGTGAATGTAACAGATAAATAAACCTTTCGTTTGTTATTTCAAACTATTTTTTAAAAAATTCAAAAGCAATAAAAAGACATGTAAGTCAACTGAGAAATAACTGGGAAAAAATCTCAGATAAATCTTCTGCCCCATAAATAGCTCAGTACTTTCCTAGTCACATGCTGTTTCCTCCGAACTGAACAATACAAAGAGTGCATCTTAAAATAAAAAATCCTCACCATTACAGATTTTTGGCGCTTTCTTTAGAAGCAGTTCTCTAAAATTTTGTTCTTCCACTTATGTCGCTCTTCTAAATTTAGCATTTGGGACTTTTGGTATGTTTACAGTGTCATATTCCATGAATAATCCTAACATATAATAGTTTGTTGATTTTAGCTTTGACTGCTCCTTTTATTATTGTTGTTGATAGACAGCTGTTAAAATGAGCCCTTAAAAGCGGGAACTACCAGCATTGTAGCTCCTCCGATGAATCACTCCAACGAAGGATACATTTATTAGCAAGACAAGTGTTCTGCAGTTAGCGCATCATTCTCTCTTTGGAGATAAAGAGCACTTCCCGCAAACTTTTCTGAGCCAGTTAGCGCTATGAACACGGAAGTTTACAGTATGGTTTGCCCCCTCCTTTATTGTAAGGATAATTGAGGCTTTTCTTAAAGGGTACCGTGCTTTAACACCTGGCCCAGCTGCTAAGTAGTGCTAGATCTCAGTTGGATTTTACTTGAATGCTTTACTTAGTGGGACTAAGAAAAGGCAACCATAAGGCAAGAGCAAGCCAGTGGAATCCCAAACTCAATTTCAGAGCCCTTGAGAAAATACCTTGCCAGTTTGAACTCCACCTCATTTCTGCTCTATAGTGCTGGCCTGAGGCATTGTAGCTACTAGGGACTCAAGCCCAGGAGGAGACCTGAAGGGCGTCAGCTAAGCATAAAGTAGCACGAGCATATTGTTGCAATAACAGTATTCAATGGAGAGGGAGCGAGCCAAATTGTCTCCAGGCAATGCAGGTAGCAAGCTTAGATTGGCTTCCGAGCCAGACAAGTTCCATTTCTTTTCACCATTTGAACTCGTGCTATACGCGTCATTTATTCAAATGTTCATCTTTCCCCCCACTTTGTGCCTTTGGCTCAAAAGCCACTCTGTGACACTGCGGCAATCTGTGAAAAATTCCAGGTCACCGGGGAGTGGAGTAGTGGTGCTCTAGCTAGAGAACTCTTCAGTAAAATAATCACCACTGCTCTCGATTACAATGGGGCATTACTGACTTGACCAAACCGCAGGAAACTTCAGTCATGCTACCAACACTGATGTGCTCAGGACCCCAGGGAAGCTGGAAGCACTGTTTGCATTTGTATGGAGTTCTCTAAGGGTGGGCTATGGCAGGTCCCTTGACCTTTACTTGTGGAAACTCTAAGGTGCCAGCCCTCCCCGGAGAATGCCTTCTCTGAGTTAGTTCAAAGGACCTAGTCGGCTAGAGATTCCCAGGGATGAGGAACCACGGTGGCTGGCAGGGAGGTGGCAGAGCTGGCAGTGCTTGTCCCTGAGCTGGGACTCAGAACAGCTCCGTTTGCTGGTGCTTGGTACGACAAGAAGAAGCAGAAGAATGAGCCTAAATTTAGAAGCCTTTTTGCTTCCTGTGCTGCAAACATTCGGGATAAGCAAGAATCCAACTCGAAACCTTCAGCAAGGCTTCTTTCTTGTAGATCTTTGCAATAGCCTACAGCACTCAGTAGCAGAGATGTGGCATGAGATGTCAAAAGCACTTTCATCACGAACTAATTTTGGCAGTTTCATTCTGTAAAAAGTACTGCTATGGTACTAGTACATCGTCTATCACTTCACCACATCTTGAAACTAGGCCACTGTGCAGCCAGACACAAGAGCTATGGAGCCCGGAAGGAAAAGAGATGAGAAACAGTGGGGTGTAGAGCCAGTTTCTTGAAACTTATATACATTTTATGTTAAGACTCTAATCGGAAAACAAGCCCCTTGTGCAAAAAGACGAGCTCACACCAGTAACCAGACTCCTTTCTGCTGCTCTTGGGCTGACTTTCAGTGATTCCTGTGTTGCTGGCCACACTGTGTGTGCAGCAGGCAGGGGAGGTGCCCGCTCTCGCAAGGCAGCCCAGAGCCAAGCGGCTGCTTTCTGCAATACAGTGCGATTTCTTAACCCGAATGTGGTTCCAGCCTTTGCTGGAAGGGTGCTTGTCTCTGGGGACAGCCAAGTGGATGGAGTCTCATATTTCCTGCGGGTTCCTCCGGGCTGGCTCGGGCTCAGCTGGGTTGGATGGGACGGGCAGGGTTGCCCTCTAGAGGGACGGCAGGGGGGACGCGGGTGTCCGGCTGGACTCGGAACTCCAGCGGTGTCAGGAGTCAGGCACTGACTCACCCAAATCGGGCAGATACTTAAATTAGACAGCTTGGAATTCACCTTAAATTATTTAGGCATGTATTTGATATAAATAAACTTCAAAGAGACTGAATACATTAGGGGAAGGGGAAAAAAAAAGCAGGTTCCAAAATCTTCTGCCTTGAATTAAAAGGGTCTGAAAGACACCATTTAAAAATCGGTCCAAATAACTCATCTGATTTGCAGTAAAATGTGTTCTGCAATTCATAATTTATAAAATGAAAATATTTAATGGCAAATAAAGCAACTCGATAACAAACTTTGCATACCTTCATGTTCTTCACAGCCAGTGCAGCTGAAAGGACATGTATGGACACATTGCACAGGAATATTTGGAAGCTCTGTTGGCCCACAGGCAACAATACTGAACAAGTACCATGCTGTGGGCAATATCCATACATTGCTGTAACCCGGGCAGAGATGAACAGTGGCAGACATCTGAACTTTATTTATATTTTTAAACTTCCTGTGGCTGCAAGCAGTGTTGGAGGGTTCTGCCAGCAAAATACTACACTAGTTGGGAAACACTGGTTTAGAGTACCAGTTAATATAATATAATTGCGCTTTTTTTTTTTTTTTCTCCCAAGAAACAAACATGACACTCTGGGTTTTTTTTTTAATTTTATAGCAACACTGCTTCTTGTTCTTAGGTATAATGATAGATGCCACTGGAAACTTCAAAATTTTGTGTTTAGCTAGACTTCACAGAGATGGGCAAGATGTAATAATGTTGCTTGCTGAATCAAGGATATCAAAATAGAGAATATATATAAATGGCATCTTTGGATTTTAAAAACAAGTCTGTTCATCTCCAAATGCATGTGGGTTGGAAATCTTAAGAGTTTAGCTCACAAATTTCAAAAAAAATGAACACTCATTATAAGAAAACCCTTTTCTAGCCTGAAGTAGCACCAGAGTGTACTGGCAAGACAACAGATATGTAACACTTGAGCACCAAAGGAAGAAGAATTTTATATAAAAGCTTAAAATAAAAAAGAGATTGAAGCCGAAGTGGAAGAGTAGAACAGAAATGTAAAGGAGCTTCAAGAATAGAGTAACTCAACCCAGTGAGCAACCTAAATTCTCCTTCTGTGCTGCAGCAGTTTACTTAGACATCAGTTGCATCCGTAACTGTTTAAAAAATGACAAATCTGAGCAACTTCACTCTTGGAAGCATAAGCCTCTTTTAATCTCTTGGCAATGAAATCGCAGTTCTCTTTACTCTATGTTAGTTCAGCCAAGAACTGCGCCATTGTGCGCTATTTCACAGCTTTGCATTTAAAAAGAAGTAATGCTCACTTAATGCACAGTCATCCTATTATTGACACCGTAACTAACTCTGAACGATCAAACATTTATCCCATAAAGGTCTGTTTGCCAAGTTCTGTTTTACATCCAGAAGAGGTAAATACAGCCTGGGAAGTTCTTTCTCCCAAAGATGTCCACATCTCCCAGTCAAGTGCAAACAGCACACTCTCCTTTGTGTGCTTAACACTCAGTTCCATATCTTGCCCATTATATGGAGAAAGAATATTTTGGACCAGTTGTATAGTCTCATACCTCACTTAGATATGTAAGTTCAAGTGCAGTGCTTGCAACAATATTAGAAAAAATGAATTGTGAAGCAATGTAGAAAACTAGGTTTCTTTGAGAACTCAGCTGGATGATTTAGCTTTTGTTATTATTATTAGTTTTATTTTTTTTTTTGTCTGTAAACAACTGTTATTTTTAAATCAAAGAAGCGTTATTCAGATTGTAGGAATCCTCTTTGTTTCAGGTCCCAAAACTGAAACAGCCTTTCTAGGTTTTTTGAGGTCCAGCTGCTTCTGTCATAGCCAACATCTTATACAGTCCTTTTCACAAAAAGTCACTGTCTTAGAAGCAGCTAGCGATTCTCCCTTCTCGGTCTTTACCCTCAGCCTTGCTCTTTGGGTGGATAGGAATCTTCCCTTCTGAATTTACCTTAACTCTGGATCTCTGGCTCATGGCTACTCGATGCCCTAATCCACCCAGTTATAACCTATCTAGTACAACCTAGTATGCAGCCACACCCTACAGCAGTGCCTTTGAGAACAATCATGAATATAAAAGGTGAATGCATTTTATCCAACAGCAATTTCCCTTTGATATTGGTGAAAATTCAATCTGGACTGAATTTTTTAATAAAAACTGTAGGCATGGGGACCTGGGTTTACAATAAGAAAAAAACCACCTGCTTGGTGGTTATTACTACAATAGAATGTGATTGAAAGCAATTACTTTTCATAAAAGTTTATGTAAGAAATACTTCTAATCATTAGTAATGTGACCACTTTTAGCAGCAGCAGTCATCTTCAAGAAATACTAGATGTTTAAACCCTGTTTATTTTTCTGCAAAGATATCTTAGTATATTCCATCTAAAAGCTGTGTATATTGCGTGTGGTCTTACATAACATGAACAGAGGTAGGGACATTCACAGTTTTTATACTTTGGATATAAATGAAATTGTTTGATTAAAAATAAATCTTACTAATACAGACATTTTTTCTGTAATGTTCTCCTGCTAAACCCATTTTTATGAAAATAATGATGCAAGCAACTAAGTGTAATTGTAGAAAATTATTGCTAGTGATTTGCATATGAAATACACACCTTTTACAGCCTCCAGTACCATTGTTCAATGAGCTTATAAATAGTACAGCTGAAATGCTGCAAACAGAAAACTGCTTTCGATGGGCACATGCTATGAATGAAGAAATGTTCAGACACAATGTGCAACTTGGAGAGCTTTCATCAAAACTAGCCAAGAGGGAAAAAAGCTTCATTTCCTAACCATGCTGTGTTTTGGATAAGCTGGTCACATAGAAAAACCATCACTGCAGAGAGTAAAGCTTTTTAAAATAAGGGTTAATATTTTTTTATGGGGGAAAAGAAAAAAACCCCGAATCTATTGGTACTTGTTGAGATTTTTCTAATGGCTTCTGCATAACATTTAATTTCTATAATTTGATACTTTAATAACTGCTAAGATTTGAACCTTGCAATTGAGGCCAGTCATTTGCTATAGTCATTGAAGGCATAGAAAAGTCTAGTTTTAAGATATTGTCTTTGTTTCAAGTAAAATACATCCATGTACAATTTTAAAACTAAAAATGATGAGCATTGCTCTAATAATAAAGCAGAGTATTTTCAATCTTTGCTATTTGGGGCAAGGGGTGGAGGGAGGAAGACGAAGTGGAATAGGGTAAAGAAGGAAATGTCAAAGTGAGATTTTTTTTGTAATGTTGCTGCAAAATTGCAGTTCTCCTACACAATATAACAAAATATGCCTCAAATAGAATTTAATAGAGAAATTTCTTAAAAACCAGATAAATCTGAGAACTGCTGTTTTAGTTATCAGTGGGACACCTGCCTGTCACTATTAGCCAAGAGGAATGTTCTTGTATGATGCGATCCCTCTTTTCTCCTGCAGACAGTCTTGCAATTTCACCCGCAGAACACTGCTTTCCAGGTTAGCACGTAAACCGTCTTGTTGCTCTTGCTATTTTGGAGAAAAAGGTTGTCTTTCCTCAAGAGAGGCACACTGACTAAAGTATTCTGCAAACAGGTGTGAATTCAAGGCAACTTCACGCACTGCAGAGAAGGAATCTCCTACACAGGGGGGAGCCCGAGCATTCTCCGGCTGCTGTCAGGGAGTTGGGAATACGGCAGCAACGCCGGGAGCTGCGGGCAGAGTCACGCACAAGTGCATGAAGGGCTGGACAAAGGTGACTGCAGGAGGCTTTGGTGTATCGATGTCAATTTGTTTGTCACCCTCTTCTCCCCTTCTCAGCTCAGAGCAAGCTCTGTACTTTACCTTTTTGCTTATTTTAAAGGCATTTGCTATACGAATTTTAGCTTAATGGCCACCTCTTAGCTTTAGAAAACCAGGCTTAGTCTAAAAGAGAAACACGTGAATGCTAATTATGTAAATAATTGATGCATTTTAGGGATTGGTTTCCGAAAGGTGGAACAAAAAAGGATAATTTAATTCAAAGACCTTCAGAACAGTTGACTTTCAGAACTGGAAATATTCTTTCCTTTGAACTGCTTTGAGAGACTGAAAAGCTTTAGCTCTTTATTTTTGGTAAGACACTGTGCAGGTAAAAGACTTTGAAGACTACAAAGAATAAAAAAAGTTTGATGCCTCACTCTTCTGTGAGATTGAAGTAGCTGACGAGAGTAGTGACAGCCAGTGCTCTGACCCAGAAGCCACTTTCTTGACAAATCTGCAGCATGGCACAATTGCCTGAGTTAGCCTTTTGTGCTGATGAAAATTCAAATACTGCTTGGAAGAAAAAGCCACGGGGAGATCTCACTGGCACGTGTACCCCTGAGAACACTGGTCTGGCATCCTTAGCACCGCTTGGGGCAAGAAGCACTCCCCAGCAGCTCCAGAGAATGCCTCCTTAATGTTTCCATTAAGCCAAAAAGAGCTTTTCAATCTTTTAGCAACTTCTGTCAAGTTCAACACTAAGTCAAATATGGGCCACGTGTGCATTCTTTCTTGCCAATAAGGCAAGGCACATGAGGGCTACATTGAGAGAAGCACAGCCAGCTGATCAGGTGTGCCAGGCCATCAAATCCATGTACTCAAATAAACCTGGTAACCCCTTTCCTTCCCTGGCCAGAGCCAGAGCCCCTCAATGCCTGGATGGTGTATTCATTACCTGATCCTTTTTCTGCCAACCAGAAGTTCTACACTGGGGTCAAATGCAGTATCAGTCCTTCTGTGCTGCTGGGGAAGTACTCAATAGCAACCAGAGTGCCAATTCTCCTGTATGGGCCCTTTTTGGCCACCAAATTCCTTGCAATTCACATTTGAATGTGAATTACCCCAGCTTCCACATTTGAAGCATCCCACTGCCCCATGCTCTCCTCATGGTAATGCAGACAGAACCACAGGGTGGCACACAAATATGCACATGGCACCCTCTGAGCAGAAAACAGCTCCCTTGTCAGCCTAGATGGTGGCTGGTAGGGAGGAGGAGAACACACTTGGTCTTTGAATAGCTGGAACTGTTGGGAGTCTCTCCCCAGCTGAGGCACAGGTCTGCAGGGGTGGGTGGGAGAGAGATTCTCTTTGAATTGCTGCAGCAGACTGGCCAATCTACCCACAGCTGGGGCCTTGATGTCTGGCCAAGTCACGAGCACCAGGTGCTGGCATATGATGATTATGCTCCATACAAACTTCCACACAAACATGCAAACATGCTCCATACAAACATGCATCACAGGCACTGGATTTCATTTGGGTCTTTAGATGCCTGGTTGTTATCCAGGCTGCTGTAGATCACCTCCACCACTGCTAATTCCCTCTGAGACTGGATAATCGCAGTGGTTGTCCACTTTTGCCTTAACAGTTTACATGACCTTCTTCAAGGGGATACTTTACACTCAACACAAGCTGCCTCCAGAGGCTGCTGATTTTTGCTCCTTTTCCAATCCTTTTGTTGATCCCCCATTCCCTTGTGAAGGATCCCAGCTGCTGGGCTTCCTTGCTCTCTAATTCCTGACTGTTGGCTCCAGTACCACAGCTGATAATTAGCTCACCAGGCTGATGGCTATAATATTTATGTGTATCTTGCAGCTTACTCAGGGATAAGGAGTTGATGATTTCTGCCTTGTTCATGATTTCTATCAGTTTCCCCTCGTGTTCTTGTGACTGTTCTGCTGCACAACAGGCTGCCTCTCAAAATCCTCTTCCTGCTCCCAACTTGGCAAAGTTTTCTCCCCGACTGAGGCAATTTACTTCTGCCTCCATTGTTTCTTCTTGACTATAGGGGTAACTGATAGAGTTGAGAGGTGGGTGTCTGGCTTAGCCATGGTGGTTTCTGTGTGTCTTCAGACAAAGAGACAATCTCTGCCCTCTAAGGGTGCTGAAGAGTTCTTGGCAGGGTTAGGTCAGGTCCAGCACAGTGTGAGAAGTTGTGTCCCTTTAGCATAGCCAGGGCATCCTTTTCTCAAGTGTACTGTCACGTCTTCAGGATCCTGCACTTGTTTGGCAGTCAGGTCCCACCCACACCATCAGAGGTAAAACTGTTCTAGATACCTTGCCACCCATGACCACACAACCTCAGGGCACACCCCTGTGTGATATTACTAAATACTCAATTAATCCTACAAAAAGCTGGATACAGATTTGTGAGACACACTCACGTGAACATTCTGATTACCCAGGAGTGTTCAAAATACTGAAGAGTCATTTTTACAAGGTGGAAAGCAACCCTGCAGGAGGCGAAGGGGAAGGTGCTATTGTTTCCTCCACAAACTGTCTCTCAGAGGAGAGAAAAGGTGTAATTGTTAATTATCTCCACGAGATGGTTCCCGATGTACTGGGACAGCAGCAACGCACCAAATTAGGCTCAGGGCCAGTGCTTTCATCATAGTTCTCCAAGGGAAAACACAACCAAAGTGCTACACAGCACAGCAAACTGCAAAACACAAACCCAGCCTTCAACAAGCTCTCAAATCGTCGTGTTTACTCCTGAGCAAGACAGGGAGTGGGTAAGGGAACAAATAAACTTGAATCAACGGTAAGTAAGTCAACGTCGTGGCCAGCAATACCTAAACAGGCATAAAGGGTTCCCTCTAGCACACTCTGGTAAAACATCTAATTATCTTGAGCCCTAAGTGTCCCATCCTGGGTATCAAAAATAATTGTGTTGGATGGCAGCTAAGCACCTCAGAGCTGCTCAATGAGTGTCCCCCACCATGGGATGTACTGTGGGTTTTTAGTTCTGTACAGACAAAGGATGGATACAGTCCCTCCTAGAGGTACTTTCTGGGCTGAGATGAAGCACATCTGGGGTGCGACAGGCCCAACCAAGTCCAGTGTGGTACATCCCACCCTCTGTGCCCAGCACAGAGGAACAGGGAGCAGCATGCCTCTCTATCCAGCTGAGGCAGTGTGGGGCCAGAGGCAGGCAAACAAGGGTTTTTTGCATGACTTGCTGTCATGACTTTACTAAAAGTAAATGCAGAATCACTCAAAGAGTGTTTACAAGCAGATGAGGGAGATCTGAATAGTATAAAGGTAGTCTGCTGAGGTGCCTTATGATTAAATCCTATTTCCCCCTGGTATTTGCTGGTGCTTCAGCTCAGCGAGCATGAGTGGGGGCAAGGAGACTCAGATCAGAAGAGCTTTTTACTGAACAACTTCTGTTCCTGGAACAATTTGAGGCCACAATCCTAAAGGTCAAAAATATTGTGGGAAACTGAAATTGATGCCACCAATAAAAGACACAATTTTAGTAGATTCTTCTAAAAATCCCTAACCATTAACAGAGAAGTGTCTCCACACTCTACCCCAGAAAAGAGCAAGTGAGAAACTTTGTGGGTTGAGTTAAAGACAGTTTAATAGATAAAAGGGGAAAAAATGAAAACAAAACCATGAAAAACAAGCAAGGAAAAAACAATCACTATCAGTTGATTGACAGTCCCCAAGCAACAGACCCCTGGAACATCCCCCCTCCCCATCCCCAGTTTTTATTGCTGAGCATGATCTTATACAGCACAGACTATCTCTGAGGTCAGCTGTCCCAGCTGTGCCCCCTCCTGCCCCTTGCCCACAACCAACCCCTCACTGGGTGTCAGAGAGAGGAGCAGAGAAAGCCTTGGTACCTTGCAAGCACTGCTGAGCACAGTGGTTGTGCCACGCTGTTTTAGTTACACATCCAAAACATGGGGCTGGACAGGATACTACAAAGAAAATTAGCGCCATCACAAGTGGGATGCAGTAGATCAAGATAATTTTTTTTATTTCAATTTGGTTTAAAAAGCAGCTGGGACCTCGTCCTGTATTTTGTGCATTTGTGGAATGGTGCAGCAATTCCATAGTGGTGATAAGTTCAGAGGAGCAGCCACCAGGAATGTCTGGTTGAGTAGCTGGGTGACTGAAGTAAATGGTGCGAATGCCTTCCTCAGACCACAGGCCTCCCTCTCCCTGACCTGCTTTAGAGGAAGGTGAGAACAAGGAACCAAGGAGACAAAAATAAGACCATGACCAGACCAGCCCTAAGGCTGTTATTGCTCAGAAACCGTATGAGGTGTGAGGAGTACATTAGTACACAGCAATGACTAATTCACCTGGAGTCTGACAGACGGGTACAATACTTTGCTTGTAGTTTACCTGGACGAAACAAGACAACGAAGAATTTCTGAAGAATTACAGGCAAAAACCTAAAATATAAGATTACTTGATAATATTGATAACGGACAATTCACATTGTTTGGTATTTTTTAAAATTAAGGTTGAATTATTTAAGAGCAATCAGAACATTCTGGTGATAAAAATAATTTTAAAAAGTAATTAATTTTTGGTGATTACCCTTTATTGGTAACAAGTACAAATAAAAATTTGTACTTGCATGAAAAAATAAGTGAGGTGTACATAGTTCTGCAGTATGTTTGGTATTTCTTTAGCACAGCTGAGGTGTGCTTCCCAAGCTTTCTGCAGCCCTAAATCATTATGAACCAATTAACATAGATGTAAGACAAAGAAAAGATGATGAATGGCTCTTACTTCATGTAATATGTAAAAACAAGAGCCAAAGAAAGCTGAAATGTAACTCTGGTTGAACTTAGGTAGTTCTTTCAAGCACGTTTTTTATTAGAACTTCAGGGAACTTAATGGGTAACTGCCTGGAATAAACCACACTTCTCAGTGCTTCTGTCTTCAGCCTTCCTGCTGCAATAACAAAAGTAACTCAGAGAGAAGTTCCAGAGTCTTGGGAAGAGAGAAAATGCCAGGGCAGGAAAGCCAGAAAGTGCAAGTAAGAAGGGCTCTGGTGTTGAAGCCATTCTCCAGAGCAAAGTGAGTCCTGAGTTCTGGATGCTGCTCCTAAACAAAGATTGTAATTCAAGGTTGCTTCTTATACATAAAGTATCATGGTATAATGTGGGCAGAATGTACACAGAATATTATGTACATTACACAGGATGTATTTTCAGTATATTTTTAGAGGATAGAGTTTTTATTTATATTTTGCATTTGGTGGAATGCAACACGCTGATCTATGACAAACAAGCTGTGCGACGGGGAGGGAGCGCAGGGGGAAAAGGAGGGAGGAGAAAATTTAACAGAAATAACTCCACTTAGTGTTTGAGTGAGGGATGTAATGAAATCTGTTTGCTGTGCTAGCTGTCTCCAGATTGGGCTGTAATTACACCACAGAAGGAAGAAAGGTAGCTGAGTCTCAATCTAGATCATTTATGTAAACTCAGCCTTCTTGTCAACGGCATTCTCAGATTGCACGAGTGCAAACCACAAAAATCATCTCCTATGAACAAAACAGAGACGGTCTCAAATTGCAGGCTTCTGATACACCTTATAAGCCATCTGTAATTGGACTTGAAAATCCAACATGCTGAGGTTCAAAACTTCCCCAGTATTTTCTGCATTTTATTCAGTGCAGTGACTACTCACGGAGGAGCATTCCTGCTTCCTTTTTGCCAAAGGCTTATGTCTAGCCTTACAAATTAACATTTATTTGGCTTAAATTAACACAAGTGTCACAACATAGGAAATTCTTTTGTGTAAGACTCTGTTGAAACAAACTGCTGGATCTGAGGGAGAGAATAGAGTTGGAAAAGAGCTGGAAAAACCTCATTCTTTGACCCAGAGCAACATTTTACATAGGCACAGTATAAACTCCAGGCACTCAGTTCCCTTAACAGAGCCAAATTAATATTTGATTAAATATTTTAAAGCTCCTACTAACCATGCTTGACACATTTTCTCAGCAAGTTTCTCAAATAAAGAACTCATTAGGCACAGGGTAATTTTACATTTGAATACATAAAAAGAGCATGAGGAGACATAACTGCGTGCAGACAGAGAGGGATTTCCCCCCATTCATCCCCGAACTGCCCTTCCCCTTGGATCAGGGTATGTTAATTCCTGGCTTCGGCAGCTCACTCTCTGGGCAGGTTTGAGCGGGTTTCTCGTGACACCTGGATCTTCACGCCCTTCCATCCCTCCCTCCCTCTATCCCTCCCTCTGGCAGGAAAACCACCGGCCTCCACCCTGGCGCCGTCCCCGCTGGTGCCCAATCAATACCGACTTATTTCCTGTCCATTTGCTGAGGTCACGGAAACGGGACTCATTAATTATTTCTACCGGTGCAGCCTCAAGTGCGCTTCTGGCACGACAAGCGAAAACCGTCTGTGACCTTTTTTCTTTCCTCTCCTGAATTTCACTGGTGCTGGCGGCAGCGAGCGCGCGTTCCTCTGCCGGGATGGGATGAGGTGATCAGAGGTGTGAGGTGGCTCTGGTGTCCCCGCCCGGCTGCTTCCACCTGTGGAGGGAGAGATGCTCCTCCCGGAGCAGCAGGTCAGGGAAACCTGGTCACGGCGTAGACGATGTTGGCCAAGGCGTCCCTGGCCTCCGAGGGAGGGAATCGCTCCAGGGCTGCCAGAGCTCTGTTTCCGTGGCAGCGGCAGAGGTCGATGGCAGAAGTCACACCTTTGCCAGCCTTGATCGCTTCCTGCAGCTGTTGGAAAACACAGGCACATCGGTGTGGGGAGTGTTTCAGCCGTGCACAATTATCTCTGGGAGCACAGGGCTTCTACCGCCTCTTCCCGAGGTAAAGGCAAAGCCAAAGCCATCAGACAAAGCCCTTAAATCCTCTCAGCTGCTCTGTTTAGCCCCCCACGAAGCAGCAGCGAAACTGTGTGTAATGGAAACTACACCACCCCTTATTTCATCACCTGAAAGATGCTGGCTCTCCAAAGGGCACACTTAAACTAAAAAAATAAAACCAAATTTTTAAATATCTGAACATTTCATATCTCAGCCACTGCCTGAGAGCTCTTGTTCAGAACTAGCAAACCAGCCATTTGCTCACACTCCTGTTTTCTGCAGTGAAAACCTGCATTTTATGAATACCCATTCCATCCCCTGCTTTCAGAAACCATCATAGGATGACACAGGTGGAACAACTGTATTTTTAAATAGGATTTCTATTTATAGACCATGTGATTATATTGGTCATAGTGGACAAAAGCAAATTTTGTCAGTAAAATGTGGTAAACTATCATACTGAACTCCATGCAAACTCCATGTTATCAATAAGGCTAGGGAATTTGACAAAGGCTTGGTGATACACCATATGAGAAAGAAAATACTTTCATGGAATAACTGACATTTCATAGCAAGTTGCTGGAAAGATTTGGCACCTAAAAACTTGAGTAAATGATGGGTTAAATTTCCTATAAAATACTACATACAAAATTGACAAAATAAAGCATGTTATTTTAACCACACCTGAACTTAGCAGAACTCTAAACAGCTTCTATTAAGGGCTTTTTTATTTTTAATTAGTATTTTTTTAACAGCACCATGAGACTGTCATGAAACACTATTACATTTTTTACTCTAAAATAATAAAAAATACAGGTGTTTCCAGACCAACTCCAGCCTGATGCCTCATCCAAGAGCCTGGGAACAAAGGCCAGGTGGATCTTTGGGATTTGATTTCTCCAGAAGCATTACAGCATTTCATGATCTTTAACATGCCCTACACAGCTTTCAGGTATCGACAGTAACAAACTATACAGGGTTTCCCAAGTCATGTTTTTCATCAATACACAGCTCAGTGCCCAAATTATTTAAAACATACATCAGTATTATTTAAAAAATACATCATCTTACCTATCTGGTTTAAATAATATATACACACATATCTTTAAAAAAAAAAATCCTAGATGTGACCAAATTGTAAGTCACCGACTTTCTATACATACTTGCATTCATACAGAATGAATGATGCTTCTTATCTGAAAGTGGATTCATTATCTGTATTTAAAGATGAAATTAGCTGAAAGCATATTACAGCACTTGAGTGTTCAAGTCCCAGTTCATAAAAATTTTATTCTCCTCTTCAGTTGGAATCTTTCTGCACTGTGTGCTAGAAAGGAACTTGCCCCGGGGCATAAATGCATCACATAGCTAATTCAACATGTCTTTGAATGAGTGGGAATCAGCCATGTTTCCAGGGCTCTGCAGCAAAGGTGAGGATAGGTGAGATGAGATGCTCTAGCAGCATGCAAAGGTGTCCCTTCCTCTTCTTTGAGGCACAACCTTGTGGGACAGTATAACCCACACATCTTGAAGCAAACTGCTGATTTGCTAAAGCTTATTACAAAGGATTAGCATAACTTCTAATACTCATAGAAGTATATACTGGGATGTAAACAGGAAAGAAAATAGCTCCTAGAAAGTCTTCAAATTGGTAAAAAGCCAGAGGAGCTTAGCTTAGCCATATATATCCCACATATATGTACCATGACTTAGCTGAAAGAGCAGAGTCTGGAAAGGGGGAGAATCCTAACACGAGGACACAATCCTTTTACACGCCTGTCTTGCGTAAGCCCTCAGACACATGCACTGCTTTGAAGCCAATACAATCACAAAGCTTGTGTCCAACTATAGGCAGAGGAATCACTACACAAAAATCAGACTAATCTGCTGTTGAATGTTTCCCAGCAAAGTTCAAGGAATGTCAAAATGGAAAATACCTGCTTGTATGGAAAGCTTTTCGGTTAGAGATCATCCCACATAACGAACAATTTATAGGCCTTGAAACTTACCTGTTTTGTATTCCATTTGCTGAAGCAGCTGGTCAGCTCAAATAAGCATACACAGAGGCAAAGCAGTCTGAACTAACCAGACTGACATACTAGCTCTATCTCAGTAGGGGTTATAAGAGGGAAAAAAGAAGTACAAATTTGGCTTTTTGCAGTGGGAAAGTTCTTAAAGAAATACAGGAACTTACTCTGTAACAGACCAGGCTTCAGCAGCCCTGATGTATGCAAAAGCCCCCTAATTTAAGCCTTTAGTAGTACTCTTGGTTATATTAAAGTTACATTTTCAGACTCTCAGATTTTGAGCTTCAATAACTTTATGTAATGAACTTCACAAACTAAGGACATAGAAGAAAAATCAACATTGTATCCAGTATAGATGCATTATTTTAAAAATTGGATAGGAGCAGCTGATTTTTGCAGCAAATGAACAGAAAAGCAAAATTTACTGCTTTTATTTTTTACTTTATAAATTTTATTTAAGCTGCCTCATTGATTTCTTCTAAATATAAGAATCTGCTCTTTTAGCCTCTACTTATACGGCATATTTAATTTTGTGCATATTTCCACTTGTAGGAATAATTTAATCCACATAATCTCCTTCAGAATGATATTCAGTAATTAAAACTGAATACAAGTCAAAACACAGATTGCTTAGCTACACTTTTCTCCAGTTGAACTGCTAGATATACTGCGTTTTTGCTTTTAAGCTTTTGTTCAGACCATTGGCATTAAAGACTTACTTCATTCTAGAAGTGCCAAGACTCTGAAAAAATCACCAACTGGGTTTTGGTTATTTAAATTCAGCTTAAAGAATAGTCTTGCAATAGCACAGCCAAGCTGAGGCTCAGATGAGATGTGATCTCCTCCACAACGTGTCTGCACTGTTATACAATCTGTGCCCTTGCAGATACTCAGAACTTAACTGAGCAAACCCACACTGGCTCTGCTTTGAGTGAGAGGCTGGACCAGACATCCCCCAGAGGTCCCTTCCAGCTTCCATTACTGTATGATTCTGTGAAGAGAGTTCACACTACCATGTTTCTCAGTCTGCTTGTTTTAAAAAGGCAAAGAGAGGATTTCTCATCCATACCACAGAAGTGAAGGATTTGCCTTTCAGACCAACTGCTCTGGATTGCTGTTGGATAGAACAGCTGGTATGAGGGCAGCAAGAGGTCAAAGAGGAAAGCTAGGAATTGCTGGATTTTGGAGACTGAAGAACTAAAGGAGTCAAAAACTAAGCAGGTGTTTGAGTACAAAGTCAACTAATTTCAATTCTTCTCTGCTGAGACACTTCTGCTTCATGAGCCAAAGCAAAGAAGATTCCTTTCACACAGTGCTACCTGTAGGGAGCAACAAATCGGGGGCAGGGTGGGGCGGGGTGGGAAGACTCACTGAATATGTGGTGAATATTTTGGCTGTAATAGACTTTATATGCAAAAGGAGAAAGAGAGCATTGAAATTCCTGATTTTGTTTTCCTTAGTCCAACCTAGGATTAACTATTTCCAATTATTAATTATTTCAGATTAATTATTTCAGTGGCAAAATACCAAAAGTAACTTCAGATTTTTTTTGATGTTGTTTTAAAAGGATGATCCTAAAACAGATAATTTGCTATCTACTGAAATCTTTGAATATCAGGCATTCTTTCTGATCCTGAAGTGAGCTAACACATTCTACATTTCTGAAGTGCACAGTACTTGCTGAAACAAAAAAATCTAAATTGATCTGTGGCTGAGTGATGGAATAATGCTCAAAATGTCTGCAGTGTTCTGCACTGGCTTTCCTAAATTTGTTTTCCCTTTTCTGGGAACAGCATGGTTAATAAGCACTGGTGTTTTAGATTGCTGAAATGTTAACCTTAAAAAAGTATCAACATATTTCATAGGTAGTAGATCAATTTTGTCAAATTTTTTCTTTGTTTTCTAAAGAAGTACTTTGGAATGTTTCAGCATCCATTCTTGTGGCTGGATATAGGGTTGAGCTCTTCCTTCTCAAGAAAACCCTGGACAATCATTTATTTGCAATACTTCATAACATCATAGGAAATAAATTTATTTTTTTAAAATATTTTGTTTGCTATATGCAGCATGATATGCCAGCTGAAACTGGGGCAGTATTTATCAGATATTTTCTGAGAAACTTTTTCTGTACAACAGGTAAAGAAATGCATCTTCAAAGGGCGCAAACACCCTGCAGAAGCCTTCATTAGCTGAGTAGAATTTATTTTCTTTATTCATCTGACAAACAGAAAAAAATTCTTTTTACTTCAAACTGAAACCCACACTATATATAGGATGAGAAAAATGTGGGGAGGGTCATCCCCAACAGGAGAGGAAAGATGGCCTGCTTACAGGGAACGCTGCTGTTACACACAGCTCTTATAATACTCTGCCAAAAAATTACAAGCCATCCTAAGACACTGTTTGAATGTACAGATTCTTTATTATTTTGGAAGGGACACCAAAGCCTTTCTAGGTCTTTCACAATGAAGTTAACAAGACCTACTGGTTTTTCAATCTAAACAATGGCAGCTGTGAAGACTCTTTACCCAAAAGCATAATTTTCTTAAATCCCACTAATGCAAATAGTGTTTTTTAATTGTCATATTAGCACACACAAGCAATCAACTTCATATTTATGTTAAAACATATTATTTGCTTTAGTGAAACAAAAGTTATGCTGGATTCTTACCCCAAAGAAGTGGGAAAATACCCACTGATTACAAAGATGCAACTGATCGTTGGTACTGGATGTGCACCTTGATAATTCAGATATTAATTCCAAAAAAAAAAAAAAAGAAAATTGCTTCATCTGAATGGTTTTGGATGCTTTTGTAATACTACTACCATCTAAAAAGTCCCATCTTCATTAAATCACTGACTACGCTCTGTTTTTTATTATATGTAACAAAAGGAACTAATGACAATGGTTGCTCCAAAACAAACAAGACAAATCTTCAGGCAAAACCAACATGGGTCATAAGCATCTACAAACAACAACCCTCTGTTTTTCACTCTTTGCTGCATTTCAGGAGCAAGAGGGTGAGCAGCCTGTGGCCTACAGTCCCATGACACACCTCATGATGACTCCCTGGCATGTTAACAAAGCCATGGGATCACTGTCCCTTACACCAAGGGGCTACAGCCCCGCAGCCAGCACTGCACAGGATGGGTGCACTCGCCGTGGCAGTCGGCAGTGGGGTGGGCAAGGGCAGCCCACACCTCTGGCTGGCCCCTCTGGCTGGGGCTGGCACCTCTGGCCCCTCTGGCTGGCACCATGCTATTGTGATTTATTAGCAGCATGGCAATAGGCGACCACTGAGAAACCTCCTTGTAACCAAATGTGACCTTTCCCATTTTTCTTCTCTCTTTCCTACCATAAGGGAAGTCAAGACTTTAGTGCCATGCAGTGTATGAACAGCTGGATCTACCCCATCCTGACTCATGCCTTCCAGCACTGTACAAACTCAGCTCCTGGTGTTGATGTAGTGCACAATATCTCATATACAAACCAAGAGAGTATGTCATAGCACACTACGCCAGACTATGCCATACTTTCCATGCCAGTTTGGATAAAAGACCTCTGTAACAGACAGCAGAGCAAATGGACAGGGCTACATTTAAAAAAAAAAAAAGTTTTCTATGTCCTCTCTCACTTGAATTAATTTATCTTTTCTGAATATTGCATTTAGAAAAGTAACGAATCATTGCAGTCATCGGCTGCAAAATACAAGATTTATTTATTTATTTAGCATTATATTATAATTTTTGTAGAGCCTTGGCCAGAAAACAAGAATTACTCCTAGCTTACTCATTTCTGCTATTAGCTGGGCCTTTGTTACACTCCTTTAACAAGCCTCTATAATGCCAAGCACCATTAAGGTCTTGGCTTTAGCAGAGAGTTTTTAATCAATGTTATCAAGTGGTCACAATTAAACTGAAAATCTCAATTTGTTGTTTGAGTATTATGCAGCTTATCTTGCACGCAAGGTATGTGTAACACAGATAAAAGCTTCTTGATTTTAAGAACTCTGAGATTTTTGCCATGTACAAATGAGGGGGACAGGGAAGTTGCTGTTTCTTTCAATTACATACATTAAATTTGTCCCTTACATGAATTGGTACTTTCCCTTTTATTATCTGAGAAACACCACAAAAAACAGCTGAAACAATTTTTTCCTCTCTGGAAGAGACTTTCAAACACCAAAATGATGGATCAATAATTTGTCTGGATGCAGTGTGATAGCATAGAAAAAAACAGAGTGAAACACTCAAGATACTAATGTGAGAAAATATATATTCAGAACAGGCAATATCAAAAATCCTTCTGACAAAAAGATTCAACAAAGCTGGGATGAAAAATCCCTAAAAATTTTTGCAAAACATAGTGACCTTATTGACCTGACATTCTCAGACCTAATCAAATTAATAGAAAGCATTTAACTTCTATATTCGTGCTAGAGACCTCACCAAACTTGCTAGTACAACGTAGGTATTTTTTTGTCAGTGAAAAAAATCGGGGGTACCATTTTAATATAATATGCATCAAAAGAACAATTCAGAATTCTTAAGCAGTCTCAAAATTGAAATAAGACTTTTACCTTTTAAGAAGACATGTTAAATCCATGGATCTCAATTTCTCAAATTAACTTTCATTATTTTAATTGAAAGTGCAGCAAGCAAAGTAAAACTTTCTTAAGTAGGCTAACAACTTTTGTATATGGATATTTATGAGTTTAACTAAGGAATAATATTTTTATCTCAATTGGCACACTGAAGTTCATAATAAAAACTAAGAGAAGAAAAATAATTGAAATTTTCAGAAGTTTTACAGGTAGTTTTGGTGACCTTTGATTTTACAAAATTAAAGAGGAGATATTTTGAAGGCTCAAAGAGAAACAAGCCCCCAGATTTGATTAGGAACATTAAAGTAACTGTATAACTGAATAGAAAGATGAGAAGGGACTGTGATGCTGAGAAGAAAAGACTAAGCCATGTGCAAAGCACTGACTCTAGTGATGCAAGAGAAAGGACGACACAGCAAAAAGCAAAAAAAAAATAAATACTAATTTGTACAGCACAACATATCCTCTAATTGGCTGTGCGCATGTGCTGGTCAAGTCATTCTGCTGGGGACAGCTGCAGGTTCCTGAGTTCATTTAGCATCGATATAACTAATGACCACTTTTACTTTAAACCAACAAACATAGAAAAGTGGGACAGGATAGCCTAGGCTTTTGAAACTGACCTCTTAAAAAAAAAAAAAAAGCTGGAAGTTGTTTGAACTCACAAAAGTCACAAGAATCATGCACAATTTTCCACTATCATTCACCTCATAATATCTTTGCTTGTGCAAGAGATAATTACCCAAATCCAGCAAAAATCATGTGCCTTCTGACAGAAGTCAATTGCTCAAAATCCAAAACTTGAAGGGCTTTCTCTCCTTCTTTACCTTTTATTCAAGTGTCCAAGTTGCCTAAGCATAATGTAAGTTTTTAAATTTCATGTGAAGGATCCAAGATCTGAAATAACTTCAGTCAAAATACAGAATAGTCTGACAAATGTTTGATTTAGGAAAGCGAATTTAGATGCTTTTCTTTCCCCTTTGCCTTTTTTTTTTCCAAGTATGGAAATTACATTCTGTGGATTTGTGGAAATGACAACCGTGGATCACAATTATAACAATTAAAAGGAGAAAACTCATTCTGGACTTGCAAAAGTAACCTAGCTTAGACATTCACAAGAGTGTCCCTGAGACACATCTGAAGAATAAATCTGGTGCTCTCAGTGGTGATTCAGAAGAAAGAAAACTGATACAATTGTGACTGATGTAGAGAACATCCTAAAAGCACAAAGATTTTAAATGGCAAAGTAAGTTGAGATCCTTCTGCCATTTTAAGAAGGAAGGGCAGAGAGGTTTTTTAATAATCCAAATTGCAATTTTTCATAATACAGAATAATTACAATAATCTGACCCGTACTTGTGTCGCTTCCATATGAGCAGCAATCAGTCAGAGCTGTAACACTCTTCAGGCCCCACTTCAAGAAGCAGCTCTCAATCATGCATGTGGCTCAGTAATTTATGTATTATTTCCTACTGATGCTGGAGATAACTGACTGGACTTCATGATCTGCTTAAAACTCAGAACAAGTCAGGCTCATGTTCAGTGAGCTGGGAACACAGTGTCATCTCTCTCCACCACAAGCGTGCTGTGCTCCAGTATTTAACCAGGGGAACCTTGTCAGCCATCTCCTGCAGTCCTTTAAGAGTTTCAAGGTGTCCCAGGTACTTCCAGTAAAGCTACTTAGTTCAGGTCTGCCTTTATTAGAGGGAGATAGCAAATACAGTGCTGTAAAGCTAGAAATTGTAGTGGGGAATGGAAGAAACCAAATTATTTTAATGGATGGCATGGAACTAAGAAGAGATTTAAAAAAAAAATTAGCAGTGTACTCTCTACCAATAGAGAGAGACCACTGATAGGATCTAATCTGCAAGTGACTCCAGGAAAAAAGAGACAGCAAAAGCCATCAGAAGCCTGGCTTGAAAATCGAGTTTGGGGAAGTAAATGGGAGAAATGACAGTAGAAATGATTTTTCAATAACTATATTATTAAATTACTATTACTAGATACAATATTAAAATACTATTATTAAATAGCTACATTGTATAGTTACAGCAATGCTGTCTATTATTGGCTTTTTAAAATCAAGAAATTGCACAAGCCATTCTCCTGCCCTTCATATACACACATCCAACTTACAACCTAGCTTTAATAAGGAAGTTTCTCTCAACTGTCAAGAATGTTCTTGCAAATATTTTTAAAAAATATTAAAATTGAGATATATATGTAATTTACCAACCTTCTTATAGTCCACAATGTTTCCTTTTCCTTGTGCCTTAAAAAGAAAGAGATTTTTTATCAGACAATACATACTACAAACTAGAGCTGCAAGAATAAAGAATGCAATTAAATGAGCTACTACTTTGAACATTTCTTACTTTCTTTAGGAATGTGATACAGAAAACCCTAAAATACAACCAAATGTGTTACCAGCTTACACAACATGGTTCTGTTTCAGATGAGAGCTGCAGATACTCAGTGTAATTTTTAGTTTTTTTTATTATGACTTGTAGTTAAACATTTGGTGAATCCAAAATGTTTCGGTCTTAAGAAATCTTGCTGTTTGCATTAATTAATCTCTCCCATGAGATTCTGTAATAAACTCTACTTCTTATCAGCAATAATAGGATTTACTTTCTTTAAAGAGAACTCTCTGTATACCTACACTGGCTTGCATGAGGCAATAGTCTAGAGCTCCCAAAAGGGCTGTTGGACCCTGTCAGAGCTGTTACCAGACTGGAGGTGCTTTTGATTTAAGTATCAGCACCACCTTTTGAGTAAGTGACAGATAAATACAACCTGTAACTCTTAAGACATTGAGAAAGAAATACAAATAAATTTTAAATTTCTTCTTGCCCAGATGCAGGCAAATATGTTGTCCAACTTCCTGAATTTTGTCACAGAATGATCTAGAAGATGTCTTTCTCACTTAAACAACCTGAAAACCCTTCCCTGAGATCTGATCTGGATGTGCCATTATCACTTCATCCAACTCCAGCTCTTCTTTTTCCAGATTCATTGAGGAAAAAAAAATAACCTGTTTCTTTCTCTCTAGCTTCCTCAAGGGAAGACCCTAAATCTCATTTCTTCTGCAATGTGTCTCCTGAAAAGGTGTAGATTAGGACCACTACCTCTCCATGTCCTCTGTGGGGACTTCAAAGATCAGCCCAAAGGAGCAGACCAACTGGAATAACGAGAAGAGCTGAGACCTGCACTGAAGAGGAAGCATGGTGGCAAGCATGTGGCAAGCACAACTTCAAAGAGATGTTGCCAAGCTGGCCCAGACTTGTAAAATGAATTAATTTTTTTAAAGGAGGGAAAAAAAATAGAGAAAAGAAATGATAAGAGACTAAACAAACTGAACATGAAGGAGAACAGTATATAACAGAACTGATTCCTCTGAAGGATAAAGGGGATTGATCCACAAAACCCCTTTGCTTCTCTCTTTAGTCTTCTCAAGAGCCAGCTTTTCTGGAATGCATGTTAAGATGACAGCCTGATAGCATTTGGGAGTAGCAAAATCACTGCCAATTACTGCTTCCTTATTTGTATATTCCCATCTTCTTTTATTTGTCAATTTTTATTCACCTGATTGGATCTTACAGCTTCTTCAAAATATATCTAGTAGCTATATTGTATATTAGAACACCAGAAAGATGTTCCTTAACAAGTGCAGATTCACATTGCAGCACAGAATCTGACAATGTGTTTGAGGAAGATGCTTTTCAGCTGCAGCAATAGCAGGAAAGGTCTGCTCAGTGTGCCTCCTCCTGTACTTACTCTCATTACCGACAGCAAGAATATTTTCTCATGATCTGCTCCTGTCAAGCATTCAAGTCAATGGCTGTTGTGCTCCTCCAGGCAGCAACCTCACACAATCTATCTCCTAAGCCTTTTTTACTACAACCATTGCTTTTTTCCCTTTTTTTTATCCTCACAGTAGTACTTTGGCTCTCTAATGTTTTCTGACCCTCATCTCAGACACACAGATGGTTTTTTTACCTTTTACATCAGACTTGCTCAACTGGTTAAGCTTCTGACAGGGCCTGAGTGCAGTGCATGTGCTTTACCTATTAAAACCATACAAATGACATTACATGAAATTGCACCCTTACAAGCACTGCCAACATGAGGAACTCTCAGGTTTGAGTGCTTGGCCTACACTGAATGTCTCATAGTGAATGTGACCGTGGATGATAGCATGTAGTTAATCAAAGATAACTTTCCTCTCTAAACCAACACAAGTCAAGAAAGGCTCCTGGACTAGGTGTTCCATATTGCAACTGGTAGTAGCGGTAGCATAGTAAATACCATGTATAAAGTTTATGTATAATAAATAAATGTATGAAGTACAGTAGTAATAGTAGGTAGCAAATACTTTTGCATAGTGCATGTCACTTGGCAACCCCACCCTTTTCACACAGAACTGCTTCATTGTTTCCATAATGCCCAGTTTTGGTATGTAAATTTAGTAAGCAGACAGACGGCACTCCTGGAGTCCTGCAACCTCCTCTAGATTCTGCAGATGGGAAATTGTTTCAAAGCTTTTATACACTGTGCTGTGGAAATGCCATTATTCTCCAACTGCAATAATCCAAATCCATTTACATTCAACTCACATATGAGCCTTGTGTTGAGATTGTTGAGTTCCAAAAATCCTCATCATGCTTTATGAACTATTAGTCCCTAATTTCAAAGTGACAATAGGATTGCTTCATTTTAAGATTCCCCCACTCTATACCACTGTAGGACTGTAGATGCTGCATACACCTCCCAAAATTTCATGGCTGAAGAGACCATGCCTCTTGTGCGCAGTATGTGAAGGCAGGTTAGAACGCAGAACTAGCCAGAGGTTTAGACTCCACATCCTGTACCTGATTCCTGCTTTCAAACCAGCAAAGAAAGGAGTCATAAGCAAGCACATCTTGAATGAATTTGCTTGTACAGAGCCAGCTTCTTATTGAAGGCAGCAGCCTTTCGAACAAACTGTATAACAACAAGCATGAATTTCCAAACGGCAGTCATCACTGTTGTTTAGACAGACAAAACATGTCCAACTGATGTGGGAACTCAACAGAATGCTTAATTTTGGCCATTTTGGTGCTTCCCTCCCCCTTTCCCTTCTTGCTGTCTTCTACAGTTATCTATTTGTGCTTCAGCAACATCCAGGGAGCTATTCATGGACTTGAATCCTCTTGTGGTACATGACAGTTACCACGTAGTTATTTTATTCTTATTGCCTTCCTCATGTAAAAATTAGAGGGAAAAAGTAGGTAAACAAGAGAATTAAGAACAAAGATATCAGACAGCTAGATCTCAAAACTATTTTGTGGTGGTCAGAAAGCCAAGCCCCACAGATCTTTTCCCTTCCATTGAAAATTACTACTCCCAGCATGATTCTGGCAGAAGGAAATGTGTGCCTACCTTTCAACCACTGTGATGGTTGAAGTTCTCTGCTTTAAGCTGCCAGTGAAAGTAGCTTTACTAAGACATGGGACTGCACAAGCAGTGCAGAGGAACACACATATGCTCCACGCAAATGAATCTGCCTGTCACACTGATATACAGAAGTCTGACAGAACATGACTGTCAGGTCCCTAATTTTCCCCTTGTTTAAAGTGTGGATGAGAGAGGTATTAAGCACTGCAGAGCATAAGGAAACCTCTTGTTAATTTTTGTTCCTGTGCAGATTGAAAGTATAGATAGGAAGAAATAAACAAATGGCAAAACCAGGAAATTCTAAACAGTGCTTTATTTTACCTCTCTAATCTGTTTAAGCCATGCCTCCCTTCCACAGAATTCCTGGTGAAGAATTGCAGGAGCAGAATTCAAACTGAAGGCCATGGTGTCACTAGAAGTTTCTTTAACAAATGGCTGCAGGTCCGAATGTAGCTGGAAAAGAAGAACACACACACATTCAGTTCCCAGGAACAGTCTATACATATCCACCCACTCCTCAAACTGAGGTCCACATCCTGATTCTACACCTACTCACCACTTCCTACTTTGACACTTGTACTCTGGTTGCACTTTTTCAAGTTTGGGGGAGGGATAGAAAGATGTTGAAAGCCTTGCAGTGGTGGAAAGATGTGGAAAAGAGAAGCATGTAGAGTCTGCAAAGACACAGATAAAGGACAGCTTGCAGAGCTGGGCAAGCCATGGGACACAGCCAGGTAGGAGACTGTGGAGTGGCAAGAAACAGAAAAAATATAAAGGAGAGAACGATCCAGTCTTTGGTGGGAAGAAGATCAGGTTTTAATCTGTGCAGAGTACTACATTCTACTTTTGAGTACCTGAGGAAGCACATACAGGATGACCTTTCTTCTGACAAAGCAAATGCTACATAGCTAGGAGCTTTCTATGAAAATTATGCAATCCTTAATACACAACTATGTGTCAATGGTGAATATATTAATATTAAAGCATATACAAAATATTAAGGATATAACTGCACTTGAAGTAATTTACTGGTAGAATTGTACCTAGTAATAGCATATAGTGGCATTCCTGTGGCAGTAGAACTGTGCTTTATAAAACCACTTCCTTCTCCTGTAGGAACTAGAAACTGCATAAATCAACTCAGTTTAAGCAGATGGGAGGTCTGTCTGCCTGTCTCAAGCTACATCTAACCTCACAAATGATGCAATACAGCAGAAGCAGATCTGTGTTCTCCTCTGGACTAACTCTAGCTGCAGACTCAATGTCTTCTACTGGAGGTCAGAGACCTTGTCCAGGAAATCTTATTGCTGTAGAGGTGTAGGATGCTCCTGTCCATATATGGTGACCTCCCTCCTTGTCTTCTAGCTGCCCTCTATGGAAGTTCCCTCCACAGCAGGTTATTCAGAGGGGATATGGCTCAGTCCGCGTTGCTGCAGACAATTGAGCCTCACAGCACAAATCTCTGCATGGCGGCAGCCAAGACCCAACACATTATGTACAGACTGGGCAATGAGAGGCTGGAAAGCAGTGCTACACAAAGGGTCCTGGAGATCCTGGCTGATGACAAGTTGAGCATGAGCCAGCAGTGCCCTAGCAGCCAGGAGGGCCAGCGGTGTCCTGGGGGGCACCAGGCACAGCATTGCCAGCTGGGCAAGGGAGGGAATTGTCCTGATCTGCTCTGCTCTGGGGTGGACTCATCTGTAGTCCCGAGTGCAGTTTTGGGCACCAAAATATAAGAAAGGCATTAAACTATTATAGAGTGTACAAATAAGGCTACAAAGATGATGAAGGGCCTTGAGGGGAAGCTGTATGAGGAGTGGCTGAGGTCACTTGGTCTGTTCAGCCTGGAGGAGACTGAGGGGAGACCTCATTGCAGTTGTCAACATCCTCGTGAGGGGAAGAGGAGCAGCAGGCACTGATCTCTTCTCTGTGGTGGCCAGTGACAGGGCCTGAGGGAATGGCCTGAAGCTGTGTCAGGGGAGGGTTAGGTTGGATATCAGAAAAGGTTCTTCACCCAGAGAGTGGTTTGTCATTGGAACAGGCTCCCCAGGGAAGTTGTCACAACACCAAGCCTGAGAGAGTTCAGAAGTGTTTGGACAATGCTCTCAGGCACAGGGTGTGACAGTCGGGGATGGTCCTGTGCAGGGCTGGGAGTTGGACTCCATGATCCTTGTGGATCCCTTCCAATTCAACATGAATGTGGATCCGTTCCATTCAAACACGACATGTTTCCTCCTGCAACTCCTGTTAATGGGACAGTGGGTTTAGGAATAATGAAGGAGCAGAGAAGGTAAAGTTTTAAGCTGGTGCAGAAAGATGTGCTAGAAGGGAGTTAACAGAGCCTTTAATGTAATGAGCTCCATTGCCAGGAGTGTGATTTTGGTAGTTCACAAGCCCTGTTCATACCAACAGTTTCTGCAAACACCTCACTCCATACAGCAGTCAAATTTCTCAACACTCACCTGCTGGCTAAAGTCTACAGCCTAAGTCATGCAGGATACGACAAAGCTCATGAGCAACACATCTTACAAGCCTTTCCTTCTATATTTAAGCTCCCAGAACAAAAGGAAAAGGTGTACCTTATGACTCATAGACATATGCTTCCCATACTGGAATGCCATGTCCTCGATCTCAGCGCTGTGCTTTGCTAGCTCCATTGCAGCCTGGCAGCTCTTGGCCAGCAAGGCACTGTGTGACAGGAAAACCTGCTCCTTCCACCTAGATATGCCAATGTCATCTGTGAGGCAGTTCTCCTGAAAATTAAACAAAAGCTAACGTGAAAACACCAAAACTGCACGTGTTAAGCTCACAGAAGTTAATAGTGTGGCATGGGTGAGTAACATGTGGTATGTAACAAAGCAAACAAAACTCTGGGTGCCATGGTGCCAAATAAATTCTTTTATTTGGATATAAAGGAAAGTATCAGAATAAATATATTGGCAGTTTCAAACAAAAACCTTTTCCATTTTCTTCTCAAAAAGTACAATGCAAAATATGTGGAGCTGCCAACAGATTCAATATAAATATTTTTAAAATTACTGTATCATGACACTGAACATTAACAGCCAACTATAGCCCTCATGAGGGACTGGGGAGAAAAAAAGCCCCACAGCCAAAACTCCAAAACAAACCCCAAAAAGCAACCCCCCCACCCCCCCCCCAGAGTACACCTGCACTTCAGCCCCTTCCCAGTTACCAAGAACCAACAATCCCAAACAAACTTGAGAAGTCCCTACAATTTCTCCTTAATAGTCAAGAAAAAAAACTAATTATAACAGATGTTGAAAATTCTTATAGACTGCACTGAAAAAATGAAGGGTTGTGACAGAGGACTTGTACCTCTTCTGCTCCCATATTAAGGGTGAGGGGCGACTGAAAGAATTAAAAAATAAATAAAGTTGAAATTTTGAAGTGTTAGGGATTAATTAACTTTCTCGGGGGCCGATAGAGGCATGTCAGTTATGCCTCTACTGAACTTTACCACCTTGACTGTAAGGTCAGAGATGCGCAACCTGTCTCAAAAATCTTTTGTATCCCAAGTATTTATTTGGATTACTCTCCACAGTGTTTTAATTAACACAAATCAAATACTTTCTCCCAAAATCCAAATTCAGCTGCCATTCCTTTGACTCATAAGGTGTTAATATGCTACTAATTCGCTCATATCTTCAAAGCTAGACATTACTTTAATCTGTCTCACATACCGTCATGCCTTTAGGTACTCTCTAAGGGCAGGGGGGAACCCCCAAAACCAGAAAAGATCACAGTTGCTTTGCTTAGAAAAAATAAAATCAATAATGAGAAGCTATAGGGAAAAAAATTAAAGCACAAAAATGTTTAAAATTTTGTAATTTCTCAGTTCAGCTAATCTGTAACATATACTAAGCCTAAATATATTCTTTAACAGAGTAATATAAAAACCCCTCATATACAACAAACCTTTTCCTTCGAAGTGATGTCAATTAAATTACTTAGAAATGAGCAAGAAGTAATTCTGTGTGACCCTGTAGTTTTCTAGCAAGGTATTATCTGTCATGAAATCAGTAACAAATGAAATAGAATCCATCCGTTCAGCTCTAATTTTTCTCCCTTATGGATATCACCCAGAAGTGCTGTGTTACAAGGGAGAGGATAATTTGAGACTAATGGAAAAAGTAGGAGAATTCTGCAATGCCAAGTAACACAGAGCTGTATCAAAATGCCTTTGCTTTCAGACATGCTATTAAGTTATACAAGGAAAGTGAAGAACAGTGAAACCACATGTTTGCTATTATGCATATGACAACTTACAAAGTCAAGCCTAAACTTTCCTCTGTTTCTGTATTTTTGTTTTAATATTTTAACTCAGCCCAGAGCATGTGCAAATTCCCATGACTGGCAAAATGTCAAAATGAGCATTTAATTCAAGTAGTTTCCCATATATCAAGTCTCTTTTTTTCCATTTAGATATAGGTCAATTTATTTTCAATTTAAAATCAGGAGCTGTTGGAAGACGAAACACAATCTTTTCCTTAACAACCAATCTGCTCAGTGAAAAAACAGTACTTACTAAAATTCGCTGGATGATACTGAAAATTGGCAGTGATTTTTATAATCGTTTGTTTTACATCAAATAAGAAAAAAATACTCTAGAAAGGTATCCTGAAACAATTTTGAAGTTAACAAAATCTTTCAGAAGACCCATAAATTGATAATGATTGCTTTCTGTAGCCTTTGAGCAGCAAGAGAAGTGCAGACATTATCCAATATCAATTGAAGGAACTGAAGAAGCTTAAGCAGTCATTGCAACTCAATGTATACAAGAAAATTAATTATATGATTTATTACAAAATTTTATTCCTAAACAAGTTTCAATTTCATTAACAAGATTGAAAATTATGGCAGAAAAAGTTACTGTCCACTACATGAACATTAAGTAAAAGATTCAAGTACCTAAAATGAGCATCTAACTTCAAAAAACCCACAAGAATTGAATATATATTTGAAGATTGAAATCTTAAAAACATAAGTATTGTAAATCTCTCGGCTACAGAAACAAGCCAGTCGTAAAAAAGTATTATGTCCATATGGATGTGCTTTAGCATATGAATTTGCATGCCAGAATATAGCTGATTTTAATTAAATAACTTCTTATGACCACATACCCCTAAAGCTTCTGCTGCTTAAGACAGAGGTAGACACATCCTTTCTTCAGCAAAATTTTCCAACAATGACATTTTTCCCAAGCTTAACTCTCATGTTATACCTAAAGTGTCTGCCAACCACACCACATTCTTACAAGGGTATTCAGGACAATATCTAAACACTATTTAAACAACATCAAGGGAAAACCCAAACTACTTCTAGACCACAAAGGCTGTAAAATCTGATATCACGACAGCTCTTACTACTTTTAGAGAAATTTTCTCTGCTTTGTAAGCTTTGTTTTGCTTTGTCAGCAGTGAGTATAAAAGTGGACATTAGCTAGCCCAAAAGACTCCTAAGATTTTCTTATAAAAATCTCTCGAAAGTCAAATGAATTCCAGTTGTAGTTGGCAGTGCTCAGACATTTGATTAACTAATGCCTGTGAACTGACCTCATTCATAAATTCTGTCACCAAGAAATGGATGCAGATCACAAGCACCCCTGATGCTATCAGGGGGCAGGAAGTGGTGGATGAAGAGAGCTAAAGAGAGCTGAACCCCTCACCATCACTGGAAGAAAACAGCCAACTCCAGAGACAGTTTGCACAATGTCAGCATGAGTGCACAGGGAAAATATCCAAATCCAGCTCTGTCGATCATCATTTCCAATGGGAAATGAAGAACAGCTGAGGGTGCTCCCATTTTACTATTGGCAAGGTCAGTTACTGCTTTGTTAGAAATTGTCTAGTTGAGATTTTCTTTTATTAAACTACTTCCATAATTTAAACCTGTTTAAAACAATCACCTCAGGGAACAACAAACTTTTAGAAAATTAAACTGTGGGACAAAATATGCAATCATAACCACCAGGAAGGGCAGCTCTCACTGACAGTATCAAGGATCCCCAGTACAAAAGCAACACGTACAATAGCACAGTTTGATTTATCTCACCAAAAAAGATTCTTATATGAGACTCAGCTGAAAACGTATTAAGGAAATATGAATGAAAAACATGTCTTAAAAGTGCACAAACCCATTTGCAAAACCAAGAAGGAGCAGAAGTCGGAGACTTTAAACTTCAGCTATAGTTTGTAACAGAGCCCATCATTGATTTCCATACCATGGCAGCTCTTTCTTAACCATCTGCTGTTGCACAAAATGATCCAAACGTCTGAATCATTTATATCAAACATTAGTTCAGCTTTCAATGGGCAAATAATCCACAGAAACACATAGAAATAATTTTACATTGCATATTCAAAGTTTTAAATTAGGTAGTTCAAGAACTTCTATTTTACATAAATAAAATCCAGTGCAACTATGAATCACTCTACCAGCAGCAAGACCCTGTAAAACATTTCACACATGGTTCACATAAGCTTTCAGCAGATGTATTCATGCTTGCTGAACATGACAGGGCATGTTTTATTGGTCTATTAATATCCGTCTTCACTGCTTTTGGAGGAACATGGGTGTCTGCAAATGGGTCAATAAAGCAAGCTACTGACTACTTTTATCATGACACTGTAAAAAAGACAACACCTGGTTTTAAAAGAAAAGTTTGTAAACTTATCATAAAGATAAATATCTCTTCACATCTGTTACTTTTAAATCTCTCCGGAAAAACTTAGTATTTAAAAGAACAAAAGCAGTAAATAAATAACATTGGCCTTTTTTCTAGCTATGCTTTTTTTCCCCAACACATTTTCCTATTCTTTTCACAGATGCTCTTTACTCAAATTCCATATTTTATGCTTTTCTTTAGTCTTGCAACAAAAACATTTGTTTAAAAAAAGTGAAAACTCTGGCTCTGCTGCCCTGCTAAAAGGTGGTTTACATAACTCAAAATACATTTGATTCAAGTCCTATAGTAAAGTTATAAATGAATCCATTACTTATAATACAGACTCATAGCAGTCAGTTGATGGATATGTGCAGTATTCCAAAACATTACTCCTCAAAGCAGGGCCAGGGATCAAACATCAAAGAAGTGTTAGCACAGCTCGCTGCATGTAGCCCATCCTTTCCCAGAAAATAAACTCATTTTTGTTAAAAAACCCTACAGTGGTCTAAAATAAGTACCTGTTAATTCACTATTTGATACAATGAGTACTTGCTAGTAATGCCTTTAAATTCCTAACTGCTCTTCTGGCCATCAGTGGAACATGTTGGGAATGGTCCTGTCTTACATAATAGCCCTATGTTGACACTATAATGAACTTTGCTAATGCATATTTATCATCAGCTACATATTCTGAAGAAAAGAAAAATATCGCCAAAACCCACCAAGTTATTTCCCTTGAAAGTCCCTTATGCTTTAAGATTACAAGAGCATTCTGGAAGGTTAAGCACAAAAGCCAACACACTGAAGTCCCTCTCTTGAGTCTGCTGTTTGGCCTTGAGCTTCCTTGTATCTCTTTCCCCTGTTCAGTGAATTGACAGGAATATTAAAGTAACCCCCCCCTTAGTTTGTTAAATGATCTGGAATATTAAAACAGAGGGGGGTTATAAATTTGACAGTATTCTCTGAGTAAGCAAACATTTTAGAAGCCTTCAGGCTCCTAAAAGTTGGAAACAGAGACTCAGAGCAATGAGTTTTTTCTGTTAAAAATAGATAACTACAATCACAACTGAAGGCCAGACTAGACAATTTTCAACTTTGCACTCACTAAGGCAAAATTTTTACTCCCAAATTAGACCTAGATTTAGGGGAGGCAAATGGGAACTGGGAAGAATGTCCTTCACTTGCAGAATTTTGGACTGAGAGGGGATTTAGCACAGAAAACTGCAATAGTTTATCATATCATCCCTTTCAGGTCCAGGTTATAGTTGAACATATAAGCTTAATATTGCTAATGTTATACCTTAAACCACAGCAGCTGTTTGTTACTTTGAACATGAATGATAAGCCTTAACCTTCAGGCTGTGTCAAAGCCTACACTTCGTAGTTTGTATTGTCACTTCAAATAATGACGAAAAGTTAAATATTTGCTTTTTCTTTCCTGGTTTCACACAGATCTAATGATTTACCTATGCAGAAAAGATGAAGCATGATCAAACAGAATGTACTAAAATGGGACAGCTGTAGGATTGCACGTGGCTGTGCAGAGGAAAAAAAAGTGGTAATGGAGCTGTCAAATAATTATATCCATTATATGTATTCAGGAGTAAACCAGGTCAGTCTTGTTTGGTCAAATGATTCTTTGAACTTTCCTACTGGGTTATCCAAATGAAGAAGACTGAAACTTTTTTTTTTTTTTTTTTTTTTTTTCAAACACAAACTTAGGGTCTCAGAGAAGAAAGGTTAACTTTGGTTAACTTTGCAGAGATATTTTTGTCTACCATTCAGCAAAGTTCAAAACAACTTGGTGCTAAGTTAGTTTACTTTATGGTACTAAAGAGCTTTAAAACAACTGCATTAAGGACATTTAACAAATGAAGTACAGTTTTCTTGCCTCAGGGAAAAAAAAACCAAGGTGAGAAGACATCCTTCTCCTTTTCCAAATTTAAGACATTCCCAGCAATGAAAATACCATTACTAGCATCCCTATGCCCTATTCCAAAAACGAAAAATAAGTCTGACATTTGAGATTTAGTCGTGGAGCAGATTAAAGCATTTGTCTTACCTCTGGGAAATGTAGTTCACAATTTTGTTTCAATCAAATTGCAATTAGGGAAGGAGGGAAGATGCACAAAGGACACCAATAAGACAGACCAACAACTGAACTAGTCTATTTGCCAATCTTTGCTAAAGAAATGTTCAGGACATGAATAGGAAACTGCCTCAGCAGAAAAGTGCGAGGAGAGCAGCAGGGATATGTCTCAGTGCAAGATGGAACTAAATTTCTCAGAGAACTAGATAGAAAAAATTAAAGCAGATGCCACACCTTATTGTAGGTCTCATGAGAAGCCACACACTACCCATTCTAAAGGCTGAACTTCAGACACTGTCATGTAAGTGTCTCTATTACGCCACCACGCTAATTGTGTTTTGAGTTAACTGGGTTCCCCTTAGGAAGGGTACAGTGTACTTTCAACTCTCCTTAGACAGAAATAGTCACTGAAACAAAATAAGTCTTTGCTATTTGTAACTCGGCCAGAGCAGGGTAAATGTCATGCAGCTGTGCTTAGTTTATCTCACACTTCCCTTTGCAATCCACACACATGGAGGGCTTCAGTAAGGCAACAGAAAATACAAAAAAGAATGATTCAGAAAGAAAAGATAAAGATCTTCTGCAGTGGCAGGAACCCAAATGAGTCCAAGATTTCCCATTTATAGAGGGACCATGGTTCCAATAAAATGCAGTTTCATTGCTGAGATGAACCTGTAGAGCTTTACCTCTACACATGAAAAAGCAGAAAATAGATGAGTGTTTTTAAAATATACCTGCAACCTACTTATATTTAGAAACCTGCTGGAATACGGAGAACAACATTTCAACCATTCTTGGCAAAAATCTCAAAGATGTCATCTATTTTAACATATAGCCCTGAGCACAGTCTTTGGGAGCAACGCTGAAGGCTGAGGTAATTTTATACACAGGTTAAACACAGCAGATGCAGAAACACCACCAAATTCCCAATGCTGTCCTCCTGCCATGCTTCCACCCAGGATCCACTCATGAGAGGTGCCAGAGGACACTCCAGGCATGCCATCCTTTCCGTGCATCCCAGGAAACTGTGGGCCCAGGCAGCTCCTGAGTGCATTACTGAAGTCCTGCTGGAGGCTTCAGCTCAGCAGTGTGATCATTCCCTTTCTAACTGGTTTCAGTCAAAACTAACCTCAGCGAGGTTAGTTTTAGTGACATGACTTTGCTGCTGCAGAGCAGGAGGGACACAGAGTGTCCAGGGGAGCAGCACCCTCCAGAACACAGTGCTGTTATCCAGTGGCACTCTCCACTTGCCCACTGTGGTTTGCTTGGTGCAGAGGCATCACAGCAGGTATCTACTGTAGCAGCAGCCCATAACAGCTTTTTACCATGGTATCAATTTTGTTACGTATGACAACACTGCAATAATAAACCAGAGCTGCAGTTTCAGTGCACAACACCTGCTGAAGCATAATATTCAGGTCTCCAAGGCACAGGAGACGGCACCACTAGAAGTGAATCTATCTACCTCAGTGGACTTCAAGATCAATACTCACATATACACAGTGCTCATCAGTGACTGAAAACTTGCTATGATAAAACCTGTAGCGGTCACGGCAACTTTAAATTACTGATTTTATTGCAAATGTTAAGACATGCAATAAAATGAAAAAATGGAAAAAAACTCTAGTGTGAAAGTAAGTGAAAATATGAAAATTAATAAAACCGCTTTTTTGCTCCAACATGCAAGCCTACTTCAAGAATGGCCTCTAGAAATTCCCTTCAATATTCTAGTAAAGAGAAAAATGCCTACATCTAATTTGACCAATTTTCATTACTGTTTTTGCCAAACAATAACACAGAATATCTGCAATTGCCTTTGACGAAATACAAGATTATTTGTTGTGAAATGCTGGCAGCTATTACCTTGGCCCATGCTGACTTCTGAAATATGTGCATAGTGACTTCTGATGGAGAAGAACACAGGACTATACTCCTAGCACTCCAGGACAAAACTCAGAAGAAAGGACATGTTATAAATTCTGGAAGAACATTCTGTAAACTTCTTTGGGCTTGGAAACAAGAGGTTTGACATGAAAATATTAATGATGTAGACAACATTGTAATGAATACCTCTAACAGAAGCTTGGCTAGGAACCTCTGGAAGCATTTGGAAAGCCTATAGTAAGATGTGCCTAGAGTTCCTGGTAACGACACATGACAGTATTCTATTAAGCACTCACAAAAACAAAATAGTTCTTCCTTGAGTGTTTCCAGAAACTTCTATCAGAGCTTACAGGTGTCATAATGATGTTACTGCTGAAACCCACTAGGACTAACAACTCTTCTGCCCTCTCCCTCCTTTTAAACAGGTGAGAAAGTCATCGTATCTACAGTAGTCACACATTAATATCACCAAATGCCTAGGGTACATAAATCTAGTGAAATTCTTACCTCAGATGATTTTGAGTTTTCATAATATATCCCTTGAACTAAGTCACCAATAGCACTTGAAATGAGTTCTACAACCTGTAAAAGAAAAGGAGAAAAAGCCTTACATCTTTAATCATCACCAAATTGACTAACAAAACTACTGCCAGATTTCCAGAGAGATAAACGACGAAGAAAGCTTATCGTGAAAGACTTCAGGACTTACTGAGATATATTCTGTGATATGTCTCTGCTAAAACCTCTACTACAGTAACTCTTCTATCAAAGTTTTAAGTTAATATAAATGAAAAACAAGACTTGTTTTTCCTACAGTGTGAACTATAGAGTGTATTCTCACAAGGACGTTCACAGAGCTAATAAATCCCAGTTCATGAATATGAGACAGTACCTCATCTGGGCTTTGTTTTGTTTTGTTTTTTTCCTGCCAAGTAAATACTTCACAATACCTCTCCTTGGGAGCTGTTAAAATTCTAATCTTCGTGGCTAATACAGAAAAATCAGAATCCATAGAAAGGTAACCTTTCAAACGCAATCATTTGGTATTCAGGTGCCCTGGGAATGCACTGTGGATGTATTTAGTGCATGGCCTGAGGCTCAGCTGTACCACATACACTGAAAGTCTGCAACACGGGAATGTTTAAATCAGATTTATCAATCTGTATTATCTTCAGGGTTCAGGCTTTTTATTTTATTCAAGCGAAGCCTAAAAATCTGAACTTGATCCAGAATGTAAAACAAGTAGTCCACAGTCTCCCTGGAACTACTGTAAAATTTGAAGTTGTGCACATGAACTGTATTAATTGGAACAAAATTCTCAGATTTATTGTAAAATTAAATGCAGGCATTTAAAATAAGCACACCTTAAGGCTACCTCTGGTTGCTCACAAAGTTTTAATTTCTTGAATGTTTAATTTCCTATGCATATGAGTCTGTATCTGATTCCTCTTTTTGCTTCCTAAAATTCAATGTAGTACTCATTGAATTAAAATATTTAGTTTCAATTTTTATCATTCTTGTAACTGAAGACAAGAAGTCAAATGATAAAAGCCCTAACGGAAAGATATTCTAACATTTAGGCATGCTTTATTTGATAATAAAACCACATTTGTATGCTAGTTTTGAGTACAAGCAGAAAGGTTGTGTTTTCATTTTTTAAAACACTGGTTCATATACATATTCATATACACACAGCAAGCGCTAACTTTAGAAATGGTGCTGATTAAAAGTCATGTTTTTTCTCGCAATGCATATGGGTTAATTTGCAAGACCTACAAAAACAGCCTGAAAAAAAAAAATCACATTGCCCTTTAGGAAACTAGACACCAAAGAAATATTGTAGCAATATGAGCTTTGAAGGAACTAAAAGGACAATGATCCTACAGTGTTACCACATGTGTTGAGTTATTTAAGGGGGGGAACAGAGAAAATGAGGGGCTCTTTCTTTTTTATTAACAACAACCCTCACCCCCCCACTGCCTTTTTTTTTTTTTTTTAAGGTATCAGATAAGCCTTATTCCCAAATCCAGGAGGACTGAGTATCGCCAATAGGTCTATGAAAGTCTGTAACTAAATGCCCAGGATCAGATTGTATTACAGTTTATACAAGCAACATCCCAAGATTCTTCTGATGGCTAAGACACATAATACAGATCAATCACTCACTCAAAAATGTTATGGTTTGTGAAATGGTCTGAGCTCAGAGACCTACACTGGTAATACGAAGAGGAATTTACAAAGACACAGAGTCCTACTCTAAATGTCAAAGTGATAGTATGAACTTTTAACAATGCAGCTGGCTCTGGATAACTAGACCTTTTCCTCTCTTGCCTGAAACTCTAAACTGAGCAGGACCCTGTTTTGGGGTTTCTTTTTTCCACCTCTCCTCCCTCTTTTTAGTGCAACTCTACTCTCCAAGGCAATTTTAACTGACTTAATACAAGCTTGGTGAAACATTTGTGAACAATTGTACCTCTTCCTCTAAGAGTTTATAAAACATCTTAGGAGAATGACACAACAACTATTTAGAAGAATCCTTATTATATTAAATACCATTTAGTGACATATTGAGCATTATATGTTAGTGAGAATTTAGTATTAATATTACCCCCCCTTCTTTCCAAATATATATAAAAATACTTTTAAGGTAAATGTAAGGCTATACAGATCACTACCAGGAATGAAATTCCAGTTTCAAGAGCACAGCGGGATGCTTGCATGAGGCTCTGTTACCTCACCAGCCTTTAATCTGATCTATGAAAAGCATCTCCTGCTTAACATCAGTGGCCTGAGGTCCTGAGCACTGGGGAAAGAAATGAGAAATGAGGAAACCAGGCAATATTCCTCTGCATCCCAAAATGACAGAGGAAGAAAAATTATTATGGATTCAGTAGTATTCATGAAATGATACAGTGTCTAGCTCTTAGGTAGCACTTTTCATCAGAAAATTTGAAAGCAATCAACATCTCCTGTTAAATTTATTCCCTACTGTTTTATATAAGGGGGAAATGGCAACAGTGAACTGATTTTCCAGAAAATCATGCAGCCTGCCAGCATAAGAGCAGCAAACACTATCCAAGCTGTCTTATTCTCATTGCTGCCTTTATGCCTGACCAGTGCTGAGGTTTCTGAGATGTAAGTCTGAGGAGAAAGAAAGTTAGATGAAAAATGAAGTGCTCTCAACTGCTTCTCTTCTCTTTTGACAGTTGAGCTCCATTTTAAAAAGGTTCAGAGATGAGGGAAGAAAAGAAAGGATTGCCAGAATTAGTGCTTGAAAACAGCATCCCAAAAGAGACCAAAGGCAGCCAATTCATAACCTCTCTTCCCACTGTTTTCCACTCCTCAATATGTTTTTGAGAAGCCTGGTTGCTCATAGGTACTCAGGATGAGCAGGAGCAACCACACATTGAGAGAAAACAAACTTCCACTGTACTTTTAGTTTTCCACTCTGCATCAGCATCTTCCAAAGTGCTGTTTTCTTCTTCTCCGGTATCCCCACGACTGGGTATTGCCCAGGGGATGACCCATTACTTGCAGGTGACAAATGCACGTGCAAGTGATTCCACACCCTTTAAACACATTTTGCAGTAGTTCTGCAGTGTCTTTTTTTTCCTAAGGAGGTATTACGTCAACACTTTTTGTAGGGATGTGTTCTGCTTTTAAAAAGTCAACACAAAGGCCATCTGTTTAGGATGAATACAGGGAAAAGAGATGGATTGATAAAGCTAAAATCTTTCCTACTGTTTAGGCAGACTAAGTGTATAACATGATGTAAATTCTGGGTGCAATCATTTGATTGCTCATTCCACAGCAAGGTAGAACACATGCTCTGACCTGTCCAATTCATTCAAGTATAAAATAGTCCAATAGATTATGCTGTGTATCAGAAGAGTTCTTCTCAGAAGAGCTTTCCCAGAAGAGCTCTGTAGGGCTACAGATCAGAAATTTGGTGAAACTTAATTTACCCTTTTCTGGTGTAGTAACTTGTTTATCAAAAAGGCACAGCTTTAGCCCTTCAAGACTATTTAATTTTACTTTGAGTCTAATTGCTCAAGCTCAAAATTTCTACATATTACTTGAAGAAATAAATAAAAAATATTTGTAATTCACTTAGTTCAGAAAATTACTCAGGACATCCAACCAATCACTTAATGAATGTTCTCCTTCATTTTCCTGAAATCAGAATTTCATGTAGGAACATGTAGGTTTCCTGAGGACTTATCCATAAGAGTTCAGAATTCCCAAAACATCATACACAGTGTCACAGAATAGGGCCACATGTTCCCTGTTGCAGGTACAGCAGCCCAGTTCATGAATGCAGTTGACTGTCAAGGAAAATTCAACTCTGTCTAGAGAAAAAGAGGTGTATTTTAATGGAAGTGAAGCTTATGCCAGAAGGAATGCAGGGAAATCACAGAATAGAAGACATTTTGGTAAACTACTTTCTCCAGAGTTAAAAGATATGATTCAGACTATGTCAAGAGCAGTAAAAAGAATGGATTTGGAGCCCCACTCATCCTTCATAAGGTTTTTAAACAACCTGGATGAAAAGACAACACTGGTGCCATCAGCTCTGCAATGCAAGCACTTTGCTCTCTTCACTCATCTTCAAAATACTTTGTGTAAAGTTTACTGCAACATAACACCACTTACAGTTTTTTTCCTGGTTTTCTTTCTAGTTTACAAAAGGAATCAATCTGAGCTCCATTCAAAGAATGGTCATTTTATTTTAAATTCAACAGCTGAAATGGAATTGATTACATACGCCACTCAATTTCAGAGTAGTAATGTGGTGTCTCTCTAGACTCTATTGGATATTTTCAATGGAAACATCACAGAAAGGATGAAGCTTTTGTGGGAAGACAGGAAGTAACAATAGGAAGAACACAGGAATGGTATAACTTTGTTCTTCATCCCTCAGAATTTCTATTGGACAAACTTCCTTAGCTTTGCCAAATTCCTTCCAAGAAGGACCACAAGTAATTCCTTCCATCCTTATGTTGAAACAATATCCTTTCCTCACACATCTGCTATTGACAGATCCAAATCCTTGCTGCTCATGTGTAGATTTGAAAATGTAGCAGAACTTCTCCATAGAAATAAAGAAGAAAATTAGATGGTCATGAACTATTATATATACAGATAAAAATTTAGCTTGCACTTCCCTCCCCGAAGAATCATGAGTTTGAGAAATACTCCAACAGTCAATAATTCCACAGAAACTGACCCAAAAACATTGCACCACTAGGAAGCTAAAACCAAAACTCAGCAAAGAGATGACTTTGGATTTTGATTGTTCAGTAATGCCTTAAAAAAAAAAAGGTGGGGGAGAGTGAAAACTGTAAGAGAACAGGGCAGTGAAATTCAAGAACAGTAAAAAACAAACAATTCCAAGAACAGTGAAATTCAATTTCCTTTCCTGGTAATCTCCTCAAACATCATTAGTCATACAGGTAACCAAGTATGCCAGCCTATGGAATGTTTTTAATCTAATGTTTATTGAATCCTATTGGATTTATTGTTTGAAATTGTCCTGAGCTTTACTGTCTTTTGGATCTCCTTTCTTTTAGTAGTGAACACACAGAAAGGACAGTGATTTGCTTTTCTAGCATGCTTTAAATGGTCTTGGAAAACACATTTAAGGTTTTCTTCATTCTTATGAATGATGAATTAGTAGCAAACTACAATATAACAATGCAGTGTAAATACATCACTGTTGCATGCCGGGTTGGTTCAGTTGGGGTTTTAATAAATGTTAGTCGGCTCCATGACACAGGTGGAGATTCACCGTTGGGCACTCCGAAGCCGTGCGGAAAGACACACCACCGCCAAGCTGCGAGCCAAGCCGCCGTTTCCGTGCGGAAGAGTGCCTCACGCAGGACTGAAAACTGGAGCGTGGGCTTCACAAAGTTAGTCAGTGAAAACTCCATCACCCTCGAAAGAGCACATGGACATTTGTCCTGCTGCGTCCGCAAGGGACGGAAGTGTAACTTCTCACGGTCGAGAGCGACAAAGAGAAGCCGTTTCCGAGAGCGAGGACCTTGGCTGCGGTTTTGTTTGCGAAGACGCCAGTTTGGTGAGTATCAGTGGCTGGGGCAGACCCGACTGGTGCTTTCCTTCACTGGGGTGGGCTAGCCATGATCCTGTGGGAAGGGGATGTGTGGTGCACAGCGTGAGTGGCTGCTGGTGGTGGGCTTTGTACAGTTGCTACCCCACACAGTTTTGCCTCCCTAAACCCTTTTCTTTGCCCCCTGAGGAAGCCCCGCCGACCACGTGGTGAGAAACTGCAACGCCTTTGTCCTCACAAGATGGGGGCGGAGGCCTGTGGGCACTTCTCTTCTCATAATCCCTTTCTTCCCTTCCCCGCCTTTGACCCAAACCCCTTCTGCTTCCCTGTGGGCATGGGTGCTGCCTCCTCCAGGGATCCATTTGCTCCCCCTCCCCTTGTTTCTCCTCATGTGGGCGTTCCTTCCTTGCATGCTCTCCCTGCCGCGTCATCGGTCTCGCCCTCTCCCACCAGGGAGGGCTCTGTCGTTTCCGCCCCTCAGTCTCAGGAATGGGAAGTCCACGATCCTGTCCCCCGTGCCCCACCTCCGCGTCCCCATGGTCCCCAGGGATCTGGGGGGTGGGGGGGGAGGGCTTGGAACAGGATTGCGAAATCGAGCAGCTGCTTTCAACACCAGCCTCCTACACCAGGGAAGGGGAGAACCCTAAATGGAAACCCCTTCCCTATGAGTCAATCAAAGAGATCTGCAAAACATTAAGAGATTTCAGCCCGAAAAGCCCATTCTTTAAGGGCATTTTAAAAGTGACTTTAACATCTAAAGCAATGGTGCCAGCAGACCTTAAACGTCTGTTCAGCTGCTTGCTTCTCCCATCTAAATACAAATTGTGGGAGAAGAAGTGGAAAAGATTGGCAGCAAATCTGCCTCCCAAAATCTTGGAGGGACCATATAGCCTTGATTTTGTGGAAGAACCAATAACTTTAAATCATCTTATTGGTGAAAGAGAATGGAGTGAAGGGCAGATCCAGGCTAGGGGAATTCCAACTGCTGTGTTGGACATGTCCAGGGGTGCAGCAGAGCACGCGTTCCTGGCCATGGCCACCAAGGAGCTGATGGTACCCTACACAGCAGTTAAACAATCTGTTGCGGAGCCTTTTGTAGATTTTGTACACCGTGTCCGGGCAGCAGTTGAGAGGTGTGTGGAGGGATCCGAACTCCAGGACAAGCTGGTCCTAGAAGTGGTATCTATGAACGCCAACGAAGTGTGCAAAAGGATCATCCTAGCATTGCCAGTTTCGCCACCCCCGACCCTCCATCAGATCATTGAGGAATGCACACAAAAGCCACACCTGATGATGGAGGAAACCCCAAACAAGCCCAAAGACAATATGGCCGCCTCGACCGCTGTGCCTCCAAAGGACTCAGCTCCAAGGCAGTTTCCATCTAAGCGCCGGTGCTTCCACTGCCATCGGGAGGGACATTTTCTTGCTCAATGTCCATTTTTAGGGAGTGCACTGCCAGGGGCAGTGGGAAGAGGGTGGGGGGAGGGGAACCCCACCTTTCCAAAAAACTCAAGGGGGAGAACGGACTTGCCTTGCTTGCAGACAAAAATGAGGCAGGTCACAGCGCTGCAAGAGGAGCCGCGATTCACCATATAGTTCCATCGGTAAGCGGCTGTCTATCAACAACTGACAACAGGGAGCCTTATCGGCTCCAACTCACTAATCCTGTCCATTCCCGTTCTCAGGATTGGCAGTTCTTTATAGCAGATGCAGAGCTTCTGTCGCACATCTGCCGCTGTGAAACCAGACAGAGCTCTTGAACTGTAGGTACCTTGTTGTTGGGGACATAAAACACACACCACTGGAGATAGAGGTTCCTCCAGTCATTTCCACCCTTAACTCAAGGCTCTTCTATCTCGTAGCACACTGTGTCCACCCCCCTCTTTTCCTACCGAAGGGCCAGGTTATTGCACAGGCAATTCCTATTCCTCGTGCTCTGTGTAATGATCTGGAACTCTCAACCTTTTACGCTGGGAAGGTGGGAGAGGAAAAACCCCTCGTATGGTGCGGCCTTAAGTGCAAGGGGCACTCAATACATCTCCAGGGGATGATGGACACAGGAGCAGATGTGATGGTCATTCCACGGCACAAGTGGCTGTCACAATGGGAGCTGCAAAGCGTGGCCACGCCAGTCTTAGGACTAGGTGGGCCTCAGGCTGCAAGACAATAAAAAAACCCCATCCAAATTAAGGGTCCAAACGGGCTGCTAGCCTCAGTACGTCCGTTTGTGATTGACAGCAAATTTACCTTATGGGGGAGAGACGCCATGTCCCAGTGGGGAGCCAAATTGGAATTTCCAATTTGGAATTTCCAAGGCACCCTGGAATTTTTAGGTGTGGCCACTGAGGAGCGCCCCACACAGAAACTGACATGGCTCACAGACAAGCCAATCTGGGCGCAGCAGTGGCAGAGTAAACAGAAATTACAGGTGCTCACAAAGCTCGTGGAGGAGGAATTGGCAAAAGGCCACATTGTAGAAACTAACAGCCCCTGGAACTCTCCAGTGTTTGTTATTAAAAAACCGGGGAAGGACAGGTGGCGACTCCTCCATTACTTGAGAAGAATCAATGATGTTATCGAGGACATGAGCTCCCTCCAACCGGGTATGCCATCTCCATCCATGGTACCCCAAAATTACAATCTGGCTGTAATTGACATAAAGGACTGTTTTCTCCAAATTCCCCTCCACCTGCACAATGCTTCTCACTTTGCTTTCTCTGTGCCCTCCATCAACAGAGAAGCCCCAGTGAAACGCTACCACTGGATGGTACTACCACAGGGTCTCAAATGTTCCCCAACTATATGCCGGTGGTATGTCACCAAGGTTCTGTCCCCAGTGCATGCCAAGTGGACATCCTGTATTTTCTATCACTACATGGATGATGTGTTGGTCTGTGCCCCTGACAGCGTGATCCTACAAGACGCTCTAGAGGACACTATTAAGGCTTTGTTGGTGGCAGGATTTGAGTTACAAAAGGAAAAGGTACAGTTGCTGCCACCCTGGAAGTATCTGGGCCTTGAAATTAACAACAGGACAGTCAGGCCTCAACAAATTAATATAGACAACAACCCTAAGACGCTAAATGACCTCCAGCGCCTGTGCGGATCCTTAAATTGGATCAGGCCATGGCTGGGGTTCACCAAGAGGGATCTATCCTCCCTTTTTGACTTGTTAACAGAAAGGGAGGGGGATGAAGGTTTAGGTTCCCCGAGAGCCCTGACCCAGGAGGCCAGAGCAGCACTTGAGAAGGTCCAGACCACCATCGTGAGCAGGCAGGCCCATCGTTGTCAACCAGGGCTGCCTTTCCGCTTCATCGTTCTAGGTGAGTTACCCCATCTATACGAGATGATTTTTCAGTGGGACAAGGGCCAACGGGACCTCCTCTTGATAATAGAGTGGGTGTTCCTTGGCCACAGACAGTCCAAGAGCATCACCAGGCTGCAGGAGCTGATGGCACAGCTCATCATGCAGGCCAGGGCTCATTAGCAGGGTGTGATTTCACATATATCCACCTTCCCATCAAAACATCCACAGGGAAGATGACCAAAGAGACCTTTGAACACCTTTTAAGACAAAATGAAAATTTGCAGTTCGCTCTAGATAGCTACTCAGGCCAAATTCAGATTGGACATCCTGGCCATCATCTCTACAACACCGAGTTCAAATTGTTACCAAAAGAACTACAAAGCAAAAGACCACTGAGAGCCCTGACAGTGTTTACAGACGGGTCAGGGAAGTCCCACAAGTCAGCAGTGACTTGAAAGGACCCGGAGACTCAGCTGTGGGAAACAGATGTTAAGATAGTGGAAGGTTCCCCACAAGTGGCTGAGTTGGATGCCGTGGTGAGGGCTTTTGAGAGATTTAGCCAACCTTTTAATCTGGTGACAGCCTCAGCGTATGTCACTGGAGCAGTATCAAGAGCAGATCATGCAGTCTTAAAAGACATCCCGAATCAGGTCATCTTCAGTTTGCTCGCAAAGTTAGTACACCTAGTTTCTCACCACGAGCATCCCTTTTATGTGGTACATGTGAGATCACACACGGATCTCCCAGGCTTTATTGCTGAGGGGAACCGCAGAGCAGACGCCCTGGCAGCCCCAGTACAGCTGGGAGGCCAGCCAAACATAGTTGAGCAGGCCAGGCTCCGCCATCAGCAGTTCCATCAAAATGCTCCAGGTCTGGTACGCCAGTTCAATCTGCGGTGTGACCAAGCCAGGGAAATTGTGGCCTCATGCCCCAACTGTCAGGAGGCAGCCTTACCAACACTGGGAGCAGGTGTGAATCCCAGAGGTCTCCGCAATTGTGAGGTATGGCAAATGGATGTCACCAAGGTCCCTGAATTTGGGAAATTCAGAAATGTCCATGTATCCATGGACACCATCTCAGGGGCAGTTTTTGCCTCAGCCCACATAGGTGAGAGGGCCACAGACGTGAGAAAACACCTCATACACACGTTTGAAACCTTGGGGGTCCCAGCCACAATTAAAACTGACAATGGTCCAGCTTATACTTCCTGCAGGAATGGGGGGTCCAACATAAGACTGGGATTCCTCACTCCCCCACCGGCCAGGCAATAATAGAAAGGACTCATCAGACATTAAAACAGGTTCTCCGAAGGCAGCAGGGATATGTGCGAGTGCTGTCACCGCACGAGAGGCTCTGCAAGGCATTGTTTACCATCAGTTTCCTAAACTGTTCTTTTGACCGGCCAGAACTGCCAGCACTGAGGCATTTCAAGCAGAATCAGGAGCTTCGGCCAGAAGAGTGGCCACCAGTGCTAGTGAGGGATCCGGATTCTAAAGAAATCCAGGGTCCATTCCCACTTTTGACCTGGGGACGGGGATTTGCCTGCGTATCCACGCCTTCAGGAGTCAAGTGGGTCCTCAAGAGACATGTTAAACCATACACCCCAGGACAGTTAGTGAGTTGAGACGATAAGGTGCCTGTGGAAGCAACAAATGATCCCACCAACCAGGGAGTTGCATCCAACTGCAGGCACCGCAAGGAAGAGGGGGATTCCACACCTCTTTAAAAAATTTTTCCCCAAAGCCAAGGAAAAAATCCTTTCAGCTGCCTCAGTCCGTTTGTGTTCCCAACCCATCTGTTTACAATAAAGTTGTTTTCCCAGTTCCCCTATCCCCAAATACTCAGGGAGGAACCAGCTCCAGCACCATCGCCAAGCCCTCTCCATTTACAAGTCATCACAGTCACAGCAACAGAAGAAAAAGCTGAGAGAAGAGGCAACTGCACGAGCAGCAAAGAAGTCTAAACAGCTGTCTTTTATATATATTAAAAAACAGGGATATGTTGCATGCTGGGTTGGTTCAGTTAGGGGTTTTAATAAATGTTATTAGTCCATGTACCCCCATTTTCCCCTCACAATGGTTCGTTCCAGGTTGTCTGCCATAGGAGCATTCCCATGTCAGTCTTGTAGCCACCCCCTGTTCATTCCTGAAGGTTCTGTGTCAGTTATCCCATCCCTGTATTCCTATTTGTCCCGGAACCTTGTACCTACCCCTGTTATGTTCCCATTGGCTGCCGTAGTCCACGTCACTCCCCTGTTGCCTGTCCCCATTGGGCGAGGGGGGATCCGCCCCTACCTGCCCGGCCCCTATATAACCCCATGCCTCCTTTGTGTCGGTGCCATTTTGACCATGCGCATGCTAGGGGACGCCGCTCCAGCCATGGCAGCGGCCATGCGGGAAATAAACGTTCTCCAGCCATACAGGACAAGGTGTGCCTCCCTCGCCCCTTTGTCTCCTCTCAGCGCTCGGCTAGTAATCCGGCAAACCCACACGGAGGCTCAGCCTTAGAGCTCCGTACACGCAGCAGCCCCAGTCTCCCAACCAAAAGGCAGCGCCACTAGCTGGGCACCCCAGCTGCCCGAGACCGGGGCGAGAAAAAACAAAGCTGCAAATCACCCAACCCCCACTACTTGTTAAAAAGGTGTTTCTAAGACATAAAAAATAATCAGCATCCGTCAATTTGAAAATTGCTATATACTGTTAAATATCTACCTTAAGGTCAGTCTGCCTTAGGGATTTTCACCAGTGTTAAGTTACACTTTTTATGCTGATGCAGCACTACCTACAGAATTGGATTTCATCAGTGTAAAGAAATTTAGTGCATAATTCAGTAATTTTCCTTAAGGACAACATAACCAACAGAAGAAATATAATTTTCCTTGTCTACTTCCACATGATACCTTACACAGTTTCATAATACCTTTGCAGATCCATGGCAGCAGATCCTTGCACTAAAGTACTCAACAACTGTTGCTGAGTGGCCCAGGTTAGAGAAATACCTGACTGCTTCAGCTTGACCCTTTTGGATGGGTTATTTCATTACAACTTTCTTCTATATAAAACAGGGGATAAAGAAGGTATAGTGACTACAGGGTTCTGTAGATATAAACCCCTCCCCATCCATAAGTAATACAGGAGAGCATGGTTATAAAATGCTGCTCCAGGTCACGCTGCTGCAGACAACCATTAAACTGCGATATGTTCACAAATGAATTAAGGATTAAAGTGAATAACACAAACTGTACCTGCAAGTAGCATTTACTACTTCAAACAGTCTGTACCTGAACAAATGTGAATCAGAAGTAAGACCATCTAGCATCTGACAGATGGAATCAACTTAATGAAGCTGCAGATGTTTGTTAAACTAAAAAATCAACAACCTCCTTTACCAGGGGTAGCAGCAATCAGATTCTAGACTCCAAGTGAAATGCTGTTGAATTTCAAAACACTGATATCAACAAGCAGTTACAGTCCATCGAGAAATTCAATATTCTTGACAAGAAGTCAAATACATCAGCATTTTGATTAAAAATACAATTAACTCATTTATATTACTGCTAAAATTTTATACATTTTACCATATTATTACACTGAAACCACTCCAGATGTTAAGCCACCTTTACAAAAAAATTTACCATGGAGAGGTTCATTTTAAAGACAAGCTTTACAGCAGTGAAAAGAGAAGGGAAGATATATAATCTATTGCCCTATTTACATGGCCCATTGATTTTAGCCTCTCCTACAGTACAATGGGTATAAACACCTGATGGGAAGGAATGCAGAAGAGGGAACCAAATTCTCCTCAACAGTGCCCACTCATAGGATGAGGCAACAGGCACAAATGAAAACATGAAGTGCAACCTGGATACAGGAAAGCAGTCTATTGTGAGGGCATCCAACAATGGATCAAGTTGCCCAAAGGGGCTGCAGTCTCCATTTTGGGAGATATTTAAAATCTGTCTGGATGTAATCCTGCGCAACTGTCTCTAGCCGACCCTGCCTGAATGGGGGCTTTGGACTGCATGACCTCTAGAGATCCCTGTCAGCCTCAACCATTCTGTAACACCAGCAGCTGCTGGAGGAGGACCACAGCTGATTTTATATTATTTACATCTGCAGCACCAGTAAGAACTTTCCTCATCTTTGAAATAATACAGTCAAGGTTACAGAGCTGGTGACAAATACTCTCTTAAGTAAGAGTTAAGTTTACTGATTGTACTAGGAATAGATTTCCTTATTATAAATAGCTACATTCTTGGGAGACTAAGAAAGGCCATGCAAACTAATCTTAAATTGTTATCACTATTGCTAACAGCTCTGAATTGCAACCAAATCATCACAAAAAATATATTTTCACTTTTTAAAAGTGTATTGTCCGTTGAAGTCATACTCCAGGTGTACAGCTGACTATATACCAGCCACTATAATATCCAGTCCTATAAAACTGTATATTAACTGCCTTGTCATGAAAATCCACCTCTAGAACCAATACCCTACACATCCAAAGAGGAAAGTTAGTATATATTAAATACTCACACACAAAAAAGGTCTGTTTCAGATAATATTGGGACAACATTTCACCCAGTACAGATCTGATTGCTTTTTATCCTCCTATGCACTCTCAATAGTAATCTTACTATGTTTGAGAAACAGATTTCGAATAAAGCCATGAAAAAAAAACTTATAATCTTCCACTTCTTCATCTATAAAGAGAATGAAACTGACATAGCAAATATCATTTCTGGAGGACATCACCTTAGAATCATAGAATCATTAGGTTAGAAAAGACCTTTAAGATCACCAAGTCCAAACTAAGCCCAGGACTGTCAAGTCCACTGCTAAACCATGTCTCTAAGCATCACATTTACACATCTTTTAAAGACCTCTATGCATGGTGACTCAATCCTGTGCAGCCTCTTCCAGTGCTTTTGTTGAAGAAATTTCACCGGTACTCTCATTTCATATACTTCTTCTGTGAAAATTCTTTTTCATTTTATAATTTGTGTAAGGGCTAAAGCTATTTAGCAATGAATTCCTCCATGATGATTATTCACAGCTGTGAAAGAAAAAGCTGTAACAAACATCTCTGTTTAAGAAATGCAGGCAGTGCCAATATCTGTGGTGAATGAAGTAGGAGAACTGCTGGCTCTTGAGAGCCCTTTCCCACAGTATGCATCTCATGCAGAAAAAAACATCATATACTCAGAAGTTTTCATTGCTTCAATTTCTTAGAATAAATTTTGTTCTCTTTTGAATATCTATTTGCTACATATTCTGGCACTGATCTTGGATACATATTCTTGTTAACAGTCACAGAAATATTAAATCTAGACACTTTTTAATGTTTGTCTTAAATCTTTCAAAGGCAATTTTTCTGAAAAGTGAGGGTGTTGACTTTAGAAAAAAAGAAAAATTCCAAAATTTGGCTTCACCATTCAATTAAATATATATATATACACACATACATATATATATACATGCACATATTTAATATGCACATATATATCTCAAGCATGTAAATATTTCTGACTCTTGAAGTATTTGTGTTCACCACTAGACAACTGCCAATTCAGTGCTGTATATTAAGGGAGCAAATGTAAGAGGAACAGACCCCAACTACCCAGAACTCATTAGTGATTGTCTTGAGATGTTGAATGACCTTTGACTTTCATCAGATTCAGCCTTTCTTCAATTTCTTTCATTTTTATCTTCATTGATGTTTAGTCATATCTGAAAAGCCCTCTCTTTCATGTAGATGGCATATCTGTATTTTCAAGACCATTCTGTTAATTACGAGGCAAACAGCAGTTCTGTAAGACAAAGAATTACTAAACCAGGTGTTAGAAGCAGCTGTGCAGTTTATCTCAGAGGAAGACAATATTTACCTGGAATAATGACAGGTATTTGGTTAATGAACTCCACCAGTAAACATTGACTTCGGTCTGCTGGGCAGACCAGAGAAGCAGAAGGACATGTCTGATTGCTACTATGAAGAAGGTGAATTCAGATGTAAGTTGAGGAAATTGTTAGTGAGATGATTCAGAGGCAAGAATATTGCATGGACTTTGTGCAAATTGGTGTAAAGATCTTTGGTAGACCACTGAAAATTTATCAGAACTGAATGGAAAACTTCCTGAGACTCTCAGTCACTTGGTCAATGTGACACTGAGGCAGAATCTCAAACACTCACTATTCTGTTCTCAACAGCACCATGCCTTGATGCTTTAAAAATATTCTTGCAGTGTATTTTTGGGAAAGACTTGAATCTAGACTTGATGGTACAACCATACCTATGATGACATATTCTGCTATCAGTCTCAGCTTTAGTATTTCCATGTTCTGCAGCAATCATTCTGCTACAAGGTACTGTTTGTAAGTCACAGACATCCATGAGGGAAGTGGCAGAAATCACTCTTTCTTTTTAGAAGTATTTTTTCATGCAGAAGTGGGAGGACAGAAAACAGATTGAAATCTAGACATAAAATTTTCCAGTAGTGCCATGGCCAAGAATCAGAAAAATATACTCTTTCCATGCAGTCATATACTAACCCCCATGGGTCTAACTTTGGGAAAGCTTAACATGAGCATTAGCTTTAAAAACCAGTACAGGTGCAAAAGGCCACTAAGGTAAAGGATAAATCTGTTTGAGGAATGCAGTGATTAGGAATGAAGGCAAAGTTAAGCAGTTTTAATCTCCAAACTGGCATTCATTGCAATGCAACAGGACTCTTACTGATCTAAAAGGAGACTGTTTCTAACATCACAATTACAGATTAAGTCTAATTTTTAGAATTTTAATTGAATTAATAAGTTAATAAGCTGTGTCACCTAATCCTCTAATTTAACTTCTCTAAAAGATTACTTTTCAAAAATATAACCAGAGCCATTAAGGTAATGAATTTTTACAAATATTAATCATATTACTGGTTATACATAGCAAATGTGAAATAGAAAATAACTTGTGGAATATTCAGAAAACGGAATACTTCATTTGCTCAGGTGTTATTTTAGGGGCTACTTCTTGAGAACAAGGCAAAAGATGCACTTGCCAACAAACTGTTCAGCAGACACAAGCATCAAAAGAACCAATGAGAAGAGTACAATGCAGTAATTAGGAGACTCACTAGCATCATTCCACAGTTTTATCGTCATCATCAATATCATAAAAGTTGTTGCCTCTAAGGACAGCAGAAATGCTCGACAAAAGTTTTACAGCAGTAGTAGAAAAATTTGATTACCAGGTACTGATTCCATTGGATTTTAACCTTTTATCTTTTAACACAAAAGATTTTTCCCCTCCTAATGGTTCAATACTTTCATCAACTACTATAAAAATTGCCTTTTTCCTTCCAAAGCAATTTCACGTGATTGTCAATAAAACTTCAGTAAATAAATCTTATTAAAAATCCAGTGTTTGAGAACATTTGGAAGAAAAAGCAATACATGTCCATTAAATAAACACGAAGTTTGTTTCAATTACCATCTCTTATGTTTTACTTTACACTAAATGAAATCTAATTTTACCTCTCAAAGGGTATGTAAATTAGTACATTTTGGTGCCATCTAAATATAATAATTATAACAAATAACACTTTTCTTCATTATGATTAATACATAATTATCAATTATTATGTATTTCTCAGTACTTAAGAGTGTGTTTGCATTCTCCAGTAAAAGCTATGCTAAGTTGTATGACAATATTCAGTATGTATCTCAAGCAGTTCTGTATCTTAAAATATTATTTAGGGTTACCTAAGGAAAAGCTTTATTATGTAATAATTCAGACATGTTAGCTGTGTTGCCCTGTGTCATCTCCCATTAGTTTAAAGGTTCAAAAACATTAGACTTCTTTCTTGGTTTTCTTCTCCCCCTCCAGTACCCAGACAAAGCAGTGTTTCTTAAGTGTACTTTTCCATAAATCAGTTCAGAGCTCTTTAAACTTACCTATATTTTCCAGTAGTGTCTGGTTTTGAGACATGCCCCTGTGGCACTCTAAAATACTAAATTAAAACAAAAACACTCAACAATATAGATACTATCCTACTCCCTATCTTGTCCAGTACATCATCATCAAACAGTGCCTCAGGGGAAGGTACACCAAGACAGACATGATAAAGTGCTTCAGAAAAGTGCTTTAATCAGCTCTCTACATAAAAATCTGAAGGGTTTTTTTTCTTCTTTTTTTTTCCCCTCAAGAAGACAACATCACTATCAAACTTTATAAACTGTCTCTTAATCTAATTTGATCCAATCTGATCTCTGCTTTTCACCAAATTCCTGTCACCCAGCTGCTCTGTAAGCTGATAATTTTAAAGATACTCATCTCCAACGGCAGCTTATTCTAGGGAAGAAAAAGAAAGTCGATATATGAGCAAGACAAAAAGTTAAAAACAATTAAAAATATATAAAAGATTCAAAAATGGTTTTATCACCAGCTTCAGTTTTCTATATGAATACTGTAATTAGGAGCAAACACATTACTTCTGGTTCTCAATGTTTCTCCATGATTTTTTCATCCTGCTTTCTCTGATCAATAAAGCTACTGAATCCCAGTAGGAAAATTCAGGTTATAGAGTTCTCTGTTTATGTTATGTAAAACATAATAAAAATATATGCTGTAAACATACTTAGCATATATTTATGGTTCAAATCTTCCACTAGAGATAACAAAGAAGAATCTCTTTTTCAAAATAATAATAATTTGTTATTTAAAATAATAATAATAATTTCATTGCTCTGAAAATAACTCATCTCCACTACATTTAAGAAGGAGGACCTTCTACTTACCTCAAACAAAATGCACTGTTCTGAGGGATGATAATTCGAATCTATTACAAGTCCGTAGCTGCTAATGGTTGCCTTTACACTGGCAACTATTAACATTTAGTTTCCATTTTAAAAGGGTATTTCTTGGCAGATTCTTGATTTTTTTTTTTTTTTTTTACAAGTTTATGTTCTTCTCTTGACATCATTCAGGGAAAGAAAAAGTCTGATCCAAGTAACACCTTTGTTAAATGACACGTAAAAATTAAAATTGTAGATTCTAACCTGGCTTGTTTGCCAATGCTCAAAAATGTCAATTTACATCAAAAGAGCAACTGGCATAATTTCAGAAAGAGGATATTCTCCATATCCTGCACTGGACAACTAGGTTGCTTAAGTTCCAAACTGAGCCTTTCCCATAGGACCACAATTGATGCTACAGAAGTAGAAGCCATAGTTCATGATAAACAGTTCTTATCTGAAGTGCAGGGCACCTTCAGGTGGTTGCAACAGGAAGACATAGGAGGACTTAAATTAGTAACTTATTGATGTTTATGTAAACACAAGGCTTATTTGATAAACAACACACTTATGCCTTTAGGAATACATAAACTTAACATAAGGAAATGGATCCACTATGTAAGTACTACATCTGTGCTACTGTTTATTTATGAACAAATAATACTTAATAAAAGAATGCTCTACAATGCGGTCTTCTGGCAGAGCTCTGCATTGACAGACAAGATTCTTAAATCTTAAATTCTAAGCTTTCAGCCTGTAGATTTTGAAGTGTTTCTGTGAAGAGTTTAATCATTTCAAGAAGAATTTACTGAATTACAGTGGGGAAAATTGAGTCAATTCTTAAGATTTCAGTAAGAACTACAGAGAACACTACCATAACACATACTTCAGGTTTTTGGGATAGGCTTTTTCTTCTTTTGGGGAGGTTTAATTTTTTTTTGTTTTGTATATGTTGGGTTTTGGTTTTGGTTGTTTGGCTGGTTTGTGGGTTTTCTTTCTTTAAATACAAAGGTTGCCCTCTTATCAGTTTATGAAGTTACAAGAAATGCATTTGCAGATTATAATTTTCTAGGCATTGCACTAAAATGCACCATTTCAGCCTGCTAAAGTTCTATGCATCACTCTCTTTAGACTGTAAGAGCATCAAAATCGGTTTTAATTATGTCTTTTCAGCACCTCCTCTATAGTTTCGTATGACAACTGAGGATTCAGATGCTCAAGGAAGCACCAGCTTTAATGCTGTGACAGACTTCTTCCAACGTCTCTGTTACAAACACTGAAAAGCACATTATTTGATAATATCATGGTCAGTATCCATATATCACTTGTGGTAAAATGCCCATATCCCACATCCACGTGACAGGTGACAAAAATGCCAATTAATGTTTGTTACTTTTGCTATGTTTGCATCTGAATGCCAGCCTAAAAATATTATAGGAAGTGGAGGTTACTTAAGCAGAAATCAAAGACAAAACTATCACTCTTTGTTTACCAAAGAGGGACTTGTATTCAAAAGATCTGCTTTTAGCAGTTTCATCCCCACATCCTTGGCTAGGCAAAGCAAGATAACAAATGTTAAAGACATACTGTCTTCAGATGGCAAGAAAGAACCACCCATTAAAGAGATCGTTTTACGCTTCTTAATAATTTATTAGCACATATATTTAAAACTGCTTATGGTCACATATCCCACAGGATAGCTGGGAGGTACCCTATTTTGTTAGGCAAACATAATTTACTTTTCCATCACTCCCACACCTACACGTTTACAATGACTTCCACACATATATTGCATATATCTTATCACGATCCTAGTATGAGAGCATTGCAACCTCAAAATGAGAAAACCTATCAAAATAACCCTGTCATCCCATATAAACACACCCTAATTCATTAAGTCAGCACATCATCACACATTACTGCATTGTTAGTTAAGTAGCAAAACACAAACATGCCCTTCCTTGCCAAAGGTTCACCATTCCACCGCTGAAATAACAACTACTAAAAGATCCCAACCCAATTCATCTTTGGGCTCAATTCTGTTCTAAAATCCATGGATTAGCAATAAACAATCTGCTACAGGATGGAGTTCTGAAGTAAGGTTTTATCCATATAATTTTCAATCAACAACATGATTTATCACTGCAATCAGCAGGCCAAGAGCCACCATCCAAAAGGTTAGTTTATATAAGGTGATCAAAAAGTTAATGTGAATGTACAAAAGAATTGTTAACACATCTGATCTGATCAATCTAATGCTTTGTACTGTAAAGGCTTTTGAAGAAATTAGTGCTCATTTTCAACAGTTTTTATTAACTTAAAAGATGTAGAATTTTGCAATGATTACAAAAATGTAGCACTCGCATCTGCCCTTCAATATTTTAAGCCTCAGATGATACCAACTTTGTATTCATAATTAATGTGCCATGATTTCATAAAACAGAAAATGAGAATGCTTTCTTCTGAATTATTATGTGTTCAAAAAACAAAATTTGCAATGATTTTTCAGTAGCACAACAGCAGAGTTTACCTTACAGGAGGCTTTCTGACTGACAGTTAAAGCAATCTAGCAATCGTTGTACCTCAGAGATCCATAAAACCCATAAACCCCAAACCATAAAAACCATAAAACCCAAAACACCACCCCAAAACCTTCTTTGGCATACCTTTAGCAAACTAATGAGAGATATGAGCACTAGTTTAAAAGAAACCCCAAAAACACAAACCTTGAGCCTGGATTCTTGTTAACATCATTACAGTAATATTCTATAACAGTAGCAAGAAGAGGAAAATTACTACGAATTAACAACAACAATTCCTATATTTAATGTTATTTAAAAATCAAAGTGTTACCTAAGGCAATTACCTTGCAGCCTTTTAATATCTACAGGGAAAAGCCTAAGGGAAAATAATTGACTTTGCTAATTTTACCCTTGGCAATTATAAAATAGCTCTGCATTTCATTATGACTACAGAATTTCACGTCTAATTGTCAGCCTTGAGAGAAGCAGAGAGATAAATGCATCATACACACGCTCAGAAGAATTTAACAGACAATAAAATTATCCTGGTAGCAGTGAGTTCAGTTATGTAAAAACTCCCTTTAATTTAAATTCTGGTCTACACAATAGCTATGCATGTCTATGGAGGTTATGGCTACCATGGTCAGTACCATGCATGATAAAATGCTGCTCATTTCATTAGCCAATTTGCTAAATGCCAGCAAAAAAAGCAGTACTGTGATTTTTACTTTTTACATCAAAGAACACAAAACATTATGAAGGAAAAAAGTCACAGTTATTTCACACTGCTAAAAAACAGATGCCAGATTTGAAAATTCATCATTTACAAAAGAATAAATACAGTATGTTTAAATCATTGCACCTGTCAAGAGATTTCTATAGCTTGTATTTCAATTTTTCTAACTTTGCTAGTAGGGTTAGACGTATGAAAAAGAATAATTTACTAAGTCAATCAGTTTCCATAATGGCATCCCACTTATCGTATGTAGAAGCTATGAAAGTATTTAGATGTCAGAAAATTGAAAAAAAGTGCTAAAATGTTTTGGCAGAATTTTCCAACATGCAGTATAATGATTGCTTAAAAAAAAAAAAGTATTTCTTTGCACTTGTGCTTCATTTCACTGTAGGCTTGCTTCCTGGCAAGTCTTCAGGGATTATACATTCCTGCTGCAATACTTAATGATGTACTAAATGCAAAGTAATAGTTGCTACATTTTATAAGTTTCCTCTTATGTTGAAACAGAAAATTGATGTAGGGTTAAATCCTTTGGTCTGTCTTAAGAAACTTACAGGGTACTAAAAAAAAAAGGGACTGATAGAAATTAATAATAATCACTAAAATCGATTACACCCCATTTTGTTTATGGTGTGCACTATTTAAACTATTTTTCCTAATACTTACTACAAGTTAGCACCATAATGGCTTAACACACTATTCCAGTAGATTGACATCTAATTTTCTGTCTCTTGTCTGGAATCTCAGCTCTGTGTTAGAAAACGACACTACTTCTAAGAGAAACTGTCATACTCATGATCAAAGGAGCACAGAAATACTCAACTACCACAAGGAGATTTTACATGAGAATCCAAAAAAAATAGAACACTTAGGCTGACAATTACAACAATGCTGATTATTGACAATTGCCCATGACATTTATTTTACATAACAACATGGCAGCAATCTTCAAATGTATGAAAAGCGCCTCTGCAAAACGTACTGTTTCCTGTTTCCATTGGAATGGCACACTTAGCTCTTCAGCCATACATGCAGTGAGGTGTTACACTAGGCTGGCACAGGGATGCCCAGAAATCCCTCTCCACCACTGGAGGTTTTAAGCACAAGCTAGATAAATGTGAGTCCAAGCATGATTTTGTGTAGCTGATCCTATCTGGCGAAAAGAAGAACTGACTAGAGAGAGGATCTCAATATCTCCATCAGTTTCATTTTCTAAGATAATACATATACACAACTTGTTTCTCAGCAAAAACATCTCCCTGTAAAGTTTCAAATGGTTTGGCTAAGCAGTTGGATTGCAGCTGTCCTTTAGAAGCCAGTACATCCACATTAGTAAGGCAATCCAGTATTCAGGTGCATCCACATCCCTAACAATATTAAAAAGAAAAAGTCACCTGAGACAAAGCAGTAAAGCTTTTTGCTCCCCAAATTATCTAAGACAGAAAACCTTTCACAAAGTAAAAGAAAATAACAAATCAAACATGTCTTCAGCTGGGAGTTTACCAGAGGTGTTGTAGACTGACATGCCATGAAGATGCCACTGCATATGCCTTAAATCCACCAAATTGACCACCCATCCATTACAACAATGCTTCAGAACGTATACTAAAGACATCATCACAGTAATTCCATAGGAGACTGTTAAACATGTTCACAGCAGCAGCCTCCCAGATTTACAATCATAATGGTAAGCCTGCTGATTTTTAAATGATGCTTCACATATACACACATAACTGCTGATTTTTTAGGGAGCCTCTCTTTCAAAATACTTGCTAATATTTACTTGCTTTGGCAGTAGAAGAATTTTTTTCTTTTTACCTTGGTATTCTGCAACTGTGCAAGGCTTGTACAAGCATTTGCTAGAAGAAAATCTCCACTCAAAACAGCCATTTTATTCCCAAACTGCATATCCTTCAGTGGGCCATCACAGGACTTGAGCTCACCAATGTTTACTATGCCACGATGTACCAGAAAGGCAGTATGGATCAGCTCCGTAATCTCAGCCAGACTTCTTTGACTGAAGGAAAAAAAAAAAGCACAATTATGTTTGATGCTATGAATAGAACAGAGATTTCTTAGTGAAAATAACCAAACAACCACATGTGCTAAACAGGTATTTTATTAATTATCATGTAGCTCTTCTATGTACTTCTAGAAGCCACAGCCAGGAGGTGTTAAACACAGAGAACTGTCACTAAGTATTTCCAGGCAAACCACAGGTACCACAGGCTCCACTTGGGAGAATGCTGCCCTTTGTTTGAATTCTTTCACAAAATAAAGCAAAATAATCAATATAGTTCTCATGGTGCTTTCTTTTTTCTGTTTTGTCTACCAGAAGCTTGAGGGACACTGACATGAAGAAAATGCCAAGCAGAAAGCAATGATGGAAAGAAACAAAGGACATATCAGCAGGGAAGTCCTGAGCAAGCCAATCCAAACAATGTAAAAATGCTGCAGTCAATGACTGCTCAAATTAGAGTTAAATTAATAACAGAATACCTTGCAGTTCAATACTACCAAAGGGGATGGGTTCAGGCAGGAGAGGAAAAACAGTTGAATGTGTACTAATGATATTTCACTGGTGGTTTTAGTCAGAAGCAGCAAAGGTGACTGTCTAGCAAAGGGGCCAATTTTATTGGATAGGTTTACAAATCACTTCTTACTCCAACACATAGCGTAATACATTCTGGGTTTAGGGGTTACAAATCCCTTTGAGAGGCTTGCCACAGAGATTATTCCATAAAGGCTTGCTCTCTATTTTAATTTTTTGGAAAAGGCAAGAAAAAACTCAGTAGCACAGCTCTCTCCTCCCCCCATCCTCCCACAATTCAACCCTGTAGCCCTCAAAAGTGACTGTCGCTCTAAGAAGCCCAGAGATGTCACCTTAGCTCAGAACAACAATGGGGTGTTGAACAGACAAAATAACTGAGCAGGGGCAGGGGGAGACAGAGCAATGCACTGGAGCATCCTTTTAATGCTAGATACACACAGGACTCATTCTTACAAAACCTCCAGCACGTTGACATCTTCTCTGACTCAAGCAGTTCCCTTTCTGCCATGGAGATTTCACATATGAGCAAAATGCATTCCATGCCCTCAACTAAACAGATGACTAAAGGCCTTAAAGTTCTAATTATTTACAACACAGTACAAAGGCATGTTATGTTCTCTGTGCTTATTCAGAAGTGGCCAAGCAGTGATTCATTGAGTGACCAAACTGATCCACACCTTCACATACAAAGATACCTGCTGGTACATGCTCAGGTTAGATTCTGCCTCAGTACTAGCACAGTGCTGAGCAAATTAATTCTGTTTCCTCTGGACAGTGCAAATGTGCTCCAACTGCTCCAAACCATATTAATCTAAAGTAACCTGCTGCCCCAAATATATGTGACCTGTGAACAGTGAACAGTCCCAGCAGCAACTGTTTCAGGGCAGTGGTTGGTGCCAATTAGCGGTCACATGGCCTGGGCAGCACACAAAAGGCAGAGGAGCTGGAGGGAGAGGATAAATAGAGATTCCTGATGTATTTTGCCATGCACAAAAAAACGAAGCAGCCTTTATAATTCACAGATTGTTGGCTCCATGCAGACAAAAACAATTCAAAAACCAAACAGTCATTCTCCACGTAGACAATAAATCTGAAGGTTGAGGCTGCGTTTCAAAGACGCGAGGGAGAAACTCACACAACCCAGTCACAATATTGTAATCATGCTTGGCTCGGCTCTAACAAAGGGTTAATAAATTTTCAAGCTCGGAGAAAAAGACTAACAAGACATCCCGATACTCCCGCTGTCATTGTCAGGGCAGCCCTTGGAGGAAATGTCCGTATCAATTCGGTTTATCAGATGGACAGCTGATCAACATTAAACAGACTTGCTCTGGGCAGATTGAGCCGAGCTACCTGTTATGAATAGCAATGAGAGCCCTCTGCTCCCCGCTGCCGCGCTCTGCCATTTCCGACTGCCGCAGATCCCAGGACATATGGGGATCCCTAGTGACGAGCACATAAAGCTGCAGCTAACTCAGGCGACGGCTCATTTCCCCCAGCTGAAAGCAGGCATTAATATCCTGAGGAGACCAGGCCCGCCTCCGTGACCCCCAACTACTGAAGCAAAACAACGACTGTCCTATTTCTTCATTTAATAAGCTCTTAATGAAGGAAATCAAAATCCCGTCTTTGACTTCAGCATCACTCTTCATGAAAAGGTTACACAAATACATCAGTGTCATGCTTTCCACATGCTCAGGATCTGGATGTTTTCATTTCCTTTTCTATAATCCGTTTGTTCTTCAAATAGTATTCACATTATTTGTGCTAACAAGAATAATATTAGGCAGATAATCTATGTGTAATTCTGATATTATATACTGCTTTTCCACTCTCTCTCCCTAGCAGACTAAAAATACAAGAATCAATGCTATTGCAGAAATCCCAGGCAATGCATTTTTTAATGCTTTTTGTGATAATCCCTAGAATACCCAGGCACAATAACAAGTGCACAATGCCGCAGATACAGGAGGATCCTTGACATGACTTTGTAAAGACCAGTATCTAATGAATAAACACTACTGTTATGAAATTGCTGCTAAATAGCTGAAGAAATACTATACACAGCTTTCTCCATCTGAATACAATTCAGTGATTCAATAATTTCATATTTGAAAGCAGCCAATCCCAACATACAAAAAAATTAATGTTTTAGCAATACTGGACTTATAAAGAGGGCAATGAGATGACAAACTCTGACTGCCTCCATCCTGTTGTCACACCAGAGCCCACAGTCACAAAAAAAAGAAGTGGCTGCCGCAATAATTACCTGTACTTACCTTGGTACAAGGTAGTACTGAGAAAAGAATCAACATTTCTAAACACACAAAGTTCCTAAATGGAAGCGTGCTAAGAATCAGGAAAGCTTTATCACCAAATGCTAACACACTTCCACACCTTTCACCTCTGAAGCAAGAATTCCCTGCAAACCACCACCAAAGTTCCTAATTTCAAGTCCTACTCTAAAAAGAAATAATAGGATTCTGTAAAACGTATGATAAAAGAGACATTTTAAATAGTACAGTTGTACTGAACTTGAGTTAGTACACCTTTCATTATCAGCTAACCATCAGAACCATACCAGGCTTCTCAAGGGATAACAAGCTATGCAAAGGAATATTTAATAATTTAAAATGTCATTTTTAGACATAATATTTCACAGAAACTGGCCAAAGACTTAAAATTAGCCACTAAAAACTATATTTGAAAATTTTTGAGGCAACTACGATGAACAAAGATAATGAAACTGATAGATCAAAAATTCTTTAAGAACTCTTATAATTGAAGCTTTGAATTAAAGTGACTAACAGTACACACTCAAGATTTGAATATTTTCTTTGTGATTGTCAATTCAATAGATTCCCTTCAATACAAAAAGGATTGATTTAGATGAAAAGCCTTACATTCAAGACTTTAAAAAAATTTTAGAAGTATCAGCATCCATTCCATTTCAGTGACAACTATAATAATCTTTATATACACATACTTATGAATTTGAAATAAAAAGAAATTGTGTCTTTAATGGAAAATTACATATGAAAAAACATTAACTAGAGAATTAAAGTAATTATTTCAGGTACTGACTATATATTTGGGCAGCATTTGGTATCTGATTTTACTTTTTTTGAACAATGAACAGAAAGAAAAGTTCTATGAAGACAAGAAGGTGCTTAAACTACATTCAAGTTGATCCTGTATGCTCTTGGTACTAGCTGGTGCTGCACCAAGATAGTTCAATTAGAGCAAGATAGGGCAGTGATTTTTACAGTTCCTTTTCCCATTCACCTATCAAAGTCAATGCCATGGTTAATAAACCATGATTAGAAGAACAATGCATAGTGAGTAACAAATAGCATCATAGCGATGGAAAGTCTCATTCCCATCTTCTGTATATATAGTCTCTCTTTTATAAGAAATTAAATGGCAGAGGGACAGGTGTTTAGGCCAGTCAACATGTATGGCAGATGCCGTGATTTTACAAACAGGGAAAACTTTCAGGTTAAAGCAGCAGAATTGAGCAGACCACCAATTATTCACTGCATTACCATGACTCATGTATCTGTTAACAAGCAGAAAACATCTACCAACTCCTATCCCTTAACAAGGTTAGAGACCAAGACCTCTCTGGTTCCTTCTGTCTTGGTCCTAAGAAGTAGGAGTGTCTTTCACCTGAGGGATAAATCAAGTTGAAAGACATCAGGTCTATGAAGTTTGTTGAATATGCTGTTTGATTGCATTCCTAACAACCAGTTTACTCTTAAACTGGCTACATATCCTACCTCTTTCATCTCATTCCCTTTCTAGTATCACAAAGTTTTTGAAGTAAAATTTGCACCAATGCTCCTTCATGCATTTTTCTTAAGTTATTTTTGAAAAGATCTTGCATTTTCACTCTCTATCACCCCCACCACTGATTATTGCTTAGGTTCTTTTCTGTAACTTATCTTAGTAAGATCTTCCCTCAGCCTATTACAGGACTTGAAAATGTTTTCTGATTTTTAGTGGGCAGATATTCACTTGAACTTGGCAATCCAGTTTCCCGAAGCACCGTAGGTGGTTGGCAGTGGAGAGTGAAAAGCCTGACTGGAAGTCAGGGTCCTGTTCCCTTCCTTAGCGCAAGAATTTTGAAGAAGGGTTTTTGCAGGTCTTGGCTTCATTGTTAGGGCTACCACAGAACAACCAATTTCCGCTTTGTACTCCAGACAGCAACATGCAAGTGAACCAACTTGTATCAGCTTCTGACTAATGCCACTGATGTGCCAACACGGCCACCACCACATTGTCACCATAGCGTAGCCAGGAGCCCTCCAGCCTGGGAGCCAGCTACCCGTACCAGACTGCAAGAATCCACACTTGCACCATCATCCCCAGCAAAACGAAGCCCTAACTGCTGAACTTGTGTCTGGCTTACTCCTATAATCAGCATCAGTGGCCAAAGAACAGTGATCACAACCTATAGCACATTGTCCTTGGGTTGGGGAGCCTCATCATGGCAACTCCCCTTTCAAGTTACACAGCCTAAAAGAAAAATAATCCCAGCCTGGAAACAAAAGCATCAATTATGGAAAATAGGTGAGAGAATCTAGACAAAGACCTGGTAAGGATCACTACCTCAAGCTCAGTTTAAAAGGAAAAAGTGTTAATCTGAAAAGCCAGAAGGAAAATACCACCAGAATCACTAAGTCAAACTGGTGTTTTCCAGTTCCCAGAGGAAGGCATGAAGGCTGGGACCAATAAAGAAGGGAATACCAGGAGGAAACCTGTTCAGTAAGAAGTAGCTAGCTACAGCAAGATCCAGACACCATTGACAATGCAGCTGTGTGAACAGTGAGGAGCAGGCGGGCTGGGCTGACATGGTTAAGAATCCAGATGCACAGATGCACTTGCTGTACAGACAAATCTTGTCATGTTGGGACTTCATTAGCAAGAAGGATACAAAGGACATTCTGCAAGGGACAGGTATTAAAAGAACAGTGAGACGTGGTGGCAGGCGTAGGTATGTTTTTTAATCCCCACAAACCAGGATATGTGAAACTTAAATAGCTTTGAATCTTATTTCAGTTATTACAGATTTCATAAGCACTAGAAACTGTTAAAAAGGGAGATATCAATTACTTTTCCTGTTCTCAGAGATCCTTCCTACACTGCTAGAGAAGAAACAGACTTGAGACATGAGCCAGTACTTACATAAGTATTGTTAAAAAAAATAGCTTTACAGCTTAGGTTTTATGGCTTTTTTATTTTTTAAAGCAAGGATGGCTACTTTAACCTAACTGATCAAACCAAAGGAAAAACCATGAGTGTTCACCTAAAGATAGAAAGAAAAAGTTAGTAAGTTATCTGGAAAAAGACTTCTTGTATTACTTGAACATTGATGCTAAAAATCAATAATAAAATTTAGAACTACTAATTTATAAGCATATTGTTAAACTTATACAATCACATATCATAATCACATTTTAAAATCAGTGATTATCCCTATGGGAAGAGTCACATTTCCAAAATGAAGTAAAGCTGTCAAATGCAATATTGTGTTTTTATAAAGCAATTATCAAGATTTAAACTTCTAATAAAAGGCAGGTTGAAATTCCAGTTGGTATCTGCTACGGACTATATGAACAGCTATGTAGACTATATTAAGTACTTCATCAAGTAATAGCACGAGCTAAGATGTTTACTTCCTCAGAAACCTACTTCTCTCATTTTGTAAATAATGATGCAGATATTCAGTGTTCAGTATGCTCATGCAATAATGTATATTGGCAATACGTAGGTATATTGACAATGTACTGACACTAGGTTGAATTTCTAAAAGGAATTTTGCTAGCTCAAGAAATGTTGCATTTAACCTGAATTCTCTAGAGTAAAGATTCAATTTGCAACAAAGACCTCATATCAGAAAAATTTAGGTACAAGTGAACGTGAGTTCAATACATGTGTTATATGAAAACAGTATAATCTAAACCAATATACAAACATTCTTTATAAATATGACAGATAATATTCACAGGCATATCTTATACATGAGCAATATTTTCAATGATAAAACAAGTTAAAACAGTTACATAAATGAAAAAGAAAAATATGAATACTTTTTGGAAACTCCTTATGAATATTTTGCTATATGACCAAAGAGGCATAAATCCACAATTAAAAAGACTAAGCTGATTAAAAAAAAAATAAAACAAAAAGCAAAAAAATCATGGCCTAGACAAAGCTGAATCAGCTATAATTCCTTCCCTCAGCTTAGACAAACTGATAGGAACAAACACAAACCACAGAAACTAAGCAAGGAAGAAAATTGATAAAGGACTGGATGGGAAAATGTAGAGATGGAGAGGGAACTGAGCAACAGCAATTTAAAAACGGATATACTAAAAAAGCCTCAAAACCAAGAACAACTTTAAGAACTGCATTGGTCCATTATGTAAGATTAGGCAGAAACAAAACTGCATAAAGGCAAGGCACTGTAGAAAACTTGTTATATTTTAAGCAGCATATTATACAATCAGGTGTTTATATCTCTTAGCCCAGAAGTGAATATTGGTCGCAGACAGCAGCAGTGGGTAAGATTTTACAGTTAGCACGTCCAGAGAACTTACACTCAGGAGACAATGGAACAGAAAAGGAATAATCTCTTTGCTAATAAACAGCAAAGAGCGTGAATCATCCTCAATACAGATTCAACTGAGCTGGTTCAATATGCTTTACTCAAGTTTAAATAGGCAATGCGAAAAAAAAAAAAGATCAATCAAAAGATCTCAATGCAGACCACAGATATGCAGGACTAGAGACTCTTTCAAGAAGAAAGCACCTGAAGTTTGGAAAAGGGTGGAAGGAAGGTAAAGGAACAGGTCATCTGAGATAATCAGCTAAGATACAGAATGTGACTGTGGTCAAATAGACCAGTAGGATCCACAGATGATTTAAGGGAAGAATATTAGCAAAAGTAGTGTCTCTGTTAACCCTGAGTTTCTAATGCCAGTAAAAATTATCACTTGAAAACTTCAGTCAATAAGAATTTGAGAAAGTATGACTTCCCAATGTTTTTGTCCTAACAATCAAAGCAAAGAAAAACAGTTGAAGTGAGGAATAAAAGCTATTTTATGCATGGAGAAAGGCAATATTAAATCAGTAGATTTGGTCACAGATATTCAAAGAAAGTTTAAGCATCTACATTACAGAAAACAAAGTCAACAGAATATACTGATTATCAAGCAAACATAAAATAAGATCCAATTGCCTGAACCTAAGGAAATCCAAAAAGAATAAAGGGAAGGCACTTTCCAAAATCTCTTACAAAGAGCAACAATGGATTCTCTATCAACAGTGCCATTGAAGGTAACACCTGATGAACACCCATTGCACAAATATTAAAATTTATTAAAGTTGGGAGAATCCCATGTTTTGTCAGGTATTCTGGTAAGCCTACCAGAATATTTCTTAGTTATTCATATATGAATGAACAGTGACAGTAAAGAAAGGTACCTTTTCAGACAATAAACAGAAGATGACTAGATTTAGCAGCATATGTTGGTCCCTCTATCTGAAAACTTACATTGGCCAGAAGCCCATTTTCCTTTAAGGAGGTATAAATACTTTCAGCACTAAGGCATTTATTTCAAAGGCATTTATTTCAGCCACCTTCTTCAGGAGAAACACCAAAACCAGAGCCATTCGGCCCATTAGAGTTACCTCCATTCCCAGTGCAGGAGCACACAAAGCCACCATCAGGCAGGGAACCCGTTCTATTATGGCAGGTATATTAATTCTGTCTTAGATTGCACAGAAAATAAATATTTCAAAATGTATTTGAAGCAAGTTCTGCAAGAGGAAACAACATACTTTCAAGATTCATGTTTGTCTTCACATATTTACGTATTCACACTGGCAATGCAGTACTAACCTGGGAATACATAGAAATATTCCCACTAAGAACAGGAGATAAAGAAAAACAGAGACCTTCTACAAAATTATTTTATGGATATAAGGGTGTGTATTTTACATAAGTATACATATTTTATTTAATTACCGTTTTCCATATAACCATTAGGAGGTTCTAGTCATGCAAGTCACATTTATTAAAGCCAGCATGTCAAATAAGAGTTGACAATTACAGGCTATATCAATACACATTATGCCAGATGGTAATGAGCCATACACAGAGGGCCAGCCATCCAAAATAATCACACCATTTTCCACAGAAATGTTGAAGAGGTTATGGTTTATTACACAGTGCTCATTAGATATACAGTGGCAGCATTAGCAATTTTTCCTTCATTTGTGTCTCATTTAAGACTCTGCCCCCACAAGCCCATTCAAATCAGTACACAAGGTTAAAATCATTACGGTCAGTGGGAGAAAAAAATTAAGTTTTATTTTTATTTTACAGTAATGGTAGATCAAAGGTCCCTGGAATCTATTATTCTCTCCATTATTATCTAACACAGGATACTAAAAGGAATGAAATTCACTTTCATTTGCTGTGAAGAAAGATAACCGATTTTGAATGGGTAAACTTGATACTTCTTAATTAATAACTTTAAGTGAAAACAACAGTTAGGTTGTGACACAAAGTGACAAAAGTCAGAAAACTAAAAGTTGAAACTGAACTTTCAGCCTTGGCTTTGAACTTTCTCATCTGCTTTTCAATCTGCTGCTTTCACAGCATGGAAATATTTAAGTGTCCAAAAGGCAACTCATTCTTCACAGCAGGTGGAAAAAGCAGTTGTCTCAAATAACTAGAGTCTCTGAGAAAACACCTATAAGATGATTTAAAGTACCTTTCTAGTCAGCTGCATATGTTGACTTCCAGTTAGAAAATTACTGTTGGAGACATTTATTTTCCTGCCTTTTTGTGTTTATAGATGGTATGGGGGGTGAAAAGATGTAACAAGGCAAAGTGAAAACTTATCGGCACAAGCAAGGATATGTTTATTGCTTAAAAACATGCCAATGTCCCCCAAAGTCCAAGTGACAGCCAGCATTTGGAAGTCATAAAACTGTGAAAGAGAGGAAGAACTTAAGTACTGGACATGCCACCTGACAACCCAACTGCAAAGAATTGTCTTTCCAGCCCAAGCTCCTCTTTTGAAGCATGTGGTGCATCACTCAGAAATCTGGATCTCCCATCAGGCAGCCACCCAGCTCTCAAGGCCAGGGCATCCTCACACCTCCTTCCTCAGCCACTCCTGCCGAGTTACTCTGCTGTTACACAAAACCTTGAATTATTCATTCAGCCAGATGGCAAAAGAGTGAAAAAAGTCAGTATGCAGGAGATTATGGGAGAGAAAGGTGGGACACCTGGACTCCAGATCCTGCTCCACTAAGTTAGTTACCGGGAGGGAAACAACATTACAAACTCAGGCATTCCTGACCTAGATGTCCTATATCCCTGTGTTTAGAGAAATTTTCTGAAAATTCAGACAGAGGAGTACTTTCACATCCTTCCAAATTCTTGAGAAAGCCAAACCTAGACTTCTTGCAACCTCAGTGAATGCTTAGTCAGTGGCTAAAGAACATAAATCAATGTTAACGGTACATATCCAATCTGACAATCCACTTACAAAATTTCCTAGTTAAACTGACTAACAAATTTTATCTGTGTTTTGAAATTGTTTGAAAGACAAAAAGCAAATTTTATTTAATAGAGTCTTAGAAAAAATGTTTACAAAATTAAAAAGAATTCCATTAATTCCAGGCAATGCCAGTCTCATGACAACTGAACAGGTACTCCGGTAAAAAAAACTGTTTACTGCATTTAGTTAACAACAATATTTTGCAAAGAGGTCATCCTACCACCTGCCCTTTGTACAACTAATTTTGTTACTGACAAAACCTTACTTACCCTAACAAGGTGGCACTTCTGCAGGCAGACAGCAAGCAAATATGAAGCAAATATTAAACCTGTGCAATGTGAATCAAATGCAAGCCCTTATTCATTATACAACCCTAAGGGCATCAGGCTAATTTAAAGGTCTAAACAGAACATAGAAAACATCATACAGAAGTTTTATAGAGTTATTTCCATGCTGAGTTTCTAGACAATTCAGACTAAGTTTAAATTCTGCAATGTTAATTCAAAAATGAACACCAGCAGCCAATTAAAAAAAAAAAACCTGCTCACAAAAAGCCCACCTCTGCACAACTGCAACTGGTTTAGAAACAACAAAACAACCGCTGTTTCCTTAAAACAAATGTATTATATTTCTAATAGTCAAAGATAAAAATAAGACATTTAAAACTGATAGGGTGAAAGAAAAGCCAGCCAAGTGAAGAGTTTACAATGGAGTTAGCATGAAGGCCTTCCTTTTGGTTTACTGAAGTGAGCAAGTTTTAGGTATTGTAAACAAGAATCAAAAAATGGCAAGATAGGAGGTGATCAAAAGCTTTGGCAACAGCTGCTGTAGCATGGCTTTGGGAAAATGTGATGATAGGATACATGATGCAAAGATAGACTGTAAGACTCAGAACTGAATAATGTATGTTGACCAAAACCCTCGAAAGATGAGGCATGAACCAAAGAATTCATTTGTAGACTGGATGACCTTGCTATCACCACTGCAGAAATCAAAAGGAACATGATGATGGAGCAAATCACATATTTTGTTATGGAAATGACCAACATTCCTTCCCATATGATGGCAGCATATGTCAGCCAGACTGCTTGTGGACAACACCCAGGGTGGCCATCCATCCAGGATTACCCATATTTGCTCTATAGCCCCTCAACAACATGTATCCTCCAATTACATCTATTCCATAAGAAATTTCACATCATGGTTTAAAAATAGTTTCAACTACTCTATGGTTTATTTAGTCAAAATATTTAAATACTTGCACTAAAACCAGCTAAAAAGATATGAAGGGAAACAAAAGGTCTCGCAGGTAAATGCAAGAAACAGGCTACTAACAATTAATTTTATGAACATACTTTTCCCTACTTTTTATTAGTTGTTTCTCAGCTCTGCAAGACTGAAGTGTGTCTATAATTTTATTTGCAATGACTATGGGAGACAGTTGGAACCACTGTTACAGAAACTCCCGTTCCTGTGCACTGTCAGCTATTCTGAGACTGCCAGCTTGACTTATTACTTCCAGTTTTTCTCTGAAATCTCTCTGAAGAGTTTGTCTGTAATTGTATTCAATGTAGCTGAAAGATAAGGTGCACTAACCTTGACATTAAATCTCTAGTACTAATGACACCTGAAATACATGGAACCTTTTTATGTGAGAGCAAAAAGAAGGTAACCTTTTTTATGCCATGAAGAATGAACACTTGATAAATGAGCAGTCCTGTTAAGAGAATAGATTGTTCATATGTCTAACTGTGCAAGAAAAAGGCATTAAAAATAAAATGTGAATCACCAGAATACAATGTACCAGATAGGGTTGTGGTTTATTTTATAACTATATATATATATTTTTTATCATGCTTATATAAAAATTACTGTGAATTCTGAAATACCCATACATATACAAGATACAGAGGGGATAAAAAAAATCCAAACATACTGGTTGCACAACCACAGATAGCTCATACTATGAAGTAAACCTGTTGTATTCTGAACAGCTGTAACTACATTTCTGCTAATCAGCAATTAAAAGTACAGTTATCACAGGTGCTCTCTCCTCCCCTCCTGAACCTTCAATGTTCAGAATTGGATAGGGACATTATTACCATACAATAAAATGGTTTTTTATAGGAATACTTTTGCTTTTCACAAAGCAGAAGTATGCAGCAGATGGGTATTGCCTGCCATGTACAAGGAAAGAGACTAATAGCTAAAGGGAGACAGCAGACTTCTCAGAGACCTTGCTCCTTACACCAGGTGTGTTGACAGAATTGCCAGCAGGGAAAGGATAATAAACCTTTTGGAGCAAGGCAACGACTGCTGCTTCTGGGACCATATCAGCATAGTAACAAGCATTTGGTGCTGTTGAGGTCTGCAAAGTTTTGTCATTATTATTCATATATACTTTATGCAAATGGCATAAGGTGTGATATTGAGAAAAATGTGTCCTTTGATTAAAAAATGACTTACTATTATATCATTGGCACAATGTCCATCTATTTTTACCTTATTAAAATATAAGGTATCTGAAAATTTCATGCTTTCATTTTTCAGTTCTTTTATCCCAGAATGATTCAATCTACACACTTTAAGAAGGGATAAAATGACATCAACCAATTCAAGCAACATTAACCCCAAGCAAGTGATGACGGAGAGACAGCTACATGCTAACAAGCCATCTTCAAGAACAAACTTTATTTCTGCAGAATTCCTACTAGAGTCCACAAAATAGGATCCTTTCTTGACTGCAGCTAATACTGCAGCTTTGCTATAATTTAATTTGCCTACTGGAACAGCTATGAATATAGGTGGTCTTTTGGCACTGGTTTTGTTGCATGGATATCAAAAGCCAGAATGAAATTTCAGCTATAAGAAACTGAAGCATGCTTTCCATGCAGCAGTGTCTAGGTGAAACATAGTAATTACAAGAAAGAAATCAGAAATACTATATAGTATAAAATAGAACTTGTTTATGTTTTTTTCCCCTTCTGGCAATAATAGATGCATAATTTATTTGGCTGCATCTTCTCTTTCCACAAAAATGTACACAAATTTGGCCAAGTCTTTGGAAAAACTAAAAACTACAACTCCAAACACTTAAATAAACTTCAGGAACCAGACAATCAAGCTCACAAAATTTCACATATACCAAACATGCTCCATAATTATGCTGGCACTGCTGATTGTAAGTTTTGAATTGCTGCAAACCCTATAAAAAACCCCTTGTCTTTCTGATTTCTCTTTTGACTGCATAAGCACCTTCTCAAATACAACACAGTGAGAATAACATATTGCAGTCATAGACTTGAAATCTTTATCCCTAGTTCTCGAGCTCCTTATTCCTCTTCTCAAATCGTCAATCACTCTTATCTATGTACTCATACACCCACCTTTATACTGGAATATATTAAAAATAACCAAGTTTTGCTGTCCAGGAACACAGTGCCCTGTCTACACCACCAACATATTATTGCTGCTTTTCTTTTTTATTATTGTTTGCTCTAGAAGCATCTCAGAGCGGTCAAATTGCATATGAAATTTTACTAAAGGTTAAAGGCCAGATACCAATGAAGCCACAATAAATATTCTTTCACTTAATGTGATTAGAGTCCAGAACTTGCCATTAGTTCAAGTGGAAGAGAAAGAACATTGCATAATCTTTATACAGTCTCATATTCATATACATATACTCGTGGAGTTCTCAACTCCACCCCAGCAAATGAGAAATGTTGTAATATCTTCAGTTACCTTATTTCAGAGTACTGACCAAATCAAGAAAATAAATTAATTGGTGCAGTGTGCCTTGTAATACTTAACTTCATATTGCCATAATTTTCCAAGAATTGCAGAGATTTGTATTGAAACTGAATAACTGCATTGTAAAATTTGTCAAAGGAGATGTTAATAGGACAGAAAGATGATTGGTGGTACTTCAGCAGGTAGAAAAGCAAGGGAAGTATTTTGGGACTGTAGGACAAATAAATTATATAGATACAGTCATTTAAGAATTTGGAGTGAAGGAATTAGTCACATTGATGTCATAGTTCTGATGGATAAGCAGTCCCCAAAGCTGTTGTGTGCTTCCATCACAGCACTGGATTGTACTTAGGTGATGGTTGGAAATTTCTCTTCACAAATACTATTATATTTTTTGTAAAGGAAATGTGAAAGTTTGCAAGTAGAAAATTGTTTCAAGGGAAAGGTTTTACAGCAAACACAGTTCTGGTGAAGTGCTCTGCTGTGTGGCCATGCCATGTCCCAGGAAGGCTGTGCCATGCCTTGTTACCCACAGGTCACCTGGCCTTTCTTTGAAAAGCTCCCCCTGGGGTGAAAGCAGGGCTTTGTTGCTCCCACAGCTGCTCCTGACCCACTGCAGAATTCCACCAGTGCTGCTCTGGTTTTGTATGCTATGCTGCACATCGTGGCAGTCCAGTTCTCACTTCACAAACAGTGGGAGGAAGAAGCTCCAAGAAAAGGGAGGGCTGGACAGACAGGGGCGCCATTACAATTTTTCCAAGGTAAGCCATCCCTACCTTGCTTTCTCTGATACTGAAAATTACTTCCTTTTTAAAATGGAAACCAAACACACTTAGTGATGTATATGCTGAGTTTACCTTGCTCAGCTATCTAGTGCTATAAAGACTTACTTTGAACAAGATTTGAGCTATATCTCTGAACAGGCTTTGATCAGCTCTAATGCAGTGCCTTTTTATTTATCCTACAATGTATGGAGAAGACCTTTTCTTGTTCAACATATAATTGCTGTATTTGCACATGCTAAGTATGCTGAAAACAATAAAAGTTAATGAAGAAAAGTACTGGTTGTAATGAATTAGTAATATTGTTAGATTTGTATTTGGAGTTGATTTTTATTGTTGTGGATGGAAGATGATCAATAGGAATATGTAATGAAGTTGTATGTGCTTTTCATCTCCTGAGACTCATCTTGTAAATGAGACGATGAATCTCACAGGATTTATCCTGGAGAGAAAAAAACTAAATAGAATAATTTAGAATAACTGCTCGGATTTCCTCTCACTAAAAGCTATGGGAAAGCTACCAAGGACTGGGAGACAAAATTACATATTTCTTTAAGATTATAAAAGACATCACTGCTCATATTTTGACATACTTTTCCCATTATCTTTCAAACAATTTTGTCAAGAGCACTGTACTTCTTAATGTACTTAGATATTGAATATTTTAGGACCATGCATTTTCTCTACCAGTTAATTAGCTAAGCTTCCAAAGTACTTGCTACTTGGGGTACTGTACCTTTGCTGAAAGCCAGCCTTCCAGATGATAGAAATAAGAACAGTAAGTCCCAAAGGAAATCATTTTTATGATAAAGAGTCCTAATGTGCCCCAGTAAAGGTGAGGATTGATTGTTATGGCCTATTGTTACTATAATTAGAAGTCAAACACCAATTAGCAGTTCCATTAATAAGATTAATCTCCACAATATCTGCAGCTGAGACCCAGGGCTTGTGTGCAATAAGCCAGTGTGAATTTAAAGTGCAACAGCTACACTGTACTAAAACTTCCAGACTGAATTCTTACATCACACAAAAGAGAACACCTCTGCTTTCTTTGAGTTTTGAGTTCCTACATACCCTATTGATTTTACTACATTTTTCTAATTTAACACTTTTTATTTTGTTTAAACATGTTCTACCACAATTTAGCAGTCATTGATGGCGATAGGTGCAATGGAGCATGAGGTCTCCCAAACTTTGGTTCACAGCCACTCCCTCTGCATTGCACCAGGTCAAGGTAAATTTAATTTAGTTTCCATTACTAGTAAACCCAGAAAAGTAGTAGTAGGAAAAAAAAAACCCAACTTCTTACAAATATGAAAGTACTCCTCACATGATAGAAATCCATTGTAGAGTTAGGAATCATTTTTTTACTTGAAAATATGAAGGTAAGAAGCAGTCAAATCCAATCTCTGAAGTTAACACCCTATGCAGTTCAGAGTACAGAAATTGAAAGAAGGGTAAGATCTGAAATGAGGTGAAGAGTCACCCACTTGTGCTCTTTGTATTTTTGTAGGTACCGAAATCATCACTTGTATGGTCTTTCTTTGGTTTTATTTTATTTGTGTTTTATCTTTTACAGTAACTCACAAAGAGAATTTGTCCACAGATATACCTACACCACGCAAGGTAAAAAGAAGGCTTTTGTAAAATTTAATAGCAAGCAGGTCAAATCAACCTCTAAGTGTCATTTACTTTAGCAATACAATAAACCTCACCACCTTCACCAAAATTTACTCATGTTTCCCATGGCTAATTAGCCAGGAGGCTTTATAATGGATTTGCTTTTTCCTTTCTTTCTTTTAAACAGGGACTATCTAATTTCTTTCCATAGATAAACAAATGTAGATTAATGTGGAGACTCATTACAGTTAGAAAGCATTTAAACAACTATTTAAATTTACAAATATCTTTAAACTTGTCTACAGTAGAAAGAATCTGCTGACAAAATTTCATAGGTGAGCTGAGCAAGTGAAGATACAGCTTACACAGTAAAAGACCTGCTTTCTCAGGGAGCATTGACCTGTTCCTAAAGCTGAAGGCAGCCCTTTGCTACTGGAACCATCTACTCTGACTGGAGATGTGAGTCACCCGAGCATTAGCATCTCTCAGCTGTTTGGCTGCATTCACAAGAGCAGGACAGAAGCTACTTGCCAATAACTGGAGCTCTCAGGGAATGCAGAGCCAAAGGTGCATATCCTCATACAGTATTTATTCTGTTTTTCACTCAACATGGAACATCTTTTACATCTTCTCAATTTCCAGAGGTGTGCTCACACCTCATATACTGTTATGCTAAATACATAAAGCAGAGTATTGCCATTTCAGATAGTTCTCACCCATAAAATCCTAGTCCTACAGCAGTCCACTGGCATAAGTAAAGTCAACCAACCAATGTTCATTTGTGCATATTTTTGCAGACTGCAAGTCTCAAAAGCATACTATAATTAGCATATTATCTCTGAGCTTTTGACTACACTAGTCCATATTTATCTTTGCAGACTGGAGTTGTCCAAGGACCATCATTTACATAAGGTTTAATTCCCTGGAGGCAGCCTGAGTGCTCCTCATGCTTACAGAGATTAAAGACTGCTCTAACAAGCATAGCACCACCTCTGTTATGGCAGCCATGTCATGAGTTTTGGAGAGGAACAGATAAAGCTGCAGATGGTGGACTGTCACCTGTGAGAAATGGAAGAGATTCTCAGTGTCCCCATTAATACACAGCAATTTCACAGCAATTTGTCCCTAATACACAGCGGTATATCCCCAAGACAGACAAGACCTTTATGCTTGTGTTCTTAAAGCAGTCACCATTTCTAAATCTAAAAATCTTGGGATGGAAAGTTCTTTGGATACTTCAGCTAACAAATGACCATAAAGAAACCTAACAGGCTAAATTATGCCAACATCAGTGTAGCCTCTTGTGAGCTTCACAGTCATGAATGCACACCACCAACACTATCAGACACAGAGCAAGAGCTACAGGCTAGGGTTAGAATGCTCACTCATCTGTTTAAAACACATTTTGGTTATCACCTTGTGATAGAAGACTTTGTTCTTGAAAGACCTGACCTTCATGAAGAAAGCTAGATGAGTCTGACCTCACTGCTGACTTTGCTTTCAGAAGGAGGTATCAGGAGACCTCCTGATATCCCTTCCAACTTGAATTATCTGGTTAACCCTAAAGGAGGTTAATGGAAGGTCAAACTTTCTTTGAAGATGGCATAAAGCTCTTTGGAATACAGGAAAGGAAATTAAGTTAAGGCAAAGCTTTATTTTCATATCTCGCAAGAAGCTGGGAGAAACCTAGAGAGAACTGCAGAGTGACAGAACAGTATGTCCTCTGTCCTTGCAGTCCTTAGAAAGACACCCACCCCCTCTGACTTCTTTGCAATCAAAGAAACATTCAGAGAAAAAGAAACCTAAGGGCGAATGAATCCTCTGGTTAAGATCTGGATTTAAGTTTTAAGTGTTCCTTAAAGTAGGTTAGAACAAGATCACTGTGATATGGCTACAATGACAAAGATCATGTGAAATCACTCTGTGACCCCTGTGTGTGTGTGCACCTCCAAAATAAGGGTACTTAGTATTGGAACATGGCAAGAAAAAGACCCACCACCATAACAAGGAGTTGGCATCTGCTGCCAACTGACTCTGAAATTGGGCTTTCCTTGGAAGAAGCATCAATGCTGTGCCAAAATAATTATTAAAACACTAAGGAAAAGGAGTCTGTGTTCATGATTCCTGTCTCTACAGTATTGCCACCACTCTTCCAAGCAGCAGGAGGGATTCTTATTCAGAGACAAGTTTATCCAGTGAGTACTTTCTTGTAGTAAAGCACGTTCAGCTTGCAAAGTGATGAATTCCTGGAGCTGTAAAGGTCAGCTGCATCATCCTGAGGAAGATGATGCAAGGACAGAGTCCTGTATTGATAGTCCAAATCCAGTAATCTGCTGGATTTACCAGGTTTTAGTACAGAACTGAAATAGTACTGTCTATATTTCAATTTCAATATTCCACATTGATTAAAGGTCTTTGCTTGTCAATGACCATAGGATGCACCAGTGTGAATGCCCAGACAGATTTGACTGAAAAAAGGATTGTTTTAAACCTCTGACAAGCATCCAAGGAAATCTGCAGAGCTGACTCAATGGATGTAAATACCAGAGGGTATTTTTAAAATTGGCACTAATAGGGAAAAAAAGACAAAAGAAAAAAGGCACAACAGAGAGGAGAAAATAACTTGCTGTGCTAGAGCCAAGGATACTGAGGGCTAAAGAGATGGCCCAAGTTGGTTCTTTGGTGTCACTTGCATTTTAAGCTGCACTACAGAGGCTATGTCAGGCATTCATTACTCAATATAAAGCCAAGGAGATCCCTCAGTCCCCAGGCAGTAGTGTCTGGCAGTGTCAGACGTGAACAGAAAAAGATACGCCTTTGGGTACTTTGAGAAAGGACCCAAGCCAGTCTTGGTATCTTCAACTGTGAGAATGTAGCTCCACCATGAAGCATAAAGCTGTCAGTGTTTAGAAACCACACAGGATCCTGGAGTTTCAATTACAAACCACACTTCCAGCAGCAAAGTAAAATAACAGCAAGCTGCATACTTCACTATCCAAGTGAGCTTTGCTCTGAGAGAAGGCAATGCAGTGTCAGACTCTAGTATAATCACCAGTTAGGAAATGGATCTCAAAGCCCTCATGAAGCTCTAGCCTCCTGTGTCACATCTGAGGTACTCTCTGATACTATTAGCATGATAAATTATTGTTAATTCGATTCTGCCTAAACCCAAATGCGAGTTCTGCTTTCTCTTTAGCACAGGAGTAAGGACCTTCAAGGGAATATGGGATGCATGCTTTGCTTGAGCACAGGCAATGACATCAACTCTTACATGATACTGTTTGCATACTCTGTAGTGAGCACTACAATTGATCCTTATATTTGCAATGCTTCTGTAGCCAAGGAAATATTTTCTTTAATGCTAAGAGACCAGCAGAAATTTTTAATTTAGAAAATCTGTCCAGCAGCTGAAATTGAGCTGTTTATCATGCTGCTACTTCTCTTCATCCTCTTTTGGGATCACTGGTGCTGAGCTGGAAATAAGAGCCAGGTTCTTTTCCTCGCCAATAGGAATGAAGTCAGGTTGCTGCCAACACGATAGGGAGGTGGCTGAACAGCGTAAAGCATGCCAGGCAGGCTTTTATAACACTTCCTCCCTTATCTTCAGCATGGCTCATAAGGCAACCAGCAGTTACTATGATACCCTTGCACACAATGACCCCCACGGCCCCAGATTAATGCAAGCAGATCACGACTCTTGGAAATTATGAAGTGCTAAAGCTGAAGGCAATGCTGGCCAGAGGCAGCACCATTTAACTACACTAGTCCTTCTCCTGTAACTACCTAAACTGTAATCCTCATTATTCTGGAAAAGATTGTTCTCTGGTAGCAGGCATTTATTTTGTTCCATTGTGTACCAGTGAAAAAGAGATGCCAGCTAGGAAGCTAGATTATCTATTTTTATACATTTAGGTCAATTGTCCGTTGAATTGACATACCTAGAGAACAAGAGAATAGGATAATTTTTTTCCTATTCCAAATTCAGCTCTCAGTATCTTTCTGTTTTAATTTTAGTTTTTAATATTGCTTTATTATGATTTAAGAATATGAAATAGTGAGAAGAGGTTATGCAGAATGTGCCAAATTTCAGGATGAAAAAGTCCACCATGTTTTTTTGTGTTTTTTCAAGTTAAATGGTTTGTCACAGTGTTACATCCTCCTGGTCTCAGATTGTACATTTAGTGTAGTACCAGTTACAGAGGACTGACGTAACCTGGCTATCTACTGCAGGACTGATTATTTAAATACAGCACAAGAGCTGGTTCCAACACAAACACTGGGAAAAGAAAGACTGGGCTGGTGCAGTTGCTGACAAGTACTGGAACAACTTAGCTCATGCTCAGATTTCAGAAATGCAATTAATTCATCACTACTAAGTATCCTAAAATCAAGTCAGCCATATCCCAGCTAATAGTCCACAATATAATGTTCACAGCACATAAGTATCAGGCAGTGAAGATGCTCATTACAGTGCCAGAAATAATATTTCCAGCAAAATATTATATATAAAGATGAAGTAATTATATGGCATGGCAACAAAAAGAGCTGTATAGATTACAGCTCAGCTGAAAATCTGTGAGAATCTATTTTCAAAAAATACTATCCAAAGCTGGAGACATACAAGCAATAAAGGATTAAGCATATTTCTTCACTTCACATCACTGAGGGATATACTTTGCCTTTAATATGTATGTCAAATATACACAAACAATATATAATTACATTGCAACCAAGACAGCAGACAAAAATGCACTAATGGAAAACAACATCCTTTTGTTCGTCTTCAGGAGAGGGCAGTTTGTAAAACGCTGCTTGTAATACATGTCAAAAATATCACAAAAACCCTTTAAGATCACAATTTTACAAGCTGCCTATTCTATTAGCTATATACAATGGAGAAATGGAAATCAGAAATTAGACTCATATTTAAATAAGTGTAGTTGGAAAAGTACCTTAAATAAATAAAGAACTTCAAAGCCCACAGCAACTTCAGTAGAGGGCAAGAACTGACCATTATGACACAAAATGAAAAAATGCAGTGGCATATTTGCTTGTATTTACACCATGCTGCAGGACCTAAATTGTCATTGAAAATCCATTCAAATTAACAACTCCACAGTCATCACTTTTGCAGACAGTAATGAACCTTAAGTGAACCTGTGTGGGCGTATTCAAAACTGCTTTGTTTTTGGCATACCTTTGTAACTCTGAACTAGATATTATAATGGCTATTGACTTGCTCAAACTTAGATTATTAGGCTAGATTTTCAGCTGGTTGAACTGGCATCATTCCAACGATGTCCATTTACACCAAATGGCTCATTATTAATTCAAGGTCTTATTTGCTCCTTAATGAATACTTCCACTAGTCACCTTCCCAACGGCAGCTTTAAATGCTCAAACTTTACCTCCATGGTCAGAATCATCATACTCAAGAACTTAGTTACAAAAAAAAAAAAAAAGCTTTTTCTCTCCTTTTGTGAGGCATACTTAAGGTAAACTTTTTAATCATTTACAAAACAAACTAAAATACCTCCTGTGCTATAATTAACTAGCTAGAATTATGCTTTCATACAGCATCATTTGCATATAAATATAAAAATTTTGCAACCCTAAGGGGACATTACAGATGAAACAAAATAAGAATGGAATTAAACAGCTAAAGGGACAACACAGCTCTCCATAACAAGCCTGCTTTACAGCCTTGTCCTTTTTCTTACTTATTGTTATTTCTGCCTCTACTAAGTCATATATATTTTCCTTGACTGCTATTTTAAGATACTATGTAGATTTTTAAATTTTTATTTGGTTGGTCTTTCCAGCTCTATGATACTACCTCTGTGTTTTGAAACAAATCAGGATGCAAACATGTCACTAAGCTTGTGCATCTTCCTTTAGTGTATTACAGAGGTCAGAACCACAATTAACAACATATGCAATAGTTTTGTTTCCTCAACCAAGCAACACATGAATTTTCAAAAGTATTTTAAAATTTCAAATTTTACAATTTTTCAACAGATCTCATTACTTACTTCAATTGAATACTTCACTATTAAATATACAAAGGACAGCAACCACTGATTTTCATTACTGTTGTTCTAGTATTAAGAAATTAAGTTTAAAAGCTTAAAAAATATTTAGGAACTCAATGAAACTGAAATATCTCAGTGAGAGCCTAAGGAACCATAGTGGTAGGCTCAGTAAATCTGCTGTGACATGTGGGAGGTAAAAACTTGATTCTACACTGCTGCTGCATGGGAAAACACCCTCCTTCCAAACAGGCTGTACAAAAACTTCTGTGCTCAGTGAGACCAACTGGTGTCCCACAAGGCTGGCATCTCACTTAGAAATTTCTAGTAAACAGGTGTATCCAAATAACACTGGAGGAAATAAAAGTGAAAATACTCTATTTAAAAATCTTTTCCAGCATTGGTTTTTTTTTTTATTCTGAACACCTCTTAATGTAAACTTTCAACTAACTATCTTGACCCAAATGTTTTCAATTTGGTTGTGCCCAAAACCCATAATTAAGATACAATAAGAGTTATACAAAGAGTAGAAAATGGCAATGGTTTTCACTGTGGAAAGTTTACAATAACCTGAGGAACAAAGCTTTGTGATTAGGTAAGTATTGATTTTCCTTAACGGGTGAACAGGCCACTTAGGATGCTTTGATACCACCAAGAAATTGCCCGTCAAATACATCTCAGCATATCATACTACATACCTGGAATAAATTCCACTGACCATGTCATGCTGGAAAGAGAGCTCTGCTGTGCTGGGTCCAGCAGCTTTGGAAATAAGCAGTACGACCAAGCCTCGCATCTGTAAATTGTTTCGGCTATCGTACACAAAACCCCTAAAACAGAAGAAAAAATGAAAAAGAGACATATTTTCACAATCCATGTTCACTGGTTGTACCAAAGTGGAAAAAAAAGACTTAGACCTCAGGCTGCCATCCATTCATCATGTCTTTAATATTCATGTTAGCAGGGAAATACGTTCAATTATGAATCACAATCTTTTGTCATCCTTTACCTGACACTTACAATGAAATCCTACTATTGCAGAGAAAAACAAGTATTTAGGATTGAATTAAATCTTCATTATTTTCAAGGAGCAGCATGTCTCTTGCATTTCACGTCATGCACAAGTCAGATGTACCCAGTGAGCCTGGCAGCTCAGAATACAACATGCTCACAGCAACCCTGACCAGAACAAAATAAACGGCAGTAGAAGGGAGATTCTATATAACTTGCCAAAGCAGAATTTTTTTTTTAGTTCAGCCCCTCAGTACTTCCCAGCCACTCAAACCCATGAAAGATTGCACTGCTCAGATCTCTGCTCAAGGGCACACACACTGTGGTGATATGGGATGCACCTTTATTTTTTTACTACAGGTACTGAAGGATTTTAAGGAAGAGGGGGACAGCTGCTTGCCTTCAGCATGCTGTGAATCTGTAATCTGCATATTTCTATTCTCAAAAATATATAATTTGTTTCTTACCATGCTCCAATATACAGTTAACAGAATAGGTAGTTAGGCAGCCAAGGTAGTTATACACTTAAAACTCTATAGATTTCCAAAGTCAGAGCCACAATGAACATTAAGCTACCCAGGAAAAAGACAGAAAATACATATAATGAATTATACATAGTGTGTATGCATCCTGTGCACAGAATTCATAATTGTTTGTGGTGGTGTCAGTACTTCTCTGGCTTGAACTTCAGTTGACCACATTACTCACAACCACAGAAGTTATACAGATGATGCAACTGAATTAAAATATATTTCCTCAAGACTATTTAAAACTCCATCATTTTTAAAGAAAAGTGGTTTTAGGAAAAAAAATTACTTTTTTCCACATATGTATGTGGTAAAGTGAGAGTGTATTATTAAAGGCAGAGATATAGTGAGAAATTAATAACGCTTTAATAAAATAGCAAATTATAGTGATACCCTGAACAATCAGAACACCTTGCTTTTTCATGCCCAGTGCTCTACAGCTTGTCAAGTGATAGGATGTTACAAAAGTAGACATAAAAAGTGTTCATCACAGAAACATGGAGCACTCTGGCCTTTAAATTAACCACTGCCTAGACAGACACTAGAAGTGAAGCACTTTTACCTGATTCAGACGAGGTGGGGAACAGAAGAAGAAAATTACCTGTGTTGAAAATACTCAGTCTGTAGCAATAGCAAAAGCAAGTGTTATGGGCTGTTCAGGGAGTTTCCAACACCACTAGCAATTAATACCTTACATTCTTAGCAGGAAACTGTTAATGAAAAGTGCAGCTCGGGGTGAGGGGAAGAACAGAACACAAAAATCAAGTAATAAGGAGCAATATGTCTATCATTGCTACACCTAATCATACAGCCTCTATGTTTGGATGTAACTTTAGACAGGATTTTCTATGAATTACCAACCAGTAGTCAAAGTTTAACTCCATTTTCAAAACATGTAGTGTTACTGACTTGTAACATATCCACACTAAAGCAAACCGCATTAGACTTGAAACAAATAAAGCCTCCGGTGATCACCCTTTAGACACTAGAAACTACTGCAGCTACTTGACATGGCTTCAGGGGTCACATTCACATTCTGAATTAAGCTCCCCAGAGATACCCTGCACAAGTAACAGCAACACAAAAGTCTTCCAGATGGTGCAATTAGTCTTGATGGGTATGTGGCAGGAGACAGGTGCCTCCAGGGAAAAAAGTGAACTAAAAGCAACCCAAGTGAAATTGCGAACACAGAAAAAGATACATCAAGCTGACAGCCTTTTGGAAAACCTCTGCTGAACAACACAAGTGCATGCATAGGGTACCCAAAAAAACCCCTCAATCATTAGCACAATTTTGCTTCCTCTTAAGTTTACAGGCTGGGTATCTGCAAATGACATACTTCATCCCCGGGGGCTGTCTACCAGAAAAAGGTAGGAAAGTCAAACACCTCTAGGATTCCGTTTTGGAATTCAGAATTTGAGGGAGGGAAAGGCATTTACTCTAGATATTATCCGTGTGACAGAGTAACCCAGTTGAAAACTGGCAGATTCACAGTTTTAAAAACAGCACAGCGCTCACAAAAAAAATTCCATCCTACAGCACAAGGGAGAAGCGCCTGGCTCCGACACATGCGCGGTGTGACACTGCACACGCACAGAGACTCACACCGCCCACTCAGGCAGTGACACCGGCTAATAGCTAATGTGCTGCAAATTACACCTCCTACTACCAGGGTCCGTCTGCTGCACAGAATAAATCAAGCAAACGTTTCACTTAGGATGGCTTTGTGTGTTGTTCCACACGTGCAGCCATTTCAGTAGAATTGTAACCTCCAATAACTGTCAGGTTTAATTCCATCGGTAATTTACACTTTTCTTAAAACACAAGTCCGCTATTCATTGCAAGCGTCATTTGTATTTAAATACCATAAAGCTTTTAAAATTTTTTCCATGAGACAAAAACACGTTCCTAGCACTTTTTTTTCATTATATTAAACTGCGAATTTAAACAATAGAGAGGAAACATGGCAACTGTAACAGTTACCGTGAGGAAGAGCTGGACATATGGGCAATTTCATGGTACCAAAAGGCAGCAAAAAAAGAAAAAAAAAACAAAACCTGCACAGGCAACTGTAAAGTCAACTGACTCTGCAGCTGGGTGTAGCAGAAGAGACCCATATTCATGGCTACTAGTGCTAATTCAAATTTAATTATGAAGAATGCAGAACAAATTTCCCAACAAAACTGAAGTGATAAGGTATTTTGGGAGGGACAAAAGGGTATTTTTTAATGTTTAGCTAAACGTTGTTAGTATTCCCCAAAAGTTCTGCTCATGACCCAAGCAAGCAGGAGCTGGTGGGGCTTGCAGCCCTTTCATCAGTTACCGCACAGGAGCCCCTCCACCCCCACCCAGGCGGCCACAGGACTGCTGGCAAGGGCTGAAGTGGACAGATCACTGTTCTCCTCACCTCCTCTGGTGATTTTTACCCTTCCTTTCCATGCATTCTATTGAAGGTGTCCCACTGACAAGATCAATCGTTTTGTTTCAGGCCATACACAAGCCCCTTGTAGTTAACAAGGGGAAGGAAAACAGAGAGGAATTCCATTCCCCTACCTTCCCAGTTCAGCTGTCAAACAAAAGGAGGGGGGAAAAAATGATCTGTCCACACAGCTCTAATAAAAAGCAGCTGGGAAAGTCTATAACACAACCAAAATCAATTATACTGATGAAGATGATTTATAAGCACAGGATAGTCTCATTGAAGGCCCAGGCTAGTTTTAGGCTGAATTACAAACTATTCTGAAAAAGAAACCCCTCAATTCAAACTGACAATCCCAGATGTGACAATAAAAACAGTTTTCAGTCTGTAACCTCTCAGGAAAGTACCTTCCATTTTGCTCAATATAGAAGGGTTATCAGGATGCACTCATAGCTACAGGTGCAGGTACCTTTTAAAAATAACACAACCCATTTTGTCACAATTAATTATAATAGACAATTCTATAGCTATCACTAGAGGTAAGGCATGGAGCTACTTGGCAAGATTCTTGGCTTCCTTATTAGAAATGCAAGAAATACCAGCCTCAGGGCTTTTATCCAATTTGCTATATTAATGACTTGTCAGAAGTAAATAAGAGAAAACTCTCTGACATACTCCTTTTTTAAATGAATGTTAAACCACTGTATTATTGATGTGCATATCTGAATCATAGAATTCACCATCTGACCATATGATCACACTCAACCATGCATATATTTAAATACTGAGAACATTCAAAGTTATACATTTGGTATATGCTAACAGCAATCTATAGCAACTTGTTTTCACCTGCTACTCAAGTTTCAAGTATTTATTAAACATCCTTCTGCATATCTCTCCAGAGCACATAAAAAACCCTGGCCCATTCCAACTTCCACAGCCAGATCTGTAGAAGAGAATCAGCCTTGTCATGACATTTGCTTTGAGCATGATTCAGAAGGGGAGAGGAGACAAACTCACTTGACATGGAGAGAACAGCATTAAAAAATGGGATTAAAATTAAATACACAGCTAACAGGAAATTACAGAAGGGGGGATGCTCTGCCATCTCAACTCAAAAGCCCACTAGAGGCTGCAGATGAGAATGTGTGTTTTAGAAACTTATTCTTGGGTTTGGACAAATAAACATTTCTTTGCATAGGGAAAATGAATATTGAGGTATGGAGAATTTCCTTACCTGAAAAACAGTCTTGTGAAAAATGGGATGGGGCTCATCACCATTTTGTAAGTGCTTGGTAATTAAAGGGTTTACCCAGTAAGGGCAGATTTGTGCAGTGAGTCACGCCAGGCTTGGAGGAATTGACGTTCCTGTCCCACTTTGCAGGAATATGCTCTTAGACCAGGTTACAAGGGAGTCTTTAACAGCTCCCCTGCTCCACCTGCGTCTGAGAAATAAGGGGTCTCACCCCATTAGCTTTGTGAAGCTAGTCACAAAGAAAGACAAGATTTCACAGACTACCAAACAAAGCTCTGGTGTGAAGCTGTCTCTGCACTAGCTTTTCATCCAAAGGCAAAAAAAAAAAAAAAAAATTAAAAAGGTAATTTAGAAGTGTGGCTTTCACTTAGGACACAAGGAAACCTTTTACTAACTTCAAAGGTTATGTGGTGTGATGCTTGGAGAGTTAAAGGTAAGCCAAAACAATAACTTAGTCATGTGAAAACAAGAATGGTTGTGGTCCTGTGAGGAAGTACTTGCCTGAAATTGATGGGCTCATAGCTACATATCTACAGGCACTACAGCTACACAACTACAGAGTCACTGAAAAACTAATACAGAAAATATTGTATCTATGCTTTCACTTGGCTACTCTTAGACTTAGGAATACTTGGGAATTAATTGCAACCAAAGTCTTCAGAAAAAAAACAGGCCTCAAAATGCTCAGTTTCATAACAGCTGCAGCATTTTTTGGGATGCAAAGAACTGTATAAATTTGTGTACCTTTTCTTCCATTTAAGAAGCCTCAGACACCTACTCTGCTGGAGAGAGTGACTAAAGATCATTTAAAATACAGCTTGTACAAAATTCAGGCATTCAAGAGTCCCAGAAATCCACATAAGAGCGTGTCTTTAAAATATTATATATATTTTTCACAAACTGAACAGAAACATAACAAAGGTGGTCTTTGTTGCTTTATCTTGGAAGAAGATTGCGACAGCGTAGATTCTAGAACAGAAAGCTCCTACAGAAAAACTCCTAGGGTCCTTTACAACTCAAATGACTCCAACTGCTCAATTTTCATGGGGTATTGCTTACAAGGAGAAATATTTCTTAAATAATAGAGAAAGTTCCATCCAAAGTTTCATCACACTATTGTTTATTAAATGTGATCTTCACAGGACCAGGAGCATGGAAAAGTGCAGTTCCAGGTAGGAGGCAGGAGGCACACAGAATTTGGTGTTAATTGCATCATTCGCAGAAGTAATTTATCACAAGATAAAGTCTTGCACATAGCTTTTTCAAGAATCTCAAGGAAAAGCCACAGCACCCTTTAAGATTGGAAGAGAGACTGATTTCTTTCTGGAGCTGCTATATGCACTCAGTTCTTCAGGCTTTAGTAACTATCCCAAATATTGCGCTACTTTCAAGAAAAAAATTCCAACAGCTTCTGAAACACAATGATGATCATAAAAGATGGAGCCTTCCAGGAAACTACAAAAGGCAGAAGGTTAAATAAAATTGTGGAGATTCAAATAGGCAAGATCCCACAAAGCCCAAATCTTATTCTTAAGTTTAAGAAACTACAGGCTTTTGATCAGGCACAAAAAGAAAAAAAAAATTCAGATACTTGGCCATGGTAACTTGGAGTTAATTGTAACTGAGCACTTGTAGCTCCTAGAAATCAATACAGGCTTCGAATTCTTGAAATAAAAAACCACAAAGTTTTCCCTGGAGTCTGCAGAACCCTATTTAGACACTTGTATTAGTCTACCATTGAGTGCTGCTAGGTATATTTGATTTCCCAAAAAGGCAGAGGTTCTTTGAATCATTCCCCCATGAAGATCAGCTACATAGATGCATATTATTTACAGGGGTTTTGATGTACTTATTTCCTTTAGGGTAGGATATTCCTCAGGATCAATGGGATGAGTTACTTTTAAAAACAAAACCAATAAACAAACAAACAAGCCCAACTAAAAAAACCACACCAAACAAAAAAAGCCCAAAAACCAACAAACAAAAAAACCCAACAAAAACAAAAAAGCCCACACTTAACTCCCATTTTTCTGCAAAACTTATGACCAGATGAAGACAAAGAGGAAAAATATTTGCTTGGTGAGAAGAAGAGAACCAAATGCACAGGAACAGTTTGTCACTTAAGTGTGAAAAAGGATGTTTTGAGTTGCATGGTCATCTAAGAGCTGAAAAATACCTACTATGGACACTGCAAATCTGCACTGTAAAAATAAAAGGCAGCTATAATCAGGCATTTGTCTCAAAGACATTGATTATTCAGTAAAAAAAATTACTTACTACTGTTATTATTTTAAGTAATTCTGTCCTCCACCCTTGAGATTCTGAGAGTGGTAGAGGCAGGGCAAAAAGGACCACTTGAAGAATGACAATATAGGCACCACACAGGACACAAACCACCAAAATGTATTTTTAAACCAACTGCCAGTCTCCGCTGTTTTTCCTGGTCAGGGACTTGATTTGAAATGTGATGTGGATAGCAGGCCAGCTAACATCAAAAAATGCAGTTAGTATCTGAGTGCAATTACTTTGACCAGGAGTAGCTTGCAGGACTGGCACCCTTATTTTTCTAACCACAAATGCTTAGACAGAAGCCTAAATTTTGTGTCTCTGATTTCTCCATCAATATTTGCTCTATTTAAACTTTGTGGGAGGTCTAACACCCCACTGCCAACCAGTATCAACAGGTGGACTCAAGCACAAGACTACTTTTCTGGGAACAGGCTCTCTGAGATGCAGGAATAATCTGCCAAGTGAAAGGAATAAAAATATTTTGGAAGAGTTCAGTGAATGACAGAAAGATGATTGGCTTCAGAAGGCTAATGAATTCAGACATCTCTGGAGGTTCAGTGTCACTTCAGCAATATTCAGCAATTGTAGAGTCTGTCATAAAAATGTATTTTGCACTAAATAAACTTTACTAGGAAAATGTAACAATGAAATAGGTCAAGTCTGGGCCATTATCTCAGACTGAAAATGCTCACAGCTTGTTTTACAAATTGATGAAATATAAAAAGGCAAAAATGTTAGGCTATGTACTGCCATGATGGAATGATATAAAAAAGTTCTTTTAACCTTCCATACTGAATAGGATTTCTAGATAACAACTTCACTGATTTTCAGCATGCAGATGAATTAATTACAAATATTTCTTCCCTAAAAACACTGAAGGCTCTTTACTAGGAGTGAGAAAAAGGTTCCAAATTTTGTGCTTCCATAGATTGTTCTCCCTTCAAGTAGCTCAAGCCAAATATATGCCAAGAGTGCCATAAACAAAAAGCTTTCTTCCAGGTAGAAATAGAAATTAGGTGGTTGAAACCCAACCAACAGCTTTACTCAGAATGCAGCACCTCTACACTGTCACTACCTAGTAGAGTTAGGCAGAGTTAGAGTGGTTATATATAGCAGAAGCCTTTTGTAACCTTCTGCTTACAAAGTGGGGGGGAAAAGTGGGGAGATAAAACACCTTAAAACATAGCGGATGATTAGCACAAGGGGCAAGGCAGCAATATGAATATACAGACTCAAATGCCAAAAAAAAAAAAAAAAAAAAAAACACTCCCAGACTCTATGACAAATGTATATACTTCTAAATACAATTCCTAAGGGTTTTTCAATAGTTCAAGTAATCCAAGCAAACTTTAAAAAAAAAAGAATTTCAAGGGAAGAGTGGAGACCACAGACACACTTAGACTGAACTCTTAACAGTGTTATCTGCATTTGCTGTTTTTCTCTAGGTTTCTGATTCTAGAGAGTAATTTTTTTTCAGTGAGACCCAAGTGACCAACTCTGATACTTGAGATGAATCTGGGTTTTTACTTAGTTTAAGGAGTATTTTCAATGTGACCTCCACCCAAATTCCATATTTGTCACTCCACTGTGTCAATATCACAATTGGGCTTGTTCATCTGAACTAAAACCCCTCCTTTTACAAAGATCAACCTAAACCCAACAAGTATCTGTCACCTTTTTGTGGATGATTGCTAAGCATCAAATAAGCTCATGAAGTTACCAGCAGCATGCTTTAAATTTCTCAAATCTTGAAAGAAGATACAAAGTAAAAATACTGGAAGTATTTTACAGCAAAACAATTGTTAGGAAATATAAATAACTGGAAAACTTTAGATATTTTCAATTCTTTTTTTCCTTAGAAAATGCAAGACTTCAGAAGGCCTGAGATTTTAAGCAAACACTTGTGGTTTTGGAAATGCTGGTTTCCATGGCAACCAGTAAGGTCTTCTTTATATAGCATTATAAACAGATGGTAAAGACCAGTCATGTTTGCTTCTTTGCCAACATATCAATAGAACTGCTGTCCTACTCTATCTCTTGTATTAGAGTTATTAAGTAACTTGGGTATTTGAGCAACAAAATCTACAAATCAGACTTGTTTGACTACTATGGGTTTTTTCCATAAACACATGAAGACTCTCAACAATAAAGTCACTGTAGTCTATATAGGCAGATTTCTTTGGCAAAGCTTTTTATAAATGTTTTCTCAGCACTCGCCACGTAGGGTACATTACTACCACAAATATGAATCTGACAGGGATTATAATCATGAATTCAAACAAGAAATAGAAATCTGACTGTTTACATCCACTGGTACTAAAGTGTACTTCAGAATTGTATTGCATTTGGAATTATTGAGATAAGATATAGTGAACTGTAAACTCATCTTCATTATGTCATAATAAGTAGAGGTTATTCTTGCAGGTGATTTGTAAAAGAAAGAAAATCTCTTTGCATTTAAATCTTTCAGTTATAGCCATGACACACAATACACAAGTGGTTTCTTTTCCACAGATGGTTGGTAGTATCAAGAGAATTTGATTTGGTACAGCATTCAACTTGGTACCTCTCTGGAAAAGTCTGAAGTACCAACTGCTGGCAGTGCAAGCTGACATAGATTTTTGCTACTGAATTCAGCTGATTCCTCCAGTGGTTTAGTTGTTTAATACTTTTTGTGCCAAAAACGAGGGAAAGGTATAAGCAGAACTTGCATCAGGTTTTTTGACTGCATGTCAGGAGCCCAAATCACATATTTCAGATCAAAGTATCCCCTGTATTCTAACCAAATTAGAAATTATTTTATTATCAAAATAGGATAAAAATATCAGTATTTCTAATCCAACTTCCACTGAAATTCATGCCCTTTCCATGAGGGCTGGCACATAAATTCTCTATTACTTATTTTTGTTAACCACTTTGTGGGAACTTTGTAGTTTGGTGGGGTTTTTTTTCACTGAACAGCAGCATCTCAAGGACAAATGCACTATGTAAAAACTTATCTTTATAGCAAGCACAAATTTCCAGGTCCACTCCTATCCAATCTGCTCCCAATATCACACCAGCTATCACTAATAAGCGAGATTCAAAAAAATCACCACACAACCCAAAGTTCTCAAAACCCACTCAACTTCATAAAACAACCAATAATACATTTTGGAAATGTGTGAATTACTAAAGATATAACTATATTTGGCAAAGATCAAGAGGATAACAAGCATTCAGTATGCACCGAGAAGCCAGAAATGTGCTAGGGTATGGATGAGAAGTCTTCCTGCACATCAAATGAGGCTGCATTAAGCAACAAGTTCTACAGATAGATAATCACACACAATTTTTTGTGTTGGTAGTTGTATGTTTTTCTGTTTGGTACCAGGCAAACCATTCACCAATATAATCTAACAATGGGGTCCATCCCACCAAAATTCCAAGAGCTTCCAACAGTGCTTAAGCTATAGATACCTAATGCTACTTAGCATAAAACTCCTAGGGTGGTTTGGTTGCACAGCCTGTTCAGAAGCACACATTCAGATGACAAGAAGTCCCTATTGTTGACTATGTCTTCAAGGATCAATCCACTGGCCACTGCCATGGTCAACATTCCAGCAATCCCAATACACCTTTGTTATTTTAGGATATTGTTGTTCACCTGCTGGCTACAACAAAAACTCACCATTTCCATGCTCCACATGATTTAGCTTCATAAAACATAAATCTAGTTTGATCTTTGATATATAAACTTGGTCAATAGCAGGTGAATGAGGGTAACGTTAGGGAACTTTTAACAAGTCAGATGACAACAACATCAACAGTCAAGCACCCACAAGTGCTGAAGAAACTACCTAAAATTATTGCCATCATCTTCAAAAAGTCATGGTAATCAGGGGAGGTTCCCAAGGACTGGACGAAAGCATCACTCCTACGTTCAAGAAGGGCAAGAAAGAAGCTGGAAAGCTACAAAGACAGTTGAAAGTACACTTCAACAGGTAGGGTAAAACACTTAACTAGTATTACAAATAAATCAGGTTACAATTTAACACAGTCCTTTTCAAAAAGCATGGCAGTGCAGAGCAAGCATTGTGGAAAGGACATGAACTTCAGTTTAGCAAATATATGGAACAGCATTAAATTCAGAATGGGGTGGGGAGTGAAAGGCAAAACCATGTTTTTATCACTCAAAAGGACCGCAGATTTCACCAGTAACACAAGACAACTCAGCTCTCACACCAACTGCTTTATTTGCATTGGGCATAACACAAAAAGATTCTAAGACAGAACACCAACTCAAAGAAAGGGTAGGAGCTGCTTTACTGAAGTTACAAAGTTATTTGGGAAAGGTGCTGGTGGTACTGACCACCCCAGTTTTCCTAGACTGCCCAGTGCCACAGTCTGGAAGGCAAGTTAAGAAACTTAAGTCTGTAGGAATATCTGGAGTACACGAGAAAAAACTGGCAAAAGGAAGCAGTGCTGGAATGTGAAGCAGGAACCTAATTTCTCCCCACAACTCCCAACGATTTTGACAGCATGGCAAACAAGTAGAAGGCAGCTCTGCTAACAGAGGTGTAAAAAGAGCCACTCTAGAACTGCAAAAAGAGAATACCTTACTAAAATGTCATTCTTAGAGTAGAAGGAAGAGTGAAAAGTAAAATGAAAAATGGATGCCATGCCATCCTTTGTCAATTTGCTTCAAAAAAGCAAATCTCCCACTTCAGCTACCTACAGTACAAGGAAAACTGTTATTCACTATACATATCAGGCAGCCTTGGAAAAACCTCCAAGTAACCATTGCAATAGGAGAGGTGAAAATAGAAGAATCTTCTTTAGGTAATCTGAAAATACAGATTTTCCAAGGTCCACCACCTAGGGAAAACTAGAGAGCCCAAGGTGAAACTGCCAGAAGCAAAACTGTTCCAGAATTAAGAGTCACAAGGAAGGAAATTTAAGTCACATATCTGATCCTGCCTCCAAGAGATACAAATAAAAACGAACTGGCAGGTTCTGACAAAGGAATACAGCACTGATATTACATATTTGCTGAGACAAAGTACAATGGGAGTGGGGAGAGAGAAACTTGAGATGTGCACGAAGATAACAAAATGTAAAAAAAAATTAGTTTACATGTGGGTTTTTTATTATTACATAGATTATCCAGGTATTTTACTCTAACCTGGCACACATCATGCCATGTCATTCACAATAGTAATAGCTTCAGCAGACAGTAACTCAGAATAGGACCTGCATTTTCAGCAGTAGCTTAAACAAATCTTAAAAGATGATAGAATTTGTTACATGAAAAATTTAACTCAAATTGCTACAGGAAATCCATCTTATTTTGAAGAGTATATATTTCTTCTTTAAAGACCTAAAAGCTTCTTTATACTTAATTTTAACTCTTAGAATCGTAAACCTTAAAAGATTTCTAATTTTTCTGGAATGAAGATCAACAAAATGCTGCTTTCAGTCATGCAATATGATATTATCCAAACCTAAAACATCCTACCAACAAAAGAAAACAAATCTTCTGAAAGTAATTCTGTATGTATTTTACATATTCTTTAGTTCTATCAAACGCAAACTGTTATTATTGTCAATGACAAAAGGCACCCATGTAAAGCTATAACTCACTTGAAACGATGACAATTCCCTGGCTTTTTATTCTCCTGGGTGTACTGACATTTCAAGAAAAACTAAAAGAGCAAATGCAATTATGAAAAAAAGAGACAGTGATTTCCAGTGTTCCATTATTTTATCTTTGGGTTTTCCAGTTACATAAGCTGCCTCTGGAATGAAATACAAATACTCTTTCATGACCACCTCTTGCAATACTCTCAAAAAATTAAAGCAGAACCTTAAAATAGAAATAAATAAAAGGAGGGTTCAGATAAATCACCATCACCCTCTGAAAAACCAGAAGTGTTCCAAAAAACCTGTAACAACTATGGCACCGATCTGGCAGTGCTACATCTCATCTGAGGAAAAAATTACACAAATGTCAGATTTCAGTATCTTTTTTAAACTTCTACCCCAAATTTATCAGGCACTATGAAACAGTTTTTCCCAAATGATACTTTGTCAATATTAATAGAGTGCTGACTTGCAGAAACAAGTTAACAAGTTACCTGTTAAAATCAGTTTTTTCCTCCTCCAGTTCTCCAGCTGTTCCTTTAGCTAAACGCCAACTACGCCTGACCTCACTTAGTTCACATGAGACCATGGGAAAGAAGACAAAATCCAATATACACATTGCCTGATGTGCCGTGACTTGATCAATCACCACAATGATGCTAACGACATTCTGCTTATGACATGCAACTACAAATGTTCCTGTAAGTATGAATGAATTTGAGAGAACTACCATCTCAGCACAACCAGACAGCCTTGAAACTCCTGCTTCAATTTCTACATCCTTTTGTAAGATTTCATCAACAGCCATTTTGTGCTGCTTACACATAAAATTATTTGATTGAGTTTACACTTGATATGATCAATGAAAACCTCTGTACATAATTTCAGTCTGGGAAAAAAACATTGATTACATGCTCAAAATTTTAAATTTATGATGGGTGTCAGCCTGTTCTATTCTTCTGTTTGGCTATCCTTGGTCAAAACAATATCATGCATTCAAATAAAGTTTTCTTAGCACTACACTTCCTGCAACAGTGTTGTTTATTAGCTCTAATGTGTAGATGTCTAATTACTAAGTTTCTTTTAGAACACAAACATCAGGGCAAACACTTCAGCAGAAAATATTTCTCATACACTTGACTTTTAAAAATAATATACTTTTAAAAAATAAAGAGAGAGAGCATGACAAAAGTGGTAAAGAACTTTTTTCCTTCTATGTTACCTTACACTTGAAGGACAGAACTTAATTTTGGACCATAGCCAAAGAACTTCTAGCAAAGTTGCTAAGCTTTCACCACAAATCCAATAGTCCAGTTATATCTTTACTCCAGTTTGCTGGCAAGTTCTTGAGTATGGTAACTGTGTTCCCTCCCATGCCAACAGCAGGATACATTTTAATACTTTGAGGAACCATATGCACTTTCCTTGGGATATGTTAGCACAAGAAAAAATGAAAAAGGTCGTTCTCATAAGTGAGCCTAATTTGCACATACAAGCTTGCAGCCAAGGAATATGTTTGTGTGCTACAACATTTTTTCCCCCATCCCACTAAACATTTTTTCTGTACTCAAGCGCACTTCATCTGTGATTTCAATTTGCCATTGAAAAAAGCGTATGTAAGATGAGCTGCAAAATTACAGGATCGTAAATTTAAATGTCAAAATGTAAATGAAAAATGTACAGATATCCAAGAAGTATGCCACTGGAATTATACAGAGCTTTTAAGAAAAAACCCTAACCCAGTACCACCACTATTATAACATACAGTGCTCTCAACAATTTTCTTTGCCTATCAACTTTGCTTTTGCTAGTTGGCAAACACTGCTTTTTAGCATTGTTAGATGCCAGTCCAAAAAAAATCTCAGTGATTTCATTTTCTCTCCTCACCAGACTAGGAGGTAGCCAGCTAGAATGCTAGAACCTTTCAGTGCCTCTAGGTCTGTGCTCAGACATCTCCTTCCTGCCGATGAGGCCAGCCACAGCGGATCCTGAGGTTTCTAAAATGAAATGTGATTTGTATTTTGTGGTGAAGTATGAGTGATCAGAAACAAAGAATAGGCAGAAAACGAAGATATTAAATTCTCCACTAAAGCCCAGTGTCTGTTTCTATGCTTTATTGTATTTTGGCTACTCATTCCTCTAGAAAAAAAGTAAGAATTATAAATGTCCTTCCTTCCACGACAAAGTTCTGCAGAGACATGCAAGCCTGCTGTGAGGAAACTGAAATCACTTTTACTTTATTGAAGAAAGAAGAAACTGTAAAAACAGAATCTCCAGACACAATGAACAGTCTGACCCAACACAAAATATAATTCACAAAAATGTCTGTATATGCACTTCTACCCCTCTACATTCTTCCTTAACACCTGAGCCTCTGGAGAGGTGCTTATGTGGAAAGACAAGTGTGGATCAAGAGCCTCTTGCTACAAACATGATTCAGTCTCTCACCTGTAAAAAACACCCAAGAACACACACAGATAATTGTTTTCTATGACCCAGATAATTCTTTAGATATACCTGTAAAAGCTAGAGATTAAAAAAAAGCTATTCACTATATATTGAGCCTTAGCCTGACTTTTTATTATAACTGGCAAGGCAAGCTTTCAGTTCAATCCCAACACTCTAAAAGTACCTTAGTACAACTTTAATGAGAGGCTGATAACACCACTGCAAACTTTATTCCAGATTTCACGATTACCATCCTCCTTACCTTTCCCAAAATTTACAAAGAACAAACCTGGTTCTTTGCACACACATTCACTCCATATGGTCTCCACTCCCAAAGCAAACTTACAAGAGCTTTGTTATGTCAGCAGATCAGAGGCCAGGCAGTGCCTCCTAAGTTTCGACAAGCTCCCCAGCTTACTTCCTTTTTCATCACATAATAGTTAAAATAAAAAAAAAAAAATCAAAATCAGTTACTAGTCAGGTCTCCTACTCTTTCAGGACTGGAGCAAGACAATGAAGCAGATAAAAATCAAATGATCTTTCAGGCCCATAGTGTGGTTTGCACACTTTTGCAAGACCAACATCCTCACTACAGAAATACATTTCTGCTGAGTAGTGGTACAGAAGAGAATGACAGCCCCATGGTGACACTATTCAATGAGCAGGATAACTCCCAACAATAACATCTTTGGAGAGAGCCACAGTTTTGCTCATCTTGGGCAGAGAACAAACTTCAATTTACTGACAGCCTGTTATATCACAGAGAAAACTATATGGTTACACTAACTTACACAGAGCAAATATACAGAGAATGATGTCCTTAAAGAAAAATATTTCACATTCTTAACCACCACAAATACAAATAGAATCACCCATTGCTTTGAAAACAACGTAACTTCTGAGGGCACTTTAACATTATAGTACGATCTAGAACACAAAATGCTAACTAAATTTAAGGACAACAGTGGTTACCAGTTATATTCACAGGGCAGAACTTGGGATCAAATTAAAGTGTGTAGTCTTTAAGTAATCAGATTCTTGCTCTAGACTTAATGACTGCAAATGAAAATTCGACTGTCAAGGGTGCATCTGACAGCTATAGGTAAGTCAGCCATCTAAAAATAAGAATTTGCAAATGTTAATAGACTGTGTATAGAAAATGTCAATCCTGGTGCAAACTCTCAACAAGTAAAGTTTAATTAGCTCCCCTTATTGACCTTCTTAGAACTGACTCCAGAGAGCCTATGTTTTGATAAAAGAATAAAAGCAGTATATTTGTCCTTCATATTAGACAGAAATGGGGGGCCTGTGTTAAGAGGAAATTTCTAATGCCATTTAGAGACTCGAATGACAATGTCCTGATTTAATGTAAATGCTTCTTCCAAGCAACAAAGAGGACACGCTAATTCCTGGTGTGTTACCTGTGCTAATTTTAACATGAAATTGACTATAATATACTGCCCTTGACCAGAGTTACAGTGCACATTCATGCATTAGGACAAGCTCTCTTTCCAAGACTTCATATTAAGATAAGCGAAATATCCCACCATCTTTAACCTATATTTGCAAATACCATGAGTCACAATGATTTTGTAGAACTGGTGTTCCAATCTTATCAGGTCTATAATACTTGCAGCAGCACCAGAACCACAACATTTTAAAGTATTCTTTCTTTAAAATAACGCAAGAAGCTTATGACAGCATTTATATGATAACATCTAAATATGGAACATCTCAATTCTTTTTTGTTAGTCAATAATGCTGCATGAAATTTACCACACACATCTAAAAACCATAAAAACAAAGACTTTGGAATTTGTAACACTTTGAGTTCAGTTTGAAGCAGAGGAGCACATCAAGCAGAAAATTCAAATGAGCTGGTATAAATGACAAGTAACATACATAATATGTAATTCCAGGTATATCCAGAGTCATCAAAATGTCAGACTCTGATTACTTAAATTACTTCAACTGAACAATTTATAAAACAGCACAAACTCCTTCTTTTTACATAATTTCCCTTTTTCATTGTATAGAAATTATGTAGTATTTTTATATCTACATAGACTATACTTGTTATATTCAAATATAATAGTAGCCATGAACATAAATACTTAGAATTTTACTCTTGCCCTATATTCTGCTATTATATCCACTGTAGTAAATATACAGTGTGCAAATGCAAAAATAACTGATCTTGGGACTTTAATTCTCCCTTTGAGTCAGTGATCTTTTACCAATTTCAAAAGAAAAATGGTTTATAGTGATACTAGCTTTTCAGTTTTAGGCTGAAGTGCTTGTGACAGTCCCTTAGAATTCTCTCTTTTCAGGGAAGTTTTCACTGTAACTTATGAGATGAGCAGAGACAGGAACAAATACTCCCTTGCTAACCTTGTATTTCCTTCCAATTTTGCAGAGATAGCAGCTTCTCCTCTAACTCTAACAGAGTGATGAAGCCTGTTTAGTTGTACTTCTTTGCAGGACAGATATAGATGGAGGATAAAGTACCATTAATGAAAGAAAATGAGCTCTTTCCTCAAACAGCAAGGGCTTGATGCTTCTGGTACACTGTCTTGTTCTTGGGGATCTGCTACAATCCTGTTCTTAGTCTGCAGCTAAAAAGAATACCAAAAAGATTTGTTGCATTCTATTCTTTCATCTAAGAGGGTAGCATGACTATTCCAAGAATATGCACAACATCAGCAACTCCTAAATGTTGAAGGCCCAGTCATGTATCTTACTATTTACTCTTATTTTTTAACAAAAAAAAATTCACACAGAATTTTCCTGAATGGTAAAGATAGAGAGAAAGGGAGAGGAAAGACTTATTTAACTACACATCAACAGGACACTGTTCTTGTAAATAACATGTAGTAAAGCACAGAGCAACTCAAATTAGATCTTTCCCAACACAACCTAAATCTCTTTCCTGTCTCTAGGAAAGTGCTCTTTATAACCAAAGGTTATGAATATCCAAGGTTGTTGGCTAATGTTACAAGCCACTGCAGGTCAGTGATCAGCAGTCCCATTTCTGTGCAAAGCAATTAAAATGTTAGTGGTGGGCAGTAACTAAGTGTGTTCCTAAGCCCTACTGGTGACATGGGATGTCACCACCCACACTAAGGAATCAGGCAAAGAGATTTTTTTTCAAAGGGACCAAAATGTCCATTACACATAGGCACAGCTCACATTCCACTGGCTTTCCTTGCTTTCCTCCTGAACCCTATTTACAGAATTCTCTATTCATCAGGGCTTCTTATATTGGAAGATATACAGGAAGGATTAATTCAGTCAGGCATAGGGAACTACATATCACATCCTGAGTATTATCAGGCACCAACTGAAAAAATGACAACTGTTTTCTCTTACAAGAAAATGGGGTAAATTGAAATATGAAGTTTATCACCAAGAGCTAAAGAGCAATGATACAAAACATTTGCTGACCCAGGAAAAATGTTCAACAAGCTGGCCTGCGAAGTGTTATCACAGTAACTTGCTCTCCATGTCAGTATAGCAGTGGCAGCATCAGTTTTGACTTTTCCTTTCCCAGGACTATAAAGAACCACAAAGGCAAGATGTTCACAAGATGCTGCTTTGAGGACCACAGCTACAGGTCTTTAAACTACTCATGTCTGCAGCTATAGGACTTAAGAGAGCAATTTAAAATACTTGGTCTGTTCAGAAAGGACAAGAATATGTATAGAATAAAACCACTTTTATTCAGTAAGAGAATCTACACCCTACTCCAAAATAGCTGCTTGCATATAGTTATGCCAATCAACTGCTGTGTGTAGATAAAGCACCACTGCTATGGAGGTTCCTATCAAAAAACCCATCCAACTTCTACTGCCAGCAAAGCATGCCCACAGTCTCGTGTGTTAGTTTTATGTGGGGAGTGGGGGTTTTGAATAGGTTAGATTTTCATTTAAGCACTGGATAGGCTGATCCTTCTGTCTCCTAGGCCAAAGGAAAAATACTGTGTATTACTAAATGTACTGTACACTGCTATGTCAGCTGCTAAGTACAACAGAAATTTTTCCTGATGTAAAAAACAATGAGCAGAATTTGGATAAAAATTTGTTATTGGAAGTATCGATGAATACAACAGAGAGGCAAAAGCTCAATTAGAATTTAAACTGGCCACTTCTGTAAAGGGTAATAAAAATGTTCTTATAAATACATTTCTAGCAAAAGGAGGGTCAAGGAAAACTTCCATTCTTTATTGGATACAGAGGGCAGTGCAGTTACCAAGGATGAGGAAAAGGCTGACGTATGTAACACCTTATTTGCATCAGTTTTCAACAATGAGCTAGGTCATCCCGGACAACTGGCCTCCTGAGCTGGTAGATGGGGATGGAGAGAAGAATAGCCCCTCTGTAATCCAGGGGGAAGCAGCCAGTGATCCAGGAGGAAGCAGTTAGTGATCTGCTGCACCACTTGGATGTTCACAAGTCTGTGGGACCGGATGGGATCCATCCTAGGGCAATGAGGGAGCTGGCGGAAGAGCTCGCCAAGCCGCTCTCCATCATTTATCACCAGTCCTGGCTCACTGGGGAGGTCCCAGATGACTGGAAGCTGTCCAGTGTGATGTCCATCCACAACAAGGACCAGAAGGAGGATCTGGGAAAACTACAGTTCTGTCAGCCTGACCTTGGTGCCCAGCAAGATTATGGAACATATCTTGAGTGTGATTGAACAGACAGGACCTGCAGGACAGCTGTGGGATCAGGACCAGCCACCATGGATTTAGGAGGGGCAGGTCCTGCCTGACCAACCTGATCTCCTTTTATGAGCAGGTGACCCTCTGGATGAGAGGAAGGCTGTGGATGTTGTTTACCTGCAGCAAGGCCTTTGACATATGTCTCCGACAGCATATTCCTGGAAAAGCTGGTAGCCCATGGCTTGGACAGGAGCACTCTTTGCTGGGTAAAGAATCGGCAGAATGGCTGGGTCCAGAGAGTGGTGGTGAATGGTGCTGCCTCCAGTTGGTGGCCAGTCACCAGTGGTGTCCCCCAGGGATCTGTGTTGGGCCCTCTCTTGTTTAATATCTCTACTGATGATCTGGATGAAGGGATCAAGGGTACCATCAGTAAAGTTGCAGATGACACCAAGTTGGGTTTGATTGTCCAGTTTACTGGATAGGAGGGCTCTGCAGAGGGACCTGGACAGGCTGGATAGATGGGCTGAATCCAACAACATGAGGTTTACCAGGGCCAAGCACCAGGTTCTGCACTTTGGCCACAACAACCCCCTGCAGCATTGCAGGCTGGGGACAGAGTGGCTGGACAGTGTCCAGGCAGAAAGAGACCTTGGGGTGCAGACTGAACATGAGCCAGCTGTGTGCCCTGGTGGCCAAGAAGGCCAATGGCATCCTGGCCTGTATCAGGAATGGTGTGGCCAGCAGGAGCAGGGAAGTCATTCTTCCCCTGTACTGGGCACTGGTGAGGCCACACCTTGAGTGCTGTGTCCAGCTCTGGCTCCTACAGTTTGGGAAGGACGTTGAGGTGCTGGAGCGTGTCCAAAGAAGGGCAACAAGGCTGGTGGAAAGATCTGGAGCACAAGTCCTGTGAGAAGTGGCTGAGGGAGCTTGGGGTTGTTGAACCTGGAGAAAAGGAGGTTTCAGGGGTGACCTCTCTACAACCACCTGAAAGGAGGGTGTAGCCAGCTGGGGCTGGTCTCTTCTCCCAGGCTACAAGAGACAAAACAAGATGAGACAGCCTTAAGCTGTGTCAGGGGAGATTTAGGTTGGACATCAGGAAGAAGTTCTTCACAGAAAGAATGATTTGGCATTAGAATGGGCTGCCCAAGGAGGTGATGGAGTTACTGTCCCTGGCAGTGTTGAAAAGATTGGATGTGGCATTCAATGACATGGTGTAGTTTACATGAAGGTGCTCAGTAATAGGTTGGGCTCAATCTCAAAGGTATTTTCCAACCTAGTTGATTCTGTTATTCTGTGAATGGTCTTACACTGTTTTTTCTTCAGCTACACACCCTACGTGAGTCTCAAGAGGTGTCGAAAATACTTTCAAGTAAAGCTGTTTCAGATGAAAACAGAAGGCTGGTATGGTTTTTTTTTTTGAGTTAAAAGGTAAAAAAATGCAACAAAACTACAAGTGTTCTGTAGTTCAGACTTCACCTACATTTTTACAGAAATGTGTTTCTTCAGAGTAGAATTGGTGATTTTCCAGACCAAAACTATGTTTTCAAAGCAAAGTCAAGGAACAGGAGAACATGGATGGGATGCTGGCCATAATCTTAACAAGAAAAAAAAAAAAAACAACAAAAACTACTGTTACCTCACAGTAAAGCTAGAATGTTTTTCTGAATCTTTTCAATAATTCCCCAGGGATGCTGCACACATAGCAAGTGTATAATTAAATCATCCATATCACATTATGAAATATCTTATATGTCCAGAGATGCAAAGAAGTTTCAAATAATTCATGGCTAACTTGCTAACATAGTTTTGAAGTCCAGTTACCAGTGAAGACTTTCTTACCTCACTTTTCACTTTGTCATGGCTGCATGAAAAGCTATGGCATAAATCCATTCCCATTTGAAAGCAGTTTACTTGGTGTATTTATTTCTAGCTACAAAAACTAGACTGAAGTGTTGGAGATTTTGAACCACACTCAAAGGCATAAACATACTGAGACTACCTGGCACATACCACCACTAGCTAAACTAAGTTATTTGCAAGTGTGGGGTTTAAAGCTTCACACAAGGAATTTTTTAATAACTTGTGAAACCAGATTTCATGCTAGCTACATGTCATTTTGCAAATTTAGCATGTAGCTGTATAATTCTTAGTTTCATTATGTTACACATTAATTGAAACAAGGTAGTGAAAATCCTGCTTTTCAGCTACACTGGTGAAAAAGTGAACTTCAAAAATTTGCATGAACTTCTGGATGTGACTTGACAGTATAAGCCACAAATTTTCCAACTGGTATCTCAAGCTGCAATGACCTTTCACTGCAGAACACACAGTAAGGAAAGCACATACCATGCAAAATAGAAAAAAAGAAAAAAAGCTGCTACTCACATTTTGAAAGGGAAAGTTCCAAAAGTGCATTGCCACAACAACTACTTCAGTATACAAACTAACAGTTTATTTCTTAAGCCTATCTAGAGTAGTTTCAGAGCAAATTAACAAATCTGTGATTTTACAGAGCACAGAAAAAACAAGTGCCTCAAAACTGGATATTTCTTTGTTCTAAACTTTAAGCCCAGAGTACTGAATCCCCAATTCAGTGACCTTATTTGGAGTCAGTAAAGGAAACAGACTTCTGACTTGAAATCACTTTCATAATGGCTACTAAAAATTACACAAGTTTAAAGAAATAGATGTGATATTTAAGATGTAGCTCACCCAATACCACAAAGGCAAACAAATTAAAACTTAAAACTTCGCTTTAGACACTAGTATAAGTTTTGACCCTGCACATTTACAATTCAGCTTCATTTTCTCACAATGTCAAAAGGGGAAAAAAGAAAAAAAAGCCCTCGTTCTGTTGATACTAAGTTACTGATCCCTTTTTATTTTGGGGATTGTTCCTAAAACTGGACTGTAAGTTAGTGAAGCCGCTGCACAACACCGAGCAGATGTTTAGTTCTGAGCTTCAGTTTAAATTTCTAGCAGGTGACTACTACTGCTGCAACAAGCATTTTTGGTTTGTCCTCCTTTGTTCTACCTCCAGTTCCTTGCTTCTCCCGTAACAGCGCAGGATGTAAAGACAAAAGCAAGTTACAAAGAGTTAAAAAGTTATTACCCAGCCAAGCTGTGATTCCCGTCCACTTTTAGCCTGAGGCAAACCTAAGCTAATTAGACTCAGGTTAACCTGCAATGAGAAAAGGTCAAGCTACATTGCATTATTTTGCATTTGCTTTGGGCTAGATGAATGCACATTATTCAGTGTTCACAGCTCATCTTATAAGCAGTAACCTCACTGCACACCCTTTACAAACAATCAAACAATTCTGGTTTTAAGACTCAATCCCATGTGTTGAGACAAAATATGGTTACAGTACACTACCACTGGCAATACAATGGCAAGCAGCTGAAAATTTAGCACAGTCCTAAAAAAAAAAAACAAACAAACAAAAAAAATCCCATTACTGTACAGCTAAATACATGCTAAAACCATGGAAGGAATTAACAGAATTTCCACTGTAAGTGCCACTTGAAGACTGTTTAACATCTGCCCACCTCTTCTCATGTAGGATTTAAATCTACTTTGTTGTTGAATTGCTAGAAAAATGACACTGTTTTTGTAAGTGTAGATTATAATTTCAATTGAGATACTCCTACAACCTGCACCCAAATGAAAACTGAAATTAATTTCATGACAGCTTGGAAAGTTCCAGTTACTTAAAGAAAATAGACTTTTTTCCATTAAAGCATCCTTCAACTCTACCAGATTCAAATGTCCATTCTATATGTATTTTATTCTATATGAATTCACACATGTCTTTGGAGGTCCCAAGGTGAGCTCAGTAGTCCACAATCAGGAAAAATCTCCTCTGCTCCTGGTCAGAGGTCTTCATTTTTTCATTTTGGAAAGCTGTTGCAGAAACCTTTTGAACAATATGCAACTGTTGAACAGCAGAAGGTGCTAGAAAAAAAAAAAAAAAGAAGAAAGAATGGGAGAGAAAAAAAATGAAGAGTAAAAAGTGTCTTAAGGGAGTTGGTCTCCAAAAGTAATATCTCTTTTTACAAAAATGTATCAAAACACCACATCATCAGGCCACAATTCTGCATACAGGGTCTCTTGGAGGATTCTAGACAAAGTAAGAGGAAATTAGAGTGGCTCAATTTACATTTCAACTAGGAATCCACACAGGGAAAGCCCCCTGTCTCTCTGGCTCCAGGACCACAGAGCAGTCTTCCACCTTTATCAGCTGGTGCTTCTCTCTTTGGCTGAGTGAAAGCTGTGTGTCAGGAGAGTGGCCCTACACTAGAAAAACAAATTCAATTTTAGGATGTTCACTACTAGCAGGATTCCCACAGACATGAATAGAGTTAAAACAAGGATTTAAAAAAAATATAGAAAAAGATAATAAAAAAGTCACTTCACTTAGTTCTGTCTTTTACAACAAAAGACAAAGAGTGGAGTAAAGACACAAAGAAGCTAGGAGATGAAACCAAAACCCTGAACTCAGTCCAGGTAGTCTCTTTCACAGCTATGAAAGGAAGAATAATTATTTTTTTGTCAAATTATCTTACCAGAGTTGAAGAGAAAAATCTTTTATCTCCCTCTATGCTCTTGCTTTGGAAGAAAAGTATCAAAATGTTGACTGTTTAAGTTGCTACAAAAGGACCCTATTGCATGGATTTTTTAAGATGTCACTTCATTCATTACAATCCAAGCACAGCACAGAACAAGTAATGACTGTACATGTATAGCTCACTTACAAAACTAATTATTGGTCCTATTAATGTCTAGAGCAACCCTCTGAAATTCTTGAAGTTTGCCCAGTAGGTTCATCCCTTAATAACTGACATGATGTGACAGACATTCAGCACAACGTGTGAGGATTTGACTACACCATTCCCATTGTGAACACTAACTCACTGCTGCACTCTTGCAGGCTGCACTGAAAACCTTCCCCACCTTGTCACTGTGAAGGACTAATTACGTCACTTAAAATTGAGAGGAAAACTCTTCTAATCAAGGATCAACTTTGGCATCTGCTTTTACGTTCATACTAACCTCGCTTTTCAGTATGCACACAGGCACATGCATAGGCAAATTCTTCCAAAAAATCATTCAAATTAGAGGAGAACTTGGGCCAAAAGTACATCTGTTTTCATTACAAGAACTTGCCTAATGGAATTATTCTCTTCTCTGCAAGCTCTTGGAAATAAATTGAGAGTGAGCTTACATGCATACATAAAGCTACAGAACAGTAAAGAACAGTACATATATCCTTAAACAGTGCAACATCTTCTGCTATGGCCAAACTGCTCTACTGATCTCAAACCATTTATGATTTCTACTTAGATCTAATAAGCAACAACAAATAAATACTGATTTCTTTTGGACTTTTAAAATATTCAAAAGGACTTTTCTTTCTATAATGAAGCCGAACAGATGTCACATACTACAACCTGCTGTTTGAGATTGCTCTCTATCCCTGCATGCTCTCTAAACACCAGTAATAGTCTAAACAAAGATGGAATCAAAACAAACAGGACAAGTGACAATGACAGTCAGCATTATCTTGCAGATTAAAATATACAAACACAAGAAATGGAGTTGTGCTTCCGTGGAGAACCATCTCATCACACCTACTCTCATATAAGCAGATTTCTGCTTCTCGAATGTGAAGAATGACAAAGTGCCCAATGGCAACATCCCTGTAATTCGTCCATTTAGCATCAGCACCATTCCTGCACATCTTTGCTTTGTGATAACGCTCGATCTGCATTAGAAGTTCATTTCCACATTTTATCATGTTTTATTCTATATCAAAAAATGGGCAAAATACAAACACATAGCATTCCTTGGAGAACTCAAAGCCAGAAGTCTACTATTTCAATACACATTATGCACAAAGACTGCACATACAATACAGCTAGGATTTCTATTTGTTTACTTTCCTCTGGTGGCTTGTAGGAGCAGTAATTCACTTCAGGACTTCATTTTTAGTCTGGTCCAAGCAAAAGAATTGATGCAGAACTGCAAAATTCTTTGAATTCTGAAACATAATACTAAGGTTAATCAGGCCAGAGAAGCATAATTTTTCACTAATATGCACATGTAGCTCTACAAGAGCTTTCTTCTTTCCTCTAAACAAGCAAAAGCTTACTTAGGAAGAAAGTCCTTACAAAGTAAGGCCTTTCCTCCTTTCTGGTTTTGCTACAGTGCTTCTGTCTGACTTTCATCATCAGAAGAGCCTCATGAGTAAAGATACTCTTCCAGTGCTGAAACCACTTTACTAACCCAGCTTCGGCTATGCAAGTCTTAGTGTCTCTTCTGTGGTGGTGCATGTATCTGGGAAAAAAATCTGCTCTCTTTTTTTAAGAGAAAGATTAAGAGAATCCCTCAATTTAAGTTCTCACAAGACCAACCTTGTATGCCTGACTTACGTCTGATCTCAACTTCTGTAACAGCAAAGTCCTCAATGGACTTCTGGTATTTCCCTCCCACATCCACTTCCCTACACTGATCCAAAATGATCCACTCATACAAATAAAGTGACTACGGAACTTAAGATTCAGTAGTGATGCCTGCACACCTGAAACACTGTCAGCACTCATCATTCACCTCCCTCCTGCAGAGCTCCTCAAAAAGGCAACCATTGAACTTACATAGGACAGGATGCCACAGATGGTGCTTTCTGAAGCATTCATTCCCTATGCTCATTAGAAAGGCTGTCCACAGCAACAAGCTTTGATACAGACATTGACATAGTAAAAACTAACTCCTGACTGACATGTAAACACACAGGCTTTTGTTCCCAAGTCCATGATACTCCAAAAATCCACATGATTCATTTTCTGTGTACAACAGATATCTACCAGAAAAGTGCCAATGAAGGCTTAAGAAGTCCTTAGGCCCAAAAGGACCTACCTCTCTGGTGAGACCAGTCCTGGGGAACGTTCTGCTATGTACAACTTTCACTCTAAAGGGCTCCAATATGCAAGAAAGCACGGCAAGCATCCACAGCTCTCCCTCTGCAGCTTCCTGCAGCCTTTTACACATGCTGAACCCCAAATGGCAAGCACTCTGAAGATTAAGAACATACACCTTAGCTTGGTGTGTTGCAGAAAGTCAGCAAAGAAAGAAAGATCGGATTCAACTTGTGGCAGCCAGTGCTGCCAGCATGACACACAGCAAGACTGTAAACCAGCTGGTGCTCCAGGGGAACTGCAGGCTTTGTGCCCAGGAGTATCACATTACAATAGTCAGGAGAAAAGTGATGAATAGATAAGTAATTGAGGTCAGGTCAGCCTCTGACAAGGGAGAGTTTTCTGTCAGCAAGAGGCAAGAGAAAACATTCTTTGTGAATGCTAAGCTCTTGTAGAGCAGATGGGGACGCTCCAGACAAAGTCACATGCCAAACACACGGCAACTTTGTAGGGCTTAACAATTTTCCAGATACCATCACCATTATCACCTCCATCTTACCCACATTTGGCTTCAGTTTACACTCCCTCTTTCCCAAAACCTCAACTTTGATTCTTCTTGGTTGTCATTTATATCATATCCTTCCATGTATACATCATTTGCCTACTGCCAACACACACATCTACAGTCAGCTTGCCTACTGGTCTGTAGAGAAAAGAATTCCCCAATACCAGAGACCTAGCAGGGGAGCTGCAGATTTACATCTCTATTTCTGTTATGCACCTTTACACAAATGCTGATGGAAGGAATATTAGGAAAATATTTAGGGTCCACCACTCCTCTCTGAAAAGACAGCTTTCAAAAAGGAAGCAAGGCCAAAGAGCCAGTCATCCCAAAAATGGTTCCTAATGGATGTGTGTTTTTTTTACATGAATGATGTTTTTCTCATCAGTGCAAAGAAAGAAAGACTGGTTAAGCCACCTGCTGCTGCAGAAGCAGAAAACAAAATGTGTGGAGAAACCTCATGACACAGTGTATTCCCACCAAACCTAATGCTGCTCACAAGCTGAAAACGAATTGACACATAGTTATGTAACTCAGCATGACAAAGAAATTGTATTTCTTCAGGTTTTGTTGAAGGTGACACTTCCTTCTTTTCTTACGAAACACTGCAAACTGCCACTCAAATTTCTATTCCTCTGCTCTCCCTGCCTGTTCCAGTAGTAATCCTGCAGATGGCACTAGGGACTAAGAATTTTCTTTCATATTTTTCTTGTCGGAGGTCTTTTACTCTGTATTCATTTCATGTTCATTGAATTGTACCATAAAGCTCATTTTTTAAGCATCTTGATTAATTCACATCGATAAAAATTACCCTGTCCTCCTGCTGCACCTTTAAGATCTCTTTAAAAATTTCTGAAAAAAAAACCCTTTATTCACCAAATATTAGGCATCTGTAATAGATAGCATAAAATAAAATAATGGATGGATAACACCAGTAATTTAAGTAAAATGGCATATTTAACAGAGGAAACAAAGCCTATTATTGACACATAAGACTGAATAACAAATAAACTCACATAGCAGAGAGAAATGTGACTTTAAACTTATGATGGTGCACTGTTGTTCCTTTGAGATACCCAGAAGAGGAATTCATTCAAGTTTCATCCTTCATGCTTTCTATGAAGCTATTCCTATAAAATTTAAAATTCACTGTTCCCATAATCATCTGTGGCTTGATTATCTCACAGGATGCAGCAGACTCATCTGAATTGGAAAGATACTTTTCTTCTTGCTCAGTGCACCTTTTTTAGCTAGACAGATGGTACAGCAGTTTCAGAGCAGAAAGTTAAGTATCTGACAAACAGCTGGAAGATTTTAAGCATCCCACTTACTCTATCTGGGAGGGCAGCCATTCTCATCTCAGTTTATCTGAGATTCTTCAGACAAGGTATTTTAAAAAGAGCAATGAAATGCATTCAGTTCCTAAGGCAAATTAATTTCAGAAAACATATAAAGGTGACTGATCGTGACCTCAGCTATCCTTAAAAAGAAAATAGATCTGTAATCTTCTCTTTTTATGGCCAAGATAAAACCAGTTGCTAAAATATTCAAGGCATACTTGACACCTATTCACCTCACAATGCTAGATAGACAGCCTGTGGAAGACAGACACATCCTTTCCTACACTGATCTCCACATTAGCATGAAATGATCGTGAAATAGAGAAGGATTGCTCCTGCCAAATGCCAACACTTGAGCTCCCCTACTGTCTCATCGAGTGAGGGGGTGAACAGAGAACATCTAGACAGAAACTTGAGCTCATTATTTAGAAGTTCTCTTCACTGGCTGATTGCAGAACTACATCATAAACGAAACCAATGTGTAGTAACAGCAAAGAAGGACAACTACAATATGCAAGGCCATTCACCTGTATTTTGGAATCAAGGGGAGAAACAGAGAACTGTATAAGCTTTTTTTTCATTTCAGCTAAAAGAGAAACCAGCAGAGAATTGGAAGAACCTCAGGTGGTGCTCCAAAGTTTAGAAGCTCAGCTGCTACTTCAGATGCAGAGACAAGAGTGTCCTTACAAACTGCCAGCACAAAGGAAAGAAGTCACTTCTCCAGAACAAGGCAGACTCGCTAAGGAACTTAAATATGCACTGAGAGTGCACAATAAACTACCTCCATCAGTGAGTTAGATCAAACAGAAAACACACCCAAAATGAAGAAAACACCTGTTTTTTTCTTCTCCTGGATTAGGGAGTTACAGTAGTTCATGGAAAGGTCAGACTAACATCATAGATCGCCAAAGCACAGGAGGGACAGGCAAGAGCAGGGAAGAAAAGAGCATCACCTCTCCCTTCCAGCAGCAATGGCCAGCAGACCAACTCAGCTGCTTGTGAAACCACAATCCAAGACCTCTCTGGCCAACTCTACTTCTTGTATTCAACACAATGAGCCTTAAGCCTCTTGTTAAAACTATCCTACTGCATCACTTAAGTGCCAACCAAAACAAAAAGATCTCTTGCATGCTTTCTATGCAGTATATCCAGAAAGATTTTCAGTTAACAAAACTATTTATCTACAAGTTTTTCCTGAATCATTAAAAAACAAGCTCATAAAAGTATTAATCATGTTCTTGTAGATGCAAAGATAATTTTTTTCTGCCTTAATTTTTTTTTCCCAAAAGAGGTAATTAAAACTCAAACAATAATACAGCAATAATAAACTTATTTTATGTATTAATCCTATACAGAACAAATGGAATTGATACCTAAATGAGAAAAGAAAAGAAAAAAAAAAGGTTTATTTCTGAACTCCAATGTCTATATGGGTCATTGACTGTGATAGACACAATGGCTTGACACAAACAACATTTTCCATAATAATCCTCCATTTCAGTACAGCTTTCATTTGTTGTTCACAAAAATCCCATTTCTTTGTGTTTTTCTTGCTCTCTCCCACTTCTCCTCTTCCAGAGTTCCTTTGAACCAGAAGATTGATAAGCAAGAATGTAGTAACCAAGGCAAAAAGAAAAAGGAAAAAAACTCATCAGAGCCCACTATAACCAAGACCTTCTCTTGCCAAAGGAAAAGCTTTGCAGAAGTTTTAAGTGAAAGAATTGTTACAAGAGCCAGTAAAAGATTTCAGATGAAGTATTAAATCCCTCAGCAAATCGTGAGTCTAAAATTGAAATCAACTCACTACAAAATAGAAAGCTAATGCATTAAATATTTTTAAGTCCCAACCAATTAGGAAAGCACTTCCAATTCCTGCATAAAAGTCTATATGCAGCATGCTAATGCTTGCACGTTCAGACACCACCCAGGACTTCTGTATTTTTAATTAAAAGGTTCTTCCTCCCTATAATTCTTCTAGCATATTACTCATATTCCTTTTGCATTTAAAAAGTTACATGGCATTCCTTTATGTATCATATGTTCTCTGAAGATTAGTATGAAAAACACTAAGTATTTCCAGCTTTACTTGACAGGTACATGCTGATGCTGAAGAAAGGCTGTCAGACTGTGCATGCACAATTCAGACATGCACTGAAGACAAATGAAGTTCACGAACCGCTGTCCATAAGGGGAGCTGCTTGTCCACTGACCTACATCTTTCTGTTATTTTCAATTTAAAGTTATGAAAAGAACATGTATGGTTCTTAGCTTTCAAAAGCACAACACAGCCAAAAACCTCTTGGAAGCACCGGAACGCTCTGGATGCAAACTGGAATTGTTTCATGCGTCTTTAACAATCTCACTGAGATGAGCCCTCAGTGTGCACACACTCCACCCTGTCTCCTCCTCAATCTGACTTCTGTAACATACACCTCTTCCTTTTCCTTCTGAAACCCGTGGGTTCCTTAGCCTCCTTGACTCCTTCCTCCCTCATTAACTGTTTCTCTAATAATTTTGTGGTAACACTCCAATTCTCCACTGGCTAGAAAACCTGTCAGGAGCCTTTCCCTGTGCTTGAAAATCTACTTTGCCCCCGGCTTGGCACATTTCATCCAAGCTGCCTGGTGTTCTTTTTGCCATTATCAAGCAATCAACTGAATCAACTTTTGCCAAAACTGAGCATCAAACTTCTTTCCCAGGGGACCTTATGCTTTTTTTCTTACTCTGTATAATATATTTCAGCTGTTTATTGAAAGTAATAAAATTAATAGCAAAATAGATAACTGTCACTTAAAAAAAGCCAACACAAAAAACCCCAAACAAAAATAAAACCAAACACCTTTTCACACTTTCATCAGCAAACAGAAGTCTGCATCTAGTGCATTCAGACTATTTGCCTCAGGCAAGCAAGACCTCTGCATGGTATGTCATCATTATTTTGTGCTTTAAAAACCATCAGTGGGCATGCTTCCTTAAAATAGCATAGAATATTGTTACCTGGAGATTACCTTCTGCCTCAGTCTGAAAATGTGTTAGGACCACTTGTGCATGAAGCAAAAAAACCCAAATAAATCAGGTTGGATGCAATTTTCTTTACATACAAAATAAACAAATACTTTTTTTTTTCTTTTTCATAGGATGGCAATAAAAAGTTCCCATTTACTTAGCATTGACTTTGAATATCTCCATAAATAATGTTTCCAGTATTTTACATCCCAAACTGCACTTCTATTAATGACCTAGTAATACTGAGTTTGTAACAGACAAGACAATCTTATATCATTTGTAGTGAAAAAAATTAAGCATTTTCTGCGTTAACTTCTGGTAGTGTTTGAACAGAGGAATTCATAATAGCAGATAGTAAAAATGTAAAAAAAAACCACCAAAACATCACAACAAAACTGAAGTTTATCAGTTGTACAACATCGTGGTTAAGTTCCAATCACATGCAATTACCCACATTTAAGTTTTTCATGAGCTCTTCAGTTAATGTTTCAGCTCTTGCACCCTGGTAAGCAGAGGCTCCAGGCTAGGACACTGACTTTTTTTGGCTCCCCAGGGGCATTTTTACAACACATGGACTGGGAAGCAGAACATGGACACGTGTCTGATCTCAAGGTACCTGGGGCATTCCGCTCCTGCCGTGTTCTGAGTCCGTACCCCTCCGTAGTGCTGTGCACATCAAGTTGCCACAATTTACCCAAGAGAAAGACTTGCCAACAGCCACACAGACAGAATGAAGAACCCAGCCTGGGCCTCTCATGTGAGCAGTCAGCACTTGAACCACTGGGAGAGCACAAGTTCAACAACTGAACTAATCTAACTTAGCATCCCACTTTCAAAAGATACAAAAAATTAAAATATATTATAAAAATTTAATTATGGGATAATTTTGCTCTCTCCCATTGTCTGCAGGCATTGAAATCTGGTATTCTGGAAGATTATTAGAAAACTAAAAATACTTGCATATTAAAAAAAGTATGAAGATGGGGATTTTAAAAGAGACTCTTTTAGTGATATCTCTCCCATAAGATACTGTAAGAATGTTCTCACAAAAAAAGTCTTTGCTAGAGGCAATTTCTCCTCCCTCTTGTTCTTCAACCAGCCTTCCAAAAATTCTTTCAAGTAATTAACACAATTAAAGGCACAATGATGAAAGCTAACTTAAAAAAAAAAAAGAAAAAAAAAAAGAAAAGGAAAAAAAAAAAGCTTAATGGCTGAACTCTTTACCCTACTTTATTTTTTGAATGTATCTTTTATTGTAACTTAAGACACTACTAAATAAATTACAAGTTGGCTACAATAGTCACACATGGGAAAACACAATTTAGGTTTGTTACTCTCTCTTCTTCATAAATCAGTCCCGGGCTCAGCTAAAACACATGCCAAATATGATCTAAATGTATCACATCTTCAACAAGTAATCATACTTGGTTCAATCCCCGCAGCCCACAAGCCAAAGATTAGGTTACCTTCTTGTAATTGTATCTAGTTATAGGCATACATGAGAAACAGTTTAAGCAAAGGGAATTCATACTGTGATCAGGATATGAAATTAACACAAATAAACCTGGCTCTGTATTTTCCACATTTTCTACAAAATTTCATACATCCAGTTATCAGTGCCTCATTTGGTTTTACATTAAATTTCTGTGGTCCTCAATAACTTCAGAAAGCAATGTATTTCGATGGGTCCTAATCTTTCTCTTCCACAGCAGACAGGAAAATATGTTTCTGGTGATATCTTCTAACTGTCCAAGCTGATCCCTGAAATGCTGGACACAAACCAGAAATCAAAAGCAAAATAGCAGACTTGTTCAATGGAGCAGGATACAACAGCCTATTAGAGAATTATGCAGCAAATATTATCCCTCTCCACTGCTAACATAGTAAAAGCTCCTCAGGGAACAGCTTAACTCACCTGGAACTTAATTTAAAATTTAAAGATTTAAAGCCTAAAGTAATTAATTAAAATAATTTAGATCTCTTGTGAAAGAATAATTCATCATTCACAGGGGAAGAATTTAAAATTCTACACATCAACAAATGATGACGTTTTTGAGGTAATCTAATGCAAAATTCAATTTTAAAATAAAATTACATCAGGTATGGAAACACAATAGCTACCCACACCATAACAAGCCTGCAGGCTTCTGCCTTTTGAGTCTCAATAGCAAAAATAAATATTCAACATTCTGTGAATTCATAAAAATCATAAAAGGGAAATTTAAAGCTAAAAGAGATCTAGCTCACTCTTTCTTTAACACTGTCTAGAGCTAGACTGACTCTGAAATGTTTCTTTAGCACACAAATGAGGAAAGGGGTTTCTATTCCTGATATGGAAGTGTAAAAAACATCTCCAAATTACTCATAATAAAGCTAAGACTAAACATGTATAAGGTCTGAGTATCTCCTGTCTTTAACAATACACATTTGAAATTATAAAACACATTAAACTTGCACAACACCACCCCCTGAAGTGGAGGTTTTTTGGTTGGTTGGGGTTTTTTAAACCATATAGCTACACTCTCCCAGATATCAGCAACACCTTCACAGGTTTCACATTTACATTACACTCCATAGCATCACAACATTAATGCTATGTAGATTTAAAGTACTAATTTGTCTTTAAACTTCTTCAATGTATTTTCTTGTTTTTCTAATGCTTACATTTATAAGAAGGGCTTATATTTGTTTGTCTCCAGATTGAACACATGGGGAACAAATCTTGAAAGCAAAGACACTATACAACATCAGAGACTTTTGCTTTTGAATGCCTTTGGAAAAAAAAAAAGAAGATTGAAAATTGTTTCACGAGGATTAGTGACAGTAGTTGGTAAGCATTTCAGTTATTCATGAGCTTAAACAGATTTTCTTCACAATGTCAGGACAATGGTTCTTCCTCTCAGTAAAACTCACTGATATGGTTCCTTGTCTACCACTCCTTTTACTATAGCCATCAAAAATCAGGACAAAGGCTTAAATGGCAGATTTCCTAAGGCAAACCAGTGTGTACATGATTGCCAAACTGCTCAGTAAGACTTGTTTACCCAGAGCTCCATCATGGGAGAACATGAAAACAGCTTTCAATATTTAATATCTACATGCACACCATGGTAATCTGAAGTTCTGCTACCACCCAAAGACAATATATTAATCTGAACTTGATATTTCTAGGAAGTAAATCACCTAGCAATTATAACAGAAGAAGGAAAGAGAAGGGAACAATTATTGTCATGAAGACACCTCAACTCCTAGCTGCAATGCATGTTTACGTCTTAACAGCTACCTGAAAAAGTTTTTTCTAAATTAACTATTAGGAAGATGGTATATATGAAAGAACACTGGGGATTGAGGATGAGACCTGTGAAAACTAGAAATCAAAGCCCTCAAATGAAAACATATTCAAAGAAGCTAACTGCAGAACATTTGTGCAGGCAGAGCACAACAGCCCATCCCATTTCTGCGTCCACGCTCTGAATGCGACACGGAGCTCTGCTGCTGACCACCTGCATTCACAGTTATGGGCATACACTGTGATTGTGAGCTGCTTCCTCAGGAGAATAAGCCTGGCTCAGCCCCAAGGAGCAGCTCCTCCAGGCCTGGATCACCATGCACATGGCAAGGAAGTGGAGGATAGAGGGATGCATGCTCCCACTGTGAATCTCACTGCTGCTCTGGGAAGATTCAGAACATTGTGCTGCAGGATGGCATCCACCAACAATGCTAAGTTTGCATTAATTAGAAAAAAAAAAAAAAACAAAAAACAAAAACAAACAAAAAAAAAAACAAAAACCACACACACAAAAAAAAAACAATCTCTTGAAGTTTCATTCATGATTTTCAGCTACTAAAATTTTATCATTCCCTGACAAGCCCTGGTAAAAGACTCAGAGAGATTCAAGGGAACTCTTAAAGTCTTAGAAGTAGAAAAGCTATGAAGAAGGTGAATTTTCAGTTGGTGCTTCATTTGAAAATAAATTCAAACCAGGAAAAATTAACTTCAGCCCTCTCAAACTGTCACAGGAATGAGGATGACAAAAAAAAGAAAGTATAACCTCACACATCCCCTCAAACAAAAACTGTGTGTTAGGACATAAACTCCATCCCTGCTCCCCCACAAAAATCCACAGGCAGAAATGTGATCCCAAGTGATTCACAAACAAACAAATAAGGCCGTGTTTCTGTTGCTATAACATAACACAGTACTTTTTTTTTCCTCTGATGTAATTCTTATAACATTATTTTGGAATCTGACTATTTTAAACTTGGTTGCTACAACACATTATAGTCATTACATGGATTCATTTCCTTCTTTCCAACTGGCAAGATTACTTGTTTCAGTTTTATGAAGTTGTATCATGGACAAAAGACACATAAAATATACTATAAATTCTAATAGTAGAAACTCCTTTAATGCCTTCCATTCCTTGAATAAAGGAAGGAGGACTGGAAGGAGGACTTCTCCCCACAATTACTCTAAAGGTCTCCATGATTCCAGCTTTCTCAAGTTTTCTGAGCCTTATTTCTGAAAATGGTATTTTCACATTATTACTCCTATTGAGAGAGGACATCTGATTTCTTGCAAAGCCTCTCAATGACTCCCATACTATCTAAACTTACAAATAATCAGAAAGTGACATTTTTCCAGTGGACAATAAAACATGGAATACAAATCCTCTCTGGTATTTCTGGCTTTAACAACTGAGGATGAAGAACAGATGAACATGATGAACAGATGAAGAACATGAATTGGCCCATTAATGCTTCAGCATCACTTCCATGAGGCAAACATGAGGTTTGGGGAAGACTTGTTTTTCCTGCAGATTAATTTTTAATTGCTGAAATATAGTCATACCAGACAGATCACATTCAGAAGCCAACTTCTAAAAGAAAACCAAATAGGAACTTCATAATGTAGCCTATTAAAATCACCCAAATCCTTTTAAAATACATACCCAGTATACCTTCATCCTCACAAACTGCATTAAATAGCATTTAATGAAAGCATTTGGGAATCAGAGACTGGAAGGTCACTGGGGTAAAAACTTTACCCTTTTATAACAAGCATGAGCATAAGATGCACTGGTGTATCAAAGGAACCTTTAGTTTCTAGCCTATGAAAATATATGAATTTCCATAATAGAAAAACGCAGTGGCTCTGTCATATTCAATCTCAAAGTTCAACACTAATTTAACAGGAAAACAATGGATCTTTAGGAGGAAAACCCCATCCACTAACAAACGTATGCCAGCACAGTCATTTTTTAAATGTGCAAAAGAGGCAATTTTTCCACTTGCACCTTTGCTTGTGTATTTGGCCTAACAATTTTCATTTCATTCCTAACAAGTTGAACTTTCTGTTAAGTCAGATTAAAAGCAGTTTACCAAATCAGCTAATTATGGTGCTTCTACTACTGGCTAATCATTCATATGACAACCAGCCACAAAGAGTGTTGGCACGGACCATTTACCCTCAAATTGCCTTTATCTGGACTGTGCATCTGCAGGATGGGTCTAGAGAAGCACAGCCTGCTACAAACCCAGTCCTACTTTATGACTGAAACACAGAATCTTTCTTTCTACATTTTTTTTTTTTGAGGTGCAATAGGTAATCTACTTCCAGGAGCAATGGCAACATACAGATGTATCAAACCTTTGATTATGATTATTTTATGGAGAGTGCTCAACAAGCAGTTAATGAAAAAGATAGCTGTCATACAATTAACTTTGCACCAGGAGTGTGAAGATCTAGAAAAGAAATAATGGGAGCTGTTAGGGAGAATGATATTTTTCTTTAAAGAGTACAGATTCAATAAAATTAATTAATTGTACATGTTTAGTGGCAGCTATCAAGTCAATCAGTTCACACTTATAGGATCATTTAACCAACAAATAATCAAAAATAATTTACACTTGATCTTGAAGAAATCTACTTCTAAAGGCAGTACTTTTTGAAGCAAATTGGAGATAAAGGCTAAAGGGTTTGTCTGTTCATATTTTTAGCTAGAAAAATAAACCTAAATCAGTGCTGCCATGGTGTATGACTTCCTTCTCTAGCTGGGAAAAAGGAGGGAAACAAAACAAACTAGATGTAACAAAGTATAAATGTTAATTTTATTGAGAAACAGAGGTTTACCTTCAGGACTTTGCTTTTCCCCAAAATGGAAGAGCTACCATGGAATACAACGAACTAGTGCTATTTTGAAGAAAGGAATTGGGGGAATGAGAAAGGAAATGAGAACAACCATCATTTGTAATTTATGTGGAAAATAAATGAGAAAGATGAATGCAAAAGCTGGAGCTCCTGATGTTTCTTTAGGAATAGCTGAGGATTGAAGAAAAGCTAACTATGGCTCACCTGAAGAACCACCAGCAGCTGAAAAAGTCCTAGAGTTTCTCAGTTAAATTAAGTATTGAGGCAAATTTCTAAGCCTTATCTATCATTATAAGTAAAATCCAGGTAATTCACAGCATGTGTTTGATAAAAGCTCATATATATAATGAGTCTCAACAGTTTTCCTATATGATCAGTTTTTTCTTTCCTTAAATGTAATTCTTTCATTCAGCAACAGAGAAAAAAAAAATCAAGCTAAAGTGATTGTCAATGTCTGACAACTGGCAGGGACAATTCAAGGACAGTAAAGCAGCTGCTACAGATTTTAAACTTATTTTTTGTAATAGATCCGATTTTTAAATTCACAGTGTTCCTTTATAGTCTGTTAGGTTTGTCTCTAGCAGGAGTTCCTTTAGGGCAAGCACTGCAGACAGTCTGCCTACCCTGAGGGAAACTAAGACACTCAGATGTGGGGTAAAGGAAAGATATTAATAATTTAAGACAGTGGTCCGCAAGCCTAGGACAAAGCAATGGTTTAAGTATGGAAACATCTAACTCCCAAGCTCACATTAGTCCTCCCTGCACTTGTATTTTCCTCAACAGATTTACAAAGTGCTATAGAGGATACAGTGTTACCCATGTTTTCTGGAGGAGCTCTGAAAATGCTCATGGTTAATGATACCTCCTGCCGCTGCCAGGACCTCCAAAGCAAGGAGAGAAATCAGCCAGGAGGCTGCATCAACAAAAGAGGCAGCACAGCAGGGAAGAACACTATTTGTAAGCTACAAAACACAGACCTGAGAGAGAGAAAAAGCCCTGGGTAAAGTACTTTTCCCGTTACTCCTGTAAGGTAAAGAGGTTAACTTAACATTGCCAAATAGAAGATTCACTGAGTGAAAATCACTTCCAGTAACCCAAATATTAGTTTTGATTACTCTTTGACATTGGTTCTCATTTTCATTTTATAGAAAGGCATATTTGGCAACTCTCTTCAGTGTTACAGAGGAATTATTTTGAAACTATTTCCACATATTCAGTACTCTTTTCCTGAGCTGAGCAAACATTGACCTAACAGCCATTCACTAGTACATTAAACTTTGTATTCAATATTCACATGCATTATAAATCAATTGTATTTGAAAGCAGGAAAGAACAGATGTGAACTTTAAGAACTACCTTCATTTTAGGCTACTGTGTGCCCAAAGTGAAGCAAAGTGTTCTCTAGGTGTGCCATACTACATCCTTTCGAGGCTGATTGGCACTTGGATCTGGGCATTATACATTCAGTTTCTCTGTTACATGCCTGAGAACACAAGCTTAAGAACTCCCACAGTCTCTCATTTAAGCAGACCGAGTTGTACTGGAAGTTCTACTGAAACCTTCAGACTCCCTATGCAAAATACCAGAAATTATCAATATCACAAAAGCATATTAGTTTTCACTGTAAATATCAGCAAATCCCAAACGGAATCACCACCTGCTTTGAGTACATTTTGTTTACAAAGACCACCCTACATGCTGAAATAATACGTTCTTCATAAGCACAGAAACCTGGATTCAACATAGATGTTTAAATGAGAATCACTGCAAAAAAAAACCCCAATTATTCAAGCGCAAGAGAATTTAATTAGCAGCCTTGCTTTTGCACCTTCATACTGCAGATTTCCTATTCAATCCTACTTTGCTTATGGTGGCAAAATATGCAGCAAAGCTAAGTGTTGTAACACACAATTAAACATCCTTTACGTATTTTTTTCCATACAAATACTATGAATGAATGAATGACAAGACCTCAGCTCCACTACAGCTGAAATCCCATGATCCTGACAATGGCTAGCTTGACTTCTTGAGGTAGGATTTACTAATACAACGAGTTTGTGTGGATAGATAGATAGATAGACAGACAGACAAACACACACACACAACTGGCTAATATGTTTTACCTTTTAGACTGAGATTATCACTGTCAAACCCAATGAAGTGTAATGTTTAAAAGAAAAAAAAAAGTTAAGATCCCTTAAACATGAACTGTGAACCTGAAACCCAAGTGTACAAATATTGATGCAACTCTCATCTACTGACAGCTCTTCAAAAGAGCAGCAATATCTGATGGATATGAGCATTTAAGTATATGAGTGTAGTATTTATTGTTGGTGGAAAAAACTATTAAAAAACATACACTAGTGAAAGTAATGCAGGATGAGAAATGAAACACAACATTTGGAAGAGAGAACAAATTGCACATATCTATTCCTCCCATTCTACCTGATTACAGCATAAAGGGAGAGTGGTACCTACAAAAATGGATTCTCTCTTCCTCTTAATTGTACAAGACAGTGGTGACTGACTGAGAACCATACTGAAGGCCACAGGGACAAGGAGTAATATGGAAGTAATCAGAAGGAAAATTTCAGTCCATATATGAATCTGCAATGTAATTTCTTTCATGTCTTTTTACCTTCCAAGTTTACCACAATAGCTCTTTGTGAGTTTGTTCAGCGAAAATACACAATAAACTGGTTTGGGTGTCTAAGAAAGGTTTACTTGATGATGAGTATAGTAACAGAAAACCCTAGGGAGTATCAACATTTCAAAGTCATGCAACATGATGACAGTTTTTCAAGTCTATCACAACTGACTGGGAGATACTCACAAAACCTAATTTACCTAAGAGGGGCCAGCATTCCTTGAAAGACAAGCATTTCTTCATAGGGTGAGTTAAACCAAGAATTTAACTCTGGTGCTTCAATCAACTGCAGCACTCCTGAAAAAACCTGTTTCCATCAGCTATACAAAATGGTTTGGGAAATAGTCTTCCTGGACAAAGCCAGACTTCCTATAACCAGTATATTTTGCAAATAGTATCAAACATATCAAGCAGGAAAATTATTTCTGCATTTCTATCATCACTACTAATACTTTCTGTAGAAGTGATGAGAATGCCAGCTGCGGTGGTCAGTGCTTCCAGGAAGTCAAAAGGATTTCTGCAGTGAACATAGGAAACAACACTGCTGCCACATCACAGCTAACTTCACAGGCATTCTGACCACAATTATAAAAATCACATCTTTCTACTGCAAAAATATATTTTATGAAGTGTTATAGCAGGCTGAAAATAGAATAAAGCTTAGTGAAAGCCAATGTGTTTTAACTTCTAATCTGGCAATTGCAGGAGAAAGACTTTATGACCCCACGCCCATAATAGATTTAGCGACTCAGTAAAACTTTAAAGATTCTAGTAGAAGCTCAGCTTTGGCCAGACCTTCTGCTTATCACTTTGAGTGTCCAGCTGCCTGCTGTTTTCAGACAAAGGTACCTCATTAGCCACTGTCAAGTAAATAGATGTTATCATTTGTCTGGCTCAGAAAGTAAAAAATAATTAACATTTGAAACAAGTTGCTAAAAAACTACTCATAGTCACTCACAGCACCTTCAATTATAAGAGAAGGACAATTTTAAGGTCACCAATCTGTTAACACAAAATATGAATTGGCAATAACAATTCCATTAACAACAGGCTGGAACAGATGCCTATGTCTATGCTGAAATTGGTCACCTGCATAGGAAGGCAGATGCATGCCACACCTGGAGTTACAAGATGTGTTACTGAACTAAACTATCTCAAGCTGATAAAGAAACAGAACTATCAAGAAGCCAATGTTATCAGACATCTTAACCAAAAAGCATGTCATCTTGAAAGTGCTCTGGATCGCATTCTTGGGCCTTAAAATGTCTAGAGATCTACACCAAGCAGGCTGCAACAGAACAAAACCTGGTTTAGCCAGTCTTTTTATTTCTGTAATAATCCAGGAAAACTGTAACCATGTCTACTTAAGCATTTATCACCAACAAATAATTCTGACAGAACTAAAATATAATCATTCCTCCCGCAGGCTAATGAGAGAATGGCTGGAGCTAAATGGTATCCCATAATAATTTTACGTGTATGAAGTGTTCCATTTCATTTAGTGATATTATAAAAGTGATGCATTGGTCATAACATTTACTGTTTACAATCTGCAGCAAGCTATACCATTCTCAAAGGAGATTAAGTAATCAAGAAAATGTTATTCACACTATGTATTTGAGAAAAATAGATCACTGTGCCAATTACAGGCTCTTTCCTATACCAAGAAGGATGTATGCTAGCCTAGAAAGGAGACTGGAAAGAGAAAAGACAAGAGATTTGTTTGCTTCTCAAGTGAAAAGGGGGTCATACAATCATGCATTGAAAAAGTTTTGCTTTAGTCCAGCAAAGCCTGAAGAGGAAAAAAACCAAGAAACGCTACTTTTGAGTAGCTGCTGAAGACACTTCATTATAGCAAATCTTAAAGCTTTGAAAAACCATACAGTGACTCACAGGACTACAAACAGAAAGATCCAGTAGTAGTCAGATTGCAATTTTGTTCCCAAAGTATCCATTAGAGGCAAATATATTTTTAGTAAAAGCATTTCTTTAAAGTATTCTTTGTTAATATTGCTTGTACACCACTTTCCACTGAAAGATCACAGTGATCAATACAGGCTGCAATGAATGAAGTGCAACATCTCCAGAAAACAGATGCTACATTATTCATTTCACAGATAAGTAAATGCAAGTATGAAAAATTAAGTGACTTGCTCTAGTCAGAGAGCCAAAAGCACAGCTGTGAATCTAATCCAGATACCCCAGCTTCCAATGATCCATTAACCACTAGACATTAGCCTTTCTAAAATGAAAGGTAACCTTTTCCTCACATTTTGCCCTCTTTCTAACAAGTCTGGCAAAGCTACTACAGGGGCTGTTCACTTAATGTGGCTGACTTTTAAGAAACCAAAATCTTAGAAATAAAAATTAATAAAGATAAGCTCAACTTTACCGTATGGATTACAGAACTCCCAAATCCATCACTGTAGGGCTCAGTTACCTGTCTCTGCCCTTCCAAGAGGAGGGTCAGCAATAGCTCTCAGATTTAAAGCTGCTGGCCAGGCACAAGCTTGGTGGGAGGCATCAGGGTCACACATCATCCCAGAAGAACACCTGCTGCAGTCCTGATTCACAGCAGGCACTTACACCCAGGAGCTGCCAGTGCTGCATCCAAACAAGAGGAAGAAATGGATGGGATCATCAGGGAAACGTATACTGGCCCAACAGCTGCTTCTCCACATGTCCTGTCTCACATGCACAGATACCTTTCAGCTGCCTTCTTCAAGGCTCTCAGCACAGGATTGCATTGCAACAGCCTAGTGAGCCAGAGCTTGGCAAAATGTTAAAAACACTCATCAACACTCTGGTTACACTAAAGGCTTTCTGTGTGGTGGCAATTATGTCCTATGCTGTCTCAGCTCAGAACTTATTCCATGCAGACAAGCATTGATAGAGAACCCTCTGCTTTCAGAAAGCCTTAATGGTCTCAGGAAGACTTCAAAAACTGGCAAAGCCTTTATGCAGGAAGGGAGGATAGACACAAAACCACTGACAACAAAATGCCACCAATTAATGAAAGTTAAAGAAAATTGTTTAGACCTGACAGCAAGCAATAAATTTGATTGTCACCACTTACAGCCTCAAAAGTAAATTAGTAGAAACTTGAGAAACAGCACATGCAACTAATCAATTTTACAGCACGTATTTTTCAGTAGTTTCCACAAATACAAAAACCTCCTTAAATGCTGGAGTACTTCTCAGATATATATAGCATTTACTCACTCAGAGTCTCAAAGATTAGAGTTCCAGAACATATCAATCACTTAAGTATTTTTTTAAAAAATCACCAAATTAAATATTTTAGATACCCACACTTTAAAACATTTGTCTGAACACACAACAGGAAACCTTTGTTACTTTTTTAAGAATAAGTAATAAGACACATTTAAAAGTATTCAAAAAATCCTAGTATTGAAAAATCATGACCTGTTTCCTAAACTGCTGTGATAAGTCAGGACATAGATCTCTGATTCAAAACTAAAATTACTCACACTTACACTGAAACATACAACACCTAAATTTCAGAAATAAATTATCAAGATCATTGAGAAAGAATATGGTCAAATTTCACCTTATTGCAATATCACACCATAAAACAAGGTGAGCAAGGTACAATTTGAGCATTACTGTGGGTGTACTAAAACTTGTCAGCAGGATATTAACTCTCCTTACAACACAAAGGTCAAGGCCATCAGAAATCCATCTGCAACAAAGCCCTTGGAAATATCAGTGAAACCACAAAAGAAGATCCAAAGTAAGGGCACAGAGTTTCAGTTTTATATGAATAAATACTTTTTCTTTCCAGCACAACATATCAGTTTAGTAGTGTACTCTGAAACATATATGAATTTTAAAAATGAATGTATTTAATCCTGCTGAGCTTGGGCATGACTATATTCCTACTGGTGTTCCACAAGCCACAGACTTACAAAATTAAGCCTGAAGCAGCCCACTTAAAATAATAAAAAAAACCCAACAAACCCTTACATCACAGCTCCACCATTTCCAAATTTCCAACCATGCCCCAAAATACTGCATTTAAAATTCACAAACAAACCAGCAACTCTACCACACATTGAACAGGCACTCTGAAATTCCACTTCAGCGCTGCAGGTCTCTGTGACACTTCTGTGACTGCAGTGCAAACTGAAGAGCCCAAACACATTGTGCTTCACTCCTCCTAGTCCCTCCATTCCATCAACTGACCTTACAATGACAGAAGAGCATTTTCTTTTCATCACTCCTCTTTATCACAATATCACAACCTTCAGTTATAAAAAGTTCAACAAAATCCCCTCCACCACCATTTTCTAAAGTCAAGAATTTTCCATTTTTATTAAAAATTTCATTTGGTTCTTGCAGAAAAGTCTACTCAAGGCCAATGTCTAAATCCCCCTTCTTGAAAAATATGTTTCTTTTAAAAAGCTGTTTGTCCCCCTTTCTGTTCACTCAAGACAACCAGATTTAGAGACAGAGAGCTTGAAAAATAAATCTTGTTTTTATATCATTACAACACTGTGGATTTGCCAAGGACCACTAAACAGCTACAATTTCTGTTCCTTAAAAGAAAAGCTGAACATCCACTTCAAACAAATGCTCATTTTTGTCTTACACCTGTTAAAAAATACTGTGCATACTGAACTTGGATTCTATTAATGTTGCTAGAGCTGCAACTATAGCAAACACAGATCTACCAAACAAAAAACACCAAAACCCCCCAAACCAAACAAAAACCACAACCAAAACACTCAAATCCACAACCAAAAGGCTTCGGAAAATTGCACTTTTTTTTTTTTTCCCTTCATTTTGCTAAGTGTCTGGAGTTTTATTGTATAAAAAACCCACTGCCAATCAGTTCTTGTTTTACAGTCAAAGAAAACCCTGCTCAACAATCCCAATTTCTGCTTATTGGCAGGAATGCAAGACTTCCATTAGTTTGCCTTAAGAATGAAAGAGTAGATAAACAGCTTAGCAACCCTAAAATTCTCAACAATACACAAAAACTCGCAGCTCCCAGCTGGATATTCCAAAACACTTGGTAGCAAAATACACAGTTCCAAGCAGGGTCATTTCGAGTTTTTAAACTGAGCAGCCTCTCTGCTTTTTTTCCTTGCTTTCCTTGCAAATTATAACAGAATACAAAACTGTTAGCGAGGCAGCCGCACATTTCCAGCGAGTTTTTTGGTTTTGTTTCTTTTTTTTTTTCCCGCACCGCACGGGGGAAGCGCCGCACGTGGCGTCACAAGGAAGCAACTTGCGAATGACAGCGGATAACCGCAGGGAAAACCTGTCACGGCAGGGAAACGAGGATCCCGGAGCGGAGGCGAAACCTCCTGCCCCCGGGGCAGCCTTGCCCTGGGGACGCCCCACTCCAGGCACGAAGCCCAAAACTTCCCAGGAGTTCTGCCGAGGCTCCCGCGGGCTGCCGGCGGCCCCGGCCCCGCCGTGCCCCCCCAGCGCTTACCGGGCGGTGTCGAGCAGCGGGTGCTTGGTGCCCACCAGCTTGCGGACCTGCATGGCGATGTTGCTGAGCTCGTCGCTCAGCAGGCACCGCAGGCTCATGAAGGACGTCGGGTAGCCCACGATCTTCTCGGCCTCCGACACCACCTGGCTCCAGGGCGGGCCGCCCGAGGACAGGCACCGCAGCCCGCCGGCGCCGCGGACCCCGCGCCGCAGCAGGGCACCCCACATGCCGCCTCCCCGGGGACGCTCCGCTCTCCACTACGAGCCCCGGTGGGGCTCCACACACCAAGCGGTCGCGGACGAATCCCGCCGCCGGAGGAGCGCCCTGGCTGTGTCCCGGCCGGCCCTGCCCGTGCCCCGCGTTCCCCCCGGCGGCGGCGGCCGGAGCGGGCTCATTGTGCCCTGGGGGCCGCCATCTTGGGCGTCGCAAACCGCGGCGCGCCGTAAAGCGAGGGCGGCGAGGCGGGAGGTGGGGACGGGCGCTCCGGTGCCCTCAGGCAGCGAGCGGTGCCCGCTGTCCTCCGCCCTCAGACATCGCGGGGGTAAAGCGCCGCCGCTTCTCTTCCCCGCTCTGTATTTGTCCCCTCCCAGAGCCGTGGCGGAGGGTCCCGCTGGAAGGGGAACGCTCCCCGCGCCTGGTCCGGGCTCCCGGCTGGCCAGGGGTGCCCCACAGAGCGGGATGTGCTCTGCCTGCGCCCGGGGTTGCTACAGGGACCAGCGGGGAAGAGAGGTCAGGGTCCCACCTAAAGCGTTTGGCCTGTAGTGTTTAGCTACACACGCATGATTTCTGTGGGGTGTTTGTTTGTTTGTTTGTTTGTTTGTTTGTTTTTCCGCTGATAGGATGGTCAGGCATTGGAATAAGTTTGCCCAGGGAGGGGGTGGAAACTCCAACCGTGGATGTGTTCAGGAAGCACCTGGATCTGGCACTGATGCGGTTTAGGGGCGACAGTGCTGCTCTCATGCTCGGACTGACGGCTGATGTTCTGATCTAGACGGTCTTTTCCAACCTTGATGGTCCTATACTCCTAAAATTGCAGTGCATGGGCATTCTTTCTTGCCTCTTCCCGGAGTTGTCTGGGGCATGGCATCAACAGCCCTTATTTACTGCATGCTCTTGCACTGTAGCTGTGTTGTAGGGTGCTCTGCTGTGAGCTGAGGAGGTACTTTCAGCCAGACAGTGAACATCAAAAGGGACAGCGAATTCTGAGTGCCCAGGTGAAGACTTCGGGGTCCCACAATTCCACAGTGGGGTCTGCTGTATATTGTGTAGTGTTTCCTTACTTCTGAGCACAGCCATCACCAATGCCTCTTTGCAGGTACCTGCCCCTGAAACTTTTGTGAATTCAGAGAATAGATATTCTATTTCAGAGAACAGACTTAACAGAGCAGAAAAATTCTCTGGCCATCTTCAGAAATTGGGTTCAAGTGACTTCCTCACACGCAAGGAAGAATATGATGTGTTCTGTCTTTACAATCACTGACATCCATTCCTTCTATATCTTCAAGGCTTTGTTGCAACAAATCAGGCAAAGTTTTGAGGAGAAAACTGTTCTGTTGACTACATTGCTGTTGAAAATGAGGGTGTTACATTTCTTATCTTTGGAAATACAAGATAGAGATCACTTTATTTTGTTTCCATTATTTAAAGAGAGTTACATTGAAGGATACTACTGTAAGAGAAGATGCAAGTAGAAAACAATCCCATCATAAAGAAAGATGTCTAGGAAAGCACAACATAACTCTTGCAGTTGCAAGGGAGAAGCTGCTGAAGAGGAACACCCTTACCTGTTTTTCAATAACAATGACAAGATGTTTATTGTTCTGACACCTGAGAAAACTCCAAAATTCTAAAAGGTACTATCCTAAGGAAGGGCTTTGACTGTGGAGTCAACAACACCTAGACTTGCCTGTGCCATCTCATAAGTGGCCTCTCCCAATGGAGAGGGGAAAAACTAGAATAGAGAAAACCTGTGAAAACTGGAAAGGTAACTTAAGAGTTAAGTTTCTGGTGTCAGATCTTTACTTTCTGTGCTGCCTGTCTCTGTGAGAATAAAGCTTTGCTTTGAAGGAGCTGCCACTGAGGCAGTTTAGTTAGCTGGTGTCACAGAACAAACTGTTGCTAAATAGGGAGTTTCAGCTCATAAACACAGTTTAGAAATGACAGAATGCAGTGGCATGTTTCTGTGCAGAAAGCCTAAGTTAATGAAAATTGCCGGAGGGATGCACTTAAGAGGAGCTGCTAAGGCACCTCATCCTGTAACAGTGACAAGTTCCTTGATTCATTTCCTGAGCCATATCCATTCTTGCACTTAATGTGGTTAGTGTTCTGTGAAAAGCTTAACATAATTATACAATTAAAGTCTGCTTAAAATAATACATATAAACTGGGGAGAATTAGGGTTCTATGGGCAATAAACCTACCATCTCCTAATGTGTGAGACTTTAACTTTTTAAGATTGCTGTTCTTTATGTTATTCTAAAAATCTGAATGGCTCTGCACTCTTTATGTAGAATTCTTCTAAGTCCAAGTGGTTTAGAACTAGGGCAAGACCCTTGATATCCACAACACTGCACACTATCACTAGGGCTTCCTCAGGATTCACCATCAGTAGGTTGATGTTCTTTAAAAGCAGCAGTCGCTAGAGGAATCAAGCAAATATTTTGTCAGTAATTTTCCAGCTTTTTTATTATTATTTCTTGACCACAGAGACTCTTTGAGAAGATCATACTGTAATACCTAAGGACTTTCTCACTCTCAGCCCAATGCCTTCATCTCCCTCCCTTCTCTTAGCAACCTAAGACTCTTACTTCAGTAGTTCGTTTTTGACTCCTGGTCCAAGTTCATAGTTTCTTTCTCCCAATCTCCTCACTTCTTTGCTTCAGTCCCACACCCCATCCCTAGAGGCTACTGTTCTTTCAATCTTGTCACAGCCTTCTCTTTTCACCGTCAATAACCCTCTTGTCTGCATGGCCTGCACCCTAATCATAGGCTTTTCTTTATCATACATGTTTATGGGTGGGACCCTCCAAATCCTTGGCAAATCTTCTGCCAAATTTCAGGTTTAGAGCATGGAGAGTTTCTCAGTCATGCAACCCAATGATATTTTTTAACGCAAGGAGAATGTAATTTTTGCTAACCTCATTTTTCAAACTGAGAGGACTATTTTAAAAATCAGCTTCAGGCTGGCACACCAATCACAGGAAAAATCATTACAAATGAGCTAATATTTGACAGTTACAGGCATCAAAAGCCAGGGTCCTATAATAGGCCATGATGGACCAATTTACCCATAGGCATTGCTGTTTGCACTGCCTGTTTCTGAAACAGAGCTTCTCAGTTTTCCTCTCAGAAAAACACATCAAAAGCAAAAGTATGATGTACTTACCATATCATAAGTTGTATACAAAACCACATGCTTTTTTTTTTTCTTTGCTCATTTCCCCACAGGACTGGAGAGAAAAAAATGTGCACTATTTCAAGACCTTCAGTGACTGTACCATAGGCATGTCTATTTCTTTAGAGTCTTTAGCAGAGAAGAAAACTGAAACCCTTTTTTTTTTTCTGTATCAATTGGCTTTTTAAAGCCTCCCCAGGAGGAGAAAGAAGCCACTGGAGGAGGCCAATATCAAAGTTGAAGAACAAAGATGACAGGTCAAGAGACACTTCTGTTTACATCAGCATGCTCTGGACCAATGTACCAGAGAATACATCAAAGCCACTACTAATGCCAACTCTGGATCTCTTTTCTAGCAAATGAAACATGGAAATATTTTCCTGACTGCCATTTAAAGTAAAACAATTGCAAAGCACTCTCGTTTGATTGGGAACATTTGAACTTTCAATTTTTCATAGTTACCCTAGCCTTATCCAAAATAAACTATGTCTATAGGAGAATGAGACCAGCAATGTTGTATATTGTAGTAACTGTAACCTGTCTACATGACCAAATCTTCTAGATGCTGCTTAATTTTTTAATATGTTAAATTCCAGGTGCACTCTAAGACTGTTTACAAAAATAAAAGTGAACAGAAATATGTCTGTTCCTTCCAAAGCACCCATGTAGTTGTTACTACCACATACATCTATTCTGCCCACTCACCTTTCCCTCCTCCCAAGAACTGATTTATTCCATGGCATCCTGGGAAAGCAGAGAGTTATGATCATTTCCATTTTGGAAGTCAGGAGGTTTAACGAAGAGGTTGTGTGATTTGTCCAAGGCTTTGCAAAAGCCCTAAGGCAAACTGAGAAAAGAATCCACTTCTCTTGACCTCCTTGTCTATGTCTTGTCTGCAAGGCTGCCTGTCTTCCTAGCAGCTGACAGAACTACTGACAAGGGTGAAGGCCGTATTGATCCTATAGTTAGACACTGAGAACACACCATCATTTAGCATCAGTTGGTTTCAGTAGGAGTCACATCCCTTGGACAGAATTTGACACTTAGAAGTGTCAAATTAATTTTTAAGTCTAATTATACCTACTGTAATACCAATATCAGAACTTGATACGTTGCTGGTTAATAAATGATAACAAATGCAAAAGATTTTTTCAAAACAACTATAGCTGTGAGACATAGGGATGCTTTGACAGAGAAGGTATATGTAACTCTTTTCACTCTGCACACCAGGCTGAGGGATTCAGTAGCTCATCAGGGATATGGGAAAGCAAAAGATCCCGCTGGGTCTCAGCAGCACCACACAGGCAGTGGGACAAACCCCTCCTGTGCCACATGCCCTCAGAACGCAGCTGCCTCCTCACTGGCTCATCAGTCAGCACTGCAAAAGAAAGCAAAATCAATTGAAATCCCTCCATTTCAGCAAGCTGAGTATGAACACGAGTAGACAAGTGTGCAGCTTGATAACGCGCCCCCTTCATAGAGTCGGTTTTTTCACCTCGCCACCCAATTTCCATTGTAAGAGTCTCTCAGTCCATCTCCTCTGATGGACAGTGCTCCACTCAGGGGAATTTGGACAGATACTCAGAACAGCAGTGTTTTGGAGCGGAGTAATCTACAATAGAAGGAAGAGGAAGATAAGCGCATTGTTAGTTTCTGCTCATACGCAATCAAAGCAGACAAAGCATCCATCATCCTGTACAATATTAGTCTTTAAATATTCAGCTTTATCAGTTCCCCCATTCCTAATCCATCATTAACCACTCCATGAAGTCTCAGCTGATTAGCCCCACCTCTGCAGCTCAGCAAACCATTAACTATTTATTATTTGTATTTAATTGAACATCAGTAGCAGTAGAAAACTCCAATCAGACACATTTCAGAACCAGAACAAAGGAGATGGTCCCCTGCCTAAGGAATTCATGTTTTGGACAAGAATGAAGTGCAGCAAAGAGGAAGTGACAGCCATGTTGAACAAAGGCTTACCAATGTACCCTCTGTTAAATTCCGCACCCCACAGATTTCTAGATATTTTATGGATTTATTTTCAATGAGTTCCGTTCTCCTTATCCCTTAAAATCAGAGAAAATTATGTGATTTGGGAGGGTCCTGCAAGAAAAAAATGGTATTTTTTATGTTAGTGAAAAATGGTTTAAAAAACTCTACCTAAATCATGGAACAGTTATCAGGTAGTGATAGAAACTACCGATTATAATCATAGGAAACTGGCAAACATACACAACATGCACATTTTATGGGGACTTAAATAAATAAATGGAAATGGATTTATCAGTTAAAATGCTTACTTTTTGGGGATTAAATATATGTAATTTATAAGGTATTATTTATATTTTGCTGCTTTCTATTCACATGCATAATCAAAACATAGGTACAATTCTAAATGGTTTTTTTTTTCTGCTGGTAGTCCTGGGTATGGACACCTTTTTCTGTCTTTCTCTTTTTATTACTTAGACTGGAAGTGAAGGCTGGCTGCACATTTCCTCTGAAGTAAACTTTGTAGAAGAAATCAGTGTCTTTGTTACCTCCACCTGGGTTTCTGTACCTTTCTATTTGTGAGTTCCCTTTGAAACATGCCTGAAAGATCGAGTTCCCAAGAAAGTCACTACCCACTCCCCGAGCAGAGCTGCACAGCACGAGCACTCCGCACCAGAAACTCAGCACTGGCTTGTTGTTTACTGATCAACTTTAAAGCCCAGAGCACTGGAGGAAACAGTTATCTAAGGGACATCTCTACCTCTGTGCCCACACTGCCTTCCTACCAGGTAGAGAGTAATGCCAGTCTGGGAACCAAGCTCAATATGTGAAAGTGAACATGGATAATACAGAAAATGTTTTTTCAATTTGAGTTGGAAAACTCAAGTTAAAACCATTTGAATTCATCCTTGTAATTCAGTGTCTGAACAAAATAATGCATTTTAAGTAGCACTGACTAAATGGCTTTGAGGAAATGAAAAAGCTATCCACCTATAATATACTGTGCTATCTATATGCTTTACCCCAGTCTAGGTAAACACTTCTGTTAAAAATAGGTATTTTCCAGTACTGTTCCCTCTGCCTTTGAATTTATCCTGATGTCAATCTGTTTGGAGACAAAGAATGATGACTCTCAGGGTACAAGGGGTGATGCATTTATATTTACCTAGCACTCAACTCACTTGCATCTGTTCTCCTTTTAATCCCTGTAATTAAAATGCCTGCCTGCCTCTTCAGTACACTCTAAAATAGTTCATATTTGGACATCACAGCAATCATAGTTACTGCTGCAGGAGGACAAGCACAGTTAAGTAACCTATGGAAGGGAAAACATAAGCTACTAATGCAAAATAGAATATGAGAGCATTGAGTCAGATGAAAGGAACATTTAAAGTAGTACAGCCTTCTCCCATAGAGCCAGAATGAAATGATTAAGGCAATAGATGAGAAATGACGCAAATATGGAGAAATAAATTCTGTGGTATGTCCACCCAACGTCCACCTGACTGCACTTTGGAGACTTCTTGATCCAGATGCTCTGTTGAGTCTATCATGTTTTATAAATGAAAATGGAGTGATTTCTCAGATCTTCCAAGTCTGGCATTTCCAAGCTCTTCTTTGAATCTGTTTGGACCTATTTCCCTCCAAACATCCTGTGGACACTGTGTTCCCCAGTTTTTTAAAATGTGTTATGTGGAAGAACTCCATTTAATTCATTTTAAGCTTCCTATTTGCAGTCAGAACCAATGAGGAATGCCCAAACTAGTCTAAAATAATCTTGAACAACATCTCCATCCATTTCTGTTTTATTAATTCCCCTCATCTACCTTCTTTCCTCTATAATGCCCTCTTTTTTTTCCTAATTTCTGGAGGGTGTCACAAGCTCTAAAGGCATCTAATTTACAAATGCATGCCTATCACATACCAAAATTCAAACGATTGAAAGCACAGCAGTCCTTCAGAGGCAGAGTCTTCTGCAATGATGTCACTTACTTGTAAGTTTAGTCTTAAACTTTGGCACCTCAGTTGCTTTCTGAGCTCTTGAATGACAGTGACCTGATTTTCAGAGGTGCTTAGCACCCTCCAGGTCTTCAGGGGAGCTGCAGGCACTCCACAAACACAAAAGAACACTTTTATGCAAAGCATCTCCCTGACTCTGGGCACTCAAGTATTAAATTGTTACTCTAGATTCAGCTTCACAGTATAGTGACACAGGAAATCACCAGCCCTGGAGTGAAATTAAGAGCCTTAGGACTGGCAGTACAACCCTTCTGGTGATTTAAGGTAAGTAGTACTCTTTATTTAAATATTACTAAATGTGAATCTTCCCTTTTTTTTTTTTTTTTCAGGATCAGTGGCAAATGCTACAGAGGAGAATCATCCTACAGGTTTCACGTACTATAAATGTACCTATTTGCTATATCAGGAGTCCTGCTGGACCATCTGATTTTCAGCTTTGTATCTGTTTCCATAGTAAAACACCAAAACTTCAACTTACATTTTCAGCTGCATAATCATCTAATAGATACACTTTCCATCTACCCTATAATTTTTTTTCTTTCTCTGTTCCTGTCTTGGAACTTGTTCAGACCTATTCTCTAGCCAAAAGTGGGTGGGTTTTTTTCTCTTCAGTGTACTCTTCTTTGCATTTCTCTTTGCTTTCTCGCCACCTTTCTATGTGTCAGCCTTGTTCCACTTCTTCTCCCTGGTGGCATTCAGAACTCCTGCTACTTTCATACACTCTCACCATTTTAAGCTGCTTTCCCACATGCTGCCTTTCACGGAACACCTTCCATCCACTGATTTCCAAAGCACAGATGCTTGTTCGCTTTCCATGATGGCAACAACAGCTCTAAAGGAAACATATCGTTTCCCTTCCTGCAATTCACGCACAAATGCCTGGCATGTGCTGCCTGGAGAAAGCCTTTCAACTTTGAATTTCCTTGCTTTTGTGGAATCTGTGAAAAAGTCTGATAAATTAAAGCTTTGGCAGTTATTTCAAATAACTTTATTTGCAGCCAGCTGAGGCAAAATATGCCAAGGGTGCCATCCCCGTGTTCTTTCAAAGGTTATTGGTGTTTCATGAGGGAGCTCAAAGTCAAGCTGGTTCAAAGGGAGGCTCACATTTCATTTTTTTCCAAGAAGGGTAGCTTACATGTTCTAATGGTGACAGGACTGTCTTACAAGACATAAGAGCTGAGTTCTAGTTGAGGCCATGAGTCTCTTCCAATACATGTGTTTTGTCACTTTATCTCTCGCCTGATGATTTCTCATCTGTGAAACAGCTGTAATATTAACTGTTAGTTGTAATATTAGTTAACAACAGACAAGAAGACCCCAACTAATCATATGAGTGGCAAGGTTTTGGTGTTGGCTTTGGACCTGGTTTTAGTGTTGGCAGTTTGGGCAAAGCCAGTGAACCTCAGTCTACAGCTCCTCTCAGCAGGGCTCAAGAGACACCAGCTGTGACACACAGCGTGCAGCAGGCAACTTCTCACATTGTCCCGAAGGCCGAAAGGAAGAAATAATACAGAGCCTTGGCTTTGCAAGCCGCTGCTGCCTGAGCTTGCAGGAACCACCATGCACCTGGGGACCTCCAGTGATACTCAGAATAAACACCAGCATGGCAGGGTTTGCCGTGGGCGTGAGCAGGATTTCAGTGCATGCCAATGAAAATAAGCATGGCGTTCCTGACCCTCTACATCCAGAAGCTGCCCAAAGCCGAAGTCTCATGGCACGCCTTTGCTGAGCTGTCTAGGTGGATGGAAGCTGTATGTAATTGTCTCCCATCTACACCTTCTGGTGACCTGAAAATGAATGGTGAGAACATGTCAATTCTGCTTTAACCAGTAGCACTGTGTAAAGAAATTGATAACTACACTTGACTTCAAGAATCTTGGATGAAGAAGGATACAAATGCTGATCATATTTTAAGGCAAAAGATCCTGCTTATGTAGAGAAGGATTCTCAGGACTGTCTTTGAGCAAAATCTACTTATGGTAAGAGACATAGATTATTATCATTAATGTTACATGCATGATTTAATTAGGAAAAGCCACACAGTTCATGAAAACAAAATATTTCCAGCTAATAGTATTACTAATTACCTAAAAGATCATAAATCAAAACAAATTTAATAAGATGCAGGAGAAAAGGCTGACAAGAATCTCATGAATTTCAGCAAAGAAACATGAAATCCTGCACACAGATCAGAACAATATTTGTGGTAACAAAGCTGGGGAAGCAGCTAAAAAGCAGCTTTGCAGGGAAGGCCCTGGGGACCCTGGTATTCAACAATCTGAACATGAGCCAGCAGTGCAGCCTTGCAGCAAAAATTGCTGGGGTGCACTAGGAAAAGCACTGCTGGCAGGTTAATGGATGTGATCCTTCCTCTCTACTCAACTCTGGTGAGACACATCTGGACTGCTGGGCCAACATCTGAGCTCCACAATATAAGAGAGACATGGACACACTGGAACAAGGACAGTGAAAGGCCATGGAGATGATAAAGGGACTGAAGCATCTATGTTTGAGAGGCTGAGAGATTTGGGATTGTTTAGCAAGGAGAAGAGAAGGCCCAGGGATATGGCGCCTATACATATATGATCAATGTGTATAAATACCCAAATGGAAGGAGGCAAGTAGAAAAGACAGAACCAGGCTTTTTTCAGTGAGAGGACAAGAGGCACAAATCAAAGTACACCAAATTCCATGTAAACATAAGAAAAAGCTTTTTTTTTTTTTTTTTTTTACTATGAATGTGGTCAAACACTGGAAGAGGCAGCCCAGAGATGCTATGGAGCCTCCATACTTACTCAAGACATGACTGGACACAGCACCAACCTGTTCTGATTTGAACAGGGAGGTTGGACTGTATGATCTCCAGAGGTCTCTTCCAATCCCAGCAAAAATTCTTTGATTTGCTAAATACATGCCCCATTCTAGTCCTGAATATATCTCTGTTATGCACGCCAAAGATACATTTGGATTTTTGACAGACTTTTCACCACATCAATGTGAAGGCATTGCCATTGTATATTAGGATGTGTAAAATTAATGTAAATATAACTGAGAAGACCAAGAGATTGAATCACGTGTCATGTAGGATTCTGGGGGACGCTGGCAGGAAAACAAGCATTGCAGTAGAAGAGTAATTGTCAAATAATGGTATGTCAAAGCTCAACTTTTACCAACTCTAAATCATTTAGTGTATATCAGTGTAGTTCCCTTGACATGTTTCTTTGGGTCCTGGAAAGAAATGAATAGCCCACTGTATCTTGTATATGCAATGCAGGGGATAATTTGGACAAAATTATGTAATGTTTTTGAAAACATGACAAGAAAATTAAGGATGAAGAAACTCCAGAATGACTTTATGAATGAAAAGAACCCGCAATTGCTTTCCATCCCTTGACAGATGTTACTTAAACTGACATACTATATCATACAACAAAGCTTACAGGGGATATACAGGATTATGAGAAAATGTATAAACCACTATCATTACTGTAAAAAAGTCTTTTATTCTACACAGAGAGACAAAAAGAGTAGGGATACTTTTTAGGAAGAACTTGATGTAGAGTATTGTACCAGTATTTTCAGGAATTAGCAAAATTAATCTATTAAAAAAGAAAAGAGTGAAGTTAAAAAGAAAGGAGAACTTTCTGCTGTATCCCAATCCCACACAATCTTTCCCCCTCTTCTCCTGCCTTTGTAGCATCTGGGAGACTTACCTATTTTTTAAAGTAAAACCAAGAAGACTCTCTCCTGCCTTCTTTGGTACAGAGAAGTAAAATAATTGGAAGGGGAGGAAACAGTCATTGTCAAGAAATGGTAGGTGAAGAAATGAATATGCCTTGGCTAAAACATTCTCAGTTCATCTTAGAGGGAGGTTTACAGCTTAGGATTGCTGCAGAGAGCACAAGCCTCCACCCATCACTGGTTTTGCTTCTGACTTTGACAGTTCCCTGCTTTTGATGTGTGTAAAAAACAGAGGCACTGCACACAGGGAGTTAGGAGGATGCCTCAGAACCTCAGTCCTTCTCCAAAGCAGCCTTTGGAGATCAGAAATTTAGGTGTCAACCCCAATGAAAGAAGAAACCCTCAAGAAAGTAGGGCTTAGTATATGCTCTTACCAACCTGTGTGACAAAGCAAGTAGAACACCATTTTGGACCAGATGAAACTTCAAAAATTCACAAAATCTCTTTTTAAAAGATTAATTTCATTCTGAGGTACAGACCTTAGCTGTAATGAAGCTGCAAACCCATAGTTTGTCACAGCCAAGTTCAAGTCTGGTGTAATGTGTCTAAGTTTTTTGCGCATCCATAGGTCCTTTGCTTTTTTCTACTTGATTTTTGGCATTGCATTCAATATGAAAGCATCACAGAAGGGTCACTGAATAACCAGAGTGGATAGATAGAGTATAGCAGTAGACAGATGATAAAGATTTTTCCCCACAGTCAATACTGGTGTCCGGGACATATTTTTTACTAATTTGTTTTTTAATGCATTGCTACCTTATAAAAAGGTTTAATATTGATTGATTTTTAATAGCATGGGTGTTCTCTTGTGCTAAAGACTTCTTCTTGCTTACTTTTGTTGTAAGGATCATGAGAAAATAAACAAGAAACAAAAAGGCATTTTAACAGGATACTTGGAAGTATTTAACAAAGAATCATAGAAACAAGTTAACTTTTCTTTCTGTTTATCAAATTATATGAGGATTCAGGCCAAAAGAGCAATTGTTATTAATAATTTAATAAGTTAAATAAAGTTTCTTCTTTTTTGCCAGAAGCTTCAAAAAGCATTAACAGTGTTAAAGCACTCTCTTGCCATTAATTCATACAGATTTGACACTGATACCCTAAAAAAAAAAAAAAAAAAAAAAAAATTCATCAATATTAAAATATCTCCAAACATTTCCAGATCTTTGTATTTGGAAAGCTGCCACTACTCCCATTTCAACTGCCATACTGAGTCTGCTTTGCAAAAGCTACCTCTTGACATTTTGCAGAACAGCCTCTAATCGTCTAAGGAAGCTCTGGATTGAGATTAGTATCCACAGCAGAAAGGAATCTACAGACACTACTGTGTGCGAGTAATGCTGTGGGCGTTCATCCAAGCTCAGGAACGAGTGGAATGTACCCCTTCTCCAAGGTATGGGTGAAAAAACATCACTGAAGTGGAGTGGAACTGAAGTAAGAGAGAAGCTCACATATATGTTTTCCATCTGTATGAAAATGACTGTCTACTTATTAAAAAATATATTGGGAGCCAATATTTTAATTATTCACTGCATTTATTTGCTTCTGATGGCATAAATAATCTATCATCTTAGCGTGCCAAACAAAAAGTTGGAGGAACATTTCCACTTCAAGTCAAACAAAAAAAAAAAAAATAAACCAACGTAATGGAACTTTTCTGTGAACTCACATAATGAATTTCTTTGTTTAATTAAACACTTCAGCAAACCAAATACCTGAATTTAAATTGCTGTTTATTATGGCTTCCCCTCGGATACAGGTGAAAGACTGCATAGACATATGTTTTCCACGGTGACTGGCATTACCAAGCAACCTGATGGAGAGCTGACAACACCTGGCAAGCAGGGAATAATAAGGTAAATAAATTATCGGCAATATTAAGAGAACCCAGTTACGAGCCTCACCTTTACTTTGGCCTGAGACGTCTGGGGCTTTTACTTGGGGAAAAAAATAGAGACAACAGCATCCCTTTTTACCTTCAGCTTTCCTCCTGTGTGTGTGGGTGGGCGTGTGGGTTTATACGTGCATAATCGCACGCAGACTGGTGCTTAAACACATTTCTGTGTCCGAGGCTCCATGATGCGCTTCCCACCGTGCTGGGAAGGAGCGGGACAGGAGGGGGAGCTCTCGCCGCAGCCGCCGGGCGGGGATGCCGCTCCTCGGGCCGGGGGCGGCGGGGCCGCGGCCCCTTCGACCGCCCGCCGTCCCCGCCTCCCGCCGGGCAGCACCGCGGCTCCGGGGATGATCCCGCTTGTCCCGATTTTGCCTCTGAAAACCGGCACGATGTCTACAGAGTGCCCCCAGAGCGCCGTTCGCTTGTTGCTGCTGCCTTCTAAAACCTTTCGCTTTGATGCCGTCGTGCTGCTTTACATATTTAGCAGCTGGAAAAATCAGGCCTGCTTGTTTATCTCATCCTCCCCAGCAGGAAAAAACAGAGAAGAAATAGCTCATTAATAATATTAAAGAGACTTCTGCATTAATAAAGGCCAAGATGAAGAACTTGAAGCAAAGTGTTTCTTTTGTGTTACCTAAAAAGCAGCTCTGGTATGTGGATACCTTTAAAAACATTTAAACATTAGTAAATAGGAGTATGAACAATAGAATATAAATTAAATCTGGGGTGATTTATTTTAGGCAACTCATTTATACATGTAATTTTATGAACGATACATATTTTTCAGAAGTCCAAATTACTGTGCTTGCAAAAAACCCAAGTGCAAATTCAAAGCTGGAAAAAAATCTGTGATAGAACAAAAATAAGGAGCTTGGTAAAATGTGGAGCCTTGGGTATAGAGCATGTGCTTGAGCAACGGAAGGAAAAGCTCAGGTTCTTGCCACAACTTAGAGACCACCCAAAGGCAAAATCCCATAGTTTCGTCCCAGTTTTAAAAGTGACCAAAAAACCAACCAGCTTCAAACCCTTGAACCATCATGACAGCAAGAGACTTTCTCTACTGCACTGTAGTTAGAGCACACTCTAAGAGATTGATTTTAAATCACCTTGGAAATTTCACAAGGAATTTGGTCTCATTAAACTCAGGAGTAAAATCTTCATGGATTCCCACACGATCAGGGTTTCATCTTTGGCTGCAAACTGCTCACAGATACCACATGCCCCGGTATCTCTGTTCCCTAAAATAAATCTGAGCAGTTCTATCGATCCAATATGTCACCTTTATTCACCTGTTTAAGACGTTTGCAGAATCCATACTGAGAACTACAGAACCAGGATTCTTTACCAAAAATTCAGGTTTTTATACAAAAAATATGTGGTGCTGCCAGAGTTCAGTAAATGTGTTCAATGTTAGAGTGCCTGTAATGTAAATAGCAGATTTATTTTCTCCTAACTTTTTGGAGATGTTCAGATCAATGCCATTGTATGGCTGACAAATGTGTGGCTTCCATAGATTCTGATATTCTGCCTCCCCTTATGAATTCACGAGTTACCACTAAAACCTGAAAGTGTTCCTTTTTGTTAGTCATTTCCCCACACTTAGTAACAAGCGGAATAATTAGATGGTTTCCAAAACTTATTTCGGTACCTCTGATGTGTGTCAGATAACATCTGAGCACTCTAAATGCATGAACTTCTGTGTTGACAGTTGATGGTCCTCCATATGCTGCCACTAGAAGAACAACTTCCCAAGAATATGCAGTGTAATAACATGCAACATATAAAGGTAATAACAGCTCTAGAAGAGTAGGAATCATGACAGTTGCAGAAATAACCTGCTGTCAGATGGAGATATTATTATTAGGGCACAGAGAGGTAGAACTTTTGTATCCGTCCCAGTCCTACATTAAATACTGAGAAAAACAGGGTATGTTTTAAGACTGTGGCTTTCATCTGGTGGTTGACAAGGTACTAGGGGACTGGAGGTTCTTTTTAAAGAGCTTACCAGAAGTAGCTGAGAAAACGAGCCTACTGTCAGGAGAAATAAGTTCACATCTCCATTCAAAAGTATTCAGAAAAATACTGTGAAAAAACCCCAGCTGAATGCTTTTGGTGATCAAGAAGTGAGAATCAGCATTCAGAACTGGTAGCAAAAGGGGTGGGAAGTGCTTCAATTTGCAGCCAAACCTTCAGATGCTAGTCAGGGAAACCGGAATGACAGACTTGATCCTGAAGAAAATTCATTCTGGTCTACTCACTGTAACCTGCTGTAGTCACATCACCTAGGCTTGCAAATACTTTCTGCAAAGTATCTTCCAATATTAAAGGAAGTTCTGTTTATGCTGGGAGTTTGAGATTAATCTTTTTGTCAGATTGTCAACTCAAACCTGTTAAATTTATGCAGTGCTTAATGGAACAGTGTCAGGGTTTTTTTACAATACACATAGAAAGTGTTGAGAAGTAGTCCTCTGATGTTTCACTGAACAAGAACCATTTAAGGCAATACTCTGTTTAGCAAGAAATTTTAAGGTTTTCCTTAAAACTCTTCCATCCTCTCTACAGAGGAACTAGCCATATGTCTAATACAAGAGCTAGTTTTGCCTTTTTCATTAGAATGACTTAATGTATCAGCAAGGTGGTGGCTGCTCAAAGCAGAATAGTTGTCTGAGGTTGGCTGGCTTTTTCTAGCCAAAGGTTTCAAAGAGCCATGTGAGGCTGTGTTTAAAAGAAACTTCCCCTTGTGCTGTCTGTCTTATTGTGTGAAAGAATACACTGAGATTCTGGGACTATCTCCTGTACTTAATGAGAGCTCAACTGTACTGATTTGTTTGTAATAGAATATGGTAAGGAAAACACAGAGGTGAGGTTGCTGCTGGTGGTAGTAGTGGTGAGGCACAGGAGGAGGGAAACGTCCCTACTAGGCACCATCCTTTGAAGGTTATCTGTAGTCAAAAGTTAGTTTCCACAAGTTTGAGAAATCACTGTATTTTAAATTCTACAAGCAAAAATAAACCTTGCTTTCTTCTCATGCTTGCTGCTTGGTGGGTTTGAGCCCAGACCTTGTGCTCCTGGGGTGCGCAGAATGGACCAAGCCCACAGCACGAGCCCTGCTACAGCTGAACTCCTGCAACTTTTTGCTGTCAGCAGAGCCTTCTCGAGGTTCTCTGCGAAAAACAAACGACCAGGGCTGGGTTTTTTTCCAATATCTATCTGCCTGATTCTTTTAGGCAGCGAGGGGAGTGGCAGCACCTTCGCCCGGCAGCGGCCGTGACCTTACCACTGCGGATGTGCTCTAGGATTTTACAAGCTCAGTCTGGTTGCTATCTCATCTTTTGATGCTCGATGCTCTAACAGCTGAGACTGTGCAAAATCCCCATTTCTTCTTATTCTTAAAGTCACGGAGGAAAATGTGCACCGTGTCTCTAGAAATCACTCTGACAAGGCAGGCAGGCAGGCAAGGCTCATTTTAGTAACGAAACGAACAAAGTTGTGCTCAACTTTTCATGTAAAAAGTGCCAGTGATTTAAAGCTTCGGAAACAGAGAATGTAAATTAAATATTGTTGCACGCAAACCGAACTTGTCTTTGACAGGCTAAACAGAGATTTTTATGGGGAGCCTACTCATGCCCACACGGAACGCAGTTTATCTTTTCACTGTGGGTTTGGGTGTTTTTATAAAAACACGTATCATTTTAAGGTGTACCGCCGTTGTAATGAGAAACTCCGTACGATTACAATTTTGACTATCCGAACAATGGACACCCCCGTGCCGTAATGTGTTGTATCGGGTAATCAGGGACTGCCAGGAAAAGAGGGAAAGCAGAGCCTAGGAATAATCAATGTATCGCCCACAGTGTGTGCTGTAATCCAGCACCTCCTCGCTGAAGCGCGTCCCACCAAACCATTCATCCGCACCTCCCCGCTGCAGATAAAGGGAAAACCAGGAGTGATCAGGGGAAGAGCCTCGGCTGAAAGCGGCGGGGACGGGACGGGACCGGACGGGACGGGAGCGCTCGGGACGGGACGGGTCGGCTGCGTAGGAGGCACAGGCCGGGCGGACCCCTCGGATGTTCGTGGGGGGCACCGGGCCCCCCTCCCCATCCCGGGCTGGGGGCGGGGGCGGGTGCGCACCGCCCCCTCCTCTCCGCCGCGCTCCGCTCCGCCCGGTGCTCGGCGCCTCCCCCCTCCCCGGCTCCCATGGCGGGCAGCGGCGGCCGATTCGGTGCCGGCAAGCCCCGCCCGCCGGCGGTCCGGGGCCGGCCTCCCCCTTCCCTCCGCCGCCCCCTCCGCGGCAGCCCGCCAGCAGCGCCACAGCAGGCGCGGGGCCGGCTCGCTCCGCGCTGCCTCCCGCCCGCCCGCCCCGCCGCTCCCATGCGGGCCGGCGGCGAGGCAGAAGATGGCTGACTCGCCGGGGCACCCGCGCCCCTGCCCGCCCGCGCCCCCCGCCCGCCCGCCGCCGCCGCCGCCGCGCTCCCCCCGGGCCCTCCGCGGCGCCGCCTGCCACCACTGAGAGCCGCCGCCGCCGCCCCCCCGCGCCCCTCCCGGCCCCCCCAGAGCACCAGCAGCCATTTCATCTCCACCACCACCACCACCAAGTAGGCGCAAAAAATGGCAGAAATGGAGAAAGAAGGGAGACCTCCCGAAAATAAAAGGAGTAGGAAGCCGGCTCACCCGGTGAAGCGGGAGATCAACGAGGAGATGAAGGTAGGTGCCTGTGATAGGGACGGGACCGGGGTCCCCCCCCGCAACCCCCGCCTCCGAGCATGGAGATGAAATAAGAAAGGATCTCTTGTCATTTTTTTTTTGTAGGATGCACTGAATGTGTCTCAACTCCGCCTCCTGGGCTGCAAACAGAGACGAATTCACAGGCTGCAAATCCTGTTCATTGACCAGCTTTATTTATTTTTTAAAAATAACTCTCTCGTTGGGCTTTTAAGCTCCTCGGGTGCCAATGATGAGCCTTTTTTTTTTTTTTTTTCCCCTCTTTCTTTCTATAGCCACCCGCTCAGGTAGCTGCGAAGCCCTTAAAGTTAGGAAAGAAAGGGATCTCTTTTGAACGCTGTATTTCTGTCCTTTTTCAGTAGCCAGCTGCAACTGTGTAATTAAATTGTCAAAGTGAAACGTTGCGGTCTGAGCCGTGCATCAGTCAGGCGCTTCAGCGCGGAGACCCCTTTTCTCTCCTTGCCCCTTTCGCCTCCTCCTCTGCTGCACCGCTTCGCTCCGCGGCTCGCGGCAGCGCAGAGGTGTCGCTGGAAGGTGGCTTGTCCGAGGCTGCTTTTGATGGAAGTGTATTTACGCGCGGAGGGCTGTCCTGCTTGATAGGAACCGGTGCCGCTCCAGCTGTGCTCTGGCGGCCGCTCCAGATGTTGGGATGGCTGCGATGGCACAAACCCGCTATTTTGGAACTTCTTTTATCATTAGGTCGCTGTTCCAGGCTGGACCGGTCCTATTTTTTGCGGCGGTGTTCCATGTCTGTTCCCTGTCTGTTTGTTTGATGTCTCTAATTCCCCAAAGTTGGTAACAATGTATTGCTAGACTTCAGCTGAACTTGTTGTTAAATGCGCAGATAAAGTGACTAAAACAGCGTAGTCTGGCTGAGATAAAGCTGCCGAGATTTAATTTGAATATGTCATTTATTAAAAGGCTGTTTTTAAGTGGAAGACTGCCTGGAAAATGTCACTCGTTCACATAGTATGTATACTATATAGGCGAGTGTATAAATATGCATGATGCCTAGTGAAAATATCTTTGCTTTCCGGAACATTGATCTCCCCATATAAAATTAAACGGGAATGCGCCATCCCCTCCCATCTCCCCTCTTTTGCACACCACTAATTTCGGTTAGGTGCCCTTTCCTGCCCAAGGCAGGCGTTCTTGTTCTTGCTGCCTGTGTAATGAGTGTGTACATGGTTCTGTGTGCACTTCAAGTGTAAATGTGGACAAGAGTAGTATTAGGGGCACAAACAAAATAATGTGTTGGTGCATCTCTTTGGAAACAAACTGTAGTAGCTTCAAGTCCAGAGGAGCTCCCGCTTTTTTTGTGAGATATGTGACACATCCTATTTTCAGAGAGGGCTCTGTGCAGCCACCGGAGAGTCATTGCTCATTGTAATCCCACATAGTTTTGAGGACTGCAGAGGTCTGTAGTACAGGGCATTGGCCCCTCAGAGCATCGCCTAATGCGATCTATATGGATTGCAGCTTTTAAGTTTCATAGGTTCTAGAATTACAAATTAGCTAATTTTAATCAAAACATGTGAAATGTTATCCTGGCTGGATATAAAGGCTGACTGTGCTGGATCCTCTGGGTTTGTTTTGTTTACTTTGGCTGCAGGCACACTCAGCGGTTTGGGAGATAGTTGTTCTTCTACAGTATAACAGATGTTTGTCTGAAAGGGTGAGGAAGAAACAAAAACAACATTGTGTGAAGGAGAAAAATTACACAATTTTAAACTAATGCTTTGGTATTAAGCACTAGCATTAGCCTTCATGTAGAAAGTTTCTTTTTTTTAATCATGGCTAACTGCTTAAGGTTAGGAACCTCAAGATTTCAGCTGACTTAAAAACTAAGGGTGTGTAGAAAGGACATTTTGAACCCATGTAATTTCTGGTTGAGAGTGAGACAGCTGATGGCAGAACCTTCCATAGCCCACCTTTCAGCATAAACTATGCTCTATGTGCTATGCATTTTTAGTAGGGCTGTTGGTTGCTATCATCTAAGAAGGGGAAAAAGAGGGAGGAGGCAAAAGAAGTAGTTTGAATTTTTGACTGGTTGAGAAAGTTAAAATCCTGTGGTGATCATTTACCCTTTTTCTTTACTGCTGAACTAAGACGTCTAGTTGTTCTTAATAAACCCGGAGAATACAATAATGTAACAAATTGGTTACAGTGTGCAAAATGTTTGCAGTGAAATGACAGAGGGAGCACAATGTGCCCTTGTGTAGGTTTGTATCTATAATGTTCAAACAGGCTGGCTGTTTCCCTTCATCTGAACTGCTTTCATCTGGACCAGTGTAAAATAAGCTCTGGTAAGTAATCACAGCAGAGCAGAAAGAAAGGAATGTATACAGCAATAGACAGCCTAAGCTGTAAAAACTGTAACCTGAGTATCAGCAGCAGATCAGATATCAAGGCTTTAAGGTAGGGGAAATGAAAGAGATGAAGGGGAGGAAAAGACGAGAGAGGGAATGGAAAAGTCAGCTTGGAAAGTAAGGGAGAAGTAGGAGGGCCCCCTCAGGGAAATTTGGCTCAGGGGTTAGGGAATTTTATCATGGTGTACAGTGACCTACTCAGGTTTCAGCCCACGTTGGATCAAATTGTGTCCCTTTGCTAGCAGAAAGAAAAAGGACTGGTGTATATGTGATTTCTTTCCCCCCCCACACACACTTTGGATAATAAAAAGGCCATTGGTACAAGTGTCTATTTTAAGTACAGTAAATTCAAGGCACTATGAATGAGCAATAATATTACTTCATCACAGAGACTTCCTTTGAGATTTGCTGTTTGATACAGTCAGATATTTACTCGAGAAGGATCACAACACCTAACTGCTTGCTTTAGTGTTTTCCAACAGTAGTGTCACAGCTTGGTTTTAACATGACTGGATGGATATTCAGGTTGCTCGCTCTTTCCTTATGCCAGATATTGAGTTACGTTTTTGTTATCTCTAACCTAATGTACACGATGGTAATAACAAATTTTAATTTGATACAATGTTGTGTGCAAAAAGTACATGACTCTGCACAGTTTTCTGATATTACGTTTCAATGAAAAATATATTCACGAGGAACTGTTTTGTTACACTGTGACCTTTACAGCCACTCTTTCGTATTTTCTAGTTGTTTTTTCTTTTGTCCTCCTTCGGATGAGACTTTCCAGTTTTTCTTCCAGAGGTAGCATTCGCCTTGTGCCTTGGAGGAAAAGCAGATGGTTATTCTGAAATTCAGTTTGGTGCCATTTTCACTTGCTGATGAACAACAGAACACCTCATAAATCCAAACCTTTTGTCATCAGGGAACCTACTACTGTTTTAAGACCAAAATATCTGCAAAAGTTTAATTGATGAAAGCAGTTGTCTAGGCACAGTGGTGGATTCCCCCATCCATCCCTCCTTGCCTTATTTCCATTTGCCATCCTGCTGCCAGGAAGCAGTGCTGCTCAGGAGGAATAGCTAGGTGCTCTGCAATGCTGTGAGGTGAGGTTACATCCAGTACTGAATTGCACTGGAAGTTCTCCTGCACAGATGAGGCAATGTATCCATGTGTCTCTAGCAGTTGAAAGGTAAGCAATTAATTTGCGTTGTAATTTCACAGGGCTGCTCCATGTGCCCAAGGAGTTTGCTGTCCATAAATATTCTCAATAACTAATTTGTATCTAAAACTGGGCTTTGTTCCTGGTGCCTAGAGCTTAGGGCAGCCCCATCTGTTATCATTGAATAGTAAACTCATCAGAATATCTTTCAGTTTAGTGTTTAAATAGTCCCTGTTTGGCATTTGAAAGTACTACTGTCAGAAGGAGGAAAGCGGTGAAGCAGGCGTAGCAGCCCTGTGCCTGGAGCGAGCCAGTTTGCTCAGAGCGCTCGGAAGATTCCAAGGAAACGCCTCCCTTCTCTCCTGAAAAGCAAAAAATATCTTTGGGAAAGTAGAAAAACAGACAGACTTTATCAATTGCATTATTTCAGGAGACCAAGGTTTTTCTGTGGAGTATGTATGGAAGTTTTGTGGGATGGCTGCAGAGGGGTTGCCTGTCTGCACAGGGAGCCTCACCTGGCAGGGCATTGCAGAAATATGCTTCCCCAAACAAAGTGGGTTGTACAGAGCCAAACGTACATGGGAGGACAAAGGAAAGCAAAGCATAATGGAATTGTGCTTCCTGATAGTGTAAAGGTCTAATCACAGAATTCAGTATGGTGACAGCATAAACAAGCAAAGAATGTGAGGGCTGGGAAAAAAGATCCAAGTTTGTATAGTGCCCCTAGAAACATTTTTATTTCCTTGATGCAGTGAAAGTGAAAAGTGAGTTTGTGGGGCTCTGCGCTGAGTAGGTTATGCAGGCAAGGAAATGGAGTGGAGCCACTATGCTTCCTCCCAGATCTGAAATAAACATTCAACAGTAAAACCTAGAAGAAAATGAGTCTGACAGACTCATGCTCCCCTGTGTTTCCTGCCTCCATGTTTGCCAGGCCTCATTCGGTGAAGCCAGGTCTTGCCCCCTGTGAATAAGGTTCATAGAGAAGGAAAGTCAAGAGATCTAAGATGGAAAGACATGCATGGCATAGCTTGAGAATGTATTAATTAGCAAAGATTTGGAGAATTGATGCCTTGTAATCTAAAAAATCAAACTGTACGCGTACTGTTATGATGAAATGAATCCTGAAGTGGGAATAAACGTGATTATATTTTTACTGCCTAGCATATAAGTCAGACTCAGGAGGGAAACTGCAGTCTAGCGAGTCAACACACTCTTCTTCATCTTTCAGGGGAATAGGGAGCAAATTCAAGTAGAAATACCAATGAGCATAACAGTTAGTTATCCTGGCTCTTCCAGGAGGGAAGTAGTACAAGAATAGAGAAATCATACAGTTAAAACACAAAAATTACACATTGCCCCACAGTGATGATAAGTGTTTTGGGACGTAGCAGTGGGCAAAAGCTGAATTGCCATCTATTGGGAAGGAAGGGCTTTGGCTGTGGTGTGTGACTGGGGCCACTGGAGCGTTTTTGGGCTGATTTCTTTGGCAGACATGAGCTGGTTGTGCCGCAGCCGTAGTGAGTGCTCAGGCAGTCAGCAGCTGTAATGGTGCTCTGTCAGCTAGGGAAGAGCAGGAGGTTTGGCTCCTGTGGGATGTTAACCAACTGCCTGGGTGCACTGGCAGCTGCAGAGGGGACTGGTGTTTCCACTGTGGTCTCAAAAGCTTGTCTGCTTGGTGCATGGTGTGACAGAATGAGCATGGAAGGACGTGCAACAGGATTTCTGTGGTTTTCTTCTCAGCTCTCATGCTGACCCACGCTGTGGGTGGCACCAGGGCTCCGTCTCTGTTTTCGTGCTGGGGACTGAGCATTGCCTCTGCACCTGGCTGAAGTTGGGCTCCATGCTGTACATTTGCAATGAAATCTATGGGTCCCTGCAGGGGGGCTCCTGTTGGGCTAAGGGTCCCAGCTTAGCAGTGTAATTGCTGACCTGAGATGTTATTGATTATGAGTAAGGTTTTCTCTCTGTGCTAGTCTTTCACATCATCCCAGCCCTTTGGCACATCTGTGGGGTTGGGGTGGCAGCCTCATCCTGCAGACACTCCACATCCTTTTGGGGAATGAGTCTGAAAGTAGGCATGGACTGCCTTAATGCCTCTGCTGTCCTGTTCCTGCTGAAGCTTTGAATTGCAGCTCCTTGCACATCCTCCATCTGGTCATCCACACCTGCCTTCACATCTCCTCCGTGGTCTTTGGCAGCAGGTCTATTATCTACCTCTGGCTTCTGTCTAGCTTACTTGATCACTGCTGCTTCTGCTTTCCTGCTCCAATGTTGAGTCCACATTCCTGCTTTTCTCAAACCTCAGTGTTACAATCATCACCCTTCCTTTCACTAAGCCTTTGACACTTGTATATCTTTCAGTGATGTTCTGTTCTGCATGTACAGGTTGTGTATTAACATGCTTTCTTCCTTTTCTTAGCTTCACCAAGGACTGGTCATTGTCTCTCTTATTTTTTTCTTTTTCTTCTTTCCCCCCTTCCCTGCATGCACACAGAGAAAAATTATCTAATCATTTGTGTTTTGGCTATTGCCACCAAACTGGTCTTTACAAATCCCGTCTTGTTACCATGTCTTGAATCCATGTGTTTTGTGTCTATCATTGAAATGGAAGAAGGGGAAATACATGAAAACAATGAATTAATAGTGGTGAGCTTCAGGGCAGTGGCTTCAACATGATCTCAACTGTCAGGGTGTTAGACATCTCTGCAAATGGGTGTTGTAGTCAGGAGTCTGAGGGAAGGTGATGTTCTTTGGATACCCATCTATGCAATAGAGTCAGTGTGGAAAAAAAACATTTCTCAGGTTTGACACTCAGCTTGCTAAGGATGGGGTCATGCTTTCCGTTTGCTGTGAATAAAGTGTGGTGTAATGGAGCTCTGGCTGTTAGTCACTGAGAGAATGGTATTAAGGGTGACTTGCATCATTGTAGTAGGTAAGAAATTATGGAAGAAAACGGCTTAACTGTTTTCTTCTTTTATAATTTTTTTTAGATCCAAGCCACCCTTTTTTGGGAAATCGGTGTAAAAGGTGCTTACCTTTGTTATTGCTGGCATGCAACCTTGTTGTACTCTCATTGAAGTTAGTAGAAAAGACTCCATTGATTTACTATTTTATAAAAGAGTCAGATCTCTGTGATGAGTGATTTTGAAATCCAGTGTATTTTTTGTCAGTATAAATGTTCATTTTGGTACATCACTTATCATGGATAGTTTAAATGAGACATGGCTTAAACTTGGTGCCATCACAAACCCAACCATCATTTTGACTACATTTCGAAGGGACAGATGCATGTATGAATTTTCAGGAAAAAACAAACATACGTACAACCTTGCTTATGTATTCCTTGACAAGTAATTAGAAATTATTCATTATCTGAGTTGATCAGCAGTGCAAATAGAACACAAAGCATCCACAGGAGGCAAATTTAGAGCTACTCAATTAATTTGGTTGCATGGGGTAAATCGGTAAGATTTTGTCTGTTGGTCTCTACCTTGCTAGATTAGTCTCTAGGGCTGTGTCTCCATAGTTGAAATTTAGCAAAGCAAGGGAAGCTGGCAGATCTTGCCTTTGGGACTCCATGGGCCCTTTCAGGTCATTTTGAGTGTGTTGCAGTGGTGAGATCTGACTCCCCAGGTCCAGGTCATTTTGTTATTGGTTTCCCATGGGTTACAAACAGGGTTGGTGCCTTTGGCCTCTTGAATGCTGGGAGAAAAGTTTTCTAAAAAGCTAAAAAAAAACCCCAAACCAAAACACTAATGAAAAACAACTTTCAGAAATTTTTTTCATTTTGCTAGTATTTAAAACACAGCACTGCATCATTCAAATCACCTAAGTAGTTGTTAGCCACATTTGCACTGCATTGTACTCATTGAAAAGTGTAGTAGTGGCCTAATTCACGTATTATACTTATAATGCTGAGTCTAGAAGCAGCGTTGGGATGATGGAATATTTTTGAGCAATCTGGGGCTGCACAGGACAGCCACAGAATTGTGACTTCCATCAGATGGTAAGGTGAAAATGCAGAGAGGAAAAAAGAAAAGGAAATGGATGCTTTAGGGGTCTGCTCTGGGGTTTTGTTTTGGGTTTTCTTTTCCTGAAATGTGTTTGTAGCATAATTGCACAGATGATACTCTTGGAAGAGTACAAATTGCTTGTGTTTATTGCTTATAGCTGCTTTAGAGCGCTCCTTGAGTGACAGGAACACCTATGTAATCTGGTGTGATGAATGAGCCAGGAGCAGTGCAGCGCTCCAAGGTTCTGGGACACAGCGCCTGCTGTAGCTTTGAATTCAAAAGCAATTATCATCTGATTAATTTTATTTATTTGTTTAAATGACTGGAGAATTGCTGTGTTCTATCATTAGACTTTCTACCACTCAAAAATTAAGCTAGAGCAGTTACTAGACAAAATCTGGCAACCTGCAAATTTGACATTCACCATTTGCTTTGAATTGGTGTTGTATTCTCCTTATTCCTTTGCCAGAGTCCTGGGAGGCAGTGCTTATCAGAAGCATTAATTTAGATGTCAAGATCTTGGAGGAATATGAAGTTTGGAATTTGTTCTAGAAGAGTGTTAATAAAAAAAATTGCAAAAACCAAATAGAAGGGCTCTGTGTGTGGCTTTTTTGTTTCAACTTATAGTTGTCATACTACTTTAAACTGATCTTTGCCATTGCAATAATTTGTTAGCTGTTTTCCTTTGGTAGTTTCCTAAATCCATAATCTGTGGAGCTCTGTGGTGCTATTTGGTTTCAGAAAGCTTTGTTGCCTGGCTGCAGATTTCTTAACTTACTCCATTAAATCTCCTGGCCCAGTAATGAGCATTTTCTACAGAAATATTTTTGCCTCATGACCTAGAGGACATATTTTTAATAGAAATTGAGGGTTATGACAGTCATGTTCCATACTCTATATTTCCATACAAACATAAAATGTAACCACTCAGCCGCTTGGAAATTGGTTTGAAAATAAATATGGCAAAATTGAGAAAGGTTTTCTTAAACAAATATAAGAAACATTTGTATGAAAAATGATGGTAGAATGCTTTCACAGTGAAGAATCTTTAAGTGCTTCGACTATGCAAGGGCTTATAGCTGAGAAAAAACGTCTGCTGTGATTTTATTTGATTTGGTTCATGGGCACCTCAAGGAACTGTAATTGTGTCAGTGACCTGCTCCAGCTGAAAAGACTGTAACGCAGTAAGATTGATTAACTGCTGGCTGGAAAAAAAAATCCTGGTTTTCTGTTATTCTCTTGCTGCAGTCTTAAATGTTTTATGGCAACACAGACAAGTTTGTGTGAGGAATGTATGTTAAAATATTTCTGACATTGAATGTCAGAGCAAAAGTCATAAATAACTCTCCTTTTCATTTTCTTTAAATTACAGACATATGAGTCTCTGTCATAATTACATGTGCCAGTCGGAGATTTAAATGCGTTTCACTTTATGCACTTGAGTTATGAAATGAACATTAGTCTTTGAGGAGGTGGGCCAAACCTGACACTTCCTCATGTAGCACAGATATGGTTCGATTTATGCAGTCCTCCCTTCCTTCCAAATGGTTATTGATTACATAAATAAGTAGGTAATTTTTCTCTTTCAGAACTTTGCTGAAAACACTATGAATGAGCTCCTTGGCTGGTATGGTTATGATAAGGTAGAACTGAAAGATGGAGAAGATATTGAATTCAGGAACTACTCAGCAGATGGGGAAAGCCGCCAGCACATTTCTGTTCTCAAAGGTAACGAGACTTCATGTTTCTGTGTTCATGTAAAGAAGGATTAATAGCTCGACCTGTCTGATTGGTGTTGATTGCAAAGCATGTTCTGCTGCTTGTGTCTTGGTTGCTTTACATAAAAATACCTGAGAGTACCTTGTGGTACAGGGAAGCCCATAGGCTATGAGGAAAGTCACATAACAAATTAGCTGTTGGTCTATTGATATACTGTTATATATTCATATATATCTTCACAAATAATGCCTTTCATGTGTCAGTTGAAAGCCATGTGCCTGTGGTATCAATAAACTACTCACAACTGGAGAAAGGAAGGAGTACTTAGCAGGGTGGCCTTAAGGAACCCTTTTGCTTCCCATACTAAGGCTGGTTGGTCTACAACTTTTTAAAGTATTGAAAGATTTTAAACTGGAATAGTCACACATGTAGGAACAAGTGTGAATGCTCACAGAAGGCTTCTCATCCATGTTTGTACTATACGGTCTTCTGCACTGTGGTAGAAATTTTCCATAGATGAAATTTCTTTGAGACATTGCTGAATCTTTGTGATTCAAAATGTAAAGGGTGAGAGCCTTTTGGTTTGTTCGGTCATTCAGGTTTTGCTTTCTGACTCCTCAGTCTCAGGGAGTGGATAGGGGCTTGTCATCAGAGTAAGGAGGAAAGTAGAAAATTGCTGCATCTTTACTTATCCAACAGGAATTCCTCAAAGGTGAGGTAAAGAGAGGAGATCCCAACAGCTTTGATCCACTTGGAGTGCTACTTTTCACTGTGTTCGTGGGCAGCAATGTTTGGGTTTTCTTCCTGATAGCTAGCAGCAGCACTGTGTTCAGTGAGTGTTGCAATGAGTACTGACACCAGAGAGACCAGTGCTGAGGGACAGATGGCTAGAAAAAGGGGAAGAAATTAGAGGTAAGGTGAAACAACGTAATTGTGTTAAAATTGAATGTTTGCAGCTTGTTAGTACTATAACAACATTGGTGATCAATATTTATTTTTCATTGAAAACGTAATGTCATTAAGCTACCTTTGAAGAAACTTGTGCCTGTGTAGTAATGTACTTAATTTATTTCTGTTTTAATAAATACATCTTTTACTGAATGATTACTGACTCCAGCCTATGCTTGATGAAATTTGTGACATACTTTTTTAATAGGCACATGATACAAATCATATGTTTTATGTACCATAGATATTGAATGCCTGTGATAGGTAGAAATTTTTGGTGTGTGCTGTTTTTGGGAGGGGAAAAAGCACATTTCTTGTTCTGAGAGATGGGAGAAGAGGGAGTCCCATGGCTGAGATATATTAGAGAAATTCCTACAAATAAGAATCCTGAGGGGATTTGGAATTAAAGAATGAGAATAATAACTGTCATCATTTTATGCACACTTTACTGTGATTTCAATATTTTGTTCCTTTCTTTAAATTCCTTTCATTATTACTACTCATGTTATTTATAGAGAATAGGAATTATTTTATTCTTCAATTTATGCTTCTTGTACTGGTGAAGTCACAGCACACTGAGTATGATCATGCAAACAGTAGAAATGAAGTACAAGAATAGGATGCCATTGACTAAATCAGGCATACTAAGGCTAAGCATGACAAAATAATCCTACCTTTTACCTTCTGCAAAAAGAAAGTGTGAGTTTGATTTTGAAAAAAGAATGGAGCACTTCTGAAGATTACTGGAAAGTATCAATTTCTTTAAAAGGGAAAATACTTGCGATTTTTGTGCACTATTCTTGTATTAGGGTTAGTAATTTAATGAAGAGATTGGTGAAAGTATGTAGGGCCATTTAAGAAATTTGTGTCATACTGTACAATGTGTTCTTTGTCTTTTACAGAAAATTCTTTGCCAAAACCAAAATTACCTGAGGACAGTGTTATTTCACCGTACAATATAAACCCAAGCTACCCAGGGCTTGCCACAGGAAATGGACTATCAGACTCACCAGCAGGGTCGAAGGATCATGGGAATGTACCTATTATTGTCCCATTAATTCCACCACCTTTCATAAAGCCACCAGCAGGTAAATCCTAATGAACATGTAAAAATGGTTACTGTTACTGAAAACATCCTGAGATCACTGGATCACAATGTCTTAGCAAGAGGGCTGATTTCAAAATGATTAAAATCCAGTCACAGATTACTTTGAAAATGAGTGGGAGAGTGGCTTTAATCACTTTAGTATTCTGGAAAAACTCCTACAAATGCAATGACAACAAACTTGCATTGCTTGTGACACTTCTTATGCTGGATTATGCTCTCAACACTTCAACAGCATTTGCTTTTAGAAAAAAAATAATAAAGATTTTGTTCTGGTGAATAAAGCCTTTAACTAAATTAATGAAAGATTATTAAATTAAAAATAGTCTGCATGAAGGAAACAGTGAAAGAGACAAAGCCATCAAATCAGTATCGTGTCTTTATATCAGGTTAACAAGCTCATACTGGGAAAACTGTCTCTTGATTCCCATTGAAATCCCTGACCGCTGTCTCTCAAGGGTTTAATATGATTTTGACTCTACCCAGGAGACTGCACTGAGACGTTTTACATTTTCATTAGATTTTTATCAGGAGAGGTTTTCTAACATGCCATTCCTCAGAGTTTGCATGAAAAATGATTTATTCCCCTCTGCATGCTGCTTACTGTAATCTGTGGAAGGAGCTCTTACGGCTACACCAGGGTGATTAATTGTTCTGTTATTGTTTACTGCTCCACACAGTGTGAAAATTGGTGCATCCAGATAGGAGCAGGCTGAGTCCTGCTTCCGTGGACATCCCTGGGTATTGTTGTGGTTGTTCTTGAGTGACCAAGGCACTGAGGAATACAGGGTGACATGCAACTCCTAGCCAAGAACATCGGTTCTCCACACACGGGGCTAAAGACATGCCAGTGGGTGCCAGGGTGCTTCTGCAGATGCAGAACTGCTTGTAGGATCAGGTCCCAGGTCACCTCTGCCCTTCGTAACATTGTCTAAAGGTAGCTGCAATATATTGATTGATCCCAGAAAGTGTTTTCCTGTTGTTGGTTGTGTAATAGACTACAGTTGCCCCTCCTAAATTATTGTTATGCCATTGAGTTTTATCTCTAAAGAACTATATAATATGCTATGAATAATTTTCAAATGTTACTCAATATGTGGTCCTTGCCAAAGACTTTCAATCTATTTTATACGATAGTTGCTAATTACCAAAGCTATTTGGGTCCATTCCTGCAGCCTTTACACAGCTAAAGATCTCAGGCCATATGGGCTGGATCCTCAGCTGTTGTTGATTTGGCCTTAAAGCTTTAATCAAGGGCTTGTGCCATCCCAAGCTATTTTCCCCTCCAATCTGAGTCACGAATGAATCCAGAATGCAGAATTTGTGGTATGTGAACACAAGGCTATAGCATGCATTGTGCAAATTGCCACAGTTGCTGGATTTTTACGACACCAAATAAGCAGGAGAAGATTGAACTATGAAGTAGAAAAACAAATTACTGCAACAGTAGTTAAGTGGACACAAGGGAATTTTGGCCAAGTCAACTGCCTTCTGTTCTTTGCCTGTCCACCTACAACATATGATCCTGTGTTCAAATGTACCCCTAAGGGTAATGTGTAGAGAGAGCTTATCATAAGTCTTTTCCACCTTTAGGTTTTTAATTAATTCATCAACAATGAATAATGTTGTTGTACCTGCACAGGAGATACGAATGTATAATCTCTGCCTCCTCCGACTTTATCCCATGATTGGTAATGAGCACTAGATTACCATGACTTCTGAGCAGATGAATGTATTTATCTCACATTTGTTTTAGAGACCAAAGCTTGGGAGGATGAGAGGGGGAGGAGAATCACCACCTTTGTGGGATTTGCAATAAGCAAGGGTAGTAATGGTTTTGTTTTATCTTAGGGTGTTGGTGCCCTAGCCATGATCACCCTGAAGAGCCTGGCAAGAAACAACTGGTAGGAAAGGGAGTACAAAGGCTTCAGGAGAGCCAGTGTGCGAGGCAGTGGTCTTGGCACTGCACTTTGAGACCGTTTTGTGGGCACTACATCAAAGCAGAAAACTTCAGAGTGATACAAGGCCAGATAAGAGTAACTCTGGGGATGTGTTCTTGGAGTTCCTCGCAAGCATAGGGGGGATGACTTTGGAAACAGCACAAAGGTGCTTCTTTGACTTGAGCAGGCAAATGATTAGACTCACATCATTAATTAATAAGGTGAAGGTTGACATTTTCAGCATGGGGGACAGACAGGCTATGACTGATCTGCCACTAACACCAAAGTATTTATCCATGTTTGAGTAGATAAATGAAGTAAGGGGACAGAAGAGAGAGGCAGAAAGAGGTCAAGAGAAAGTTTCAAGGTTAAAATGCTGGGCAGAAAAAGGGATCTTTGCAGCATGTTTTGTGTGGACACACAGAGGGCAAAGCTACATTACAGGCCAGAGAGAACACCAGGTAGCAATGCACTGTAGTGACTGGGAGGCTAAGAATTAGGATGTGCCCAGAGCTTGTGAGCGGTGAGAAAAGCTTTTAGATATTGTACAGAAGTAAAATCTACAAGACTTCAATATAGCTCGAAAGGGAGTGCCCACAGGTGAAAATGACACCTAAATCATGAACCTGAAGGATGGGAAAAATGGTGCAGTCCATCCTTATTGAGCGAATAATATGGAGTGAGCACTCAGGGAGAAATTATTAAGACTTTAATTCTTGCTGTATTGATCTTGAACAGAAGGGTCAGCATGAGTAAAGAGGTGTCAGAGAGACAGGCTGAGGTATTCATTTGGACAGGAGTGTAATGGTCTGAAGAGGATAGCAGATCCATTGAATTATTAGTTGAATAATTTTGCTGATAAGATTCAATACAGGTAAGAGGAACAAGAGCAGAGCATGAGGGATGCTCACAAACCTGAAGAGAAACAAGAAGGATACTCTGCAATGTGCACTGACATAGCAATTGCAGAGGTAGAAAAGACACAGTCAGGAAGCCAAGGGAAACAAGATTTCTAGGAAGGCAAATACGATTCTTTATCAGAAACACATTTCAGTTTGAAAAAGAGGAGGAAGGAGTGCTGATCCTAAACTGTCTAGGAAGCTGTCATTGAAGATTTCAGCAGACTAGGTTTCCTTGAGCATGCTGGAAAGCTTTGGACAAGTGTTCTGCTTGCATTCATATTTTGTATGACCAGGCTAAAACTTAATATAATAAAATTACCTTTTTTCTTCTCATACCTATTGGTTTTTTTTTTTTTTTTTTTTTTTTTTTTTTTTTTTTTTTGTAATTTGAAAACCAAATAATTTTGAGCAGTCTGGCTAAAATTTTATCTTCAAGCTGTTCAGATTTCTGTTTTATCAAATGAAATGTTAGGTTCCAATTTGCTTATATGATTTTGGAAAACATTAGGGTTCTACTAACCAAATAGAAACAGCTCCAATAAAGGCACTGTCTCCTTGCTATACCTCATAATTAAACCCAAAAAAGGTTGAGTTAAATGCATGAGCCCTATGTGGTGCACTGAGTATCTACAGGCTCAGGTTATGCTGTGTCACTGGAGGATGCTAAATCCAGTCATGGGAAGTGTCCACCAGGAGAATGCAAGTTACTCAGATGTGGAGGCTGTCAGCAAGAGCACTCCCCTGATCTGCAGCACCAGGCAGATAGACCACACTGGAACAGTGCCCAAATCAAACATCACTTTATAAGTCAGCATCGGCCATCCAACCTGCATCTAGAGGCATATAAGTAGTCAATGCAGCTTCCAGAGAATTGCTGTAAAGAGTCTCCTTGTGCCTAGTAAGAGTCCATCTTGCCCAGCCAGCTGGCAACTACATTTAGACTTCACTGCAGGTTCTGAGTGATCTTCAGGGTTAGTCTTGAGTACAGCCTATTGCAACAAAGTGATCGTAAGATTAGTTCTGCTTGCTGTTAGAAGGTTCTTATTTTCTGCACAGCAATGTAAAGAAGGCTGGTGGGTTTTTTTTTTTAATTTGCTTGTTTGTTTGTTTATTTTCCCAATTTAAAAGTTGCATAGAAATAGCGAGGAACAGAAATGCAATAGCCAGGAATGGCCCAGAACTAAAAATCTCACCACAGTTGTTTGGGGTATATGGCCTTAGTATGTAGCATGCAAGCCTTTTGTTATTCTGCAGCCTTTAATGATAGAGTAAATTCGAGAGAGCACTTTGGGTGACTCTGCCCTTTTGCTCAGGCAAGTTTGGACAACTCTTGTTACCTGGGATGAAGGAAGGCTGAAATCAAGAGTAATCAAAGAAGAATGCAAAAAATTCTTGCAATGCAGGTGAGAACAAGCTGCCTCCTTCCCCTGGCACCTGCTGGAGGCTATGGTGTGTCAGTTTTCCCATTTCTTTGAGTGCTCTTTGATTTGTTTTATCTTGTGAGCCCCATGGCAGTGCCTTGGTAGGGGGGTACAGCTGCTGGTTGGTCTGTCCTTTGAGCATGAGGGTTGACAAAATCCTTCCCTTTCCTGCCTCCTCCTGTGATGCACGTGATGCAAGTGATGCACAGAGTGTGCCGGCTGCTCTGAGCATCCCAAACAAGAACTGGCTTCCTGCGATGCTGTGCTGTGAAGGGAGGTCACTGCCAAGGGACACAGTAGAAGGGGAGGCAGAAAGCATGATGACATGCAGTTGACTGAGCTTTCCACAGAGAAATAAAGTACAAGGGAAAAATAATGCTCCCTCCCAAGGTTTTCAGAAGATACTGAGTACATTTGGAGAAGGAAAGGGGATGCAAATCCTACAACCCACAGATGAGTGTCTTAACATAATATTAAGTTCCAAATGATGACTGGAGTTGTACCAGAAGTTATCAGAAACTTGTGAAGGTGAAGGAGGACTAGGCTGGAGGAATGGTATCTGAGGAGGCAAAATGTCTTAAAGGAGAAGCATTTCCAGTGCTGACTTGTAAAATCAGCCTGTGACCTAGGCTGGCAAAGCAATATCAGATTCAAATACTAAAGTACATATTTAGTTATTTTATAGAAAGAAACCAGTGATTTTCTGTGTTACGGTTTAGCATCACTTTAGAATTAAAGTTTATAGGAGATTTTGTAAATACAAGTGCAGATGAGTAACTTTGTGCAACATATGTGAATAAGCAGAGTTCCTGCCCTACAAACATTCTGGAAGAGCGTGCTGTAACCTCTCTCAATATTTAAATTGCATTGGAGGAATCTGAAAGCATAAACAATGTTTTAAATGGCATTTAGCAGGCCACTAAAAATGAATTCCAAGATCATCTGTCAAGATTCACTGAGGAATTGGATCTATGGCTACAGTAGCAAGAAGTTTGATTCCAGGCAGAACCAAATAGCAGTTTTCCTTAAGTGAAGACCACATTATTAGATCTAGTTAGCTCTGTATATGGAGGAGACTTTCATTTTACTGTGCTCTGGATCCCTCTTCAGTATTTCACAGATATCTTCTGGTTGCTGAACAGTGTTACAATTTCTCTAACTGTAGGCTTTGCCCCCTGGTAAAGACCACTGCAACAAATCCCATAGTCACTACTCTTCAAATTATTTCTCTTGTTCTCTGTTTGAAACATCATCAAATTTACAGTGGTTATAGGGTTATTGCTGCCTGGGTTTTTAAATGCTGGTGGTTGCCAGGATGCCTGCCCTATCTAGCCCACTGTTGATGTCTTTTGCTCTCTGTGGAGGGCCAAGTGTTTCCTTTGTGCTAAAAAGAAAATAATAATGTCCATGTATGCACCTTAATAACATGTATTCAAGTGTACAGGGAGTTCCCCCTCTGTTAGCTGAAATAGGTGCTTTTTTTGTTTGCATGTTTAAAACCTGCCTAAATGCCAGCTTTTGTGTTGTGCATTCAGTCCCTACTGAACTCTGCATAAGAATGTGCCTCAGCTCATGTATAGAAAACGTAGGCAGGCCGTGGTTCCCCAAAATGACTTTTGAAAAAGGGGCTGGGACATTTTGCTTTATTGGCAGAGCAATGAACTTGAAGAGACTGGTCCTTAAAAGGAAATGCATTGTAGAGGCTATGATATTTCCATAGTGATGGCTGCAGCAAGCTTTCTATTGTCTGGCCTATATTTTAATCTTCCTCTGGTAGTTATTTTTTTAAGGTGCTTTTTCTGCCTTAAGTTTGTCACGTGCCCTATTTGCTTAGGGGATCAGTGCTTAAGGTGATATCACAAGAGGATCTGCAGCAATGTCTCAGGAGTTTTGTTTCTTCACCTTTTTTAGTTTGAGATTAATTTGATAAAGCATTTTGGGTGTAAGAAAATTGACAGCAATGGTGCTTCTGCCTTGCTTGGGATTAACAACCTCAGGAACTACTTGGGGATGAAAAATCTGAATACATGCTACTTGGTTTTCTTCAGTGGTCATCTGGGATTTCAGGAGCAGCAGGAGAGTAACTCAGAATTATCCAATTCTGAAATCCTGGCAGGTCCCAGTGGAAGCAGTGAGCCCTTACTGTTACTGCTGCAGATGCTCAAGTCAAGATCTTAAGTCTTTAAAAAGGAAGTTTTGTAGCTTTTCATTAGAAAGTAATAGTGAAAGCAGCTAAAATATTTAAAGATATATGTACACCAGTGGATTGAGCACAGTTCCCAGCTCAAAATAAAAGGGCTATTATAGCTTCCTACCCAAAAAACCTGAGATTGAAGCTGCCTGTTTGAGGGGGTGGGATGCAGCAAAGAGAAAAAGAGAAGAAAGCAGTAGTGGAGAGACATGGCTTCTGATAGTGTGATAGAAGGAAACTCATGCCAGAGATGAGTTGGTTGGCTGGTAGACATGGAGGAGAGGTGGGATTCCAAAATATTTTTTGTATCAGCTCATGGATATGACCACAGTCAAGGTACAGGTTTCAAAAAGGCTCACTCAGTCCGGGTGCCATACTTGAGATCTCAATCCCAAACGCTCCGTCCTCCTGGTCCTCCTTCTGCATAGCAGTCCTGTGGTTGGGCAGCTTTGGGACAGATGTTATCTTCTTGCCAGAAGAGTTGACTATCTCCTGCTGTATTTTTATGCAAGGAAATATGGAAAATAAGGTTTTGAAGTACCTGCTGTTGAATCATCATAATAGGCAAGATTAGAGCTGTAACTGCATTTCGTTTCACCCAACTTTTTGAAGCTGGAGTTAAAATTGAAAATGCATCACAGTTCAAAACAGTAGAGTGTTGCAACCTAAAACTTAGTAAACTGATCAGGATTTAACTCCAGAATTGTAGGGATTTTAGGAACATTGTGCTAAACACCACAGATCATGCTGGTTTGCTTAGATGAAAAGACAGGATAGATTTACTCCATTGTACTCATTGCATTCCTTTGCTTCCCCCCACCTCTTTAAATTATGGCTCCATATAAGATCGATTAGTGTAAACTGCTGCTCATTGGGTTTAAGAGGAACAATTTTCTGCAGCTCCTTCACATGGGTTTGAAAGGAAAAAAATACCAAACATTCTGCTTAATTAAGACCTAAAGAGGCGGTGCAAACTTTTGATGATTAATTGAAGCATGCTTTAGACTGATGCATATTTAGTTATTATAATGTGATAATTTTATCTTGTTATACAAACTACTCCCTTTGGGAACATTATTTAACACCGCAAACACTCCGTGTTTATTGCATTGTTCATTATGAAAAATACACAGGATAAAAACCACAAGGAGATGTAACTGAACAGTATCTGTGTGGTGGGTGCAGGGAGTACTTCTTACACCTGTAATGACACAACCCAGAGGCAGAAAATCACAATATTGTAACTCCCACAATATTTCTCCCTGTGAAGAGTTGAGAACTCAGAGAAGTGGAGGCTGGAAATTTAGGTCTTGTGCAGTATGTAGAAAGAATTTATCTTTTTATCACCTGGACTAATTAGAGAGGACAGCAATATGCATGTTCTGCTGAAAGTCCTCCTGTTACTATTTAGTTGTGTCAGTCTCAGCTCCTCTTTGTCTCACCTGTAAGAGTGCCCATGCTACCTGTCATAAGTGTGAGAGATCTGAGAGCATGCTAAACACTTTGCAAAAGTAGGTGATAAAGTTGCAGGCCCAGATGGAGGGGGGAAAAAAAGCAATTATTAAGAAGTATTTTCTTTCACTTCAATATTATCTGTGCCAGGACTTGCAAATGATATTTTTGTACTTTACAAACGTGTGTCAGCATAGCTGTATGTGTCCTAAAAGTGATGGTGAATGATCTTCATCAGAAGAGCTGCTCCAGTGAGAGCTCACATGATGGATGTAGGCATGGTGTCAGGATGAGCTCATGTTACTTTAAGCAGATATGCTAAGCTAAACTATCAGCAAAAGATTGACTATGAACAAAGGAGACCACTGCCGATGTAATAAACTGGTACAATTATTGTGGAGAAGCTTTCTTAGTGCAGTTCTAATGAGGAAAAGATTAGAATAAAGATTGAAGACAGATAACCAGTCTTAAACTACTGGATTAGAAATTTCCTGCTTCCTCTTATCTCCTAGCAGCAAGTTCTTCTAGCTGAGCGCTCTAGGAATAGGGATTTGATACATTTTCCTGGAAGCAGGGCAGGAATCTGGTAAAGTGATTTTCGAAGAATTTGGCCTTGAAAAACAAAGGTCTGTGAAAAAGTGAGAGGAATTTTATCTTGAATGGAATGCAAGATATGAATTTCTGTTTTCAGATTATTCCAGCTTGTGTTTAGCAGATGACAGCACTTAAATCCCAAGACTGTGTCTTTTCTTATTTCACAAAGTCTTAATATCTTGAGGCTATATTAATTGCTTCTCACTGCTGCTAGAAATACATGAAGTAATACTTTCTGCCAATGTTGAAGTCCTGAATTTTGGTTGTTAAGCTTAATACACTGTAACAAAACATGCCTATTAGTTCTTTTCACAAGGTCTGCTCAGATCCCTACCACAACCGGTATGAAGAACGAAATCACACAGTCAGGTCTGGACCTTTATCAGTGTCCCCAGCTGTCATCCACGCCCATAGGGCACAGCTCTGTACTCTCCCAGGTACCAAGCATGGCTTCCTTTTTCTGCTGTTCTTAGCATCACTGAAAGAAAGGATTTGATTTTAGACCAAGTTTTTCCTCCCACTGGGCTTGACCCGGTTGATGGTCCACAGAAATGTGATACTGGATGTTTTCTATTTCACCTGATGAACTGCATTACAAAAAGTTAAAGTTGCATCAAAAATTGACTTGGGCAAATGTACACCTGAGGGAGCAAAGATGACTTGAAAAGTGATGTATTAGTGTCCTGTCCCAGGAAATGTGTACTCTGAACCCCCTTCTAAAGTATTGCTATTTCCTGGCTGCTTCACATGGCCATACTCAGTTAATCCTTTTGTAGCAGTGTTCCTGAGTCTATTAAATTGAAGAGGCATCTAGTTTTATTATTGCTGTTACCATGAAATGAAAAGAATTACGTTGTTTGATGACTAGAATGAGAAAGGAGTAGAATAGAGAAATAGTTTAAGTTCTTTGTATATAGCTAGACTATTTCCTTTCCTTTCCCCTTTCCTTCTTTCAAAATGATGACCATTTTGACTAATATTGATGATGCCTCCTGGATATTGCATATCACTTCCTGGAAGGGCATACAGTGGCTGGAAGTAGTAGTTTGTAGACCATTCTCTGCTATTTTTCTGACCATCAGATTTGTGGACCACAAGTGGAGCTATACTGCTTCAAAGGATTCTCTGTGAGGTGGTTGTGAAGTTCTGCTGGACGGGGCATGGCAAGACAGCAACCTGACACAGAAGGTCCCTCTCCTCTCCTCTCCTCTCCTCTCCTCTCCTCTCCTCTCCTCTCCTCTCCTCTCCTCTCCTCTCCTCTCCTCTCCTCTCCTCTCCTCTCCTCTCCTCTCCTCTCCTCTCCTCTCCTCTCCTCTCCTCTCCTCTCCTCTCCTCTCCTCTCCTCTCCTCTCCTCTCCTCTCCTCTCCTCTCCTCTCCTCTCCTCTCCTCTCCTCTCCTCTCCTCTCCTCTCCTCTCCTCTCCTCTCCTCTCCTCTCCTCTCCTCTCCTCTCCTCTCCTCTCCTCTCCTCTCCTCTCCTCTCCTCTCCTCTCCTCTCCTCTCCTCTCCTCTCCTCTCCTCTCCTCTCCTCTCCTCTCCTCTCCTCTCCTCTCCTCTCCTCTCCTCTCCTCTCCTCTCCTCTCCTCTCCTCTCCTCTCCTCTCCTCTCCTCTCCTCTCCTCTCCTCTCCTCTCCTCTCCTCTCCTCTCCTCTCCTCTCCTCTCCTCTCCTCTCCTCTCCTCTCCTCTCCTCTCCTCTCCTCTCCTCTCCTCTCCTCTCCTCTCCTCTCCTCTCCTCTCCTCTCCTCTCCTCTCCTCTCCTCTCCTCTCCTCTCCTCTCCTCTCCTCTCCTCTCCTCTCCTCTCCTCTCCTCTCCTCTCCTCTCCTCTCCTCTCCTCTCCTCTCCTCTCCTCTCCTCTCCTCTCCTCTCCTCTCCTCTCCTCTCCTCTCCTCTCCTCTCCTCTCCTCTCCTCTCCTCTCCTCTCCTCTCCTCTCCTCTCCTCTCCTCTCCTCTCCTCTCCTCTCCTCTCCTCTCCTCTCCTCTCCTCTCCTCTCCTCTCCTCTCCTCTCCTCTCCTCTCCTCTCCTCTCCTCTCCTCTCCTCTCCTCTCCTCTCCTCTCCTCTCCTCTCCTCTCCTCTCCTCTCCTCTCCTCTCCTCTCCTCTCCTCTCCTCTCCTCTCCTCTCCTCTCCTCTCCTCTCCTCTCCTCTCCTCTCCTCTCCTCTCCTCTCCTCTCCTCTCCTCTCCTCTCCTCTCCTCTCCTCTCCTCTCCTCTCTCCTCTCCTCTCCTCTCCTCTCCTCTCCTCTCCTCTCCTCTCCTCTCCTCTCCTCTCCTCTCCTCTCCTCTCCTCTCCTCTCCTCTCCTCTCCTCTCCTCTCCTCTCCTCTCCTCTCCTCTCCTCTCCTCTCCTCTCCTCTCCTCTCCTCTCCTCTCCTCTCCTCTCCTCTCCTCTCCTCTCCTCTCCTCTCCTCTCCTCTCCTCTCCTCTCCTCTCCTCTCCTCTCCTCTCCTCTCCTCTCCTCTCCTGGATGTATCTTAGAGGGTAGAAGGAGGTGGACTGAACCTGACTGTCCTGCATAACTGCCTGCAGAGAAGTGAATAATGTGGCTTTTCCATGTAAACAGCTGTTGCTGGTTGCCTGTGTAATTAGAAATAAGCAATTGTGTGGGTCTTTCTCATCATCTGTGGGAGACCATTCATGCAAATTAGTGAACAGGAATTGAATGACAGCTGAGGTGTTCCCCCTGTCAATCACTCATGAAAGTCCCTGAGAATCCCAGTGGTGCATCTGTGTTTCCCCTTAAAAACTGTGCCCCAGACAAGCCAGCCTGCTTCAAAAAGGGCTACTTCAGCACCTACTTTGCCAGTGAACTCTCTTTCAGCTCTGTAATATTCTTTTTTCATTTATGAGAGTTCCTCTCACCAGAAATGAAGGCTATTAGAAAGGTATCACTGGTAGATCTTCTCTTTTCCAGAGATAAAATGCTTCTTATCAGTAGGGGAATATATGTTACTGTTATCTGAAACAAGAGTCTGCTGTCTGGTTCCTTTGATTCAGAGGATCTTCTGTTGTCCTGGTACATTCAAAGGGGCAGGTTCAGACTGTAAGGAATTGGTTTATTATGGTGCAAAAGTAGCTGAATCAGGGTGCCTTTGTAAAAGATAAGTGCTTCAAATGACTCAGGACAAGAATGAGGGGAAGAGCTCTAGGTCTGTGCTGGAGTAGTTGGCACCCTGGACAAGGCCAGTGTGCAGAAAAAGCAGTGATGACCCCATGCAAAACCACCACAGCAGCACCCTGTGTGCCAGGCTGATGTTACAGCCAGCTCAGGGCAGGCTTTTTGACCCCAGAGATGGCTAGTGATAATTTTGGCCAAATTGTTTTGATTTCCCTTTGTGTTCAGTATATGAAGGTGCCTATAATACTGACAAATCCCACTCTAAAGGGTAAGTGATACAATACATTAAACACAAATCTGTGCTATAACTTGGCCTTAAATGTAGGTTTAAAGGTAGACAGTCTGATTAAAACTAAAAGGTCATTATTTTACATTGTAGAATTTTATTTGTAGCTGTAAATCATAACACAGTTTGTGGAAGGAAAAAAGTTATTAAACTGGCAGTATTTATTCCAATAAGGTGAGTAAAATGCAGCACATAGTTCTGAGTTATGATAGTCAGGGAAAGGAGCCAAATCACTCTGCTAAAAATTAGTTTGCCAATAATTTTACTGAATGATGACAGCGTAGCTTCAAAAACAAATCCTTTATAGGGAAATAGGATGGCTGCATGACAGAATCTCTAAGCTATGAATTCTCCACAGCTCATGGACCAGGAACTGCTTTAACAATTAGTCTCCAGAGATATTTTTTCCCAGAAGTTAGACAATGGCTGCTGTCTGTAACTGAAAGGTCACTGAGTATCATAAACTGGACATAAGAACTGAAGAATTCTGAATTTTAAGCCAGAAAGATTCCTGCTAACTTATTGACTTGATCTGTTTAGTAGGCTTAACTATTCACTGCTGTTGTCTGTGAAGCTGAGGTGGGAATGATGACCACAAAAGAATATTTACGTTTGTAAATAAGCTCTGTGGTATTTTTACATGGCAGAAGGCACACATGCCACATTTGTAACACATGTTAGAGAAGAGCTTGAAAGAGGCTTGCAAACTCTGCCTGAATTAAAATTTGACCAATGAGCATAATGATTGAAAAGCAACATGGCAAATTTTGCCACAGTGCCGCGACTTCCGCCTTGTTCAAGTCTGTGTTTCTGTAACTGCTGAATTCATGAAAAAGCTCCTTGTTTTGTGTGCTAGTAATTTCAAAATAATACAGAAAAGGGGTGTTTTATATTCCTTCTTACTTAGAAGAGGGTTCGTGTTAGAGACCTGCCTTGGTGCAGCATCTTCTGGCTGTGTTCTATCACCAGCTTGCTGAGCAGAGCATCTCAGGGACTCACTACAGCAGACTGTAAGTAACAAGAACAAAACAGCAATAGCCACTAAACCTTCAGTCTTGGTTACTCATTTAATAAAGAGTTGTGCGCTCTTAAGCGTGCTAAAAAAGTTCTTGAGATTTCCAGACATTTTCAGCAGTGCACAATTTTTGAAGCTAATAATCTTTTCCAGCCATTTTAGAAGCTTTGCCAGTCTGCTGAGTCTGGCTGGCACAGGTCAGTGGCTGCCTGAGGACAAAGCTGGTGATCACAGGCAGGCACAGTTCTGCTCTATGACAGTGAGGGAGTTAGCAATAAGATGAGCTGGTGCTGCTTGTATCTAAGAGTAAGTGTGCAGATGTCTGAGGAAGGTGTTTGCATCTCATGTAAACATTGTTCTTATATTTTTGTTGTAGAAGATGATGTGTCAAATGTACAAATAATGTGTGCCTGGTGCCAGAAAGTTGGAATCAAGCGCTATTCCCTGAGTATGGGAAGTGAAGTGAAATGCTTCTGCAGCGAGAAGTGCTTTGCAGCTTGCCGAAGAGCATATTTCAAGAGAAACAAGGTAAGAGAAATAAGGAAAGATGTAACCTACATAGATGTGGCTTTAATCAGGCCCAGCCTGAGTCTCATTTAGCATCTAATAGAAACTCTTTTCTTTTGTTTTCTCTGTTTCATCTAGTTCCACCACTCTCCATCTGTATTGTCTGTTGGACTGTCAGCCCTTTACTAACCTTCTTTCTTTCAGTTTCTCTCAGCTTGATACTTGGGTTTTGTGAGGGTCAGGAAATTTAAATACTAATAAGCATTAACGTAAGACTCTGAATTTGGCCTTAGAGTCTCAGGATACTTCCTACACATACACAACTAAGAGGAAGTATCAGAGAAATAGAGTAAGGTGGTGTATGACAGTGCCACCAAGTCCCATGGCACTGGGATCATGGCCAGTGGGTAAACACTTTTAGGGCCTAAGTCTCAGTCCTGTCACAATACTGGACATTTTTTCACTACTGCTAGTGAGCTCTAGTTTAATTCTTTAAAAGTATATAATTTTTAATAACTTGTCATTGCTACAAAATTCAGACCCTATACAGTTTTTGGGTTGGGGTAAGCAATGTTAGAACATCTAGAGTAACTTGAACACCCCTCCTACTCAATTTAAATTTAACTCCATCTAAAATTAGAAGCAATCCTAATATTGAATGTCTACAAAAATTGCTGTAATCACTGAAGCACAGTGCCTGAAGATGCCCTCTAGGTTACTTCAGCAGCTGTTTTTCTGCAGCAGAATTTGTAACATGTCATTTAAAGAAAAATAGAGCAGAAACACCTCAAATTTTTAGTTGTTAAAAAAGTAACTGTGTCCTTTTGGTGCTTAATAGTGTGAGCCACTGGGTAACTTTATTGTCTTAGAAATGTTTATCATTAATAAAACTCTTTACATTTTGGCTTCCTAAATGATGCCATTTACCCTTATGCTTCAGGACATTCCAAGCCTGTCAAGTTCAAACTGACTTCAGAGCTCTAAATCTTGTCTTTTACATCTGTCATAATAATAAATAAGTACATATGGGTTCTAGACTCAAGATGCAATGTTATAGCAAATTAACCTCCTTTATAAATTTGGGTCACATCATCCTGTCAAAAAAAAAACCCAAAAAACAAAACAAAACTAAAAAAGCCCTGAAGAATTAGGTTGCAAAAATCAGTAGAGTGGAATTTTAGTGGCAGTCTTGGCGAATCAAGCTCATAGTGTCTACTGGAGCAGACAGGCAAGTAAAAGTCACATGAGTATTCTGTGAAGAGTGTTGTTTACATTCTTCTTGTCTAGAAAAAGTGTAGAGAAGGGAAATACATGCTCCTTAGATGCTGCCCATTTGAAAATAAATCTGCACAAATGTATGTGCATGTGCACATGTGCACTTCTGTCACATGCAGTTCTGTGTGCCTTACAACGTGCAAGGCACAGTCCAGACCCTGTGGGCTGACAGGACACAGATCTCTGTCAGCTGGTGCTCCTGTGACTTCCAGTCATTAATTTACATGGATAAGATACTTCCTAGTAATGGAGGCATTGTCAGTGATCCTGGTTAGGTGGTCCTGTGTGTCCAGAACTGATGAGTAGCAGATAATTTGGGAAACTTTGGAGAGGCAGATGAAAGGACTTGGTGTATTCTTTCTCACCTACAGCTTAGATCCTGAAATAAGAGATTTAGATCTCCACTAAATGAAAATAAATGCATGTTAACATAATGTATAGGTGTACTTCAACCTTCCAGTAACCCATTAGTAGTAGAATTCAGTAATAGTTTATGACCATGAATTCAATCAGTGAGGCAGTATATGAAAAAGTTCCCTTTTACCTGACTTGCTATTTATTACCCTTGTGCTTTATTGGAGGCCTCCTTGTCCTTGTATTATGAAAAAGGATGAATTAGAACTTCACATTCTCCTTGGTTCCCTTTCCTACACCTCTGTGAACTACTTCTGGAAGATGCCAAATATTTCCATCCAGAAAACTCTCTGTATTCATTATTTTGTATGTGTGTATAGACAGACAGACACACATATACGTATACAAATATATACACATATACATATACACATATATGTATAGAAACACAATAGATATTTCTAATATTTTCATATACCAGCATATCCCAGTGAAATGTCCTATTATTCACTAAAGAGGTTTCAAACTAACAAAATGTCATGTGGGAGGACTTGGCAAAACATGGTGAGAAAACATTATCATGTTGATTGGCTCTGCTTCAAAGCTAAGCCAGTGAGTTAAATTTTCTTTCTCTTTGGACCTGTGCAACTTGGAATTTCACAGGATCTGACTGAGCAGAGGAAATCTGTAGCTGCCCCTTGCATGTATGTTGATGGCATGAGATGATTCGGGGACAGAATATTTAGGAAGTGCTGTCGTTAAATGAAGACAAGCACAGTAGAACTCAGCAGACCCTCACGCTTCTGGTTTTGCACTTCACCTGTTAGTAAAAGAGTGGAGTCTTGAAGATCAAAAGAACCAGGATGCAATAGTTTCAGATTTAACTGCTGACCTTTGCTCTGTTACTGTTATTCCAACATCGTACCTGTCTTCTCGATGACTCTAATGCTTATTTATGTATTTTAAGGAGTTATGCCACTCTACACGTTCTCATTTTTCAAACAGAGGAGCAAAACAGTCACGTTTCACCTGCCTTATGCATGTTTTAAACAGCGGATCTCTGCCACAATATAGTGTTGTATTACATTAAATATGTACAGCTGCTGCATTTCTGGGAGCTGATAGGACTTTGTGGTCACTTTATTTAAAGCTTGAGTTTCCTAATGGATCACGTTAAGCAGTCTTCCCTCCCTCCACTAGATAAGAAGTGCTGTAATAAGTGCTTGCCTTACTGTTTAAGCAGTAAAGAATTAGTCATCACTAATGCCTCAAAACAGCACTAAGTAATGCTGTGAATTATCCATCCCTGAATGACAGTTGCTGTGTTCAGAATGAGTACTTTTGTAATCATTCTAATAAAAAGATATTGTCCCATACACAGGGCAAATGCACACTACAGTGCTGCATGCCACAGATTCCCAACTTGGGGGAGGCTTGGCATGAGCCCACACTGAAGTGCCCTGAAAGTGCTCCACAAAGCCCCAGTTCAGCTGGGCACTGGCTGCTCCCAACTTCTAACTCCTTCTCAGTCCTTTCCTGCACTAGGTTTAGCAAGAGTAGCAACACACTGGAATAAGCTGGTGCCTTCCTGGCTTTGGGAGCTTTGAACCCAAGGAGTTAAGTCAGAGGTGCCCATCAGGCTTTCCTGCTTTTTGTCCTGCTGGAATCTTGTCTATTTGTGCTCTGGAAGCTGGGCCTCTGTGTCCTCTGCATGCATGCATAGCCAGGTTTGTCAGGGAGCTTCATGCCTGGAATGGGAAGTTTGTAAGGAAGAAGTCTGGTGCAACCTTAAGTTGCTTTTCTTATAAGAAATGCAAATTTTGCTCCAGGTATTTTAAAGTCACGACCGTTTAAAATTATATGAGCTAGCAGCCATGCCTTGCAAGAATAGAAATATATGTGTTTTGAAATGATAAAGGCTCCCCCAACAGAATAAGCTTATCTAAATTATTAGTGATAAATGAACAAAAAATTGAGGCTTTTACCCCATCAAGCAAACCCCAAAGTATTTAGATGAGATCCAATTTAGAAAGAAACCTAAAAATAACATCACTGCCACCCCCAAACAAAAATAACCCAAATCTGCATTCCTGCTCCTGTTTGTCCAGTCAAATGCACATAATGAATATTGTATAATGACAACCTGTTGTGTATAAAAATACTGATTAAAAGGAACAATTGTCGGAAAAACTAGCATTTGGGACTAATGTTAGTACCCAAAGATATAAGATTTGGATGCTTCCTTCTTAGATTTAATTTTATAGGCCAACTAATACAAAGTTAAGTACCAAAGAGTCATGTAAGGGCAAAAAGCACTAGACCACCAAGTTTCAGAATACGAAATTTAAAGGGAACGGTTGGACTCATAATTGGATCCAGTGAGTCTGAAGCTTGAAAAGATTAATTTTGAAATTAAGTTGTTTGACTCACTGGGTCAGAAAACAAATTTATTATGACCAAATAGCCAAACATAGAACTAGAACTGACTTCAAAGAGGCTATAAACTCTGTTCACAGATATATTAAAGAATAATTTACTTGATTTGACTAAGACTTTGGAGACATAGTGACTGCAAGGTTCTCAGGCAGTATTTTGTACCTGACCTTGTCCCTGCTTTGCACTGCATCCCAATTAGGAAGAAAGATATTTTTGTTTACAGAGCAGTCCAATTTCATTCATACTAATAAACAAAAAGGCATAAATCAAAAAGTAAAAGTAAGCTACTCTTTAGCACCATGAAGATGTAAACAAGGATGACCCTTTTCTCCCTGTAAAGTATAGTGATGGGCAACACTGTGTGTTAATAGTGCAGACAAGGAGTGTGGTTTAGGGTCCTTTATCTCATCTGTGTGGCAAAAATGAATGTGAACTATCAAATGGAGCTGAAAGAAGTCATACACATTTATTTAGTTCTGAGTTCTGTTGCATTAGACAACTCCTCACATTTTCAAGCTATATTTAATGATGATAAAGAGCATGCAGTATCATATAGCTTTAGTGCTCTTGCTGCATAATTTTTTGGTTAATTAATATCTATCACGAAGCGATGATATGGACATTTAGATACAAACACATACTATAAACTGGGAGTAAACAGCAGCTATCATTCCCCAGAATTATTACTGAGGATTGTCAGAGAAAGTTCTCTTGATTTCAAGCCTAATTGTGCAGCCTAACAGTGCATGAGAGATATTTAACAATCTCACTGTTAAGTCAATGAGTAATGGCAAAAAAAAAAAATCTACTTTCATCTCTTTCTTATGACTCTGCAAAATTTAATTTGTAAAGTGATCATTATTCATTGAGATTCGGAAAATTGCTTAGAGCAACTTGATGCAAATAATGCCCTGACCAAAAAAAAAAAAAAAGAAAGCTTAACTGTTCCTTTAGATTCCCTTTCCATAGTTGAAACACATGGGGCTCTGAATAGAAAATCTATTTCTCCTAGAGATTTAACTTGCATTAGTCAGGTGTTCAGAAAGGTCAGTGCAGAGCAGGTGTCCCACCATCTTTGCATGCAGTTGCCCATATTTGGTTCCGTGGAGCTGTAGAGAAAAGCCGGATTCAATAAATGGTTCACAAAGTTGCTTCTGCTGCTGTGGGTTTGCGTAGAACGTGCGTGCGTGTATTTGTGTGTGCACATCTGCGTGTGTGCGCGCGCCTATTTGCCACAGCAGCCAATTGAAAAGGTTTCTTGCAAATGCTTGAAGGTAGAGGGGAAAAAGACAACAAACATCTCCATAGCTGTGATTGCTTTGTTGAGATATAAATGAGCGCTGATGAGTGAATGTAGATGAGACGCTGAGTCTGCAGGGGAAACAGCTCAAGCGTAGGGCACAATTGCAAACTTCTTTGAGGAACTGGCGGGAGAAGGAGGGATAAGGAAAATAACCTCATTCAGAAGATGTTTTTAAAGTTTGTGGAGGGTTGAAGCCTGCAGATAGTGACCAAGAATCTGGAACAGAGACTGAAATATTAAGAAAATCCTGAGCTGTGGCATTGGTCAGAAAGAAGATTGGCATCATTGTCTTGTTGTCATCAGTTGGCCTTGTTATTTACAGGATGCTAAACCCAGAGATCTCATAGAACTGCTTCCTTAAACCAGAGCTAGGATTTTTTTTGTGATTAGAAGAGGCAAATGAAATTCCAGATTAACCTACTGAGGCCATCAGTCAGAATATCTCACTGCTAACCCACAACAAAGCAAAATGTATTACCATTGCTAACAATGAAATGGGCAGCAGCACCTGACTTATGCCACCAGTGACTTAATGAAGGGATCTGGCAGACCCAGCATGCTTGTCAGTTTGCAAACTCAATGGACATTTTAATGTCCATCTGCTGCCGTTTAATACTATAAATTTGAATCAAATTCCCATTGTCTGAATTACTAGCAGGTATCCAATCCAATTAAAAGGCGTGTTCACTTTTAATTTTAACCACCGTGTCACATAACATCAGTCATGTTGCATTCTGGCTGCTTTGGTTATATCAAGATGAATATGCTAATTACAGCTGCCTCTTGTGGGGCAGGCGTTTGATTCAAACAAAGCTACCAGTTTATGCATGGTGTCCTCACATCAGTTTTGGACAGCTTTAACGATTGCGCTTTTCCTTTTTCCCAGAAGCAAGTTTTGTTTACATACAGATGGTACAACAAAAACCACTAATTGTGTTAGGACTTGACTGGAAATGCTTTTAAGTTTCTTGCACACTGGGTGAATGCCGTTTAGAGCAGTGATTTGGATTTAAATAGATGTTCTGTCACCTTGGTATTGGAGAAGTGAAAGAAGTTTCTACCTGCAGAATGACTGCGGGAGAAATATGACCAGTAGCCATTTTTCTGGAGGTTACTAAAAAGCTTTACTGAGGCTTTAAATCACTTAGGGTGAATTTTTGAAGGGGAGAGGAGGACACTAGAAGATAACAGACATTTTGCTCCTTTAAAAAGTTTGGCAAGGTAGACTTCATGGTCTGCATCCATGACATTTTTATATCACCAAGGGATTTTTGATTAAAGAGTTTAAATGAATAACAACGATGTGTTCAGAAAATGAGCAGATATAATACACACCGGTGCTTACTTTACCTCTGAACCCCTTTGGTTCCAGCCTATGTGAGCTAGCCAATTGCTCAAAAAAACATTGCTCTCCTCTGTTTCAGGTCTCAGCTCCGGTTGCCTCAGATTAACCTTGTCTTTGTATGAAATTAGGCGCCTTTCAGCTTCGTTTTTACATGCTCAACACAGAATGAGCATCAAGAACAGTCCTTGTTCTGACAAAAGCTTAGGGTAGATCTCCAAAGTGAATCTAATTTGCACAGACTATATTTGGTGCCACTCTTCCTTTTCCTAATGAACACATCAATCATTAATACTAATAGGAGCTGGGCAAATAAAGAAATGCATATTAAATGTTTGTTCAAAAATATCATGACATTTGAATAAATGATTGCCTTAATGGCATCTGTTCATTTATCAGTCAGCTCATTAACTTAGGGAAATATTGAAAAGGAGGTTGAGTATTTTTTCACTCTATATATTTTTATTTGGAAACCAAAATTAAGCAAATATGGTTTTCAAAAATGTGTTTGGATTAGGAACAATGTTGTGAGCAACACCATTCGTACACACTTCTGAAAGGGTGTGTGGAATACAGAAATTGGAATTAACGGCATAGTTAAATGAGGCAAAATTCCACCCAGGCAGGATAGCATAGTGGGAAGTCTAATGTAAAAAACCTGAGGTGCCCAGCTGATGGTGGAAGGTAATTTCTAGTCCTAAAGTGTCTCGGATGACATTGCTGTCACATTTCGCAAGTGGCAAAGTAATTTGTGCAGGTGAGGCAGCAATTTGGTGGTGTTGTGACATTTCTTGTCAGCTGACAGTCTGTATTTAATCACTCTATTACACTCCCAGTGTGGCGACTTTCCTCTCCATCAGCCATAGAAATCTTGCAATAAATTCAAGGATGAAACTGAGTCAGACCAAGGGAGTAAATCATGTTGTCTATCTTTTTGGCCCCTTCTAGCCGGGAAAGTTTCATCCCTTTTAGCTTTGTTTGGAAATGTCTGCTGGTTTATGGGAAGACTGAAGAAACCCTTACACCCATTAACCTTGAGTCTGGCCTTGTGAGTTTAAATGAGGCTAGGAGAGGCCAAATGGATATAACTTATAATCTGCTGGATGAACAGGAAAATGTACTACTGGGGATTGTTAGTTGAAGTCAGTTTCTTGCCATAAATCAAGTTGTGCTCACTGTGCAGGCGTTAAACTTGATGGAAGAATGAGGTGGGTTTTATAGAGCAAAAGTCTGAAAATCTAAAATGTCTTTCCAGTAGAAAATAATTTCTCCAGTAATATTTGATCATTTGATGACCAGATAAATTCAGTGACTGGCTGTGCTTTGTCAAAACCCCAAGCATTTACAGCTCACCTATTTGAATTTAAGTTGAAAGTAAACATATGTTGTGAGTTGTCAAACTTGATGCAATTTTGTATCTAAAATAAATGTACTCATCTGTTTAGTAATACTTAGAAACAGACATTTGATGGGTTCGGAGGTGGGGAGAATGTGTCTTCAGAGGTTTTTGGTTTATTTACTCTCCAGCCTAAGAAGCAGGAGGCCAGACCCTGTCTCTGTCACGCAGAGGGGCTGGTGGAGATGCTCAGGCAGGAGCCATTCCTTGGCTGGCATGCACAGGACGAGGGGGAGACGTGGCTCTGTTGCTGCCCATTTACTTCAGAAGCAGAGCAGAGCACCTCTCCAGCCCTTCTCTGGGCTTTGTGAGTGCAGGGCTGTTAGTGGGGCATGGTAGCCTGGTGCAGCTTTCCTGGGGAGCATGGGAAACCACCGAGGACTCAGCATCTCCATTAGACTGGCCGAGTGCAGTGATTTCCCTCTTACCACATGGATGGATGCAGCACTGCAGTGTCCTGTGTGCCTGTGGCCCATCGTTCCCTTGGAATTCAGAGTCTCAAATAAAAAGGGAAACCTGTTGAGTTAGAAATCAAACAACAACTCAGTCTCAATAATTCCTATTATTTTTAATTTAGCCCCAGGCTTTCAGAGTTGTGGTGCACAGTGCTACTAAAAATGAGGTGGAAGAGAGCTCCTAGAACTAGAAATATAAGTCCTAAAAGATTAATCTAGAGATTAAAGCAGTGCACCAACATTTAAATATTTATGGGGAGAAAGGTTTGAATTATTTCATTGTGTAGTATTAAAATAGTGGTTGACTTTGGCTATTGCTGAATGGTCCAGTCCCATGCCTCCTTTTGCAGAAGCAATTTATCAATATCACTGCCTTGATAAGGCAAGTCCCTATGAGTTGTAACTAATGTACAAGCATTAAAAGAACAAGTAGTTGCACTACTGACTTCAGTGTGTGAATGTGATAACTTCATCCTGAGGAAGAAGAACCAGGAGCTCTGAAAGAGGAGGTTCTAAAATACTGAGGAAAAGGGTTAAACAAGAGAAAGTTTAAAAGGGAAAAAAGAAGCATTGAATCTCTCTGGAGGCTATTTAAGAACACCATATTAGATGCACAGATGGTATGTATACCTCTGAGCAAGGAAAAGTAGAAAGGGGAGAGTAAATCTGGCATAGTTAAGTGAAGTGCATAAGCTTAAAGGGACACTGTCAACTTAAAAATCACACTTTTACTGGAAAATTTGCTACCTACTACTGTTACAAACAACACCTATGATTACTGTAACTGAAAGATGAGACAAAAAACTCCCTCTCCTTTTTTGTGTACTTTCTTTGGGCCTGATCCATATTCCATTGGCATCAGTGGGTGACATCCCACTGCTTGCAATTAGCTTTAGATCAGGCCCTCTGCATATTTGCCCTGTACATTGTGTACATGCAATTCAATTATTTTGCATCTGGTCTGTTTTCCTATTGTTTCTGTGGTTTTTCACACAGCAAGAGAGGAAAAAACCATTTTTTTTCCAAATTGACAGTGTGATTGTTAAATGATGGAAATACCACCAGGGTCCTAGGCATGCATGTAGCAAAAATACCAAATGTTTTGCCTTTTTAAGACAAAACACTTCCTTCAAAATATTCGAAAACATGGTCAATCAGTTATAGCTAAAGGTTCCTGAGGTGGAGTGCGGAAATTTTCTGAAAGGTGCAGGTACCAGGCAGTATAGGAAGTATAGAAAAAGTGGCTCTGTAGAAAACAAAAAGGCACCTGTAAATCCTCTGTGCCTGTAAGCCATCCAGCCATGGCTCTGACCACTTCTGAAAAAGTGGAACAGCAGAGAAACTAAATTAAATTTCCTGTGTCCATCTTCACCACAGAGGATGATGAGGAAATTCCTGTCCCAAGGACACTATGCACAAGAAATCAGAATGTGGCCTTTTAACAGAAATTGAAGTCTCTTAGGATGAAGTTATGGAGCAACTTCAGCAACTCGAGAGCAGTAAATCACCAGGAGCAGATGGTGCTCAGCTGAGTGTTCCTAAGGAAATAAAAGTGTGAAGCAGCAGAGATATTGACAAGGATCTGCAATATATCATTAAAACCAGCAACTGTTCCTGAAAATTTGGAAGTCTTTTGTATGGTGCTTAAAAAAAAACCAAAACAAAAACAAAAAAAGAAAAGGAGACATAAGGTTACTTTATTCTTGAGCACAGGAAATGAGAGTTCCTAAATAATTTTTATTTATTTTGCTTAACAGCAGAATAAAGTAACTTCAGCTAGGCATGACCTGGCAGGCAGTAACACTGTAAAGAACAGCTGGGATATAATTTTTACACATAACAGCTTTTAGACAGAGATCTTTAGGTAGTTGTTTGGACTCGGGATCGTGTTTGCTGGATAAGATTAGTTGGTTTTGATGTGTTATTTGATGTCTATGGATAGGTCCATGCCCTCCATGGAAGCAGTGAATGCAGCATACCTCAGTCCACGTTTTCACAGGAAGCTGGACATTTAAATAAGAAACTGCTTGCATTGAAAAGGACTCAAGTTTCCTGCCAAAAGAAGAATTACTTTATAATGCTGAGGAGTGTTTTTATATGTGCTACACAAAATTTCAATTCCATTTTCTTGAGAAAAACAAATTGTTTTTTAGGAAAAAAATTGGATTTTCCAACAAAAGGCAGATACTCAATGCAAAAACCCACTCAACCACATTCCTGTTTTCTGCAGTTATACCACATGGACAAGGAGTAGCAGACAAGTACAGAGGTTTAGCTCAGCAAACATGGCTAGTGTGTACACACGCACAGAAATCAGCTGAGGGAGGCAAATTAGAAGTTCTAATGGATTTGAAATTTAGTAAAGCACTTGAAATGGCATCTCATGAAATCTTACCCTCAGATTAATTCAAATTACTTTGGATATGAGCACAGTCAAGTGGCCTGAAAACAGGCTCAAGGAATAAAGTAAAGGGTGGTGATAAAGAGCAGCATATCAGGTTGTGGATAGAGAAGTGCCAGGGGGACTTTTGTGAGGTTGGTCTTGTTTCATATTTCATTAATGATCTCCAGGAGAGAACAGAGAACAAGTTCACAAACTCTGCAGCTGATACAGAGCTAGGAGGAGTTGCAGATACCAGACAGGACAGGAAATAATTCTCTGGAGGAATTCGAAATAATGAAAAAATCCAACTTGTACTTTTCCAAACATGAGATGTTATGTCTAGGGGGGCAAAAAAAAACAACATGAAAAAAATGTCTTAGGGGAATGAGTGAAGCTAGAGAACAGCCTGAAGCTGAGGATAGGAGAATAGGAGAAAGGCAGTAAGTTGGATGATGCGGATATAATGGTAGTTAAATGGGCAAGGGTCTGGGGTGGTGGAGTGTTGGGGAGGATAGTTGGGTGATTGCTGTAATGTGGATAGAGGAAGGAGTGGCAAGATTTAGAGAGAGTTTGGATATGCGGAGTTCAGTGATCAGAAGAGTCAAAGATGCTTTAGGGAATATGAAAGTGTTAAGCCTGTAGAGAAGGAAGAGAGGGCTGGACCAGAGGTTCATCTTTTGCAGTTTTGATGTATAATACTTTGAGGTGTTAACACTTGTAACTGGGGCCTGAAATGAGTTTGCTGGGGACTGACTAAGCTGGGAAAAGCAAACACTAGTAAGCACAGTGGCTGGCACTGACAGGGAGATACATACACCGTCCTCTGTGTATTTTCTGTCTCCTGCAGAAATGAAAGGATAGCATGCTCAGATTCAGCAGGAGCTATTACTTCCCAAAAGTACACGCCCCATTTTTAGACTCAACTGTTACAATTAGTTAAAGGCCTGAGTGACAAGCCACTGAAATAAACACGAGTATTCTGTTTGGAGTAGCAGTTGAACTGGTACTAAAATTAAATGGTGTAGTTGCAGAGGTTTGATAAAACTGATCACTATTAGCAAAGTGTATAGCTAAACCAAGTGAAAGAGCAATAGGAACCAATATCATTCATGAGAGATGTTGCCTGCTGTGTCAGCCCCAGATGCATCCTATAACTGTGTAGGTTATAGGATATTTTTCATTCCTTCCTTCAGGTATTGGCTGTTGTCAGCTGCAATTTGCCAGATGAGATGAACAAATGGGCTGATCACTATGGCGAGACCCATCTTCCTAATCAGAGTTGTTGCACTGCTGGCATAGCAAGCATGAAGGGCTCTGTGACATAATCCAGATCCAAATTGATGTGTCCCATTTGGTTGGGCAAATACATAGCTGGTGTAAACAGGCATAGCTTTATTAAAATAAATGGGGCTGCTTGGATCAGCAGCAATTTTGGCCCAATGTAGGAATTGTAATAGCTCCATTTAGTTCTTACTGGGTCTGCAGGAGCAGTAGGTTTGGTATAGTCTTACTAGGGAGTTTTTTGTTAATATCACTCAAATGAAAATGTTTTGTCTCACTTTCAGTTATTCTCAAGTCTCTCTTAAAAATTTTCAGCCTTCATAATGCAGTTGTCAGGGTCACCACACTGCTCTCTTGGAGTATTTTGAAAATGTCAATATTTTCTAGTATTTGCTGTTGGTGAAAATATGGAAAGTGTAAAAGACTTCTTATAAAAAGACTAAAGCAGTATGTGAGGTTGTGTTCAATCTCACACAATAAAGGCTGTTTTTAAAGAGGGGTCATGTAGAGCTCTAATTCATTATATCTGGACATTTCAGCATAAAATGTAATGTGTGGCAGCTTCACTATGCCTGACTTTTCCAAAGAACACAGTAGAGATATTACAGCATTTCACCTAGTTTGTAAGTTGTTTCCTAGAACTGATTTGTTAAAGACAGCTTACAGCAAATGTGGTTATTTTGAGCTTTTAATTTCTTCAGCCTTGAATTTAAGTGTGAATAACTCAATACCAATTGCAGAGCAGAATATGCTATAGCTTGCTGACCACCAGTTTAAAAACAAAGGAAGTATTTTGGTCTTGTGAATGTCAGGGGCAATATTTCCACTAATGTCAGTAAGATGAGAACTGAATCACAAACTTCAAGCCAGTGGTGGCATTACAACAGGAAAAATGAGGAACTTGATATTTATGCTCTACAACTATAACTTTTTGCTGATAAAGCTGTATAAGTATTTTAAATTTAACCTAATTTATACGAAATAAAATAAAGCTCAGGTCTGCTGCAGTTAGGCTGGATAGCTCTTTATTCTCCAGTAGCCCAGGGCAGGGAGGTAATGCACATTTTTCTTCCTTTACCATTCTGCCTTATCCTTTCCCTTGCTTTATTAAATGGAACCTTTCTAGCCTTCACAATACAGCTACCAAACTTTCAACCTCTCTCTGGCTATGTCTTCCTACATTTCCTATTCTCTTTCTGCATTTTCATTGGTGAGGTTAGGATAAGGTATGGCATTTTCTGTTCCCTATTGTGTTCTCTATTTGCAGCATGTCTTATATTGTCTTAAGGATATTTTCTTAGGTTGCTTTTTTTCCATTGAAAGGTACCGAGGAGAGGAGATTCTCAGTTGTTTTTTCTCTGTGCCCTTAATGGGGTTTAACTTACCACCCCATTAAACAGTCATTTATGTGCAATTGTGATTGCTGGAATGTAGGTTGCTATTATTAATCATCTTTCCATTCTTGCTGTTACGTTAATCATGTGAGGAGACATGGGCGTAAGTTTGGATCCAACAGGATGACAACTTCTCGTTCGTGGTGATCTGAAATTCAACCCGTGAAGCAAAGAATGACTTTTACAAGTCATTTTCATGTTTGCCAGTTTTGAAGGCAGCTCTGTGCCATTTTGCAGTACTCCATGCTAATTATGACCCGTGTGGATTTAGGGATTTCATGAATAATACAAGAGAAGAAGGAGCAGTTGGGAAAAAAAAAAAAAAAAACCCACCCAGTTTCACATGTTGTTTGTGTCAGGGCTTGGTAATGGATTTACCCTCGAACACAGTCAGCACTAAGAAGACATTCTGGTTTGCAGGGCCTCACACTGTGCATGCAGGAGTCATTTCAGTTTTGCACGCGCGGCGCTCTGGCTGCTCTCCCTTTGTTTCCAAATCGCGCGTGCTCTGCCGCATACATGTGCCCTCCCATATTCCTACAGGAAATCTACTTTCACGCCCAGGAGGGAAAATGTCTAGCATGTTTTCTGCATGTTCCTTCGGGAAGCAGACGAGCAAAGAGGACAGTACAGCTGTAGACATTCTGCACGGAGATAATCAGTGCCCCAGCAGGAGCACCTTCTCCACACAGCTGTACAATTCCCTTTGCTCCCTAGAAGGCACTGCACCCTACGTGCAGTTTCCAAGCTACATTTAACACAATTGCCCATCAGCACTTAGGAAGCAGTTACCACAGAAACCCAGCAGAGACCAATTAGTCACATGATTAAATTAATTAAAATAACCCAGGGTATCTGCCATCTTGCTTCTTTCTGCTATGCATAGCACATGACCCAGGCAGAGATGTAATTGGGTAGCATTATTGTGCCTTTTAATCCTAGAATCATCTTCATACTGTACTGTAGGTGGTCTTTGATTTTTCCTTTTCCATGGGTCTACATAAATCCCCTCCTAGAGATCCGTCTTATTCCCCTGCTGCAGAGACGCTTTATTCGTTTTCTGGAGATCTGTGTTATTACACAAAAAAAATTCTCCAGCCCCCTCAATAAGCCAAGTAGTATCGAATTTACAAAACATCAGATTTAACAACAGCAAGATTTGTTATGTTTGGGATAAGAGGATTTGGAAACATTTTGAATTGCACAGCTAAGACTTTTGGAGGTCTTTAATGACAGCTCTAACAATACTTGCCAGGGAGAGCTCTGTAATATGTATTAGCACTTGACCTGAGAATTGTAAAGCACTAAGAAAAGACTGTATGTTGTGTCTTCATTTCACAAGTAATACTGTTACTGCAGTGGGACGCATTTAAGTGGAACAAGCTGTCTGCCTTGTAATACTGCTTCCTGGGAAAGGCAGGCAGTTTGGTTTCCTCCCTCGTTTTTGAAACCTAGAAGTGCACAGTCATTTTCTAACTTAGTAAATCAGTGCTTTGTCCTTGGTCGTTTGGCTGCCCTGATAATGGCATCCCCCGAATACCCATGTCAACTAGGGTTTTCTTCTATTGTGTCAGTGTCATACTTCTGCATGCACACAAATCATCTCTACCTGAAGCGGCGTAAAACATAGAACATTGCAATTTCCATCTCATCAGAGATTTGCTGGTGGCTGCTCTGAAGTTACCTTGATCCATAGCACCAAAAGAAAAGAAAAATTAATACTATTTCTGGCCCCAGAGTAGAGAGCAGCTTGCCTCTCCAAAGCAGATTCCGTACAAACAGACTTGACAAAATAGCATGCATAAATTACACGGCTCTGATGCATTAATTCGTGCCTAACAGAGCAAGTGGCAACAACACTACATCTACAATTGTACATCTACAATGGGTGGGTATAAGATGGAAGAAATGAAGTCTGTGGGTTAATGTATAAATAATCAACTGTTACGGAATTTGCAAATATTATGGAAGAAAACTAGCAGGTTTTGCGTGTGCTGTATTGCTAAAGTGCCGTGCACAAACACATTTGCCAGGCTTAACTGGCTCTGAGTAGCCTGTCAGGAAGGATGTACACGTTTGGCAGTGCTTGGGCACAGATGCTCCAATATGAGATAGGGTCTGGTTGTGAGATGAGGTCTCTGTCTACCAGAGTAATGTCAGTGGCAAAAGTGAGCCTCCACTAAGTCATAGCACACTTCCTGAGGTGAAACAAGCCTTGTGCCAGGTATAATGTGGGTCTGTGGCTTTATAGACATTTTCCCTAGCTGGCCAATCTCCCCTGAATCCAGGACACATGCATGCACACACACAAATTACCAGGCATAAGTGACACCAGTGCTCTGAGTGTTTCCATTTTTCTTGTGTTTTACTTGTCATCATTTAAATCATGCATCATGGGCTGCTGCAGTGTGCACAATACCTGTGGAAAAGTCACTGTGTTTGATCTTGCCATTTTTGCAGTAAGTGACAATAGGAACACTGGGAAAGAAATTCTTCACGGGATCACCATTTTACACTGTAGTAGTCCCTCAGAAATTGGTTTAATTAGGTTTCCATAAAACTGAGGTTAGCTAGAGGCAAATCTGGTTGAAAGATTGTAGGTGCAGCAGCCATGTGGTCTTGTTTCCAGAATTAAAAAAATGTCCCATAAATAAACTCATTAAAAGAATCATAATAAGAAAGCTTTCTGCTCTGTATTTAAAGTGCTTTTTCAACAAATCTGCCTGCGAAGTTCTCAAAGCTTTTATTCCTTTATAATACAGAAGAAAAGTGGGTTTTTTTCAGACTAGAGTGAAGAAAAGTTTTGACTGTGTTTTCTTGTCATGCTACATAAAATACACATGTCTGAGAGCAGAAAACAGGCTCTCCTGCAACAGCTAAAGTGACAGCAAAGGCTGAGGTGGCTGTTTTGAAGTCTCCAATATAAATAGGAAGGGAAGGGGTTTTCTTTGATGTGCAGGAGCTCTGTGTTCTTGATACAATTTTCATGGTATGGTTTCTAGCTTTTCTCAGGGAACAGACAGGCCTCCTTACTCCTCTGAGTATTACAGAGGAGTGAGTAGTGATGGAAGTATGGGTCCCTCTCCCAGTTGTCCTTGGAGTGGGGTTCATAAATGAGAGAGCAGGGACTGAAGTGGGTCAGTACATATCTCTGTGCCATAGCTGCATTTGGGAGGGATGTGTTGACTTCTTCCTGAACCAGGAGACGGAGCAGTTCATAGGGACCTTTCTGAGGTACAGCCACTGCTGCTGGAATGGTCCCTCCAGGAGCAGACAGAGGTAGGGATTGCAGAAAAACAGAAGTACTGGAGACTAAAGGTCATATTGTTTTGATTGTGGAGGTATTGGGCAGGATCAGCAGGATTCCAGGCTTCCTTTGTAAAAAGGTGAGAAAAATTATATTTGGCCTCCTTGAAATAAGAAAAAGGGAGGATATAAAAGGAAACTTGATAAAGTGCAAGCAATTTTGGAATAACTCTTGTGAGTGAATGGTCCAAACACACAGTGAACTGCATGTGAAAATAAATGAGAGCAAATCAAGATAGCAAAAGAATTTTGGTAAAATATTTTCTGCTTACCACAATAAGCAAAACAAAGAATAAAGAGCTGTATCATAACAATTTGATTTTCCTAGATGTTGTAAACACCTCATCTTCCAGGAAGTGTGATGGGGTTTACAGCTAGACATTCACATCTGGGAAAGTCAGGCCATCTTGAGCCTTTAGTTTGAAGGCAGGCTGAAGCGAGTAGGAAGCTTGAGCTGAGTGGCAGTAAGTGATAAGCATTTGGCTTACATGTTTTTAAACAGGAGGAATGGATAAAGCATGTACTCCTGAATAATTTATGTATGGATTTTTTTGTGTGGTAGAGGACACATAAGGTAGTCTTCAGAGCCTAAGTAAATAGTCTAATGGATTGCATGAGAAGGAGTGCCAATGGAAGAGAAATTCAGTGTTCTCTCAGTCAGGAAGAAGGTAATCTAGGTGACAGGAGGTTAATTTTGGGAGATTCCTTTTTGAAAGAAATCACGGCTGCTAGCTCAGAAAGAGCTGGTGAACCCACAGCAGTCCAGTATTCCAGAATTCATCTATTCCTAATCTCTCCACTCATTTGTATTCCTAAAATGGCTCTGACATTGAACTAGTTAGGGCAGAAATAACCTCCTGGAGGTCATCCAGGCATTTCCCTACAATGCAAGAGGGTTTGTTTAATTTAGTCGTAGTCTACGATCATAGTGTTACTAGATAAAAGCATATAAAAAGTAGTCTGAGAGACTGTAAGGAGGTACTTCTCTTTTGGTATGTTTCAATAAATTTCCTCAACTCCTTGACATTCAGAAAGTTTAAAAGAAGAATGAAAAGTTCACAAACTTTCCCAGATTGTGTATAGAATTGTGGGGTTGAATTCTGGTCATTCTAATCAGTTTGTCTCGAGTGATTTCAATAGAGTAAGTTTGGGTTTTTTTTGGAGCAGCTGTATTCACAAGTGGACCATGGCTTTAAGCATGTTAGTATGAAGGACGTTGCTGGTATTCTTGATTAGAAACAGCATACAATTTTGGACAAATGTCAGGTGAGAACTATCTAACTAAAAGCTGGGAACAGATTCCTAGTCATCTGGGATAAAGGAAGGTCCAGGTGATTCCAGTTTAGACATATTCAGCTTGTTCTGAGGCCATTTGGATAGGATCCAGTTTCCATATCCTCTAGGGTTTGTATTATCATTCAAGCTTTATTTGAACTGGAGGAGGAGTCATTCTGCTGTGGTCTGTTTCTCAAGAATTGCTTTGTCTTAAGGCCCAACACTTTTTGCTTCTCTCAGAAGCATTTCCATTTGTCTTTATTTCCTGTACCCATCCTTGTCTCCCTCCTGCCAACAGTCTCTGATTACTCCTTGGACTTTCCCTGTCTGTCATACCTGCTCTCTGTACCTGCCCTTATGGACCCCAGCACTTCTTACATGCCACAGACACCTACTGTGAATTCCACAGGAAATCACAGGAAAACTGTTTCTAAATCCCATATAACTAAGGCTTTTCCCCCCTGCCTGGAAGCACTACCTTGTTTTTTAACCTGTATTTATACAAATTCCTTGTGCTAGGAAGCTATAGTAGCTGTGTACCTGTTATTGCCCTGATATTGCCAGTAGATTCCTAATACGATGGCAGCACAACGTGGCTCTGCCTCAGGAGCTGACAGCCACTGCAGGTGGCAAGGGCCAAATGCCAAATAGGTAGTGCTTTTATATGTGTGCTTTCAACAGATTCTTAGTGGTGTTATTGTTTTCTGTAGAAAAACAACTGGTCCCTGTGAGGAATAAATAGTCACTCATGGGAAAAGTTTATTTTATGAATGTGGTCTGTAGATTGTCATGCCCCTTTTGCTCTCCAGCTGTCCCTTTTGCTTCCCTCTGGTGCCAAGCACCATGGCTGTCCCTTTCACAACTTCTCCAGTCTAAATCTTGGCCCCTTTGAAAGTCAAAGTTGAAACTCAGTTGGTTGCAGAAAGGCAGGACTTTAGCCCAGCCACTGAGCAGATGCCAGTCCCATGTTGCAGAGGGTGTGTGTGGCTCTCTCCTGGGATGAGGCAGCAGCATAAGCAGGCTGAGTTAAAGCAGAGCGTGCCAGCAAGAGCCAGAGGAGAGGCTGAGGACACTAAACCAGGATGTGTCAATGTTGTTATTGCTGCCTTTCTGAGCTGCTTACAACACTGCATGCTCCTCTGTCAATTCCACTCAGATTAAAAACCATGATGGAATGTTCCTTTTTGTGCTTCTGAATGGGAAATCAGAGATTACTTAGACACCTAATATGTATCTGAAAAGATAAGTGTTTTTTTTTTTTTCCCTCCTTTGAAGAGTATTGCAAAAAGAAACAGTTGTCATGAACTATCAATAAAATTGTTTCCTTCTCAAGAGAGTTTTTACCCTTCATCTTTCATTATCCTAAGATATTTACAGGTAGCATCTTCATTGAACATTCCTGCATGCTTGTACAGGCACACAGTGCACAGATGCTTAGGAGACAGTCTCCTTAGTGCCCAAAAACAGGGTATTCTCATTTACTGTTTTCATTTCACTGCACCAAGCTGTGGAGCTGCAGCATAAGCAGCTTTGGACTTACTCAGACTGCGATATTCAGCGACACAGAGTTTTGACTGGTCACATTACGTGTCATGTTAAGAGCCTTTTGTCTCCATTCAAGCTTTCTGAAACAAGACAAATTATGATATTTTCCTGTTAATTTCTGTTAATTTCTTTCCTTAATGAGTTTCATTAAAATCAAAGCTTCTGGAAGACTGAGCCATGACAGCTGTCTAAAGACTGTTTCACTTGCTATGGGCTGTTTGGGCTGAATAATTATTTCAGCTTTGTGAGGATTATTTCTTTAAATAAGAACAATGATGCTCTGTTTGGGAAGAGGAAGAAATGCTTGGAGTGGTGCAGTATAATTTCATAGCTCTGTCTTGTAGTACTCGATGGCTTTAGGAATACCTGGGAAAATCACATCTCTCTCTGTCTGACATGTTTCTTAATGATTTCACTTAAGGATACAAAGGCAGCTATTTCAGCTGGCAAGAGAAAGAGGGTTTTGGCTTTTAATTAAGCAAATAAATTCTGCAAAAGAGAGAAGGGCTTATTCTTTGCTCTTGCATTGCTGTGAATGTGATCCAAGAAAGAAAGAAAAATCAAGTCATTCTGGCTTACCATTCATAAAATATTCCTGTAAGTTGCAGGCAGGCCTGATATTTTGATAAGACAATGGCAAATATTTCAGTTCTTTTATATTACCAGCACTGTAAAATCTTAAAGATGCATAGTTCAGTCTCTTCGCTGAGCCTACCTTCTTTTTTTATTTTTTTTTTTTTTTTAATTTTTTTTTTGACATAGAAAATCTTAATTCAAGGGGTGGGAAGATGGGAATTTTACAGTAGTACACTACTTCCCAGTTTGAACTGGACACTCACCACCTGTTTTCATGAGCTGTTGCACCAAATTCCTTGTCAGAGTTGCAGAAAACCCGGCTGGTTTGACGGAGCTCGTGTTCCTATTGCGAATCTCAAATTTCAACACCCAAATAGTAGATTTTTGTTTGGGGAAAGTGAGCATATTCTGAGATTTAGGGACACCTTCTCAACTTCCTAAGTCCTTGTTCCCTGACCCCAGTTTCTAATCCTCTGTCCTTCCTGGTGCTGATTTTATCACATTACTCTTATTCCTTGAAGAATAGAGGCCAGTGACCTCTGCTTAAAATGAGATTGTAGTTAAGAAAGTGGTTATTTAGAAAAACAGCACCTTCTTGTTTAACAAAGAAATTCTGCGTGCTCTATGTGCTTCCTGTGTTGACCCAGATGGATTTTGTCCCTGTCAGTGTGCCTGGAGAATGACCAGATGCCTTCCCACCTCAGTAAGAATCATCAGGGTAATAATGGTCAAGAAAGCCTGACACACAGATTTTTTATTACCAGGAGTGAAAATCTTTGAAAGGACACAGCATAATTTTTGAGTTATAGGTTGATTTCATAAGACAGACAGCAAAGCACAACCCTATCTGGCCTGAGAAAGCCACTGCCATAATGGAAAACAAAGCTGAGCGTATCTGATGTAGTAACTGTCAAAGGGGGAGTCTTTTGGAACTGGTCTGAGACAGCAGTCACTGCCTGATGGATACTCGGGACACAGTAGGGGTCAAAGTGTTTAAGGTAATTGTGAACTGGCCAGCTGACAGCTGAAGATCTGCAGTGAATTTGCAGCTTGGACAGTTTCACAGGGAGGAGCCTCTCCCACCAACAAACAGCTGCATATCAAGCAAAGGTGGGCTTCTGCCACTTTGTTTTCCTTTCTGATGGACAGCTGTAGCAGTCAGAGAGATGCATGCTCTCATCAGGGAAGGAAAGACACCCACAAGGGCACATGAAAGCCAGGTGGGTAGTCCTGCACCACATGAGCCCTTCCTCCATGGAACACCCACGAAGGGAGCCACCCCACAGGAACACCACATCTAGGCAGCCCTGATGCAGCTGGGCATTTGTAACCTATCATCATCACAGCTCTGGAATGAGGGAAAGTGTTTCCTTTGCTCCTTTTGCCAAGCCTGAAATTTCTGAAAGCACAGGACAAAATTAAGCAACTGATTTCCCTGAAAAAAAAAAAAAAAACCAAACAAAAATGGACCTTGCTTGCTTAACTTATACCAGGTCTTCTAAAATCCAAGCCCTGGTGACTTTCTTAGAGGTAATTGCATGGGCTCTTGACTCCAACACTGTTGTATAAATTCAGAACCACATCATAACTTTGTTCTGTCATGTTTTAATTACTGTTGGGACATACAGTATGGGAAATTTCAGCATGAAATTTCAGTTCCTCTTAAAACTTTCCTCTAATGAAAAATGTGAAATAAATGAAAGGAATGAATGAAAAATATTAGCATCATAAAATCAATCACAATTAAACACTTTTCACAAGAGACGTGCTGTCTTTCTAGTTAGTTGTTGGTTTGTTTTGCTTCAATTCAGTTCTTTGCCTCTCTGCCTTTACTGTTTCATGACATTTTACTGCAGAGACTTGATCTCCAACCATGAAAGCCATTTCAGATTTGCTGAGAACCCCACAGCTTCTGGGCCCTGGGAGCCTCTGGAATGAAAGCCTTTGAGTGCATGATGGGCTTGGCTCTGCCACTTTTGCTCTGTGGCTAAAAGTAGCTGGCATAAAAATTTGCTGCTTTTCTTATTGAGTGGCAGCTTTTAGAAATCAGCCCTTCTCCTGCATGTTGCATGTAACAAACATAAAGGAGCTGGGTGCTTTTTTATCAGAGAATTGTAGTATGGTTTGTTTTGGAAAGAAATTTCAAGAACATCCAGTTCCAACTCCCCTGCCATGGGCAGGGACACCTCCCACTAGACCAGGTTGCTCAGGGTCCAACTCCAACCTTTCCTTGAACACTTACAGTGATGGGGCATCAGTAGCTTCTCTGGGAAACCTGTGCCAGTGTCTCATCACTCTCATAGTGAAGAATTTCTTCCTAAAACCCAATAAAAACCTCTCCTCTTTCAGTTTAAAGACAATCTCTCTTCGCATATGGAGAGGGGATACCCTTGGAGGGATGTTTAGAGTTTACAAAAGTGTTGGTCACTTTTTCACATTAATTGCCACTGTCCAATACCCAGCCTGGCAGACAAACTCCAGATTTCTGTGCTTTCAGCCTCAGTGGGTGAATCTGGAACCTAGTTAGTTTCAGCATATATTGTGCATGGATGTCTATCTGCCTCTCAGTGATGCGAAAGCACTTAATTGAATGTAATCCATGAAAGATTTATTCTCCTGATCAGATTACTTGTGTTTTTTGACTCATCAGATGCCAGCTGTTGCTTAAATCCATTCAGCCATCAAGCCTGTCAATTTTATTGTGAGTATTCCAGGTCTCTTCCCTGCCATGGCCTAGATATGTGTCTCCTATTAGTCTCTTTTGCATTTCAGTCAATCTAGAATAACGTAGGTTTCCTGGTGTGTGTGGGGATGAGCAAGGATGTGGGGAAAAAAAGCAAGTTCATCTGATCTAGTTGATCCATCAAGGGTGGTTTAGAAACTCCTTTTCTGTAGAACTTCTGCTTCCTGAAGTGATCTGTCTACAGCAACAAGCACCTGGTGACCAAGAGGGATGAAAAATGATAGGAAAAGGAAATAAAAACCACATTGGCTTCTGTGAGCTCTTGCAACATTTGACACAGCTATGTGTGGCAGCTCCACCCTTTGTGAAGCAACTGTTGTAGCTGCTTCACAACAGTTGTAGTTTTAGGATGTTTAGGATGTTAATTAACTTTAAAGTTTCTAATTACTTCCTGTGAGTGATGGAACTAAATCTAGAGATTCATGTTCATACATGCATTTATGCACATAGTGAGGCTGTTGTATCTTTTCCTCAGAACTAGCTAAAAAGAAATGGCATATCTTGGCACAGCCAAGGTTTTTTCTTCTTTTCCATTACTACATTCTCCTTTCCATGTCCCAGAACTACATAAATGTTGCCACGTTCCACCTGTTACCAGGCAAGTGACTGACAGTAGCAAGAGACTGTGGTTTTGGGTTTATTATATTATATCATTATATTATTGAAGGTAATTTTGAAAGTCCTTTACAACTAGTAAAACTGTAGTATTAAAGTTTATAAAAAATGTGTCCAAGGCTAGTATTTTTTTTTTATCCCATTTTTAGTGAAGCATGTTTTAAAGGTCCTGCTCAGGATCTAGGTAAATTCATTTCTTAGTATCTCCAGCTGCCCTTTCCTTTCCTGTTCATATGTTTTAGGGAAAGTCTCTTAGTAGTTGGTAATATTCTAGCAAGCTCTCAGTCCAGAAGTGGTGTTTTCTAGGATACTCATTTGTAATTGTCTGAATTCCTCTGAGCAACACCGCATTCCTTAGATTGAGAGAGAAAGATTTAAACCCCTGCTGAAAGCCATCACAAGAGTGATGACATTTCTGGTTGCTTCACGTATCTCTAGGAGTGCAATCTAAGTTGATTTCCTGGATGACCATGTAATTGAACTCAGAAATGCAGGTAAAACTGAAGAAAACTGGAAGTCAGAGTGAAATTTATTTCTGTTGTACTCATTATATATGCACATTTTCCTGTGGATATTTGTGTGTTTCAAATCTAGTTGTCTCTTTTTGGCTCAAGTCAGGATATTCAAAGTTGTTGAATTTCAAGAGTGCTGAACTTCCTCACAACAGGCATAGATTCCTAGAATTTTTTTTGTGGTATGTACAGACAGCTGGAAGGCCAGAAAAGCTGTGACCTCCTGGCTTTCAAAAGCCCTTCAATGACAAACCTTTCCTAGAGCATGTATAAGAAGAAAAGCTAGTCTGTGTCCAGTACCATCAGGAGATAAACACCTGTGTTTTACCCTTCCACCTCTCAGCCAAAGTGTGGCTGTGTTTGCTGTAAAAGTTAAATACAGCTCCCACCTCTGAAGTCTCGTACCATTCTCAGAAGCAATTTAATTACCCTTTTCTGGAGGGAGAAATGATAGCCCCAATTTCCATGGGTTACTTTCAGGGTTTGAAAACAGATCCAGAGTTCCTATTTCCAAAACCAATTCCTAGTGTTTGACTGCAGGGAGGCCTAAGTGTCTGAAACCTCCAGCTGAGGTCACCCTGCAGGCCAAACTCCTGGCTCCTTGCATTGAGGCCATGTCTGCTGGTTCCTTGGAGCTACTCTCATGTGGGAGTGCTTGTGCTGCTGTTGTTAATAGCTGATGAATGTGTCCTTCCAAAAGATATCACACTCCTCCTGGAATAGTGCGTGGTTTTGACCTGCACATCACCCAGCTTGGTGACTTGTTCTGCAAAGAGTTATTTTTTAAAAAAAGTTTTTAGCACATTTATTGAACCTCTAGCTTTTCACATTGTGATAGTGGATTGTGAATGGATAGCTACTTTTGCTTGGGTAACAAAAATATGGGAGGTTTCTTTTTTTTTGTACCATAAAAATATAGCATACTACATAGACTACTATCACATCCATTGTCTCTCTTTTTTCTTTTTTTAAGTGGGTAAGTCCTTGTTATTGAATATCTTATGTAAAAGCTGTTCCAAAACTCTGCCTTTCAATTATACTATTTCCTCTAGTGCAGACCATGGCCAGGTTTTAAGGAGCAGTCTGCCATATATTTAAAATAACTTTTGAAAAAGAAAGTGTGGAGATGCAATTAAAGTCAATTGTTGAGAATGAACTAACATCAGCAGCGATTAGAGCTTGAGGCAAGAACTTGTTATTTTTCCCTTCCCTTGCTTCTCTTTTATTTTCATATATTTGATAGGAGGGGTGACAAAATGTCTAACAGGGCCTTAAATTGCTCTTTTTTGTCTGTCTTCCCCCCCAAAAGTGTGACAGTCATGTCCCCCTTCCCCTTTGCTATGGAGTAGCCAGGGTGTTGCTGTCAGGGCTAGGGAAGAAGGCAATGGGCACAGTGCAGTGTAAAAGCCACGGAACTGTGCTCCCACGAGACGAGGCAGACAGGCTAAAGCTGGCTGGGGGTTGTATTTCATCCCCTGTAGGGTCAGCACCTGGCTGCAGGACTCCTACAGTGCCATTTGGGCAGCCCCCAGGGGCAGCTGGGTCATGAGGTGCCATCATGACTGTGTCAGAGGAAGGAAGTCTCCTCACAGCTGAGGGACATGGCAGCAGCTAGATGAAAACTTCCTTTTGGGATGGCTTTCTCCCTCAGCTCCCATTGACAGGAGGGTTAAGCTCCCTTCTCCCTTGGAATCAGGTGGGGTCCTGCCTGAGAAAAAGAAGTTTCTGTGAGGAGCAGAACAGGGTGTGATTCCCCTGGTGAGTGCCTGTGGAACGCCAGTGTGCTCTCCCCACCATAAGGTGCTCTCCACATCCTGTGTCTCTCAAGGAAGCTGCTGGAGCCAGAGGCCCACCTGAGGAGTCAATATCACCCCAGGCAGTGGAGAGGCTGGAACAGGAGGAATTTTTTTCTCTAGCTGGGGAGCCCTCACAGCATCTCTGGGAAGCAACACAGGTCAGCCCTGAGAAGTCCAGCACTCAGCTGCGTGAGGAATTCATTCCTATGGGATCAGGAAGCAAGTGTGATATCTCCAGTCGTGGCTTTCTTATCAGGGCAGTTCCTCTTCGTCCTAAAAATGCCATCTCACCTGCATTTCCCTTCTCCGTTTTGCTTACTCACCACACTTCCTCTGCCTACACGTACATGCACGTATGGAGTCCGTCAGTAGGTAGGGAAGGAGATGTACTACGATCTCACCTGACTCAGCACTTCACAGAGATATATGTCAAAAAATCCAGGAACCATGGACACACAGGCCAAACTCACTTATCAAACCTTTTACACGGCCATTCCCACTGCCCTCAGGGCAGGTCTGTGCTTCTGGAAGGACTGGTAGCCCATTGCTCCTCAGATTCTCCTCAGGAGAGTGATACTGGTTGCTGCTGGAGACAAGCCTGAGCTAAGGTACCTTAGATTTGACCCAGTGTGGCCATTCTTACTCAGATTTAGATAGAGAGTCCCTGTTTCAAGGCTGTGCTGAAAAAAAGCATACCAGACATCTGCTTCAACCAGCACCTGAGTTTCCTACCCTGTGTTTCCATTACCTTCAGCCCAGTTTGTAGGGGGAGTAGGGAATGCAGGACTGATCCCAGCTTGAAAGCTGCTGTGCTGGGTGAAGAAGAGAGGCACAATTGCTTTTTGGCTCCTGCCCACACCCTGCTTGAATCCCTTCCTATCTCAGGCCGCCTGCAAGCACAGTGGGGCACCAGGGGGATGATTTGCCTGTTTGCTTCAGTCACTATCTGAAGCTGTGCACTGGGATTGGGAATCATTGTCCTAGAACAAACCAGCAATGCTATTTGTGACCCGTGGCAGTGAAAGTCCAAAACATGAAGTCAGGGCTGACACTCCCTCTCTAACTTGAGCCACTGTGCTTTTCATCATGATGCCAGGAGTTGTCAGCTGTAACTCCGTCTTTTTTTGGCTTGTGTCACAACCTAATAAGTTATAGGCCAGCTTCTCCTGTCGATGTTTTTGCTGCACAGAAGGCTTCACATTTTGTAAGCTTTTACAGCACAGCTGTGCTCAGAGATAAAACAGAATGTGTATACAGTACAGTATGCATTCAACTGATGCACTAGATTCTTCCCACCATATGTATGGAGTGGTGTGCATTTCACTCCGATACCTCACTGCCAAAACTGCCAGAAGCAAATAAACAAATGGCGGAAGAGAGACACCATATGAGGCAGTGCCAGGCACATGACCTAGACTTCCAGAAAGAGATCCAGGCTGCTTTTAAAGGATTATAGTGGACCATTTTTTTTAAGCCTCACCTTCCACCGTGTGAAATGTTCTGCCAGTGTATGCAGGTTGTCAAAGAGCACTCACAGATTTCCCCTTCCTGCTAAGCAGCCGATGTTGCGGCTTCTTGTGCTCAATACTCATTTCACCTTTCTTCGATGCCAGTGATTCCCCATCAAGTTTCTAAACTGAGAGAGGGGAACAATGCAGATGTGCAAAGCACTCTAATTCTGGAAGGAATGCTACTCTAAAAAGACAGAACACATATAATTAGGATAATGAGATTAATAATATTAGTAGCAATTTAACGATTAATATATAAACAATGGGAGACAAATGGTTGTTCCAGCTCGTTCCCCACAAAAAAAGTCACTAAGTTGCATTTCACAGCGTCGATGGTGAAGATGCCTGTAATAAACTGACACAAACATTAATTACATAGTTAGATGTAAGTAATTTCGATGGTAATTCTGTTCCTGGAACTCACACTCTGAATATGAAAAGACAATTCCTCAGCTTCTTTTCTCTCTGACCAAGCTGTTGCTAATGAAAAGATGATGGCCACCACCACAGTCCTCCTCCTGCTAGTAGTACTGGGAAACACAGACAGATTTTCCTGTCTACTGGCCTCAATCTTATGTTAGGCTGAACATCTGTCACTACCCCAGTGGTTATCTTGCTAGCTCTAGCCTTTGCCTAAGCTTAATTTCACTCATCATTGTGTGAAGGGCAAGTAGGTGCTTTCTTCACTTTAGAGTATCTGTAGGCACAGATGGAAAAAGTGTACTAAGAACAACAGAGGTGAAGACCATTCGTGTGCTTTACAAAACCAGTGCAAAGTGGTCTGGATGCAGGCAGGCAAGAGGATTGGGCCTTGAATTTTGATGGAATAAATTAGGGAATAGAAAATTATGTGAAGTTTTTCAGATAGCAGCAATATTTAGTAGAGTAAGAGTGTGCTTAAAGTGTTCATTTAGAGCTGGTTCTTCGCTTGATGCATTTGTATTTCCACGTAGAGGTAATAATTAGAGTACCAGTTTCCTCCAAGCCTTGCTGCCTCCTACTGCAATATACGCTGTGACCAAGACAGACACTCCACATCTCAGTCAAACAGTGGGGAACTTGTGGAGCTGTGCCAGTGGATGAGAGACCAAAGGCCACATTTCTGCAGGTTTCTCCAAACTCTTCTTAGGAACATCCTTTCAACTGAGCCCTAAACTGAGATGGATAAGTCCCTGTGCTGTAGACAGAAGAGGCAAGCGTTCAGTTCACAGCCTGGGAGTGCAGAAACATCAGGAGTGCTTTGCTCTCTGAGTATTGCAAAGCCTACCAGGCTGTCTAAATTCCAGCCCTTGAACAGAGGACCCAGGGGCACTCAGGGTGTGGGGGTGTGATTTTGGCAGTTCCCAGCTCTTCAGCTGTGGTACCAGTTTTGCAGAGGAGTGCCTATCTGCATCTTTTTTCTTCCCTGTTGAAGCAGTACCTCGGTTTTTGAGGAAAATGAGACACACCTGTGGCTGCAGACCTATTGCATAGGCCAACAGCTAGATTTCAGCAGGCCCAGCAACATGATGGGTGACACATTTGAGGTGACACTGAATAGTCCACAGAATAGTGAAGAAACATGAAAGAATGTCACGGCTGTAAGCAAGGTTATTGGCTAAGTATCTACAATATATATTGGCAAGTAGGAGCTATCTAAGGGGCAATCACATAAGAGCCTGGAATAAACACATGGAAGTTTTGAAAAGCTGACAGTGCCACCATGAAATGGTAGGGGTGGCATGTAAATACTCGTACATATGCCTGACGAGACATCAGTGCTAACTGGGAGTTTGCAGAGTCTGGTGAAGCCCTAAGGGATGCTTTTCAAGACAGGAGCTGAGAGTGAGAAGTGGAAAAGAGAATCATCGAATCATTAAGGTTGGAAAAGACCTTTAATGCCATCAAGTCCAACTGTCAAAATTTATCATCAAGTCCAACCATCAAAATCAGGATTACAGGATTACATGGCAAAACATGCAGACTTTTGCTGTCTGGTAAGGGGCCAGGTGAGTCAGGGGCAGAGCCATTTGAGTGAATGCAGAAGAGATAAAAATGTGTTTCTTTCTGTTCCTTTTTCGAGTGGAAGCATCCCCATTTTTTAGTCTATCTTTAAAAGTCAAAGTAGTATATTTTTTTTTTTCTGTAATAGCAATGCACAGAGTTGAAAAAAAAGTGTAGTCTGATAAAACTTGTGACCTGAAGTAAACTGCTGGGAACAGTTAGAATGGATTACTTTAGATTCAGAAACTTGGCCAAGGACCAACTTGCAGCCACTCCCTGTGGAAGACGGTAGTGAAGGAAGCTGGGAGGATGGAGGTGTTTTTCAGCACATTTCGTCTTATTGTCACAGAAAGGAGAACTCAGAATGGGACTTCTCAAATCCCAAGGCAAGTTGGGAGGATAAATTATAGTCAGTTGCTTCCATTGCCTAAAAAGATCTGTGTGCTCTGAGCTTTCTTGTGAATTTGAACAGTTTCCTGGTTTTAGACATGATATATGTTATTGGAATCCCTCCAAATGACAGAGGGTTGCAGTGGGCAGTTGTGAAAATAGGCATGCCACTGTGATTAAGGAATGACTTTCTGCCAGTGTTGGGAGCAAGCTCGGGGGTGTTTGGGTTAGGTCCCATTTGTCAGTGGGAGCATGGCATCCCACATGGTCATTACTTCTTCTTATTTAAAATAGAGTGGGAATCCCGGAAAAGGAGGGGTACCTCATTTGGACTATATCTGCCTAGTACTCTGTGAAATGTCTTTGAAAGTAAAACTTTGAATAAAAGCCTTGAAAAAAGGTGGCAGGAGATGAGGAAGAAGTACTGTACCTGGCGTTAGACTCAAAGGCAGTGGCGATACTGAGACCTCAGTTCCTGACCTCTACCTGAGCTGCTGGGAATTAAAATGAATGGTCCTCACCACTAGGCAGGTTTTGCTTTTTTCCTGCTTGTATGTGCCACTATCCCACCTTTTATTGCAGCCATTCATCATTGGCAGAAAGACTGGGAGATGATATTAAGGTTGTAGAATATGTCATTTGTATCAAAGCTTCCCCCATTTCTTTTCACCCTCTACTTGCCTGTTCTCTTGCCTATATTCCGTTCCTGTTGGGTTTTGCCCCCTCTCCGGACCAGTCATCCATTGGCCCAGCTCATAAATGATTGTTTTAATAATATTACAGTCCCTCCATTTTCATGTGTGAATGACCCAAGTGGCATGTGGCTTGTAACCGGACCAGGAAGAGATTTCTATTTTCCCCCTTTAAAAGGCCACAGAAAATAGAGAGAATAGGATCCTGCCTGTCTTGCAGTGGCCCCAGACAGGCATTTATGGCTGTGCAGTAGCTTGCAGACACTGCCTATTTGAGGGAAATCTTTACCAGCCAGACCTGGCCATTGTTTTTCCTTTTCTGCATTTATTCAAAGCTCGGAGCCGTTTATACACCACGAAGATGGGAATTGAAGAAAAAGAGTACATGTAGAATTCACCAGCTGTTTAAGTCTTATTGTTGCCTTCTGTATTGATCAAATCCCTTGCCTCTTAATTGGATATTGACTGTTGTGAGGCAAATAAGGCAAGCTGTCAGAGGAGGGAGGGATGGGGCACGAGGTTTGACTTAATGGTATGTTGATCATGACTAGTCTATAAAAGCCAGTGGGAGAGGAGTTCATTAAACCAGCCTGCAATTGCTTTAAAAAAATATGCTCTGAGTCAAGATGATTAATCATATATGTGACACTGCAATCAGAGAAAACCCGCATTGTTATTCTGGTATTTACAATGCAAAAACTTGAAATACACAAATGCATTAACACAAATTCACCAGGGACAGCTATCTGTTTGGTCTGTGAGCCTTAGGTAACCCTACTAATATCTGACTTTTTTTTTTTTCCTGGTGTTTGTTTGGGTTTTTTTCTTTTCTTTTCTTTTTTTGTTTTTTTTTTTTTTCCTCCTTGGTCTTGTTTCTGTTTCCCTGCTTCCCTGCTCCTCTGGCAGGCTCACTGGAAATGTGTGCTTGCCCTGTGCCCAAATCTGTCACCTGGACCGGGGAACCCATGTAGAAATGGCAGCAGGACGAGGGACACTTGAGCTTCCTGACAGTGAAGCATGCAGAATATTTTGGAAATTGATTTTATCTCATAAATGACAATAATCAGAGAATGTGAAGAGAGGGGGAAAGCTTATGCTGGTGTGAGCTACCCATTACACAAATGGAAGCTACCGGCAAGTCTGTTGTGTATTTTCATATCTTTCCTGGCCATATTTTAGGCTGGGTATTGGATATGTTGCAATAACTGTCAGGCACGGTCCATTAGTGTCTCTGGATCAGGCCTGTCATGAATCAGGAGGGAGATTAGCAGGATAGGCTCACGTTTGTGAAGATCCCACACAGCAGTGACTTGTTGAAAAAACGTTCAAAGGGCCAATAAACAAAGTTTATTTCAAATTATTTCAACGTTGTGTGTTTGTAATTGTATTTATTCTTTGAGAATTTGGGAATGGTTATAAAAAATGTATGATGTGAAGGTTTGTGCAGTTTGAGGGAGCCACCTGAACACTTCTCATATATCACCATGCCATGAACTGTCAGAGAAAGGGTAGTGCAGTCCTGTGGAAGGCAGGAATGCTGCCTGGGTATTGGCTGATAGAGAAAGGAAAAGGCCATAAGTCTGGAATGCAGTAGGAATATGAGGTTTAATGCAGAGTTTTCACTTGAGTGCTTTAGGCAGTTCCCTGCTTGAGCAACTGGATCGAGACTGTACCACCTTCTCTTGCATGTGGGCTTGAGTCAGTTAACATCTCAAACCTTCTACTCCCCTTCCTGCAAAAATTAGAAAAGCAATCCAGGGCCATAGACACTGCTGTTTTTAATTCAGTTGCTCTTTCTGGATGTACTGGGAGACTGAAAGTGATCACCAGTTTTTTCTAGGTATATTATAACTCTGGTAGAAAGGGCCATAAATGTACAGTACGGCAAACTGTATAAAAAGAAAATCCATCAGGAAATCAGGATTCTTCTACAAAGTATATGAAACAAAACTGGCGGAAGGGGAGGAAAAGCTTTATGGAATCCAGAAAGCTGAATGCATTTTTTAGTGGAAGTTTTAAGTGCAGTAGGATGGAAGTTATTACTTTAGCAGGCACTATAGTAGTACTGTTATTAGTAATTCCTTTTGATCCACTTATAATATTCCTTACATTATAATAGAGTTTTCAGCTTCCATTTTAAACATAAACTGTAGAGAATTTTATACCATGAAATCCTGAGTGAAAAATTTAATACATGAAGCTGGACCATTCAGAGCCATAGCCTGTGGAAGACAAGCATTTAAAAAAAAGTAGAAGAGATCCTTAAATAACTGTTTTTCAGATTTGCAGGCACATTTGTTTGGATTTTTTAGTGTGCTTCAGTTATGCAAGAAAATGAACGTGACAGTCCTCAGTTGATTTGACAAGGATAATTTCAGAAACACTGCCCTATCATTCCACAGTTTGGCACCTTCTCCTTCTTTGTTGTAATGCATTTTTTCTGAGTTGGCTTTTCTCAGCAAAACTGCTTGTTTGTCAGGAAATTTTACATGTGTTCAGAAATGGATGATGAAGTGGTGTGGGCTGGGTTTGGTTAGAATAGCAGGTTTGACCTGGTGACTGTATATTTTTGAAGTCAGGGAGTATTTCGTCTGTCAGCACAGTGGAGAGGTTTGCAGGATATTTAGAATTAGATATTTTCTCAGGGCTTAATCACACTGGCCAGACTGCTGCCTCCTGAAGTCGCTTCCACACCAAACCTTCTCCTAAACAGGAGGACTCAAAATGTTTTTCTAATCCCGTCTGCCATTAGTGGTTTTGCATTCAGGTTTTGTATTTGCTTTTGAAATGGCAACAAAAATTTGAACAAAGGTTGGAATTTGGGTCTAGATTCATCACTGTCTTCGCTGGACATGTCACAGTGAGGCAAGAGCAGCTGTGAGCAAGAGCTGTGACAGCAACAGGGAGCCTTGTCAAGCTGAGGATACCTGCGGGGGATTGAACCTCAGGCTCTGCTTAGGGACTTGGTAGAGACATCTTTGCTCCTTCTTGGGGACCTTATAACTTCCCTCTGGGAAAGGGACTCCACAGTTGTGGAGTCTCTACTGTAATGTATGGGAGCCAGGAGCAGCTGAGTGCCAGAGAGATTTCCAGGAAGTCTGTGGAGACCCCAGGCAACAAAATGGCAACAAAAGCTGTCTGCTGCAGTACATCCCCTTCTCAGGAGCTGGGGAGAGCTGCATGTGCAGTCCCAAGGTTTGGCTTGTCATGGTGATGTTGTTCTGCTGGTTTCTATCCGCTGGTGCCTTCTTCCAGTATAAACACGGTCTCAGTTCCTAACTTGGGTGGAGATGTGCACGTGTGTGTTGGTACATGTGTTCATGTGGCATGTTTGGAGAGAGAGAAGAGGAGGCAACAAGTCAGCAAAAGCCCTTCTGGTTTTCCTTTGCATACTTAATAAAGAAATTACAAGAGGGCATATTCCCAATTTCTTTTTAACTTTGTAGATCACCTCCAGTAGACAGATTGTCTCAGACCACTTCCCCTCCCCTTGGCGATCAAATAACATTCCTGTGGTGACTACAGCAGTTGCTTACATGGAAAAATAACATTAGGAAAGTATTTAATGTATTTTTAGCTGTCTTTAAATGCATTTTAGCAGCTGGAAACAAGGGGAGTTAGTAGCACGTGACCTGCAAGCTCTCCATAGACCACCACCAAGTGCGCAACAAGTCACTGATGGTAAAGCTAACACAGGCTGGAAAATGTTGGGTAGGGTGGTCACCTCTAACCTTTACTGGTCACCAGAGGTCAGGCTAAAGGGATAACCTCAATTTTTGTGGGCTGTAAATAATAACTTGATAAACAACCAGCATGATTTTAAGTCCTTTCTTTTGACTGATCTGAGTCTTGGGAGATTTTATGAAAACTTGTTTTGACGTGTTTTCAAAATACCTGTGACTTTTCAAAAATCTTGAGAAGATTTTAGAGATTTGGAGTGGTGAAATATTACAACTGTAGAGATTAGTGAATAGAGTGCAGCTGAGAGAGGCAACAAGAAAATAAATACCGCTTATTCCATCAGTCTTTGATTCAGGAAAATCTTGAAATCCTTGTGAAGAGCAAACCTCTCATAAAACGTTAGTGGGAGCTTTTCCTGAGGGGAGACTTTCTCTGAGCTGAGGACTTGCTCATTCCTATAACTATGTGATTGCTGAACCAGGGAACATCCTCTCTGAACTGTCTTCCCTGGCCCTGTTCCATTCCCAGCACAGCACCCCCACCCAGGATCCTGATGTTGGGCTCCCCCACCATCCAGCCCACAGCAAGCATGTTCATATTTCTGGGAAAAATATACCCAGCAGGTGGAAGTTTAGTACTATTTTTACTATTGCTGGTACAGTGAATGTAAAGAGCATGATAATTGATTATCTGGGACAACAGAAATGCACAGGAACTAGAATTTCAAGGATTAGGGTCTCCCCGAGGATTTCCTTCGAGTTTCAGTGAAAGGAGAGATAACCTTTGTGGTGGAAACGGAAACAGAGCTTTCAGTTCCCATCTGCAGCCAGCCTCTGGAGACAATAGTATTAAGGGTGATGTGAATTTCCTCTGTTCATCGCCACGGGACAGGAGCTCCGACAAAATTATCTGCACTTCTATAGCAACGCTATTCAGCTCCTTGCAGCTTATTCTCTGTCCTACCAGGGACATTCAGCTAATGCCTGCTGCCTTTAACATATCTGGAGGTTACATTCCCGTGTTTCATCTGTTTAAAAGGACATTTATGGAAATTAGGAGGCAATTTTATCCCAAGTAAGCAGACTAATATTCTGTCACTCTGCCTTACTCAAGTGACTGTTGCTCTTAATGTTAGGTGGTTTTGGTTAAGTGGCATTAAAGTTTTGTGGACTAAGCAGTAGGATTTTGTTGCAAATGCATTGTCCCATTTTAGTGGAAACTTTGCATTAACAAGTTCCATCTTAATAAATAATTTTGTTCAACCTGTCTTGTGACTTATACTATCATAAGATCCTGCCCTTAATATTAAAATGTAAGCACAGATTTCCTCTCCCAAGGCTAAAGCTGTATAAAAAGACTTGCACTGAAGCTAAGAAATCCTCTGTCTGGATCAAGATATATTTTCTCTGAGAATAAGGAGAAACAAATATCCACATATATTTGGAGAGGAGGAAATTCTGCTATAGATTGTTCTTCCTCCGTTGTGTTAAAAAAAGGAATCTTGACTGAATATATAGTCTGTTTCCAAACTATTGGCATCTTTCACAAATATAGGCTGGCTGGCTTACGAACAAATAGCACAGTTTCTGTAGCCAAAGATAGTTGTCATCATGCACTTATTAATGAGTACACATATCTCTGAACATCAAATGCTGTGCTATTTTCAGAGAGATCCTCTCAGATCCTGTTTTCTGGTTTGGGGTTTTTTAAATTTTTTTTCCATAGCCTCCTGCCATTTTCTTTCAAAGCTCAGCAGTAGAAAGCAGAGAAAAAAGGGGCCTAGGAAAGGAGATGCTCTCATCTGTCCAGCTTCCCCACGTCAGGAGCTACTCCATGCGTGTCATTCCTGGCAGATGTTTGCCTAATCTGCTCTTAAAAAACTCCAGTGATAGGGCTTTGACAGTGTCCTTAGGCAATCTGCTCCAGTGCTTTGCTGTACCTGTCATTAAGAAGGGCTTCCTGATATCTAACTTGCAATTAAAGGCCATGATTTCCCACACAACGCATCATCAGGCTGACCTTACAGCCAAACCACCTCCACCAAGTCAACTGCAGTTTCCTCACTAGATCATCTTTGCCAGCACCGCTCCTTGGGCAGTGTGCTCTACTCTGGCAGTAGTAGTGAGGTGGGGTGTGTGTGTGTGTGCCACTGGTCTTGTCAAGGGTCCAGCCCGGTGTCCCCAGCGGCTGGTGATGGGCCGGTTTCCCTCTTGGATCCCTTGCAGCTGACGGGAAGGCGGCTGTCTGCCAGCAGAAGGTATTGAATTAGGAGATTCAGTAGATCCCTGGAGAGGCACTGCCACTGTGAAGTTGCAGCAGTTTTGCACTGATAAAACTAACAGTGCTTACCATGGTTCCAGGCCTCAGAACATGAGCTGATGCCTTTTCTTGTCCTCAAACAAAATCTGCTGTGAGAGCAGTTGTCCCATATATTACATGTATGTAATCAATCACATCTAGCAGTTAGTACATATGTTTTTTGATGAGTGCATTCCTATAATGATTTTAGCAGTATGAAAGCATTTTTTAAAAAGAGTGATCACAGATTTGGCTTGGGTTTTTTTGCAGTTGTTTTCTTTTGAACAATAGCATCCCATGTCAGCCAGGCCTGATGGCAAAGCTGTAGATGCCAACTTGCTGTGAGGGAGATGCTGGGGAGCTGAGGCAGTCACAAGGTGTGCAGCAGTGACTGAGAGTGGGTCAGTGTAGGCACAGATGCATCACAATATTACCATTGCAAGATAAATTCTGAGCCACTTTTTAAATATGCTTAGAACAGTGATGAACATTGTAAAAGTGTTTCCTTCTGCAAATTATTTAAAACTGGAAGATGGTAGTAATGAATTAATGGGAAGATACTGGAGAATTAGTCCTGACTGCTCACAACAGATATTTTTTACAATGGAAACCAGCTAGCTAAATTAGGTGTATTTCTGCTGCCTGAGCAAATTATGGCAGTATGTAGCTAAACAGGTTTTGAGACTAGGAAATTTTAGCAACATCCAAAATTAAATAAAGCAAGATTTAGATGAGTAGGAGCAGGGGTATGTTGCTGTCAGCAGGGGTCAGTAACCTTTGTGTAACTGGCAATTTTGGTGAGCAGGTCAAGTTCAGTGGGGTTTGTCTCTATATTTTGACAGATGCACTCCAAACACCCTGGTATCCATTTCATTTTACAAGGTGTGTGCATGCACCAAGACAACACTCCAGAGGGTCACTGGCAGGTTACAATGTGCCAGCCATCACATGCACAATGTATTGCATGGTGCCAAGGTAAAATTTCAGGGGTCTGGGAGCACCAACAGTGTTCAAAACCCCACACAACACCTGTGCCCCACCAGTATCTCCCTAGCTGTCCCTCACTGACATCCCATTGGCATCTGTTTTCCCGAGCTGACAGTTCTGTTTCTATTTGTGCAAGGCATTTTTAAGGCATTCATCCCCTAGCTGTCTTCTAGATGACCTGGAAGAGCTTCAGTGAGTTGCCCATATTCCTTCAAGGAGGAAAGGAAAAGATTTATTTTCAAAATTTTGAGAATTTTGAGGTGTGTTTTTTTTTAGAAAGGTTGGTTAGATTTGAACTTTATATTCCAAGCAGCATGGAGGTAGATTTATTGTGTAAGAGAGCTTTTAGTTTCAAACTAATAATTGGAAGAATACATTTAAACCTTTGTCAATATAAAAGTGACTTCAGATGCTCAGGAATCCTCTTTCTTGTGGTTTTAAAGGAAAAATTTAAACATTTTCCATGCCACAACTATTGAGGGCATTGAAAGAAAATACCCAATAACTGTTAGGAAACATACAGAATAAACTTTTTTCTACTTCCCTGTTCTTGTAATCATCATCAATTTTTTAGGTACTTCCCAAAATACACCTTTGGACAAATTTTGCACTGTTAAAAATGGCATTTTATGTTGGGCAAACCAGAGGCCCGAGTCAAAGCCTGCTGGAGTCAAGGGGCTTTCATTGAGGTGCAGACCCTGCATGTTTTCCTAAAAATCGCCAGTGCTGTTAGCCCACGTCTCCCTTTCCCCACCCGTCTCCTCGGGGAGAGGCAGAAGCCTGTTTGAAGACAAACAAGTCGCAGAGCCTGCAAAGGTGTAAATATCTTTCATAAATGCCAACGCTGAAAAGCCTGAGCGCCGGGCGTGTGACACGCGACGACAGGCAGCTCTCGCTGCGCGAGGGGCGAGCGATGTGCCAGCTCTCGCTGCCACAGGCGCTGAGGTGTGCCCGGATTGCACCTGGGCATCCCTGGGCACCCCTGCCCCGGGAGCACACACGGGCCAGCAGGAGGGACGGGCAGCAGAGCTGCCTGCTCCTCGCCCTGCTGCCCCTGCCCGCACCCCTCGCCCCCGATCCGGTCACCCTGCCCCTGCCCTCCTCCTCTCCCCGGCTTCTTTGGGCAGGGGCTGATTTAAATAGGTTGGCAGGGAGCCAGGAGCTCATCATTTTAATGCAGTGTAAAATGGAATGTGCATAATTATATGCAAGCCATATGTGAGGGAGACAGCTCAGCTGTGAATTTTGGGAGGCTGTGAGAGGGAGAGAGTGAACAGTCAGGAATCAGATGAGATGGAGCGGAACGGAGTGCAAGTGTCACTCAAATGAACAGTGTAATGAGCGTATTGCTGACACTCCTCCTTTCACCTGCTTCTCCCTTTTGCTTTAACTCAAAAAGCAGAAAATGTAGAGATGAGAAGGGAAAAATACTATATGCAAGCAGGATTGCTAATGGCTCTGGTAATGTCTCCATTTAAACTTCAGCTTTCTTAATTAACAGTGTAGTTACAAATAACCAGTAACTTCTAATGCATCTTTGTCATTAAATATTTTGACCGCATTTGACTGAAGGATCATTGTTCTCACTCAATGATTACTCCTTTCAAGGCTTCACTTAAACATGGAGGGGGAATCAATTTATTTGTAATAGTATTACATGTAAATTATGAGTATGAAAGCTTTTATTTTTTTTTTTTTGGCCTTTCTGTTAAACTGAAAATACAAGTACATCATCTAGGGATTGCTTAAGCATGTCAAAAAGTTTAAATGAGTACATATGTAATGTAATCCTGAAAAATGCCATGGAGTAAATTGAAACCCTGAGTTACTCAGTTTCCAGCTCAAAGATTTCATTTTGGTTTTGTCTTTTGTTGTTCTAATTATTACTCCACAATGAATTTGCATGTTCAATCTAAGCTATGTAAGAAAACAGCATCCCAAGTTCTCATATCTAAAAGGTGTACTGACTATTTAAAGAAACTTTTTAATAATGTTGTATTTTGGGATTCCCGTCTGTTTTAATTATCTGAGCTGTTATGCTTTTAGCTATTTTTTTCCTTCCATTATTTGTAAGTCCCTAAATAGGCCATTATATTTCCCTTCAGGCTAGAGATGAAGATGGACATGCTGAAAATTTTCCCCAGCAGCACTATGCTAAGGAAACTCCAAGACTTGCCTTCAAGAATAACTGCGAACTACTTGTAAGAATAACATACTTACAACAAGTCTAGATTGTTACTTTAGCACAGTGAAAACCGTTTTTTTTTAAAGGCTTTTGTTCATTATGACATACATTATGAAATATGATAGGTTTTTTTTTTTTTACTGTTTTAGCATTCTAATGCTAGTTCTGCTATCCGTGAACAGTTTAAGATCTCAAATTGCTTGAAAAATATAATATATTTGATGTCAGCACGTGAATGGCCTTGTCTTGCACTGGTAAATCAGGGACAGCCATGCAGGGAATGGCTGGTGATGCACGGAAAGCCCCCCACCCCTTCCCCCAAAGCACCCCAAAACTCACTCTCCCATCTACCTCTTAGCTCTGCCTTGTTTTTGGGTGACGGCGCTGCATTTTGTTCTGCTAACAGGCAGTCCTCCCTTCACAGCTTGCCTGTTCCTCCCCTTCATAGCTGCATGCAACCCAAAGCATCCTTTCCTTTCCTCTCCACTCCTCTCCATTCCTCTCCTCTGCTGTGGGGAAAGAGTGAAAGCCAGGAAAGCACTTACGGGGAGCCTGGAGTGTTTACAAGCCATAAGAGAGATGATATCAGCTGTGAAAGAATCTCTGTTCCAAGGCAGGGTTAATTTGCTGTTCATTTTAGCATTTGCAGCTAGACGAGATTAAAAGCAAGCAGGAATGCCTATTATATTTCTATTAAATGAATCTGTTGGGACCTAATGTTCTTGATTAGCTTGAGAAAATTAGTGCTCCACCATGAGTTTTTCTGTTTGCCTAAAGTAAACAGAGGATGAATTGTCATACATTTAAAAGAGATTCATGCATGGCTTTCGAAAAGGGAGGTTTAGATACATCCGTAGATCTCTCCCTTGCATTCCCCTTTCTTTCATCTGCACTTAAGTAAGATGTACCATTTGGCTAAATGGAAGTGTCTATGGAGAGTTAGTACACGGGGTTTTACTTTGAAACAACATTTCTTTTTTTTCTTGTTGTAACCAGAGAAGAGGCGGGTGGCAGTGGAGGAGCAAGCTGTGTTTTATCTGCATTAGAGCCCATGCCTGCCCCTCCCAGGAGGCAAGGCCAAGTGCTACTCTGGGTGCCCCAGCTGCAACAGGCACTGAAAGTCGAGCTGATGAGCCGATAACCCAGTGCTGAAGTTGGCCTCCAGGTTCAGTCAGCTGGCCAGAGAAGCCTGCACAGCTCAGGGCTGGTGGCCAGTCCCTGCTCCCCACGCTGGCCAGAGCGCAGAGCATCTTGGCCACACCTGGCACTACTGGGCTTGCGCTCTCCTACCCCACAAGTGTCCCCTGTGCTGAGCCAACCCTTGGTTAGGTAAAGACAATGCTTTTCACAGCCACAGGTGTCACTTGGAAGGTTCAGTTTGTTACCAGTGTAATTGTCCCCAGCCAAAAGCAAGGTGACCTAGGAGATCTGGTCTTGGTTCCTCTTAAACCCTTTGCCAAGTTCCTGGTGGTTTCAGGGTTAGCAGCGTTATATCCTAAGGAGAGGGAACTAGACAAACACAAAGAGTGGTTCCCTGGTGTACTCATAATTTCTGTGCCAAATAAATGAAGCTCTTTCTTCAAGGCCATGCTTAATTACTGTGCTGCTAATCAGGCCTGACAAACAATCACAGCACACCAAGATGCTCCCAAAAGTCAGTAGGGCTTCTTGGTGCTGGAGAAACTTAGTAATAGAGACAACATGGATATAAGTAATGTAATATTTCCATTGAAAATCTGCTTTATATTTAATGCAAGCCATCAATGAACTAATTAACCCACTTTGTGCTGTTAAAATCAAGCATTCTTTTAATGCCCAGTTGCTTATTCCTCTATTAATACACATTTAAGATTTTGCTTTATTATATCATGACTTTGTCTGGCAAAAGCTCAAGTCATCAAAGTTAGTCTTTCATGTGCTTTTTTGGACAAGTTTCAATTCTTGTTTAAGGAAGTAATAAAAGCAATTTGTTATAGTTTTATTTTTCCTATGCTATTGGAAACAAAATTGGCAGGGATGTAATCTGTACTCAATTAGTATGTGGAAAAAAATAGCAGGCAAATAATGAATATGTACCTCTGCTATCTTTAAAGATGTATTTTAGGAACTTTCAGTGAAAATATGATGTTGAGCCTAGGTGTGGGTGGTGGGGGAGCTAGTGTTATTTGTTGAAGGTTCTGTGTGTTTCACAGAGAAGTAGTGTTATTCCTTCTACATTTTACTTTATGGAAACAATGCTATATTAAAATGTGCTCAAATTTCAAAAGCTAAATTCACCAGAACTGGCCATCAAGAAACCTTCTTTCTCTTAAAGGCTAGTCAGTATTCCTTGAGAGACGAGGAAAAAAACTAAAACAAACATGAAAGAAAGGAGTGGGGACAGCTGATCCTCTAAAAAATATTTTCCCAATGGTGAAAACTTACCCAGAATCTAACAGCACAAGTCAGATGCCAGCTGAGTGAAAAGACGAGATTTTTTAAATCAAAGAGAAACTGAAACTTGATTATGCTTTTGAGAATGAGGGAATCCTTGGAGTTTTCTTAGGGCAGTTCAGAGTAAATAGAGTAATAGTCTGTCAGGTAAAATTGGAGTTTTCAGCTCAAAAATGCTTTCTTTACTTTAGGGTTTAGCTGCCATTTTCCAGTGAGGCTTGTTTCGGCAAAGGCAGGCTCCTCAGTTTGGGAAATGCTCATGCTGGGAGAGTGCTGCCAGCCAGGATCCAGGGCTGGGTTGCTGCTGCTGGGTCTGCATGCCAGGGCTCTCCCACAGGAGCCAGGCTACACTGGCTGAATCTTAACATCCCAGGTCACAGGCACACACAGCAAGCTTTAACTCTTCAATACGTGGAGCGATTTTAAAGCATGGTAACATAGAGTATTACAAAAGTAACATGGAGTATTACAAATTGTATGTTTTCTTCATTGCTTACACACTACAAGAACAGATGATTTGATGAGGTACAACTCAGCTTTTCTGTTTGTTTCTGGTCTTTTTGAATGTGAGCAAGTTTGATAAGAAATAGAAGGAAGAAAGGTATAATTTAGGCAGAGGAAATCCCTGAAGTGTGTTCAGTAGTTCTGCTCATTAAGAAAAGCCGTGACAATTAAATATTTTGGTTAGTATAGAAAGCCATTTTGCAGTTATGGGATTAGAACAGGGTACTCATTTCCCAAGCTAAATCTATATATGTTGTGTCCTGGGATTTGTTGTAGGGCACGAAAACCAAAGTGGTTAAGATGCTCTAATCAATGAGCACATCAGATTTTCCTAGTGGACTTTACAGTATTATTGAGAATCATGTTGTTTTAAGTTTAGCTATCCATGCTAAAAGTTGGGAACTATATAAAAGAAATCTATTTTTAAAGAGCAAGGTCAGCATGCTGTCTTGGCCAGCCATCCATTCTTCTCCCATAGGCACTGCCTCAGGATTTTAATTTCTTATTCCATGAGTGGCTGGAAGCTTTTCTTTCAGGCACATCTCTTTGTTTCCAGAAGGAAAAGGCAGAATTTAGTCCCTGCTGTAAGCTGATTGTCAAGAAACAGCACAGTCCAGCTAATAGTGGATGGGATTAACTGCAGAGAAGGGGGAGGCTGGAGTGAAAAGGCCAACAAGAAGCCCACAGCTCCAGCTCTAGCCAGATGAAATTCCTGAGCCATTGCCTAGAGAAAGGAAAAATCCATCTGGCACCTACCCAGGTTAGTCAGGGTAGGAAGAGTCATGCTTGGTTGCCTTTTAACAAAAGTGGGAAAGAAAAACCAGAAGTTCCTCCTTCCTCCCCCCATTTACTCAGAATATTGACTCAAGGTTTCAGATTGGCATGCTGCTGTATGAGGTAAGGAGGGTTTGATGGGTTAAGGAAATTAAACATCAGGTTGCTTTCCAGATAATTTGTTTATGGAGATGATGTGAGTACCACCCACTGCTATGGGATTATATGTAAAGCAAACAAATAACCAAACAAAACATAAATATCCTCGAAAAAAAATTCACTTCCAGTCCTACACCCAGCTGAATCCATGATTTTCCTGCAGTAAAATCATGATCTTTTCATCTTTGAAATGAAAAAGTCTGTTCCTAGTAGTTCTGCTCTGAGAGGATAAATTTGTGAATGCAGTAGGAGATGAATTATAAGTCCTGGTGCTTGGAAGCTATTATGTAAAAGACTCAAAATAAAACATGCTTGCTATTGGATTTAATGCAAACTCACCTACGGGCAGTTATCTTTAATCATTGACAAAAAGAGGCAGAGAAAACTCTGAAAACACATCTACAATGGAAACACGAAATGCAAAATGTTCTCTTATGAGCAAAAGGCCTTTGGGGAGGCTATGGCAAAGCTGTGGTGAGCCAGAGCTACAACTAATGCTTTGCTTGAAGTCGTGTCACTGTGCTCTGCTCCAGCACTAGAGGCAGAGTCAGGACAAATGGCATATGTGGGGCACCCAGACAGGGCAGTGGGGATGCAGGCAGGTTAACTGCAGAATTATGGCACTGGAATGTGGGAAAGATTTCCTACCTACCAGACTGACAATGGAAAGTACGGAGAGTATTTGTGATCCGATGTGGCCAATAGGTTTTGCTGTTGTGGATGAGTTAAATGTAAATATGCATATTGGTATCCATTGAAGGCCATGACAGTTTTGGTTTCAGAAAGTGAGGCTTAAATTAATTTTTTTTAAGGTGCCTGACCTGCTTACTGTGCCCCAGTGTCAAGCAAAACCGTTCCCTATTAGTGCCTCAGCAGCAGAAGAAAATACCTCTTAGTCCATTTAAAATCACAGTGCCTTCAAAAAAGGACTGAATTAGGGAGAAATAGCTTTGCTCATTCCATCTCTTGCCTTTCCACCCTTTTTGTCTCTCCTGCTGTCTCCTTATTCCTAGCAGAGTGGAGAGGAAGAAGTGCACTTCCCCCTGTGCTTTTCCTGGCTCTTCCTTCACCCTCTTGGGTGCAAAGCAGCAGAGGGAGAGGGAGGGAAAGCACTTCCTTCATTCTGGCCAAGGACTGGGGATGTGCAGGGCTTTCAGCCTGAAAGCTGGAGCAGGAGTACTGCCCAGCAGCTGTGAGAGGGGCAGAGCCACATCAAGCCTGTCAGGTACAATCCTGTGGTCAGGAGGCAATTCTGCCACCTTGGAGAGGCAGAATAGGAGAGGGGGAAGAGACCTGTGACACCTTGTAGAGTTCCAGATCGTAGTGCTACTGAGCCTGATGAGAGCTTAAAACCTCCACAGCCATGTTTAAATTCTGTTTCAGCATCAATCAATGTTTGTCTCACCTCTGGTACAATTTTTTGGTGGTTTTCTGATGGATTTCATCAGTTTCTTGCTCAGTTTGCCACAGTCTGAGGGCAACTGGTACTCCTGCATCAGTTGCACTGTGGCATATGCAGTGATTCGAGCAGATGACTGTGCAAAACCCCCAACAGCCATTGGAGAGCCCGCTGTTGGTTTCAGGGTCTTTGGATCAGGCACAGAGAGCTGTCAGAGTGGTGGTTATGGCCCTGGAACAAAAATATGGAGAAAAACAATTGTAGCAGCGAATTGATATTGATGCTCTTAAAACCTCAGTAATCTTGGCCACATGAAATTCAACCTTTCTTGTGACTGAAATAACAGTGACGCTTAGGTCATATGGTAGATTAATCGCCTATAGTGTTTCATTTTAAAAAACTAAATTGTCCATGAGCAATGGCAGAATATTTTGAAACTAAACTCCCCAAAACCCTGCTGAAAACCTTGCACTCTGTTTGTCTTCAAGTAAGGGCAACAAACCAGGAAAAATTATTCTAAATGGTTTTTTGTCCCTGATTGCCGCCAGGCTGAATGAAGGGCTAAGCGGTGCTCGCCTTATATGCATGTTCCTGTTGAGTGCTGTGTAAATGCACTGAAAAAAGGCAGCACTCAGACCATGCCTATTTGCAGCCTTGGGGAGAGAGAGCCCTGACACCCAGCTCCAGCTGACCCTCCCTGCCTGCAGGCACAGGTAGGCACCACGGGGCACTGGGTGCCTTGGCATCTGTGCCGCGATCGGCATCCCGCTGGGACAACACGGGACCAAACACAGAGCTGCAGCCTGCCAGCCACCCCGCCACACGCTGTCCCCAGAAAATGATAGTCCCTGTGGCCTGTCTGCACAGATCTATTTACTGGTTTGAACAAATGCAGCCACTGTCTTGCCCAGCACACAGGCTGTGTCCTTCTTGGCCCTGCTTTTTAATGATATGTTCTTCTATCCCACAATGGAAGTGAAACCATTCCTCACATTATGGCAGCATGGACTGGACCTGGGAGGTTTTCTGGGCTGCAAGAGACTTTCTAGGGAGTCCTGAGAGATTGCCTTGGTCTTTCAGACCTTCTGCTCCCCTTCCCCTGTCTTGCATCACCATGCTACTAAAGTATTACGCTTTTATTTCTTAACTCACACCATGCTTAGGACTCCACAACCCCAGCAGGCCAGCTAACAGCTAATTTGAAGTGTAGAAAACATGATCTTGATTAATAATATCTAAGCCGAAGGCAGACATCAGAGACCTGTTGTAGGAACTAATAGAAAACAAAGCCCTGTCTTGGCAAGTCTGAGGTAGCAGATTTTCTGCTGGAAATAAGACCCAAACCTTGCTCCTTTTACACCCAGGGTTAGTGAGTGAGCAGGACCTACAGCACTAAGGAGGGCAAGGGATTCCTCATGGCTCCCGCCGAGGTGGGCAGGGGAGCGCCAGTCACCTTGAGAGGAGGGCAAGGCTCTGCCAGTTCCCAGCAGCACATAAAATACAAGGTATAAAATTCACAGGAGCATGAGGAAAGGGAAGAAGGGAGGGAAGGAAAAGAATAAAAGGATAAAATCTCCCCCATGGTCACAGACGTGGCTTCCTCCCCAAGCAGGCTGGTACCACCAGGAGCTCTACATAATCCCATTTCTTCAATCCAGTGAACTGAATTGAATTAAGGAGGATGATTCAGGGCCCTAAAGAGATGGACTAAAAGGTGTGACAGTGAGAGGGGTGAGCAGCATGGGAACAGGGGCAATGGGAACGGGACAGATTGGGGAAAGACTGTGGCTACAGGCAGTGAGTGTTTGGCCTTCTGGAGCCAAGAGTGAGTCATATCCCCTTTCCCACAGCACCCACTTACATATAGGAAGCAACTTTGCCCCACTGCCTCTAATTTAGCATTTTCCTTCATTCCAATACAGGAGCATTATTTTAAGATGTGGCATTTGACACTTTGTGAGCACAAGCCTGCCTTTCCTCAAAAGGAGGCATGTTTTTTAATTTTTAACACCACTCATTATTATTTTGAAAGAGAAGCAAAATGCATTTGTTAAAAAGGAAAACAATTAAAATCCCATTACAGCTCCAAATCTGTCATCTTCCTTCCCAGGACAAGCATTCAAATTTTCATTAATAAATCTGCATTTACTGATGACCTCTGAATAATTTCTCTAGCCTTAATTTATCCTTACTGCAATACCTTGTTATATTACTCTAGTTTTACTCTTTACTTTCCTTATCTGATATGTTTACTGAAGTTATAACTTTCATATTAAACCTGTTGTCACTAAAAAAATTGATTTTTCTTGAATATTAAAAAAAAGCCTCTTTCTTTAAACCACAGATTTAAACATGTAAAAAGTTAAAAAACTACTAGATGAAAATAATTAGCAGACTACTTCTTAATAATGATTTAAATAAATTTTGAAGTAAAAAAGCCTGGAAAAAATTGTCAGCCATTCCCCCACCCAAACCTCTATAAATAAGGAAAAAAAAAGGGAATAAAAAAGAAAAAAAAAAAAAAAAAAAAAAAAAAGGAGGTTCATGTCTCCTGGAAAGAAAACCAGTTGGGAATTGTGGCTTAGCTTTAGAAAACTGGCATTCATAACCTGTGTCAGGCACAGCATCACCAGCCAGGCAAAGGAGGGGATTGTCCTGCTCTTCTCTGCTTTGGTGCATCTCGAGTCCGGTGTGCAGTTTTGGGCACCACAATATTAAACTATCAGAGCGTCCAAAGGAGGCCAACAGAGATGGTGAAGGGCCTTGAGAGGAAGCCGTAGGAGGAGTGGCTGAGGTCACTTGGTCTGTTCAGCCTGGAGGAGACTGAGGGGAGACCTCATTGCAGTCTTCAACATCCTTGTGAGGGGAAGAGGATCAGCAGGCACTGATCTCTGTGGTGGCCAGTGACAGGGCCTGAAGGAATGGCCTAAAGTTGTGTCAGGGGAGGGTTAGGTTGGGTATCAGGAAAGGTTCTTCACCCAGAGTGTGGTTGGGCACTGGAACAGGCTCTGCAGGGAAGTTGTCACAGCACCAAGCCCGAGAGAGTTCAAGAACCATTTGGACAGCACTCTCAGGCACAGGGTGTGTTTTCTAGACCTGAGTTGGACTTGATATTCCTTGTGCGGTTCTGCCAACTCATCTTATTCTGTAATTCTGTGAAATTAAATTCAGTCAGTTTGTATAGAATGTTAAAGAATAAAGATATATCTTGTTCTAAAGGAAGTGAAGTGTGATAAATTAAAATACACTGGAATTCCTTCTATATAAATTTGAAATAGAATTTCCCAAGTCATCACCCAAAGCTATAAATATTTTCTTCTTGGGGTCTGTGCAGGAGATGCAGATGGCTCAGTAGGGCCTGTGGAATACCCTGGCAGCTACCTAGGGGGAACCATCCCTTGCAACACATCTCACCACCACCACACCTGCAGCATGGTGTCAGGCCATAAAACTGGCTTTGGTCTCCAGGCGCTCAAGTTCTTTTTCACCTCTGACCCTGGCTCTCAGTCATGCAAGGTGTTCATTAGAATGGGTTTTACTGAGTCTGAACAGGTGCCTACATTAATGAGTGTGTCTTTGTGTAATGGTGCAGTTGGCTTACGCCTCATCTTGCTCATGTGTTGTCTTCCCCATTGAAAAGTGTTTGAAGGCTTTGATCCCTTGTAGAGCCAACATACAGCAGTAAGAGAGTAAGGTTTTGAAAATCAGGAGACTGTGCTCCTTTTATTTCTCAGAGTTAAGATCCAGCCACTGGGAAGGAGGGTTGAGAAGAGCTTGGCCACCATTCAAGTAGACTGCAGGGAGGTTTGGGGGCGCTCTGGGATATTAAGTGTCTGACTCCATTTCATTGGTAATCCCTGGGGCTGTGCAGAGCTTCCAGGAATGACACCCCAAGAAGGAAGATCAGTGCTACACATTTATCTGGGGAAGATCTGAATGCTAGGAGCACATATCTTACAGCCCACTGTCTGTGGCAGACACTTTTTTTACATCTCAGCAGTGACGTGTATTATATTGCTTTTGGGATGGGAAGAAAAACCCAAAATATAAATCCTGCATTTTATTATAGAAGTTAATACCAACAATTACATAAAATCTAATGAATTTCAGTTCTCACTTAATTGCTTCTGAGTAGTTCACTTAACTTATTATAAAGAAGCAAGGACATATTCATTTAACAAGCAGCAGCAGCCTTGGCCTAGCATCTGCCTACATTCTCTTTTCAATTAATCAATTATAGTCCAATGGTGTGTAATTACACATTAAAAAAGTTATTGGATATCACAGCATGACTGTCCCAGGGGGCTCATGAATACACTAATATAACACACCTGTAATGACCTGTTCTCATATCTGCAAATTGCTCCCATTCCTCTCTCTCTCTCTCTTGTTGCTAAATGAAGATGAAAGCAATTACCATTAACTTTTTGAGTCACATCTAGTCAATGAGAGAGAAAAAAGATCCCTACCAGCATTCATAATAAATCTGTCTGTTGGTACTCAGAATTTTAACTGTACCAGGCACCAGGCTGCAAGGCAGTAAATGTGCATCAGGATTGTAAAGGGCTGTGGGGATCCCAGGTTCATTCTGACCACATGCTACACCTGTAGACAAGAGACACAGGCAAGCAGGAAGGTCTGGTCAGATCACTTCCAGGCATAATTTGCCTGTCTTGGTTGGAATCAAACTGAACTCTGGAACTGATCCCTATGCAGTGACTCTAAAGTCTTTGCATAGCAACTAAGCCATGTTGCTGTTGTGTTGGGGTTTTTTTTGAATGCGAGAAAGAACAAAATTTACTATGTAATGGCAGAAAGGCTTTGGTTGTGCGAGAGGATGCAGGCACCAGTGCTCTCTTATTAATGCATAACAAATGAAACCAAGGAGAGACTCTTAATCTGTAGAATGGAGTCTGACAGATTCTGAATTGGTGATTCAGTCAACTAAAGGGTCCAAAAATGCTCTGTGGAAGTGAGCTTTTGATGGCTCCATAAGTCAAAAGGGGGATGATATCTATCAGCATTTTATAAATATTGTCTTGCACAGTGTGAATTTGATGTGCTGTTGTCTCTCACCCAGGAAAGAAGTCTGTTTCCTTACAAGAAGTTTTCTTGTTCTTGCTTTCATTTGCAGACTGGGGTCTTTCAGGTGGGTGTACATGCAGATAAAAGCACATCAGTATTTTAAGCACAGCTTTTTGCTTATAGTAATGTGAAATATTCCTATGCTGTACACCTTTCTCCAGTCTAGCCCTAACAATTTCAGTGAAATCTTCATTATGCCTGAGGTTGCTTCCCTCTTTGAAAACCATGCATGTCTCCTTGTGCCTGATGTCTTTCAGGATAACAGGATAATCCTGTGGGATTCAGGTGATCAGTTGTTGTTTTCAGTTGCATTCACAATAATGTGATGGATGTTTCAGTCTGAGCTTCAGCTAGGTCAGCATTTCACTCTGGTTTTCACCAGTGCCACGTTTCTTCCAGTTCCACAGCATCCTTTGGTTTAGGACATGGTTCCATTCACGTGCCTGGCTGTGGCATCTCAGTATTTGGCATCCAGGCTGGACTCTCTCTCTAGGTCCTGTCATTAAAGAGGAAGACAAGCACTTGTAGAGTGGGAATTAGGTGTTGATTTAGGATTGGTCAAACCAATGTTTAGATGTGCCTGTATCTGTTTATTAACTAGATAAATACCTTCCATATGACACCTGCATTTTAGGTATTACAGTCATTGGCTGAGCTGCATATTCCTGCATGCTTGCAATGTCAATCTTGCATGTAGAGCCATTCAGAGGGACTGCTTGTATGCTTGGAAGTTAGGAATCTGCTAACTTATGTTTAGATGTCTAGTCTCCAGCTTTGAAATGGGGATGCTGTTATTTAATTCCCTTTGCATGGAGTTTAAAATTGAGATTAAAATGTTAGAAGTGCAAAATTATACCTTATTTAATGTTGTGTTATACTGCAAATAATGAACAACTGCATCCTCGGTATATGAAAAGTTCATTTATTATGAATTATTATCTGATGCAGGAGAAAATGGGTTCCAAGATTTACTTACAGGTATTTAAAAACAATTTGACTGCCCAGACATAGTAACTGAAGTAAGCAGAGCTGTGTGTGGATCCCCAAAAGTGATCAAAGTGTGCATGTGCACAATGTTCTCAAATTCTGCTCAATGCACAGCTTTGTTTATGCTTGGGACCAAAATTAAATTTTGTGGGGTTTTTGTTTTGGTTTTTTGTTTGTTTGTTTTGTTTTATTTTGTTTTGGTTTGGTTTGGTTTTTTTTTTTGCTTTGCTTTGTTTTGTTTTAAACCAGTGCCTGAATAATCAGCTAAAAATGTTTGAAACAGAGAAAGGAACACAGTTATAGTCTAAAGCTTTAATACACAATACAATATTCAATTGTACAGGCTGGTTAAATATTCAACCTAAAATACCTGTCAGTTGCCTCTCCAGCTGTGTATTTTCTGTGTGTCTGATGGGGAGGAGGGTAGTATTTCACTGAGTTTTAAAAATTTGTTTTTAGCTCTAGTCTCCACAAGAAGCTGTAACTCTTTGCATGTCACTTTCCTAATTGAGCTATAAACTCTATATTGTACTAATACACTTTATTATGAGGAATAAACATACTTCTTCTAGACAGGCAGAGGAATAATTGACCACCTGTGGCCTGTCCCAAATGAACATTACTGCACATGACACTGAAATTAATGCCTCCTTAGTGAAGATGTGAAGCAGTCATTTTCTGCGAGTTTTTTAGTGGTTGGGAAGGTAACACATCCCAATACATTTCTGCTTCATAACAACATAGATTCCTGACTGCCAGGGCTAGAAGCACTTGGTGTTCACCTGGCTACTGCCCCCTCCTCTCTGTGTCTTTGGCACTCAAGCAGCAGCTTCATTTGTTCAAAACATTAAGCAAAGAACCAGGTTCTGGCCCAAGCTAGGGATGCCTTTCATCACTCTGGCAATAGAAAGAAGCCTCAAAAGTTGGTGCATATAAAATGTACTTAGGTGGCCCCTTTCAGCTGCCAGAGTGGTGTAAAGGAGTCTCAAAGTTGTTGAGAATCTGTCTCAAACATAGGATTATGTAGTGCTGGAACATAGCACTAGGGACATTGTGCTGGTGTATCATTTTACCAAGCCATAAGGGCCAAAGGATTCTGGAAACTGAAATATTAAAGAGCTAAGAGATTGACTCCATAGATAAAAATGGTAAATGCGTCTCTTATCAGTTATTTTTCACTTTGTATTAATAAATCTCTGGGATGAGGGCTCATGTAAAATCACTGGATCCTTCTGGATCCAGCCTCTTCCTTGAACTGGAAGCATCTCGTGCCATGAGCAAAGCAAGCAGGTGAGATTCTCAGGTGTGCTTGCACCTGCAGCATACAGGGCTTTTCCCAGAGCATGTGCCCAGGGAGGAATGGGGCCCTCAGCAGGGACAGGGGTTGCACAGGGCCAGGAGAACATGTTCAGTTTTATCTTACGCGTATCCTATTTCTTCCTTTCCGAGATTGCGTTGGACTGTGTTGAGCAAGCGCTGCTCTCCCCAGTGGCTATGCTTGCTGTATTGCCACAGGGCTCTGGCAATTGCCACTGCACTGTGTTCCTTCTTTGTCACCACACCATGCACATTTAATGAGGGGTTATAGCTCGTGTGCTTGCACAGTCCAGCAGTCCAGCTTTAGTTCCCTTTTTCCTCCAGCACAAACAAGGGCTGAAACTCTCCCCAGCAGAAAGGCATGGCCGAGGACCAGAGGAGTGCAAGCTGTCCAAAGTTCAAATGAGATTAGCTCAAGACCACTGTGGTCAGTGAAAGTAAAGGCTGCTGTTGTGCTCCTTGCATAAATGGAGATACTCATCTGCATTCGTTATCAAAATCCTTTTGTTGAGATCTTGCTGAAATCTCAGTTGCCCTAAGTCACCAGACAGCTGCAGTGACCTCTGTGTGATGGCTTTTGTCTCTAATGCCACCCTGGTGAGATGTCTTTCTTTGGTATCTCTGAACTGCTGGTGGGAGCTGAGGTAGGGGCTAGGAAAACCACAGCAGCCTCCTTAGGAGCTGCAGTACCTTGCTTGTGTATTTGGAAAGCAGGTTGTGCTTGTCTCCATGGAATTTATGATCTCACTACTCTTTGCCTCCAGTTCAGCTGTGCCAGTGTGAATTTTGGGAGAAGCCCCTGCGTAGAGGAGTGTGGCCCAATTTCCCCCCTGTGTTGTTAGAAAAACCTGCTGGAAACAAATCTGATTAACACAGCAGAGAAAATAATTCAGCTGTAAAATGTTGAGGATTGCCACTAGTGCAGGTTGTGTGCAGAAGGCAAAATGCCTTTTTGAAGGTTTGTGGACCAGTAGGAGCTGCAGTTCATGGTCTTTGCTGGCTGTTTTTGGTTCCTACCTGCCCAGCTTACAAAATCATGCGTGGCGTGGGCAACACACTTTTTATTTTCAGAGTGCCTTTCTGAGTGGCAGAGTGACAGCACATCATTTTATCATGGTGCACTGACACAGCAGGAGGTACCACATCCCTGATGTGCAAAGCCCTGGTCCTGCTCCAAAATCCATCCATGAAGGCAGATACAGCAGAAGGATGAGGTGCTGGGGGGATCTCCCAGTGCTCTTGGGGTTTGAAAACTGCAAAAAAGGCAAATCAAAAATAGCCTGGACCTTGTTGAGCCTTCAGGAACTCCATGTAGCTCCATCTTAAAAGAAGGGTTTAGAGAGTGCTTGGGCTGTGCCTCTTGGAGGAAACCAGTAGTGTTTAGACTTCACATTTTATGTTTTCTCCCTTCTGTTTATTTCCTGGGTGGCATTTGCTCCTTTCCATAGGTGTTAAGACAATGCCCAAATGAGTTCTGGGAGGAGCCCGAGTTAAGGCAGCTCACCCTGAATTTGAGACAGGTGCTTCATCTGAATATCTCTACAGTGAAACCTAGAAATGGAAAGGTTCTGTTAGTTCCTCCGGACGGTGCTTTGATTCTGAAGTGCATCTGTATTGTGCTGTGGGCTGGCACAGGGGCAAGAGAAAATCACTCACTTTTCTGTAAATGGAGAAGCAATGATTATCATGATCTAGTCTGAGAGAAACCACTCTGCAATCTCTGTAGTTTGTGCTGCCTTTTAGACCACATCACTCTTCAGTGAAGGCACTGGGGGCATTTTGAAGCTGGTGTCCCTTGCCTGTAAGCATGACAGAGAAAGAGAACAGCTGAGAGGAGATGAGAGAGAAAAGGGCACAGCCTTTTGGTGAGGGCAGGGAAGTGATTTCAGGTGTTTGTGACACCACATGAACCTTGTGTGGTTAGCCTCTTCCTAAGCATGATGTACCCTGGAGAATGGCGGAAATTGTAACAGGTAGAGATATGGTGGAAGGAGTGAGAGCTATCTGCAGATGTGGCATCTAAATAAATCCAAAGACAACACAACTATTTTTAGCAGAAGTGCAAACAGTGATAGATGCCACGGGGCTGCTGTCACTAAAATTTGTCTATAAGCAACATATTCATATTTAAACAAGTCAGCTTTGCACATTGAAATGAGCAAACACTGTCTCTGTGCTTGTTTGTTTGTTGTGCAGAAGCCATCAGCTTTCACTCCTTATCCCTTCACCATGGTGCTGATGCAGAGCCATGCTGAAGGATCATCTGTCTAGCTTATCTGTAAGGCCACAAAACATTTATATCTTTTATGGTATGATAGGCTGTTCTCATGCAGCAGTTGAAAACAGAAATTTGGGGCTGCCCTTGCAAAAGTACCATCTCCTGCACAACACTGCCATTCTGGTAAGCTCACTTGGCACAGTTTGTACAGCTAAGTGCATCCACTGTGAAACCTAACACTGGGATGCACATGAATAAAATCACACAAAATCAGGAGAGGAGCAAGCATCAGAGAAGCCTTTGAACGCAGGGGGCAAACCAGCAAGGATGGAGTTCCTGCAGCTTCTCTCCTGCTTAGAGGGGGCCTCTGTCACCTCTGGTATAAGGCCTCCAGCTCACACCAACATTATACTTGGCCAATTATCTTATTTAGGTATCTCATATATATTTAGGTCTTGAAAAAGGTCAACCACAGAGCATGTCTGGGCAGGGGTTTTTGAAGCTGTAGAGCTGAAAGCTTTTCTTCTGGCATTGTTAGAAAATAATTGCTTGTGAATGTCCAGGGATTTGAATTTACATGTCGGAGCTCTGAAAAGGAGGGCAGGAAGGTTTAAAACATTATTGAAACAGCTCCTGCTGATGTTACACTCACTGCAGATGCTGAGCAGGGAACAGGTGGAGCTCATTGGTGGGCACGGCTGCTGCCCTTCACCTGCCTGGGTACCCTTGTACTGGGATTCCGTCTCCTGGGCAGCTTCTCTTGTGACTGTTTTCAGCACAGACAGCTCCTCTGCCCAATCTGGTAATTTATTGCAATTAACAGATTGCAATAAAAATGCAAGCTGGTACATTTTTATTGAAAGTGCAGTGAGGCAGGGATTGTCCCTGTCGGCTGAACTTTTCACTTAAGTACACCTGCTATTTTTCTATTTAAAATTGTTTTTTACCTTTGTTTTTGGTTTCCTGCTACTTGCAATTTTTTCCTTAGGCTTCTCTTCCTCTACTGAATACCTCTCTTCCTCCATTACTTTATTTTGTTTCTTTCAATTTAACTGGCTTCTTCCAGTTCCATGACAAATCGTGTAACTTTTCTTTAAGCCCCCACTCGTTCCTGTAGTCTTTGGCTTGTAAGTGCTGTTAGCTGTGGAAAGTCCCCATCCCTAAATGTTGTAAGGCCCAGATATTACTAAATGTGAGCTTTGCTATCTAAAAGCCTGTCAGTTACCTGCCACAGCTCACAGCCTGATTTCTCAGTATGACCAAACTAGGTGGGTCTCTGAACACAAGCCCTGAGTTTTTTGCAAGGAAGATTGCCCCAGTGCATGGTATTAGATCAGTCCTTAATGAGGTGCCTGTTCTTTCCTCAGCTCTGTTCCAGATATTCCCTGTGACCCCAGACAAGTCATTTTATCTCTCTTTGTCTCTGCTCCCATTCATAAAATGAACATAATTGCACTTCTGAAGCTCATGTGGAATTGCAACAATGAATTCCTCCTGCTTGCTTTGCCTTTACCTCATCCCTTTTGTCTGCACAATTGTCAGAGGGGATAAAACGCCACCGACTCCGGGTTAGCCATAGTTAGCACAAAGCTCCAAGCAGCTGGCCCGGCCACTCACCATATCCCAATAGCACTGACAGCAGAGAGCCAGATTTGTTACTGCACTCTTGTGTGCTTTGAGGAGCTTCCTATGCTCTCTCTGAATAGTGAAAAGAGACATTTCCAAGGCAGGGTGCTCAGGAGTGCATAGTGGTTGTTGCAGGACAAAGGATTAAAATGGCTCCCTTTGAGGGCTTGCTCCACAGGATCCTTAGCAGAAAACATGGGGCCTTAGAAGAACCAGAAGGAGAGGGAGGGAGGCAAGGTGAACTGTCCAGCCTCTTTCCCTTATCCTCCCCTGTTTAGTTCTGTGACAATAATAAAATAAAGGAATGCAAGGCAAAGGCATCCTTAAGGCTCTCATTGTTACCAAGTAATCCTAACAGTACTTTCTCTCATACACCTGCCTCTGAAGGCTAATATCATTTAATTATTGTGATGTTGCAAATGAAAGTGCCCACACACAAATTCAATATGGAGTGCCAATTAAACACACACCACACTAAAAGCAAGTGGTGTATTTTGGATTTGTCATCTGATTTAATGCCATTTAGCTCACATGCCTCAGAGAGTATCACCTGAGTCAGGAGCAGAGAACCAGCCCTGTGTGTGCAAAGCTTGCTCTTAAATCTATACTTCACAAGATAGCAGCAAGTGACATAAAACATCTGTTGTTAAAATACAACTGGGAGTGTAGTTTTGAAGCATTCTCTCCATCTTAGGCACGGAACACAAGAGAGGTATGAGTTTTGGTAGACAGATAGATATCTCCAAAAGAAAGCAGTGCATGCAATACAATTCACATATGTAACATATGTCAAAAGGCCTTCAATGAGAATCCAAAGTAGGCAGGGAAGAAAACCCAGCCTGCAAAAGTTTAAATATGTTGGCCAAGTCAGCTAAGAACATCTACAAGCTTGGGCTTCTGTATCTGGGGGCATACCTGCCTACCAGGTAATAAATGGGGGGCAGGGAGGGGGGACCGGGGTGTTTCAATTTTTGGTTGCTTCCTAGTATTGCTTTTTTTCAGTTCCAGTCAGTCAGCTTTGCATTTTGAGGTGAGCAGCACAGTGCCAGGGAGGCATCCTGCCTTGCTGTGCAGTCTGGACACATTTATCATGTTTTCCTACTCTTCCAACCTGTAAAGTCCTTCTTTGAATACTGTGCACTGCTCACCACGCAAGCAGCTCATTATCTCAGGCATTTCAAGACTAATTTATAGGACATTTGGCTAATTTGCATAAGCCATCCAGTACACAGAACATGTCTCCACAATAAAATAATATGCCAAAATCAGGATTTATGTGAAAACATGAATATGGGGGGGGGGGTGGGGGGAAACGGGATAGGAAGGGACACACACAACAACATTGTTAAGAAGCTGTTGTTAGCACCAATCTTTAAATGAATACCCCTGACAAAAAGTCACAGAATCCTGCCTGTCCACCTACTGTATGTGAAGCTCCCATATAATTTTCTGCTTTGAATCTTGCTCATCTTTTTATTAAGTAAGATGGGTTTTGATCCTTAAAACAGCATTGAAATATGAATACTTGGCGCTGTTGGCTTTGTCTAAAAACGAAACAAAATCCCCCAAACTGAATCCAAATTGAGGGCTGCACATTCAGCTATCACTGCGAGGATCCTCACACATCCACTGCTCTGATTATTACCTTGACACTGGAAACAGGAGGACTTGTAATCCTTGAAACAGCTGACATCTGAAACACTGATTCTTCCTGTGCTTTGAGTTAGTCGTTCCTTGATCTCTGTGCCTGGCATGCAAGCCTGGCTTTCACTGAAACCTGACCTCGTGGTCCCTTCTTCTGCAGCCCTGTTTGTCTTCTGCCATTCAGAAATGTGCAGCTTCTGTCCTCAGGACTCTGAATTAGAGCTGCACAGGTCAAAGGAGCAAACAGGAGACTTGTCATTATTGGATCCAACACCTGCCCTTGATTTAGGTGTCCCTGCATTGTTTTTTTATTTTTTAATAACAATTACTAAGTAAGAAGGTTGCAAGGTACTTTTTAAGCAAACCTTTCCTCTCCAAGGTGACACGGGCATTCCGTGATCTCTAATGCATGACTGCTTCACCTACACTACAGATGTTTTTGCTCCCTTCCTTGCAAAGCCAGCCTGGGATTTGAAAGTCAAGTTGGATTCTTTCTTCTCTCCCTAATATGTCTTCTGCCATTATGAGGCCTCTGAAGAGCACATTATGTCCATATTTAGTCCTGTGCAATCTAATTAACTTACAGAATAACTGTGCAGGTGTAACAGAGATCTCAGTTTGAAGGCAGCTTTGCTTCACTTATTATAATTGAAGGAACTGTTTGGCCATCAGCATTTCTATTAGTAGTAATGCTATTTGAAAAGGAAATAACTTAGTTTTGGGCTGAATTTGTAGGAATACCAGCTAGAATTGCATAAGTGAATGAATATATATCTGCATACTTGCAAATAGAGGCTAAATGGAGCTGGAAATTACACATGTAATAAATGTGTAATCCTGATGCCATTGCTACAAATTCATTTCCCATAGCAGAGCTATGGTTTCAAGCGCCTATTTCAGTGCTGTATTGTTTTGGAGGTTTCAACAATGTTGGTTATTCATTTTGGTGCTTCACATGTAGTTCCAGTTAGGTGAAACCTGCTGGGTGTTGAATGTCTGGTTCAGCTTGAACTAGAAGCAATTAGAAGGAAATAATGTGTTGAGGAAGACAAGGACTCTGGATAAAGATTTTTTTTTCCTGTTCTAGAGTCTGTTACTCTATTACTATTACTCTATTGTAGGCTTTGAGATTAGTATTTTTCTTGATCAGACTGTACTACAGGTAACATGGAACTGACAGCATAATCTTGAACATAGTGATTATGTTCAATACAAAAAATATATGCAGTTTTTCATTTCACTTAAATCAGTTTTTACTATTCTAAGATGTAAGAAGCACATTTTTTTCCTCTGGGGATTTACAGTTTCTGTTAGTGTTTTGATTACTTGTGAATAATTTGGTAAAAAACCCCAGTGGTGTGCAGCATCTAGGTTGGATTTGGCTTTTGACTGATTCCTAATAGCTGAAGTTACTGTATACAACAAAAACATTTGTAATGCTGTCAGACAGGAACAATCTCTCTTCTGCAACTTGACTCAAATTTGTTATGTGTATAGCTCCGTGAAGTTCACTAGATGTAAATACAGATTAATTATTTAAAAAGTAATAGGAATGAATGAGCTTCCAAACATGTAGTGTTTAATTATTTAAAACCTGTAATGGAATTTCAACCCTCATGCATACCTCAGATCTCTCGCTGTGCTTGGACAAGTGCCTGAGGTTAACTGGCATGTCCCCACCTCTTAGTCACATCCCCTCCTATAGCACAGGGTGATAAATGTGCCTGGTACGTGTGAAGATCAGCCAATATTCTCAGTCATGTCTAATGGTAAATACCCTGTATTAAACTCCATCTTCCTTTCCTTTCCCTGCTACTGTGGTGCACCCTGCAATAAGCCACTCCATATACCATTCCATGTAACAGCATGTGTACAGGTGCACAGTTGTAATGAGCCACAGAGCAACAAATCCTAAAGTCAGAGTGTGAGCAAAGCCCCACTTGATTTCTGATCCCAAAGGGTAGAAAGATCCCCGCAGGGATGCTGCACTTTGGTTGTTTGATGGTGGTGGATCAAGGCACTGGCTCTGTGTGACTGTACTGGACGTTGTACACACATGTGAGAGGACCTGATTCCGATTTCAAAACCCTCCTGCTCCAAGTAGGTTAGTCAGATCTGGGGAAGCCTTCTCCCAGTTGTAAAAGGAGAATCAAAGATACATACTGGAAATGAAGAACACAGACGCCTCCCAGCTTTAGAGACTTGCTTGGTGTCCCTTCAGTCCTTTGACAGTGGATGGCCAGAGAGTTCTGCTGGGACCAGTTCAGAGCCTGAGTTAGGTTCCTGCTGTGATCCACCCTCCTGAGAGTCCTACGTCTATTCACAGACCCAAGCTAGGCAATCAAAGTTAATATCTAAAATTCTGCTATTTACATTATTTCACTGCCTGCCCTTTTCCTTGTCCAAAGTTACTCAGCAGTTTTTTCTTTGCAGAGAATGACTAATGCCAACCTGGCAAGTCCTATCTCAATGCTCTAGCTATGTAACCTTCCTTCTCTTACTGCTCAAAGTCACTGGATGAGGAGCACTTGACCCAGGATAGGTGTTAAAATAAATGTAAAGGAAAGCTCTTTAAAGAAAACAAACACTTGAGTTGCATTGAACAAATGCACAGTTAGGAGTCTTTGTATGTGATGGCTGCAGGTCTTCATTTGCCAGCCAGGTCTCAGCTGGTCCGATGGAGAATATTTCGAGTGGTGTTCTATCCTGTGAAATTGTTGTCAGAAGTGGTTTTGTGGGAAGACTAGAGGAGGAAAAAGGCTGGAGAAAGCAAGACAGACTGGGTCCTCTTTGAGGAGGAATCTAAAGAGCAAATCATTCTTGAGAGCTTTGCAGAGTGATGGTTTAAATATGTTGATTTCTTTTGTCCTAGTATGCTGCTTCCACATAGCTGCTTTGTCATGCATGTCATGCAAAGAGAAAATCATCTGCATGGTCTTGTAAGTATGAAAGGCTTTGGCATGATGCATTTACATAATAGAATCTGTGCAGTCGCAGTGTGCATCGTGCACCCAGGCAAGGAAGGAGTGCCATCTACAGTAACACAATGCATTGCTAAAGGGTCCTCTGTGATTGTGTTCTTTACTGAACCGTTCATCTGATGCCTTCTGCTGTAATGTACCCTCCTTGGTGAGAAATTAATCCTTTGTGCCAAATTCAACTCTCAGTTACATGATTCAAATTGAAAATCAACACTAGCTTCAGTGGAGTTAGCCCAGATTGATCCCAAGATTACTAAGAATAGATTTGATTTATGTAAATAGCTTAGTGTCAGGTACGTTCTAGTGCCAAACACTTTCCAAACAGAAGGATAAGTAAGACCTTTTCATTGGAATAGGAAGGATCATTTTTTCACTTTGATACCTTACTTAGAAAGAAAGAGGTATCAATCAGCAAGGAAGAAGACACATTCTGCATTTCTTGAGAACCAGCAAATGTTTTGGGCCTGAGAAAAGCATCACAGTGGTCAAGCAGGGAGTGTGAAGGGCTGGCCCTCCCTCCCTCAGGTGTTGCACATAAGTAAAGCTGGTTGCTGCCCATCACCCTCACAGCTGTTGGCTCCTGTCAAAGGAAGCCTGGCTTCTTTGCAGGAATGTTCTTAGTAAAACAAGAGAGGCATTAGCAGAAGAAGACGACAAGGAAGTTTTCACACACATTAGTTCACCATATGTTTGGCTCTAGGCTGTAGTTTCAGACCTTTGTAACTCCTCATTTATTATTTTCAAGGTTAAAATTCTGAAAAAACATGGTTTCAGATAGCTAGGGACCATAATATTCATGGTAAATCCTACCTACCAGAAACAGAGTAATCTTTTTATTCTCCTCTCCTCTCCTCTCCTCTCCTCTCCTCTCCTCTCCTCTCCTCTCCTCTCCTCTCCTCTTTCCTCTTTCCTCTTTCCTCTTTCCTCTTTCCTCTTTCCTCTTTCCTCTTTCCTCTTTCCTCTTTCCTCTTTCCTCTTTCCTCTTTCCTCTTTTCCCTGTTTGAGGGATGTGCAGACTGTTACAATCCCCATCTCTTCTATTCCCTGGCCATTATTTCAGTCTTCCTTGCTCTCTATGGGAGTGACCAAGAGTAATACCAACAGTTGCTCAGAATAAGCTTCTCTCCACTGGTGATTTTGTGCTAATTAGGAGGGGGAAGGGGAGCTGGGTCTGTACCAATGGGCTCTGGGTTTCAGCCAGGATCAGTGCCTTGCAGCAAGAGAAAGTAGAGGACTCAGAATGTTTCCTCTGTGTGCAGCAGAGCAATTTCCCTTACTTGGCTTCGTCTTCTCCAGCTCCCAACTCCAGAGGAAATGGGAAAATGAATTCCACTCTCAGTGCCCAATCTGCAAGAGATGTGACATGTCTCAGTCCTGGGCTGAAACTGATGTGACACATGTTTCCCTGATGCAGGCAGGTTTTGGATCTGGCCCAGGGCTGTTCTAATCAAATGTGGTTTCCAGAGAGAGGGCTGCTTTTCAAACTGAGCATACTCTGGGACGCAGGGTGGTGTGTACCATTACCAGCAGCGAAACCAGCAGTTCTCAAAGTGTGAATCACACGCATTCAAATCTCAAACACTTTTGACTCCCTTCAGAGTTCTGTAGCCTAAACCCAGCAACACCTCTCTTGGGAAGTTTTGTGGGTTTTTTTCATCCATTTTTACTAAGGGTCAAGTCAATCTTCCCCTAATCAAGTCAATATTTCCCTGTTGTTATCTTTTCAAGTTAGTGGTTGATGCAGTCCCTCTATGATTTTTGTATGTTTGAGAAAGGTGGGGAAACATGTAGGGATCTGTGTCAGGTAGACTGTGAGACCCAGCCAGTTCTGCTGCAGCCTGTGCTACAGTTATGTATGTGTTACAGCACCTACTACAGGGTCCTGGCCTCTAAAAATTATTGCAAGAGAAACATTACCATGTAATAATGAAAACTGAAGATCCCTGAGCTATGTAGATAGAGGGAAAACAAACACATACACAGACACACACACATATATATATGTATATATATATTTCAAAGCACCCAGAGACTTGAATTCTGTAAGCTTCTTGCCTGTACAAGCGTAAATCGGAAGAAACAGCCCACCAGTCTGAGAGAGTTATGCCACTGTAAAATGGCAATGGTGTGAGGGAGAAATTGGACTTGGAACCCTTCATTACAAATAAGGGGTAATAAATAAAGATTTCCCGAGGTTTCAGATTGCACTCCTGCCTCCTATTCTATGGAATAATGAAATTTCAAATCTGGATTACAGTACTGTTCTCTAGATCCAGTAATATTACATTTAACTCTGAGTGATTTAATGACTGTTCAGGGGTGATTTTGGTTTCAGGTGAAGTAGTATTGGCCCCCAGCAATGCCTTAGGCTAAAAGCATCATATGTTAGCAAAAAACATTAACCTGCCCCTCAAACCTCTTCATTATTGCACTTATAGTTCTGTCAACCAATCTATGAGCTACTGGAGTATTAACAGAGGGGGTTTTATTGTTATTTTTATATTTTATTTAATATAAAAAAGAAAATATACTGGGAAAAAATACATGCAAGATATTACCAGATATAAATTCTAGCCAGATGGGTAATTTTCCACCTCACAATGTCTGCCATATTATGAGAATAAAGTTTTGATCAGAAAACAAGATGAGTTAACATGTTTATTCAGATACTGAATTAAAAAGTGAATTAATTAGAGAAGTAAATATTCATCTGGCTTCTGAAGTCATCTGCAGACTTGGTTACATGAGATTCCTAAGGGTGCAGATTTCTCATTTGGAAAGATTTTGGTCAATCATTGAGATACTGATTGAGTGTAGTAAAGTGCCCCTTTCATTTTTACCCTTAAGCTTTTCTTTGCTTAACAGCATCTATATTTCTCAAAAGAAGTTGATAGAAGAATTTGTAGTGTCAGTTGCTCCCTTTCTTTTCCCAGTTGCTGGGGCTGGATGCAGGGAATGCTGCAATGCCTAGTGCATACAGGCTCTCTTTCTCACTGCATTTGTTGGCAACTGCTCTGCAGAAGAAACCTTCTGAGGCTGATGTTTAGTCCAGTTCTCAAAAGGAGCAGCCCCTGTGTAGGAGTGAGGAGTTCCTGGCATGACAGAAGTGCCAGCCCTGTTGTCAGCCTGGGCACTGGTGGGACTCTGCAGCTTGGCTGTCTCAAGGATGGAGAAGCTGCTCTGCTGCCTCCTGTAGCTGAAAATGCGGGAATGTAGACTATACAGAAAGTTCTCCAAGGTCATGGAGGTGAATGTCCTCCTGAGGAAAGAAATGCATTTCCTCTCTCTGAGGAAGAGAAAGGAGGGTATTTCCTAGTGCAACCTTCCCCAGCTGCCCCGAAGAGACACCAGGGCCTGGACACTCTGAGGAAGTATTTCTAAGCCCCAGAAATGTTTTTCCAGATGCTAGCTCTGATTTCTTTCTTACTGCTTCCTGAATATTCAAAGCCAACATTTCTTGTCCTGTTCTCAAGGTGTTTGCAATGCTTCCCCACTGCTGATATTTTGCACAGCTCTAGTGACAGCAGTTTGATGAAGTTCATTTGTATCATCTTTAGGAAGAAGTGAAGCTCCTGCTGGGGTGCTAACAGCTTAAGGATCATAAAGCAAAACTTCCTGTTGTGGAAAGGCACAGGCTGGAGTTCACCAAGACTCCCGGCTTCACCTACTTGATGTAGTTCTTGTTTCTGGCTGCTGAGTTGTTTCCCACCATCATCTCAGGAGCAGGGGAATTTGGGAATGAACATCATGAGAAGTGTTGGCCTGGAAATCAAGTGTTGAGCATCAAGTCCAATACTTACATAATCCAAATTAAACTTCTTGACTGACCAGCAGATGTTTGCACCATTGCTCTGCCAAGCTGGCTTCTCATGCTGCCACCCATGAGCTTAGGGCCATGAAGAGCATGGTGGAGACACTCAGTTGACTCCACAGATCCCTCAAATTATGCTCACAAGGAAGATGGCTACAGACACAGTTGCATGGTCTCCTGTCAGACTAGATTAAGTCTGGAGGAGCAACTGTTTCTTGACCTTTCTGTGTGATGAGGCTTGATGAGAGTTCAGGATCTGAGTGTAGGACTTAATGGCTTGAACTGTGGTTTGCTGTGCCCCACAGACTCTTGCATGCTCAAAGGCCAATGCACTTGGTGTGGGATGAGGTTTCCAAGTATGGGAAGCCCATGGCATGCCCTTTTGAAAAGGGCATTCAGACTGAGGTGTTCTTTAGATGTTTCTGAAATGTGAGTCTTGGTGAGACAGACTGTCTGACCTATTGAGGGCATTAAACCCCCAGCTCTCTCTCCTGTTCTTACCCTCCATTTATCTTATGCATCACATTCATTTTATTTAGGACTTCGGTCACTGCTGCAGTGGTGGACTTAGCCAGTATTGAAACAGCCATGCAGACATGCCCTTTAATCCACTCTTGTATAGTACCCCTGTAAAAACCTTACATTAAAGATTTTAGATTTAAATGCTGCTATTGTCCCATTCTATGTTATTTTAGCCAGGAACGTTTCTGGGGAGAAGAACTTCCCTCTTGGCAAGCCCCACCTCACACTACATTCATTTTCCCTAAAGTTTGGCCCACCATATTTTGGTCTTCACCAGTGGTTTTAGATCCAAAGTTCCTTCTGTGGTTTCAAAGCCTCAGACTGAAGGTGAAAACACAGAGCTCAGCTGTTTATATACAAAATCAAATATGTAGGCACTCTGATGAAATAAGACCCAACCTGGATTTCCACTGGGTATTAGCATAACTCACATTCATTCTTTTTGACTGGGAACATTAAAAAGCCCCCCAACACAAAGCAGCCCAAGGGCTTTGAAAAGCCCTATGTTTTAAATACCACAGATGACAACTGCAATGATTCAAAAAAGTGAATCAATTTATCATTAGCCATTAATTACCAAATAACTCTATTTTCTCCTTATGCTTCATGTAGCTTAGACTTTTGCATAATTAGGATGAAAAATGGAGACAGAGTGAGTCCTGCATTTAAATGACATAAAATCAGTATTCACTCAGAAAACTGGTAAAGATTTTTGAAAGGACAAGACGTTTAGCAGGATAACATCAGGGAAAGAGCAAACAATCAGGCAGGCAAGCTTTGGTATCTTTTTAACAGAGAGAAACTTGTCACAGGACAGTTTTAAGTTGTAGGCAACTGCAGTGTTCTGTTTTGTCAACTGTTTTTACACAAAGCTCCAAACATTGTAAAAATCTGTTTTCCTTCACACCTAGCATCGCTATGAGCTATATTGTAACCACATTCACAGTGTGTTAGAGCCTGCCTCGGGGTTCCTTCGCAGCAGGTTTCAGCTGGAATGATTCTTTTTGTTTTTTATAATAATCACTCCATTCAAATGGAACAATCAGTATAAAAAAATTATCACAAGCCATCTTGGATAGAAAAATCTTGCCACAATAAACATGCTGAATGTTTTACAATAAGACATCAAAAATGGTGATCGAGGCTGGAAAACTGCATAGAGCCACACTTAGGATTATGCCTGTTACAGTATTGCTTGACATTTGGTAGTGAAAGAGCATCAATTCCCAGTCATGACAGCTGAGGCAGGGACTTAGTCATAGTTGTCTTCAAAGCAGACACTGTGAACTGCCCTCCCCCTTCAGGGACAGTCTGTGTGCCTGCCGGGGACCCCCAGACAAAGCCCCCAGCCCCATGGGCCAGCACATGGTGGCTGCAGTGCTGGACATGCAGACCCTGCACACTCTGCCCAGGCACTGGCTGTGCCCCAGGCTGCCTGGTCCTTCTCAGGAGGAAGCCTGAGCATGGGTGTTTTGGAGGAGGATCAAGCAGAGAAATGTGGGGCACACCGGTGAGCGACAGCAGCTTCTGGCAAGGCTGCACCCACTCTGTCTCTTGGTGCTGGGTGCTGGCAGCTGAATACCTTTTGTGATAACTCAATTAGCTGTGAAAAAAGCACAACAGCATTAGGATATTATGCTGATTATTGCTTACCTCTCAAAGGAGTTTGTCATTTTCCATCATCTCTGGGTGGAACACATTACCCCTCTCTTCTTCATTCTGACTCCATTCTTCTGAGCATGGTTGTGTCCTTCTGCAAATCTTCACCTGCCCACCTTCTCAACTGGCATGGCAGTGTGCCTACCTTGCTCTTTTTCCATATTTGTCTTTTTCTGAGTCAGGAAATGCTAAAAGGGAACTTTAATGCCTTGGAACAACCTGTGTGTCAAACAAATCAGTGTGTGTGCCAAGAACTGAGCAATGCCCTCAGAGCCCTCAGGGCTTTGGCTCCTGAGGGGGTGTTCCACAGCAGGTTACCCTCAGAAGGTGAGCAGAAGAGGAGGTGAAGATTGATACAGACCAAAACTGATGTTTGCAGGAGGTCTCAGTCTGACCCAGAGCTCCACTGGGGCCACAGCTTCTCTGTGCTCACAAGTGTTGAAAACATTAACGCTTGAGGTACAGCTCTTGCACCAAAGTTTCTCTGTTCTTAATCAGGCAAAAGACTGCAGAAATAGGGCCATTTGCAGGATTAGCATTGCAGGTGGGATCTCTGAGGGGATTACCTTTTAGGTGACCTGCTCTGAAGAGAAGCCTTGTTGATGGATAAATGGAGAAAAGAAGGGAGGCTGCAGATAGCCACATTTCCCAATAAGTTTGGGGAGCTGACAAGGACAGCAGAGAGAGGTTTCACACTCCTTTAGAGACAGTTAGGTATAGTCCTGCAGGACATACAGATGTAGGTTTCTTTCCTCCTAACTGACTGAATTTTCCCCTAGTGTCCTGCCGGGAGTGCTCCCAGCCTTCTGAGGGGGCCTGGGTCTCAAGGTGCCTGCTGCAGCCACTGCTGTGTGTTCTGCAGAGGGTGTGACTGAGCTGTGTGTTAGAACACTAGCTGTGACTCGTTTGGCTGTATACTAGAAACCTCTGTATTTGTGTTTCTAGCCACTTCCTAATTTCTAGATTTTTTCTGTATCCAATGTTTGGCTGGTAGGAGGGTGTGCAGGGGAGAGGCATTGTGTCCTCACCTTGTGGCTTTTGGGATGGAGTGGCAGCCTCTGCCTCCATGCCTTGCACATCCTGCCTGGGTGACAGTACTGGAAACTTCAGGGAACTTCCAAGACCCGTGCAGGACCAGTCTGGGCTAAAAGGAAAGGCAACCAGGGCCAGGACAGGATATAGGAAATGTGCAGTGGTGTTTGTGAAGTCAGAACATATGCCTGAGCGTATATAAAGAGACAGCACTTGGATACCACAGTAAGAAAAGGAAGTAGGAACTACTCAGCAAAGTTGAATACATGGTTTTTATGCCAAGAAGTGAGTCTTTGATAATCTTCAGCATCTGTTCAGCATCTTTGATTAAAGCCTGGTCCTCACATGTGATTCATCCCTCCCTTGTGCAAGATGTTCCCCAGTGGCGTTGTCCTGAGCAAGGAGAGGAGCTTTGTCAGTCACCCTCTGGATCTGGAGAAGCTGAAAGTGGCATGTCTTTGCCTTTGTGACCACTTTCTGTCTTCTTGCTAAGCTTTACCATGGAGCTGATAGTCATACAAAGCTCTGTGTAAGAGGCACAGGGTCTCTTTCATCGCAGAAGTGTTTTTTCCACTGCTACTTGTTCCTGGTTTCTCTAGGGCTGATGTAAATACCTCTACAAACAGGTTTTGCCAAGTGAATTTCTTAATGAAGTAGTGTCTGATACTAGATTATTCTTCAAAGGTTAGTGGTGGACTGCACCAATGTGTGAACTTTGTGCCTGCATTTGACAGCCAATTGATTTAAGTATTAATTACATGGTGCCTAAAGTCCAAGTGTGGCCCTTTTAGGCACAGCAGGATCCTGTGTTGTGCCTGCAAGGCAGTCTCGTAGCCATGTCTGGACTCCCCTTTGGATGTTTCTATCAAAATAAAGATATGGATGCCAACAGGAATGGCTTTATTCCTGCTCTTTGTATTAGAGACATCTGAGCATTACGGGATCCCTCAGTCCTGGCTTCTTCGGTGTTCCCATATCAGGCACGAGTTGTGTTTCTGCTGATGCAGTGTCTTCTGAGTTGTCTCCTGGTGTAGATTGCTGTGTGTTTCACAGGAAAGCAGATAAATGATACCAAGTCATTGAGCTTATAAGTAGCATGCTGGCAACCCGCCACCAAAATATAAATACATTAAATGTACTGAAGGAATGTTCATTCTGTTGTTTAGCCTTGGATATGCCCCAGTTAGGTAAATTTAATCTTCTTGAGGGTTGTTGTGTTGCAGCTGAATGAGATAGGCCATTATCTTAATACTGATCTTTCTGTCATTCAGTATTCATGTTCTAGCATTCATGGTGTGAAGTGTGCTTGCTGCAGAGCAGTCCTAGAGCTGTTTTCCAAAGGAGATGAAGGTGCATAGGGGATCTGTTAGCACCTTGCAAGTTTTGACCCTCTAGGTATTTCTTCTGCAGCTCCTTCCAAAACCCCCATCTGTGCCTCTGCTGCTGTTGAGGTTGGGACAAAGCTCTTGATGACTCCAGGGTGAGCAGGGGCCAGTGTTAATCAACAGACCCAAAGCGACGGATCGCGTTAAAGATGAGACTCTTCATTGTTTTCCACTGGTGCTGGGTCAGACCCTCCAAATGTGTTCCTACAGCATTAATGCTTGTGACTAATCCCACTGAAACCTAGGGAGCTGCTCCCATGTGTAAGCACTACCAAATCCAGTGTGCAGTGTCAATAAGCACTCTGCAACAGTTTAGCTCTTCTCTTGGTTGTACAACGAAAGGAAGGGATGAGGCAGGAAAAGGGAAGGAAAGGGAACACATGAGCAGAGAAATTCTGAGCTGAATTCTGGTTGTGAAGAGCAGTGATGTTCCGTACAGAATGCAAGTACTTTAAAAAAATAAGACATCAGCTGTGTGTTCTACACATAAGAAAATGTTATTTTATTGAATGGAGAGATATATATGTTTTACCTATCACATCTGAACTAATCAGTGTAGGCTTTTAGAAGAAATCTGTAATTAGTCTGAGCACATCATTAGTTAGATGTAAAATGAATGCTATTGCTCCATTTTATTACCTCTAGTGATATAGCCATTTGTATCATAAATTCATTGACCTCATCTTAAATGATCAATTCTGTAAGACAGACTTGATTCATTAATTCTTAAGTGACATTTTTTTCTCCTCCACTAATTTTCTTGTTGTTGTAGAGACTGTTTTTCTGCCTTTTAGTATGGTATTGTGAGGTGTCATATTACCTGCATATGAATCCCACATTTTTATACCTTTTTTCTTAACTAAGCAGCACAGACTGATTGCTTATGTATGTAAAAAGAATGAGAGAAAAAACAAAAGAAAATTATGAGATACATGAATATAGAAGATGGCCATTTTTCACTGATATTGTAACTTCAACACTTTGAGATATTGCATGAAATCAATGAGATAATTATTGAATATTTGGTCTATGCAGGGTATTCAGAGGAACAAGTTTGCTGCCTTTAATTTTTCTGGCTTTAATTAGTTTTATCTAGTGATAAAATATACAGAAGGGTCTGTGATCAATATGTGAGTGATGCAGAGTTTCTTGTTCCTCAGCAAATTATTGAAAACTGGAGAAATCAGTAGAGAATTTGCAAACAGGATTTCTAAATATTTTACCAAGGAAGAGAAAATATTTGTTTAGCCAGGAGAGACACAGGAGCCCACTGGAGATAAACAAATCAATACAACAATAATACAGTGGAGTGTTTCAGTGAATTTTTCAAATGCTGAGTAATAAAATTAAATTAGTAGAAAAGATGCCACAATTTTTTTGCGGGGCTGTATTTCCCTTTCAGTCCCTTTAATTAAGGTTATGGACGGGGCTCTTCCTAGAAAGATAAGGAGACTCATATTTCTCAGGCACTTCTTTGGCAGCAGGTTTACAAGGTGGTTTACTTCCTTGTCCCAAAGGAAGGGCAAGTCTTCACTGCAGCTGCATCTAGAGTCCTGCTCCATCTCTTTCTGCAGACACCTCTGAGGCCACTCTTCTCCTTGTCTTTCCACTGCAAATAGATGGTGATGGGCCAGGGTGGGCTTCATCCTGCCTCAGCCTGCCTCAGGAGCTGTCTGGGAGCTCCTAGTATCTCTTTGTACAGCTCCTGGGGTACCTGTGGAGACCCTCTGCATCTTTGCCAGCCCTTAGGGCAAGAGCATACTCTGCAAGCAGAAGCAGGAGTGTGGTGGAGTGCATCCTGATTCCATACATGCAAAATAGATAGCATTTTGTGGCTACAGCAGTGAGCTCTTGCTCAGAAATTACTTTAAGGTAAATTCAGCAGCTCCACTGAGTTAAACAGTATCCTATTAACCTCATGGTGTAGACTCACAAATTCCTCTTTTGTCTCCTTTGAAAATAGTGGCAAGCCAGAAAATTTCAGGAGGTTGATTATAGGATGGTTCCATCATATGTGCCGATGTGCCAGGTGGGTGGCAAAACCCACACCCATGCCAAATATACTGGATGGTTCGGTACCACTGCTGTGTGTTTGCAGTATTTGCAGCACAAACTCCAGGGCTGTTTGTGATGGCCACTGAACCTTCCTGTGGGGAGCAGATGGGAGAGCTGATACCTGATAAAATCCAGGAGCTATTGGAAGTGGGATTGTCCCCTCTGCCCTGCTTGCTGCACTCCTGCTTTCCCATCTGCCCCACGCTTGGAGGGGATGCATGCGCCGTGGCAGTGCAGGCATTTATCTCAACAGTTCTGTGTGTTTGACAGCCTTTTTGTGCACCTATTTTAGGGTGTGACACCATCACTGTGTGTTCAATGCAGGGCTAGACTTGTTTGCACCGGGAAATTTCCTTTCTTGCCACAAGGCACCATGCTGGAAATACAGCCTTGCTGATGCCACATGTGCCGAGCAGCGCCAGCAGCCCCTCTGCTTTATCTCATGGAGCACAATGTCTGTATGCCCAAGCTACAAATCTGGGTCCTGCATTCACAAACTTCAGGGCTGACTTAGGGGTTGCTGCTTCTCAAGAGATTATTTAGCTTGATTTAAATGCTGGGATAAAAGAGAGGGAGTGTGTGCACAAGTGTGTGTGAATGGGGAGGGGAGCAGGAAGGAAACAAACAGCGACCTGACAGGAGAGCCAAAAGGTCCAGGAGTTAAATGGGCTAATAGCCATAGCACAGAGTTGTGTGTGTGTCTATACATTAAAGATACATTACTGAAAACTCAAGAATGTTGCCACTGTTTATATTAAAGGAAAGCTGAGAGTTAAATGAGATGGGTAATTAGATGCCCAGCATATGTTGTTTTGAATTGTTTATATGGCCAATAGTTATTAAAATTAATTATCCTTTTAATGCAGTCTTTTCACAATCATAGTCTTCTTTGGGGGTTTTTTTGTGTATTTTTTTCCTTTGTACAAAAGATAGAGTCATTTCAAAACAAGTTAATATGGGCTATTTGGAAAAGGCAGAGCAAACAATACCAGGATATATTATGACATGGTCATAGGCTCAACATGCTGATAGGAAGCACCAAAAATCTCTGTCAGTGGAGTATTTTGAGAACTAATGTAAATGACAAAAATGGAGGGGGTTTGTGTGTGTAAAATTCTGTCAAAAAAGTGAGGCACTGAAAAATCTGACATCTGTTTATCTGTTTATAGCTATGGCAAGATTACTCATATTAATTCTTGTTTAAAATGCCATATGAAGGAAAGGCATTTGTGCAAACAAGAGTCATATTTGAATTGTAGATCATGTCTTCACCATCTGTGAGAGCTGTTGGTGTTGCAAAATTAATGTGTTAATGAAATCACAATAATTTCTCTGAAGTAATGGATTCTGAAGCCTAGAATGACTATTTTTTGAACTTTGGTGTCTAGTGGTTTACAACTGGGAAAACCTTTCACAGCTTAATTAGTTCTGCAGCCTTATTTAAAAAAAAAATTGGCTGTGCCCTTACCACACCAATAGCAACACAAAAAAAGGATTAAATGGAAAGCAGAGAAACAAAACAAAATTGAGCCTGCAATGCAAACTTTTTGCTGTAGTATTTGAAAAGTTGCTAAAAAGGTCCTTGCTTGCCAAGAAGTTTTACTCAAAGCGACTCGTATACAAGAGTGGGCAAACAACTCAGAAAATAATTCCAGCTTGCTGAAACATCACAAATTGGGACTATTCGAACCTTACACAAATATCCTGACTTTTTCCAAGATTCAACTTGGAATGAAGGGCAAAGAATCAATGATGCTTTTTGCTTTGTGATGCCATTTTGAAATATCACACTCTTTCCAACTTTGATACCCTTTGATTATTTGATACCCTTAGTAGAATACTAAATGTTACTGTGTGCTGCAGTTTAGCAGAAAATGGTTTGTGTTCATTTCCAGCAATTTTCTGAGTCCTTTTCCAGTTCTCACAGTCCTTGTGTAGTATGGCATCTCAGATGGCACAGGCGTGCTTAGATTACCACCAAGGAGTAATCACAGCCATACTCATATGGACTTTGCATACTTACATATGCGTGTTATAACAGTTTATGCCAGCTGAGGATTCTTCTCTGTGCTTTGGGTTTAAGACATATAAGGCATCATATAAGGTAGAACTGAGATCATGGGAGCCAGAAAAGGGAGTGGCATTCACTTCATTAATATGTTGGAGGAAAAAAAAAGGTGCAGTTTTCACAAATGTAACTTCTTTTTATCCTGTTAGAAAAATAATGTATTTAGCAACTGAAAAATTACTTTTAAAATAACACTATGAAGAGAAGATTGCTTTTCTTACCTGATTTGATTTTATTACTGTGTTGTAGGTATGTGACTGGTGTAAGCACATAAGACACACAAAAGAGTATCTGGATTTTGGGGACGGGGAAAGAAGGCTTCAGTTCTGCAGTGCAAAATGTCTCAATCAGTACAAAATGGACATTTTCTACAAAGAGACACAGGCCAATCTTCCAGCTGGACTGTGCAGTACATTACATCCTCCAGTCGAAAATAAAGCAGAAGGCACTGGGGTGCAGCTGCTGACTCCAGATTCTTGGAATATACCGCTAGCAGATGCTCGGAGAAAAGCCCCATCCCCAGCGTCTGCAGCTGGCCAAATTCAAGGCCCTGGACCATCAGCGTCTACCACTGCCTCTCCGTCTGACACTGCCAACTGCTCTGTCACTAAAATCCCCACGCCAGTTCCCAAACCTATTCCCATCAGTGAGAATCCAAATATTCCACCAGTTTCTGTCCAGCCACCTGCTAGCATTGTGCCTCCAATTGGTGTCCCTCCTCGCAGTCCTCCCATGGTGATGACAAACCGTGGGCCAGTTCCTCTGCCCATATTCATGGAACAGCAAATTATGCAGCAAATCCGTCCACCATTTATTCGTGGGCCACCTCACCATGCCTCAAATCCTAACAGCCCTCTGTCCAATCCAATGATTCCTGGAATTGGTCCCCCACCAGGTGGTCCCAGAAATATGGGTCCCACCTCCAGCCCCATGCACAGGCCAATGCTTTCCCCCCATATCCATCCCCCCACAACACCTACCATGCCTGGGAATCCTCCTGGCTTGTTGCCGCCTCCCCCTCCCGGAGCTCCTTTGCCCAGCCTTCCCTTCCCCCCTGTCAGCATGATGCCAAATGGTCCTATGCCTATGCCACAGATGATGAACTTTGGATTGCCATCCCTTGCCCCACTGGTGCCACCCCCAACTCTACTAGTGCCATATCCTGTCATTGTCCCTTTGCCCGTTCCCATCCCCATTCCCATCCCCATCCCTCACATCAACGATTCCAAACCCCCCAATGGCTTCTCCAGCAATGGCGAAAGCTTCATTCCGAGTACCTCCAGCGAGACGCCTGGGGCAAAGCCAACCAATAGCTCTTCATCCCCTCGAGAGTCAAAGCAAGGATCATCCAAATCCTCTGACTCATCACCGAGCTGCTCAGGCCAGTCCCTTAATCAAGCGAAAGTGCTTCAGGAGCACAGTAAAAATGAAGTTGTTGATTTGACTGTCAGACCTAGTAGTCCAGTGAACAGTAAATTTGGTTTCCCCAGTGTGCTACAGGGTCCACAGGACGGTGTGATAGACCTAACAGTAGGCCACCGGTCTAGGCTGCACAATGTCATCCACAGGGCTCTACATGCCCAAGTGAAAGTTGAACGTGAACCTAACAGTGTTGTAAATTTGGCTTTTGGTAGCTCAGACAAAAGGAACTGCAGTGACTGCAGGGACAACTGCAGCCCGGTTGACTCAAAAACGTTACCGTGCAGTGACGGAGCTCACTGCTGTCCCGTCTCCTTGGCCTCTGGCACGCCAGGACTGGAAGCTGGCGCAGCGGTGTGCAACGTCATTGTGAATGGCACAAAGAGCACAGAGGGTTCCAAGAACCCGGAGCCGCCCCAGGAGCCAAAAAAGCCCCAGTCCCCGGAGGAGCTGGCGGTGAGCGAGCTGGAGTCCGTTAAGGAGAACAACTGTGCGTCGAACTGCCACCTTGAGGGAGATGCTGGCAAGAAGACTGGGGAGGAGCCCCTGGCTGGGGGAGACAAACAGGACCCAAACCTTAACAATCCAGCAGACGAGGACCATGCATATGCTTTGAGGATGCTGCCCAAGACAGGTTGCGTGATCCAGCCTGTGCCAAAACCAGCAGAAAAGACTGCTATTGCGCCGTGCATTATCTCAACGCCAATGCTCAGCACAGGGCCAGAGGATCTGGAGCCACCATTGAAAAGGAGGTGTCTCCGAATTCGAAATCAGAATAAGTAAAGGTTTGTGTAATCACTACTGCCTTCTGTGTGAATAGAATTCAGTATTTTCAGGTATGAGGTCAAACTCATCTGGATGTGGCCTTTATGAAACAGAAAGATACAAATTCCATTTATGAGCACTTTCAGAAAACTATTGTTTTTTGTGTTGTAGTATTGGTTTTTTGTGCTGTATTGCATCTGTACTTGTCAGTACTCCATTCATCAGCAGCCTCATTACACTTTTGCTCACAGAACATATCATGATGGTTCTGGCTGTGAAGTTATTGTGCTGTGTATGTCAAAGTCAGTGGTTTTCTGCCTAGAATATGGTACAGGTCTGGGCAATCTGCTTACTTATTCCAGCTGAGTTACACAGCAACTCAAGCCTTCACGATGACTGAAATTGCCCTGCAGCATAGCATAGAGCTGGATGACCCAGCAGTTTCCTGCTCAGATCAATGGACTTAGCAAATGGCCACCTCCAACCATCTTACTTTGGTCTGCCTCCAGACTGCACCCTGGTTTTCCACTGAGCTGTTCTCTAGAGACTGAACTCCTCTCCATGAGCTTTCCTTTCTGGTGTATTGGTTCTTAGGGACTGCTGTCTATTTGGGACCTGCCCACTGTAGCTTGTTGCAGCAAAACCTCTGCCTTGAGGCTTTACTGCCTTACCTGAGGTATCTGCCTTTGGTGCAAGTCTCCCACCTTAGAAAAGCAGCTGAGATTTGCCCCAGCCCTGTGCTTGCTATATGTTTGTGGCTCCTGGTAGGGCTGCAAAGCAAGGCAGAGATATGGGTAACTTCACCAACCCCCCATGGCTTGTCCAAGGACAGTGCTCCAGATGCAGAAACCTCTCATCCTTCGTTTCCAATTTCCAGCCTACTGAATCCCTCTGATAGTGTAGCATCTTTGTAAAACTTAATTTACTATGTGTCTGATGCTTGTAAAACTCTTAGTTTACTATGTGTCTGATGCTTCAAACCTGTGAGCGAGAAACTCTCTAACGAATCTTTCCTGTCTGACCATGCAAGAACAGCTCTGGCAGCCACTCTCGTACCACCTAAGCTGGGACAAAAGCCCCTCCACAGCTACACACCCCACACTCACACAATCAGACCGGGTTTCCTCACTGGCTTGACCCCAGGTTTTCCATAGCAGAGTTCTTAGCTATCCCAAGCATTAAAATAATTTCATCATGGTGCAATAAATAAATAACAAAACAACAGCTTGAGCTGATGCCTTTGAGTAGGGATCCAGAACAAAGGAATCCTTGGGCTTTTTTACCTTGTATACCCTCACAGTCTAATCACAGGAAAGTCTGGGGGTTGTTGGGAGTGTCTGGTCCTTTGTCCTTTGTTATGGAAAGGATCAATGTCCATTCCCATCCTCTTGCATGGTGTTCAGGCTTGGGCTCCTGTCCCTCCCTGGAGCTCAACCTGCAGCTGGCACTGCAGCTGCACACTGTGCTACCTGCACTGAATATGTTCCTTAACAAAACTAATGTAATGGGATTTATTTAGATTCACAAGCACGGAGAGCTTCTTTCAGGAAAAGGGGAAATGGTGGGTGTTGCAAGAAATCTGTTCGGCAGTAAAATACTGATGCTTTGCCAGATGTGGCTTGGTGACATGCCAGATTTCATTACAATCCGTGGAATATTCTGTAGCCTCCAGTAAATCCCTGTCCTTGGTAGCACAAATAATGACTGCAGTGGTGTTTGGCACCTACAGCCACAGATAGCAGCAGCAGGCTGTGTAATCTGGGCCATTGCAGTATCTCCCTGCTCCATCAGTGTGGGCTAATTGCACCATCAAAGGTACATAGTATAGCCAGGACTCCCTTCTCATTTGTTAACACTGCATTCCCTGTGCTGGTTGCAGGGCTGGAAACATCTCTTCCCTTGATCACCAACAGCATTTATTTACTTTCTTTGGTGGAACACAACCATTATTCTTTGCTCTCAGCATGTGCTGACACATATAAAAGATACACTAATAAAAAGAGAGGACAACTACCACGTTCTCAGTCTAGTAATCAGCATATACAGTAACTTTTAAGTCAAATTAATATTTAAATTCTTTACACACTCGTAGGTCCCATTAGTGGGGATCCCCCTACCTGCCCCTGAGGTATGGAATGTATGTCCTCCAGCAGCAGTATCTTTATTGCAAACCCCAGTGTTACCTTTGGAGCTTGAAAGATTCCCTTCATAAATGTATGCATGCTTCTACCTAGGGGTAGTGATTTGATCTAGTGAGAAGGCCACTGTTTAGCTGTATCCTTTTTATTAAATTTTAGGAGAGCCATGGTTAACCCTTCTTTTCCCACCTCGCTGAAGTTCCTCATAGCTGCTTATTTCAAGACAGTGCTAGAAGACTTGCACATTTATGTGTTTACTCCATAGTCAAAGACAGGCTGGTTCTCAGCATCTATTTCTGCGTGCCTGGACTATCCACGCTGCAGCCATGCTGCCTCTTCAAGGTCCCAGTCCCAAGAGGAGTTTAGTATCATTCAAAGCCAGAGCCTAAACCCTCAGAGAGAGTTCTGGCTTCACCCAGTTGTGTATTTTTGCCTGTTGACATGATTATTCATGACATCACTTCACAGATAGTATGTGAGCGAGAAAGTTGGCAAACTGAACAAGCTGCATTGGAAAGACAAGGATTCTTTATCATTCAGTTACTGTCCTCAGCCCTTTGTATTCTCTAAATGTTAATAACTGCCATTGTGATTATCCTCAGGAATAGCGATTTCCCCTTTCATCCTGAGTTTTTCATATTTCTTTGCCTCAGTGTAAGGGTTGTCTTACAGGAAACTTTTCAGGTTGCCAGACAAGATTAATCTGACCCGATACAGACATCAGTAACAAAGATGCAGCTGAACTAATTGTCTAAACTCTCTTTAACGTAGAGAAGCAGGCACTTCAAAGAGACAGCTGAGTTCATCCCAGAGTCAACAGCTAAGACAGTTCAGATGAATTGTGCCCTAGGAGTGCCTATTTTTGCCTGTAATGAGGTAAACTTAGGGTGACTGGCACAGACCTAGAAGTCCACATAGACACTGGAAGTTAAGAAGCCCAGCCTAGGTGTCTGCTGTACCCCTGGGGCTTGTGCAGTAGCACAGCACAGCATGGTGATGGTTATTAGTCTTCATCCACCCCCCCTGTTCCTCCAGAAAAAGAAAAGTAGCCTCTGTGCAGAAGATATGGGACACCAGGGTCCTCATGTTCTCCAAGGGAAAGAGGATACTCCAAATCTGCAGAAGTAACCATCTCATTCCAGTGGGTACCTCAGTGAAATGTGGGTGGGTTTTGAGCATCTCAAGGCACACACAAGTGATTTGTGCAGCTCTGATGATTGATTAGAGGTGAGGACTCTGTGGTTTCATGCAGAGCCCTTCTTTTGCTATTTCAGCATTGCTGGTCACAACCGGTCTAGGGGAGCAAAAGGGCTTTACCTTAGATTTCTGCCCTCCCTGCCTGTGAGAACTGAGCAGGGCTCAGAGCCTCTCTGTCTGTGCAGAGGGGGCAACAGGGAGAGGAGAGCATCAGTGTAGCCTCTTGCACCTGCAGCCCTGACCTCTGCCACGCCCATGGGTTAGTTCCTCCTGCCCAGGTCGGGAAGCAGGGAGATAAAACCCTTCTTCTGCAGTCCAGTTGTGGGGAGGATACCTTAAGAGAGACTCCAACCTCATAGAAATTCTAATAAATTAGAAAGAGGATAGAAGCTGCACGAACAAATGTGTTGATTTGGGCCCTTGGAGGTTTGTATTGATAGCACTGGCCACACTAACCTGGGAGAAAAAAAAGTCCAGACAGTTGTTTTTTTCTCTCTTGCTTCTCACCTACTTGAATTGGAAAATCTGAACATATTGCCGTAATGTGCAACTTTTCCTGGATTTTATTTCCCATCAAATTGTGTGACAAGAAGGAAATTAGCCAAATATTTTTACGCTAGAGTTCTGGACAGACAGATTGAATTCATGTAACAGCAACATGGACTCTCTAAAAAGGAATCAATGCAAGCGTGACCTTTTCGGGAAAGTTGCCAATTTCTGAATTATTTAATGTACCAATTACTTGATTATTGAAAGTGCTAATCAGCAACATAATCCTTGATGTTAAAGTTTAGTTTCTCCATCAGGATGTGGACTGTCAAGCTGTTCTAACTTGATGCAATTTGAAAAACTATCAAAAGATGTCTCAGTGCCAAAGTCCTGCTATGATAAAAGAATGAAGCTAGGAAGAGTATTCTGTTGAGTGTTATATTTTCAAGTTTGAGCAATGTGAGTTTCTAAAATTAGCAGTGTTAGTGTTGCCTGCCTACATGCTTTATGCCCTGGTGGGATCAGTTTTAACCCGCCAGCTTTGATGTCAATGTTTCCTAAAACAAAGAAATGAAAACACTGAGGTCTGCTTGGATTTAACATGATAGTTTTGTTAAACTAAATGAGAAAATGAAGTGACACATACTAAACCCACAACTAGCTTCTGTGTGTGCATATGTGTGTGTGTTGGGTAATCCTGTGTTGGGGACAGAGGGGTCAGGAAAGGAAGCAGTTCTTCTGCTTGTGAGAGCAGAATTTATTCCAGAAGTAATGGAAATAATAGGTGTATGGCCACCTACAGAGCCAACCTGTATGTCCCAGGGTCAGCATCTGCTATGTGAAAGGCCCAAACCTTCAGCTGTCTAGTCCATGCATTGTACTCATAAAAATACACAGCATGCAGAACACTCCGTTCAGAGCAGAAGTAATATATATCCTACTTTGAGCTCCTCTGCCCATAATGGTCCAGCACAAGATTTCCTGCTGTGGTCTGGGTGTTCCTGAGGCAAGGGGTATAGCTATTAAGCTCCTTTTTTTTAACCTTAGAGATTTTATCTCTCATCTGTCACTGTGGTATCTATCTACCAACATCTTTCTTACCTCTGCCCAGCTTGCTATGATCAGGACAAAATTTGACCTTAAAGATATACTTGAAAACAGTTTTTCTATATTTGAACACATTTCTATGCTAGTCATCTTTGTTGACATGGTACTACGGGCCAGAGCCTTAGCTAATTTTAACTGGATATAGTTCCACTGGTGCCAAACTAATTTAAATCAGCAGAGTAATTGGACTCATACACTTAACACCTACACTTCTGCTTCAGAAGTTTTCCTTCACCTGGCTTCTTATGAGCCTACAGAAATTTTCCATTTATCCAGAAGGGGAGAGGAGAGACTTTTAACACCACAAAGCCTTAAACACATTTGCTTGGAACTGAAGCTTTGCCCTTGAGAGCTGCCTGACTCTAGCAGTGTGATCTTATGTTTCAAAATTGCCTGTATACCTTCTCAGGTGCATTAAATCAGAAAAAGGATTTCCCAGGGGAAAAAAAAAAAAAGGAAAGAAAAGAAAAAAAAGGTTCTCAAAATAGTGAAGTATAAAATGACATACTTCCAGGGTAGCTTTCAGCTCCCACATCTTGCTGCCGGGGTGTGGGAGTGCTAACTTCCGTCTCAGTGGCAGTAAATAGCAGGCTCGTGGTACGCTGCCATAGATCACTGCACACTCTTTGAATCAAAGGAGCAAGTGCTGATTTCTGATGGGCTCCTCCTGCTTTTCTATAAAACCTCCTGGGGTGCATGTTTCAAATATGAAATCTGATTCTTGAACTCAGTTTAGAAAATAACTACACCTGGTCTGATTTGTAAAGGTAATACGTATCTAGGACTGTTGGCAAACAAAACACACGACCAGAACTTGACAGCCAAAAAAGGCATAGCTCAATTGACAGACCCACAGAAATCTGAAGAACCTATGACACCTACAGACTGTAGTCTACCTGACAGCTCCCAGGACCTCAGACCACTGATTTCAGAGAAAATTTTGGTGCTTACTTGCCATTTTTAGTTTTAATTGTCTTATGAAATTAAAATAATTTGAACTGAAGTAAGCACCATGCATTCCCTAAGCTGGTACAACCCACATTCATATTGAAACAATGAGTTGCTCATAATTCTTTGCCAGGATTTAAAGACTGATCAGGCACTGCCATATGTATAAGGTCTAAAATTCTCCCCTTATTTAAGTTGGTTCAAAGCGGGTTTGGCTGCACTGAAAAGTGTTAAGTGTGAAACAGCCCTATGGGGAGACTTGAGCTCTTCATCAGCCTGTCCTTGTGCTGTCAAGCCATCGAAGTCAGTGGTGTAGGGAAATTTTATGGGGGTGGGGAGGAAAGCACAACTCATAATTAAATACAGAGTCCCTAACAACAAAGACCACAGTAAAACAGAGTCTTGTAAAAACACTTGTGAAAATATAATCTAGACATCAATTGCCTCGACATGCAGGGGCCGAGATGCTGGACGGTATGTGTCTGATTGCCACTGAAATCTGATGAGGAGCTAAGCACCTCACAGCCTTTGTGAAGCTTGACCCTGAAACACCATGGCCAACCTCAGTGCGGAGCAGTGAGCTCTGAACAACTGTGAGAAGCTTATAACTTACTTAACAGAATTACAAGCAATACCTGAAAGTGGGAAAGAAAGGAGCAAAACACTTCTGAGGACTGTGGTTGTAAAAAAGTTGGACATACTCAAGCAATGAGCCATAGATTTTAAGATAAAATTAAATTATTGTTTAAAAAAAAACACAGTGGAAGATTGAAGCACAGTAGAAATAAAGCTCTTTAAGCAAGAAGTCGGGAGGAAATCAGACAGTGGCAAGCAAGACTTTCTGAAGTAATTTTTGTTTCCAGATTACTTGCTGTCTCCTGTTGGTCCCATAAAGGTAAGCATGTTTCTGGGTGCCTCCACTAGTCAAAGCCTCACAGCTGAGACCTACTAATCACGACCTTATTTACATTATTTTGTTAATGAGCTGCAGTGCACTCGCAGGACTGAAAGCTGTCTTTGGAAACATGTGTGATCATCTCGTGAGAGCCATGAATTGGAGTAACCTCTAACATTCTGCAGAACCCTCAACTATTTAATGTTTGCTTCTACCATGAAAATTACAGCTGATTAAATATCTGGGCTTAATCCTGCTCAGTACTGTGTGCACTCAGCGCTTGGTGCCTCTAATGCAAGTTGAAGGCCCTCGGCACGTTACGGATCGAGGTCCTGCCTCCGACTCCTTTGCGTGGCTTTGCTTCCCCAGACACAACTTTGGTATTTGAAGAGAATGGTATTCCTGTACAACATGTGTCTCAATTTGTAATGATATCCGCCCTGCAGCTGGCCTGCTTTTCCAAGTGTTTCTGAAACATTGCTGCCTTAAATTCGAGCCAACCTTCAATAACAAATTATCTAAAGGCAAGGAGGCTGAACTGCATTTGCTGAGAGGACACCCATACTCCCTGCTGTGCTCCATCTTCCAGTCCCAGTTTTGGACTTCCATGCTGTGTAATGTAATCATCTTCTATGAAGGCAGATATTAAAAAAAAATTAAGAAATAAGGGGGTTTGGGACTGGGTAGTGTTGAGTGACATAACTATGGAATTCTGACCTCTCTGGAAAGATCTGTATCCCATCATCAGGTGATTGATATTGAAACCTATGGTTAAAGCAATTTTCAGCTATTTATTTGGAGCCCACGTGGTTAAGTGCAAAACTTTATGTCGTCTGCTTATGCTCCAAATATTTATAAAGTTTCATGAACCACTTGTGCTGCCACTTCTAAGTTCCTTATTCAAAAAGAGGAGAAAAAAAATCCTTTCCCACAGGAATGCTCCAATTGAGAGAATCTTGAACATGACTAGAAAGGATACATGACAAAGTCACTGAAAATTTGAATTCTGACCCTAAATTTGAAAGATCAGTTAAAATGCCAATTTAGTTTTATTTGAGGCAGTTTGCCAATTATTGCTGAAATGGTCATCTTGGTGGTAAAAGCATTGTTCCTGTCTTCTAGGGTTGAGAAATAGATAAAATCTAAAGCAGTGTTTGGGCCCAAAGCAGGCTTTTCAGTGCCCAATTCAGTGCTGAGGATAAGGGAGATGCCCTAAGGTGCCTGACACTGTACTGAGGTCTATGCCAGGTCTCACCCACTTGCTCCTTATGTGTTCTGGATGAGCTTTTCCTCTTCGTTCTCCCACAAGATAATCCACATGACATTTTTGCCACCTGAGCATGCCCCCTTGCTTTTGGATGAGTCTGTGTCTGCGCTTGTTTAGACTTGAAAAGAACCAGAACAAGAGCTGTGAAAACCAGGGAGAAACCCCATGAGGACAGTGCCAAGCACGCAGTCCTGGATGGTTATGGACAATGGAGTTGTTCATGGGAAAATGTCGATTTCTTCCTGATGCAGGATGCTGAAACTTTTCACTAAGAAGGTTCATTGCTGCTTCAGAAAGTTTTGTTATTGTAATTGTTATAATTTTGTGGCCCACAATGACATTTAAGGTGAAAAAAGCCAGGCCCAGGTGTAGCCCAGGTGAGGATGAGAACTCTCTTAGGGAGGTACAGACTATGGCTCAGCAAGACACCCATCCTCACCATCCTCCTTACCACTACCAACAGTTAAACTGCCTTTCTCTGGCTATTTAACAAGGAAATGGAGAAGAATCTTAGAATAGTGGTTTAGGCCCACTGCTGAAATACAAGTTGAAGTTACTATTCTGATTCAGACAAAATCGGAGGTTTAAAGAAGGGTTATCACATCACAGTGGTTGCCTGTTTTCAGGAAAGGAGAGTAGAAACTGTCTGGATTTGGTTTACCTTCTATTTCAGTTTTTCAGTTTAGTTTTTTTTTGTTTGTTTGTTTGTTTGGTTCAGTTTGGTTTTTTGGTTTGGATTTTTTTTGGGGAGGTGTCTTGTGGTTGGGTTTTTTTTGGGGGGGGGGCAGGTTGGTTGCTTTTTGTTATTTTTTTTAAAAATACCTTGCAAAATGTCATCTTTATCCCAGCTTAGAATGGGAGAATTTGTTGAAAATCTGGCTGGTTTTTTTTCAGAGGAAAATCATATTTTCTGCCACATCAGCACACCAGTGGGGCAAAGCACACTACTTACAAGGCTGGCAAACACACTGATGCTGCACTAACTGGAGGAGACTGGGCTGCTTTGCTGTTGTGGAGATATACTCAATTACAATCAGGACTGGCCCTGGCAGGCTCTCCTGTAGGGGTCACTTTCAATGTAGAGATTAGAAGTCCAAAACCATGATGGCATTTTCCTCTTTGCATGATCCATGTAGATACCTCAGAATGCCCCAAAATATAAACCAGAGACTGCCCTCCATCAGTAATAGCCTGGAGAAAATGGTGCAACAATTCATAGAGTTGGGAGTGTCTTTACCATTTCTTCTGCCTAGGTATAGAAAGCAAATCCCAGGGCTCTTCCCCAATGCATTCCCTAAAGTCACAATGTTTGCTCAGATTGCAGCTCATGTTTCGGTAGAAGGGAGAGCCTGAGTTCCACAGGTGACCCAAAGCTGAGGAGCATCTTTAGCTAGCAAGGTCAGAGCAGAAGGAAATCACTATCTTTGAAATCCAGCCTTGGTGCTTAAAGGCTTGTTTTCCCATTTGAGCTAAATGTCCTCCCGTCTTTTGCAATGTGGCATCCCTTCCGTTAGCTCATGGAAAGATAAATTATGAAGTATTCAAAGGGGAAGGTTTTAATGAAAAAGCTTGAACTGCTTTAAGAATTGTAAAAAAAAAAAAAAAAAAAAAAAAAAATTACAGAACTATTACAAGTAACAGATGATTCCTGAGTATTTCCAAGGCTGAGCTTGCTCCCATGCTGACTTTAGCTGCACTCTTGTGGTTTATCTTCAGAGCGTTTCCCTGAGAAAATAATTGCAGTGCCTTTACTCTAGGGCCATGCATGTCCCAGATGAACCAGACCTCTTTTAGTACATCAGCATTCATTGTCTGGGTGAATTAAGTGCTACGCTAAATTATGGAAACTCTGCCATGCCAGTCCACATCAATGTTTGTTTCAGCCTTCCCCACCCAGTCTCTAATTTTTCCTGAACAATAAGATGTGAATCTGGAGACAGAAATGTTCAATGGGGCATAGAATGACAGGGAAACAAACGTGGAAAAAACTGTGTGTGTGTGTCTGGATGTGTGTATGAGACCAAAGCCATGTCAATGACATGCAGGACATAACTGGGGAGGACACTGTGGAAAAGCAGCTCTTTGTGGTGGCCATCAGGAGCATGCTGCCATGCTTGGCTCCTGGGGCAGTGCTGGGAGCAGATACACAGGGACCAGTGCTTGGGTGTGGGGGAACAAAAGAAGGACACCTGAGCCACCTAGCCTCTCAGCATGCAGTGGCAGGGAAGTGGGGAACACTTCCAGCATTTGGCTCTACCAGGCAGGACCAAGATTCCCACCACAGGACAAAGGGCTGTAGCTCTGCAACAGCACCTGGAAAGAGCTGGGTAACTGCAGAGAGGGAGCGAAGACTGGGGAGGCTTTGCCTGAGCTGCCAAATTAACCTGCCATTCTCTAATTCTGTGCTGCTCTGAGCAAGGACTTAAATCCTTACATGTCAGGCATCAGCCAAAGAGGAAGCTCTGTGTGGGTGAGTGCAGCCTGTGTCACAGCTGCCGATTGCTCAGGTTTTGACTAACAGCCACACAGGGCACCAGTGCAGCTCTCACCTGTTGCATGGAAGCACTGCATCACTATCTGAGCCCACACAGATGAACCTCCAAACCACCTGCTTGAGCTGGGTCATCATCCAGTTGAGTTATTCTCGATACCGCGACATTAACCATAGGGCAGAAACCTTCTTACTTGTTCTCTTTCCCTCATCTTTTCCATACTGCTTCCTGGGTTTGAACTACAGCCTGCCTCTAACTTCTAGGTGGTCTTCCAACCCAGGATCAGCCCAACCCTACTTGACTTTGGAAAGCAAGCAAAACCCAGTGTGCTTACCTCAGCACAACTCACATAAGTTGCTTTACCCTGATGAAAATTCTTTTGTGGTCGATACAATTTTTCTATCTGATCAGCAATATTTGATGTGTGTTGAAGGCAGGTTCAGCTCAGGTGAAGAGCATATGTTGCTCTCCTAAAAAGTAATTTAGGTTTTTTGGGGGGAGATATAAATAGCTGACTTTATTGTGCTGGTCATGCACGCTAGTGTTGGCACGAGGTGCGTAGCAGTGCTCCGAAGCAGTGATGACTAGCGTGTTCTCATTTCTTTATAGAACTTTGCATGCGATGCCTGATACGGATTTTTATTGTGTAACTTGATTGCTACAAAGATGCATTCATCAAACGCAATTGCTGCCATATGAGCCAGTCAACAGGGAAGGTCCTTCTCGCCGTTCTGCACACCCTGTTACACTGAGTCCATCTGCACCAGGGGAAAATAGACAGAACTTACACAGCTAGATGACTGCTCCAGGCAGAAAGCATCAAGAGCCACTTGAACTTCTTTATGCCTTCCCTCCCAAATCCCTTACTGGTCTGTGCTGTACCATGTACTATGAGATTGGTTAGTGAGGGATGGAAATTCATTTCTGTTGATGTATGGAAAGAGAGAACAGTGAGAGGCTTCAGACATTACAGGTTTAATTTTCTCTGCTTCCCTTTTTACACTAAGATTTCAAGCCAAAAAATGTGACAGAAAGCAGTTGTGTACTTCACCTTAGTAGGTGGATACATCCCAATTCTCAGTGTAGTTCTTGTTCACAGCTCTCTGTACACACAAAGAAGCTCATCTCACTGGGCGCATTGCCTGAAAGCACAAACATTACTCCTTCACCTAGATATTATGGTCTCTATGCCATGGAAGTTTATGCTGGTCGACATATTCCATGTGCCTTCCAGTCTCTGCTGTAAGGAGGGTGGAGGTTTGGCAAGGGGATACAGGCACATTGTTGAGAGGGATTGCAGAGGAGCCAGTGTGAAGGGGAGGTCGTGAAGCAGACTGAGAAGGAAAGTGTACCCCAGCATCAAAACTAAGGCTGATAAGTACTGCAGAGTTTCAGTCCAAATCTGTAGGGGACAGCAGATCCCATCCAAGGAGATAAAGTCCAAAGCTCACTGTGTAGGGAGGCGGAATCACTGCTAGGTAACTTACGTGGCCAGCTGACAAGGGACGTAGCAATGGTGAATCTCTCAGAATCCTCTAGAAACACTAAGACTCAGGAGCTTATAACTGCCAGGGTGTTGTTGAGAATTAACTATAATTATATCAGCTTCCAGCTTTTTATCACAGGAATTCCTCCATGTTCCTTTCCAGGAACCTTGGGGGCTGTTTGTCCCAATGGCCCTTGAGGCACGAGGGGCCGGCGAGGCTGGAGCAGTGGGCTTGTGCCTCAGCCTGGCTGCCTGCCCAGCGTGAGGCTTTGTGGGGCATGAGCTCAGGCAGTGCCCAGCCTGCCTGCAATGAGCCTCTTGCTGCTCTCCCTGACCCCCTCTGCTTGTCTGCTTTGCAGGAGCGCTCACTGACAGGGTACCTTGCATGGAGAAAGGGAGCAGAGCAAACCACGTCACTCCACCGAATGACACCAGCTGGTCCGCTCACCACCCCCTCTGGCTGAAAGTCCAGCAAAGAAAGCAGCTTCCTGTCATGAAGCCCCCGAGGAAGTCTCGGTCCCACGGGTGCCTTTGACCCAGAAGACAGCACATCATAGATCCACACAGTGTGCTCAGCATTCCTGCGACCACCCCTCTTCTCCTCTCGGAACGCTTTTTCCTCTTTGTTTCTTGCTGGGGGGGATTTTTCACCCAGGTTTCAAAAACCGCATGGACCAACATAGGTACTTTTCCCTCACTGACTTCGAAGTTCAGATATTTGGGACTGGACAATGATACGGATTTTTTTTTAATTTTTTTTTCCTTTGAAAAACTGCTGTGGTTTTGCTGCTACACTAAGAATCGTGATTTGCATTGTATGGTTTTGGACCTATTCAAGTTTTGATGGGGGAAAGGGGTAATACTGGAGTAGCAACGCTTCAGAGTCATCTCTGTCCTACCCATGATGCACTTTTAAATGAAGAGTTAGAATATTTTATTGGCTAATATACTTTCCTTGTTATTTTTACAAAGGCCACCTTTATCCTTTCTAATGCCATATTTTCAGTGTTACACTTTTATGGCTTTTAATTTTTGATTTGACAGATGTAAGAAGCAGCATGAATAGTTTATACTGTGGTTTTTCAGAGACTGAATGCCAAGAGAACTCAGTAAATGTTTATTCTTCTCAGCTTTCTCTTTAAATTCCCCTAAATAGCGCCCCATTTGGGAACAGAGCAAGAGTGTTGAACTAAAGACCAAAATTCCCTCAAGGTGTAAAATAATCTGAGGGGAATATTTGCTGGGCGTCACGAAAGACTTGGATGAAATTTCAACCCTGATGGTTTTCAGTGATCCAGGAAGGCAGTGAGACAATCTCTCCATATGCATAGCCCTTTCATGATAATTAGAATGGTATGGACAAACCAATGAAAACAAGGGTAAAGTGAGAAAGATCCCCCATGATTCTGTTTCACTGTTTGCTTTCTCCTGTCATGGTTAAGAGAAATGTGCAATTTGATCCTCAATCAGTGGGTGGAGGATAACAGGGTAGAATTTACTTGTGTGCACTTGTACAGTTGTAGCCAAGAGTCCAAAAGTACACTAGAGCATGTTATACTGGCACTGAATTGGTAAGAGAGTTGTGGAGTATCCCATTCTGACAAATAAAAAGAAAAAAAAAAAAAAAAGAAAAGAAAAAAAAAATACAAAAACCCATAAAAACCCCACAAAAAATCAAAAAGAAAGAAAAAAAACCTAAAAAAAAAAATCAGATCACCTTGTGATTCAGTGTAACTGTTTACTAACTCGAATAAAGCAATTGTTCACTCTTGAGTGTTCAGAGTACACCTTTTCTATAAGGCTGCTGCAGGGAAGAGAGGAGCAGTTTGCAGGAGCAGAGTCTCTGTGTCAGCGCTGTTGGGAGCAGGGCAGCAGAGTCAGTTGAACCAGAGCCTTGTAGTGATGGTGCACTATGAGCACTATGTATATACTGTATTTCTATATTTTCCTTTGTACAGATTCACTTAAGTCAAGCTACTGTTTTACAGGTGCTCCTTATTTATTAGAGCTGTGAAAGCTTGGAAATCACACCGGGCGAGTAAGCTCGCTTTTTAAAAAAACAAACAAACAAACAAACAAAAACAACAAAAAAAAAAGGGTGGGTGGGGGGAATCCAACAACTCCTGAGTCTAGGGAGAGAGCTCAAAGACATTTTGATGAAACATCTTCAAGAGAGCAAGAATCTGAAGCACCCTAAGCGTGCTCTGCTTTCCTTTCGTCTTGCAATGCTTTTCTCTCTCCCTGACTGGTGTCAGATTTATTAAAACAAAATAAATCTCCAAGAAAAAAAAATGCACTTAAACGTGCTGTTGTTTTATTTTTCTTTTTTTTCTCCTCTTTGTGCATGCAGTTATTAATTCCTATACCTGCCTGGTCACAGACAAGAAGATCCCTGAGTCTGAAGCCACATAAAAATATGTGTAAGTTGTTCTTGAAAGCTGTATCTATGTCCCTTCTATCTTCATGCCTCCCTTGACACTTCTCAGTTTCTGCAGTGTTTAAGGCATGGGGAGAAAAAACCCTGCACTTAGCACAGTGCAGTTAGGTCCTGATCTTGGAGAAGATCCCTGGATAGATGCAGTGGCTGCAGCTTCATTGATTTCGAGAGGATCTGTGCAAGCACAGTTTTCTCATGCTGCCTCTGGGGCAGTGTACAGAGAGTATTCTGCCTGCCTTTTGTGAGGATGGGGCTTTTCTGTGCATGAGCTCCCCCTGAAATCAGAGGTTCTTCAAAGGACCAAACTCCTCCCAAGTGCCCCCAGACCTCTGCCACAGCTATCTCACACAACAGCGTTTGCTTCCCAGCTCTTGGCTAGCACAGCCAGCACTGCTGATGGAGGGCTTGGAAATGTCCGGTGAGTTCTGGAACGGTTTGACTGATTTCATTAACCAGCCATGTAAGGCAAACAACAACAGCCTAAGCATGGCTGCTTGGAAGGGCATGTAGAGTAAAGCTTGTCTCCCTAGCAAACAGCTTGCTGCATCTCTATTTATTCATCTGAACTTGGCTGTAAAATGAAGGCCATGTGTATTGATTTTGCTTTTGTCAGTGGTCCAGAATTGTTAGCACACATTTTCACTCTTCTGAAAAACAACAGACTCTTTAGAGAAATCTTTCTCTCTGGTGAACTGGTTTTCTTTTCCAGAAATGGAATCAGCTTGTCAAAAATCATCAGGGCAGCAGAGGTAGAGAAAGTGATCTAGGCTAGGGTTGGCTTCACATGTTTCCAGTGATCACAAACTTACCTTAGCTTTCCTGAGAATTTGCTCACCTTATACTTTCTTAACATCTTACCCCAAAATTCAGAATGTGAACAACTGCTTTGAACAGCTGAATCAGTTCATTGTTTGCTATTGAAAAAAATATCTCCAGCTGCATACATGGGGAGAAATATCCAAGTATACATAAACCTTGAGGAAAATGCAGACCAAATGGTACAATACATTATTCAAGAGAAACCTGCTTTATTTCTGAGGCCAAATCTATCCTGTGTACGATGCCAACAAAATGAATGGAATTACACAAAGGATGTAGAGGTCTTTTGCAATTAGCAGGAACCCAGCAAACACTTGCAGATCGGTGCTCTCCTGCTGCTGACATTATTTATTGAGCAGTAAGACCTAATAGCCAAGCCAAGCTCTTTCCTGGGGAACTTGCCATCAAGAAGCCAGACAAAGAAAATCCTGTGCACTGGGAGATACAGGGGAAGGTTCCTGGGTGCAACAGCCATCACTCCAGCTCTTATATGTGGTTTTGGGATGCAGAGACTGTCTCTATCAGCAGAGAGAGGCAGTTTTGCCTCGGGTCTCAGAGCAGCTGGCCGCGCGTGCATCCCTTCACACTGCCGGGGCAGAGGGGGAGTTAGCTGTGATCAAGCTGCATGGGCCCTTCTGCTAGCACTGAATTCTTGCTGTCAGCGAGAATTTTGCCCTTGTGATAAAAAGGGGTCTGCATACTGCAAGCACTCTGCATTAATTTCCTCCCCTGTTGTCTTAGATGATTTTGAGAGCTTTTTTTTTTTTTCAGAACTACTACACGTGACAGTTTTTTGAGTGGCCCAATTCTGTGAATAAGGATGTCCTTCATAATGAAAACAATTTGTGCTTTTTTCCATGCTAAATTATAGAAATAAATTTGCTTTGTTCAAATAAGTGCTGTGAGCCAAATTTGCAGGGATGCTTATCCAAGTGAGATATCCCATTCTGAGGTCCATATTTGGACACTCAAATCAACACTCAGCCAAACACATGCATGAGGCATTTCAATGCCATTTGGAGTGTCCATATATAGAACTGGATGCCCAAACTTCATTGCCTTTGTTTTAAAAATAGACCTGGAATATAAAGGCATCATTTAATAATAACAACTATGACAAACATTCTGTGTGCAAACTAAGAGCAAATTTGCTGATGCTGGTTCAGGTTGATTCCCCTAGAATTGCTCTGGATTTACAGAGGTGTAACTCTGAAAAGAAGCAGTCTCTTAAGTTGTTTTGCCTTCCACTGTCACTGGAAGGTGACTTGATATTTGGAATCTGTAAGGAAAGGTGGTACTCGGTATTCACACGTGTGCAGCAGAGGGAGGGAGAATCCAGAATTGAGTTGAACCTGCTTCATACTGAACATAACATCTGAAATGTTTTTATGTGGGGAGAACAGCTTTTCATAGACTTACACACATTTTAGTTGTCATTTACGTGGTATTAAGCAAAGAAATGCATTGCTACCTTGAACAATACTGGGACATTTTGCACAAAACTTGGGAAGCACCAGCGAAACACAGAGAGCTGTGAAAAAGCACAGCAGAACAGCAGCTTCTGGCTGTTTGCTTACAGGAATGGTGGGAGCATGGCTCCTCAGAGGCGCAGTGGATGCTGACTGCAGGGCACTGCAGCACCCCCAAGGGGGGTAGGGTATCTGATACAGGGGTGCCCCTCAGCCTGACATGTTGACCGGTCAAGACCTGCTGGGACTTGAAGTTCTGTGACGATATGAAGAACAGACCCGGCCACAAGGAAGAAGAAGAAAACAGTAACTTAGGCCACTGACACTATCTTTTCTCCAAGCTGTTCCCTGGTCTCTAAAGTATTACCTATCTGCTGGAGCAGGTGTGTCCCAGCCACTTCACCCACTGCCCTACTGAAGTAAGTTTTCCAAGGATACTCAAGATGCAGAGAGGCAGCCAAATGCCAAAAGCCCAGGACCTTTCCTTACAAATGATGTAAACATCTAAAAGTTTTGTGTCCCTACATCAATAGTCCAGGCACATGACTGTCCCCAAAGAAGGGGCAGCCTCACTGTCGTGGTTTGACACGGAAGTGAATTTTTCAGAAAGTTAGGGTCAAAGCAATCAGTGGTCAGGTTTGGATATTGGCACCTGGAGTGACCACTGAAGGCATGGACACGCCTCTGAGAACACAGGGGGTTAAAAGCAAGAACTCCCAGGGGAATGCTCTCTTTGGTTCCGGTCGTCGGAGAGTGCAGAGTCTCCCCTGCCCAGCCATGGGCTGGGTGAGGGAGGGGAAGCCATGAGGCCTGGTCATGGTAGGCCAGGGGTGAAGGGACTGGAACCGGGCCGGCCCCTGCAGACAGAAGGGTGGAGAGAAACGGAGATGCCTTTGTTCCCCCCCACCCCAGAGGGAAAGAGACAGAGAGCCTGACAGCACCTGGAATTTGCCAGCAGAGGAGAAGGAGAAGTGCGGGGGGAAAGTGCTCAGCCGTGGGAATTGGAGTTCTGGGCAGAGATTTCAGTCTGGGGAGTCTGAGACTTTTAACCCTTTCCTGGGAAATTAAGGCTTTGTAAAATATTACTCCTCCTTGATTTGAAGTAGAAGAGAGACAGTCTGGGATCTGAGATGTTAGAAGTAGGAATTTTTAGGTGGGAGGAGATGATGGAGTGGCTTGTGGCTGGACTTTTCTTGATAGCCATAGACTGAACCAATTTCTCCTGCAACAGAGACTGCATTTTTAGGGGGATGCAATAGTGACCCAAGGAGACCTGCTTCAGCAACTACCAGCACAGGAATGAGAGAACAGAGAAAAGCTGAGGAGGGTGTGGTGATGCCCTCTGTCCTCAGGAAGAGGATGATCTCTGTTCTTGAGACCCTCGGCCCCAGGGGAGGAGGAAATGGGGGGGACTGTTGTCCCAAAATGAGAAGCTGAACTGTTGTTTCTTTTGGCCCTTGGCAAAGCATCCTTAAACGAGCCCTATGAGCAGTCTGCCCATGCACGGTGGTGAGAACACTGTGACATGGAAAGGAGAGTGTCACACTGGCAGATTTTCTTCACGTGGTTGCCATATGTGACATGGAAACACAGAAGGGTGGCAATTGTGTTTCCTGGGGGGGTCTATGGTACAAGAGAGACTCCTCTCTCCCTTGATGGAGTGAGTATTGATTATCTGAAGGGTGGCAACTTGATCAGGAATCCCGGGTGGTGTCTTACTGTGGTTTGTTGGAAATGGGTGGGGGGAGGAGGAGTGTTTTGGAGGGTCTTCATCCTGGATTTAGTGTGTGTGTCTTTTATAGCAGAAGTAGCTTAATAAAGTTTTTTTTTTTCCTTTCTTTATAAGCTTGGGCCTGTTCTGCTCTGTTCCTGATCGCATCTCACAGCATTTATTTTGGGAAGGTGTATTTTCATGGGGGGCGCTGGCATTGCGCCAGCATCAAACCATGACACTCACCTGCTCCTTATTGGAGCTCTCTGGCATCTGGGCAGCCCATACTGCAGGTGGAATCCTGCCCCGGATGGGAAAGAAAGCTTGGTTATTATTTGCTGATAAGATAGAAGAGGACAGAGATGTGTTGTGATTCCCAGCTCTCAGCAGGCCTGCTTTTGAAGGAGCTTGCTGGACCTATTTAGTAAAACAAAAAGGCTTGAGGAAGGAGGAATGCTGCCTTCTTTTTCCAGAAGAGTGTGGTACTCTGGGAGTTTGCTGAAGGACCAGGAGACTCAGCTTCACTCCCCTTCTTCAGCCAAAGGAGTTGAGCCCACACAGGCACATGCAAAAGAAGTTGTTGAGAGAGGCTGTTATCCCTTCCCATGTCCCAAGCCAGAATCTATGTGACACAATCTGTCCTGGCTGGTCTACTGGGGCACAAGTTATGCCAAGAAAGGCAGGAGAGGTTCTCTTCATTTTGCAGGGAAGAGACACGAAGATGACATCCACAGTGCCACAACGAGGAAGCACAGTCCTCCAGTTAGTGCTTGAGGCTCTCTCCTGGAACAAGGGCATCTGCTCCTCCTCCCAAAAGGGCTTTAGAATTGCTGCTCTTACTGACCCATTACAGAGCCCACTTCTGAAGCAAAGGAAGCCTCCCCCAAGCCAGCTCCAGGAGTTCACTTCAGCATGCCACAGCCCTGCTGTCCTCCAGGCTTCCTGGGCCCTCAGCACAGCAGGACAGGGAGGGCAGGCAGCCAAAGAGCTCCCTGGGGCAGCAGCACTGGCAGTATCACCCAGGCAGCTTTGGAGTGGGGGAGTGTGCCAGGCTGGCAGGGCTGCTCTGACATGTCTGCCCCACATGTGCTGGGTGACACTGGCCCTTTGCATTACCTGCCCTTTCCTGAGCACCTTTGGACAGAGATGTGGTTTCTCCTTCTTGCCAAAGGAGATTGACTTACTGCATACCAGTTGCTATCATGTCTTTGGCATGACAGGCATTATGTGAAACGTAATATTTGGGACACACACACACAGGACTCGGGAGCAGCCCGCTGTATAATTCCCAGGTATCTCCCAAAACACACGGCTGAGCAGGTGCCCGAGCGCTGAAGCACAGCTGGATGCTGGGGAAAGCTCCCTGTTGCCTGTACACCTCACTAAAGGTCCAGCAGGATGATTTATGGGCAGGGTCAGGTAGAGGAGCTGACACAGACGGGTCAGAGAGGACGGGTGCCAGCCCACAGGCTTATTGTCAGTCGACATCCAGGGAATGAGGTGGGAAGAGGGGGGAGCATGAGTCGAATTCCTTAATAACATGAATTATAAAATCATTTCCTGTGTTAGGGGTTAGGAAAGAGAGCAGAGGACCCGGAGATCTTCCAAACAGAAAACAGCTTTTGTTAAGGCTTTTGGCCTAAGGAGTTTGAGGAGGATTGGGGGGGCGGTGGGAAGGGAAAGTGCTGGCACATTTTTGGCTGGAAGCCTCAGACAACATATTTTTTATTCTAGTCTTTATTTTTCAAAATAAAATCATGGCAAAGCAGCAACAAAGAGGGGGTAAGAGGGTGAAATTAGGAGGAACAATGTACCCCAAGTATTTCCCACTTCTTTCTGTCCCTGCCATTAAACACACAGGGTGTCCTTTATTATATACAGTAGCGGGATTAAGTCAGCAGCCCAAAGGCTAGGAATGCAACAAGATACTTCTATACTTATTGATCCCTTTTGCTTTTTTAGGGAGATTGTTTTCATGAAAGTTTTATTCACCTTTTCTAGCTTTTGAGTCTAACTGCCACACATTTTATCCCGCTTCTTTGTGAAATGCTAAATCCATCAGTAGGTTTTAGTTTTCCTGGTGTAACTTTTCAGAAACTGTATATCTGCATAGCAACCCCACTGCAGGCAGCTTATGTCACGGTATCACATGTCAGAAAGATGAAAAGAACTCCAAATCTGAGCTGCTCCACAAACTTATGTCCCCCATTCTCGGACATATATCTTCTGTACTTAATATAAGTGTCAGGAAGGCAACTTCAAGGCCAGAGAGGTGCAAAGTTTTATCTCGGAGATGACAAAAAAAAAAAAAAAACAACCTCAATTGAGCCTTATGCGGACAGTCAAGTGAGAAACAAAGATTGTCTTTTTCCTCCTCTCCCCACTCCCCCTGACCCCCACCTCCCTGTGTCCCTGTTGTCTGCTTCCAACTGCAACCCGAGCCTGAATCCTGAGCCCAGTGTCCAGATTAGAGATTGTTGACTCAGATTTAGTGGTGAAACTTGAGCCAGGCCCTGTTGATGGCATAGCCTTGAAGGAGCAGGTTTACTTCAAGCCAAAAGAGAGATTACATGTCAGACTAGAGCCTGCCTTTTCTTTATCACAAACTTCCTGATCTCCCTCTGTCTTAATAGTGTGTGTGTGTCTCCCTGCCTTGTGCCCATTTTCAATTCCTTCTATAGGGTGTCATAAATCAGGAAATTAGCAAGTGTGTAGCTGCCCTTTGCCACAGGCAGAGACAATGGGCTTGCTGTGTTTTTAACCAGTGGGTAGCACTTAACATAATCAATGGAGAGCTACGTGCAGAAAGGATGAAAAATTTGGTCTCGGTCTGATCACTTACAGGGTATTTCTCATCACCCAGGCAAGCTGCTTTTATGAGAATATGACATGCCCTGGAAGCTTGCTCTCCATTTTGCAGGAGAGTCATTAAAAGAAATCATTACATGTTTTTTTTTGTTCCTTGGCACACACGCTGCTTTTCCTTGGCTTCTGATTTCATCCATCTTTCAGGCGCTTCGTGCCTTTAGTAATTTATGTGCAAGATTTTTCCAAACCTCCAAATGTTTTTCCATTTGGCAAACTGTGGAAGCCTCCACAGAATGTAACTGTAGAGTTTTCTTGTACTTCAAAACATGAGCCCTGTTAGCACAAAGATGCATCTAATACTTGTAATCCTGTACATAAAAGCTATAAATTCATCTAAGACAATCAAAGACATCATTCCTCCTTGTGAGTCTTTACCAGCCTTGTTGCTGTAACCCCTTACTTGATACATGGAAGGAGAATTTCTCTATGAGCATTGTTGTTTTCTTTAACTATAGTTTTTGGAACCTTTATGGTGCCATATGGAGAACTATTTTATTCTGCTGCTGGTAGCTTTCTCAGTACAGGCTATAAATTAGATAATTTTCCTTGTGTCTGATAGCCACACACTATCAGTCAGACACATTTGCTCTCACAGGAAAATCCAGGAGAATTCTAAGGAAAGAGATAATCTTCCCACCATATAGAATCTAATGGAAATTTTTATTCCCGCCTCTAATACTTATAAGAGTTGATTAAAAAAAAGTACCATGTATTTCACTGTCCATTAAGCTCACAGGTTTGTAGACTGCTTTTTACAGAAGCCTCCTCACACTGCTCCTGTCCAGCCCCTGCCTTTTGACAGGGATACGTGCTGGTGGATACCCGGGCCAGGCTTTTTAAGGGCTCCTAAGGGGATCAAGAACTCCTATGCATTTTGGGGAGACTTAAGGAGGTCTCTCAGCAGGGTAAGCATGGCCTCAAGGAGCAGTTTGGCTGCCATGAGCTGCAATCTGGGCTGCTGTGGCTTTCTTCGGGAATGCAAACCCAAAGGGAGATTCATTAAATGTTTTTGATAATGCAGTCCACTGAGTGACATCCCCAAAATAGCAGGGTATGTAACCACGAGAAAAGAGATCTTTTTTCAGCCATCCATGCTCTTGGGAAATTATCAGACACTGAGGAACAGGAACAGTATCCTTGCTTTTATTTGTTTATTTTCAAAATCCTTAAGTAGTTTACAAGGTTGCACTATAAAATATTTTCATTTGCTGGAAGTCCCAATTGGACTAAGTTCCTGAAAAAAGAGTCTGTTTTGCCAGTAGAAATTGGTCCAGTGCAGGCCTAATGTATTATTTACACAGAGTTGTGTTCCATCCTTGCCTTCTCGGCATGTACTGCCCTGCTTGACCTGGAAATAAATTCTCAGTGAGACTATAGAATAACTGTTGAGATAAGTAGCTTCAACAGTCTTTCGCCCAAACTCCTGCATCTAAACTGAATTTACATGGGAAGAACTTTATATGTTTCACTTAAGAAAGGACATCTCTGTTGTCTGCCAGTGCAAATCCTCCAGAATCAGTCTGGATCTACCCTGGCACAGGAGAGAGGTGAATCAGACCAGCAGCAGGGACTTCTTTTTTAAGGAAATGAGGCTGAACACTGAGAGCTTTGACAGTCCATTCCTGTCTTAGTGTCCGTCTGTGTCAATCCAAAGAAAGTGGAGGGAAGGGTCAGTGAAATTCTTCCAGGCAGCACTGCTGGGATGGAGAGCAGAGTTGGTCTCTTCTATGTCATTCCTCAGACTGCCAAACTATGATGACATTTCTCTGAGAGACACATGACATCCGCATTAACGGCTGAAGATGTCATTGCAATCTGAGCTATTACGGTGAATTTATCGCTGTTATATCACTTTAAAATAAACTATTCCCTTATTAAATAAAATTAAGGGTACTTTATCAGTGTGGGTGCGAGGCACATTTTCTTCTTGTAATTTCCTTCCTCTGAAGTGACTCTAGACTTTTGCTTATCTTACTGGGTTGATAAACTAGCATGCTCTATTGTCAACATGCATTAAAAAATACTGTCTAGCTGTTGAGGGAGAGAATGTGTGGAAAAGACCAAGGTCACCTGGGCACAAGTATGTGCTTTGCCCAGGCTATTAAGCTGCAGCATTTTACCATTTTCACAGCTCTTTTTTAAACCTAGTTTTTGACTGGCTGAGTGCTTTTCCTGCTCTCTCAAACTCCTCTGCATTGCATCCAGTTCGCTCTTCCAGAACTGATTGACTAGTACAGCAGGTCACCACCCCTGCTGAAATCAGCCAACAAGCCGACCATAACCCCAGCAGATGTTTGTGGTTTATAGGCCAAATGAGAGCCCCGCAGACCAGTGAAATACCAGCACCACAGATGTGGAACCTGGCCACTCGACACGAGCAACACAAAGCCCCGTCCTGCCCAGCCGGGCTGGGACTTCCAGAGGAGCAGAAGGTCTGAGAGACTAATTAGCCTGCAGAGCCAACACGCTGGCCTATGCTCCATCATTCTGATCGGCACAAAGTCCTTTAATGAAACGCCACATGAGTGAAGTCAGATGAGGCCCCTCTGTAACTTCACCTCGGAGTCTGGCAATCACCTGGGTTCATGATGTTCCCCAGAATGTGCCAGCCAGCTCTGCCAGGCTCTGCCACTCACCCCAGCTGGGCTGGGGATGGCCAGCCAGCCTCATTACCAGAGTCTGCACTGCTCCTGTACTCCAAATGAAAAGTGGGGACACAGAACCATGACACCTCCGGGAAAAAATGTATGTTGGGGTTTTTTTTCTTTTTTAGTTACAGACGCTGCTGGTAATTACTGAGGAAAAGAAAGACCAGCAGCTCTCAGCAGGATCCCAAAGGGATGAAGGATGGCACAGCCCCTGTTCAACCAACCTCTTTTGTGCAAAGCATGTGCTATTCCTCTGATGAAAAAGCCAAGCCACGTTCTTGTGCTTTCTGACAGGAGAGACACAAATGATCTTTGTGGTTAATATTACCTCCCGAAATCTCCGAGGCGCCTTGCGGTGCAGATTGCCGCTGGAGCATCGGGAAGGTGTGATTCAAAGAGAAGGTAGGGGAGTAGCAGCAGCGCTGAGACCCACTGCCAGGCAGACACAGACCCCGAGCCCGTGTCCTGCTGCCGCAACGGGCATTTCCCCACGTCCCAGTTCTGACGCCGAGCGATCTGAGCCAGCACGGAGCGGGGTGGCGGGGCTGCGGGAGCGGCAGGGATGCTCCCTGAGGATGAACGAACGAAGGAACGAAGGAGCGAGCGAGCGAACGAAGGAACGAGCGAACGAGCGAGCGGCGTCCGAACGAGCGCGGCTCATCCCCGCCCGCCCCCGCCCGCCGCCCTCCGGCGCCACCTGCCGGCCGCATCCGGGCACGGCGGGCTCCCGGCGGAGCTGCCCCGGGCGGCGGCGGCGGACCGGGATCGCCCCGCGCCCATCCCGCCGCCGCGCCGGCCCCCGCTCCGGAGGGACCCGCGGCCGCCGCCTGGCGCTGCCCGCCGCCCGGGGCCGACGTGCGGGCTGGCAGCCACCAGGTGTCAGCCGCGCTCCGGGCAGGGGGCCCCGCCGCTGGCTGCGCCCGACGGCGGCTCCGCGGGGCGCGCAGCCGGAACCCGGGACGGGTCGGAGCCCGTCGCCCCCCTCCGCCGCTTCTTCCCGTGGAGTGATGGATGGCGAGCGACGCCTCTTGCAGCCTCTGCTCTCAGGATGGCTTGTAAGCCGTCAGATGTCACCCGTGGGTGACGCCCGGGGCTCTGCGGGGTCCTGCGGATATGAAAATCTCGGTGTTTAGGGTAGATCCATCGAAGACGAGGAAGAACCTACTTGCATCAAAGGCATTGAGATCTCTGAGAGGTTTCAAGGAAGCGAAGAACTTCAGAAGGAATTAGAGACTCAAATGTTGTCAGATTGTGCGTGGTTCAGGGGCAGAAGTGCCACCGTAGATCTCTGGGACCAGGACTGCCGTGTTTTGAACTGGCAGCGCCAGTCCACTGGCCCTGAAACGTCATCACACCGAGGTTTGTGGGGCTGCAGGGTTTTACACCCGCTGCGGGCAGGTGCGTTCCTTGCAGGGCTGCTCTCATGGCACACTTGGTCTCCAAAGGAATGGCATTGTCAAGGTCCCTGCCATGGGACACCTCTTATTCCTGTAGGCAGTCCTGCAGGCTTCTCTTCTCCTTGATTCCCTGCTGGGAAGCCATCACACAGGATCTGGCAGCTCCAATAAACCTGGAGTCAGTGAGCTGGTGGATTTTGCCAACACGATCCAACGGTTCTTTGTAAAAATTGAGTGGCTCTGTTGGAGACCAGTATGCATCATACTTAAAATAAGTCTCCTTTTATTGGTAGGAGACAGGAAACAACAGAGTGATTAACTTATTCCTAATGTATGCATTTAACTCATGGAAACAGAGAAGTTGTTTGGTTGGTTTTTTTCTGCTTTGTGCGCAGTTATTTATGACGTCTACTGAGGAGTCAGGTCCCAAAGCAGTGTTCCTTGTCCCCCAGGTAAAGAGCAGGAAACTGATTTCTCACCTGTTCTTCATTATGAACTCTCGAGTTCATTGCAGATTGACATTGGCTTCTACCGTGCCTAAACTTACAGCCACCCCTCTGCAGGACTGTGAGCAGTCAAATGATGTCTCAGAAAATGCTTTGTCTGCACCTGGAAATGCAAACTCTGGAAGGGAAAGCAGAGCACATTTAAAAGGAAATGATCCCATTCTGTGATTGTATCTGATCCAAAGAATCCTTTAGACATGAGGATTTCTTGGATTAGCTCTGTTAATCCCACATGATGTCAGGATGATCTCTCCATGGCTCTCCTTTTGAGTTATGCTCGTAGAGCAGAGGATGAAGGCTGCTTCCCCCATGTATGGTCTGTTACAGCTAGAGAGCTGAGATGGTGTTTTTGGCAGGGGATAGCTCTGGACTGTGCTTCCATGTAACTGCTTTTATACTCTGTTCTCTAAAGTATTCAAACACAGAGAATGCCTCACTGAAGAGGTTTCTTCTTCTCAAATAAAAAGGCATATGCAGATTTCCTGCAGATTATATTCCACAGGAACAAAAAACAAAACCAAAGAGGATATATAAAAATAAGCCTTCTTGTAGGATGCCCTAAGTCAGGTGGGGTGTGCAAGGCACCATAACCTTAAAGAGAGAAACTAATAGAAGAAATTTCACTTCAGGATCAGAATTAACCTAAATTGGAGGTAGAAAGCAACTTGAAAGATAAAAAGAAACTAAAAATTAATATTTCTTCACGTCCAAAGAGTTATTGCTGTAAATGTGAACAGAAAAAACCAGTTATTTCCATAGTTCTAATAAAATTACAAAGGGGATGTAGATCTTTAAACAGTAGTTCCCACATAGACCTTTGAGATTTTATCTGAAAAAAATTCTGTAAACTGTCTGTAGCTTTAGATGTACTGTTAATCCCCATCATTAAAATTAATTAACAAAACACTATCTTTAAAAAAAAGAAAAAAATAATTCATGAAATGGGATTCCCAGGCCAAATGGAATACTTTTCTGCACCATTTTTTAAATCCAGGAATCCTTTTTGAAAAAGTAGAGGAAAGATTTAGGGTGAAGAGCAGTGATGCTGTTTCTTTGAAATACTTTGCTGCCCCTGTTCTGCCCATGTCCTTGACAGTCCCTTTTTTTTTATGGCTTTCCCCATTTTTTCTGACTCAGAGGGGAAACAGACCTGATCTTGTTCAGCAGGCAAAACTGGGAAAATAATGCCATGACCCCTAGGCCACCTATTTACAGGTGTGTGCATCTTTATGGCTGTTTCTAGGGCAAGCTTCATCCCCTATAGAAGAAACCCTTCCTCAGCAGCTGTGGATAGCTTCAGAGTGTTGGAACAGAGCACAGCTAATGAATTGCCTGTTAATGCCCCATCCATGCTTATGACAGTTAGTAAAGGCACTGGTGACAAGGTAATTTTTAATAGGATGAGCAGTGTGTCAGAATACTAATAAGGCACTAAAAGAAGTGATTTCCAGGGCAGTCACCTCATTGCTCAAGTGAAAGAGGGGATAATTCCCTCCGGCCCTTTCCTCAGAGCTCCCAAGGACTGTCACCTATAACGATCCAAATGCCACAGCCTCTTCTGAACTACTACTTAATTGGGAGAGTACTTCAGAGAAAAAAAAAAAAAAAAAAAAAAAGAGACAGTCCTGCAAGCCACCAAGTTTCCCAAACCTCACTGAGCTTAACTTAAGCCTTGCTTAAGAGTTTAGCTAGACTTGGAGGTCTCAGCTAGTTAAGGGTTAATTATTTGTATTGTCAAAATAGTCCCTGCCAGTGACTGAGCCCCTCAGGGTCACAGACTGTCTAGAAAATAGGAAAAAAACAATCCAAAGACCTTGTTGGAATAGAATAAGATAAATGCCAGCCCCTACATATAGACTGGCACAGGAACACTATATAATAGTCCATGCTGTGGTTGAGTTGGACCTGCTTACCTGGACATAACTGTGGGGGAAATAAATGGGTACTCAGGATGGGTGGCAAAAACAGTTGGAAGCATGAAAAGGTTTACATGCAAAGGACAGGTGGATGGGTACATCTATCCTTGCAAGGAGAGAATCACAGAATAATGGCATAGGAGGGGTAGGTTAAATAGTGCTACTTACCTTTCACAGCATGGAAAGAAATAAAGAAGTCAGTATGAGGATTTCTTAGCATTGCATATTAATCTGAGGATACCATTGCCATAGTACTTCAGAGGCAGAGGAAGTTTTAAAAGTTTACAGAAAGATAAACAGAGTTAGCTTTTCCAGAGCACAAGGCAGCTGTTAGCTGACAGAGACTGGCAAAACACCTGGGTATATCTGTGGGTTTTGCATCTTCTTCTGATGCTTCCACTGAGTGCCAGTCAGAGAGATGCTACACTCTGAAATGGACTTGGAGCTCCTAGACAATTCTGGCTTGGCTAAGGCAACCACTTGCACACGTAAGAACCAGACCAAGTCAATCCTTTGACGATACAATGGTAAACCCTGAAGATACACACGCTCAGTTGTTGGCATTTTGTGAGCTTTGTGCCCTTATTTTTCACCCATTGGTGCAGTAAATGCAGGGGCAAGATAAGGTAATATTGGCATGGTTATTCCCTTGTGTGGTAGGGAAACCGTCATATCTTACCTGCTGGCAGGAAATGAATCAAGGACTACTCTGTAGAAAAATGCTGTCTGTTGTAGATCACTGGCTTAATAATGGAAAAGAAACACACTGAGCTCTCAGTCTGGAAAAGTTACTGCATTTTACTGCGAATGTGCCTGAAATACATTGCAAAAAATGTGTCCCGGTCAGATTTCTTTGGAAGAAACATTACAATCTTCACTTCTGCAAGGAACCCCACCAAAATCAATGAAACCATTCACTTTAAAAGCTTATTAATGTGAGAGCACGTTTACTTTACAGGAACCAGTGGCAAGAGTCCTGTCTTACCAAGCAAAGATTTATCTACCTCACGAGGATTTATTGCTCTGAAGCTAAGGTTGAAACATGTATATCTGTATATCCCTGTAATTACAGTATGTGTCCTTTCAATTGCTTCATATATCTTAGAGACTCTGAGTGGCCTGATAGCTGTATGTCAACGAGATGTGAACTGTTCCTCTGAGAGCCTTTGTGCTTAAATGTAATGTTTTCCAAGCACTTGGCATCACTGATATCCCTGGTTTTAATAATTGTATCATCCTGGTCACAGGTAGGGTTGTTAAACAGTAGCCAGTCTGCCTTTTACAAATGATAACTGCTTTTTATTAATATTTTACATTTTCCTCTAACCTCTGCCAGCAGCCCCAGCTGTTTGTTCCAAAGCTCTCCTGGAAGCTTTTAGCCCTGACTTGGACTAGCTCTGCAAAAATCACTGTTGCTGTTTGGTTCATCCTGGGGGAGGAAGGGATTTGGAGGAGGAGGAGGGGGAGGAAGGGAGGCAGAAATGAGCAGCGAAGCAGGGGAGGCAGCAGCCTTGCGTCAAGCAGCTTCTGACACAAGAGAAACTTTCTCCACCCATAGTAGATTTGCTGTTAGAGGATCCTTTACCCTTTCTTTCCCATACCTCAGTTACATTGGATGCAAAATCAACTGTTTTTATGGCAATCCTCAAGCTGTGGGGCCAGAAACGTCCCTCTTTTAAGGGGACAGGATGGACAGGAAAACAATCATTGTTTTTTACTATATTCCTCCAAATCAGTGATCAATTGCATTTACAGAACAAAACTGGCAGCTGTCACCACAAGTCTGACATACTCCTGATTGATAGACACCAAAAAATCTGTGTATATCAATATAAACCAATACTCACCTGTCACCACCCAACCTGGCCTTCTATGTTTGCAGGGACAGGGCATTCACTACCTCTCTGGGCAACCTGTTCCAATATTTCACCAGTCTCATTATGAAACATTTTTTCCTTATATCTCATCTAAATCTATCTCTTTTTAGTTAAAAACCATTACTCCATGTCTTATTGCTACAGGCCCTGCTAAACCTGATGACAAAGTTTGTCCCCATCTCTTTCTTATAAGCCCTTTAGGTACTGGAATGTGCTCTAAGGTCTCCCTGGAGCCTTTTCTTCTCTGGCTGAGCAACCCCAAGTTTCTCAGCCCTCTCAGTCTTCATAGAGAAGGTGCTCCAGCACTCTAATAATTTTTGTGGTCCTCCTCTGAACTTGCTCCAATGATTCTATGTCCTTCCTTTGGAGACTTGGATGCAGCAGTCCAGGTGAGAGTCTCACAAGAGCAGAGTAAAGGGGCAGAATCTCCCTCCCCCAACCTCCTGGTCACAACTCTTTTGGTGCAGCTCAGAGCACAGTTGGGTTTCTGGGCTGTGAATGCACTCTGTTAGCTCATGTACTGCTTCTCAGCCACCAGAACCCCCAAGCCTTTCACCACAGGGCTGCTCTCAGTCATTTCCTCCCCCAGCCTGTATTGACACTGGGAGTTTTCCCAGCCCAGGTGCAGGACCTTGCAAAGTAATGAGGAAAACTCTTTCATTTGAATTCTTGAAGTTGAGCAGCACTGTAAAAGTCTGGGCCAAAAATTAATTATTTTAAGTGACAACTACTAAATCAATATCTTGGTTTTACCTGAATGAGATTCTCACGTAACAGAGTTACAAGTGATGATGAGTAAAGTGCTGGTAGGGTTTTGCTCTCCCTGGAAGCCACTGGGATAGTGCTGTGGAGTTTCAAGACCATACAGCTCATGTGGATTGCCAGTGGGGTATAATATGAGTTGGACTTTGATGATCCTTGTGGGTCATCAAACCTTCTAACTCAGGATATTCTATGACTCTGTAACCTAGAACACATTTTACTTCTACATGTTGCAAACCAGGCAACAATGCAGAGCACACCACGAACCTTCTTCAGAAACACCAGCCGGTCATCTAGAGCAAATGCAGAGGGCCAAGGGTGCCTACTCCCTGAACTGGATTGGATGGACATGGTGGAGCTCTGTTTCCTTATCTGGGACTGCTGTGGACAGGCTGTGGTGGGAAAAGTTTCGGTGCAGCCTTTCCCGCTTGGCTGGGGCGCTGCACTGAGGCTCACGCTCTGACCTTGCAGGGTCAGGGGTGCCCTGTGAGGGAAGGCGAGCCAGGAGCCAAGAACTGTTGGTCTGAGTCTGCTGGGAGTCCAGCAGTTCAGCACACAACATCTCTGCCTCCTGTCAGGAGAGGCTGAGTGTCCTTTCCATGGAAACTTGGCGGGTGGTAGGATGGCAGGTCCAGGGAAGCTGGCCAGAACTGCACTGCTGGTGCTCAGGGATTACCAGACAGGATTTTTTTGCAAACCAGGAATGCAGAAAGCTCTTGTCCTGGGCAAGTCATTCTGGCCTCTCACCCCAAGGTGAAGGGAAATAAATCCTGGGCAGAAATAACATTCTGTTTTACAGATGCAAGCCCCTTCTTCCAATAAGGAACATGGCAGCTTGAGCAGCTCTCTCTGTCTTGGGGGTTCAGCCTGCCTGCAAACCACAGCAAGGTCAGGAAAGGCCCTTTTTGGGTTAATTCGTATACCCCAGCCTCACTTCAGGAAAGTTTTCATTAAGGCTGGAACGTTGGTGACAGCCATAACTAAGGCTGCCAAAGTTTTTTCCATTATGTTATATCTCCCTGTTTTCACTTTCTTGCAACTATCCAAAAGTTTCACCTAGAAGGTTGAAATTTTCCAGGCCTCCTCTCTAGCTGGAGGTGAAGGTTTTTGTGGAAAGTTGGAAAAAAATAAGAAGAGACAGAAAAAACGGTTCTGCTCTTTTTGAAATGGCAACATCCAGGCAGAGGTCATAATTTAAGAGAACAAAATTTAATAAAAGCAAACAGTGCTATTGGGGACTCAGAAATTACTGACACTTTGAATTTTGGATAAATCTCCAAATATTTTTTTTAATATTAGAAGAATTTTTACTTTCCTTTTTTCCTACATCCTTTGCTTTTAGCTCAAGGCATCTTTAAGCAGTGCTGCCTGCCTTGTGCTGCTCAGCCTCCAGCTCCCTCTTCTCTCTATGCACAGTTCCAGGCTTGACACAGGCTCTGTGACTTGAGGCTCCTCTCAAACCCCTGAGTCAGATCCTGGATGGTTCCTGTGACCAGCAGGGCTCTTGCCTCAGTGCACATTTGCTCATTGCCTGAGGATAGGTCTGGTGAATTTGGGAAATCTCTGTTGTGCTGAACTCTGTGTTGTGGTGAGTGTTTAACTTGCAGAATTCTCTGTGTGGAGCTTTAATTTAAGCATCCGTTCTGAGCCAGAGGTGGGCTGCAGACTGTTAAACCACATGGCCACGTAGCATGAAACTGTGGGTAATAAATTTACAATATAAAAATCAATTAACACGAATAGTGTTTTTATTTGCAGCAAATGTAGGTGCTGGATTTCACTAGTAAGCATGCAAAGCAGAGAAATCTGAAGCTAAGTAAAGTGTAGCAATTAATCATGCTTTCTAATTCAGTTTACTTCTTAAACTGGAGAGTCTCTTACTCAGATTGCTCATCTGAAATTGGCTCTGAGCTAAACAAGGGTTGCAGTTCTAGGTCCTTGCAGCTGGTCTGTGGAACTGTGCAGTTGGCTTGAAATGAACCAGTTCACATTTGAAAACCCCTACTTCACAGTTCTCTGCAAAAGAAGCAACCAATCACCTCATTAACTACCAAAGGAAGCCCAGAGTGCACCATTTGTTCTAATGGAGGGTTTTTTCTTCTAATATCACAGATTGCCTTGGAGATTTGCATACTCTTTTGGGTAGTTTTTCTCCGGAGAAGGCAGAAAACCACTGCTGGCCATGGCTACTGTTGATGCTTCTTGTTCACAGGCAGTAACAGGGCAGGGTTTGGCTGTGAAGGACCCTTCTCAGTTCCTGCTGATGAGGGATGGTAGAGCCAACAAAAACAGCCAAGTCAATAAAGTCAAGACCAAGTTGAAATACTTCAAATTGGATACATAAAACACAGGAGACAGCTTCATGTGTGGAAATGGAAAATTAAGACCTGGAAATTTAAATAAAAAACACCCCCTTCCTGCCTTCCCCATCCCTGCAGTCAGCTCTGAGTTTGTTGTTTTCAGATGAAGGTTTTTCTTGCAACGCAGTTGGACTAGTTGACTCTGTTAAATATGCAGGAGGAGATTTGTAAAGCATCCATTTCAGAACAGTACTCAAAACTCTATGATCTGACTTTCATGTTCCTGTCCCTGCACAAGATGCCCCTTCATTTGTGAGTGTGTGAAGGCTGAGATCTTCCTGAAGCTTGCTGAGAAGCATTACAGACTAGGGCTCATCTTCAACTTTATGCCCTCATCCCAGAGTGGATGGGCTCTATTTGCTGAAGGAGGTACTTTATTTCAGTTAGGATTCACAGCCTTAAACCTCCTGGAACCAGAGGCAAAAGCATTTTTGTTCAGAAACTCAGAAAAGCCCAGTCCTTCCAAAAGACAATCTGGTAGCATAGAGGCTAGATGGCTTATTGTGGTGTGGAATCATAAATCATCATAAATTTACAGCCCCAGTGAAGGGTGTTATGATATCTCTGTTTTGCATGCTAAACAGTGAGGTGATTAGAATCTGCATCTCCCAGGAGAAAACTTTAAAACCCCCTGCCAGGTGACATAAGGCAAAAGGATGTTTATTTTGTGTACTTTGAAAGTAGGAGTAAGGTGGAGATTCTTATTTTAGTGTGGGCTTAGAAACCACTGCCTATGCTCTTAATCAAGTTTTTAGGGTCTCCAGGACACTTTCCTGGTGAAGCATGTGGTCCTTAGGCACCTTTTGGTGGAAGTGACATTAAAAACAGCCCTGAGTATCACAGTATGGGACATTTGTCCCTGAAATAGAAGTAGCTGTTCATGGCAATGGACACACAAGTCATAGTAACAGTGAGGCTGGCTGCTTCACAGAGAAAGGGTTTTGTGTCAGCATAGGACTTCATGGGTAAAACTTGAAGGATGTCAGCATCCCTGAGCCTCTACCCTCTGGCTGAGCTGTACAAACTAGACAAAGGGCTAGCAGGTAGGAGGTCAAAAGGAGCTAGACAGGGGAATAGTCAGGAAGACAAGCTGGAAAGAATTTCATGGGCATGGGTCCAACTGAAGCTCTTTCAGTGCAACACATGGAGGTAGCAGTTTGGGAAAGCTGAACATTTTGTCAATCAGGGTGCTTGGAATAAACTTCAAATAGAAATCAGGTTCATCTCCTATCTCTGGGATGTGCAGTTTGATGTACATGGTGATCACTGCATTCGCGCGCGCGTGTGTGTGTGTGTGTATAAATGTATGTATATGTGTCTCTATATAAGACAACTTATCCTACTTCACTGTGCCTAATTTTAAGCTTGTGGCAGTTAAAACTTCAGGTGGATGCCAGCACCTGAGAAATACTGTCTAAAAATATTCATTCAGAGAAAGTTAAGTGCTGTGTGCAGGTTGGTGCACTGAGGTAAAACTGAATTAACTTGAAAGAGTTAACTTAATATTGAGCATCCTTGGCAATAGGAAGAGAAAACCTGAGAACTGCAGTGGAGGTCACTGGCCTCCACTGAGGCCACTTACAGCCTTCATGTTGTACAGCTGCAACAGAAAATGAGTTCCCAGCTTTCTAGACCTGTTCCCTGGAACTTGGCTTTCATGGCTGTCAGCATTTTCCAATTCAAGGCAGAAAACTCCTAGCTGACATGTTGTTTCCTAGACAGTGATATTGAAGGAGAGATCCACCTGGAAGTGCATTTTCTGGTGGAAAATACAAAGTTGTACTAGAAGAACCAAGCTGTTCTAAGTGAGGAGAGCAAGGGACAGGGAAGCAATGATTAATACAAGGTTAGCTGCTAAGTGAAGGAAGGATACAGAGGTGCAAGCAAAAGTGGGAAAATATGTGCAGAAAATGCAGAAAGTAGAGCACAGCCAAAAAATACAGAATTCCACCCAAAAGGAAGCTGTACATAGCTCTAAGAGAAAGCAGAAGATGTGTTAACAGAAATGAAAGTGAAGAGGAAAACACCAGACATCACCAGCCGGCATCATCTTGACTGAGAAATTCACAGGCAAGTTTTTCAGTGCCAAGAAAACACAGTGCCAGGGATTCAAAAGGCACTTTGGTATCAGACTCTGACCCTCTGGTCTTGAGCACTTCTTAACTTCTGACAGGCACTGCTTGCTGCAGTGAGGATATCATAGAGTGCACAACATATTTTGTATTTTCCTGGACCACATATGCTTCTCCTTCAAAACAACTGTTGTCTTTCAGCTTTTTCCCTGTGAGAGAAAAACTTTCCTTGAACCAAAGCACAATATTTTCTGTCTGCTGCCTGTACACTGTTACACCACCTCTCCTTCCCCAGGGGATCATGGCTTTTTTGCATGCTCCATAGCTGCCCAGCAGCATTGGAAAAAAAGGGGGGTTTGGTTCCAAACACTAATGGGGAAAGAGAGGAGAAGAGGGGAACACCCCCATGAGCACCAACAGGGAGGGCTTCCTGCCTGCACCCACCCAAGCACAGGGGCTGAACATTGTGCTCAGCAGGCCAACCAACATCCACCAACCCTGAGTGGGACCATGCTCACTGCTGTGGGGTTGGCATGTGTCTCCCTGTATGTGTGCACCCAGTCGTATGCAGAATTAGGAGTGCAGGGCAAAATCCTACTCTTACCAGCAGCCCAGTAAGTCTAAAGTTGCTGCTGAAAGTCATGGAGGGGTGTCAGTCAGTAGACACTTTCTTATGAAATAAGTGGAGAGCAAAAGTGAGGTTGCCGTGTCCCTGCAAACCTCATTTGGCACTGGAGGGAGGAGTTTTGCCTAAAGCAGCTGACTTTTGCATGACTGTCTCTGGAAATGTAGATAAAGAACACTTCACACTGGAAAAAAGCCCTGCTGTCGAGTTAGCTATTGGCACTCTTCATCTTCCATTTCCAAGCAACAGGATGGGTTCTGAATTTGGCTGCGTCTGGGACGGGGAAAGCAGTACAAAAGGGACTGGTAATCAAGGAGTGCCTCCAGCTCTCTAACCATAATAAAACACATTTTTGTACTCTTCTTTGGACACTGATGGCAAAAATCCTACTCTCTTAGTAAGAGAGTTGAAATCTGGACTGATGATTGCATCAGTGGAAGGAAGCCAGGCTTGCAACGCTGTAAGCGAGCAAAAGATCTGGATGACAATCAAGATGCAGCATTATAATGAAACTTTTCAGGTTGTTTTCTTTTTAATTTTGTCTTGTGACAGGAGCCAGCTCTGATTTCATTTGCATGAGGCTATGTTTGACTTTAGGATGCCTCTCATGCAGCAGCAGCATGCCTGAAATCAAAACTAAGCATCCATGGTTTCCATTCCCCTCCTAAATATAAATTTCAAGGTGGCAATAAATACCAAAACAAAAAAGATATGTAATTTTAGTGACAGTGGAGCAAATTGATGCAGAATGTGTGTGACATTTTTTCAATTTTCCTCTTGCTTTTCCTGATGGTGTTTTGTGCTAAACATTACATTTGCAGACGCAGAATTTAAAGAACACTTTATCTTCAGCACCGAGAAACATAACATGTAATTTGCAGCTTCAGCCAAGAGTGATGTCCTTATTAGTAATGGGAATTTACTGATTAACTGCTGTTAGCAAAACATCATCTTCAAACCCGTTAGTCTCAAACTGGCAGCCGCTCTGTCGGCAGGAGCTTTTTTTATTTCGTCTCGAGGGAGCTCTGTAGAAATATTTCTCATTTAAACAGCTTTAGCCTTGGCCTTTCAGTAATTTTTATGGTCTCCACTAATAGGTTAACAATTGGTTAAGAGCAACTATCAGCTTAATGTCAAGTCATTCACAGGGAAAAGTTCAAGGAGAGAAGTAACACTATTTCAAAAGAGGGCTTATTTTTGAACAAAGAGCTCCCATCAGTTTAAAAAGCCAGAAGGATAAAAATGAATGCAAGAGAGAAATGGAAAAATCAGCACTGGGGAGGAAAAGCCAGGGATGTGAGTGGGACCAGGAGAGGGGTGCCAGGGTTACTGGGTGGGGGGTGGAGGTGCACCAGAGTGCCCTGCGCTCTTCAGTGGCTGGCATGGTGTCACAGGGAGTGTGTGTTTGTGGGCTGGGGAGAGCTTATGCAGATTCAGTCACTGCTGCTTGTAGTTATTCATGGGTGCTGCAGGTCCCTGCAGTGATACCCTGGTTCAGAGAACCCTAGAAACCAGCACCATCTTCTTACAAACCCTATGGTTTGTAAGAAGAGTTTCTTCTCTCTTTGAGAGAGAAGAGAGTTCCTTCATCAACCTGTACCACTTTTTTTTTTTTTTTTTTTGTTTGCATGTTTGTTTCAGCATATTCCCATTTTGCTTACAATCCCTGTCTTTCCCATTTTCTCTCAGTCTCAAGCAGTACCACCAGTTCCCAGTCTCTCATTTATGTCCAGGTTTTGTCCATTCTCCTACCAGCCCATCCCTCAGACCCAGCTCTGCAACCCTGCTCAGGATACATCTTTCTCCTTCATGCTCTCTAGGTCCTAAAAGGGCACTGAGCAAGTTTTCAAAGGACATGTATGTTCTTGCTTTTGCTTCTGTGCCAGATGTCAAAGTGGCCTGTTCACAGCTGGGAAGGGAAGGCCTGCTCAGCCGTTGGTGGTACGAGTGCAATCAAGAAGGCATTGGCAGACAGAGTGCCATTGCTGGGGCATGAACAGGGCTTGTTTTTTCCTCCCAGAGCTCTCATACAGACAGATCTTGGAATTATTTACAGTGTTGCAAAAGTGCACAACATTGCCTCCAGAGTAAATCTTTGCTGAACTGGAGCTCTCCGATCCTTCTCCTGGTTGTGCAGAGTGAGGCAAGGGCATGGGAAGCAACTCCCATCCCCCAGCAGTTTTTTTCCAGCTTAATAACTCATCTTGTCTGGACATAATTTTTAACCAGAAGTTTTCCTCACAATAGCAGCATATGAAAATCCTTCCCAGATGTGTTAATGTAGATTACCATGGCAAAGGCAGGCAGGCTTTCATTCCAGAGATCTGAAAAACCTGGAACCACCCTGGCATATTGCACTCCCCTTTTGCCTGGTAATACCAGAGAAACAGTCTGTGCAAAACATCATCACTTTCCATACCCCAGGTCTTGGACCACAGGTTCCTGACAGATGTGCAAGAGGCAGACAGCTGCATGAGCAAGCGACTCATATGGACTTGTATGGGGAGAGTCCTCATATGGGGAAGGACAACCAAGCCCCTGTTGCCATCACACCAGGTAATCAGGGGAAGAAAAACAAAATAAAAATTTACATAATCGTTATAGAAAGCATCCAGATCTTTTGTTTGCTTTGCACTACCAGTTTTGTCAAATGGTGTTTTACTCTCTCCATATATATATGTGTGTGTATATATATATATATATATATATATATATATATTCATCCATAGCCCGAAGTCGAAATCATGGTCTGTTTGCTGTGCAAGGCAAGAATGCTGATGTCTTATTTCCTTGTGTGATTCCTTGTGGAGCTAGGATGTGAGGTCCAGCTGGGATCTTTAGACAGAATAGTAAATGAAAGTGCCTCATGGCCTGTGTTATTCAGTGATCTTCAAGATCAATGCTGGCTTCCTGAAGTCCAGTCTACTCTGTACACTTCTAATAATCAAAGGAAGGTGCTTTCTCCCTCCCCCCACTATTTATTACAGACAGTATCTGAGCTTCAAACTGAGGCCACAGAGCCCTTTGCAGACACATAAACCAGGGATGAAGTTGAATTGCTTCACCTCAGAAACCAGGCTCTAAATGACTTCAGACAGCTTCTAAATATATTCAGTCAGAAGGAAAACTTTCTTATGGCTTTAAAGCCTGGAGATAAAAGAACTGTCTGGTGAAAAAAGCAAATTTCTTCTCATCAGAAAAGCCAAAATGCTGCACTTGATTGTTTAAGGGCACAAGGGAAATACATGGCTTAGGTCAGGCTTGTTATATGAACTGGGACCTAATTCTGTGACTCACTCAGAATATGAGCATCTGTACCAGGCAGAGGAAACTCTGGCCATCAGCAGGAGTTGGCCCAGGGCCTCCTTTCAAATCTGCCAAGGCCTTTGGCCTCTCTGAACTGGGATATGTACTTTCCTGCTCTTTCTACTGTCCCTGGAACAGAAGCACAGCGACAAGCCACAACTGGGGATGAGCAGCAGCTGGTTTGCTGTATGTCTCACAAACCTTCATTTTGGTCTTAGCATGCAAAGACATAGCATAAGAAGAAACAGCTTTAAAACATTTTTTTAAAGTCTCCCTTAAATTCAGGATTCATAAAGAGAGTCCAGAATCAGTGAAATCAAGGGGTGTCCTGATTCATCTACTTTTTCTGTAACATTAGTTTTTGCACCTGATTTCTATCTGATTAGGGAGAGCAATAAGATAGGACCCAAAGACTATTATCCAGGGTCTGTACTCGCTTTCACTGACATGGATGGCAAATTGACTTCAAGGGAAACTTCATCAGGCTGTAGGTTTGATAGCATCATGGAGGAAAATGTAATTAAAGGGCAGAAAAGAGGGGAATCATCCAATGCAATGTATTTCTTGGATAGTTAGAGCTGACTCTATATAACAGGAAAAGCATTTCTTATTTTCTAGGGGAAGTTTTTTAATGGTATTTGAGCTGAGATTTTTTTGGCTGTTTTTCAGGCTTTTTATTGAGACATTGCTAGAGTATCCCACTAGCTGCCAGAGTATAAAGGGAGCAGACCAACCTTGAAATATTATGGTCTTGGGACAACTCTTGCTCTTGTTTTCTCCCCAGTGTAAATCCAGAATAACTGTAATGACTTCAGCTGAGCCACCTCAGATTTACATCAACACAAATGAGAGCAAGCCATGCCCATTCAGAGGCAGCCTGAGGGATTAGGCATCTGCCTGTGTGTTGTACCCCTGCCTCAAATTGACACCCCAGCCTTAATTCAGTGGGGAACGGAAGAAACTGCTTGCCCTGCAAATGAGCATTGATGCTAATGTATCGCAGTGGGGATTTATCAAGAGGCTGGCACCTCAGTATCCATCTCTTATTTGCATAGCAGAGAAAGGTGAATAAATACATGAGATTAGTTCTGCACTGGGCAGGATAGGAGGTAATTCTGGCATTAGGAGAGCTGCAGGCTCAGCCTCAGGGAGTGTGGTAGGTAAAAGTGCTTTGTGTGTTGAACACAATGAACATTGCAGATGCATAAAGACTGAGCCCAGATCCTTATTTAAAAAATAAGGTTTATTGGAGAAAACATACATAGAACCAAATAAATCCAATTCTTTATTAAAAAATACAGAAATAATTTTGCAATAGTAAAAGAAAGTACTGGCTTTTTCTATGAAACATAAATCTGAATTTTTAGGACCTTTTTACTTTATCACAGCCGGTCCCCTTCCACACTACATTCTTAAACATACTTCATCAAATTATGAAACCCAAGCAAAAGTCCGCTGTACAAAATTAAGAACATTTAAACCAGTAATACTCAGCTTATTTAAGATGCAAAGAGTATATAGCACACAGAACAGGCAATATACAGCTATACATTAAAACATGCCTCTAAATAGTGACAGTGAATCCACTGGTTGGAACAAGTTGCAGTTAATAAAGAACAATGTCTGAAGAAATAGAAAAAGGATCACAGTTTGACACTATATTTGGTAAGTGGCTGCACATGTATTGAAACACTGTACGTACTAAGAATGATTATATTGGACCCACCCATACAGAACATGCTAAAACAAGTTATTATTTGGCTCAGATGCATGAATATGTATGAGGTGTACACATGGTGGGCAGGTGCATATCTGTGTACACACATCAGACCAGTGCATACGTACACATAGAAAGGCACACACCTTCACAGCTGAAGACAAATCACTTCAAAAAAACCTTTGAGGCAGGGTGAGAGCAATACTAATACACTGTTTGTCATAATCGAGCCATTCCTGGGACTCCAGACATTTAATTTACATGTTATCCCCACTTGTAAGTTCCACATTCATTTTACCTCAGCTCTCCCAGGTTTGCATATTGGCAAAGTGAATACAAAACTATCCAATATAACGCAATGTTCACTGTTAGAGATGATTTACTGAGGGAAGATTTGATAGCTGAGAAACAGCAAAGTATGAAAAGGTTTGTATTGTTTTTCCAGTAAGTGGAACTAAGGGGTAGATGTCTTTTCCCTGACAATTGTTAGCATCATACAGTAATCCTGGCATAATTAACAATATATCCTGTATGTCACCTTCAGTAAGACTTTTTGGTCAAAAATGGAGAAAGCTCGTATTAAGAGCTGTAGGCATCAAAATCTACGTAGGCATCTAAGCAACCCAAATTGTTTATTATCTGCTGACAATAAGAGAAAAATAATGTTAAAATATGGTGATAAGTAAAATTAGTGGACAGCAGAGTGAATATTAGGCTTTCCAGAATGAGAAATTACCTATATTCAGCATGTAGAGTATTCAGCTTGAGACAAAGCTCAAGACTTATGGCAATGGTACAAATGCTCATGCTTGGCATTGACTGGCACAGAACTGCATTGCTGCATGGGGGCCTTGAAACTGCTCACAGGCTAAGATGCTTTCTTGTTCCTCATTGAAAGAAAGCAAAACAAAACAGCGCTAAGGCAAAGAAGTGTAAAAGATGAATACAGAAACCCTGACTGTTCTCTCATCAGTGAGTGTGCCATGCCTTGCACTAATGCTGGCGGGGATAATCTGGATTTATACCGGCATCAGGAAAGAAGCAGTGAGGAAGATTTACATAGCAGGACATGCTCAAACACCCTGTAAAGCTGTGTGGTGCTATGGACTGGGGATAGGGGTGGGAGAACTCCAAGAGGAATTGATGTGGTCTTTTCTTTCCAAGGGGGTGCTCAGGCAGCATCACTCCTGTCACAGCCCACGGGGCTGCTATTGACAATGCTGTACTGCCAGTATAAATAAAGAAATAAATAAATAAACATCACTGCTTTTTGCCAGCAGGAATAGAGTAGGACAGCAGCATAGTAGTGCCAAATAAAACCACACAGGACAATGAAAGGAGGGGGACAATCTGAGCCAAGGACTTTCAAAAGTCCTCAGCCTTATAATCTTATCATGACAGCATATTTTTAATAAATAGGAAATCTAGTTATTTACATCCTATTTTAATATACAGTCTGGCAGGTGAAAGAACCCTGGTGAGCTACTGTATGTAAACTGATTTCTCTGTTATGAGAGCAGTCACTGATGAGAAACCTGTGCCATGTGCTAGACAAGATCCTGTTATCTCCTATGGGATTTGGATGAGAGCAGTCACAAATGTGTTTTTTCTAATGATGTGAGATGTGGAGATGTTGCGTCTATCAATAGTAAGTGGTATAAGCTGTAATAAATTTGGGAGTGTCAGAATGCAAGACTGTGAGTTTGAACTCTTGATTGTAACCAAATTGCTTGTCTAGTCAGGTTTTACTCTCTTTAGCAGATATTATATATGCTTGAAAAAATTAAAATATCATCCCTTGATGTGTGCTGCCTGTTACAAAATATCTACTCCTAAGGTTGTACAGTACCAGGAAAGAGCTGCCATTCAACTTTCAAGGTTAGTAGATATATAAACAATTCCAGTGTTATAAAATATCTGCAAGATGTGATGAAAGATGCCCTACCTATATAGCTGCTGCAGAAACGGAGGCTTATCTAGCAAATTACAGAACATTAAAAATCAAAGCTAACACACTTTGAGCAATTAGCAATACAAAAACTGATAGCTGTACATACATCAAAAAAGCCCTGTACATGCTTCACTAGCCCTGGAAGCTGATGCTGAGGAGTTGGAAGTGAGCTCAGAGCAGCATTTAAAGAAAAAAATTAAAAAGTGTGAGCAGGAGTTGCTCTGCTTTGTGGCCTGATTTAAGGTTGCCACTTTCCAGCTGGATATAAACTGTTCTGCTCTCATCCTTCCCACTGTTTGGAAACAGAGACCCAGAGCCAAGATCTGATCTCAATCCTACTGGTAGAAGTATGCAGCCCCACAGAAGCTACAGCCATTACTCTAAACTCACACTTGTGTGCACCCATGCATGCTCTGCCCTGCATTATTGCACATATTTCAGTATGAAGGATGATGCTGTAAATATTGAAATGCCAGTTGCCACACAGATTTTTTCAATATAGGCTTACAAGCATGGCCTTCCCTCACTGCTGATTTTGTCCATCCCACCACCACTGTCCAGCTGGCCAATGTCACTTCTTCATCCAACTGGATGGCTCTTTCCTACCTTCTGTTGTCCTTATCATTGGCAATGAGCACCTCTTCTTTCCAACCAACTTTCTGATGCTGGCTGAAAGCAAACTGGACCTTCTCCAAGCCTGGGGAAGCAAGGCTGGTGGCTCTGTACACATCAGTGCTCACACCTGCCTAATGGTGTGCCATTCACAGGTCCAAGTCTGGTCCATGTGGCCATCAGCAACAGGGTGGGAGCCAGGGATTCGTCCCAATGAGCAGTGTAACAGGGACTCTTCAGCACAAGCAGAATTTTAGCAGCTTGAATATCCCTAGGCAGCACAGAAAAAGATGGAAGCTAGAGGGAGAAACTGCACTTATCCTTCATTAAAGTGCTGAGCCTTTAATGAGATATTTATTGCAAATAGTCATCAGCCAACTAGTTAAAGACCATTCTCAAGAAGTGCCTTTCATGCTGGTGAATGAAAGCAGCAGAAGAGTTTTTGTATGAGATAAAGAGTGTGTCAAAAAATGTACAGACAACCTAATTCAAAGATGTCAGTGCATGGTAGTCTGTCACAGAAGAACTGGTACAAGATTATCCTGAAAAGGGCACTTGATTGAAAGGAAAGAAAGGGTTGCAGAAAACTAGACAAAAAGAGAGGGAAAACAGAAGAACAGGGAAGAGACAAAAGGTAGAGAAGGAGTTGTGGCAAGGGTGAAGGAGACACGTGCATAGTTACTGAGAGAGGGAAAGGAAGGAAAAGAAGCAGTGCTGCAGGAATAGAACTGGGGAGAAAAAACTGAAACTACAGTGGGAAGATAGGAATGGAAACGGGTGGGAAGCTTCAGGGGAAAAAAACTAGATAACAGAGGAAGACTGAGGTGGAGAAGAATGAGAGCAGGGTGAAGGACTGTGACCTTTAAAGGTCCATTTGGGTGCTATTTTTCATATTCATAAGGATGTAGTTAAGGGCTGTGTGAGGACACAGATGTGAACAGCACTGGGAGAAAAGCCAGAGGACAATGAGAGCAGAGGGTCTTGTGGGTAAGGCACCGGATTCCACCAGGAGGCTTGGGTTCAGATCCCTGGCTTCACCAAAGGCCAGGCTTAAGAGTGTTGGGAAGGAGGCAATGCTGTTCACCTTCATGGAATTTTTGCTTCATTTTTCTCAGTGTTCTGCCATTTTCCACTCACATCACTGTGGGAAATTCATGCCATTTACTTCTATTTGTTTTCAGCATTTATCTACAATAGGAAACGAAAACTAGGAAAGGAAACCCTTCTCCTTAGGTTGTCTCTCTTGTCCTATGAAGCTGTCAAGTCTCCAAGGCAGGCTGAGCATCTCACAGTGTCCCTGCACAGCACTGGACACAATCCTGACATGTCATTGTGACACAAATACCGATGGCAAGTTTTGACAGCAGCAGCCAAACCAGCTTGCATTTAAATTTCAGTATCGTCAGAGGACAGGTCTATCAAATGAGATACAGATTTTGTTTACACTGATAAGAATGTGTAACAACTGTACTAAATTTGGAGTGTCAATAACTCTACTATATTTAACACTTCCATTTACAGGGTCAATGGAAGACTAGAATCTAGGTTGGCTTCTTGTATGTCCATAGACAGAGTAAGCAAAAGATTTTTTACTACTAGGTTTCTGAGAGGCATAAAATTAAAAGCTGGGTATGTTGACCTGCTACACAGTTGTAGCTATAGCTGTTTTCTGAAGTTTTGTGCCACAAGATTAAAAAATAAAAAATTGGAAAAAAAGAGATGTTTGTCTTTAAATACTGACTCCTACCAAGCTGATCAGAAGCTTTCTGGATGCTACAGCATGTTAGAAAAGCCATGAAGAAGACAGATAGCTTTTAGAGACAGTCATTTGGTTTGAGTGGAACCTGGACACGCAGATCAATTCACTGCACTGCCACTACAGCAAATGCTCAGGGCCATAAAACACATTACAGATCAGGAAACCATCAAAGTGAGGGATAATATTAATCACTAGTCTTTTACTGGCTTGCATTCACTTCAATTCAGAAGTTCTTTTTCTCTCCTTCCATGTTTCAGCTGGAAGACACTGAAACCTGTGAAACTGCTCCACTCTGAAATGTCCTCATTCCTGTACCACTTGGACTTCAGAATTTTGCTATTCCCTGCTCTTTTAGAGATGTCTGACAAAATGGAGTTGGTTTCACATATTTCACGTTCACAAAGGGCAGCATGATCCTTCATGTTTTATACAACACTAAGTAAAGACTCTGGGTAATAAAGACATGCTGTGCTATGCAGGGCAAGTTCAATAACAGGCAGGGCTGCCTGGAGACAGGGCATAGACTCCATGGGAACCCCAGTGAAGCTGGGGGCTTTCCCATTTTTAAAAGTCCCTCCTTCCTAGATGCTTTGTCCTTCTATTATTTTACTCACTTCACAGCCTGTCTGTGCAGCCAGGCAAGCCTCTCTGAGCAACACACAGACATTCACACATTCTCCCCAAATGCTGCTTTTTGGCAGCTGCCTGTAGACCAAGAGGAGCAAGACTCTGTAGTCAGAGATGGAGTCTCTTCTGAAGTTCTTTGAGCTATTCCTGTCCGATTATGGCACTACCAAGAGACTTGACCATTTGAAGTATGATGAAGTGTGGTGGATGCTGAAGGAGCCAAAAGTTGTGGGTCACTGAGACTCATTTTGAAAAGTTTTATTTTTAAATTCCACCTCAGCCTTCACCTCAGGAACATGTGGAAATCTCCTGGTACAGTCATGTTCAAATCAGTGCAAGTTTCTGCCTAGTGGCACAGCTGAAATCCTCAGGGCATGGGCTTTGGTTTGCTCCAAAGTGGAAAACCCAAACCACCTTGCATGAAACTCATAGCTAAAATGCAAAGCTAACAGGAGAAGGTGTTGGGATCAGGTAGAGGTGCAGCTGGAAGAACTCTGTTCCAGTAAGCTAGCAGCTCTCCTGGGAGCAGGGGAGAGGGGGCTGGCCAGCAGCGGCTGTCTCTGCTCTTTATAAGAGAGGATGGAATAGCTTGTTAGGCTCTGGTTACTATGGGATATGGCTGAAGCTTGACCTGGGTTATGAGCCAAGCCCCAGTTTTATGAATTCAATAGAAAAACTTATGCAGACCTCAGAGGGACCTGGGTTTGGCCTAACATGCTTTATTTAGAGTCTTGAGTGAGGGAAACATTTTTCTTTAGATTACAGTTGAAGGATTCTTGGGTTTCAGCTGAAGTCTTATGGTGGCAGTGTACTGCACACTCATATTTCTTCCTTTTTCTTTAATAAATCACTTTTCTCCTGAGCTTAGCCTCTGACCAAAACCTGTCTGCTTGAACTGCAATAAACCTGGCTGGTCAATGATATCTTTGCTGAAAGCAATCTGCTCCAACCACACTTTGCATGCACTGGCTGACCCCCAGGCTGCCACATCCCCCCAGCCTCGACCCCTCTTGCTCCAGGTACCTGGTGGGGAGCAGAGGCTTTGGGAATGAAGGGAGACAGAGCCTGTAAATACATCTTTCTGTAGCTGTACTTCTGAGGCATGGGGATTTGCTGGAGCTGGGGCCAGAATGAGCAAGCTGTGCTTGAGTCTATCGGATTTGTGAAGTACAGATGTGATAATTCCGCTGCAACCACAAAAGAATTTACAACAGGAAGTGTTGCAGCTGTTGCTTATTAGCATTAGTACAAATTATGTGAAGCAAATTGTTAGCAGTCATGTTTCCATGATATTTAACTCATGGCAGTGAATAAAAGTGATTTTTTCTCAAGGAAAATTTTAGATTTCCAAGGGAATCGAATTCCGATTGTCCATGAAGGGAGCATGGATTGGAGAACAGCATGCAACTACTTCAAGGCATCAGAGGCAATGTGTGCAGCTACATGCTTGCCTTCCCTGGTAAAGGTGTGTGAATTCAGGACCATATTTCTTGGTGAGAGAAGGAAAATCCCTGTGGCTCCACATGACCCAGTTGCCAGTGGTGAGGTGTAATGGTGTGTGGGTGTTGTGTTTTAACTCCACCTAAGCCAAAAATCAGCACATTATGCCCCATTATGGAGCTGCTGAGTAAAGTTCTGCCCACAGAAGCGCCTGCAAAGGGAAGGAGGATCTTGCTGACCTGCTGTTTCCCTGAATTTTTACCCTCAATGTGCTTGTTATGACTTTCTTCCCTAGCAACCCCAAGCCTGTTCATGTGGAAGCAGCCTGTGCCAGCAGAGAAGTTCCTTAACACAAGCTCAGGAAGGTGGATTTGGAGACAAAAGCCACACTGCAACAGCCTGAACATGGAACTGACTGAAGGTGCAGACTGAAATGCTGGGGTGCAACCTGTATGTGTTTGACAGGAAAATCCCCCAGACCAAATCCCTGGGCATGACACCTGTCTCCAGCCAAACCAGTTTCAAACAGGGGAGCAGCTGGTTTTGGTCCTTCCATACCTGCTGCCTTGTTGGATCAGCCAGCAGCAGGTAGTCCTTTCAGGCACCTCCTCTGTCTCTCTCCTTGCTGCTTTGGGAAGAATGAGCAACTGGCCCTGTGGAAGGAAGCTGTAGTTCAGAGAGGGGAAGGACCTGAAAAGCATTTAATTTTAATTAATAAAGGGGCGTTTAATTCTTGCCTCCCTTTCCAGTGCTGAGCGAGGATCAGTTGTATCCAGGCAGATGTCTGGCCCTGGAGATGCTCCTCTGTGGGGTGAGCTGAGGGGTCATTCACAGGCTGCTTGAGGGACCTGGAGGATCTCCCTCTTGATGTCTTTCTTTCAAACAGAAGCTATTCAAATTAAAAGAGAGAGTAGGCAGGCAAATAAAGAAGGCACTAACTAATTAACTGAGAGGTTTGGGTATGTTTTGGGGCAGTAAGAGCTGACAGATTCCTCGCTGAGATTGTACACACCCAAACAGTGCAGCCAGTGATGGGGGCATGCTGCATCCCATGGGCAGGAATGAGCCATGGGGTGGCTGTGCCAGGGCAAGAGGAATGGAATGGCCACCCAGGGCTGCTGCAGTCAGGACCAGGCTTTGGAGGATGGTGTGTGCTCCTGCTGCTGATCCAGCAGTGGTGTTCTTTCTACACAAAAACCTTTATCAGCCATTTTCTTGTTGATTTACTAATTATTGCTGGTTTTGCTAATAATGTTCCATTTAATCTCTCACAGCCATCCGTTCTTTACAAAGGCATGAAGTGTAACTCATGAAGACTGCTGACAACCTATAGAAATCCAGCCATCAGTTTAAGGCCAATAACAGCCCAGAGTGATGCCTTACATGCCGGTCCCAAGGGTGCCTGCCTGCGTGAATCACACTGAGCAAAGCTGCTGACGCTGCAAAGGCTGCTGCACTCCTCAGCCTGCCAAGCAAGACAGTGTGCTCAGAGAGGAGGAGGCATTCCCAGAGGCATTTCTTGAAATGCAGTTAGGTCTGGCTGGGGAAGAAAGCATTTGCTGGTGCGAGAGAAGAGGCTGTGATGGCAGGTGGATGGGAAGCAATGAGGCTGGCCAAAGTTGGCAGCTGAGGCTGAGCTGGTCAGCCACGGGAGATCCAAGAAGATGGTCTGCCAGGGAGCAGTGGCTCTGTGTCCCCAATACCCTGTAACCACCACTCAAGCAAGGGAGGAATGGTCTCCAAGTCCTTGGACTTCCACTGCTTGCTTTTTTAAGAAAAATAAAGAGTGAAATCTCACAAAGAATTGAAACTGCCTGGAGCAACAGAAGTGTTTTTTGATCCAACTACAAGTGCTTAGAAGAAGAAAAGAGGCACATGTGTTGCTTTTAAAGGTATCACACATCCACCCACCTGTTGGGAACAGTTAAAAAATACAACTGGTTGGCTACAGTCTGAAGGGAGAGCTGTGAAAGGAATAGGAAGCGAAGAATTTTCTACAGGCGACGCTTAAAGCAGCGGCCAATGGAGAAGCAGCTGACATGCATGTTCTGGTTCTTTAGAGCCTCTTCTGAGGAGACGGCCTGACACCCTCAGCACAGCAGAGCTGCTTAATTACCTTCACTGACAAGACTTGAAAGATAAAAATTAGGTACAATTTCTATGTTACAGCAATTGCAATAATGTTTGTCTCCTAATTGCCTCTCAAGTGAAATAAAACAAAACAACATCATGCAACAAGGAATTTTTGTCATAAGCATTACTTACATGTAAAAGGACTCCACTAACTGCCTCCCCTGTGAAAAACAGAACATTAAGTATCATGGCCTGGATGGTCCTGATGTACTTACAAGTGTGATATCAAATGAAATGGTGCCACTGACGGTGTGCATCAGTTGCATACATGAAAATTATTTCAGCATGTTCAATCATGTGTATGAACACCATTTCCACCACGGAGTCTCTTCACACTGTGTTGGTATGATCAGCCCCCTCGGCTGTAACATCCGAAGTAGGGGCAGGGAGTGGAAGGAAGGGGTGAGACACAGAACAGGGATGAGACACTAAAACAGAATCAGAATCATCCTTCTTGCCGAGGAAAATCGAGTTGTGTTTTTTTTCCCCCACTCTCAGAACAAAATGTGAAGCTACAGATCCTCCAGGAAAACACAATAAAATGCAAAATTATTCTTGGAACAAAAATGTTCCACTTTCAAAATGTCAAAATGATGTTTTGACACTACTGAAAGCTGTAGTTTCAGTTAAATAGAATTTAATGTTTGAAAGTGACATGCTTTTATGAAGAGTTTTGATTTTGACAAAGTGGGATTTTCCTGCATTGAAGCCATCTGATAAAGTGTAACCAGCTCTGATTACCAATATATTGCAGCAAGGTGGGGTTTTAAGTGAAGGAATTAAAATCCCATTTTGAAAAATGGGGAGAAGTTAACTAAGTTTGTAATTATGAGGAAAAATATTGTTTGAACAGTCTCTGAAGGAGATATTACTAATACAGCGAGATTTTTATATGTTTTGGGAATGTAACAGTGAAAAATTAATGGTACAGGTTTGCTGTTGATGGAATGTCACCTCTGCCTCAACCAGACAGCTGACCAAAGAGATTTCCATTCTTTATACCACAGACACAAAGTGATGTAGATGGGTGTTGTATTACAAGCATTGGCACGTTTAAGGGTTCCCTATATTACGTCACTTAATGACATATATGACTTTTCATTTAACACAGTTGTTCAGCTATTCCTATTTAGGGTATTTCAGCATGCAGACAGGATTTGCTGAAAGCTGGTCACTCCTGTAAAGATCCAATCCTGCAAACTTATGACAAGTTTTTTAAATTAGGAGACCAGTCCCCAGGAGTTTAGTGAAAGTCTTGTAGGATATGGTTTCTCCTATTTTTAAGGATTTCCAGGAGTAGGCCTTTGAACAGGTATCATTTCGTAGGAGTTCTAGTCTAGCAACATGCATCAAGTTGAATTTTATTTCATGAGGTATTTTTGGTAACATTCTTTTCTACATAAACAGGGTCAAACAATCTTGCATACTATCCAGGACCCTGTTTCTCAATAAAGTTTAGTTAACTAGCTCTAAAATCACCTGCATGACTTACAAACACTTGCTACCTCTCCCTGTCATGCACTAGGGGTTTGAACTGTATGGATGTGTCCCTTCATAGTCATCCTTTGTGGATGAAAACAAGGACATACTCATTCCACAGATTCATACACATTCCTCAGCCTGAGACCTGTTTCGTCTCCCTCAGTTACACGGAGTGTCAGTAAGCACCTTTTATATTTGTGTAAGAGGCAGAAGTGAATTTTTAACTCACTTGAGACAGAAAGTCCAACACATCTGTCTGTGTACTGAAAGCCACCGCGCAATCAGGAACCAACCCTACAGCATTTGTCCTGGGCCTGCGCAAGGTGCGGGTCCTTGTGTGGAACAATCCCACCCAGCTTCCTCGTTTTTTTAAAGATGCAAACAAAAACAAACGCAGAAATTCAGATTTTTTTCTTGGAGTGCCACAAAGTGTGCGCCAGACTGAGGCGGCTCAGGGAACGGAGCTGACAGCTGTGCACGCCAGACACCGTGGGAGCCATCCGCCCCCTCTTCGGTGTGACGGAAACATCCTGTCAGAAACACTCTCTGCATTCGGGCTCTTCTTGAATGAATTATCTGTAAACGGTGACGGGAGCATCCTGCTGGGAGCCTGTGATTCCTTGGCGGTATTTACGGACGTGTTCGATAGGAGAGTCATGACGGTCAAAGTTCATCGGACGCAAAGCGCCGCAGCATCAGAGCTCCAGCCACAAGTCTGCTAGGGCTGCTCCCTCTAGCGGGAAAAACTACTTTAACTGGGGAAAAAGCCTTCCCCTCCTTCTTTTTAAAATTATTTCTTCTTCTTCCCCCCGCTTTTCTTTGTTTTTGTTTGTTTGTCTGTTTATTTGTTTAAGTGAATAATTCAAGTTTTCCGGATAGTGCAAGACACGAGGCAGTTCCCATGAGACAAAAGGTGACCAAACGCTGCACTTTTCCAGCCCTTGAGCATGGAGAGTGGAGCTGGTGCCCAGGCAATGCAGGTCAGCGATTTCTCCCCAGAGGTGGCAAGTGAGGGACTCTTGATTTGTCTTCTAGTAGTCCTATGGATATGCTGTAGCTGTGTTTGGTTTTAATTTCCCACTTCTGGTTACAAAAATAGGACATACTATAATCATAATAATATTAATGATACAAAATAATTATTGTAATTATATATTTTTTGGCAAATTATTAACACAAAGCAGCCCAAAAAAGATCCCATTGGATTAAAAAAAGTGACAACGCACAAATGTTAAAAAAGACAAAGTCTTTGATAAAAAAGAAGGAAAAGCAATCTGCAAATGAATGCATTTCTGTAAGGCATGGTGTTACCTTTAGTCTTCCATCTAAATTTAGCTCAGATTCTGTTGTTTAAGAAATGACTAGAATTTGGCTTGCTTGAGCTTATCAATGTGGTAACACAGTTTCAGCGCTGGTCCCAATTTCAGCCCCAGGTATTTCATGATCATGTCGCTTTTCAGCAGTAACAAAGCATTGCCATCAATTTCCTGGTTTCAAAAGAGAGGAAGAAAATCAAAATGTGTTAAGCCCCCTTTAAAGAGCTGTGTCCTGACACACTAAACTAATGTGAATTAGAAACAGCATGTCATTTAGGGTAGAGCTACATGAAATGTCATGCATCTTGAAATTTCATTTAAAAAATGAAATCTGAGGTGTGATAGTAGGAAGCCATAAAGGAAGGTTTAGTTAAACACTACTTTTTATTCTTCAAGGAACTATAAGATTAGTTTAGGTTTTCAATTTATTTTGCAATTAAAAGTATATTTTTTTAAAAATCAGGGTTGCTCTAAGTGCAATTCTGAGAAAAGCCAGTCAGCCTTGAGAGAAAGGTATGAATGATGGAGACAGCAAAGGATGTAGCCATATTAAACTGCTAATAGAACACCTCTGGATCTCAGTTTCAGTTTTGTCCCCACTTTTGTTTCACATATCTCCAGTACACTGATACCCAGTGATGCAACTATATGGTATACGTGCATGTGCATATATATATATATAAAATGATACAATATATAAAAATATATAAAATGTTATTATTATTTTTATTTTTTATTAAATTTGTTAAATTTATTATTAAATTTGTTAAATTTTAATTTAACTCTCATGTAAGTGGAGGAAATTGCCACCAAGCTCAGCTGTTTATCCCAGAGCTTTTGGCTTGAAAACCTTTCCAAATTACGAAGTACTACTGCAAAAGAAGCCTGAGCCCACAGAGAAACACACTCTCCTTTACTATGGGCTATAGAACACAGATGCTTTCAGCTATACTGTTCTTCCTCGGACCCAAAGCCTGTCTGGTTTTTCCTGACTCTATCAGTGGATCTGCCAAAAAATACTACCTGTCCCCACAGCTTCCTGCACATTTACACACTTGGAGTGTCAGAGCTGAAACATCAGAAGTGCCACGTGTGTGTGCATACACATACACAGATACACACACACACCAATGCTGTCTGTACTGTGTTCTGTGGTTTTGATGGTCAGATCTTTCCACTTTGATCTATTGCCTACTTATTAAGCAACGCTATGGATCCTAATTCGCCCTGATCATTATTATTCCATTCACTAGGTGATTTATCTGATGAGCAGTTAAGGTCACTTTCTGATTAACTCAATCAATTAATGCTCCTCATTTTGCAACCCCCACTCTATCCATAATAGAAACTCTCTCCACCTCCTTGCTCTCCTTGCCATTATTTTAAGGAAGCTAATGTAAAATAAGAATAAGTGTTACATATAATTACTATTTGCCTAAGAAATAAAATAAGAACTCCTTTAACTGAGATGCCATAGGGTAAAAACTCTGTCAAGGGTCAGGTGTGGAGGCAGCTGCTTCTAAATGTTGATTTCAGCATTTTATTATTTCCATTATTATTACTGTGTAGGTGTCAAGATTAAACTCCATGACAATAGTATGCCAGAGGGAGCATTCATATCCAATTAAATATCCCATATTAGCCATTTCCCTGTGCAGATTCTTGGCTTGACTTCTTTACAGTATTACTGTGTCAGCCCTTTTAAAAATAATTTTTAAAAAGAAGACTTTGATAACATGGTTCCCGCATGTACATTAGCCCCAGCAGAAGATCTTGAACCAGGTCTGGAACTGGTAACATTCAGTGCCATCAGGGCCACCTTTCCCCTCCTCTGTTTCCTTTCCCCCTATCTTTCTACCACGCCTTTCCTGCTGATGGAGATTCCACGGGATCTCACACAGTGCTGCTACGAGGTCCCTGGTCAGGCCAGCGGCTCCTTTCTGTGGGACCAAGAGCTCTATCAGTGATGAGCTCAGCTGTCCTTGGCACACAGATGTGCTCAGGGAGCAGGGAACAGCCGGTGGGAGCTGCAGGAAATATCTCAGTCTTTGGTGGACACTCTCAGGAGCTACCTGTAACAGAGCTCCTCGGGTATCTTGGCAAGAAGCAAAGCTTCTGCTCCTGGTGGGAAGAGCAGACAGAGCCAGGACATTCTGCAGCTCCTTTTGGGGCAGTGAAGGATGTGGGCTGCAGGCTGGAAGAGCTGGCTCTGAGGACTGAGATCAGCACCCAAATGGCTTAGTAGAGCAGTAGGAAAGCACACTGCCCATGTTCAGGATACATCCTCCAGCTGTTTTCTTCCTGCTGGTCCCAACAGCCTCTCTCTCCCAGCTCAGATGAGCTGATTGCCAAAGCAACTGTTTCAAGTGGTAGCTGGGCCTTGTCAATGACAGTAAGTGCTTCTAAGTAAATTATGCACCTGCTCCATAGAAAGATTGAACATACAGGAAGATATGGCTGAGGTTAATGGACTAATCACTTGTCTCTCACCCTTGGGGTCTTTGTGCTAATCCAGATGAGGTTTGAAGGCTGAAAAATTGCAGGGATATATATAACTCAAAGGTGTAATTGAATTGAGTTGTGTGGCAATCATACCCAGGTTCTCACACCTATGGCATATTTTACAAGGAAACCAATGATAAGTAGAGCCCATGGGTGCTGGGTGTGCGACAAAGGATGACAGGGAAAGTCTTTAGTGGCAATTTAGCTTGATCTCTTTGGTCACAGAGCAGCTGCAGTATCATGGCATTCCCTGGTGCAGCTGGCCCATGACTGCCTGGAGCATTCCCAGGCCCTGCTGCTACATAAAAACATACTTTGCTACAAATGGAAACTAGACAAAATTAGTGCTTTTGCACTTTCCATATTTACAATACAAACTTTAAAACTTGGGGTTTTTTTCCTTTGGGATATACCTGTATGCCTCAGACTGTGCCAATTCTCACTCTCTTGCATGAAGATTTTTCTCTTGATGCACAGCACCTTTTGATACTGTAAGAAACTAATTTTATAGTAAGTTCCTTCAAGTCTGAAGGTGGCTTGTTTATGTGCCACATGACCAGTATAGGCCATGCTTCCATTATCAGCTTATAAGGCAGAAGGCAGGAAAAGCAGGCCAGCACCTAACCTGTACCTGCAGATTTGGCCCTACATCACTGTGTGTGTTGCTGCTCTCATCCCACAGGCCTGTCTACAGAATGGCAGATGGCCTCAATACCTTCCTAGGGTGAGCAGACACCAGGGCCTGTGTTCATTTTCAGCTGCTCCTCATCCACCTCCTCTCCTGTATCTGGAAACCCTGAAGGCAGAGTGGAGCTGGAAGTCCATTTGCCTCCCTCAGCTCCTGTCTGCAGCTCCACAGCCCCACTTGTCTCTGCTGGCATAGGGTCAAGGAGTGATCAAGCCCTCTTGTTGTCTCTGCAGCACTGGGGGTGCTGGTCAGCACTAAGGGCTGGGGAGCAATTCTCATTTACACCTAGGTCCAGGCACTTACATGAAAACTTACGACCTCCAGCTGAACACAAACAAGTCACTTCTAGGGTAAAATCTATTTTTCATAGCCAGACTGCATTGATTATGGAGACACGGAGAAGGCAACAAATGCTAATAGATACATTGGTGTCAGCTCCATATACAGCAGCAGAACAAGATCAGACAAGTTTACTGTCTTCCCCTTTACTAATTAAGGATAATAAAATTTCCATCACTGGAGGTTATCCTTACTATCATATCCTCTAGGGAGTCAGTAGGTCTGTTAAATTTGGTTATGTAATTACATAATACTGAGGGGAAAAAGATTAAAATATTGGCTGGTTTGGGTTTCTCCTGCTAAATATCTAGAGACATATAAAAATGCTCTTCAGAGAAGAATCATATATATCCTGTGAAAAAAACATGTCATTGAAACGAGGCTTTTTTTGTGCCAATCTGACAATGAAAAATGAGCACCAGATCCTCAGTGCTTTCTCTAAGGCTTGGCATAGAAACAATTTATGCTGGAGTAGCTGGGAACAAACAGTGAGCATTTTCTAAAGACACTGTTATGGTTTCCCCATTGACGTAGAAATGAATAGAGTAGCATAACATAGCACAAAATAGAGTGGAATGGAATGGAATGGAATGGAATGGAATGGAATGGAATGGAATAGAATAGAATAGAATAGAATAGAATAGAATAGAATAGAATAGAATAGAATAGAATAGAATAGAATAGAATAGAATAGAATAGGAAAGTCTTCAGTTGGAAGTGACCTACAATGATCTAGTCCAACTGCCAGAGCAACTCAGGGCTGACCAAATGACATGTGTTATTAGGGGCACTTTCCAAAAGCCTCTTAAACACTGACAAGCTTGGGGCATCGTCCACCTTTTCACAAAGCCCATCCTGATGTTTAACCACCATCTCAAGGGATAAGTGAAATTTCTTTAGCCCAAACCCTCCAGAGGCATTGCCAGGCTCTGCATTCAACCCGGTTGAGGAAGCCCAAGGCATTTGAGGGGCTATGTGTGAAGTGCTGGCTGTCTCTTGTGACTTAAATTTCCTAGATGTGGTAAGAGTAGCCTTCTACATACGTGTTTTCTGAAGAGCTCCACATGAGGGCCTAAAGCTTGAGGGTCTGCATCCTTCACAAACCAAACAACATCATCCACCGTCCAGGTCAAAGGATTCTTGCTTGATGGCCGAGCTGCATCTTCTCGTTCAGGTGAAGGACTTGAGGCTATTGGTACAAAAAGCCCACAACAGTGCATTACAATGGCATGCAGAGGTTTCCTCAGTTTGTGATTGTGAGCGTGCAGGGCTTTGGCAGCCTCACTGCAGCACTGGACATTGTATCTGTGCATGCAAGTACTGGCCTGAGATGGTGGCATAGGGAAAAAAGGGGACTTGCAGAAGTTTCCAATCTGACTGCTTATTGGAAGACATGATCCCAGCTGGTGAATTGTGTTAAAAAACATTAAACCCTTCGGTCCCTGCTGAGGAAGGAAAAATGTGCCAGCTGCCAGGCTCTTAAACCAAGCTGCCCCTGCTGTCTGATCTGCAGCAACAGGTATCTTGGCTCAAGAAGACACTACCTTCACACCTAGAGAGAAGATTCTTCAGCACTAAACAAAGGAGTTTGCCATTGAATGTGAAAGCTAGAGGATAAAATCAGGATTTAGCAAATAGGGTTTTTTAATTTGCATTCAGATATTCAAACTTCTTTTAGAGCTTAGCAGAAGGTTTTCAGTCTTTGTCTTCCTAATCTTAGTCTCTCACAAAGCTGATGGTCCCCAGTGAATGCCAATTTGAAAAGTTACTAAAACATGTGAAGATGAACATTGCACATGTGACTTTTTAATGGTATAACCCCTCGATGATTTAAGGTGACTTCAGCTTGCCATAGCTTTAAATCAAGTGAATAAAGGCACATAGGAATGAAAGTGCATTTATGTTTTTATTCTTAGTCTCTGCAGAATTATAAATCTCAGTCTCCACCTGAATATAATTTGTGCCCCCACTTATGCTGCTTCTTTACAACAAGGACTATATTATGCTAGGTTACAGGAAAGCTGTTTCCATTTGTTTATATCCACACCAAGCAAACTTTGCATTAGCAGGCAGCAGCACACAGATGCATTAAGTGTTACTTGCTCACATCTGCTCATCTCTTTCTGTCAAGGCCCAGTTTTTAATGAGAGAAGTGCAAATGGAAAGCAAGTATACTATACAGAATACCAGAAATCAAACAGAAGAGTGCGCGTAGAGGGACATCACAGACACCTAAACTAGAGCCTGGGAGTGCCCCAAGTAGCCAAGAGACAATCCTAACTGCTGAGGAGAGAAGGGATGAGCTCTCCAGAGAAATACTGAGTTTATAAAGACAGATGAGATGTGTGAGAATCCCCACGCATGACTCCAAACATTCTAATGTGTGTGAGTAAATGTGCTGGGTGGGTTTGGGGCTTGTGTAGATTGTCATTCCATTGACTTCAATAGAGCTCTGGTGATTTATATTAGCTGAGACTCTGCCCATATACACCCAATAATGTGTTTATGTGTGTATTATTTGTCCCTTTTCCCTTGCCACCATGCTCATCTTACAGTATAATGTAACGAGGTGTATTTGCAGTTACTCAGAATGAACTCCAGAAAGCAGCAGTGCTATGAGTGTGCAAATCTGGTTGATGGTTTTTATAATGAGATGAGATGTAAATATCATGATAATTGCACTCTCATTTGCTAAGTCACTGTTCTGGATACAAAGGACAAGGAACAGCCGCAGGTCCTTTTAATTAGACAGCAAGGACCGGTGTTTGTATGGACTCAGGTGACCCTGGGCTCTGCTCACAGAATAAATGCAATACACAACGGTACAGACACCATCTGGAGCCTTTGGCATGAAACAATGAAGACAGAGAGTGCAAAACAGAACAGGGTAATCTTGGCCAACCCCTGGATCATCAGTAACAATGAGGAACTCTGTCAGGGACAGGTGGGAGAACTGAGACTTGTCTTGGAGACACAGGGGTATTTCTCCCCTTCATGATCTGTCAATGGTTTGGATGCGAGCTGATGTGTGGAGGCACTGGGCACCACATCACCTCAAACCAAAGGTCAGGAAAAAGACCATGCTTTTGCAATCTAGTCAGAAAATAGAGGGAGGAGAGAAAGGCTTGGCTGTGACCAAAAGACTGCAGAAGTTTCTCTGCTACTGCTATAACATGGTCAGGGGAAATGTGCCACTACTGAGGAGCATGTTTTTTCCCTTAGATTTGTATAAATGTAAGGAAAGCCCAGAGGACTTAGCCTGGGATTTACACCAGGAACAGAAAGGGCAGCCTGCAGCCCACTGACTCCTGCCTGCAACCTGACCAGGAAAGGGCAAAGGGGAGCAGAGAGCCCCAAGTGCAGCTGGGAGCCTTCACAGGTATTGGAAGTATCTGTAATAAAAGGAAGGGGAATGAGAAGAAAAGGTTGAAATGACAGGAGGAATCTATTCACTCCTTTGCAATCTAGCAATCAATAGCATAAATGTGATTTCTGAAAGACAAATATATAAATGACCTTTCTAAAGAGGCTGCATGGCTAGAACTCTTCCAAACCCTATCAGGTGAAGATAACCCTTTCAAATCCATGCCTGAGGGATAGTATAATATCATAATATACAAACAAGAATTATGTGCCAATATTAATTCTTCAAATACTTTTTTTTGTCTTTATTTATATACCTAGTATCAAGGTTTGGATTCTCTGCTGCTTTTTCATGAATTAAGGTGTGTTAATTTACTTGTGCGAAAGGACCTACCTTTAAATGTTACTAATAAAACTGAGATACCCCCAGTTTGCAGCAAAAGATCAGGTTTTAGCTGATGAGTCTGGAAACAGTCTGGTTTTCCATATATTTTATAATTTATTTTGTTGATTAATTTATTTGGCTTTCTAACATTGTAGTTTACCCATCTGAGTGTAATTTCTCAATTTACAAAAGAAAAGAAACTCCATGCCTTTGTGTAGAAACCTTTGTGGTGGCTACACAAAGGCATGGGGTTTCTTTCAATAGCATCACTTTGGTGAAAGATTATATGAAGCACAAAAGTGTTTGATGGCAGCAGGGCAAGTACTATACATTCTTTTCATATCTGAAGGTATTCACACTTAACCTAAGAATTAGATAAATGAGGAAGTCTCATGTCTCCTGGGTATCCTATGCCATCCTGTCATCAGAATTAATCAAGATGATAATGAATACTCAGATTACAAAGAGATGGGAGTGCTTGCGACCAATAATTATTTTTAGAGATCATAATCTAGGTCAAATCCAATTTCCTGTTTTTGACAGGTGGCAAAAATTTGTCAAATTAATGGAATGAGATATGGAAATTTAGGTAATCAGAGGCAAGCACTTTCCCCTCCTGCCTCAAACGATATTGGGGAAGGACAGTGAAGAGGTTCCTCTGCAGGGGAATGTCTCGAGGCATCCCAGTCAAGACACTGCCCATACAGGAACAGCTGGAATTACCAGGTCAGTGGCAAAAGCTGAGTGAAGCTGAGGGAAAGAGGTGGCCTGGCTCAGTCTGAGTTTTCACCCCACACTTTTCTCTGCCATTCATCTCTAACCTCTGGACCCTCCTGAGAAGGAGAATGGCGACAGAGCCAACAGCCAAATGGCTGCAGAGGCATGACAAGGAAATAAAATGCTAAAATGGAATTAAACCTGCAAAAGAAGGAAAGACAAATAACAGACTCCCTAAATATGTTCTTGGCAAACAAACTGAGCTCAGAGGGAGTACAGTCATTGATAGATAAGAGTGGAAAGGGAGTGACAGATGAACTTTAATATTGCTGCAGGCCTAAATGATTTCTTTGCCTCAGGGGAAGGGGGTGGGAATGAAATTTTAAAAGGTTCTCTCTGATTGCACTGGAGCAGATAATAAGGAGCAGCAGATCTACTGAAACTAAGCAGAAGTAACATACTCTCCAAAGGTACAGAGAAATGGGAAATATTTTAAAATAAACAAACCACTCCCCACTGTAAAGAAGGAAAGGAAGAAGACTTTAAGATACTTTCCTAAAAATCTAGGGCACACCAAGCAGGAGGAGAAGAGGTGCGTCAGGCAAGCAGGCGTCTGGGAGAACGCAGCTACAGGATATTTGGGGCGGGGCAGGGTGTTGACAAGCCATGGTCAGCAGAGAGCTCTGCAAGGATCAGGCTCAGCGCATCTGTTTGCACTGGCCGGCGCTGGCAGGACATGTCGGGCACCACCTGCCTGGTGTCCTCCGCCTTGCAATACGTCCCAGCAGCGTGGCAGCCGCTCCCACTGACAGCGTGGCACGCACCGTGCGGGGACGCAACCTCGCAGGTGCTCCTGCTGCAGGAGCAGCCCAGCATCCGGCTGCATGAGACGTGGCCGCGGACATTAAATATTTATCCGGGCTTTTCTTGCTTTGCCTCTCCTTTGTAGGGGAGACAAAAAGGCAGCTCAAAACTTCCAGACTGAAATGTCCCCAAAAATTAGCAGGCAAGCTGTATTTGCTGAGGCAGTGCTGAGGCTCACAATGCCATCAGCAGCTCCTTTGCCTTGGGGCGGCGCTGGATCTGCCCCCCAGCGAGCTGCTTGCAGCATTATTCTCGAAAAAGAGAAATTTCTACTCCCGTGCCCCCAAATGTTTTCAGAAAATACATGCACTAATAAGCAGGACTACCCCTTTAACAAAGACCCTCAGGTGATAATAATTAACTGCTAATACTGGATAATAAAATCTCCATAAAAATAACAAGCTACAGGGCAAGGTTAAGGTTATTATATTGTAGTTGAACACACAATTCTTCATACTTGGGATAAAGGCTTTGTCTGCTATGTAAGCAGGCTTGGAAAGGTTTATGATGTCCTTGACTATTCCTTCCCTAATTTAAAAGCTTGAATTTGGCAAATGATGACAGGAAAGTGCATGTTTATCTGTTTGCAGCCCCAACTGGCTTTCTGAAATGAGGGGTTTTTTTACATCTTTTTTTTTCAGAATTTTTTAGCATAATCAAGGAGAATTAGGCATCATGCTTCCGATCGCATTAATGAGAGCTTTGAGGTTTAATCTCATCCATTCCGCTTGAAAGACATGTTCTGCTATGCACTGAGATATGTTTTATGATTATGGCTTTTTCCATGATATTTGCCCACCGTGATAAATAAGGCAAGCTATTTTTCAAAACTATCCATAAATAAACAGGAATGGTTTGAGGTTTCAGAGATAAATTCTTCCTCTTTTTAATGAGTCCGTCTCTGCCTCTTAAGTATACAAACTGAAGAGGATAAGAACACAGACCGACATGCTCCACTTACTCATCTTTGCTTACTTATGATTCAGCAACATATAAATTATGCCTAGAAAGAAGAAAAACACATGCACAGATTGTTAGGGACGTTGGCAGCAAACCCTGTATGGGTTTGCGTGTGCCTCTGTGGTAGACCATAATCTACGATGGGTGATACCAGGACTAATAAATGCTTAAAAATTAGGAAAAGTCCAACAGTATAAGTGAATCCAAAACCATTTTAATGATGGTCACTGCATATATTTCTGTTTTAGAAAGCCTTTACTGTTGAGCTGGCCAAATGACCCAGAGACCTCAGAGGAACTAGGCTATGCAAGTGTCAAATGATTGTCACATAAAAACTACTGAGCTGTTTTGGGATGAGTTCTGTTAATCCCAGGTAGTATATGTAGCAGTTTCAAGTCACTTGTGACTGCTTTAGAGGTGCTCATGTCAGGGATGCCTGGTTCAAAAGCAATCTCTCCCTCTTTGCTCCTCAAAGTGCTTTTAATGGTTTTAAGCCAGAGGAGTAAAGGAATCTGTAAAGCCTATTGCACGACCACTCAATGACTTTTTTGTTGATTCAGTTCTGGAAAAAAACATGAGCCTTATTTCAGCCTTCCATTTTGTAAAGACTGCGGATTTTGTGGGAAGTCGTGAAAAGAGAGATGGAGGTTTCTCCTGAAGCTTAGCTTCCTGCTCAGCACTACGTGGACGTTTCACAAAACATTGGCCAAGACTGAGAAACAGTGACATTCAAAGTCTAAAACAAAAAGGGAGAGCAATGCAGCTTAAGCTTAAGAAGCTCTGATTTTAAGCTTCAATCCCTTGAACATAGTTTCTGTCCCCTGATACCCAGGGTTTTCTCCACATAACACATTCTTATGCACAGAAGTTCTGTGTATTCTGAAAATTCACAAAGTATTCAGTCAGCCACCAAGTGATCCAGAGGAAAAAAAAAAAAAAAATCTGTGAAGGGTTACTGTGCATGAATCTACCACCTCTGGTTGTGGAAATCTTTGTGCCACAAATTTTTGAACACCATCTCTGCATTTACCCATTTCCTTGGGGCATGCTGCTGTTTCCTGCTGGAGACAAGATGTGTGGCTAGACAGACCTTTGCTCTGAACTGCCCTGGCTCTTCATGTGTGCTACAAAGAGACAATGACTGATCCCAAGAAGAATGATCAAGATTTTTAAGGCAAGTAAGTATCACCATTGTTAAATCTTGGCTCCTCACAGCTGCCAACTATAAAGCTTGGTTGAAAGGGTCCCAGTTCTGCTAGGATGCTCTAAGAAATTGGTGGGAGAGGGGTAAATGAATCCTCTGTACAGTGAGCCTCTTGTCCTTCCAGTACTTGATTATGCCAATCTGAGAGGTACTGAACAAGATCTGAAAGAAAATGGCTTTTCATTTCCTTTTCTTTGTAACTAGGGCCACTAGTTCCTAGTAACAAACTTTTACAAGCTGTTTGCAGTGCATGTCTGCACTATCCACTTTACTTTGAGTAAAGTTGACTCTGTAAGTAAAGAATGAGATAATTATGAGAACCAAACACTTATCGGTGGTCTCTATAATAGCCTAACACAGGGCTAAACCAGGGAAGCAAGTGTGTAAAAATAATAGCAAAGTCAGTGATAGCTTTGGGTGGGTATTGAATCTCTAAGAAGGCAAACTTAGATAAACAAATAAATACGGGGATAAAATTTTGTAATACATCTTTTGGAAGAATAATGTTCTAAAATATTAAATAGTGAAATTTCAGGAACAAGAAGTAATACAGATGTTGGGGAGGTGAGGAATGTGAAAGAATTAAGTAAAGATTAAGCAAAGGATACTAGAAAGAGGCTCTGGAATGGCTTCCAAGCCAGAATATGCAGAATCAATTGAAGTTTCCAAGGGAAATGCAAGGGCAAAAAGACAGTGTAATGAGATAATGGTAGACAAAGGGACTAGGGAACCAGTAATTTTCTGCAAATATATCAAGATAAAAAAAAAATAGTACTAGAGTGGCAGTAGATTCCATTAATAAATGAGGAAGGGAAAAAATTAATGACTTTAAAATGGCTGAGACATTCAACTCCTTTGTTAGAACTCTTTTCATCAGAATGAAAAATGCATACATGAAGTTTGAATAATTAGTAAGGGGTGAAGACACTGTTGGCATCACTACTGATAAAGACCTGTTGACTGAAAATTTGGAAAATGCAAACAAAGTTAACTGAAGTTCAGTGAATTAGCTAACCCGTCTGATGAACTTGGGTAATTTCTAGAGGAAAAAAAATCATGGCCACTAGGAACTGTAGTGGATGAGTGGAGCAACTGCCCCAGCAAATGGTAACTGAACAAAAATACAAAGAAAAGGAAGAAGAATCATTGAGTGCAGTGGTTTCCATGGCATTTCTTGAATTTGCTGATAAACTTCTTGTGACTTTGCTTCCTGAAGAATAAAAGAGCCTTAAGCAATGAGCTGAATGATTTTTAAAAGCATATGTTTTGTTGAGGAGTCTTTTTCAAGCAAAAGCTGGCTTGGTATGTAATTAAAGGGGCAGGATGGGCACAGAGCTAGGAAGCAAAACCTTTGGCTAAAATGCTTTGAGGTAGGCACTAATATTTGGGTTTGCTTTGCATCACATCTTGTACACAGCTGGTGTCACACAAATAACAGGTACCTTCCTGTAGGCAGTATAAATCTTTGGGAGGAATGCTTTATATATTAATGTCTATACATCTGAGCTGGTAATAGCAGGTGTGATTGCCACACAATTATACGTAATACACATGTTTACATAACAACAGCATTAGAAAACCTTCACTTTTTTACTTAATGGTGAACAGACTGATTTTGTGTTTAGGTTATTTTTTCCCCTTCTATAGGTTTCCCCTTCTCTAGGTTATTATTTCCCCTTCTAAATGGAAGTAGGAGCGGTCTGGATGGATTCCAGGACCACCTTACTAGTTTTCTTGTGAATTTGGGAATGAGTTAAGACTCCAGCACAGCACCAGCATAGCAGCACGCATTACTAAATGGCAGATGTTACATTACCACTTCTGTTTCCTTCAAGATACGCCCCATTCCTTGTTGGGCTGGAGGCCTGATGCCGCAGGCCAGTAGATGAGGACCCCCCTGAAGACATCTGGGCAGGACGATGGCTACAGGAGGAAGAGGAGCCTCCAGCAGGGTGTCCATCTGCAGGACTCTGACGCACGGTGTACATGGAGCCCATGGAGCCCAAGGCAGTATCGGCAGGATCCGCACTGTACTGCTTCCTGTTTGGAGCATCAGCCAGGTAGTCCTCAGGTATAACTGTCTCTGCTCAGGAAGACCAGACACAAAACAAACATCAGTAAAACAGAAAATTTTTAATCAACCCTTGAAAAAATATTTTTTTTTAGCCAAAATTCCCATTTTTTTGTGACAAAGTGTAACTCCGTTATCAACTTGTGACAAAGTGTAACTTCGTTATCAACTTTCTGTACAGACAGCTGGCCCCAGGAGAGATCCTTGCTGAGAATTAATAAACAGTGAAAGGAAACACAACCATTCAAAGTCAGTAGAATCACAAGAGGGAAACCATGGCTTGATATGAGTTATCTGTGTCAGCTTACAGTATTATTTTCTGTAAAATCCTGGGTCACTTAGCTCAGGTCCAATTGGACACATGGCACTCCTGAAATACACTGAGACTAGAGGACTGAAAGGAAGGAGGCAGAGGAGGACAACGGGACAGGCAGTTTGTTAGGTTCAAAATGCCTGACAGCCTGTAGGAAGGAGTGAAGGTAATAAACCAAAGCATTCTGGCTGCAATTACCAAAATTAATCAGAAGCATCCTCAGCTGCAGACATCCATCAGGCCCGGTATCCTGCAAGGATACAGGCTTGATGACTGATGAGCACACCCAAGGTTTTTCATGGACAGTTATGTTTGAGTCACTTGGACCCGACTCAGGTTCAAATGTGCCAACATCACAGACAACTGCAAACCATTGCTATGATGATTCCTGTCCTCTCCATGGTAATTTTCACACTATGTAGGAGCTAAATACCTTGCTTTTCAGATTCCTGGAAATAAACCAAATTTTGCACTTCAAGACCTGTTTTGGAGACTTACACTCCCCTATGCTTGTCTAACACACAGGCATGAGGCAGGTCTAGCTCCAGGTTCTGCAGCACGTAGGCATTTTTTGCCATTTTCCCTCAGACTTAGGCTCAGATTTGTCACTGACACTTCCATGCCTCTGTCACTGTCTTCCTCCTCCAGTTCCTCATATCCATGTCTTTCCTATTTGCCTTTTTTTTGTCTTCACAAAAGATGGCCACAGGTATTCCTCCTCCTTTTTCCCACTACTATTCTCCCTACAAAACCAGCCCTCCTGTCACCCAGCCCCAGTATCACTACTGGAGTACAAGCAGAGCCTTTGGAAACCTCTATGAGATCCCAACCTTCACAGAACCCTGCTGGCAACCTGCACTTTAGAGATTCCACTCCCACTGGGTGTTGACACCTGGCAGGCAGGGAGCCCCTAGATTAGAGAAGTGCCTTCCATTGCCTCATGACATTTTTCTGAGCTGTTGAAAAGGCCACTTTCCTCATCATGTGTACTCTCCCTCCAGAGACATCTAAGTAGGGTGAAATTTCCCCCATGGTGTCACACATCAGCTTCCTGGCCTGAGCAACACTCTCCTCCTGATGTGTTATGCAGCCTTATTGAGTAAGAAGAAGAATTTATGTTGTAATTTATTCCCTAAGACACAAACTCCATTGCTAAAAGATGTTGAGGCTCTATATAACAGAGTATTCCTTTTAATTTACATTTTCACTCTTTTCCTTAAAAAAAAAAACAAACAACATTCATTACTTGGCAGCTGTGTACAGTAGTTGATGTTAAATGAACATGATTTATCTTGACAACTCAAATACTCAAGTCTTGGGGTCTGAGTGTTGAGGTGACCCCAAGAGTGTAAAAGTCCTTGTTTCCCAGCCCACACAGTCAAAGAATAAGTCTGGATATGTAGGGTCGGCTTCTCAAGGTTGTTTATTTTCTCTTATCTATAACATTCTTTCTCTGACCTGCTGAGCTCTGTCTAGCAAGTCAGCCATGGTATTCTGTCTGCCCTCTTGGGCAGTGTTTACATTTTATACCAAAACCAACGTGTATTATATTTACAATAATGTGCCAATATTTATCATTTATGTTAGACAGTGTGTCTCTACCTTAAACCAATAGAAAAGTGTCATCATCACACCAAGACATGGAGGACAAGAAAGAAAAAGATCAGGACATGCCCAAATCCCTCCATCCTGTCCCCTTGAACCCCATTCTAAAAAGCCCCAAAATTCTACTTTTTCACCCTGTGTTAATTCATCTACTACACTACTCAAACCCCTGTGGCTTGTAATTCCTCATACAAAGTTGGCAGTTTTTTCCACGGCCTAAAATCAAAGCCATAGGTGTTTTTGACTTCATGCCAAGGTCTCCGAGCCCCCTGCCAGGGTCTCGAGACAGCCAGGGCAGCCAGAGTGGTGTCCTGGACTCCCACACTCAGGAGTTGTGCCATGCCATCATCTTGGCTTGTGTGTCAGGCCACAGCACAGATTTTTGTTACATTGTTGTATTTTATTGCTTCTTTTAAAATTTTGTCCCATTCAGGGCCAAGGCTGGACTCGCCATAAGGCAACCATCAAACCTGAAGGAAAGCTGCAAATGTGAAATTTTCTCGCTTTTGGGCATCTGTCTTTGCAACTGCAAGTAACTTTCCTTTAGCAAAGTTTTTTTCCCTTAGATGATTTGGATTCTTACAGCATACATTCAGGTGTCCTGCTGCTTTCTGCCAGGAATTTCTGAGCTTGATTCTCATACAAATACAGATAGGGTGTAATCCAATTGAATTCAAGGGAGTTCAGATAATGTAACACATAAGAGAAATGGGAATCAGACACTCTGAACCTTTCCCCCTAACCTCCAACAGATGCCAAAATTGTATAGCGATTGAGCTAAATACCTTGCTTTTCAAACTCCTCCCAATAAACCAAAGAAAATCCAATCAAGCCTCCTTATTCAAAGGAATTTAATTACTGTGTAGAACACTTGCAATAAAAGCCTCTTATGCATAAAGAAGATGGCTCTTTCTGCAGCATCCTGCCTGCACTGCATGGAATAATTATGCCTCTTGTGAATCATTACCTCTTTATTCCAGGAAAAGAATGCTCTTTTAATATGATTACAATATGAAGAAGACATAGACTATCAAAACAACAAACGGCACATTAAAAGAGCCCTGCTAAATAAACAGCATATAGCTTTTATTGCCATGGATGTAAATTACTCCAAAATTTTTGAGCAGACACCAGGGATTTTTTTGATGGATGTCAGACTGTTTCAACAGTCTGTGTGAAATAAGACATGTACAGATATAATCTCCATGTGGAAAGACACCCATGAATTGTGTACAAGACTACAACAAGGAGCCAATCTCTGTCAAATGTGTTCCTAACTTTGCTTAAGACTCTTTTCTTGATCTAGAGCAATTTAGTCCACATCTCTGCTTTGGGCTCCAAAATGGGAGTAATGATGCCTATGGCCATGGAACAAGCTGGAGCCTCCATTCTTTACGTATGAAACATCCCCCAGTGGGAGGTGCTCTGGGAATTTGAAAAGTCGTAGTAATATCTTCATTGGACCAAGGGGAGCAGGGATCGTCTCAAGTGACCCACTGCCCAAAAACTAAGAAACCCTGTGGAAGCTTTTGTGTTCCTATTTTTCCAGCTCTCTGTTAGATTGCACCACAGAGAAGCTGCATGACTTAAGGTTCCACTGATGAATTAAAAAAAAAAAAAAAAAAAAAAAAAAAAGTCCATTAAAAAATATGCATTTTGTAAGTTCCCAGAAGGCTTTGTAAAGTGTATAGCCATCACAGCTTCTAATCCTACTTTGGCCAATTAGGAAAAGAACACCATTTTTGAGACAATAGAAGAAAATATAAGCCTCTATTGGGGTTGAAAATGCAATAGTTCATAAATCTGTAGCTTAGCCCTTCTGTATTCTGACTCACTTTCATATTTTATTTTGTAGGTAGTCAGTTCCACATATTAGTGAGAAACTAATACACAATGCTTTAAAGCAGGATTTATGAGAAGGCTGTTTTGAGCTTTTGCCCTGAGCACAGTAGTCTCCGTCACAACTGCTCACCACCCTGAGATGCTTAAGCCATTTTGTCAGTTTTCCTTTCCATGAATGGTCCACAATCAGCTGGATTGAAAAGCCCAAGGCTGTTACATCCAGCACACCTTAAAATGCAACAAAGGAGCGAAAAAAGCATCAGTTGCCTTCCCAATTAAAAAATGTGCATTTCTTCAGCTGAGCTTCTTAAAAGTAGCAGTTGGTAAGATTCCTAGCCAAAATCCTGAAGATGGGTCAGCTGAGAGTTAAAAGAGCCTGAGAATCTGCAGTTAACATCCCACCTCTGCTGCAAACCCCTGGAGTGACCTTGGTCAGGTTATCTGTCACCTCTGGATGACAGTTCTCCATTAGGATGAAGAAAAACACTTGTTTTGTCTCTCACATGTGTAAAATGTTGAGTTCTTTGCCCCAGCAGTACTCATTTGCCACTGCAGACTGCCACGTGGACGCATGCTGCATGTGTGAATGCAGAACACAAACACTGGGCCTTTGGTAACATCTGGGAATAGAGACACTCCAGAAAAACAAAAGAATTTACTCTCATTGTACATTAGGAAAGCAAATGAAAATCAATTTCAAGTCAAGCAGGAAATGAAGAATAGTATATACACAGGAAAGATGATCCCTAGCTGACCTTTTCCTGAGCAGATCTAATCTCCTACTTTTTCTTCTACATCTTAAAAAAACCCCAAACTTAGTTTGTTAGAATCTCTCCTACAGGCAAAATCTCCTTGTACACTCCAGAGACACTCTATTCTGCCTTCTCTGCTCCCAGGCCAAACATATCTTGCACCGCTTTCCTCACCTGCTGCTGCTCCCACATCACTGCTCATGGTATATTTTTCTCTCCCTTTACCTTTCTAAGGCTCCATTCCCTTATACCCCCACATGCTTCTACCTTTGTTCTTCCCTGTCACCTCTTCCTACATCTCTTCTGCCATTTTGCCACTATCTTGACTTTGTTCTAACACTACTTTCCCGCACCTACTTTTCCTACCCTTTTCCCATTTTGCCAGTTATTTCCCTATCTCTCTTTTCTATTTTCCCTCCTCCCACACATATGATTTTCATAGACATTTTCTCCCCAGGCTGTTCCCCTTCCACCCATCTCACACTTTCATTGATCCAGATTTCCCTTTCCTGACACTCCCATGCCTTTTTCTGGGTTCATCCCCAGATTGCTTCTTGAACAGCAGAGCCCAAGGTCAGGGCAGTGAAGTGGGACCAGAGTCCCTTTTCCTAGTAAACAGCCATATCCTGCACAGCCATGATGTGGCTGCATCTGGGTGAAGGCTGCCTGGGCCACTGCTGGAAACCCACATACCCTGCTCTGAGCATGCTGGACACTGATCCCCAAGCCAGGGAGGTCCTCTTTTACATACCAGTAGCTTCCCGGTACAATTGCCCTTCCGTCTAGGACAATACTTTAATGTCATTTCATAACCTTTTACTTTACCACCTGCAAGGCTCAATCATTTGTATTTGCTTTAATTGAATTCCCCATTAACTTCTTTTCCTCACAGTCAATACAGATTTATTTCTATCTTTCTTTTCTCTGCCTCCAATATTCCTTTTTTTGTGTCATCTCCCATTCGTCATATCATTTAGTGATGGGCTTTGCCCCCTGACCCTTCCCTGTACCTTTTAAAGTGCTACCATATATTGTCTATAATGGGTTGACCAGATGTGAACTCCATATTTTAAGCAGAATGATATCATAGCTTCCTCAGACCTCTCCTTTCTCCCAGCCAGGGACAGCCTTTTTTCATCTCCCAGTCATTTTGAGAGGAGCCAGCTACAGTGTCAAAATCCTGTCGAGAGGCTCCTTCTTTGTATGGTTTTATCTTTGCCTGTATTTTATAGTTCCTGAGCCTGGCTCCTGCTCCCAACACAAGGATGGCATTTGCCCTATCAGGGAGGTGGGAGGGGTGAGGGAGGAGTGGGGGAGGGGACAGTTTTAAGCAGCAGCTTAGAAACCCTGCATCTCAGCCTTCATGAAAGGAAAAATAGAAGTGGGGAAACACAAAAAGCAAATGCTGAAATGCAGGAGGAAATCCTTCAGATGAGTTTAACCATCAGTTCAATCTAGCGAAAGCCAGAGAGGGAGAGAGCAGAAAGGTATAAACAGTATTTAAGATTGTGAAAGATATGCCTTGGCTCTGAACTGCTCTCTTCTGTTTTAAATATAAACTCTTGAAAGGTTTTAAAAGATTTTTTTTCTGTTCTTTCCAAACAGCATCACATATTTCAGTCTAGTCAGGAATGTACCACAGCCCTTATCTTCCCTGCAGTTTGAGCCTGCATGCATCTATCTAAAGATAAGAGTCTCCTGTGATAGATTAAGACTTTCCAGCTCTGGCTGCTGTGATTTACTCTGGGATTACAGCACCAGCCTATCCCTTTTAGCTCCATTGCCCATCCAGACATGCAGCACAATGAAAATATGATGTCACCCCTTAGCAGATGTTTCTGTACCGTGTCAGCACCACTCTCTGGTGCATGCATCTGCCCCCTACACAGCTGGGCAAGGACCAGGCCTTTTCCACACCAGCCCAGGGTTTGCCAGGGTTTGGCTGGACAAGGAAGACAGTACGGGGAGTGACATCTGGTTTGTGGCAGCAGAGTCAAGATGCTCGCTGCCTGCCAAGGCAGAGTGGCATGGAGACACTTCCCCAGGGAGTCTCAGCATCCCTGAGGCTGCTGCAGAGAGGCAGCAAGAGAGCAGGCAGCCCAGGGCATCCGCCAATAGCGGGCCAGGGCTGTCACGCCTGTGGTTTTTAGTCTATGGGAGAACATTTGCATGGGTTATAGGAACACACAGTTACATCCACAGGGGAAAAAAGGGAGGCTTAATAGTCAGTCAGAACAGGAAAATGTAAATATGCGTAATTCACTTGTGAATGCAGATATTATGAACACTGAAACTATGGTCACACTATGGAGATAAAACCTGAAATGAATTCTCCAGGGTTTAGTCTGAGGCTTTACTGCACCATGTATCATCTAGCTGTGCCCTAGCTGCTAAAAAATATTTTGCAGTAACTGAAATGCTGAGCCCCCCAAGGAGAAGCTGCCAGTCAGTTAACATCAAGAATCTAAATTTTTTTAGAGAATTTTCCAAAATCCAATGTTGTCCTGATTAGGTCTTCAGCATAAGCAATTTTTTTTTTCATTATTTAAACAATTTCCCTTGAGTGTTTGCAACCCAAACAACAGCCACATTGTGCTTAATGCAGTAGAACTAGGGAATGAGACCAGCTGGGAACAGATCAACGGGGTTTTATTGTCCAAACTGAATAAAAAGATAGAGTAAATTCAAATGCTAGCTGCTGACAAATATATTAGCTTTAATAATAAAAGATGCTCGTGTGAATAAATAACCCATTGAGGAATTTTTTCCATTTTCAAAGTGCTTGGGGAGGATTGAGTAAATGTACTTTGTTACAATAGAGAGGTTTTAGTCCTATGTTACAGCACAGGCAAATTGTTTAGGCACACGCAGGAGTGAAGGCAAAGGGATTTCAATGACACAGGGATCTAGGCTGTAGTAAAAGTCTTCCTTTGGTCTCTTCCACCTGATTTCAGACCTGCTCCTCCTCTCTCTTCCCTTCTCCCTTGCCTTTATGTTATACCAAAGTGTACATCATGAAAAGAAGATTTATCAGGGTTGTATAGTTTTGTGTCTTAGCACAGCAATGGTTCTGCGATGGCAGAGGGAGATGGGAGAGGCTGCGATCGATCTTTTCTGTTTCCAGCTTCTAGCAGGAGCTAGAGGGGTTTTTCTGTCAAGGTAGTTTATAATGCACTCTGTATCCCTATAAATCAGCATTGATAGAAGTCACAAAAAAGCTGTATACAGAATAGACTAGATGAAAATGACTGTGTTATTTGAAAATTTCAAGGTATTATATACTGGGATTCTCTGCAAATACTTAGTGCATTTCTGTTTTGCTGCCACCATGATTAATGTCCCTTAATTATTTAAAATATATAAATTTAAAATATTTAAAATATATAAAATTGCTTACTACTGGCTTAAAATATTTAGCAGTAATTTTTTTATTGTTTGAAAAACAAATAATTTGAGATACAAGAAGTGAGATGTCTACAGCAAAATGCAGTGACTGCAAAATAAGCTGTGTTTGCTCATTAATAATTATAATAATCTCATCCAGAAATTAGGTAGAATAGTACATATAAAGCGTGAGCCTGTGCACGTGTTTGTATGCAGGTATAAGATCTTTTATAAAGTCTTTGCTTCATTTCTCCCTGCCCAGTGCTGCTGCTCTGCTGAACTTTCTGATATTTCTTCTACCATATAAGTACAACATATATGAGCCCTGAAGTCTTAGTTCCCCTTCACAAAACCTTTCTTTTCCTGTCTTCTCTGCTTCTGCTATCTCTGGCTGACCTCAATCCCAGCAGCTAGGAACTCACCAATTCCCCTTTGTTGAGTCTTTTTATCCTCTCCTCTTTCCATGATCCTACAGAGCAGTTTCCCCCCACATCACTGTGCTGCACCATGCCATGCTGCTGGGGAGCTGGGCTTACCCTGGGACCCCATCCTAGGACTCATCCCCAGCCTCACTCCATTTTCCTTAAATCTGGCTTCTCTGATGAAGACCATCCAGCTACTGCCACCTTTTTGTTTAAGTCACTTCTGTAACCTTTTCTCTTCCATGAAGAAACTCACCATAAAGTACCTGATTCCCTTCCCCAAGCCACCAGTTGCAGCTTATTTTCAGTCAGAGGATGTACTTCTCTTGCCCAGCTGCTGGTGGTGCAACTCCTTGCCTTGCTCAGTGCTGTCCATGGCCAGCACAAAGACCAAACTACATGTCACCACCAACAATTTGCTTCTGGTACTCTCTTAATTGCTTTAATCCCCTGCTTTGCACTCATTTTGCCAACAGATTAATGTTCTTTAGGCAGATGCTGCGTATTACTACTTTCCAAAAGGCATTTTGATGTTCTCTGTATAATTACTGCAAACAAATAAATCCTAAGGAGCTGGGGAGTGCTGTTGATTAAACAGCGGCCAAGACTTTTCAAGGAAAAACAGTGGATGTTTCATTTCCATGGAAATGCCACTGTGCATGGGTTTCCATTTGTTTTGTAGTGAACTGGGAAAGGATAGAAAGAAACAGAAGGTAGATAAAGACAGATAAGGGAGGGATGACGATAAAAGGCTAAAAAAGAGAGCAACATGAGGAATGTGAAAAACTGAGCTGAAAAACTGAAGAACACCCAAGCAAAAATCAGTAATGCCCTGGGAATAAAATTCTGAATCTTGTTTGAAACCTGTCATATTGAAATAGCCTAAATACCAGATTCCCTTTCCCCACTCTCAGCTGTCTCTGCTTCCTGCCATGGAGGTGCAAGCCCAGGTATTGCCATAGGCACCACATACCAGGCAGCCCCAGAAGCAAGGGCTTTCTCATCCAGATTCACGAGCAGAAGTTCCCCTTTCTTCCAAAACCTTTCTTGTTTTACTTAATAAGTGCAAGTGGATCTTGAGGTTCACCTTTTTTCACACTCACATCTTTGAAAAACCAGGTGAGTCATATTGATTTATGCTTGCAGCACTTGCATAGGTTTCCCATCACCAGTTCTGGCTTGTGGCCTGCTCATCTGACTGCTTGAAATACTGGTATATTGGATCACAGGTATTTGGATCAATATTTTAAAAGTTTAGTTGAAAATTCCTGTTTCAACTTTAATTTAAGCTATTTAAAATAAAAGCCTGGACTACTTCAGATATCTCTTAAAGGAATCATATAGCTCTAGGGAAAGGTCTTAACCAGCTAAAACAAAGTTAAAGCTAAACCTGGAGCTAAAACAGAGTAACAATCACATAATTTACCTGACTAGGGCTCTGAAAGTGTCCGTACTTCCTCCACATGACTGCTTGTAAAGCTTGAATTAAATGCATATACCCAGGGGTATTTCTTCTGTACTGGATATGATCTCATCCATCATGCTTCATGCATTTATGCCCATCATTTAATCCACTTTCCTTATGCATACCCTTTGATATGGAGAAATAAAGCATCCTTAAATTTTGTCTCATAGCTTGGCTCTCTTTTCTAACCTCCATGGCTGTAGCCCAGGCAATATCCAGCACTGTGGGTGTCTGTGCCACAGCACTGAGCACATCTTGGGCTGAAGGACAAAAAGGCCTTTGGGCTTTTCCTTAGTCACTGCTGAGAGCAGAGTGCCTGCCCCACCAGGGGTAGCTTTTCAAAAGGGATGAACTTCCTTGCAGTCCCTCAAGTCAGTGAAGGGAAAACAGCTCAGCAGAATGTGGGAAGGAGGATCTCCCTGGGGCTGGCTGCTGAAGAGATGTCTGCTTACAGCTTCATTGCTTAGCATCCACAAAGAGATACAATTTCATAAACTTAAAGGAAAAGGGAGTCTTCATTTGTGAGTTAGCAAACAATAATCTCACAACTTAAAGGTCAGAAAGTTCAATTTATTCAATTCTGCCAATTCTATAGAGTCCAGGCAAAATGCATCACAGCTGAATTTTCTCTCTTCCATCCATCTCTTATTTTTCTTCCTGCCAGGATTTGCTCCTTAGTGTACATTTTATTAGTTTCTTCCAATCTAGCCTGAAAGGGTGTGAATGCTAAAGCCTCTGCTGCCATGCTCATGAAACCCCTCCACAGGAGCACTGGCTGACTCTCTTTTCTTCCAACCCCCTGCCTTTACTTCCTTTGGGCCATCCTAAACCGTTCCTGTCCCTGCTCTGGGCTGCAACATGCAGCTCCAGCTCCAGGTGCCTCTCCTTCAGCTCTGCCACATAGTTACCACCCTGGACACCTCATTTCAGGAAGCCAGTCCTTGGGAAGCTGCTCCAGCTGCAAACAGGACCTCAGCACCAGGGAGGGAGGGAGGAAGGAAGGGAGGGAGGAAGGAAGGGAGGAAGGGAGGAAGGGAGGGAGGGAGGGAGGGGAGGAAGGGAGGGAGGGAGGGAGGAAGGGAGGGAGGGAGGGAGGGAGGGAGGGAGGGAGGGAGGGAGGAAGGAAGGAAGGAAGGAAGGAAGGAAGGAAGGAAGGAAGGAAGGAAGGAAGGAAGGAAGGAAGGAAGGAAGGAAGGAAGGAAGGAAGGAAGGAAGGAAGGAAGGAAGGAAGGAAGGAAGGAAGGAAGGAAGGAAGGAAGGAAGGAAGGAAGGAAGGAAGGAAGGAAGGAAGGAAGGAAGGAAGGAAGGAAGGAAGGAAGGAAGGAAGGAAGGAAGGAAGGAAGGAAGGAAGGAAGGAAGGAAGGAAGGAAGGAAGGAAGGAAGGAAGGAAGGAAGGAAGGAAGGAAGGAAGGAAGGAAGGAAGGAAGGAAGGAAGGAAGGAAGGAAGGAAGGAAGGAAGGAAGGAAGGAAGGAAGGAAGGAAGGAAGGAAGGAAGGAAGGAAGGAAGGAAGGAAGGAAGGAAGGAAGGAAGGAAGGAAGGAAGGAAGGAAGGAAGGAAGGAAGGAAGGAAGGAAGGAAGGAAGGAAGGAAGGAAGGAAGGAAGGAAGGAAGGAAGGAAGGAAGGAAGGAAGGAAGGAAGGAAGGAAGGAAGGAAGGAAGGAAGGAAGGAAGGAAGGAAGGAAGGAAGGAAGGAAGGAAGGAAGGAAGGAAGGGAAGGCCATCCCAGCCTTTCTCAACTGTACTGCAGGCTATGCCATCAATCCAAAAGCCCCAAAGACCAAATAAACTTTTTATATTATACTTTGTTGTGGCTGGATGTCTCTGCTCCCTCTTTAAGAGTGACCTTAATGTTTTATTTATTGTTTAAAGGATAATGATCATGGTAGAGGAATATATGAGGCAATAAATGGCCTTTGCAGGTAATTAAATGCTGAAGCTATTGATAGCCATAAAAGCCATTTATTCTGAGTGTGCTGAGAAGCCAGGAGCACTGTTCCTCATAGCATGCAACAAGACAAGATTAAAGAAGCCATGGTACTAGAAAGGGGAGAGACAACATTTTTCTTACCCTCTCAGGGCTTGAAATTTCTGAGCTGCTGTTTATTTGGTGCTTGCAACAGAAAATATTGATTGTAATAATATGTGTTTTTTTATGATATTATTTTTTTTCCCTAGCTGTTTTAGAAGGGCTTTGCACATGTTGGCAAGAATTATTGCCCTCCTTTGACACATACTCAAATAAAGGCACAGCAGGGAAGAGTGGCTTGCCTACATAGTCAATGGGAAAATCTCTTATAAAAATCCAGTTCCCAGGCCAGTGTCTTGCCTACTTAGTCACACTCCTATTGTGCATTGCTATTGTGCTTGTCATACCAGCTTTTGTGGATAGGAAGAGCCCACCTTACTACAGACAGAGGCACTAGCATCCTGCTGTGCTTCTGCTCCATATAGATCCCTACTTCCAGCCAGTGCCACAAGAAGAGAAGCTGCTCTGCTCTCCTGCGGTCAGTGGTAGGGAACTCCATATGGTTCCAAATTTGAGTTGGCCATGGGGAGAACAGCAAGGCTAGGGACCTTATTCACAGACCTTCCCATCTTCCCCTGTGATATGAATAATACAGGGTGGCCACTGAAATTCTTGCATAAAATTTTGCTGCAGCCACAGACAGCCAAGCTCTATGTGGAGATATCAACTGTCTAACAGAACAAAATAGCCAAAACCCAAGGTTTGGGACAGAAAGAGCAAGGAAAGAATTGACTGAAAAGGAAAGTGGATGTTTATCAAACTTAATGCTTCCCACATCAGAGAAATTTCTTCCATTTCTGTGCCTACCATCAGGTTAGCCAGAAGTTTTTTAGCAAACATGGTTTCCTCTGAAGAATAATCTAATATCTCATAGGTGCATGTCAACAGTATGTAGATGTCCTAAATGCACCTTTCACATGCTCCCATCCTCCATTAGCTGAGCATGAGACAAATGAAATCTGAACACAGAATGAAGGCACTTTACAGGATCTCTGTTGCCTTCCCATCATTTAGCCCCTGCCCCATTCTACAGGGTTTTCTGCACAGGTCACCCAGGTCTTGCCATCATTTTAGCTCAAACTGCTCTGCCGCTCCCATGGAAAATTTTGGGGTGCAGGTTCAGAGGTGCTTTGAACCCAGGTGCTGTGGTGGCAGGTAACATCTCAGGATTTGCTGTAATGCAGACCAGAAGCTGGGCATTTCCCAGAAGACCTGGGAATCACCCCACAGCTGTTCCCCAGAAATCAGTCTCAGGAGCCAGAAAGTCCCTTCACAGCTGAGAAAGAGCCCTGGAGAATGTCCCATGTGAGGCATGAGACAGGTGAGGGGCCTTGGCAAGGCAGGCAGAGCGTGGGGTTCAGGTGCAAGGAGGGTAATGCATAGCCAACAAGGCTCATTGCAGAGGCCAGCTCTAGGCACAGCCTGATGAGTGTGCACTTCCTAGGCATGTAAAACATAGTTGTAAGTGATATATGCATATGTCAACAAATCCCACCTGGCCTGTACACAGCCATTAGCATCTGGCAGCTTGCTGTGAGCGCAGGTGAGTTATGGTTTAGGGGCATGTGCTTTGGGGCAAGGTTAAAAGGTGACTCCTGTGTGGGGTAAGTGGATTAATATGACTGGACACGATGCCGGCTTCTCCTCTCCCTTCTGACAGTGTAAATCAAGAGTAACTGCACCAAAGTCAATACATGGATTAGATTCATTGGTGCAAAGGGGCTGAAAAGCACATGATTTTCAAAGAAAGGACATCTTGATTACAAGATGGGGAACAGAAACAATGAAAAATGTGGCTGCTTTGCGTGGCTTCCTGTGGTGCTTTTTTATGGCCCTGCTCCTTCCATGCGAGCTTTATCCCAACAGGTGCCTTCACAGACCCGTCTGCAGCAGAGCTCCTACGGCCCTCCTTGTCACTGCACTGTGGGGAAACCCTGTCTGTGCTCTGTGCAGCAGAGGAACCCCCATGCTCACCTTGCTGCAGAGAAATGCTGGCTCCTGGGGGGATGGAAGGAGATTTAGGCAATGCAGCACGAAAAATACACTCAGTGCCTCAATCCAACCTAGCCTCAAACACTTCCAGGGATGGAGCACTCACAGCTTCATCTGGGCAACCTCTTTCAGTCCCTCACCCACTCTCACAGTAAAGAATTTCTTCCTCATGGCTAATCTAAACCTACCTGACTAGCCCAGGCTGCCCAGCCCATGCTGCTTCTGAGGGCCTATTGATTGCACACACACACACACCCCCACAGTGAGAGACCCAGGAAAGAAGCCTTGCCTACACCCACATCTCTTGTCTAGTCTGAGGGAAAATTAATGTTTAGCCCAACCTTAGTGTGTCTGGGGAGATCCAGTGAGGATGGTGTCAGGGACGGCTGCGTTGGAATTTTGTGGGGATGGAGATGCTCAGAGTGTAACAGTAACTGTAAAAACTCTGGTTTTGTGGAATTGCCTTCTCTCACACACAGCCCTGCCGTGAGAAAGTAAATGCAAATGTACATGCAAATTAAAATGCAAATGCAAACGCAAATGCCAGGCCTCCTGGGCTGCACTCGCTCAGTGCTACAGAAATCCTTTGACCTCTCAGAAGCATTCAGCTTGCTGAGAATGTCCTAGTGGAGAGGAAAAAAAAATACTGCTTTTCAGTCTGTGCTCCTACCTGTCTTCCCCTATGTGTTATAGAGTGGCAGTTGGATTTCTTTGTGCAAAAAGATGATTTTTACACTGTGTGCACAGCCCTCTCCCAGCTTTGGTGAGCAAAGCACACACTGAGGGTATTCTTGGTGAACAAGTGATTCAAAAAACGCGATTGTGGACACTAAAACATCTTTCTCTCATCTGCCAGCATGTATCTGCCATTAAATTGAATGCATGAAAGACAGTGTTCTCCCCAAACACCCACAGCGTTGTTAATAGAAGAAAAGGAAAAATAATTTAAGTCAGGAGAAAGACTGCAGGTGAAATGAAGGCTCATGCCCATAATTTACATCTTTCTTTTTTTCTAAACTAGCTTTTGCAATGCCACAGTAAGGCCCCAGGGCAGCTTTCCAGCCTCTGATTGCGGATGGGGCTGCAGGCGTGTCCCAGCTCCGTGGGGGCTGTGCGGGGCCAGCACCCTGTCCCAGAATACAAACGAGAAGGAAGCTCAGAACAACCATCCATCTGGGAGCTCAGTGCTGCCCAGGGCAGGTGCTCCTCAGGATCACCACCATCCTCACATGCATCTGCCTCACACCACAGCTCCTCCAGGCTTTGCCCCACATGGTCAAGCACTTAAGACAAGGACCTTGCTGGTCCTGGAGGGTTTTAAGCAAGGAGAAACATCGCTGCAAGTAGCAAAGTAAATCACTTAGCAGTTACAGCTCATAAAATACCTAAGGGTGGAGGTGGCAGATTGGGATCCAGCCTGTCTGAGCTACAGCTAATAATAATTACCTTAGGTTTGTGCTACCATAACATGCTGGCCCAAAATTTCTCTGCGATGCACCTCAACACAGTGGTTCTCACTCAAACACCTCCTCTATAGGCACTGGGAAAATACCACAGGTAAGCTCACTGCCTCCCTCTGGAAGAGTCTGACAGGGGCCTGCAGTTCCCTGTCATACACAGCACAGCACCAAAAGGAGACAGGTATTTCTTCAGCTTGATTACATCTTGAGCCGAGGGTGATCAAGCAGCCTACCTGCCTCCATCCGCCTGTTTTCATACCCCTCGGGGCTTTCCGGCACGGCGCTGTACTGCTGGAAAGGCTGGTTGCTGAAGAGATTGTCACACAGGAGGCTGCGACAGAGCTTCTTCAGGAAGCGCAGGACGTACCCGATGCTGTTCACCACCAGCAGGCTCTGGAGATGCTGCTTCCCCTCAAAAGAAGCTGAAACTGGAAAGCAAAACAGGAGCAATTCAATATCTGTGGATGCATGGCAGAAGGGAGAATGAGAGCAGGGGAAATAATTTTACTCAAGTATTTGCATGTCTTAAAATATTTTGCAAAATTACCCTGCCTGAGGCACATAACAAACTGGAGGAGCTTAAGGAGCTGAGTCTGTGTGATCCAGATCACCTTCCCCCTGAAGAGCTGAAAGATGCTGACTGGCATGGCCAGCAGTGCAAGATTTTCTAACATATTCATCCACCTGAAAATTGTGTTGTGTGATTAGAAGGAGGCAATCATGATACCCTGGTCTAAGGAAGGGGAAAGAAAGTGATGTGCAGTGATCACCAATGGTGATGGGTAGGCTGACTTCAGCAGTACCCAAGGTTTTAAAAGATAATGGGGACATAAGAATTAAAGGCATGGTTGTGAATGAATGAAAGGTACCAGGATTGTACTGAAGAGAGAGGTAACAGCTTCATCATTGATTTTTAGTTACTGAGATAACTGCACTTATAGGCAAGGGAATGTTGTGGTCCATCCAGAATTCAGTAAAGTATGAGAAATCTTCCATTAAATTGGAAATGATTGCATATGAGAGGTGGGTCAAGAAATGGCAACAGGGTCTGCTGGCAGGAGACCCCAAGTTCCAGAGAGAAACCAGCAGCAGTCTGTGCTGGCACAAAGAGATTTTGTGGATGCTGTAATCATCATGGCAGACATCATCAATGGAGAAAAGGCGTGGGAGATTGCACAGAAAGGATTGACCGATTTTGTCTTCCATGATAGTAAAAATGAGTAAAAAAAGTCTGGAAAATAAACACATAAAATGTTTAGAAATCCACAACTCTTTGAAGAGGCTCAAAACAACCTGGTGGGACAAGAAATGATAATGCAAGCTTACCAGATGCCCATAAAACAGTAAGGTGATGCAGTCATGAAAAACTCAAATATATTTCCAGAAGGTGTGGAACAAAACACTTCCCAGAGAGAAAATGAAGTATTAAATCTGCTATACAAAGTTCTGGAGGAACCTGATATGGATTGATGGGCATCATTCTGGTCATACAGGCTGAAGAAGGGTGAATTCACACTTCCAGAAGTGCACAGGCAGACCGTGTTGATGTTTGGGGAACGGAAATTTTCCCTGTGGCACTGCAGCCACCACTATCCTGCTGTGTGGGACTGTGGCAAGACACTTGCACTCCTTCCACTGATGCAGTGATCTTCTTAACCTGAAAGGAACTGTGTATTTCAGCCTAGCAGGATGAGGGTGTCTCTCTTAGAAATACATCTAAGAGTAAGAACAGGGCAATTAAAATTCCTGTGTAAACCTGTCAGGGGCCATACTTAGCCAGGAATCAAAAAAAGAGCATAAGGTCCCAACCACGGAGGGGTGGAGGGGTCAAAACAGACCCACCAAGATCAGTTGTAGCAAGGCACGTTCAATTTCAACAGGTTTGCAGGGAGGACAGCATGGTATGGCTGCCTGAACTCTTCCACCTGGAAGGTTCTTTCGAAATCCTACCTTCTCCCATCACTACTAACAAGAAAAAATTGCAACATTAGACTTATAATTTTGGGGATAACTTCAGAGATTTCCTGTTGGCCTGAGCTGCTGTGAGGGATCATGCTTCACAGCTGGTTGAGCATCTGTGAGCGAAGCCATGGGAAGATTGGAAAGCCCCTGACAAAACTCATCTGCACTGCTGGGAGTGAGGTGCAATTGCAGAGCCACGCCATGACTAGGAGGCCATTCACCCCTCTTTGATGAATCGAAGAACCATGAAATTGGGAGAAATGTTGACCAGGTGCTTTTAGTACAGGTGAAGCTGAAGCTCAGCCAGCTCAGAGGAGCTAAGACCAAGGATTTTGGCAGGCTTGGTGCATAATATGACTCTCCTGATTATAATGAAAATCATATATGCAGCACAGAACTAGGCAAAAATGAAACTTTGCACTGAATTAATTCGGTCTTGTGTTTCTGTTAACAAGTCTGAGAGTATTTTTGGTGTCCCTTAGGGAAGGCGCACCTGTGATTACAGAGAACTTGGGGAGAGGGAAGAAGCGAGATTTATATGCTGCACAGAGGGCCAGAGCTTGGGCTCCCACACAGGAAGGTCCCAGTGGCACAGCTGAGCATCTGCAGTCCCTGCAAAACTGATTGGACTTGCAGTCCTTGGCTTTGTGTTCGTGCCTGACTCATCTGCAGCAGCTCATTGGAGAGTGCTGTTCCCATGTTCCCATCATTGCTTCATTCCCACTGCATCCCCATATGCCAAAAAATTGTTGTGACACAAAACTCTTGCTGTGATAGAAGAAAAGTTCACGTTCACACTGAGAACCAGGCGAGAGGATTTGTTGTGGGACATGGGAGGTTCATCAGGACACAGCAAAAAGTGCCACTGCGGGAAGACGAGGAGCTGCTGGGAAGTTCCCCTTGGTCTTTGATTCTCTCTGATGTATTTGTGTAGACTGTGTGCAGTCCTGCTGCATGGGGAATTGCCATGGGACTTTTGCAATTCCTGCAGCGGAGAGCAGGTTTGCCTCATGAACTGCAGGCAGGGGACACACCAACCGCTAAACTCCATAAAAGTTGTCCTTTCGTGAAACACAGAATCATAGAGTTATAGAAAGATTTTGGCTGGAAGGGACCTTTACAGGTCACTTAGTCCAACCCTCCTGCAATGACCAGGGACATCTTCAGCTAGCTCAGATTGCTCCAATACCCGTCCAACCTGACCTTGAATATATCTGAGTTTGGGGTATCCACCACTTCTCTGGGCAACCTGTTCCAGAGTTTTTGCCACCCTCATCACATGAGGCATGCATGTGTACTTGTGGTGATAATGTGAGTCATGGGCAGCTGGCGTTGCTGCCCATGCTTGAACAGCTGCATGAAAACAGCTGTCAGCCCTGGCCTCAGCACTGTTCCAAAGAGTGGCAAGAGGCAGACTCTAGGGTGCTTGTTCCTCACCTGAATCACCACTGCAATACCCCTTACCAGCATTCTTTCATCTGACACCGAGGTAATTCCTGCAGCAGCTCATTTTGCAAAGGCGTAAGTGATATTCAAAGCTGGCTGCCATCCCACTGATGGGAACGGGACATCCAGAGCAGTCAGGGTTAGGGAACATGTTAAGACTTCAAGCATTTCCCTAGTGCCACAAACCCCTTACAAGGATGCTTTACCTGACACCATCTCGCCTCCATAGCCCTGTCTGATGAGGGAGAAGACCACCTTTTGCTGGAGTGCACAGTCGATGCAGGCTTGCACTGCTTGCTGCAGGGCTGCCGACGGCCGCTCCGGGCCAAAGTGCTCTGGCAGCTGCTGCACCTTTTTTCTGTCAAGGTACGGCCCCAGGTTCGCTTGTTTGTTGACATAAATGCAGACTGTAGACATAAAATCCAAACAAGATTATTACAAAACAGGCCTGGGAGCATCCTAGGAAATGCTAACATTCTACATTCCTATTCATTTCCCAAGTTCTTCCTTCACTGGTGAATTGCTGGCATTTGTGATGGCAGAGCCAAGTCTTCCTTGCACTAATGACCCATTGCCAGAGCAAAGAAAGCCAAGTTTGGGTCTAGCTCAGTGTCACAGGCTAGGATAAGCTACACACATCTAAAAAAGCTCCTATATGTGCCTAGGGTCTGCTGTCTTGAGTCTACCTTGTCCATGCAACTTGTGACCAGAAAAATGTTCTGGGAGTGCAGAACAGTGACTAGCAGCAGTGACTTCACAGCAAGGAGGGAATGCCAGCCTGAGGTGTGTTTTCAGATTGTTTATTTTTTTTTTTCCCTCTGTTTTTAGCCTGGTTCGTTGAGAGCTGCTGTGAGAAGCACTGCTCTGAGATGACTTTCAGAAAGCCTTTGGATCCTTGCTTCTTCTAACTCAGCTGTAATTTCTGGAGGGTTATGCTGCACAGTGCCATGGCAGAAATCTGGTCTTTGGGAGCTTCCTAACCCTCCATGTCCAACCTAACACTCTACAAACTACATCAAGTTGAGGGAAACTTGTACATGGTGTGCAGTGCTATATTTTGGGACTGCAACAATGTGACTGCGCTGCACAGGGGTCCCTGAGGGAGTCCACCCCAGCCTCTCCACAGCCAAGCTCTCCATGCCTCCTCTCATAAGCTGCAAAGACAGTTTTTCTACATGCCATCAGGCCTGCCAGCAATAGCCCAAAAAAATGAGTGTTCTCCTCACTACCATGAACTTATTTTAAGCTTGGCTGAGGCTAACTGCATCTCAGGGGAAGCAGGGATAGCTCTGGGTAACTAAGGGCAACTAAGACACAGCCTAAAGTCAGGCTAAAGTGAGACATATTATAATAGCTGGCTGAGTGTGCTTGAGCTGTCATCTCTCAAACAATATAACATTATCTTCTGACAGAAATCAGATATGTGACAAAAAAAACCCATCAAGCAGAGTAGAGGACATGATGACAGCTGTATAAAGTTGGAAATAATTTACAGTTTGCACCACCATAATGAAAATCTAGTGCAACTGTCACAGTGCACTCTGCTACCCTACCTTGCAGGGACCAGCAGAAGGGGCTCAACCAGGGTAAACAGGAGGATAATAGCAATCATACTTATCATTACACTGCTTCACACCTCCCAAGTGTCAAACAAACAAAGGGATAGTGCACTGAAAATACATCAATAGTATGTAGGAATTGCAGGGGGATGTCAGAGTGCAGCTTTCCGAGAGTGCCACACCTTGACAAATCTGCAGAATGTGGCTTCTGTGTGACAATCCACTGGTTTTGTCGGGGCTCAGCTGTGGGAAGGACTCTGCAGCTTGCAGGCAATGTGCTGAGTCCCCCACTGCAGAGCCAGGGTCCCTACAGTCCTTCTGAAGCAGAGAGGGAGGTGAAAGCTGGCTTGAGCTTCCCTTCACCTCTTGCCAGCCCCGCTCTGGTGGGAACCTGCACACACTGTTGGGAGGGTGCTGGGAGGAAAGGTGCCAGTGGCATGAGGATGGGCAGACAATGGTGTGGGGCACTGCCTGAAATTACCCTTTCAACCCCTGCCTTTGCAGTCACCCTGGTGATATGGCAGGGCTGGTGGACTGTGCCTCCCTGTCCCACTCCAAAAGCAGCCCTGGGCACAACCTGTCAGGGCACTTCCATCCACTCAGCTGGTGTTTGCCAAGTGCTTTGCAGACTTTGTGTGTGAAGGGATAAACGAGAATAAAATATATTATTGTCATTGTTGCTGGGTTTAGTATCATTCTGCCACCAGAGCAGATGGAAAACTTCTCCTCTGTGCATCCCAGCTAAGAAATAATGGGATTTGTGTGTTGTGTTTAGATTCTAATGTTATTTAATCCATTTCTCTGCTGAAATCTCAGGGTAAATCAGCTGTCTTGTTGATTTTATTCTCATTTACATCAGTCTAAAAGCCTTGACCTATTTTACTTCTGGTAATATAAACAAAAAGAAGGAGTAAGGCTGTGTTTTCTGACTACATTTGGAAATGACCATGCCTGCTGCTGTGATAAGGCATTGGGGTTTTTGTGCTGGTAGCCCTGCCAACAGGCAGACCATGGTTCCTCCATTCTTCTCCCCACAGCTGTAACAGATGCTTCACGTTCACACAGGGATTTAGGTTGGTCATTGCAACATATTAGCTGGGGTGAAAATGTTAGGTATAAAATGGAGCATTTATGGGGTTTTGATGTTCACATTTCAAGAGCAATGGGACTGACATCTCCACTAAACTCAACACATGGCAGTCAAAATACAATCTTGCAGGATAACTCTGCTCCTTGTCACTGGTCTCTAGACCAATCTGCAAACACCCCATTTCCATGAGCTCCCCTTGTTCTGGAAAGCCCAGCATCTGGCTGTGACATCTGGCTGTCGTCTCGTGGCTCCTGCTCACCCCTGGGTCAAGGAGCACTTGAGGCTGAGTACCTGTGAGAGCCTGTGGGGTGTCCGAGTTGGGTACCGTAGCTGCATCCTGGGGGATTGAGCTAATATCCGGCTCCGGCGTGCTTCTCGGCGGAGAGATTGCTAAAGGAGTCATCAGGACACGAGATTTCAGCTGCAAAAAATAATGAAAGTATACACAAGATATTCCAATTTTATGCTATGTATGTCACGCCCCATGAACTCCCCCTCATTAGCAATCTGCTATTGCATCACTTTCTCCAGGCCAGAAGATTCATCCTGATCCCACAAGGATACTGGAGCCTGAAGCCTGACTGATTTGCTGCAGACAGCAACGCCTTAAGCTACAGGATGCAAATATTATGCCACCCACTGGGTAGTTATTTACACCTGAGCAAATTGAGCCTAACACTCCAACAAATCAGTGAAATGGCATTTTACGACCCATTTCATGTGGGTGTAAACAATGCTTCACAACTCAGAAACATGGGGTCTTTAACTGCATCATAATTTAGGGCTAAATTCTGCTCTTGGTTGCAGGGCTGTAAATCTTGTATAAATCCAGTGGCACCAAGAGGCCACTCTGGGCTGACACCCATGTAAATAAGCTCACACTGTGGTCTGGTCCAGATTGTATTATTGCCAGCTAGTAAATACAAACTGCTGCACTGTTGCACCCAGTGATCTTTGCTACCTGCAGCCCAGCTTGGAGAAGAGAAGCAGGATGTGAATTTACGGTGCAATATCACTATGTCTTTATGCTGCCGGTACCTGGCAACATCTCACCAGTCAAATGATGATCAGGTGCTCATATTTAAAAAGGACTGATGTGATGGATGTGACCTGAAGGTACCATTCTTGTTTTTCCTTTTGCTAAGAAGAGAAGTAGGGGGAAAGCAGAAAGCCAAGCACACAGCTTGCTGGTTTATATATTTACATATCCTACCCCAAAATGTTCTTCTGACAGGTATTTATTTCCTTTTGTTGTTTTTCAGTGAACAATGTACAAAGTATATTTTAGGTGGACATGAAGTCAGACAAGTGCCTACAAACCAAACCTTGAGCAATCCCTGATGAAGAGTAGAAGTTGTTTTGGATGAAGATTTTTGTTGTCCCTGACTCTGAATTACAAATGTCTAAAATAATTGTCACTGTTTCAGCATAATGGCAAAACCAGAAAGCTGGGGAAAGGAGAGGGAAGTATGTAGGACTAAGGGACATCTAAGTGACTTTTTACCTCCCCTGGGACAATGAGTTTTTATCTCCCCCTTTTGTTTTCAGTCTGAAAAAGGGAAAAAAAAATCAAAAAGTGCACCTGAGACAAGCTGTGGATTTGACCTTCTGCCGTATGGCTGTTGTAGAGTATGAGAGACCCTGAGCTGGCCTCTGGTTAATGCCATTTCTCACTTGCCTTTGTTGTCCTGTTTTTGTAGAGTTGTATGGCCTTCAGATTGGGATCAAGAATGACCAGCAACAAAGTGTTGTCAGTTTGTTTTCACAGAATCACTGACAATGCTGAGCTGGAAAGGACCAACAAGGATCATCAAGGCCCTGCACAGGACCATCCCCAAGAGTCACACCCTGTGCCTGAGAGCATTGTCCAAATCCTTTTGAACTCTCTCAGGCTTGGTGCTGTGATCACTTCCCTGGGGAGCCTGCTCCAGTGCCCAACCACCCTCTGGGTGAAGAACCTTTTCCTAATATCCAACCTAACTCTTCTCTGACACAACTTCAGGCTATTCCCTCAGGTCCTGTTGCTGCTCACCACAGAGAAGAGATCAGTATTTGCCCCTCCTTTTCCCATCATGAGGAAGTTGCAGACTTCAATGAGGTCCCCCTCAGTCTCCTCCAGGCTGAACAGACCAAGTGACCTCAGCTGCTCCTCATATGGCTTCACCTCAAGGCCCTTCACCATCTTTGTTGTCCTCCTTTAGATGCTCTTGAATAGTTTACTATCTTTCTTATATTGTGGCGCTCAAAACTGCCCCCAGCACTCGAGATGAGTCCACCCCAGTGCAGAGCAGAGCAGAGCAGAGCAGGACAATCTCCCTTGCCTGGCTGGCAATGCTGAGCCTGATACCCCCAGGACACCACTGGCCCTCCTGGCTGCCAGGGCACTGCTGGCTCACATTCCACCTGCCACTGACCAGCACCTCCAGGTCCCTTTCCACAGCACTGCTTTCCAGCCTCTCATTGCCCAGTCTGTGTATCCATGCCAGGTGCAGAATCAGGCACTTTCCCTCCTTGAACTTCATATGGTTGGTGATTTCCCAGTCCTCTGATTTGTCAAGGTCTCTGTGCTGGGCCTCCCTGCCCTCAAGGGAATCAACAGCTCCTCCCAGTTTTGTATCATCTGTGACCTCGCTTAGTATCCCTTCCAGTCCTGCATCCAAGTCATTTATGAAGATGTTGAAGAGCACAGGGCTGAAGATGGAGCCCTGGGGAACCCCATCAGTGACAGGTCACCAGTCCAATGTCACCCCATTCCCTAAAACCCTTTGTGCCTGAGTGGTGAGCCAGTTGCTCACCCATGGCATGATGTGTTTATCCAGCTGTGTGCCTGACATTTTGTCCAGAAGGATACTGTGAGAGACAATATCAAAATCTTTACTGAATGGGAAGAGAACAGAGTTTCAAAAATCAAGGTCTCCATCCAGTTTGGGATTTATTCCATGTAAGAAGGTGAGAAGCAGAATGATTTATTACATTCTATAGCAATATGTCAATTATTCACTTTTCTGTGGCAAAGTGGGCTGGCAAAGTGAAACTTTGGGTGAGTCCCTATGTTAGGCCTCTGGGTTTGTTTTTGATCACATATGTATATATACACATATACAAAGAATATATATATATACATATGTGCATTTGTACACACTCTATATTTATTATATAAAATAGATATATTTATAGAGAGATGTGCAGATCTAGAATCACAAAACCATTTAGGTTGGAAAAGACTGCTAAGATCATCGAGTCCAATCATTCCCTAACATTGCCAGGACTACTATACCATGTCCCTAAACACCTACATTTCTTTTGAACACTTCCAGGGACATGATTCCACCATTTCCTTTGTTCCAATGCTTGAACACCCTTTTAGTGAAGAAATTTTTCCAAATATACCATCTACACCTCCCCTAGCACAACTTGAGGCCATTTCCCTTTTCCCTGTTGCTGGTTGTCAGGGAGAAGAGACCGACCCCACTGGCTACACCCTCGTGTCAGGTGGCTGTAGAGATTGAAAAGGTCTCCCCCAGACCTCCTTTTCTCCAGGCTAAACAACCCCAGCTCCCTCAACTGCTCCTCATAATAGTCCTCCAGACTCTTCACTGGCTTTGCTGTCCTCCTCTGGACAGGTTCTAGCAATACTTGTATTCTCTCACTCTTACATTTCTCTATATAGATATTATTTTTGAGACAGTACACCTGACAAATTCTGCTTCACTTGTGTGTTGGCTCCTTAATATCCTTACTGACTCACATTCCTCTGGTCTCAACAGAGGCACAAAAGTCCCGTCTTCAGCCCCTGAGCCTCGTGAGTGTGTGCTGCCCCACCAACACTGTGCAGTGCCTCACCAGCATCATCAGACATTTTCCCCTCCTAGATCTTGGAGGCCCAGTGCCAGGGCTCACCCCCAGATTGGGGTGACCCCAAAAGATGGAAGAGTCTCTCCTCCAACCTGTGCCTTCAAAGAAAGACTCAGTAGTCTTCAGTCGGTCTCAAGTTAGTTTATTGTATGTTATATAAAAGATTTTCTTCCTGAACTGCTGCGGTTCTTTCAGCAGGTCGGACAAAGGTACACACACATACACTGACACACTCTCTCTGACACACTTGGACTCTGCCAGGGGGCTGGTGCCATCTTTTATATCACACATTACGTGTTAAATGTTTATAGTTTTTCCCCAATGCCTATTACCTATACTGAATGGTGACTTTCTACTCTAAACCAATCTGTGAGTGCCAACATCACCAAGAACATGGAGGTTAGGAAGGAGAAAGAAGGAGGACAAGGCACACCCAAATCCCTTCATCTTAGAACTTCTGACCCTCATGTACAAAACTCAGACCCCTCTGTACAAGGCCTAAACCCCCCCTGTACAGCACTCAAAGATTCTTCCCTTCACTTTGTGACTACTTCTACTATAATATCTAAACTTTTGTGATTTCTTGTTCTTCCTGCAAGGTTGATAAATTGTTCCATGGATCAGATTCAAAGCCACAGGGGTTTCCAGCTGCATGCCAGCGTCTCAAATGCTTCTGACCTGGGCCCAGAACATCCAAGAGTGTCCAAGGGACATTCTGGGTTCCGACAGCCCAGGCAGGATTATTTTCAAGAGTGAATAAACAGAGGGCAAGGCTTGTATAAACTCTGTAGTGTGGAAGCCTCTTTCTTTGTGGAAACTCCCCTGTTTTAGTGAACAATTTACTGCAAAATTAATTGCAATAAAATGTGTTCTACAGCCTCTGGGTACAGGTAAATGCCATTTTATTAGGGGTAGTAGAGAACTGGCCTTTGTTAGATCAAAATAAAACAATGCCTGATTAGTGCAAGAGACAGTAAGCAAACAACAGCTTAGCTACCTCCTGGCCACTGAAACCCTGAGTAGTCCCTGAATATAATGAAGGGTAAATCTCAAAGTATTCCATTTAAAGATGTCTTTTCTTGGACTGAGTCTTCTCTTCTGAAAAGCTAACTCAACCAACCAGCTGACTGACTGAGAGCTTGCCAGTAGAAAGCACATATGTGTGGAAGTCAAAAAAAGCAGTGAAGAAGAGAGAAAGAGAAAGAGAAAAAGAGACAGAGGAAATCTGTCAGAGCACATTGGGAAATCCTTGTTGTAAGGCATTGGAATCAGCTTTTGAATATCAAATGTCGTGAGTTTTAATGTGCACAGCATGAGATGCAAAAGTGGTTGCTTTAAAACAAGATCTACAACCAACCCCCCACTCTTAGGGACTTGCTACCATGGAATTGAGATCAGAGAAAGCTGATCAGGGATTTTTGGTAGGAAGTAAGTTTGTCTACTTTATCAAAGTCACCATGCATTAGATGCAGTGAGAGTGGGCTTTTGTGCCACTGATGCTGGCTACAAGTTTGTTTGAATTTGCGGTGGCTGGGGATGGGGAGGACTCTGCTAAGTCCTGGAGTTTTTATTACAATTTGCACACCTCCTCAGAGAAGCCAGTATTCATCTAACTGGTATTTATGTCATCCCCCACCAAAAAAATGAAAGAGGGTGAAGAACATTTGCCAGGCAACTTTTTTTTTTCTTTCTGAAGGTCTCTGCAAGCTTGTATAAAAAAATGCATGGGAAAGTAACACAATGAACCACAATACAATCTTTCCCTGCAGTTTTCTTAAACCACTTAGATGCAGGTTCTCATTTTTATTGCTCCCTTCTCCTGTACCAGTTGTCCCTTGTCCTGAAAAAACAATTGCTTGAAAAGGCTGGGATTCACCCCATTCCCATGGGCATTTGTTCTTCCAGACAGGAGGGCAGGGACACCTCCTGGCAATGAGACCTTTTGCTGCTGGAGAGAGAGCCATCTCCAGCCCCTGCAACTGTGCACTAAGGTGAGTGTCTGAGCCAGCCTGGTCCTGCCACGTGGACTTCTGATGGCTGGACAGAAGGTTGTCATTAAACATACACCAGGGAAGCACAGAGCTTCTGAGCACGTGTTTTGGGGTCCGTGGCTCTGTGCATTTGGCTGTGAGTGAAGAGACTCAGCAGAACACAAGCCCAGTCACTGAGGGTGAGAGGGGAGGCCAGCTGGCAAAGGCAAACACAGTCCAAGGTCTTCCCCACCTTGTCGTGCAATAACTTTCTTCTGCACAGCAAATGATGCAAGCCAGCCTGCACACAGCCTCCTACCTCCCATCAGCGTTTCACAGTGAATGAGGCAGGTAACCTTGACAGGAGCATATACAACCTTGAAATCCAAGGCTGTATCATAGGACAGGTGAATAAACAGGACACTTTAAGGTTGTCTGTGCAATCTCATTCCCAGTGTGTCCAAGTCCTGACTGCTTATTTGTCATCATTAATACTGACTTCTAGGGCAGCAGGGTAACCTATGCCCCGTAATGGAAACTGTCACTCCACACGTGCTACTCTTGCTGCCCACCCCACCTGGCTGATCTGGGCAGGGGCCACCTCTCCAGCTGGGAGCTGCACTGGTTGCACAGAGGGACAAACTGCCCTCGAGCTGCTCAAAGGGTGCCATGGCTTTGTTGCCCTCTGGAAGGGACATGATGGTCTGTGCTGCAGTGCTGCCCCATGCACATGTCCCTCCAATGTCCTCTAACAGGGCGAATCCCTGCAGGGTGCCACCAAACCCTTCCCTTGTACAGGCTTTCTAGGCAGCTCTTCAGGGCTGCTCTCACTCACAGCCAGAGAAATAAAACCCATCCATGGACTAACTTCCCCCCAGGCTGCCAGAATAGGCTTTTTCCCAGAGATTTAGACAATCAGAAGGAATATTGTATTTTGGGGAAATGTAACATTTTATGGCAAATAGCTCCACATAAGGTACAAAACAGTTTTTGGAAAAACAGCTGATGAAATTTTATAGCCAAAGCTGTGAGAAAATAAACAGGATAGCAAGGAAAAGACTTTTCTTGGTGATGAAGTGTGATGAAATGTCATTTCAGGAAGACACAGATATTTGCTTTACTATCAATGAAAACAGGCAATGGGTCACCTGTCTATAAAGAGCATGTGATTGAAAGTGTCTGTTATTCACATCTTGGTCAAAATAAATTTAAATCTAGGCTGTAAATTCCTAGTTTCTTAAAAATTCAGAAGTATTTTTCCATCTGTTCTGTAACAATTCAGCTCTCTGGCTGCTATAAAGAATTTGGTTGTCTGCCATTTGGGCAGGGAGTAATTTTTTAAAATGCATTTAAGTCTTGTGGTATTGGAAAGTCAAACAATTACCAAGCTAATTAAATCAAGCTAGAGTTCCCCATCAAAAATTGTAATTTTTGACTCATGCTGGGGAAGTGCTTTGGATGGAAAGGGGTTCACTTCAGCTGAGCACACAGCGTACGAAGGCACCTCACGGAAAACATTGCTTCAGTGTACAAATTCTACAGCGCAAATCAACCAGGCCAGATGCCATGGGTGCTGCAGCTCATCAGTGTCAGCTCCATCCACCTAAGCCATTGGTTACAAAAGAATGCCTTTTTATGTGCCACACTTGCCAAGAAAGAGCCTCATCTCAGATCCACTGCCAAAGGAGGGGTGCTACTGCCACCTCACTAAGTGCCTGGCGACAAAGAGGAGGAGTGTGTGGTACCCAGCCAGGGATAAAATGTCCCTTTGGAAGAAGTGGGGGACAGAGCAATCAAATGCTCGGCCACATAGGTCCAAAGCACAGTATTACTGCAGCATTTCCAGGAATTTAGGTCTACCATTTCTCATATTTATATATATGTGGTGATCGGTGAAAGCCTTTTTTCCAGGTGAAGGGGAATTTGGGATAGAACAGAATATATTCCCCAGCTTTTTTTTTTTTTTTTTTTTGGTCAAATTACAAATGACATGTAAATGCATGAGCAAGAACTGGGGGTCACCAAGAGAAGCAGGGACAGAAGGGACAGGGTCTGGAAAACCCTGCATACCTAGTCATTGTGGTATTTGGCGAATCATTCAATCTCAAACCTCAAAGAACCGATTTCAGCACATTTTCAAAGTATTATTGTCCAGACTGGATGGTTTTGATCTGAAGAGTCTGCAAGTCACCCACTTTACTGATAATAACTAAATTACTTGAAATAAATACAATAAACAATAAACTTGAAATAAGAAATACGTCAAGTAGAGCAATTCAGATATTTCCATCCTGGAGTTTTATCCTGATGTGGAATTGAAAAATTAAAAAGTATTTCCATATCCCACATTTTACAAAACACTTGAATATTTGGCCCAGTCTTAGCTTGGAGCTCTATTTTGGACTACTGTTAGACAGAGGTTAGGGGATGGGAAGAAGAAGGTCAGGCAGGAGGTGAAAAGGAGGGAAAGGTAAAGATGAGGGTAGCCTGCTCTAGATTCAGCTCAAATCCAAGGATCACAGCAATCAAACAATTGGTCCCTGTGTCCAGAGCTCAGCCAGCAGCACCATGCATGGGACGTTGTTGCCTCCTATGAAGCAGGAGAGACCCATGGAAGAGCCAGGCAACACCTCGGACAAGACCTTCTCCAGGGAAGGCTGGGTCAGCCTTCTGCATACCCTGATTGTTTTATTCACCTTTCTCTCTTGAAACCACAAACTCAAGCAGCTCTGATTTTCCAACAGTCAGCAATTTGCCCTCCTTGTGTAACACTCTGCATGTCTGTACCAGTGCCCATTCAAAACAAGGAACAGGCATGGCAAACATGTACAGTGCCCTGAGCTGGCTGGGGACAGAGATGAAGAGATTAACAGAGCAATCTGCTGAACACAAGACCCCTTACTAAACTGTAGCCCAATTTCACTCCCCAGAACAAATTCTCCTTCCCTCAGCATCACAGTTCCATTTTTGCCTGGTGTGGGGCATCACAGTGGCACTACTCCCACTGGTGCTGAGCCCACTGCAAGTGTGTGGTGTGGTGTGCTCCAGCCCAGCAGCAGCATTGGAAGGGCTTAAGGCACTAAGGGTTCCTGGCTTTCTTTACTTCTGCCTTTGCCCCAGGGTTGCACAGAGAGCTGGGCAGGAGCAGACTAATGAAGTGAAATACAATTCTTTTCCTCAAATGCCCCTCTTTTCTTTTTTCCTTTGCAAAGTAGCTTCCCCTCCCCCCCTTTATTTCCTCTCTTCTCTATTCCTTTCCTTCTCTGTTCAATTTGTTTAATTTCTAATCACTGTTAGTGAGAGAGAGGAAAGTGACAAATGAAAAACCCTTCCCCGAAGGTGTGCAGCCTTCCCACACAACACTGTGGAAAACATTTTCAAATAGACCAAATTAAAATAACTTTAACCTTTGGGAAAATATACATAGTGGGGTTCTTGTGATGTCCTGTGCAGGACCAGGAGCTGGACTCAATGATCCTGATGGGTCCCCTTCAACTAAGAATACTCTATGATTCTGTGATTTTTTTCATCAGCTAAAGTAGAAGAGAAATAATCTTCTCTTTTGCTTTTTTATTCTTTGCATTGCTCCGCCCCAGACTTGCACAACTCTTCCTCTGTTCCTGCATTTCAGCTGAAATTCTAGAAGAAAAAGTATGAAGACCTACAGGAAGTGGACAAGGAATGTGAAAGTCACGCGTCTACCTTGTGCCCAGGTTTTCTCCCTCTCTTCTTTGGGATCTTCATGACTGGCAGAGCAGTGGCTGGTGCTGAGAAGAGGTTGTGAACAGCCATTTTGATGGGCGCTGGCTGGAGCGGCGGCCGCCCTCGCTTCTTCCCTGCCGTCCTGGGGGACTGCATCTCCCCAGCAGCCAGGCTCGGGTCCAGGCACGGTGGGTGGCTCATCTGCCCTAAGGAGACAAATAAAAAAACAAAAAAAAAAAGGCAAACCAACTCTTTATTTCATTTTCATTTTAGGTTTTTTTTTTTTTTAAATGTTGTCATTTTCCCTCTTACTGTTGCTCACAAAGCAGCAAGAAACAGACCACAGATGTATGACCCTGGGTGGGATTCACCTGACCAAAGCCTTATCTTCATCTGACCACAAAACTCTTATCTTTCCCCTTTCCCCCTCCTGGCCATGAGTACAGTAGAGGGAGTTGCTTAGGTGGTGAGGCTTCTATTGCAGATGTCCAATAGGTGAATCCCACAACCTTGGGGATACCACCTCAGCCCTGCATCCTGCAGTTAAGTATGATGAAGGCTTGATCTTGCAGCCATCAGTCAGAGGGGGTTTGGAGTAGATGATCTCCTAAAATCCCTGCCAACCTGATTTTTTTTTCACAAATTCCATGGCACTGCCTCACCTCAGAAGTACTACCAATACCAAAATGGACTTCTCTCCTCTTCACCCACAGCACTCCTGGGTGGGGAGGCTGGGTTGGGCATGAGGCTGCCAGCACGAGGTAGCCACATTAGAGAGTAATTGCCAAACGTTTCCTCTCTGCAATTTTATAACATCTGTTACCACGCATGTTAGTAGTGGGCTTTTGGATGTACTCCATTAGCACACTGACTTCACCACAACTCCATGCAGCTGCTGAAGTTGAGCAGGGGTAATGGAGTGGAATCTGGTCCATTTTCCTCTGCCCAGATTTTAATAAAGAAAATAAATATACAGCTATACACACAATACCAAGGGAATATATGCCATCCTTCACAGCTTCTAGTTAGGGTCACCTACGAACAAAGGTTAATTTAAAAAAAAAACAGATGTAGCAATATGTTTCCAAATGTTCTTTTGTCCAGGTATTTGATTTCCTGCATATGGGCAGAATAGTATCCCCAGTCCTGCCTGCATGCATTGCTAGACACCAAGGTCCAAGGAATTCTCATACTTTTATGATAAACCTTGCAATGTTGTCAAAATTGTGCTCCCTCAGGCCAGTGATAATGGAAGACTCCCTGTTTCCTGGGGTTTTTTTTTCCACAGAGCAGGCTCATTGTTCTCTCAGCTTCAGAGAAAACCTAAAGATGCAGTTCAAGAGCATTCTCTACATAAAGCAAATAAAGGTTTGTTTATTACTACAAACAACTACAATTTTTTACAAAACCTATAAACTATAAAGTCTACAAATTTCTCAGAGGACTTCAAATTTCACAATTTCAGAACCCAGCGTGATCAGAGCTGATGTTGCTGGGAATGAAATCAGGATTGCTCACTTACATAGTGGGAAGGGTACCACTTGACAGGGCCTCTGGTGACAAGTATCTGCAGCTGGAGGCTTCTTTGTTTCAAAGGTAAGCATATTATGCCTAGTTAAAACTCTGTAAGTGTGAGTAACCAAAAAGAAACCACTTTTATGGTATTATCCAGGCTGTAGTTTACACAATCTCCTGTATGATAAAAAAATAGAGGTCCTCCAGCCCTACCCTCCAGTAAATGCATTTATTTGCAATATCTTAAAACCTGTGTGTTTTCAATAAAGCTAGGGGTATCTGCTCTGTTCAGATAGATCCATTATATATGATGGGACTTCTAAATCGATTATAACATTTCTAGTCTTCAACCCCACCTGCCTAAAACTCTCAAGCAAATACTGAATGTCAAACATCAGAGCAGAGCAAATTTGCAGTGCCTGATTTACCATATTGTCCAGAGTCACTGTGGTTGCACTCACTCTCCAGGCATGCTCAGCCAGCTTGGGAACCCCATGAAAGCCTGCCATGGGGCTCTGATTTTTACCAAAGAAAAGTCTCGTGACTGCAGAGAATGTCCTTTCAGGGTTAAAATCATCAGGCTTGCCACAGCAGGAGTTAAATGGAAAGGCCCAGTTTATCCTGAACATCACTGCTTTCCTTCTGTCTTCAGCAGTGTTCATTTTCCTCCCTGTAGTGCTTTCTTACAGACACCCTCAGTGTCTCTTCCACCTCCCAAAACAAAACATTCCCAGGATCTTACATTACAGGCTGTCTGTAGGCAGGGAGTTCAGCAGGGAAAAGAAATGCAACAATTACACTGGATTTGGCACCAAAACACACTGAAAGCCCAGTGCTGCAGGCTCTGCATTTTCGTCTGCTTTAAACAAAACCTGGCAAGATAAACCTTTGCAGCAGAGCTCGGTGGAGGCTGAGGAAGACAAATCCAGCCCAGATTTGCTCCCTGCTTGAGGAAGGGAGTGGTTCCTGCAGGAAGGACCACTGGTGGCCATGGGGCTGTGAGAGAGAGGCTGTGCACCTGCACAGAACACCACACTGCATTGTCTGTATCATATTCTCCTCTGATGGTAAAAGTAGCTGACGGCACCTCAGAAACTCTGAGTTATCAACCCCCAAAACAAGATGTACTGACCAGAGCACCTCTTTGTCTGAAATGTTACTTTCCTTTGCAACTGGTGAAGTATTAAATACATGCTGCTCAGGGAAACACATTAAATTTTAACTATCACAGTTTTTTGTGCTGTTTCTGCACTCCCAATACTTGTGACACTGCTTTGGCAAAACCTCTTAGAGCTCCTCACCACATGTGCTGACACACAAGACCCAGATGCACTGTGCACAAAAGGATCTCAGTGTAGCATACTTGATTTGATACAGCAAAGACATTGTCAACTTCAGTATACAAGCTGTTGTAATTACATTTTATTACAAGCCCAACCGTGACTTGATTCTCCTTCCCTGTGTGCCTAGGGAAATGTGAGTGCTTTTGGTGGCATTTATTGTCGTGCTGCTGCAGATCCTGTGAGGCAAAGGTGCTCCCCAGCAGCAGGGAAGGGCAGCAAAAACACAAAAACTGCTTCTGCCTGACAGTGAGAGGTCACAGCAAGACCTTCTCTGACAGCCAGGAGGAAGCTCTTGGGCAGGATGGAAAAGCATGCAGTAAAATTGCAGTTGGCCAAAGAGGTCAGAGGGACACAGGGGCTTGTCTTACTGCCCCCAGCAAAGTCAGGGTGTTACCTTGGAATTACTTTCCTAGGGCAGCTCTGACTACTGCCACAGCCTGGGTTTGACCCACAACTCAGTGCTGGAAAGATTGGTGAGTTCAAGGCAAGTTATGAGAGTTTGATGAAATTTAAGGGCAAATTCAAGGAAGCAAATTACAGGCTGCTAACAAAGGCATCGCCTCAGTTCAGGAAGGCACTGTAGTACAAATAGCTTGGGAGAATGCTATAGGAGGGAAATCAGTGTATGTTTGCCCTGTCCTTGTACTTTTCCAAATGCACTAGCTTTTGGATGCCCAAGGATGGTGCAGCTTCAGTCTGACCTGGGTCTATCACTTTTGTATTCTTAGTTTAAAAATAACAGCAGGAAACTGCATTTATGGCTTCTCATCACTTAATGCAGGGCTAGGCACAGGGTAACCTCTCCTGACTTGTCTCTCAAACACTGTCATTTGGAAATACAATTTCTAACCCTGCCTTCCACATTGCCCCATCAGGTCCCAGGGAGGAGGCAGCAGGGAAACACCTCTCCCCACCTTGACATCCAGGCAAGCACTACAGGAAGGGTGAAGTCTCATTCCCTCCTGCAGCACAGGTTCAGCTGTGACTTCAGAGGATCCTGAGGAGCACCCTGTGTACAGCAGTCTGCCCCATGGGATGCCAGGCGTGGGGAGAACACATTCCCTAGGCCAAAGCTGGTGAGCTGTAGGATGTTTCTAACAGCCCGTGCTTTGCACCATCCACGCCTTGCACCACGTGTTGGTGTGTATGCTGCACAATTAGCAACGCAGACTACCGTGCTGGAAGCTACAGCTGAGAGCAGAGGGAGCTACGGTGCATTTCCTCCCAAGCTGAGTGTTTTTGATGGACTGCAAAGATCCATTCTTAATAAAAATAAATGTCTGCAATAAATGCAGCTTGTAACCTGCACTCCAATAACTGCAAGGACTGAAGGTAAAAACACCACATTAAATTTTACATCGGTAATTCCACAGGATGATAATTTAAACTTGGTTTATACCAGGTCTCATGCAAACCTGTGCCTGGACAGGCACAGGGATGACACATAGGGAAGGAACAAGCAATTCCTGCTGTAAGCCAAAGGAACCTGCAGGGGTGCAGTCAAGTAGAAAATGTGCCTGTTCCTCAGCAGCTGAAGGAGATTGCTCTTCTCTCCCCTACACCCATTGCTCCCAGATGCAGAAAGACTCTGACCTGTCAGCATTTGCAGCCCTGCCTCCAGCTCTTGACTCCTGCAGAGCTTAGTGTCTCACTGATCTACATACCCAACAGTGGTATGTGGAACGTGGAAAAGAGATAAACTTCTTGTGATCTTGTCTGTCTTTTCTTCAGATGTTCAGGAAAGCACATTTGTGGGGGAATATCACATTGTTAAACAAGAGGGAGGGGATACCTTTCAGTCAGTAACATGACTATTTTCCCCTCTTTCTCTGTGCACAGCAGAGCAGTCCTTTGACTGTGACCACTCAGAGATGATGGTCTGAGGAGTAGGTGAGCAAAAAGAAAAGCATTGTCAGATCTGGAAGCCAAGCTTTAAACCTGCCTGCTCCTCCTGGGGAGTATTCAGGGACATGAGACATTACACATCTCTTCATCGTGAATACCAAAGCAGCACTGCAGAGTACATGAAAGGTAAGAGTTTAGTGAAGCAGACAGTAGGAATTTTTGCTAATAAAAGCATTGAGCCAATATTCTCTGCATGTCTGTATGTGATTGCCTAATGACCTCTCATGGTGAACACCCATTTCACCATTGCTCAAAGAAAGGTCAGGATAATTTTTATCTGTGGCACAAAGTTCTTTTACAGTAATTTGCAAACCACTTCTCTTTTCTTGCCTATTGCTTTGGGGATTGAAATTACAAGCTACTTCTCTGAGGGACTCTTTTGCTCATTTTGACCCTAGGAAGAGTATTTCTATAGAGAACTCTTGAGACTGTCTAGCCAACTGCATATAAGTAAACAGGCCTATTTTCCCAAATCAGTCATTCAAGAAAAAACCCGAACACAAATACCTGTGCTAGCTGTGGGAACCAAAATTGGGATTCATCCCACCTAATTTCAAACCCCAGTTTATCTTCACCTCATTATAGTTGCCCCTGGTCATTTTAACGTGATACCCTGTGTCGCATCTGCCAAAGTATCTCACACGCTTCGAGTCATCTAAGGTAGCACTACATGACTATTTCAGACAACCAGACTTAGTAACAGCCACTGTTATTAAGTGCCTACATTCAAACACTTGGACACAGGTGTCTCCATGGGTACTGGATGTCTGATGTCCCATGGTGTCAGGACAGATGTGGCCAGTATGGTTGAAGGCGTGGGGATGTGCCCAGATATAAATGGTTGAAGGTGTCCAGATATAAATGTAGTTTGTGGTGGCTTCAGTGGCTCTAGGGTCCACTGATCAGGTCCAGTTTATCCCTTCCTTGCAGACATCTGCATTTAGGTGTCTTAAACCAAAATTTGTCTTGTTTCTGAAAGTTAGGTTTGACTTACCTATTTTATACCCGACACTAGGGTGGAGTTTATCATGTCCTACGTGTACTTCCTTCTTCTGATTATAAAATGAGTCTGGAAAAACTAACTCTTGTGAATCCTGCACTTGGTTGCTCATGCCCATGTACAGTGGCCAGTTCTGTGCTGTCCTGTGTTCCTGGTTAATAGTACATTATACTGCAGAGGAAAGAATTGCCATTTTGAAAGTGAAAACTCAAGTTTTCTGGGTAAGAAAGATGAGATTCCTGGGCTTGTTTCAGCCTCCTTGTCAGGCTGCAAGTTAGGAACTTACTATCCTTTCAGTGTCTCACTTCTCCCACATGTCCCACAGAGTCCCCCCCCAGGGGTCAGAAGACACTCAAAGCAACTTTCCTGGGACAAGGCCACTGATTGCAGGATCTAGGCTCCTCACACTCCCATCACCCATACCCAACCACTGCCACATGTTGTTTCTCAAGGAAAAGTGAGAAAAAGATTTCAGTACCTCTCATTTGAATAAATTCATATGTTCCCCCCATAGTTCCTTGAGTATTATTTTTTTTTGCCATCTATTTTATGGTTTAGACCTTTTCAGAAGCAGTTTAGAAAAGCTGAAGAAAATGCAAACACATTTTCTTCTTGAAGGCACTCGCAAGAAGATTGATCCTGAGGTATTCAAAGAGATACTTGCGAGTTTTCCCTACATGGAGCAGTGCTACAGTGAAGAGTGTACACAGATACAAGAGGGGTGAATATGTTTATGTTCAGGACTGTAAAAACATGGATTTCTAATGAGCTGTAGTCTCTTGTTGGAAGTGGTAGCCCCATATCATCATCTCCTTGCAGCACAGAAGAAATTTAACTCTCCTTGATAGAACTGAAAGTAGTTGCAGCATCCAAAACAACATTCAGTGGCATCTGTCACTGCATAGACTTTGTGTACCTTGCCCTGGAGCCACCATGTCAGCCAGGGACACTGTGGGAGATGACAGTTTTCCTTCAGTGACATCGCTTTGTACCTGAGATATGCGTGGCAAAAAGTTGGTTCATTTATTTAGTCTACTTTTCTGCAGAATAAGAGTTCATGTATTCACAAACTCATGCTCCCCTTCACTCCTCATATGGCTTTTGTTGCTTTGTTTCAAACAGACCTGATGGAGCACAAAAGCAAGAGGTGCAAAGGCTTGATGGTGGAAATGTGGAAAAAACAGTTGTGAGAGACCCCAGTTGTTCTCTTTCAAAACAATGAGAGCAGAATACACAATATAAAAGTTTTGATGCTGGGAAAAGAATCTTGTGAGACCTGACACCCTCTCAGACACCAGAATCAGGCAGTTACAGGACACCAATGTCACCAGTCTACAGAAAACCAAGCATCCTTGTCTCCTCTGCTCAGGAAACTACCTGAGGCTGTTCCTATAAATGCTGTGATTGACTTTGTGCCTGCCCCATGGGAGCTGAAGGAGGTGCAGCAGCCAGTCTGGGCATGGGTGGCACTCTGCTGGTTGGCTTTCACATCTTGGAAAATGGCACATTTCTCTTTGCAGGAGATTTCAGGCCTTTCCACCTGCATGCCTCCAGCCTGTGCTGAAGGTTACCCTGCAACAGCAATTCTATAGCGCTTCATTAAATAATTTGCCAGAGGATCCAAATCAAACAGAGTTAAACTAAGGAAAAACCCTTTTACCTTTGCAAACGTGTCTCAGTGCAGCAGAAACCCACCTGTGTGTCTGCCACAGGTGCTTTGCTGGCTGCTCCAGGCTCAGGAGTAGCAGAAGGGGTCCTGCAGCAGGCTTGCTCTTCAGGTACTGAGAGCAGGTCCTGGTATCTTCAGTCGCTGCATTGGGGTGGGAAAGGACTGGGCAGCATGCAAGCAGTGTCTCTGCTGTATCCTGCCCTCTTCTCCCTCTCACCATCTGGGTGCCTTAATGAAAAGACAGGGAACTGGTAGAAAAAAACCACAGAATTCTTCAAAATCCAGACAAAAGTTGTTGATGGTGTCTGCACCTTTTGTTGCTACTAAGAGCAAAAGAAAGGGAAAATGGTTCCCAGTGTCTTCTTAGAGCCTGATTTTTATTTTTTTTTTTTTAAGTTAAATTCATCAGCAGTGACAGTGCTGTCCTTGAGGAGGTGTTCTTTTGAAGGATAGCACCCTGGTGACAGCAGGTAGAGCAGTAGCTGCATGGCCCTTCTCACTCAGGTTTGCTTAATGAGCCAGAAGAACTTGAAAACCCTGGCGAGAATGGGACCCCCAGGAACAGCCGAGGCCAGCCTCGCCTCCTGATCTTACCTTTCTTCATTTGGCCTGACGTTTTTGTTGCAGATGTGTAGCCTGTAGCAGGGAGTTGGAAGGATGAAACTTTATGGGGAGTGAGTGAGTACAGGCAGAGCACCAAAGGAAAGATGTGAAAAATGGATGAGCGAGGCCATGTGAGTGGCAAGGGTCACTCTGCAGAGGCGGTGAAGGAAAATGTGCACAAAGAAGGGACAAAGCAAAGGCAATTCCTTCCTTCCCTCTCTATCTTATGTGGAGCTAGTGGCCCCACTTCTGATATTGCAGAGAAGCAAGAACAAACACAGTGGACTTGGTGTCCAGCCTTGGCAAACTGCAGGCGTGGGTGGGGTTCCACTCGCAGATCTTTGCCTCAGGCTCTGGTTTACCATTTGCAAGACAAGGTCCCAGAAAAACAACTTGGATCCCTCCCCTCACTGTCCTGAGACCTCCTGCCTCAGCTTATGTGTATGCACAGGTGCCATTTTATTTTGTTAAAAAGACCCTCTTAAAATCCCCTGTCCTGAAATCCTGAGGGTGGTAAAATGGGCTGCTGGGGGACCTGTCCAGGAGCCATGCAAAACTCCCTCTGGGATCTTGGAGAGGCAGGATGGAGAGCAAAGGCCAAGGACTGAGTATTATAACTTTGGTATTTATTATATAAGTAGATGCTCCTGCAGACTTCCAAGCTCTGCTTGCCAGGCCTTCCTATCAGGCTTCCTCCACTTCATTTCCTCACCTCCCCTGCCTCATCTGAGCATCCTCCCCTTGGTGCTGACAGGCTGAAAAGTCTCTAAAGGAGATAGGTGCTCTCCCCCACTGCCTCCACAGCCATTATTCTCCTGCTTAGGTGGCTCATGAGACCTTGCATCCTTCCCCAGCATCCCTCTGGATGTGGGGATATGTAATGGAGGGCTGCTCCCTTTCCAGGCTGCAGTCAGCCTCCACCTGCTTCTCTGCCACCCTGCCTGTGACCATCAGCAGCCTGGGGCCGAGTGGACTTTGCAGTGACTGGGAGGACTGGAACACAGAGTACACCGTTCCTCTCTCCCTGACCTACCAGCTGTGATTTCCAGCACCAAGATCCTCAAGTTTCAGTTTTCCCAACTCAAACCCCAAGTGCTGGAGGTGCAAAGGTGCCCAGTATGTCTGACAGTCTGACATTAATTAATTGATTAATTAATTATATGGCACTGTGGCTGTGATTCTGAACCAACAATTTAATTTAAACTGGTCTGATCCCTGAAATCATCTGTAATTAACAGAAAGAATCCCTAGAACAGAAAATGGAGTCAAGTTGAAAAACTCCCTGTCTTCCCCAGATTCAGGTTAATAAGAAATATAAGCAAACTTTATATGGTAAAAGAGAAAATTGTCATGATGAACAGCTTGAGGTGGTCTGGATATTTTGTGCTGATATTTATTGCCTCCTGTGCTACTCTCAGTGTTTCATTATGGCTTACACCCTGCCATCCTGAGCTACCTTGCCAAGTACATTTCTAATACAGAGACAGCCCCTGTCCTGACTACAGATGCCATCATTCCCCACCTTTCTTGAGCCCACAATATGGATAAAATATCAATTTTTCCTTCTTTTCCAGATTATATCTACTACATAAAATCACCAGGGCTAATGTGCCTCTTTTAGGAAAAAGATGTGGAATGGATCCCTCTTTCCCACAGAAATATGCTTTGCAGGCAGTCTGAGCCCTGAAGAAGCAGTCCACTGCTTCTCCAATTGCACACAAATGATATCCCAGCAGCATGCTGGGGAACCCTGGGGTGCTTGGCTGCCATGCCCTGCCCCCCTGCTCCTGCACCAGTCCATGTGCTGCCTCCCATTCCACCACCAGTAACAGCCAGCCCACGACTCCAGGAGGGTTTTTCGTGCATACCAGAGCTGATGTGCCTACCACAGATATCTGCCCCAAGAAATAAATTAGCCCCCTAAATCTGAAGAACTGATATTACAAAAGTCAGTAGGGAAATATCTTCTTTTGGACAGAGGGCAGAAATTTCACACATTTCTCACATAAAGTTAACTTTATTCCTTAGGGATCTGATGCACTTTTTTATTACATTTTGAGAAATAATACTTATAAAAGATTCATCGTTTTCTGGCATAAACTGGAGTAGCTCTTATGTTTCTGTCTTTAGAGATTTCAGGGACCACAGATTCTGAAGATGCTGAAAGCTTCCACACATGAGAGATACATTTATATTCAAATCACATTTTAACATTTTAATTGGACAGCATAAATAAGAGGATATTAATTTAATAATTAAGTTCAGGAATAAGAAAAGCATGTGCATTACTACCTGGAGCCTGCTGCATTAACCTGGACTGTTTGAGAACCCGATGGTCACCCCAGTGCTTCCCACTCCAGCAGAAAAGCTCTGGTACCTCAGCAATCACTAAGCAGGCTGGCAGAGGGTAGTGGGGAAGTTTCAGACCATCAGCTGTGATTTTTTTGCTGGTACACCCCTTTTGGGAAGGCGAGTTCTGGCCACTCGCAGGCTTGCTGTCTGCCTGGACGCTGGATCTGTCTTTTGGGAAGGCTGCCGGTGGCTCTCAAAGTGCAGATTAGATACATCTGGAATAAAAGTGTGCTGGGAAACTGCAAAGTATTTCAGACCTAAGACTGAACCATGGGAATATCATGCAGCAAGTTTGAAAGGAGCAGCTCACTGTGACTGGGGAGCAAAACTTTGCTAACTGGGCCTGATTGTTAAAGGACAGGCACTCTAAAGTTCACCCGTTTGACTATATCTGTAATTCATTTTCTAAATAAATATATAACCTTGACTTTTCAGAACTGTTTTGATCCATTTCCTTCTCCAACTAACCACCATTTTCTGTTTTCTCAATGATTTTTACATTGTGTTTGGCAACAACCCTGTTTTCATCACCTAGAAACTCAATATTCAGAGCAAAATCTCTCCAGCTGGCTCATGTGTCAGAGTCTGCATACCTTCAGCAATAGAATCTGAAAAATTGTACTGATTAAATGTCTGCTTTTGCTGCTATTTAAAAAAACACACCCCAGATGAAAGGTCCCTCTGAATGAATTTTCAGTTGGTTTGTGCTTGCAAGGGCCTGTCAGTAGAAGGCACATTTCCAAACCTGATCTGAGGGCAACTAACAGAAAGCTTTCAGACATTTTATGGAACCAGAGTTTGGCCCCTGTGTAATTCTGACAGTGGCTGGTGAGAGCAAACACAGAGCACCAGCAGAAGGCATATGTGATTCTGCTGTACAGCTTAAACCTCTGCAACAGGGCTCTGTGGGACCAGAGAGGAACTTGCATTACATACTCAGATCCTGCACACAGAGATTTTTTCCCCACCACATGTTGAATTGTTTACTGGTGCTCAAGGTGTCACTGTTTTCATATTTTCTATGTCTGTATCACAGAATTGGCAAGAGATTTCTAGAATGGCAATGTCTTCCATTCCTGGCTACATTTCTTCTTATTAATTGGGATAACAATTTAGGTAGCAAAGACAACTCCTGGATATACCAGGGGCTGCCAAGGAAGAAATGCCTTCATGCACAGACTGAGGCACACAGCAGCCTGAGACTGACAGCAGGCACCCACGGCAGCATATTCTGATGGACCACAGAGGTTTCTGTGCTCAGTGGCAGCAGGGGCTCTGGGAGCTGCTCAGTGTCTCAGGGCTGTCCCACTGTATGGAGCACCAGAGGAGCGACACAGAGAATGATTGGTGGCACCTGCCTTCCCTCAGGGAGACCTCCCTCCATCACCTGCCAAGCACAGTGGGCACTTGGTGAGAAAGGCTCAGGGTGCCTGTACAAACCCTGGCCAGAAGGGTGGACTGTTCTTTTCCCCCATCACCTGAATCCCCTTAATCAAAAGCCTTCATAAAGCCCCTCTATGCCCCAGGCACACTGCTCCGCTGCAAAGTTATTTTAAAATTGTTCGATAAAATATTTCAGCTTTTAACCTCTTTCTTCTACCAGTGAGAAAGCACAAATGAATATGAGACAAATGAAATATCTGCAGGTCATAGTTCATTCTGCCTGCCCCTCTGTAGGGGATGGTCACACTGGATGGAGGTAAGTCATCCTTTTTATTGTTTGTGTGTGTGACCACATCACTTATGAACAGATTATAAGCTCTTTGCGTCAGTGTTTGAGACAACTAGTATGTATCTCTTAATTCAATCTCTGTGATATTGCAGAGGAAATGAAAAGGCAGATTGAAAAGCTTCTTGTGTCTCTCTTGAAAATCCAAACCGGTCTCTAAATGTGGATCATGTATGTTTCAGATGCCCACAGCAGAACAGGCAAAGTGTCCCACTGCAAACTCCTCCCTCTGCACCTTAAAATCCAAAATCAGATTTACTCCCTTGTGGTGTAATTCACACAGGATTCAATACAATCAATGTCATCACCGCCCAATTTTTTTGTCGGAAGCCGTTTTCTTTACTCAGAGTTCATCCTATTTTCCTTGCAAGTTTCTTTTCTCCCTTATCAGGAGGCTGTGGCCTGGTGCTGTCCATAGTACATGATGACTAAAGCCTCCTGAGTACCAGGAAGAATTTCAGACTTTATTTGTTTAATTTTCCTCCCACTTTCCTCTAATTTTATGTCCCCTTATGGAGCACAGTCTCCTGGCCTTCCCAGCCCATTTTTTCTCTTCTAATGTTTAAAGGCACCTGCATTAACCAACCTGAGCAGCCCCCTCTAGTAATCATAGGCAGCATGACCAGAGTGTCAGGCTTTTCACTGTCCCAAAATTAGCATAAGAAACTGGCATATGGACTGTGACTTTAGGCAAATGTGACCTTTTCAGTGGCTGACTTTATTTATTTATTCTGCTGCCATTTATTTCTGTGTTAAAAAACAAACAAATAAACAGAAAAGTCAAGGGTGTAGTGCACTGTCTCCTGGACCTACTAACAATAAATAATTACAATACCTCTGACTAGCAACACTTCTTCATGGAACAGTAATTAAGATTGCAGTCACAGCCTGGGACACAGGCTGAGTACACAGCGAGACCATCGTTAGCATTTCCAGTTCCTGTGCACCTTCATTTAGCTAGTAAAGGGCCAGACATGAGTGCCCCCATGGTTGTACATGTCTCTGCATGCTGGCCCTGATGGGAGAAATAACTGAGTGGCACACATGGCCCTGTTTGCCATTGGACCTGTACATCACAGGTTTCAATAACCTCACATTATTTCGGGGAAAACCAGCTCATGTGAGGTCTTAAAGCACACAAATCCATGGCAATTTTTTCCTGCTCTGGAAAGCTCTTTCCCTTTCTGGCCTCAGGGACCATTTCCCTTGGCACAGCCTTCCACAGTGTTTGCTGTCAGCTGCACTCTTTGAGTCGTGCTCTGAGTCCCCCTGAGCGTACCTGAGAGGGGCTGGAGCCTCACTTCTTTCTTCTCCCAGCTCCCTTCCTGCCCTGAAGCTTTCACCCAGGCAGGAGGATGGGCTTCTCTGTGCTCATCATCCCCTCCCGTATGTCCCTCTGCATGAGACCTCTGTATCTGCAGAGCTAGATATTAATGAGTTTGAGAGAACACACCAGCTTCCAAATTAATTAGCATAAATCACCCACCAGAAGTCTCAATCAATCCTGCTCTCCCCATTTCAGAGAGGGGGATATTCCTGTGTGCTTACCTCCACATCACATACCCCAACCTCCCTTCATTTTCTCCTCATCATATGGCATCTTACTGCCTACCCAGGTAAAGAAATACTGTAGCATATAGTCATAGAAACATTTAGGTTGGAAAAGATCTCAGAGGTCATTGAGTCCAACTGCTAACCCAGTACTGCCAAGTCCACCACTAAACATCAGCCCTTCCCTGGACAGACCCTCTTGCTCCACGTGTTCCAAGCTCACAGAGATACAAAAGTCCTGGCACAAGGTTAATGGTAGCTCGCCTGAGTAGATCTTTCTTTTTTGACAAAGACAGATCCCTGAGTTTTTGCCATCTCAGCATTGGTCCCTGCTGTCAGCAGAGGCTGCCACCGCTAAGCATGTAAAAATAATGTGTAAAGAAAAAAAAAACAAATCATGATTTGTGCAATATTGTCTCCCAGTTCAATAATCTCATTTAATTAGAAATCAAAGGCAACAACCATGGCAGGTAAATTTAATATATTGAAGACTGAAGGAATTTCACTATCTCTAATAATCTTGTTAAGAAAAATGTCCCTGAAGTTGCAGGTTTCTCCCAGGTGTCTCTCCCATTACTACACAGCTCTATCCCAAACTAACCATCACAGAGGACTGGCACAGGCCAGTACATTTTTGTGTCTGCTGCAGGGTGCCCTGACACACCCAAGCTCACGAGTGCAGGTGTAGAAGGAACACAAGCCTGTGGTCACGCAGGGTCAGGAGCAGGCTGAAACAGTGACACTGTGGACAGCCCCATCAGCCTAATCACTTGATTCTTTTTCATTCCAGAGCAAATTTAACTTCATCTAGTCAGCTGTGAACAAGAGAAGAGCCACATTTTCTGGTTTTTTAGCATCACTCAAGAAACCCACGTTCTGAGAGGCAAGGATATTTGCACAGGCTTAATTTCAGTGACCCAATGCCATTACAGCAATCCCAAGAGAAACAGAACATGTTAACCTGTGTCCAAAGGTTTTTAGCTGAGCTGAGGGCACAGCAGGACTTGCACCCCCCAGGCACACTGCTGACTTTCACACATATGGAAAAGGTGGGAAAAAGCCATGCAGAGGAGGAACAACAGTTTTTTCCCCCAGAGAACACCCTACCCTTCCTGTAGCCTCCACAGTGAGGCAGGACCAGTCTACCAGCCCTGGGGTCTCCAGGCAGGTGGCAGCAAAGCTCCCAGTGTGCAGGGGGACACGCACTGACATTTTTGTGGGAAGAGAGACATACTACATCACACACGTGGGTAGAGCCCAGCCGTGTTGCTCACTGACCTGCATGAATGGGACTTCCCAGCTGAGTGAGAGAAGGCAGGAGAGCCAAGCCTGACAAAATCAGAAGGAACAATGCAACCCCTCCCGAAAGATAGCAGCATTGGGGCACACAGCAGAGCCTTTGGCTGGGAAACAGGGAGCACTCCCAGCCACACTGGGAGCTCAACAGAGACAGAGGAACCCATCTTCTCCTAGCTCTTGCTTCCCACCGAGCAGAACTGCCCTCACTCCCATGTGGAATACCCATTCAGCCAGGACTTAACTTCTGCGTCTCATTGAAGCCTGAGGGACTGCAACCACCTCCAAATGTGTGCCAGCTCAGAGGTGACACAACAACCTACACAACAAGCAGCATACTCTCCTTCCCACATTTTAAGGAAAATTGCTCATATATCAGCACCAGCGCGGTGTTTTAGATTGCTAAGCATCCTCTTGAATAACTAAACAGCAGTGAGTAATATGTGTTTACATACATTATGGTCTATTCCCCCAGTGGAAGGCGATTTGTGCAGATAACTTCCATTAATGTTAAAGGGAGTCATTCACATAAATCCTTGGCACATTAATGGCCCACGAGCCTCCTCTGTGTAGTAGTTCGTGCTGCTGCATTTAGCGAGCGTGGTATAAGCGTGGCCAACTTAATATGCAAATAAATTCAAGTATTTACTGAGCCATAAGAGATAGTTACTAGGCACATCTCATTCATCGTTTACAGGGAAATAGATGGAGGTTGACAGATTAAATTGGGAGATAAATGCAACAAACATTTTTTTAAGGCAACAGGGTACTGAGTCTCCACATATACATAAATAATGATCATAAACAATTTCTTGAATACATCCCCTCTTCTATTTGTTTTTACTCTGTGAGTGTCTTTACTACACATCTGCACTGAAGCGCTATTTGTTGCATTGTTGTTGCCTGACAGTGGCACAGGAGTCCCTTCTGTCCCTCAGGGATAGAGGAGGGCCATGCACCATCCCTGCTCACTCACTCACCACCTCCTTGGCAGCTGCACAAGCTGCAGGAAGGGAACATTCTCAGCTTGAAAAGATGGGCCACCCACCACAACTCCCTTTTTCCCAGTGCCAAAATGTGAGCCCTTCCTCTACTGGTACCTGGTGCAGGAAAGAGACGTGAGACTTTTTGTGCCGTTTCTGCTCACAGATATTCTCTTGAGAATCTGCATTTGCAAAACAAGAGCCCTCACCAGGTCTGTATTTTTCTGAGGCAGAAAACAGATATCTTCTATGGGAAACAGATCTTAAAAAGTGCATCAGATACAGTATTACTGAAGTCCTCCTTCAGTTTCCTCTGCATGATTTTTAAGATGCCATGTCAAATGGATATGTCCTCCACAAGATATTTCTTCCTGGGGGAAATGAATGAAGTAACACTGATTCACTTCATTCTTTCTGATGGAGAACAAAGAAAAATTCTCTATCTCTATTGCCAAGTTAATAGGAAAGTGCACATACAAGCTCATAGAAATATACAGATACATATATTTAAAGGCCTTATCTACCATTAGACTTCACAGCATCTGCTGGGCTGCAATCCTATTGATGATGTGGAGTCACCAACAAACCCCTGAAGTGATCCTGGAGTCCCTGTGTTGACTCTGGGCTGGTGTATCTACCCAAGCTTTAGAGTACAGCAATGAGTGTGTGCAGGCATTTCCCTGCAGAGCCAGAGCCCAGCACAGTGGCAGCTCAGCCCAAAATAAAAAACTTTAGCAGAGACAAAAGAAAACCTCCCAGTTTCTCAGGTTCTTTAATACGGAAACCCTACTTGCAATGTTGCCCTTTGGATTTGTCCTTAGCTAAAACCCCAGAGCTCTCTTTTGCCCTGTTCAATGCCTGTCTCTCCTTTCAAGATCTCTTCTGAGTGCCACCTCTGGCTGGGTTTGAAGACCTCTCCCAAACCTTTACTCCTGCCTCCAGTCATATTTCTCCCCCCAGGTCCCAATGGCTACAAACCACTGATGTGTACTTTGGAAATCAGATCATTTTACACACTGATCCTAAAACAGAGGTTCCACCAGAAAGCAGCTTGGGCCCCCTTGCTGCCTCCCCAGAAGAGCCTCCACAGCTGCTTGCAAGGTGCAGTGCTGATCTCATGGCTCAGGTCTGCCCATTCTGCCCCATATTCAGGCTGCTCTGTGGGGCCAGGGAGAAGCAGGTACCCAAGAGATGACTTTGGCAAGGGGACAGGAGGTGGCAATAGGACACTCAGCAAGCAAGACCAGTCATGATCCCTCATTTCCACCTTTCCTTTCTCTTGCCTTGACCGACTGAGCGGTTGAGTGACACATTCCTTCTATGAGTTTATAGAGTGCCTAAACACTCACTGGAACCTCTCAGGATGACAACTACCATAATTCTCAATAAATCTGCCTGTGGTGCACGACAAGGTCTTGGATTAAAAACCTACCTGTCTATGGTGTCCTTCCTGGCAGGCAGGCAGGAAGCAATCATTGTGGGCCAATGCTGCTTACAGGCTTTCAGGCCAACAAAGACTTATGCTGCATTTTGGGGACATGGTGGTTTACATGTTACTCACAGTTAGCTCTTTCACTGAAACCTCAGGTGTGTGACACCTGCAGGAAGATGGGCTGAAGCAAGAAAGCATCTCATACCTTCCCTGCACCTCCCACCAAGTAAAACACGATGCATCTTGTGGTACCTCCCTCACACCATTGACACACAAGTGGAAGCACGGAGAGATGGAGGCAAGCACCATGAAAAGGCATTTACACAACAGAGAGGCAGGGCAGCTCTCAGAGACCCATCCCTCAGCAAAAGGCAGCATGGGCTCACAACGCTGCTCGTGTCCGAGGAGCGTCACAGAGAAACACAGCTGCTTTTTCAAACTACTGGAGATCACTGGGGATGCCACAAGGAATCGCCTATCACTGCACATGCTGTGGGATTAACTTTCTGTAGTTCTCCTTGTGAAAGCAAGGCTTGCACGGGGGCCAGCAGAAGTCCAGCCATTGAGCAGCTGCTACTCTCTGACACCCTGGGTTGAGGTGGGAGCGGTGTACAGGACCAAACCCTGCTTCAGGTGCAGCACCAGTTCCAGCTACCAAGGAAAGCGTATCTCTACCAGCAGGTGTCTGGGGTAGAGCTGCAGGTGGCCTTAGCCAGCTGCCCACCTCCTGAGCCACGACCTGGGAGCAGCAGCATGCTGGCAGGAAGGCGGGCAGTGCCTGCGTGCCAGGGCAGGGTTAACAGAGGGGTGAGACCTTGACCTCCCCTTCCTGTGCCAAGTGCAGCTCCTTCCCTGCTGCTCCAGCTGCAGCAGAGCTGTGAGGGCACCCAGCATCTGCGTGTGGGGCAGGTGGGGAGCAGACCCTCTGTGAGGAGCAGGGTAACCACAGCACTCCGAGCAATTCGGGGCACCGCTCTGAATGCTCCAGTTCAGTCACACCTGTCGTAAATAAAGAAAATGCCAGGCAATACTCCTGGGAGCCCCATGTATAAAAATACTTGAAGCAACGAGAGCAACAGCTGGGCCCTGCAAAAGCTTTTGTCACTCTGACATTTTGAATGCCGAGCACACCGGCAGCAGTGCACATGCCAGAGAAGAGGAGCAGGAAACCAGACACATATTCCTGGCTCCACTGCCAGCTGATGTTGGAAAGGAAACCCCATCCTTTGCGTCTCACACCCAAAGTGAGCAGAGTAACAAACTTTTATGGGGGGAAAGGGGAAGGCTAGCGTTTATAGCACCGTTCCTTCTCTACTATGAGAATCACCCCTAAAGATGAGGGTGGTATAAACTGCACGGCTACAGCAAACTGTTCAGTTCAAGAGGAATTATTAATCCTTCAGTGGAATATAATTGCACATCCAGATTCTCTCTGGGCAATCCTTTATTCAAGTCAAATTTACACTACTTCCTAAAGGGAGCAGTCAATCTTAATGAATGACTTACAGGTTCATAATCTTTAATAAGGCTTTATTAAAAAATAACATCAGAAGTTTAGAAGTTTAATAAATTTTGACTCCACCTTCACTGCACATTGCCTTTTCTTTTGTTAATTTCTTCATTCTCATCAATAGAAGAACTTGCTGCAAAGATGCTAACTTAGATTATAAATTCTTTTCAATTTTATTCGTCAATAGCAAATTAGCCAGTATCTTTAGTGCACCAATATATCATGATTGTGTTCAGCAGAGCAGTGTGTAATCTCCTGACACACAATTTTGAATCAAGTTTCTTTTCTACTATACAGCAAAATAAAGAGAAAATTTTGCTTCCTTTGTACAGGAAACCAATTCCTCATGAGGCAACTTGTTATGACAGAATTAATAAATGTAATTAATTCTTCCCTCCAAGGTGAGCCTGGAATATTTTTCTTTGCATAAGTAAAGCAATTATTGTTCATTCTCACTGTGGAGAGTCATCACCTGTTAAACACTGTAGCTGCTCTTAATGGTCAGCTGGAGAACTCAGCTGGGAGTGTTTTATATAAATAAAGCTGACTCCTCCTTTGCACCATTTAAAAGCTGTAGAGAAAGAAGTAGGGTAGGATTTTAGGGTATATTTTCTCATTGTTACTTTTTTTTTAAAGACACCATGTGGCCATTGAATATAGTTTATGAAAGTGAACTAAAACCCCCTGAAGAAAACAGGGCTTTGCTGACTCCAGTGTTACCAAATATAAACATTTCATTTCTTTCAATTTTCAGCAGGAATCATTGCTGTCTTGCTCTCATCAACTATTTCCTGAAGGTCTTCCTTACCCCTTAAAAAAATGTGCTTTTATCCCTTTTATTTACTTGCCAGGTATGTGTGGGTTCCCTGCCATTTGCAGGAGGAGAGCATGCCTCTGCCTCCAGCTGGAAGTACCCTGGGTGTTTCCAAAATAGTGCTAGGAATATGGGCTAGCCTTAGTGATGCCAGTTCAGTTCCATGCAGGGAAGGAGCCCACCGAGAAGTGGGGTTGCTGGGGAATTCCAATCCCAGAATCATGGAATTGGAAGGGACCCACAGGATCACTGAAGTCCAGCTTCTATGATTCAACTTAAATGAGCTAAATTATCCCATATTTTACAAGAGGGTTTGAACTGGCTCCCACCAGAGCTGGGTGCTGGGGGAGTCCAAGGATGCTGACAGGCACCACTATGGCCAGGGATGAGGAGGATGGATGCATCCCCACTGAGGTCAGCCCATGCCCCAGCAGAGAGGCCCTTGCCCAAGTGCCTCCCTGCCGCAGGGCTGGCTGGGGGAGCAGGCAGGAGCCCAGCTGGCAGGGCTTGCCTGTCTCCTGTTACCAGGATGCAAATGGACAACTGTCCCACACCCTACTTCCTCATTCACCCCACAACCTGGGTTGAATGAATGCTTTTTTTTCCTTTTCTGTAGTATTACCTAAATTCGAGGGAGGGAAAAGTGTTGGGGAGACATCTGTGTAAGGTCACATCTCAGGCTACTGAACCGTGATCAGGTGCTATATCATGTTTCTCTTTAAAAAAAAAGATATGTTTAACAAAATTCCAAATCTTTGTATCATGCATGGAACTAAGGGAATAGCTAAGGGAGGGTATCCTATTGCAATTTCTTCTTTCTAGGTCCCACAGCCACTATCAGGCACCTGTGCAGTCATGTCTCAACCCTGCAGGTGAGAAACCTCATAGCAAGTCACTGAATGCTCAAGAAAGAAAATTGCCCCTTTCTACCCATCCTTTCCCACAAATGAAATATTTGACTTAAACATTTCCAATAGAGAGAAAAACAGAAACATCAGAGTTACTGCACTCACCAACAAAGTATTTCTCAAGGTATACCTTCTGCAGTGTTCTGATTTAATTCAGCACATGTACTTTTGTTGGTAGGTTTTCTTCCCAGTCCCTCTTTCACACACAATCACTGAAAAACTCGTGCCCCTAGCAGTCTTTCTAATCTAAAGAGCAGGTGTATCAGCTGACTAACTTTTATTTTAACTCCCCCTTTATCAGAGGGGCTCTGCCTGACCACGAAAATCAGTGTGACATCTGAATTAAAATACAAAGTCACCTGCAGCCAGAGAGAACTGGGAGGCACCCCATCTAAACGAAATTACAAAACCTGAACTTGCAAATCTCCAGGAGCCATGTCCTCAGCTGGCGTCAGATGAGGCTGGAGGCAGGGAAGTTACGCTGATTTACACCAGAGGCTGATTGAACCCGGTGTGCTGAGCTGCACCAGGGACCGGCAGCACGGTGGGGCAGAGGGTGCTGTAAGTACTCCTGCAGCACAAAGACACTCTGTAGATTCAAGCCCGGCTCCCACAAAAAGCAACATCCCTTTCCTTGCTTTACTTCTCCCATTGTGCCTTTATTGAATTTGAAAAGCCCTTGGTGTGTCCTTGAGAAAATCGTCTTCAGAAGCCTCTTTGAAATAAACCCAGGATTAAACAGCAATCCCCCTCCAAGCAGAGCATTCGAGCAACTTTCCTTCCGCAGCTCACCGGGTTAACTTTATTCCTGCCACAAGCCCCGCATGCACCAAACCCAAAAGCAACTTCTTTCTGCCAGACCGCTGCTGTCAGACGAGCCCCAGGCAAAGCAACCAGCCCCCACAGCCATTCAGCAGCGATGGAAAGGTGGAATTACTCACTGAACCACGCCGGGCTTCACCCTCTGTCAGCAAACGGTGGGTGCGGGCTGGGGCGGCTGCAGGGCTAGGGAGGGACCAGCGGGGCTAGCCAGGTGCCCGCAGGCATTGCACCCCCGTGCTCCGTGCTCCCTCAAAGTTAGCTTTAAAACACCTGAAAAGGCAGACACGAACAACTCTGCTCAAGTATGCTCCTCAGTGTCTCTCAGAAGCTAGAAGCCTGTTGGTCTCAAAGGAAAAACCCAGTCTGCAAACAGTATTGCTCCCTCCAGGTTTCAGTTAGACATAAAAATTCAACTTAACAGCTGGCTTGAAGATATGAGGAGATTATAATTAAACTCACTGCTCTATGAACTATACCAAAACCCCAGAATATGTGACATATTTACTGTCTGCTACATATATTGCAATATAAGTTGCTTTTAAAATGGAAGAGACATTTATCTTGGAGCAAAAAAAAAAGACCACTTAGATTCAGGTTTGGAAAAGCCCAAAGCCACACTGCATGCAGAGTGCCCTGTAGTCAGAAGTCTTCACTAACTCACACACACCCCCACACAGACACAGACACAGCACACACTGGCAGCACGGGCTGATCTCTGCCTCTCTCCCCACAGGAACTGCTCCCAAGGCTCTGGAAGGATGTGCTTTGGGGAAGAGAGTCTGCAACTGAGGAGCTGCAAAGTTACACATACAGACAGACAGAACAAGAACTGCACTGACAAGGCTCAGCGACAAACACCAGGTGAACATGAAGAAGAAGAAGAGGAAGAAGAAGAAGAAGCATGCTTTCCCCTTACCTATTGCTTAGGCTAAGACACTGAGCAGAGTCTTTAGAGAGCCTGGGCATTGGGACCCAAAGGACAGAGGACTTTCAGCACAGTCACAAGGACCCAGCAAAAGCCATCTTCTCCCTGTCTTTTAGCACAGTGTAAGTCTCCAGCAGCTCAGCTCTCCAGCTGCAAACATCTCATTAGACTAATGCATTCAGCACAGGCAGAAAACTCAATTTACCATAGCTACAGCAATGAATTTCCATTACGATGACAGCTTCAACCACATCATGTCCGGATAAGCAGCCAACCACTGCCTTTTAAAGAACACACGCATTTAACACGCAGAAAACGAGGCCTGCGTGGCGGGTTTCCTTTCCCTTTGCAACTAGATTGAGAAGAAAAATTGTCATTTCTTTTTATTTCGGAAACTCTGCAACCTGAGAGGTAGAGACATTTGGACTCTTCCTGCCCCCTCTCCCCCCCCTCAAAGCAGCACTGTCTTTTGCAATAGGGTGCGTTGGGCTGCAGTGAGAAGAAGGGGTGTTTGCAACATTTCTGGTCTCACTACCCCTCCTCTGTTGCCATGGAAACCGGACTGTAGCATCAGCCCTTTGTCCCACTCCTGCAGCAGCCTGGCCCGATGCTGAGCTTACGCGATGTGCCACGGATGGGAAGGACCAGCCACTTCGGTTTTGATAATTTACACGGAAACTGGGGGAATAATGCCTGGCATCTTTCTGCCAGCAGCACTGAGGGCGTGTGTACAGTGCTGCTCACTCACACACACACACATGCACCTGTACACAAACTCACAAAGTCGGCTCTGTGCAGAATCTTACAGGTATGGCCAGGCAAAGATATCCATAATGTACAGAAATTGTATAAGTAGTTATGGCTGCCATGCCGTCCTGCTTGGGCAGAATGCAGGACTGGTTTTCATTGAATTTCCAGTCACTCATGACAGAAAGTGCCAGTTCTTCCCATGTTTAGCACAGCACTAGCAGCTCTTACCATCTAAAAAAGGGAAAATAAAAAAAGAAAAAAACCACACACAACAACAAAATTCTATAGTACATATGAAAAATAACGGTTGTAATAATCCTGCTATGCTGCATTGACTGTGCCAGATCAAATTATCCCAGCAAAGGGGTTTGTCACAGTTGTTTGTGAGTGTTGCACAGCTCCCCACTGCCCACTCCACACACACACATGTATATTGTTACTCAGGATTCATGGCAAGCCAAACGTGCTTCTGACCTCTCTCCTTCCAGTCCCATGAATGCCTCACCAAACAGGCTTGCAGTCGTGGCCATTGTTTCTGCTGGTTTTGTGGTCCCTGCACACTGGTTTTGTGATAGTTGGGCTGTCTGGGGTTTAGGGGAGTTATTTCTGACTTGCCACCACAAAAGAGGAGATAAACATTAAGCCTGTTTTATTTACCAAGGAAGAAGGGGAAAAGCAGAAAGCAGAGATCCTGGGTTATTTGTACCAATAAGAGCCAGGGCTTTGCTGGTCTTCTTCCCTGTCAGTGGGGAAAAGGGCCAACACCTGCCCACTAGTGACTGTGAGCAAGGTGAGATGCCCAAGCTCATTCCTACAGTCCCTTGCAAGCACAAGGTCAGGAGGATGGCCACAGTATTATTTGTTTCTTAGAGTCATGGTTAGAGAAAACTCTCTGCATTCAAAGAAAACAAATGAGGTTGGGTAGATCCAGGAGAATCAAGGTGGCACTAAGTTGCTTTTTTGGTTTTTTTTTTTCGTTTGCATTGCAACAAGCTTGACAGATAGTGTAGGTATGAAAAATATTTTATCAGCACAGAATTGGAACAATTGTTTTCTGTCTCTGTAACTGGTGTATGAAACCCGTGGTGCTCACAAACACACTAATAACAAAGCACACAAATGCTTTTCATCCCAACCTTCATCCTGGCAAAGACCTGTAATTCCTCATTTTCCCTCTTCTCTTCTCTTTTCTTTTTTCTTTTTTTTTTCTTTTTTTTGGACAAAATCAGGATCAGTGGGCCAGCACTCATAAATTCCCTTAGCAGAGTAAAAATGGAGGGAACTGGACCACCATGCAAATTCTTGTTTTAAGTTCCCTAATGGGATAAATGGGGAAAAGTATTAATAATCATGAAAAATTGTGACAAAATCCTTTAGAAAGCCTCCCTTCTCTCGTAAGCCATTTAAAATTTTGAGCATGAGTCTTAGCCATCCCTGTCATTTCACACTGGCTCTGCAGATCCATTGCTGCTATGGCTTGTCACACCCGGTGCTGTTGTTTGTGTCACACCACGTTACCAGTGTCATCTAGCATGGGCAGGCTGGCACAACCTCACAGCATGGAGGCATCAGCTGTGGCCTCTCACAAAAAATACCATATTAATACAATGCAATACAAGAGCAAAATGTTGGGGAAGTGATTGGGAATTTGCTTTCTCCTCACTGCTGCTATTAATGCCAGCAGCAGTGGCATTAACATTTTGCAGCCAAAAACCAAACCAGACCTCAAACCAGCCAATTCCCCATTGCTTTGGGAGCAAATGTTGCACAGTGAAGGATTGCAGAGTGCCTTGGAATATGCTCTTTGCAGGGCTTGTTTGACAGCCTTGAATTTGAAGTTTAATTTAAAGAGTTGAATTTTAGTTTAAAACACACAGCTGGTCTGGAGAGCAGCTTAAATCACAGCTAAAAGCAAGGGTGGATGAGATAGTGTTGGGGGATGGTTTGAAGTGCTTATATCTGCTGTGGAGTCAAATGCGAGGCTCATTCCCTGATCTCAGACTCCCCAAGAGGGGTAAAGAGAGATGTGCCAGAGATGGAGCTGAGGGGAAAGCTGCTGGGGAACTGCTTGCCTGTGTTCTTGTGGCATGTTCACACAAATGTCACGGCCACCTGAGCAGCAACAGCCACCCACAGGTGGCTTCAACCCAAAGCTGGCCCTTCCACAGAAAGCTGGTTCACACCACCCTCCCCCTTGCAGAGGGACGTGCCTGACTGTGGGGTGAGGGGAAGAGTGGGTGGAGGAGGCAGGGGAGCTTTAAATTGCTGCCCAAGTAAATCTGCCTACCCAATGCCAGAAATGTGATTGGGCAGCGTAATCATTTGCCTCATTTCCAAATGAAAGTGAAAAAGGTGATAAAGTGGTGGCGGGGAAAAGAAAAGGTTGTGTTTACATGAGGTACTGGTTGTCACCCAGCCTCAAAACCATTGAACCACTTTCTTCTGTAGGCATAAGGTTTTCAGATGAAGATGGCACTGCGGAGAAATATTAAGGATCTCTGCACACAGAGGCAGGCAGTAGCAGAGAAAGGAGCACAGCTGAAGACTCCTGCCTCCTCTTACTGCTTCCCCAACTATTTGAGCCACAGGTCACCATCAATCTCCAAAATTATTCTTATTATTTTTAATGCAAATCCTTTTCACGCTCTTTTCACCAGTGTCTTGATATTTGTATTTCACCTATTTTGTATTGATTATATTTCAACCTTTCTTTCCACTGCTTGTCTTCACAGCTTTCTCTGAGGAGGAACAGATCCCTGACATAGAAGTGAATCTTTTGGGGCAGGCAATGGCATGGTGAGGGACAAAGGACCAGGGCTTTAATGAGCAGGCAGGAGACAGGCTGACATCCAGGGTTTGGACACAGGACACTCAATGTGGCAATGGGGGAAAGCCCCTTATCCCCAGGGTAATCTCTGCCACTCCCCACAGATACCTTGAAACAGTCTCAAAGAGGGACTGAGCTACCAGCTCTTGCCCAAATAATTTCAGATGGAAGAAAAACCTGGCCACAGTCTGGGCTCTGCCAGGGAGGGATGAGTACCACAGAGGGTTGCCACCCATTCAGGACCATGCTGGATCCTGGCCCTGATCCATGGCCCCTTCCCAGCCTGTGGCTCCCTGTGCTGGGCACGATGGCACACATCACTCTGCCACTCTCCATCCACCACCAGCATTCATGAACTCACACAGATTGTCATTTTATTTCAAGCATTACCCCGTAATTTAAATAATTTGATCCTTGAAACAATTACATTCAATTACCTTCAGACTTCCACGAAATCGGAAAGCATTCAGAGTAAGTGAGAAGGGAAATTAAATATCCCAAAACAACATAACCATGTGCAGGCCAGCCTGCTGTTTGGGCAGATGATGGGGCGGGGGTGGGGCTTGGAGCATGTCGTTCCACTTGGCTGCAGGGGTGACATTCACCCTGTCAGTCACTGCAACACAGAAGATATCAGCAGGTCTTTTGGGGCAGCTGCCTGCCCAGGTGATGCCCTATATGTGGTTTTCCCCTGCATCTTTATTAGGCATTTCAGTTTAACAAGATTTTAACCTATAAATCTTTCCGGATGATGAATCAATCCCGTGACACCCGCCCCGACCCTCTTCAACCCTGCCACGCTTGCACAGACACTGTTGGTTAAGTTATGATGGAGTCCGGTTTAAGGGAATGAATTTAAACAATTACCTTAATTACAAGAGCAGTATCATCTTTCAAGAAAGAGGGTCTCCAGGGAGGACAGCTGCTGAGAAGTCATTTAGATGCATGAACCTTTGAAAACAGCGGTGAGAGGAGCTGCGGCTCCCGCCCCGGCTGCAATCGCTCCCTGCTTCCACCCCAGCTCCTTCCAGCTTGCCCAGCAAAGGAGGCGGTGTGGGATGGCAGCACTGGGGCAATCAGGAAACCCCCAGACTGCCAGGGCCCCACAGCACCCGAAAATCACGCCCTGCCCAACCTGGTCCTGGAGGGCACCTTTTGTTTAGGCTCCTTCCTAAGTGAGAGTAAAGCCTCAGAGACCTCAGATGCGCTGCAGCAGTCAGCTCAGGATGAGCTGAAAATTAAGCACATGCCTGAGGCAAAGAGAAACCCCAGATTTAAGCCTGACAGCAGCCGAGATGAGCAAGGGCTGGCAGGAAACAGGAGTCCCATCCTGCTCAGACCCCCACGCAGCCCAGCCCCTGCCCACTGACCACCCCACAGCCCCCTTTGTCCCGGGATGGGCTCCGGAATCCTCCACCCCTGGAGCAGCAGCCCCTGCAAGGTCACCCAGCTACCTCCCTACCCCAACTCACTGCTCACCTGAGGACATGATTATTTCCCAAATCACTAAACATCAGGAGCAGCTTTGTAATTTGCTTGGTTCTTTATTACATTTATTGATTTTAAAATTTTTTAACGGCTGGTTTATTGCTGTGTTAAAGAGCTCAGAAAGGCAATAAAGTCACACAGCATCCTTAGTGATAAAAGAAATAATCCCTTGAGCTGCCAAAATCGTGCCTTCTCCCTCACTTCTGAGCTTCTTTCAAGCAAAAAAACCCTGAGAGGAACTGCAACCAAAAGGGCAAGTGCCTGGGCAAAATCCCATGCATCCAGAGTGAGTAGGTAGAAATGAAATAAGCTGTAGCCAAAATAGCAACCTGCTGCAGCTTCAAAGCAGCGTGCTGCAGATAAAAAACAAAGAAACCTTATTCATTCCCAAGTTTAAGGTGCTTGACACACATGGTCATTCATTGAATGTTTGTTTATACGACTGAGGTGACTCTCCATGGACCATTTCTCTCTGGCCAGTGTCCAGAGTGTTGCTAGAACAGAGATGAGCCTCCAGGTCCAGAGCAAGCAGCTCCCATCAATGCTTGCTAGGGTGTAAAACATTAACTTGCTTATCTGCAAATACTTAGGAGTCCTGCTCTCCCCTCCAGCCTTGGGCCCCCTTCCCTCCTGGTACCTGTCACCCTGAGGGATATGGTGTCATCAGCACCTGGACACAGCTTCCCCCGTGCTGTGGGCAACCCAGCAAACCCCCCTGTGAGGGAGCAGAAGTGGCAGAGGGATGACCCCTCATGGACCCATCTTTGAGCATCTCTCTCAAATAATTTGTTTCACACAGCCTCACTCTCTGCAGTAGAGATAACTGGGTCTGAGCAGTAATTAAAAAAAATCCTCCAGGTGAGGGGTTTTGTTCCTTGGATTAGTCTTCTGTTTCTGCAGTCATTTCCATACCAGAGCCTCCCCAGGCACTTAACCAATTAAACACCTACAGCCTGGCAGCTGCCAGCAGCTCCCTGCTCTGCAGCAAGAGGCCCCGGCCAGCAAGGACCATTCCTGGTGAAGCACCACTGGATTTCTTTGATCAGCCCCCAATTCAGCAGGAGGGCAGCACAGATGCCTGAGCTCTGCTTCCCTGTGTGTCTGGCCCTGCCTCACAGATGCAGAGCCCGAGACGTTGGGATGCCCTTGCTGCATGGATAAAAGAGAAGAAATGGCAAGCTGTTGTTCAGCGGAGGAGGTGGGGGGAGAGGGGTGTTCTTCTTCCCCAGCAGCTGCCACAGTGCATACCATGCCCTTGTGTGAGCTCTCTCCCCTCAAGTTAGGGCAGGATCACATCTTCTCCAGCCTCCACCCTTCCTTTAGTCTTGGAAAACTGGTCTGGCACTAGGAAAGCAGATGTTATCCCCCCCTCCCACCACCCCCCCCCCCCAAAAAAAAAGACGCTTCTGAGAGCAAGTTAGCACAGATATTCTGAAAGAAATCGTGTCAAAGATGTAGGCAGGTAATGTTAATGGGCAGTGCATGTCACACCTGAGGGGATTGAAGGCCAAGAAACCCATTCCCAGCCAGGGATTCAGTCCCAGAGGTCTGTCATTTAGCAGTCATTAAGACTCCTGCAAGGAGGAATCTATGCTTCCACCAGAATCCTCCACAGCAGCCACTGCCCAGCCATGTCACAGGGAAAGCTCTTCTTCCCCAGACTAAACACTTGCTCCCACACCAGAGAGACAGGAAAGACAAGGTGTGATGGTGCCATCTCCTGCCTCCTGCCAGAGGAGCGCTGCATCTCATTAGCAGGATGGGCTCAGCTGACACCTTCAAGCAAAGCTCATCAGAGAGAAAGACATTAGTAGCAATTTCATATAACAGAATTTTATCAAATGTCCAAGTCCAGTAGGTTTTATTTTTCTCCATAGCAAAAAGAGCAGTAAATATATATGCCTCTATATAAGCTATGTTTGCATACTCCCTTTCCTAATTCAATAAAAAAATAAAATCAGTTGCAATCCAAATTCACTGTAATTATCTCTGTTTTTCTCTTGGCAACTGCTATTTTTAGTCAATACACATGCATAGCCATACTATAGCATAGCTATTTTTTAAAATTACATATGCCAGCATAGTTTATAGATTTTAATTTGCCAGGGAGTTGGATAGCCATCAGCAGTCAGGAGCTGTATGTTGTTTGCATACAAACTCAGTCGAGAAACTTCCCCACACAGCAGCTGCTTGTAAAACTGAGGAGGGGCAAACCCTCCCCGGGAGCCAAACCTCGGGACAGTTTCGAGCCTCTTGAATCAAGGGCTCAAATTTCACAGCTCTTGGAGGAGAGAAGGGGAGCCTGGGTGGAAGAGGGTACATCAGCAATGAGCACGGATCTAGGAACAGAAATGCAGCTCTACACTTGCCAAAAACCTGACAGATGTGCACATGGGACAGGTCAGAGCACTGCCTCTGACACCAGTCACAAAGACCATTTTCTGCTCAGGGTACGTCTGCATGTGCCTAGGATGGAATACAGAGATTCCTCTGCATAAACACACTGGAGGTCAGTGGTGGTGGGGAGAGGCACAGGGTGCCCCAGCACAAGTTGTGTGATACCTGTGAGCAGAGCCAGGCAGCAGGGCTGTCCTGAAATGCAGCTGTGCAGCTGCCCATGCAGCTGTGGTGCCTACAGATATTTGCCTCACTAAGGAAAATGGCACCATCTCTTAGCCATACACTAACTTCCTTTAACAAAAAACAATACTAGCAGAGATCAGAAATAAACCAAAATTTCAGCACTCAGCTTCAGAGGATAATCTGTATCTGGACTTTATTTTTCTGGCTGGTGGGGAAGTACTTTAGTGTAGTTTAGCCCTAAATCACCCCAAACTCACATGAAATTCAGAATCCCAGGACAGACTCTGTTGTCCTCCATCCACACATAACTCTGCAGAGACTTGTTGGATTCTGTCACAGGTGGGCAGATAGCTGAATTAGCAAAGGTGATTTGAGCTCTTCAATTGACCTCTGCTGTATGCCAGAGAAGGCTGCTCCTTTTTTTCAGATGTGGAATAGCTGCCAACAGAAAAAAAAAGGGGAAAAACCCAACCCAGAACCAAAACATACTTCTCAGTGGTATTCTGAGCTAGCTGAATAATTGCTTGCATGCTAAACTTCAGAAATCATATTGTAGTTATAAAACTAATCTAATTTTAGTAGTGATATCGTTCAAATAAAAGGCTTAATTTTAGGGTTTTCTTCCTAATTTCCCTCTGCTAGTTTGACATGTACTTCATTTTTGAGGCTGGCATGATGTGCATACCAAAAAGCCTTGCCTGTGTCTAACAAGCTGAACTATTTTATTATTGCCTAGCCTGCAACCTTGCATCTACAGAGACCTGGCTTACAAAGGCTGGTGTCAGCTTCCACATCAGTGCTGTTGTAATGTTTAACACTGAGCACTAACATAAAGATTCAAAGCAGTGATGATTTGAAAGCAGTGGTGATTAATTGCTGTCACTCCTGCAAGTCTCCCAGGCTCACATTTGACCAGGAGGTCCATGCTTCCCTTTTAAGACACAGTGGAGTTTGAAGAATATTGCTCTATTTTTTTGTTTTAATGGGCTTTTAGCAGCGAGTGCGGAAGATGCTGCGCTGGGCAGTGCTGTCCAGGAGTGTGCAGCCAGCTGGAGCTGACCCACAGCTGCTGCCAGACACTGACACCCCGGTGACATCCCACAGGCACCACTCAAGGCATCAGATTTGGAAGAAGAGGTTAGAGGCACACTATGCAGGGTAACATCAGCATTGATGTTGCAAGGAGGCAATGGACTGGACAAACGATGCTGCTTTCATCATCCCTATTATTTCTCTTTTAAGCCTTCTGCTTCTCCGAGCTCATAACAAAGATGATCCCCCGACCTTGCCACCCATCCCTCTCTCTCCTGGTCTCATTGCTCCCTCAGTGTTCAGTGCAGCACCCTGCCTGTTGCTGTGTGCCTGGCAGAGCCAGCTCCAGTGTCACTGCAAGGAGCACAACATCACTGCACCAGCACCCAGCACCCCCTGTCCAACACCCCCTTTCCAAAAAACAATCCTTCACGTGGTGGGGGCCACCATCCTGACTTTCATGGCTACCAGGCAAGAACAACAATGGGAAGAAGAGGCTCTTCACTCATCTTTAAGAGCCTGACTCCTCCTGTGACTGGTTCTCAGGATGGGGACGGGCTGAGGGACAAGCAGGTGACCACAGGCTACTTGCACCCCACTGTGAGGTCCAGCCCCAGCTGCCCTGCCCAATCACCTCCAATTCTTACAAGCTTGCTGAGAGGTGGGACAGAAGAAGAATGAAAAGCCCCTGTATAGTCATCTCTATATTTCAAAAAAACAGTAACTTTTAGTGTATATGCTATAATTATGAATTTGAATGCAAAATATAATGGGGCAGCTTTGCATCTTTTGAATGAACTCCTCAGTCCTGATTCAATGAAGGAGGTAAAAAAAATAAAAAAGAGATCAAATACACCTAACAAATCTACATCAGGAGGGAACCATAAAAAGATACAACCAAGATAAAACCTTATGTGGGGAAGTTAACTGTGAAGAGTAAATCCTCACAACTTCAGGAAGAAGTACCTGTATGCAGCAGCCCCTTCTGCCCCAGGGTGTTAATCTCCAGCGAATGATGTAAATGAGGTTGCTCACATTGCCTTGTGATGGGGGGCTGACTCCCACTGCCTTGGTGAGGCCAAGAGAGCAACAGGCTCTCAGGAATCTGAATTGACCCAGAGGGTCCTGCACAGCTGGGCCATATGGGTGGACCAACAGCTGGCTGCAAAATTAAGCAAAAGCTGTCTCATTTCAAGGGACCAAGCTGATTGTCATCTGGGCCTCCAAATCTCACCACCCTGTGATGGTCTCTCTCTATTTTACAGCCATTATAAGCTAATCTCTGCCAGTGTGATTTACACATAGTAATTAATGGAGCTCCAGTGGTGAGGAAATTGGTCATTCAATTTGAGTTTAATTTACTGCATGTGCATACATTAGGAAACACAAATTCCATAGCTGTGATCTGGGCACAGAGAAAGGGTTGTGTGCTGGGAAGGAAAAAATAAAACACCCAGTAAACAATTCACCACTGGCCTTTCACACCTCCTGCTCTGCAAGTCTCTTCTCGGTGGGAGCATGACACACAAATAAACCTGGACATCTCAGTTTGGATGCTTGGAGGTGGAAGGCAAAGTCTCACTGCCACTGCTATCAAATTTCCCAGCTGCAGGAAGCATCACCCTGGCATGTTGGTGAGTATGGCCTCATTCTGGTCCCTGCTTATGTTTGGGTGTGTTTCCATCAGAGAGGGCAGAGTGTGTGGATGGAGTTCAGTGGTACAGGGTGTAAGGGCTACAAAAGTTGCTGTGTCTGTGGCATACACATGAAACTCCAGTGAAGGAGAACCATGCCTAAAAACGAGGACACACTTTGATAGCAAAGGCAGCATTGCATTTTCAGCTACCTTAAGTTAAAGGTGGCCTCATACCAGCCTGGACTTTGGAGCACCTACTAACCACGCCCCAGAAAAGCCAAAAGCGATGCCTGGCTGATCCTCACTGGCCCATGAGGGACCAGGAATGCCCCAGAGGGATCAGGGCTCTTCCAGCTCAGGGATTACCCTGCAGGAGGTATGTACAGTATGTCCAGCTCTTCCAGGATCTCTCCCCTGAATGCCTCCATGCCATGAAGCATCTAGCTATGTTGCTTGCATAAAAAGGAAAGCACTCATACCTATTTTAAAGTAAAGGTGGATGAATTAAAAGCAGTTGCTCAAGGTGGTCTGTGCAGCTTCCTTTGTGCTGTTAAATTCCACCCATGCAATGTAAATGTAATGTCTTCCCTGTTTAATGATTAGAGCATGTATGTGGAAGGCTTACACACAGTGAAAGGTTGAAAATTATTCAGATTCAGGACACATTAAAAATCAAATTCTAGGTAGAGTATATGCAATTTGGCTTTAAAATATTATCATTAGCTTTACAATCCATCGTCCTAATTAGATTTATTAATAGGTTTCATTGCCAGTGATAGTTCTGTTATTGAACTGAATGAAAAATATAAACAATTTTGGCACAAAATTATTTCTACCAACTCAATAATGTCTGCTGGCTCAAACTGCATCTTAAAACAAAAGATCATCGCATGAAAGAAATTAGGTGCAACCATGAATATCAATAGATGTACTGTGAACCAATTTACTATCTCAGCTAGAGTTCAATAGTGAACACGAGCCACCCAGTTCCCTCTTCTCTGCTTTCCAAACACGCATCTTCTTTTATCCAGCACTTGGGTGCTCTGCCAAGCCCTCAACAAACCCTGAGAAAAGAGGTTTTAAAGATGCTGCTGCCAGAGGCATTTTTACATATTTCCGTGCACATCACTTAAAACTCGAGTGATCACAGCGCGCTGTGGGTGCCCACAAGGCACCCCAGGTACCCCATAAATCAGCTCTTCAAAGCAGGTGCATCCCCATGGTGGAACTACCTCCTATACCTCCCTTTGCAGAGCTTAAAACACAGCTGAAGTGCAGACACCTTCACAATGATCATCTTCTGCACACACTTTAACAAAAACTAACACAAAGCAATGTTTAAAGCTCAAAATGGACTCATTAACACCTCAATTACCGCTAAGAAAGGAAGCTCTGCCCTCCTCAGGTTTTTAAAATAAATTCTATAATACACGAATCCCAATATTAAAATGGGTCACCTTCAGCAGGTTTTAAATGGTCAGCAAGGGGGTTGGGGGAAAGAAATCACATAAAAACATATAGAAATCAGTAGTTTCTTGAAAAGAAAAAAAAATAGATCAAAGAAATTCCATCTAAGCCCTCTTCCCCTCCAGAAAGGGGGAGCACAAAACTAAACCTACAGCTCAAACACGATCGGTATGCCCTGGAAAAATCCCAGGGCTTTCTGAAGAAATCCATGCCCCTGCCTCCCCCTGCTGAGCGCGGCCGAGAACTGCGCCCGCTCCTTGAGAAAAGCACCTCCTCTTCCACTACAGCTCAATGGTTTTCCCACTCACAAACACTTGCCAGTCATTAAACTACTTGATTGAACATCAATCAACCATTGTCAAAGCTTGGTGGGAGAGGGAGGCAGAAGTTTAAATCACATTACACAAAACACTCGAGAGAAAACATCACTTTTAAAACTTTTTTCTTTTAGCTACACTTACCTACTACAAACAAGAAGCACTTAGCAGCCTAAATCCAGCTCATGGTGGTGCCTCCCTCCACTGACTGCAGTCGCAGCATCCTGCACGCATCCTTGAGATGGACCAGGAGGAGCTGCATCACTCTCCTGCCTGTCCCACCAAGCCCCATTTTTACTCCTTGGAAGTGCCAACAGCCCTGAAGGTATTTGCAGCATCTCTGGTTGGGAGGACAGCCAGGCTCTGCACAGTTAAGTCCTCTGGCCTAGAACAAGGAGCTACAAAAAAGAGCACGACAGCAAAAGGGCAGAAACAAATCTGTTCAGGCTAAAAAAACAGTAACTGCTTCCAGTTACGCTGGAGTCATCATTGCCCAGAGTGCAGCAGGAAAGCACATTTTTATTTCCTGAAGTGTTTGGGTTTTTTTTGTGTTTTTTTGTGTTTTTGGTTTTTTTTTTTGTTTTGTTTTGTTTTTTTTTTGTGGTGGTGTTTTTTTTTTTTTTGTTCTTCAGTTACTAGCCCAGAGTTTCAGAACACTTCAGTAGAAAATTGGCTAGATTGATTCCTAAACCCTATCAAAAAGTGAGGCTTATACAACAAAATGCTGCTTGTTGCTGTAAAGTTTTACCTATCCTGGTAACTGTTATGCAGGAGGGAGTTGATCAATGTTTGAATGACAATTCATATAAGTGATAAAAAAAAGCTATTAGTGGACACACCACACAACAGAAGACCAACAACTGAATAATGTTGGACAGCTGTAGTTGGGTGGTTTTAATTGTGTGAAGCTCTTCAATACCTCCTTGGCCGCCTTCTGCCTCTCTCTTGGGAGATGTAGTAAAACCATGCACAACCACATCGCTGGTATTTCTGTGAGAAAAATATCAGCATGCCTTTCTCACATTATCAAGATTCCAATACCACCACAATTTTTCTCCTCACATTTTTTACTAAGTTACCTTGACTGTACAAGAGATACACCTTTGAAGAGATACACCTATTTTATTTAGCCTTTGTTGGCTCAACAGAATTATCCCCAGTTGGTAGACTTAAAAGTGTTATCCCAGCTGTCACCTCAATCTTCAAGACGAAAACGGTTCAGTATTCAGTCCAGAGGCATGATTCCTTTTTTTTTTTCCTTTTAAAATCATTCCAATGCATTCACATCTTATACCTTAAAATCATTCCAATGCATTCAAATCTATATACCTTGACAGCAAAATTTAGGGATCAGCGGTCAGAGTGCAGCCCAACCCATCTAGAATGCTCTTATTATCAACTCTACCTCCTGACTCACCACTCTCCTACTTTTAACAACTGGAGACTTTCACTATGAGCTGTTCAGTCAGCATTCACCTTGCCTACTTGCCTGAGGAAGAGTCATCAGACTCATCATTTCTCTAACCAGCACAGTATTTGGCTCAAAAGACTATGGACAACAACTAGGGGTTTTGTGTTGCTATTTCTCTGCTGTATTTTGCAAGTCTGAACTGGAGTTATAAGGCATTAAGTGTACAAGCCATTTAATTTAAACCTAGCCTTCATTCTCAAGTTTGAACACCTGACTCTCCTTATGGTTTACAAGTTTTTTCTCCACAAGGTGCACTTCAGAAGTACTTTGAAAAATACCATAATCTCATTAGAACACCTTCAAATTTTATTTGCATCTATTGTAATTACAAAGAATATAACAATATAAATTTTCATTTAAAGTGACAACCCTTTCTAACAAACAAGGTAGCAAATTAGTGTGCACCTATTCTGACTTTGGGCAATTTTTAAGTTTTCCTGCATGAAAATTTGTCACATTTTACAGCATTGTATTTTCATCATTCAATACACAGGAACAGAAATGCATCTATTCCTACTTGCAGAACACTCATAAGTATTTCTGAAGTATAGAAATGCAACATTTAATTTGTTTTATTTAGAGGAAAAAAAGGAAGAACCCACCCATGATTTTTGTCAAGTCTCACAGAATACACTAACAGCCCTGATGCTCTCCTCCCTGAATTTATTCTCTAATTAGACTTGATTTTTTTTTTCTTTAAAAGGGTAGGAACAGAATCACTGCCTTGTTTACAACCTTGCAGAAGACTAGGGTAGGAAAAATAAAAATCAAAACAACAAACCAACAACCTCAGACAAAGATGCACACTATTACAAATGCAAACAGCCATCAAATTGTCCAGTTTATTGATGGGAATTCAAAACTGATACAAAACATGCCCTCTCTGCATGTTGTATTTTACCCTTAAAATGTTTCTGACGGTGTCAGGTAGATTGAGAATTAAGAATATACTTCGGCTTTCAGCATCTACCTTTTATAAAGGTATTACACAAAAGCCACTAGCTTACATAACATGTGGTCCCAAAATTACTTACAGACATTCTGTTTATCAAAAGACTCAGATCTCCTCTTGATCTGATTAAATAAAGGCTTAAAAATGTTTTAAGCCATTAGTAAGTATCCTATGGCAGAGACAAGAAAGTTTATGATTTCCATTATAATCTTGGGCATAAAAAGGCAAAAAGTCCTAAAAAAAGCAGCCCTCCAGAATATATGGAATGTGGCAATGGATATGATGCCAATTTGTAATGATCAAGTTAAGTAAAACAGATTCTTAAAGCTATGAATGATGTGAGCAGTATCACAGCAAAATAGTCAATGAATACCACAGAACCAATCAAGTTTGAAAGTTGAGCAAATGTTGCTTCAATCAACAGATATTTGTAATGGCAAATATACCAAAACATTTTCTAAAATAAATTCCTAATGCAGAAAAATTGATTGAAAGATTGCTCCTAGCTAACAGTACCTTTTATTTAAATTGGACCCTAAACTGATCAGACAATACATAGCCCACACTTTTGGACATTTATAATAAAAAAGCTTTTATTTTCAATTGAAACAAATGCACCATCCTGCACTTTGAAGGCTATGAGCCATAAGCATATTCCAAGGTGTATCAATGGCAACAGATTTGTTTCACCTTCACTGAGAAGTTACATAATGCACTCTTAATTGGTAAAGAAAATTTAAACTCAGCCTTCTCAAAGCTTCTGTACTGTGTTTCTTGGTTAATTGTACAAGTTCCACAGTCAGACCAAGAGCTTGCACTGTGTGAAGATATTGTAGTCAATCAACAGTATGTTTAATCATCATCTTCCTCTTCTTCCTCTTCCTCCTCAAAACTGTCTTCAAAGCCCTCACTGTCTTCCTGGTCCTCATCACCTTCTATTGCTGTATCCCACTGTGGATGATTTTCTGGCACTGGTTTTGCTTCGTGAACTTCCAGCTGTAATTGGAAAAGGAAAGAGAAGAGAGGGGGGAAAAAAAAGTTACAGACAATAAACAGCAATTTGGGAAAACAAACAAATTCACACACACAAAACAAACAAGTAACCCACAAAAGGACAGTTAAAAAAACCCAACTAAATAACAAAACAAATCCCAAACCAAAAACAAAACCAAGAACTGCTTCCAGAAGTAAGGCATGCCAGACTTTTCCCATTAACTGGATGAATCTAGAACTAAGGAAGGGCAGGGAAATTGCATGGCAAACCTCAAGGTATAAAAATCCACAGCCAACCATACTGCAGAAACTGAATAAACACATACATGGCAAAGCAGCTTGAATTTTAGTCCTGTTTAATCCATCATAAAACTATCACTGTACATTAGGCAGAAACCCTTTCTAAGTCCATCCTTCCCATTTGTTTCAAAATTAGGACAGGTTGAATTCTTATAAACAGGACTTCTGGTGTTTTAATGACCATTAAGAAGCAGCTTTCAATGTAATACAAGTATATAACAAACATCACCTTCAATGGTTTAATCTGGTCCAATCCCATATATGAATCCGATCTCAAATAAACTGTGTACTGATAGTTTCCAGGTTTGCCTGGTGCAGGGAACTTCAGCTCTACCTACAAAAGAGATTTCATACCATAAAGTTCTTACTGCTTTCAAATGACACATTGAAACAAGTACCTGAGTCCTCCAATGAACATTACTACAGAATAATAAAAAGTTTTAGATTCTTACTAGGGACACTTCTTTGAATATATCTAGGTAATGAGATACCTGCAGAAAAGAGCAACAATACCCAAACACAGTATCTGCCATGAAAGCTGAATAATCACTGAGTCACTCAAGCAATTATTTTTTTCTGAATTAGGCCAAGTAACTACATTAAGTACACAATCTCACCCTGCTGTATGCTAAGCCTCAAAAACCAAAACAGATTAAAATATTTAGTCTGCTGAAAATTTTATCTTAACTCTGCTGTTATTTGAAATTGAATGTAACATCTAATTTGGAAGAACAAACACATTAGGTCTTCATTTTTCAGAAAAGTGTCTCGAAGAACACTGCCAAAGGTTACAGGTTCAGCAAAGTTTATATGAGCCAAAGCTAATTAATTTGTCACAGTCTCTGCTGTACAGAAAGAGAACACTTAATATTTCTAACAATTTGAATAAATTTAGGAATTTCACTGCATATGAATACTGCATTTCATCATCTTTTGATATCAAGGAAAAAATAAACCCAACATATTCCAAAAGAAACTTCAAAGTCGTCTTAAATTACTTTTTCTTTCTCCACTATCAATTTTCATAGTTAAAAGGCACTTCTCTCCTTTTATCAAGAGAGTAAAATTTGTTTTCCATCTTAAGAGATAAGTATAAAAAGATTAAAATCTACATGTATTTGCATACCAGAGACACTTCAACAGAGTTTTGTCATACCCCAGAAAGAAAACTCTCCAAGTACTTTACCTCTTCTTTATCTTTTAGAGTACAAACGTGGTATGGCATACATATTAACATCTGCTCCTTCCGATCTGCAATATACAGCCACCACCATTCTTGTTTTTCCTTTCATAAAGGGGAAAAAAAACCAACAGTGAAAAACCACCAGCATTATAGAAGTCATAGAACAAGATGCCCCTACACTTTTAAACAGGCAATTAGGATTCACTGGTTTTTGTAATACAGACAGAAAGGGAAGTTTGTGTCTGGTGGCTTTTTTAAACTCTTGGATGTGCATGAATAAAATACATGGTGTACACTGCACACTGAAAGCAAACAGGTTATGACAAGTAACTGCTGGTCTCTAAAGGCTTCATTCCATGTATTCAACTTCAGCTACCATGTGAGACATGGAACCAGCCCAAAGAATTGTGTCCACTGAGGATTAAAAAGCAACTTCATGCAATATAAAACAACATTAGGTCCTTCAACAGAAATCCAACCTGGAGAAAAAGCTGAGCATACAAAGCAAGGAAAATGTAAAGACAGATAAAGAACACTTAGTAGAAAAGTCTTTTTCAGACAAGTGTGCTCTGTCCCACTGCTTCCCCCTCCAAAAAGTGAAATGACATTTGAACACACTGAGATCTCCCTTCAACGAGATACTTTTGCAAAGGATAACAACAACTGCTCCCTATCACACACAGGTTTCCAAATAGCTGCAGGTCTCAAGGTTTTGCCATGGCAGATGCTACAGCAGAGTTCCCAAATGAAATTAAATTAGTGTGGTCCTTCATACCAGACAGCAACACTGTACAAAAATAGTGGTATTTTCCTTCAACTGAAGTCATAATTTTAAGACTGTGGTGCAGTTCCGCAGCACAGACACAACCATTCTCAAATGATAAAGACAGTTCTTTAACATCAACTGTTCTTCATTTAAACACTACACCTTTTAGGTTAAAGCTTTGGCACTTGTTTTGGGCAAAATCCACTTTGTTTGAATAGAAGCTGAAACCTTTTAATTGTAAAAAAAAAAAAAAAATAGTTTAGTACTGCAAAGCAAGTTCCTGTTCCTATACCTCCTTAAGCCTTTGTTTAAAACAAGTGAGAATAGTGAGGGACAAGGGGGAAGAATTCCACATGGTTATGAAGAAGTATTTTAGTAGACAGATAATCTTATCCTTTAGGGGAAAAAAGGGGAATACACACATTCTTTTTAGACAACCCAAATGTTGAACTGTCTTCCAAACCAACTTTTACCCACCCCTGACAGTTTGGTAACTCATCGTGTTCATCACAGACTGGAGTCCTAAAAAGTGCATCTTATTACAGTTACAAGTCCAAGCTGCAAACCAGGGAGCCAATTTTTATACATATACACCAAAAACAATCAGGCAGTTGCTTCAGTGTCCCATAAAAAGTGGTTGTTTTGCTTTCTTTTAAATCTAACAGCATTAGAAGGACTGAAAGAGGATGCAGTGGACTTTCAACACCACCAGTGAGCAACTTCTGAATTCCACACTTGGGAAGCAAATGCTGTTAATATGTAGAATTTGAAGAATTTTTGTCTCTACCAGAAGAGTTTAAAGTTCAGTAGTTTTAGATTTTTTTAACACTTCAAAAGCCAGTGTTTCATGAGCTGAGATTTAAATCATGCATGTTGAAAAATTGCAAAAGCTGAATTAACTTCTTCTTCCTTTTGAAGTGACTAATTGTTATCCTATCCTATTGTAATAACTATCACAATCTCACTGAAATATTCAACCGTTTCCAACAGCAAGACACTCACACCAACTAAAAACGCCTATTAGCACTCCTGAGTCCCAGAACAGAGAAATGTAAAATTAACTCAACATGTTAAATACCCATTTTGAAGTGTATAAAAGCAAAAGCATCACAGTGAAGCATCAGCACTCTCTCGTGTTTTTGGAACAGGCACAGAGAACAGGACAAAAACCTATTCATATGCTATTTAACGCCAGAATGTGTAGAATTCTAAATCCTTCTTATGACTATTCCAAGTGATTTTCTTTAGGAAAAACCATCCCATGTGATTACAAGACATAAGTTATTTTATCTGTAAGTTTCAACAGTAAATATATTGTCAATCTTCTTGACAGCTGTAGCAAAGAAGACTCTTAGGCAGTCAAAGTGTTTATTTCCTAGCCAAGAGGCCTCTAGGAATAGAAAGATGAACAGTATAAATAGTACAGATGAACAAGAGCTACAGAAGCAAGATCCATTACAGAAATGGCTAATCCATTTTGGGCCTATGAGGACTGTGACCATAATAAAAAGGACCTGCAGCTGTCTCAATGTTATTTTTGACTTTACCAAAACATTGTGCTTACTATACATTGTTCTTAAAAAAAAAAAAAAACAAAAAAATCCATGCCATTGAGAGTGATGGAAACAGGCAAAGATCAAAACATCAAATGGCTTTTCACAAAAACTAGTAAAAATAACAGCCAAGTGGGGAAAAAATACCCCAGTATAAAAGAGCCAATGCAAATGGCAACCATTGATCTAAAGCTCAAAGGACTCTATAGAGTAAATTTTTTGGAAGTAAAGCTCCTGACCCCAAAGTGCCATCACTTTTTTTACAGAAAGGACAACTGTGCAGGACTGTGATTTTCCTCTTCCTTATTGGGTGGAATTTAAAGTTTATGCCTGTGAGAATCTGGCAAACTAACAGGCAAGTGGGCAAAACGCCCTTTAACAGATGGGTGCAAGGTTTGGCATGCCAGGGAACCAGTATGTTCATAAAATTGGAACACCAAGGCCAGTTTCTACCTAAAAAATGTCAAAACTACAATCTGTGCAGTTTCTGGACCCATGGATGCAGAAGCAGAAGATAATTCTTTAGGAACCTGCGTAGATTTAAAGACACATCTCTGGCAGAGTAATCAACTGCCCCAAAACTTGGATGAAACAGCATTAAGGCTGCCTCCTGAGAACAAGTATTATTATGCTCCGCTATTACTCAAACATCTTTAAAATCTGGAACACAGCATTTTATCTCTAATTTTTTATCTCTGAACTGGCCATGACCACAGTACAAATAATACTCTAAATAACAGATGAGGAAAAAAAAAAAAACCCAGAGTATGATGGTTTTTGTTCTTCAGATGTTGCAGATCAACTCTATCTGAACCTGCTCCAACCGCAGCTACAGCACAAAGTACAGCTGCATTCAACCTTCATGAAATCAGTGAAGTTGAAAAATTTACAACTACAGTACCATGAGAGGATATGTGTGTATTTTTTAAGTTCAAGCATTCTGATCAGCCCTAGATTTCTTTTTAGCAGCAAGCTGTATTTAGGTTTTTTTATCACAAAACCCATATGTAACTCAGTTACACACAGCTGAAGCTTATGCAGCTCTATATAGAGTAAGCATAAGCAAAGTCTCTGAAAGGACCCTCACTTCAGTAAAAGAGAAATACAAAAATTCAGCACCCCTGAGGCACTGGGCATGACACTTACTGTCTGTGAGCTTCAACTGCAACTGATGACCAAAGCCAGCTGCCTTCACAGCAAGGAGGTATTAAGACTCTGCAGCACAATTGACATGATCTAAGGCAGCCAGAAGAGCAGAAAGCTAGTACACCTTTTTACATTATGCTGGTGTACTGGTGGAAGCTGTACTGAGAGATGGGAGTGCACCCAACTGTCAGGAAAACACAGCTTCAAGTTCAGCAATTACAAAAGTAGATGTCAGCTAAGGCCTTCAGGAAGACAATTTAGTCACCTTTGTCCTCTCTGGGTCCTCAGCAACAAGTTTTGCTTCCCACAATTAGCTTTTTAATACTGCTAGCAGGTAAAACCAGCAGGAACAATGTGATCACAAGCATGTGGACAATGGCATATGTTTGCACATGCCACAAGCTGTACAGGGTACAGGCATAAAGAGCCCTGGGGACTGAGGAGAGGGAGCAAATATACACACTGTGTCTTCCTTTTCATTCATGTTTTACTCTTCTTTCCCATCTTAGTTGTCTTCTTTAAACCACAAGAGGAAGAATAAGCCTTGCAATCCCACTCCCATTATTTGAGATAGCACAACAACAGAGAACAGATCCTAAATTAGTTCCTTAGTCAGACTGCAAGGAAGCAAAGGAAACCTCTGAACCACTGGCCAGGAAAGAAAATGTAGCCAAATACTCCCTCCTGGTTCCAATCAGGTCAAAAATTAATACTATTTTTTTCCCAGGCATTAAGCTTTTTTAAAAACCCAATATTTACAGTAAAAAATATGAATGGATCAATTAATTTATATGATTATTAATTTTCATGTTTCACAACTGTAATGTTTTTTATTACTGACCTCAGGGAAAAAAAGACTGTAAACAGGATGTGTTATCTTTGACTTCGTTTCAAGAAGGGCTCGCTCCTTTCTCTGTATACTTTGCTGTAACTCTTGCCACTCCTGTCAAAGATAAGGTTAAAGAATTACTGTGCACTAATAATCTTTTTCATTAAAAAGACAGAAAATGGTACATGTGACTAGATCTCGTGCAATACTAAACATTATAAAGGGAAAAAGCAAATCTGTGGGATTTGCACACATTCTTCAAAACTCAATTCTACAACACTGCCTCTAAACACTCTCTACCTCAGCCATAGGAGTCCTGATTACAAGTTTGATGATTCCTTTCCCATTAGAAGCTTAATCTCACCCTGTATGGGCCATTCACCTGTCATTCAAGTCTTTTATTTTAAGACCTATGGTGCAGAAATCATCCACCACCACAATGTTTCACTCTCTGTTACACTATTATAGTTTCAGACACATAACCTGACAGTTACTAGAGTTTAGTGAGCACATGTACAAGTTTGTTCAACCACTGCATGCTTAGTATGCACTTTGCAGCATGCAACAGCCTCTACCTGTAAAGAACACATTTCAAAGGAGAGACTTTAAGTCACCAATCTGCAGCTGATAGTCATCAAATTAAGCTGAAAGAAATATTTTTTTTCTCCTGAAGTTAAGCCATATTTCTCATGTCATTTCTAAGTTTTCTGACCATGCTGAAAAGACTCTCTGATACTCACTCTGAAGCAAACTTGCAATGACAAAGCTCTTATACCAGAATGAGGTCTGAAAACCTCTGGAGAACCAGTATTACTCCTTCATCCTAGTGTTGCCTAGCCTGAGGGAATGCTAGAGGATTAAAATGCATTTTCTCTCAACCCCAGAGGCAACATTACCCTTCAAAAACAAGTAAGGCTTACAGCTTCATCATCTTTGTTTTGCTTCTCGTCTTGTTCTCTGTCAGAGTCTCTGTCACTTCCATCATCTTTTTCACTTTGAGAGTCCCTGTTTGTTTCTTCTTCTTCAGATTCACTTCCTTTATCAGAGACCTCCTCCTCCTCTTCCTTCACAATGACTTCCTAATGGGAAAGAAAAACAGAAACCCAACACCTCTAACTTAGTTTGTCTGCATTACCGTAGCACACAGAATTCACCGTGCCTGCCTTAAGTTGGGCCGCACGATCTACACTCTTGTGTCACAGAGTGATGGCTACAGTGAAGATGAATCCTTTCCACCTCGTTCGCTAAGAGAAGCATGGAAGCCATTTTCCCTCTCCATATGTCTCTCACAACAGGAATAGGAAAAAACAGTACTTGACTCCCAGATGGATGTCCCATCTCTGCAAGTGTTCAAGGCCAGACTGGATGGGGTCCTGGGCAAACTCAGCTAGTGAGTGGCACCCCCACCCATGGCAGAGGGGTTGGAACTAAATGCTCTTTAAGCCAAATGATCTTACAACCCAAACCATTTTATGACTCTGGGATTGTATTTCATAAAGTCTTAAGAAAATTACAGAGAACTTAAGAAAGTACCTACAACATAGCCCATGAGGTGGAGAAAACACCATGCAGTGGGACCATAATACCAATATGGTATTGTCCCAGTATGGGACAATACTACTTAATTTACCAGAACAAAATCTCATTTCAGTTTTTATCTTTAAAGAAAAAGTAGAAGTTACAGAACAATTCACCTCCAAGAAGGCAGCATAACAAGAGCAAGTAGTAACAAGGGACTATTTTTAGAACAATTGAGCAGAACTTTCAGTGGCCACTGCAAACATTACCATGGTGGCTCCCTGATTACTTCACTGGTAATTGTTAAATGCAGAGAAAACAAATGTTATATTAGAAGACACACTTCACAAAAGCATAAACTGAAATGTAAGAGACAAATACAAAACCTCCCATCAGATTACAAGTGATAAACTGAATAAAATTATAAATATCATTGAATCTATGAGCTACCCCATTAGCTTGTTTTTGCTTCTGCTGTTTCTGTGGTTGCAATGAAGGTGGCACAGGTTTCTTTTTCAATGGCTTCTTTTTCTTTGATTTTGAAGCTTTCTTGGTTCCTTTATTCTTTTGTTGCCATCCTTTGCTCTTAGCTTTGCTGGCATCTCCTTGCTGCAGGAAAGTAATATTAAAATATTTATTCTGTTCATAAAATTTCAGTCATTCAACTGTACTTTAAACGTTTTAAGCTGAGAACCAAAATTACAAAGCACAGTTCAAAGGACACTTCAGTAGGCATTTCTGAAAAAAAATGCTTGAGAAGTGCACAATTAGCAATTCAAGATCTGAAACAAAGTTCTCTTTAATTAGCAATAGGAACATTCACTCTTCACTTACCCCATCTTCTGTTGGTTGCTCTTCTGCTGCACATATAGACTGTTCCTTTTCAAACACTTCCTGGTTAGAGAAAAATGTGAAAACTACTAATGCTTCTCTGTACCAAGAGCAAATTATTATTTTATATTTGAACTTAAACTAAATCACCTTAATCAGGTCTGAATATTTTACTCATGGCAAATTCTTTTATCGGTGACAGACACGACAGGGGATTAACAGATCAAAATTAAACACTAGCTCAAACATTTGGTCTCAGATTTTTCCATCACTAGCATTATAAAGCAATTTAATAGCAACATGTCACCTTGTTCCAAAAAATCTACTTGTTTTATAAAGCACAGAAATCCTATATCACAAAAGCAAGCAGTAGTAAAATGCTAATTCTGCTCCAGTTGTCAGAGCATTAAAAACTTCAACAGCTGCTCTGCTACTCAGGGACACACAACAACAAATCAAACCAGAAATGTGAAATGTTAAGACACAACACAGTGTTAGTACACTGTAGACTGGGACATCTCTCTGTAAATGGGTTTTTTAATGTGTTTCTTCAAAATACACTATATGCCACTTAAAAAAAACCCCACCAAAATATAATAGTCACAAGGAGCTGTCATATATAAAGATGGCAAAGAGGAAATAGCACCACAAAAAACATGCATCAAACAAAAGGCTAGCTCTTGTTTTACAGTCATGTGTTTCTATGCCAGACTGCCTAGTGGAGGTCACACAGGAAACATTTTAAATTAATTGTCTCTATTCTGTTAGACATTTTAGTTTCTAAGTACAGTTCAATGTCTTCATAATTTTCAGTTTCCTTTATTCTGCAATTCCAGCATAGTGATAGTGCTTTTACTTTCTACCTAATGCACCCTTGGCTACCAGAGCATGAGCACATGGAACTTATATATACAGACTTTCTCCTGAACTGGCTTCCATAGTCTCATCTCACCTGTAATACCTAGGCTTGTGTGCCTTACCTTAGAGGTGTAACTCAGACCTTCTGTTTACTTAGACAATTATGTCATTAGCACAGATGCAAAAATTGACACTGTAGTCTTTGACACATCAAAGCTTGTTTAGGTTCCGTGTATTAAAGTCTTTTGTTAAAAGAAAGCCCTTAATGCATTTTAAGCCAGAAAATAAGCACAAGTCAGAAGTTTAACTACTAGGGTATAGTATTGGTTTGGTTATGCTACACTGTTTCCTACACAGCAGGCCACACTCTTCATGTGACACTGGTGTACCTCCTTTATATTAAGTTCTGCGTATTCTGCATTCTGCTGGATTGTGTTTCTTTCATAAAAGTGTCTAAAACACCCAAGAGATTTGTAACATTAGGAGCCCACATAAAGCAAAAGCAAACGCTGTCCTGAGGACTTGAGTGAATATTTTGTTTTAGTTCAAGAACCAAGTTTCTCTTGTCTCTTTTCCTGTTGTTTACAAACCTCAGAGCAGTATTACTTGCCATATTCTTTTAGTGTTCCCTAAACAACTGCAATGGGTCAGACTGACCTTTGATGTTATTCCAGGAAAACTTTCTCATTCAGAAACAAGACCATAAGGATGGATTAAGAGCACAAGTTCTCAATTTCAAATCTTGACCTCACAGTTACATTTTCAAAACAACCAGAAATGCCTTTTTACTAGTGTACACCCACAGTTATCACGAAAAAACAAGAATTCTTAATACTTACTGCCATGGTCTGTCTTGTTAGTGTGACCAGAACAGTTACAAGAGAACCTACTGTGATGTTGTTGCTGTCTTCATCATCCAAAACTAGTGCAAAAAGAAAAACAACATATCAGACTTCTTTAAAGCCCTTTTCTCCATTAAATATTGCTTCTGCTACTTCTAAATGTAAGCATTCAAATTCCAGAATTTTTAACAAAAAATAATTTCAAAGTATTATTTAATAAGTCCCTTACAACTTCAAATATACTATCAGAACGAGAGCTGGCAATTCAGCAACCTATAAAACCGCAACAATGAGTTTGAAATTTTAATTGCATGAAAGTTGGGAAATTCAAAGTTATAGCTGCTGTGGGAACCATAACCCTGTAATATTGTGCATTATATATTAAAGCATAAAACTTCAGAAACATGAAATATCACACATGACCAGAGGGACCCTGTTATATTTGTTCTGGGAATCATAATTTTCATTTTCCTGACTTTCATATTATTAACAACTCAATTTCAATGCCACATTAACAATCATGCATTTAATTATTTTTTAAGGAGAAGGCAAAGGAAAATAAAAGAACAGCAATCATTAGTTTAACTGAAACATCAAACAAACCCCACAGGGGAGCCACTGAGGAGTTTATACCTCCAACCTATAAAATGGAGAACATCTCAGGTGGGAGAGAATAGAGTTTTATTCCAGTGTAGACATTTTATTTATTCCCCTCCAGTCCCTCTCTGTGAAAACAGTTTTACTATTCACTTGTCTTACATATATATTTTATATAATGGCAATACTGAGCTAAACAGAAAAGCATCTGCATGGTTTAATCCTCCACACCACACTTGAGTGCAGCTGTGTGACAAATGAAGACTACAGGCAGGAAACCGTTTGTCAAAATATGGGCAGGTACTTCAAGATTGAATTTTAAGCAGATTAACAAAACTGTATACAATCCTAAGCTACAAGAACATAAGATTTTCTGTTTATTTGTTTAAAAAAAAAACAACAAAACAACATAAAAAACATTCAGAAACACCAAAATTAGCAGACATTTGCTCCCTTAACAGATATTTCTTCTAACATTTGCTTTTCACAGAGGACTACACATAAGCCAAATTACAGTCAGGCTCCCCAAACAAAGCATATCACATTTTGAATGTGATCATTGCTACCACAAAGAAAATATAAACTAGAAATAAGAATTAGAACAAACTTTCAAATATCGCACATTTACTAGCACTGATCTTCTACAAAGAAAAGGAGACCACAGAACCAATTCAGTTCCCACTGCAAAGCTGTCTAACAGGAACTGCTTACAGTACACCTAATCTTCAGAGAGGGAGAGCATTATACATTCACTGAAATAGTGCACACAAAATGTAGCTAAGCATAGTTTGGACAAATTCTGCCAGATATAAAAACTATACCAGGATTATCACAAAGGAACCCCAAAGGAACCTCACAAATTATTCTGCATGCTGAAGAAAGCTGAGCATAAATTCTGGAGTAAGTGTAACTGTTTAAGATAGCTAATAAAAGTGGTATTTGAACCAAAATTCCACATTTCTCATGAAATATTAAAACTGAAAGACGAAACTTCAGGTAAGCAGTAGTTTATGAGAAACTACTGCTGGCTTGGGAATACATGGAATGTTTCAATGTACTTTAACTCCTCCGACTGTAGCTCTCATGTACAGGAACCCACCACTCCAAAGTAGTATGTCATTTCCAGGTCACATAGACAGCAGTAAGTTGTGTTTCAGCATCCTCCAAAAGCTTACTGCCAGCAGACTATCAAGATGTCAGAAGAGTGACATACACAGAACAAAAGGACCTCCCACTCACCCTGTGGTTTTATATCCATAGTGACATGTGGAAAGCTGCCAAGGACAGCCATAACTTCTTCATATTTCTTATCTTCTAGGAAGTGCAGTAAATTGCGACGATCTGAGCCTTTCAAACTCACCAAATCCTGAATACTTTTGATTTTATACTGAAATAAAAAAAAGAAGAAAGGAAGTCTCATGGTAGAACAGAACACAGTCCACAAATAAACTCTTCATAACACATCACTGGTGTCCCTACATTAGTAATACATACACACAATTACATTTGTTCTTATAAAAAACCCCACACTTTAGGAAACTAGCAAGTGTATGTTTTGAGAAACAATAAACCAAAGAGGTTGCACTCAAACCTACTAAACAGAACTGCTTTGAACATTGGTGTGTTCCTTAGTATGTCACACCTTAGAAATGGCTCTTTATAGTTTCTTATAAAATTTATTTCAGCCAGTTTTTTCAGCCAGTTATTTCAGAAAGTTGAGCTAAGAAATCTTATTAATAGGGGTTTTTATTTAGATAGAATACTTCAGTGGTTTCAAATTTACATTAGCAGAAACAACAAAGTACAAGTTTAGGGGTTTTTTTTGTACTGAACTACAAACAAATCTAAATCCACTCCTTCTAAAATTTGCAGGACAGAGCTAAAAGGATAAAACAAAGACAGTCTTGAATACTTGATTACCTCACCATTATAAATGCATGTACTTTATTAAAAACTATTTCATGCATCCAGGTAGACTGATCATACTCCCAATCTAGAACACTGTATCTTTGAAGAAGTCAATGCATATGATCCTGTGAAACTAGCCTAAAAAACTGGGGGTTTTCCCCTCTTTCACAGCAAACAAAGGTGGGATTATAACATAAGCAAATTATTTGGTTTTTTACTTAGTTACAATCCACATGTCAAAAAATACATCTAAAATTGCTTATTTTCTCATACGTTCCCTGTAGTTTAAGACTGGATTTAAAAAGTCAGTCTTTAATGATACCTGTAAGAGAATCTTTTACTTTATCCAAAGGATATGACTACTTGAATATTTCATGAACAAGCATCTTCAGAGAGGATTTAAAAAATGCAGTACCTAAGAATTCTTAGGCTTGACACTAACACATAAGCATTTTAACTACAGCCTTAGGAGGTGTTTAAGTGAAACAAAAATTCCATCAGATAAAAAGAATATTTTCAAGATTCATCCAAATTAATCAATGTAATAAAAGTATTAAAGTCGACAGCTTCTAGTAGAAGCAAAGGGCTGTTTCTAACCAGGCATTCCCAGAAGATACACTAGACTCAAACGAACAAGCAGGTTTAAATGCAGAGACAATTGGTGAAACAGAGTGAAGAAACACATGCAGGTATTCAGACAAGACTATTCTTTTTTGTCCTTAAATTCTACAAATCCCAACACTTATCCAACTACAGTTACGCAGCAAAAGCTTTATAAGACACTCTTTCACACAAAGGATCACAAAACCTGAAATGCACCCCACAGTAACTGCTATTTTTTCTTTTGTGAACTCCTCTGTGTAAGCTTCCAAACATACTTTCTATCAAAGTACATTAAGAACAGTATAATGCCAAACAAGCCCCCCCACCCATCCCCAGAAAAAATGTACCAGTAGGATATTCCAGACACATTCTGTAAGGATATTAAATAGGAGATAGTACATTTTAAGAAGAAAGAAACTGTTTCTGTTGTTTCTTAGGTCAACACAGACTGATCTTTCAACACTTAAGAGATCCCTGATCCTAATTCCCACCTCCTAGCTGAAATGGACTTTAAAAAAACAAAAAGCAGACAGAACATCTAGGAAGTATTGTATTGAGTTCCTTAAAAATAAATCTATTTTTATTCTCTTAGTTAATTCATGACCTTCCTTCCTTAGCCACAAATAGGTAAAAGACGTAACAGATAGCATTCTAAGAGGTTACCAAGTATCATTTGTATTTTTATACCTTTTTATGATTGGAAACTCTCCTCAAATTGTCCTCTTCAATGTGAGGCAGCTGTAAAAGGGGAGACTTGAACTGCTGAAGTCCCTGGACTGTCATCTGGGAAAGCTTCATACAATTTTCCAAAGATCCCAAAGATGGAGCACGGAACTCCCTTTCTTGGGGAGAATGAAACAAATTACATAGTTTTTAATTTTTTTTTTCTTATACTTTTCCAATGTAAACTTGTATTACAGAAAACCTGATTTCCAGTCCACCAAGCAAAAGAAAGAGACATCTTAAAATGTTCAGGATAATTAACTAGGCAGACTTTTTACCCTCACTCCAGCCACAAAGACCAGCAACATCATCCTCCCTCTATTTAGGATGTCACAGCTGAACACTAACATTGTCTGAGGGAACAACTGCACAATGTATCTATGTAATTATTATCAACAAAAATTTCACCAATTCATTTTAAAAACATGCAGCATCAAAACAAACTTATTTTATATTTGTAGGTTTTATGCATGTGTGTGTATAACATGTTTACTGTATGATTTAGTATAATTTATCATTAAACATTAATCTTTTACAATATAATATATTATTTATAATATTTCTATCTTGAGAAATGAATATATAGGTAGGAGCCTATCACATGCAAGAAGAAAACTATATTTATAATTGAAGCTAAGCAGAGCATATTACATTATGTTAGAAGGCAGTAAGAAGAGCTGCAAAAATATCAAATGTGTGACTTTTATAAATAAATTTACTGGTTAAAAGGGGTGTCTATTTGACTTTTCTTATAGAAATGACCTATAATTGTTTTCATATTTTAATGTACAAAAAGACCTACACTCATAATTAAAATTATTATAAAGTAGGCAAGGAGAAATAAGTCTTAGCCAGAACAGAGCAAAAGAAAAACAAAAACAAAAAAACCCCACACAGTTAGCAATTATTAATCCTTATCACATCTGCAAAGAAATGAAAAAGCAAAGTAGACACACACTGCAATGTAACCATTTATTCATAAATAAAACTTCTCATAAACCCTGTTTAGAGGACTCATTTCAGACCACTTCTTATCTCGCTGCAAATTTCTAAGCAGCTATGAGGGCACAGTAACTGCACATGGAAGATCACTGCTCCCTCTGCTTCAGCTGCCCCTCTCCTCTTCTAATGGTCTTTTTCTTCACTAATTACACCAAGCTACAAATTACACCAAGCTATAAATAGCATCAGCTATCAAATAAAATTACATGGGAGGACCTGTGACAATTATATTCAATGCAAAAAGAAATATAACACACAAATGGAACTACCTGGCTAGACACACAGGTAACTAAGAAAGATGTAACTTCGACCTTTAAAACAACATAGCAATGGAAAGATTAATGTCCCAACCAAGTAATACTACATTGACTTTCCATCTTGCTCAGCTTCTACCTCCCCTGTAATTTTTTTGGCTGCTGCTGCTAAGGAAAGTCACAGGATTTTTTAAGTTAAAAAAACACACTGCAAACCAAGTCAATAAAAGAATCCTAAATAATCTCTGACAAACTGTCTTTTGCAGGAAATTCACCTAGAGCTTTGAGACCACAGAACACTAGTCAGAGTAGAAAATATTCTCTTTTTTAAAGGCTTGACTCATCACCAATATGACAGAAGAAAAATATTTTAAAGTTGGAAAGTATGATCTTGGTTTCCTGAAAAGAACACAGGTCTTTATATTCCCTGAGAGTAGACTTAAGGACAGCATAGATTTTAACATTCCCCAAATGCCCCTAGCATAAAATTAATGTCATTGCTGCACCTATTTTTACAGCTTCTGATTGTCAAATTGTAGAATACAAGATGACCTTTAATGTAAGGTTATTAAATTGACCAAAAATATAGAATCATAAAATAGTTTGTGCTGACCTCAAATATCATCTGGTTCCAACTCCCTGCCTTGGGTAGGGACACCTTCCACTAAACCAAGTTGCTCAAAGTCTCGTCCAAACTAGCTCTGAACACTTCCAAGGATGGGCCATCCACAGCTTCTCTGGCAACCCATGCCAGTGCCTCCCCACCCTCACCAGCAAATAATTTCTTATCTAAAACCACCCTCTTTCAGTTTAAACCCAACATATGACATTAAAGTAGTCAATTCCAAATTTAAATGCAAATTTTAGTTGCTTGGCAAGGACTGGCATACACCTGGGTCAAGCCACAACCTCTTCATCACACTGCAGCTCCCAACCTGAATTAAGGAATGTGCTTTGACTGGACTGCTGAACTCATGCCTAACTTCTGCAGGCGCTTACTGGAATACATCCCATGTTTTTGGCAGCAAACATCTCACTTGGCAAGGCAGCTATCTACTTATCATATTTAAGGATGATCTCAAGGAAGCCATGAAAATAATTTACACCTGCTGGTTCTCAGGTATCAGCTAAACAGCTACAGAACAATGGATGCAAGCAAGGGATGCCACAAAGCAAACCCAAGTGCCAAGATCGAGAAGAGTCATATCAAGTGTCTTTCTCCAAAAGACCTGATTACAAGGTAAGCGTAAATTGCTGCAGACATTTTTAAGCTTCTAATAGTAACAAAAACATTTCAGAATATTTAAAGAAATATTGAAAGACAAGAATGCAACACAAAATGAGACTTCTCATCCCACTATCAATTTAGGTTCCACAAAGTATGATTTGTCCCCAAAATATTTCTTTATATATTATTAACACATGCCATTACCTCTGTACATTCATAGAGCCAGGACTGCTGAAAAATCTATGACTAACTGTAGCATGTGATCCTTTTATGTACTGTGTCATGGTTGATTTAAGTGAAAATTAGAATCAGCCCAAAAACCAACTGCAGTTAAGTTTTAAGCCACTTAAAATTATGGTGACAAATACAAACTTAAGCAAAGAAGTCTCTTAAAAATTTCAATACCTAACTTCAATTTTATTCAACTTAAAAAAACACAATACAAAACCAAACCAATGCCACCTTTACAATTTCCAGTTGTTTCCCAAGGCAACACAGTTCTCTCTACATGCACAGTCATCAAAAACAGGGCAATGCATTACATTTGCTAAATAAATAGTAAATAGTAAAACCAGTGACTTCACTTTAGACCAAAGACCAACATTCTGAAACTATTTACCTTGAAATCCCCAATTTCATTACTGTTAATGGGCAACTGTTAGGTACCACCTTCTCTTTAACACCATGTGCTGACAGCACTGGCATGGAAGCAAGAGGAAATGTTTGGTTGTTTGGTACAAATTTCTGGCTACTGCCACTTCCAAACTTTCTAAATAATTTTAAGAAAAGCTGTTAGAGAAATACCAAACAAGTCCTCAACTATACCTATGATACATACCTACTTTTTTTCCAAATCTAGGGACGTCATTTCTACCGTACATAATGACAGCTATAAATTCTCTTCTGCTTTCACAAAATGAGAATGGAAGAGATAATGATAATCTCTGGAAATTGTTAGTGGTAGAGGTTGTTCAGATTTGGTTTATAAATAACCATTTCACATGCTAATAGAAAATTAGTTTACACCACTGTATTTCAAAATACTGTCTCCTTTTATTTTAATTTCAGTTAAAATCTAAAGCTCTGGGAACTTCAAAGCAATTTATTAAGAACAATGCATCTATAAATATTTATTTTACTGTCAAATTAAGAAAGCATCTCTGTATATTCAAAAGTAGAGGAAAAGAACAGAGTTACCTGAAGGTAATGTAAGTTGCAAAGTATATCATGCACTCTGTTCAGTATCATATTTCAGCTTTTACAAGAAGAACTATAGGTGTTTCTCATTTTTCAAAGACTTCCAGTTCTCTTGCATAAGAAAAGCTTCTGCCTGTGTTATTTTGGTTTCATTTTGCACAAGAGAAAACAACTATTTGCTAGTTGACTAATATATACATAGGCCATCTAAAAATGTATCTTTCAGAGCCTTGAAGTATTTTACAGTATCTCAGAGGTTCAGGTATTTTTTTTAAAACACTATCCAAATTTAAAGGAAAAATAATCTAAGCTAGCACACATCCTTATCCACTCACATCCCCTCTCACACTTTATTTGTTATGGAGCACAATTTCCAACACCACTTGCAACAGTTCTGGGAAATATCTTTCCCAAAACCATTCTTACTAGGAGGCTATCAATGCTCATTAAAAGAGTTTTGGTCTAGTGAAGATCAACCAGTAAGCACTGTTTGATAGCAAAAAAATAGTGACCAGTTTGACATTAAAAAATGCCTTGACTATGTTTGGTGCAAAAAAGGAATGGTATCCAAGTCTTTCCTTCCTTAAACTGCAAGGAACCATCTTCTGAGTAACTGCCTGTTTACAGTGGAAAAAATGCTTAAATATTATATTTCAATTAAATTAATCTCTATGGCATGACATACAGCTAAGCACCTGCCCCTACAACTTCAGAATAAAACTACACAGCAGGCTAAAGAGCATAGAATTCTGATATGGAGAAATATGAACAACATACAAAGAAATAATGGCAAAGAAATTATCTAAAACACAAGAGGCACTCAGAAGAGAAAAAAATTGTAGAATTGCAAATGGAAAGAACACAAGTCTTACACTAAATGCTTTGCTACTGAAAATGAACCATGTTTTCAAGAAAAGATTTTCAATTGCAGTTAAGAAAAAAACTTTAATTGCAAAAATTACAAGCAGGACACATATAGTCAGGATTTCAGAGCAGAGCTTAGGGCAGCAGCTATTTCAATCCTCAAAATAGAGAACTCTCTCATTACAGTAAAAAGAGCCAAAGTGCATTTAGGCATTTCTAAATACCACTGGTTAAGTTTCCTACAAGAACCAAAGACTTTATGAAGTATCACAGTGAAGAAACATTTACTGGTTTTAATTATACAGTTTCTTTTCTTACCTTCCCTGCTTCGAGCCATTATTATTAGTTGGCAGATCACATTAATCATTTCTTGAAGTAGTGCAGGACTCTTCTTAAGGATAAACTGCTGATCTGCAAGATACAACTGGCTGCAATTATGCTGTACTACTTTCAGGAAAAACAAACAGTTACATGAACTGGCCCATTTAATGGCATGGTCTTCACATCTATTCATTCATATATTACCAAAAATGCCACTTTATTCTCACTGACATATCCATCTGTAATATTACTTAAATAAAACAGGAAAATGAAAGTGTTAAGAGGAAACGAATTTTGTATACCAGCTTCCACACCAAATGAAACAATATTTATTAGATCCATCTAAAAAGAAGCAACAGGATGGCACGGACAATTTACCAGTCATATTAAAATCACATGAACTCTTTAGGTAATCACAGGTTAAAACCAGGATTTTTAATTTTTAGTGAAACGCCAGTTTTGCAAAAAAGATTATTTGCAAGGTATCAACTTCTTTCAAATGCAGTTCTGTGAAGTTCTAAGTACAAACAGTAAAGGAAAGATGAGATATTTTTCATGACTTTTTAAAACCCATTATTTTTCTTTTGAAAGGAACTAAAAAATTTGATGCAAATCATTTCCTCTGCTTTGTGTTTGTTTTTTTTATTTCCATTAAAATGTAGAACATCTCAACTTTGCCGGTCATTCTAAAACTATGGCTTTCATGGCTGAAACTTAAGAAATGCATTTAGAAACATTTTGGTTTGAATATTTAAAAGTATTAAAAATTCCAAAACACACACCAAAGTTCACAGGTAACTGATATTTAAAGTTCTAATCTTGTCATCTTGACTTCATATAGTGGGCTAAAAACCTCCAAAAATAAATACACATGGAAATGCTATAGAGAGCAGCATTATGCTGACCTTGGATTTCTTTGCTCTGAAAAGCAAATATACTTCACATTTAACTTTTTATTCTATTACAAAAATCAAAAACAATTTATCTAAGCCATATTTACAGGCAAAAGCTTTAAAAAGTAAAATATCAGTATTGCAGGGCTGTCAGGAGAGTGAGGAAATGCTAAGTAAATGCTCTAAAGGGTCATTAAAGTTGAAAAACTTTAAAAACAGCTTGCATAGAGAGTATTGAGCAGAGATCCATTCAACTCTTTACAAGACAAAAATCATAAGTAATGTAGCATGCAGCATCTTGCTCTGTTTCCAGTTAGGGGAGAAGCCATTACCTTCTTCAAGGACCTCAGGAACTTGCATCCGAGCAAGATGAGTCAACAGCAGAACTCTGGCTTTCAGACTGTAAGGGTAGGTGAGAGGAGGCTCATTCTTTTTTAAATTTATGCCACCAATTTCTCTGATTAGCTAAAAAAAGAAAACAGTTAAACAGCTATTTTATTGCAAAATACAAGCAACACAGGAGAAGAGTTCACAAGAAAAAAAAAGTATGTTCACAAAACCAAGAATTTAACTAACTTTTCCTTGGAAATTTCTGTAGAGATTAATAATTAGCCATTTTTATTCAAAACCCAGCTCCAAAAAGTTAAAGTGTCTTTGTATACCTTTTTTCAATGTGTGAACGGGTGGGTTGCAAAGATTTGCATGCAAGAAACTTGTCTTATGTAGTGTTAAATAAGTTTGTATTGACAGATAAATATTTTTAATATCTGATTTTACTGCCAAGGTTTACTAGATTCAAGCATATTTCAAAGGCATTTACATTGAACTTAATATGAACAAGCAACAGCATCACCTTGAGACCTTTCACCCATCTAAAACACAGCGAAATTCCCTAGGAATAATTTCAGGTAAAACAGGAAGGAGGTTTATAAGCCTGAAATCCCTGGTAGGCTGAAGATTTTAACTTCTTTATAAACTACACCAACTTGAAAAAATCATGGTGTTCTTTACTCAGGATGACTTTTCCTGTTCCCCACAGGACCAAGACCCACAGTTCAAACAGGTCTGAGTAACAGTAGCTCAGATAAAGTAGCATTAGTACATGGCCCAGAAGCTTCACTTTTTAAGCTCAAAAGTTCCAAAATCTTAAAAGAAAAAGAACTTTGGGTATCAACAGCTAAGCTACACCAACCAGTCCTTCACCACACTTGAAAAAAAAATCTTCTGACTCTGTGCTTATAAGAAACTTGTAAGAAGTTTCTTATACGAATATCCTGGTGCAACCCCAGATCAAGAGCAGTAAAACTTAGAAAAGAGAATTTTGTGAAAAATGGGAACATTGATCATGGCCCCAAAACCAGAATAGCAGAAGTTATTAGCAATACCATTCTGTGTTGATGCTTCAGTTAATTGTTCTGCCATATAGTCAGAAAAAACCACAGATGACACTGAATACTGGACCTTTAGAAAGGGAACAAAATCTGTTATAAAATGCCAAGTCATGCACTTGCATACTAACAAGAACAGCAGCTCAAAGCAGCTAACCTGTTAGCTGGAAAACAGAGATAACTAAGGTGGGGAAATTCTGAAAAGTTACTGATCCCACTCTAGTTGTACTAAACTCCCATATAAAACAGCTGTGTAAAAGAGTATGCTGAAAGTCATTCCCTGCAGAAACAGTAGTGCCACCAACTAAGGCACTGTTAAGACTTAACATAGAATACTGTGGACAATTCGAAGCAGATAAAAAATAATGTAAAATTTAGAAATCTATTAACTGGGAACAGTACCCTGTTCAGCACATAGCAGGAGGAGCAAAATGAGCCTTTTGGAAAAGAGAGGAATGAAAGACAGCAGTTTTTCTAGTTTAGCAAAACAAAGACAAAAAGATGACTAAGGGGCTATTGCTTCTGTCTAGAGATACATAAGGATATACACAGCAAGAATAGTTTAGACTCCAGAATGGTGATGATAAAAACCAAGGATATAAATTGGTCACAAACAAGACTCCTAATCACTAGAACAGCAAGTTCTGGAACAGCCTCTCAGCAGGATATGGTTACAGAAGGCTTGACTGCTTTTTAAATAATTAATGACTAAATGTAAAAGGCCTTGCAGAATGCCAATGCTGGCAACAGCATGGGTGAAGAACCATTGATCAAGGTCTTTTCCAGCCTTTTGCTCCCATGGCTGAAAAACCCCACTTTACTACAACTGCATCTTCTACTCAAAGTCCACAACAAGATAAAGAATTTGTAAAAGAGACAAAGACAATTAAGTAAAAGAAAACAGTCTGAAATACCTCTTACTTTTACATCACATTTAAAACATGAGAATTCAACTGTGCGCATGCAAAGGTTTTATCTGTGAGACTATTTCCCCCTCTTTTTGCCAACTCACAACATTTTCATTGGAGCATTTTGTATACTGTGCTTTAAAACTTCTTAAATCAAAGCCTTAGTTTCTGATAAGTAAGATTTTCTAAAACTCTGCTAGTAAAAATTGTTTGCCACAGTATGCATTTACAGCATCTCTGATGCCATTGGAAACACTGAATGGAAATGAATATAAAAGGCAATCAGAGGGGAACAGATATTCATGGAGGAATCTTCATGATATTTAAAGACATTACTAATTCAGCCATTAGATAGTAAATTTATTTTACTGGTAACGCCCTCAACCAGATTTGTGTTAACGATTTACAAGAACATCAAATGGTGATCACCCCCTTATGTCAATTCTCAAAATTTTTAAGGATTATCACTCTAATTTCCTATTTACTTTACCCCTCCCCAAAAGTCAAATACAGCAGCCTATGTACTAAACCAATTCCATTTAAAATAAGCATTAGCACCATTAATGCTATATTTTCTTTTAAAAAAGTTTAAATCAAGTCTAGCTTCTAACTCCTATTTCTGAAGGGAAACAGTTGCCTCACTACAAAGTTAATGCCTGAAGAACTTGAATTCTGTCAGCTGGTCACCCAGAAGCATCGCCTCCCTCTTCCCTTGAAGGGGTCAGTTAAAACACCTCTGGACATGACTGACCTGAGGTATCTGGATGTTGTCTGCTGGTCTGCTCGTTGCATCTTTATTGTACTGAGGATCAAATTCAGATGCCCCTGCTAAAACCATGATAAGCCCTGCAAAGATAATAGGAGTCAAAGAAAAGGTCAACATCCTAAGACACCAACTGATTTCTTCAGAACCTTCAGCCATAAAACTTATTCCCATTCCTCCCCCAATAGCCATGAATATACATGTCCTCTACTTAATGGAACAGTTACTACTGCCACAGGGCAAAGGAGGCAGGAATCAATGTTTGGCACAAAATAAAAGAGATGATTCAAGGCTCAATTTTGCATGGCATGAAGTCCAGCATTTGATACTTCACGTCTTGAAAAAAACATAATTAGACTTCATTAGGACAAGCAGACATCACTGCACAGCAGTTTGATGACTACTGCATGCTCATAGAACCATTCCTTTCAGCAACTCATGTGCCTGCAGCAGTACCACAGTGTGTATGGAAGAGGGAGGCAGGAAGGATAAAATTTCAGTTCCATTTTCTGCTCAGTCAGCATTGAAAATTCACCAAAAAAAATACTGTAATTATAAGAAAAGCAGTCTAATAAATAATCCTACAAACAAATTGCACAAAGATGATAGACCGCTCTTTTCTTAACGTGATTTGGAAAATCCACATTACCACAAAACATTCTGAGGTGTAATTAAAATGAAAGCCCTAGACAACTGGATATTTTAGTCCCATTGTGAGCTTCCTGCTTATGAGCATACCAGACCCCTCAGCCACAGACAATCAGAGAGAGCTCACACAATCATTTGCTCCAGTTAAAATAACTTTTTCAGCAGCAGTTACTCAAGCTTCCTTCTTATATTTTGAGCAAGTGCTCTTATGAGCAAGTCGAAGTTATTTTTGCCTACCTGCAGTGTCCAGTGAATTCAAACTAGTAACAATGAGTCAAGTTCCCTGAGCATCAATTTTCATTTCCATGCTCAATTATCTATTCACTTCTTCAGCACAACATATTGAAGACATTCATGTGACTATAAATATCTTCCCATTATTTAAGATCAACAACTGAAAATCTCCAGGAAAGGAGATTCTGAAAGTTTGTTTGTCCTGAAGCTTGAAAAAATACCTTAAAACAAGGCAAGTCATGCAGATTTATCTCATCATTTTCCTAGCCTGGTCTGATTACATTTGCTGACACTGATATACCACACTACAGTGGAATTCACAACCAAGTAAAAGCCTTGCCTGATCACTGTGTGGTTGGTCTAAGCCACCTCAGCCGCACCTCAGTTTTCACTCAGACTGTACAGAAGACCTCAGCAGAAAAAAAGTGACCTGCCTCTGAACACTTTTAGGTAGTTCCAGGGTAAGTCCTTAAATAAGGTAATTTAAACCTAGAGTTCATTTTTTAACCAATCTTTAGGAGGGACAAGGCAAGCCTCAAAGCTGGGTTCTGAGCGAGGTTCAATATGAAACAAATTACTGTAAAGAACAAGTCTGAAGAAAGAAAGTGATCTCCCTAAACTTCTGAAGTCTCACCTACTCTCTCTTTTCTCACCTAGCTGGAGAGATAGAAAAAGCATAAGAGTATGACAAAAGAGTATAAAACACACAAACCCATGTGTCCTGTGAATAAAAGGGTAACATCTTTCCATACTCTCATTCCCTACACCATTTGGATAATCTGTGAAGCATTTCTGCTCTGTAGGAAAAGGATGGCTCAAGAGCAGATTTCAGTAATCTTCCAGCAAATCTAAAGCTGAAAAACAGTGCAATTCAAAGGAGTAAGAAAATATATTTATGAAGCCTTTTTTAGAAGGTTTTGGGGGTTCTTCTCTTCTGCTTTTCAATTACTCTGAGCATGCAATTTAGTTAAATCCAATCTAGAACTAAGTAGTACTGTGCAAATTCTTCAGGCTTATTCCAGCCCCCAAACTGTAGGATATAATTCTGCACCAACAAAATACATCTACAGTTTTCCCCAGAAAAACTGGGGGGGGGAGGTGGGGGGGTTTCCTTTAAAATGAGGGAGTAAACAAGAAAAGCAAGTATATTGAAAGCTACAATTAAGTAATAAAATAACATAAAATTGATAGCAATTTTTAAACAGAAATTTAGCTCTCTATTCTAAAATCTAAAACCAAGAAATGCTATTTTATTTCTTTACGCATACAAAAATTTTATGAAGCTCCTAAAATTTTTTTTGTACTAACAGAAGAAAACACACAGAGGTTGGCTCCAACTGGCAACTGAGGGCTACAGGCATGGCAACTGAGGGCTACAGGCAGGTCAGCACATTTTCCCAATATACAATACCCCTCTTTCTTTTTTTTTTTCATGTATAGATAGACAAATATAGATCTATACAATTCCCTCTCCCAAACATTTACTTCTTACAGAGTACTCTTCACCTGCAACAGAATTAAGTTTTAAAAACACTCTAAAGGTACCAGAAGCATTACTTTAATCTAATTAAGGCCTATAAAATAGAAGTATTTTAATGTCAGCAGACTGACACTTCCAGAGGAACACATCTACAGTTCAAGACGGCTTTTACTTACGTTTCATGTCCATGTTTCGGGTTTTATAGACAAAATATGTATATATTTGAGTTGTCCGAATGAGAATCTGATCTCCGCTGTATCGTATTGATCGGTACCACCAGGAACCCTGAAATATTCAACAAGAACAGATTCAGGTCAGCTACAAGGAAGCATCAAAACAGCCATACTGCATGACCTCGTGTCTGTCAACAACCAGGTAAACTCAGCCCAGCTGATATTATGTATGTTGAGGTGAACTGAATTTCAGAAAGGAGAGGGAAACAAAAATGTATTTGCTGACACAAACTTTAAAAGCACACTGATAAATTAATCTGAGAGAATCTAATGTTAAATATTTTTAAATGACCTCTAGCCTAGAGAAATTTTCCCCAGCACATACACCTGCGCACATATACACTGCTTGGTTTATTTCTGGTGTTGTTTTAACAAATCCACTAAACACTAAATTCACTACATTTACCACTTGGTATATATGATGTGGTAACTCTTTACAGTGCAACTCAGCATTCAAATCTAGTTTAGGCAGGTCAAGACCAAACCAAGAACAGAGACTTCTTTTACTATGAGAAAATTTGCAAAACTGTGATGTAAGACACCTAATCACAAAATGCTTTTCAGAAGAGGAATCTGGAGGTGGCATGGGGCCCTCGCTGTAAATTTTCAAAATCAAGCCATACACCTTCAGGTTGACAGAAGAGCAACAGTCTGATAATTATCTAATTAGCATTACACCAGTGATTCAGATTACAGAACTCATTCTACAGTGGTTGTAGTCTCTAATATATTTTCAGAAAAATTGTGTGCTGGGTTATAAACTGCAATCTGTTCATTAAACTCCTCCCTGTAAGCAAAGCTCATTTAACATAAGAAAACACATCAAAGATACTCCTCAATCTACTGTGAAATTTACTATCAGTGAAGAGCATCAAGCGGTAAAGTAGTAAATTATGCTTACTACTATTAGTTTAATAATAGTGAATTCTCCCATTATGGAAAGAATTCTGCAATCTACTTAATTATTTGGGAAATACTCAAGGACTGGCTCCAACAATTTTTTTAATACATTAGGTTTGATTCTTCCATGAATAGATGAATGCTGACACAAAATAGTACACAACTTTCTACAATGTTTTTCTGCATAAAAAACTAATTATAATCCCACAGCTATCAAATATTTGTAAAAGTACAGGTATTGGAAGAAAAATGTACCTAGCCAGTCAAAATCTACATGAAAAAGGCTGCCCTAACTGCAGCTTCTGCAGATACAGCTCCTGTCTCTTGCCTCATGTACAGGACATTACTTAGGTCAGTGGAAGTCTGGAAAGAACTACTTATCAGTATTGTCTCTTTCAATTAATCTGGATTCAAAGGGTGGAAGTAGCCTTACTTTATTTTAGATGCCCATCAAACGTAGGATGACTACACTGCAGTGAAGTTTTCCTTCTTTATTGATTAATGAAAGAGAAACAGACCTATTAAAGGCATGAATTATCTTGTATGTCTACTTTCAAATGAAATTATAAAATAACTTGCTCCATAAAAATGACTATTTCTCTTCATTGACTAAAAAAAAAAAAACTACAGTGACAAGTCTGAACATACAAGTCTACATTTGGTATGGGGCAAGAAGAGGCAGAACACTTTTTCTGTGCTCAAAACATTTGTACCAACAGCAAGATTGTTTTCCTTTCACTTGAGCTATGATAAACCTGGTGTAAATCACTAGAAGTATATGTATACAAAAAAGCATCAACTGAATCTTAAAAGGAAAGACATGAAAATTTTTTGCATCCTGTATTTTAGACTTTTTATTCAACTATTTGTTGAAGTCAGCATATTTAATCTTCTAAGCTAAACTTTCAATTACACAGAAGGACTCAAAGGGAAGGAATAATGTCTCTCTGAGTCTCCGCACACACTGATGCAAGCAGCTACCAAGACCTCAGGACAATATTTCAAATTAAAATCTTCTTTTCAAGAACATGAGGGCCTTTTGGTGTCAGTTTCCTGAGTCTTGCTTCATGCAACACCCTACATGCACAATCACTGGGTAAGGAAAATTGTTCAAAAGCAATACTGTAGGGCAAACCCAAGCCCTGAAATAACACTCACCTACCAATTTATTCCTCACACAAAGCAATGTCAAGGGCAGACATCTCATGGTGTACAGAAGATCAATAAAAATTGAAGTTATTTAAACAAAGGCAGTCAGGAAAAACCCAATAACCACCTCCTTCGCCTGCAGTATTCATTCTAGCACCACCATCTAGAGACATCTCAGTCTTTACTATTACACCACTGAATATACTCTTGAGCTCATCACCTCAATAATTTTCTTGAGAAATAAGCTGCAAGATAAATTACATAACTTAATAATTCTTGTGATATCCAGTATCTTCCCTGGAGTCCTCTCTCTATCATGGCACTGCATTTTTCTGGAAACTCTACAGCAGCTACACTTTTTTCATAATAAGACACCACCTTTTAAAAAACACCTCACTTGCACTCTCTATGAAAGATAAGAATGAGAACTCTAAGACAGCTTTGTTTACAACTTGGTTACAGAGAGCAGAATATCAGATACTACTTACCACAACAACTGGAAGAATAACCATAAATGCTAATCCATATACAAACAACACCTACAGAAAAAAATACAAAACAAACTGTATTAGATACTGTGGCTACTTAATACCACTTTTGTTTAATCTTTATTCTAAAATAGTCAAGTAGTATTACCACAAGCTTACTAAAAATTGTCACAAGCTTTTAAAAGTGCCATTATTTCTGAAGAGCAACTTACAAGTAATACAACTAGGTATGGCTTAAATAAGGAGTGTCAGTTTAGTGTGATTCACACATGAATCAGTTTAAATGATTCACACACTGTCACGGGTCAGTTTCTTTAATAAATAAAAAGTTGGCAAGCAAGACCATAATGCAGCAGACAAATGCTGAAAAGAAATCAAGTGGTTAAGAAAAACACCTTGCAGCAACAAATACAACAGGAAGAACATTTAGATTAGAGCATCACTAGCAAATCAAATGAACTAAAGAAGCCCAGCACGCAGCTCTGTGATTCCTTGCAAGAGTGAACACACGCTTTGTAGCAAAGGTGATCACAGCAGAACCTCATTGTCATTGGAATGAGATCACCCAAACATATTCACACTTTACTCTCAAAAGTTAGATTTAAGCTACTCTAACACTCACGACTCCTGAAATTTCCTTCATAGATGTGCACTTGAACCAAAGTATTAATGTGTTTTGACTAAAAATGTGCAGTATTAAGCAATTTTTTTTCTTCAAGACCACTTGAAACTTCACCTTAAAATCTTGAGCTAAGTACGCTGACTCACCAAAATTGAATTTTTCTGATCCACAATCCAAGCTGGCAAAGCTATACCAAAGCTTGTAGCTGTAGGATGAAAGAAATAAGTTCACTATAAAATACTGAGAAACATTTTTGAAGTCACATTATATCTAACAAAAAACCAAAACCACCAACCCACAAAAAACCCGCTTGTGTTTATTACTTCAATAAGCAAAATTTTAACAAATACAGCAAAATCAAGCAAGAAATTAGAAATATGCCAAGTATGCAATAACAGGACTTAAATCCAACACCTGAAATACCAAATATTTTAGCTTAACATATTGCAATGGAATAGATGGGCAAGACTTATTTTTATAAAAATTTGGAAGATTTGCAAGTTTTGCACTGCAGTGTTTTCAGCAGTTTAAACACATATATTTAAGTAAATAAATGAACTGCAGGAAAATTGTCTGAGCAAATTATTTCTATGGGAAATTCTATTGGTTTGTCCCGCTAAGAAAATGTTCTAAGCTGTAAACTGTAAACACAAAACCCTCTGTCAGTTCAAATTTCTGTGTGATTGGTAAAAAAGAAAGAGGAACACTCTTCAATTCAAAAGAAGTTGGGCTACAGAAAACAGAAGATGTGATTCTCTAACATCTCCAGTATACAGACCTGAATAGACAGTAGCATAAAATAGCTTTTTAGACACAGGTGGTAATAAATTAAATTTTACAAACACTATTCATCCCAATACTAAGAGTTCCATGAAACCAACAGGAGAAAGAAAAGAAAGTAAGACTTTATGGATTTCTAGGACCTGCTTAAAAGAAAAACAACAGGTTTTCCTTAGTACTAGCAGTACTTCTTTGTCTATACAGAACTAGAAGACTAGAGCACATAGCTTGGGTATGTGTTTTTACACCACACACATATATACATACAGAGAAGATGAATTTCACTACCCTAGAAAGCCCCTCACACTTTAATGTGGAACAAGGTTAGAGAATAGAAGAGAGAGAGAAAACTTCAGGGACTTCTCCCACTCTTCAGATGTCTCAAACAATAATGAGAGAAATAAAGCAGAGATTTATAATTCCACTGGAGTCTGAGGTAGAGTTTTCAGAAGAGCAGGAGGCTTAAGTCTCACAGTACAAACTGCTAGCCTTCCAAAAAATCATTTCATTTTCCCTTCTGGGAATCCAAAGTCTCTTAGGTTTGTGAATACAATCACTAAGCCAACCAAGGATCTTTGTGCCTTCTCAAGTTTTGGCTGAGTTTTCTTTTGAAGTCACAGCTTCAGGTCCATTCAAGGACACTGACACAACTGCCTAACCTCAAATCCTATGCCTTGTCAACACTAAGTGAGTAGCTTATGGATGTGAAAAACAATTCAGCATCCAAAAAGGTCCTAGGAAAGCTATTAAAATTTATGATACCATTTTGCTGATATTGTGACAGCATTTCTGAAAAAAGATTTTATCTGTATTTTGTAGCAAGAGGGATAGAGACCTTTTACTTTCCAAGCATAGGAAGTACTAGAAGCTAGGAGCTGATAGAAATCTGTTATGCTATAAAACACAGCGATTAAAGAAGCTGATCCACCTCCTTAGTCCATCAGAAATGCCTTTGTCAGACTGTGATATAGTTGGCAAAGATGTTTTTTTTTGAAGGAAGAGAGAAGATTTTTTTATTTCTTTGAAACACCAGTTCAGGGCTGGGGTTGGTTTTTTTAACTTTAAAAATTAATGTCCTGTTGGGTGGATATAATTCAGAAGAAGAATTCACAGCACAGATGACAGAGTACCCCCTCATGTCATCCTGTAACTTCAGAATTAAGTTACAAATTTCATTTATTATTTCCAGTCTGGCTGTAACTCATTATACACCGGTATGTTGTATAACTTGCCTTAACAAATGGCAGGTTTCCATTTTGCCTGTAATGAGTATCAGCTAGAAACATGCAACATTTTTCCTTAGTAGGCCACTTAAACAATCACAAAGGTGTTTTACAAGCAATTCACACAACTGCAAGTAGGGGAAAAAATATTAACTTTCAGTCTTAAATTCATTTCGTTTGGATCACCTACTGTAAAACTTTAACACACCATCACCAGGATTATTTTCATGTAGCAACCTGCCCAGAAACAATATCCCCATGTACATCCTTTCAAAGTATGTTTATTGCAATATGGCTAGTTGTTAATTTTTCAATATACATCTCTAGTATTTGATCATGAATACCAAGAAATGTTTAAAATTGACAAGTTTCTGATAAGCAGTATTTATTTTTTGCTTATACCTCCATTAATATTGGCAAGTCTCCCTAGATACTTACTGAAGCTGACTAATTTAAAAAAGTCTTCTCTTTTTACCATAATAAAAAGTTTGAGAAGCAAACTCTTTCTTGCCTTTCCCTGCCACCACCCCCAGAGCCAGTTTCACAAGCAAAGAATTGGTCAGATGTGTTGCTTTAATCCCAGGAGAAAGTTATATAATAAGTGCTTCTTGACTTATCAGATATTACACATCTCAGTGTGCAGCAATTACAGAACCTCTGTCATACATAATTGTATAATTACCTTGTGGTCCATCTGGATTACCAAATTCTTCCCAGTTTTTTCGTGACTCCTCATCAGTTAAGCTAGTTACAAGAAGAGATATTAAGTTAACACAGAAGACATTTCTCTAAACCATTAACAAACAAAAAGTTTAAAATGTGGCAGTCACACTATCCTTTAGAGATGGTTTGGAAAGCTAAATAGCTTCTGGTATTTTTTTTGTACAAAATCTAACAGGACACAATACTGCTGTATTCCTCCTCGATACACAACCAAATTATTTAGGGACTCTGACAGGAAATCAGACACAGAAGACGCACATGCAGGAGATGGCAAAATCACATCTCCCTTTCATGACAGTGACTGCATACCCATCAGCACACAATATTTCTTGATGCCAGGTTACAGCACAGAAAATTTTGAAACAAAGAGTTTGAAGTTTATCTTATTTTTTGGAAGGAAAGTAAATATGGAAGACTGATCAGAAGTAGTGTATATATGGGCCTTTATCTTATCTAGACCTTTAGCCTTTGACAGCCTGTGTTTGGTTGTTGTTGGGTTTTTTCCCTGGAACTACCAAATTTCATAATTTAATACTCTCTTATTTAATAAGACACCACCTCCTAAATTATTAAATAAGGCACCTACTGTGCCTGTTCAGTAACGACAGTTTTTTGGCAGTTGTACGCCACCTTGACAGAATCCCTGTTACTAGAAGGAAGAATACTGCTTTAGAAACAGAATACCTGGCTTTCACTGTATGAAAGATTTTATCTCACATAAGAAACCCAGTGAAGAAGTCAGGCCTCTCCTGATCATTTCTAAGTCTCCCATTTGTTGACAAGCAGACTCACCAAATGGGCAGCTTTTATAATCTTTCAAGACAGCATGGCTAAGGAACTTCACCATCATTTACCTCACAATATACCTCTGCCACAGCCTGTGCACTAGTGTTTGAAGTATCAAACTGTAGCACCAAGAATTTGAGTACTGGCTTGCAAAGCAAATAATTTACATGTTTCAAGAGTTCAAAAAGGCATACCAGAATTTCCTACTGAAAAGATTTTCCGAGTGATATAGATGTGTTTAAGCAAAAAGTATGATTTCCAAACTGCTCAAGTGAGCATGGTGTTGGTTCTCCTTCCCACCTCTTCCCAAATAGGACTCTCCATCATTAAGGTTAACCACATACACAACTGACTTCAAGGCAGAAATCACCAACTTCCTAGGTTCTGTGATGACGTGACTGACCCAATAAACCCCAATAATTGATGAAGCCTCAGACGCAATGGGCAAGAGTGCCATGCTGTGACCACAGTGACTCAGCACAGCTGCTGCAGAGAAGCTGACTCCACCTCAAAGGGGACACTAAGGTGGCCTTTGTTTTACATAAAAAACCTATCAACAGCTGAGGGGATCACCTGGTGGTATAAACATTTCTCTTTGAGTGCATAAAAAACCTATGAATGTCTCAAGTTTGAGACATCAGCAAGGGAGGAGTAAATACCTGACTCAGTCCACCACAGTATATAAACCAGACAACTAGAATTCTGTAGAGAACAATGGGCTCCAGCTGGCATCAAGCCACACATGCCGTCCCATCAGCATTGTGACAGTGAGTGTATTAGAGACACCAGTAATGGGAATCCCACTGGTATTGTGATTGAACTGTGCATCTAAATTCCTGTGTTTTCATTTCCTTTATACCAAATTCTCATATTAGACATCTCTCACATAGTAAAAAAATAAAATTGCTGTAAGAGATAAGACCAAAAAATACTCTAAAGTAAAAGCAGATTCAAGGACTCAGCTTTTAAGAGCTATACAAGTATTCTGAAACAGTCACAAGGTAAAAAATCAGGAGTGCATGGCAAACGTAACTGGAAAGGGATAGGGACAAGCTGAGAGAAAACAGATCCAAAATGAAAACATCCTTTTCACTGGACAGAACAGTTAAAGTACGGTCTTTTACTCTTTGGCTTTACCACCACGTGAAATGAACAGTACATATATTTTCTAAGCATCACTTCAAAACTGCTGTAACAGAGTCGGTTGGTTAAAAAACCACAACACCCATTTTGTTCTTTGTCATCTTTAAGATTTAATATGTGAAATACTGGAAACACTTTTCCTAGCTGACATGCAAGTTAACACAAAGAACTAACACCTTACAGTATTCTGACAGATGCAAAACAAATTATCCTTACTAACTTGTACAAAGCAAATACGCATTGCAGGAAGACATGTTAAGACTTTTTTTACATATCTGAACACATTTCTTCCTGCCTGCTTAGGCCATCCTTGCTCTTACTGTAAAGGCTGTTCTCCCCATAATATTATGATTCCCTTTCTTCATAGGCAAAGAAGAAACTTACGCTGCATAGGCCTTAGCAATCCTCATGAACATAACTTCATCTCCTCCTTTATCTGGATGGTATTTTAGGGATAGTGCACGGTACTGTTTCTTTATTTCCGATATACTTGCTCCCTTCAAAAGGAAAGGTTTGCATTTATTATTAAACACCTTAAATAAAATTCATTCTCATATATAATCCTAATACACATTGTGTAGTATTTTTCTGAACCATTCACTGAAGAATTATTACATAGGATCATGAAACTATATTTCATTAAAACATTATTATTTTTCTGATAACATTCTTACAACCATTATGTTTTTAAATGAAGACAGAAGTTCAGACTCTAACTAAAAGACACTGAGGCGACTGAATACTGGGTTTTATCAGGATTATTTTGCTTATCTATCCATAGGAACAAAAAAAAGGAAGGATTTCTTATCTGTTTGGCAAATCTTAAACATATTCCTGAATACAAGGAATTCTCACTTGCAATATTCTTCTATTTAACCATATATCATAGATCAAGTATGATGGTCCACTTGCAGTTTGTATGCAGAAGTATATGTGTCAGTCACCAGGAACAGCAGATTTCCCTGCCACTTAAAAACACCTTTGACTAGAATCATCCTACCCATAAATTATTTCAAACTTCTTGAACAAAGGGAATACATTACCTATACCTGAGAAAGATTGATTTTTATTCTACTCCAGCATGTTGTTAAATGCCACCAACACAATCCCCTGTGCATTAACTTCCAGCTTGGACTGTGAACTTCACTACTCAAGAAAACCAACAAAACTTTACAGTAAGTTCAGCTGAAGTTTTTTTTATATGTTATCTGCTAAGTTTCACACAATTACCACAAGATTTTTCAATGTTTGTGCCAGAGAAGCCTAGCATGCTGACCTTAACTGCATAATAAACACAAAAGAATTTAGTTACAGATGATGGTACTCTTTCAATAAACTTAAACCAGAAATTAAACTACCCTGAGGCTTCACTTGCTGTTACTTTATCTCACTTTATACAGTCTGTCATATTCCAACACTATTTTTCAACAGCATGCCTCATTTAATGCATAGGATGGATTTAGTCCAGTATAAATTAGACTTCAACTAAAAGCAGGTGTTTCAAGACTAGATGAAGAATGCCAGACAGGGAGCAGAAACTAGAAAGTAGGGGGGAAAGAACAAAGGGAAGGGAAAAAAACCCCAAGCTGTTTGAACAGAGATGTGTTTTCATGGCTGGCATGAATGCTGCCTGTAAAAAACAAAACTATTTTTTTCTCTCTGACACAGAGGGTGCACCCAATCCCAGACAAGATGACAAGTTTTCCATCTACATTAATTTCTTAGTCCTCATTTTCCAAAGTTAGGCTACAGAGGTTAGGCCTGACTTACAGAAATGCTTAGTAGCCTTGGACAGCTGGTGTCAGTCTCCTTGGAACACAGAGCATGCCTGTATATAACCACTTCTGAGATTCATCCTTATGCCTTGGATCCCATCTTTAAAACTGCAGTACAGATACTTATTAAATAAATCATTAATATTTGAACACCTTATGTGTTAGTGAATTCCAGTGCTATGCTTCAAAAAGAGCTATTCTGTGTTCAAACACAGTGCTGATATTGCGTATAAAATCTGGTGTAAGTACATTATCTGGACTTTGGTGCTGCTGTGGTTCCTATCTAGAGAAGAAAAGCTTCTTGTTATAAATTGATATGCTAACATAAAATAAAAAAAATTATCTTGACTAGAGTGTGAATGCAAAGAAGTGAATTACTGTGCATCAAAACCTTGAAGTGCTTGCATCTGCAACCATTTTATTTTTTTTAAGTGGGGGGGGGGTTGCTGGTGCTTTAGGGTTTTTTTTAACAACAATAACAGTTCCATTATCTAACTACACTTCAGCATCTGTATCACTTCATCAGCAGGACTGGCTACAACTCTCAAGGTTCCACTTGAATGGTAACAGAAGAAATCTGTTGATTCTTCACATAGTCCGAGCTGAAAATCTTTCAAGAGATTTAAAAGAAGTTGCCTGATAGCAAGAAACACACTCAGATTTTGAGCCCTACTTTTCTTGAGCCCTACTTCACCTATCTATCTTCACAGCCATCTTTTCATCCTCCTTTTAAAATCTCTGGCTTTCATCCAGCTTGTCCTTATGACAACATGCTCCGTCCCTCAGTTCTTGAGGCATTCCAGAATTGGTTTCTTTGCCTGGGTAAGTTGCCTTGACTTAAGTTGCCTCAAGTTGCCTTGAGCATGTGTACAAGTTTTCATCAATAAACACAAAGCTACAATTCACTACATGCATTCCTTTCTTTCTCCTCTGGGTTGTTACTTGAAGAACTTTCCCGAAGGTAACAAAGGAAAACACTCTGCTGACCTAATCCCTAGCCTGATTTGTTTAATCAAAGTTAACCCAGTTATGTGAACATTAAAACTGCATGGGTCCAATAGATACCATTTAGCAGTAAAAACTTGTATTGCTCCTTCCTGTGCATCAGTGAGAGAACTCAAGTCAGCAATCAGTGAGTCACAGAGGAGCTGAGCAGCAGCTGAATTGCAGTAACTTGGCTCCAGACATGACGGGCAGGTGTTCTACCTGTCTAGCTAGAAACAGGCTACAGACTTCTCACCTGCTATAAATGGCTTTCTTAGCACAAGGTGCTGCTTTGCTGACAAGTCAACATCATTTAAAGGCAAGAGATGTACTTGCTTAAGTTCACATACATTACGCTCTCTCACACTAACAATATACATCACATTTAATCAAAACAGGTACATTCAAAGCTCACTCATGTTCTTGTGCTGAACTGGATCCACAGTGTATTTCTTCAGACTTGAGAGTGAAACATACCTCAGACTCCAGAACTGGAAAGATGACTCTACTGTTATTCAAAAGAGGAGCCTTGGATCAGGAAATAATTAACATAAGCAGACAATCTGCTTGAGGTATTGTGGTTAAGATGAAGAACTTAAAAGAAGTTCAGAAAGTCTGCCCTTGGGATATGTAATTTTTTGCATCCATTTTGAATCAGTCCTTCAGTATAAACAAAGCACTACACCTATTTTCTAGATAGGCACTATATCTTTTTTTTAATCCCAGTTTAATAAAGCTATTGGCTGGGATCACTGTTTAGAATTTGTTGTTTGCATTCACAGATATTCACAAGATTCAAGCTAGCCTGCATTGTGTCAAAATGTGCATCACCAACACCCTTCAGTGAAACCTCTCATTTACAAATACTGCTCTGTACAGAAACAGTAAATCAAATTAATTCACATTCTTGTGAATTACATAGGACATACAAAGCAGATTTTTTTGTTGTTTTCCTGTACCCAGAGAGGAAAACAACATCAGAATCGGATTTTAAAACACCCACCTCACTACATTACTAGAATTTTGAAGGAGCTAGATATAAAAGTTATAAATTGGTACAGATACAGGCAAAAAACACATAACAACTGACTTTATAACATGCAGCAATAACTTTCACATGTCAAAAAATACCAAAAACACTAGATAGATTCACTAAACTTACTTTGTTTGAAAAAACAAGTCTAAGATTAGAAAGCTACACACAGAATATACCATTACAGTAGTACAGACTAGTGAAAGATGTTATTACTTACAGGATCCAAATGTAACACTTCATAAGGGTTGTATTCTTGATACTCTCTGTCTGTTTTGGAAACTTTGTATGCAAGGAACAAAAATAATGCCCAGCCAGCAAGGAGGACTATTTTCCTGTTTGGAAGAAAAATGATTTTTTAAATACACAAATACACTAGCTCAAGCACCATTCTAGTAACACTAAAAGCCATCTTATATCACTTTTCAAGAAACAGTATTAAAAGAGCAAGAAACACTAAAGTAGGAACTTCAATATTTTTAATACAACTTTTTCTCCTAGTTTTTAACAATGACAATCCACTACCACCAAGTCTCCATTTTTTAACTGTCTCTCCTCAGCAGGTATACATTATTATTTCCTATTTTTAAAGGATAGTTTTAACCAGATCCTAGACAATGTGTTAAAAAGAAAAAAAAAAAAAAAAAAAAAAAACACACAAAAAGCTGACACAGATGCATAACTGACAGCAAATTATTTTGAGGGTGGGAGTAACAAGGAACTGATAAAGCATTCACCTTCAAACATACAAAGTTTGTATGGTTTTTTTTGTATGTATACAAAGTTTGAAGTCTTTTATATTTGAGTATGTTTTAGTATATGTTCACATATTAAATATTTAAATCAAAAGATTGCACTAGCACTACTAATTTCAGTGAGGGAGAATTAGTTTTTTCAACAAAAAAATGCATTGTTTACTTTTTCTACAGCTAAGGCTCACTGGTCTCATTCCTCAGGTATTTTATATAGGACAAACAGCATGCATCTTGATTTCAAGCCCTCCTAGACAATAATGATTACCTATTAATTATTCAAATATTGCAGATTGCAAATGTCTCAGTGATGCAAAAGTAACTAATTCCTGCTTTGATTACAAACTGATGTATTTCTATATTAAAAAAGTAAGAATTGCTTTAATGGAAAGCCATGCAAATGAAACGTACGTACTTCACTGTAGGAATTATGTTCTGCTGCGGTTTTAGCAGTCGCAAGCGGTACCACAAACACCTTCCATATACGTTCCTTATGTTCTTTAATCGAATTTGTTCTATAAAAATAGAGAGACTGTGATTAACCAAGCTGACAAAACACAGAACAACAAAACACGCTCATCTCAGGCAGTTGGAGGACTAACATAATGTCCAGCATTACCAGAGGAGAGAATGCTTTCTATCCATTTAAGTGATGCTGTACATGCATAAACGTAAGAAGCTGGTCAGATTACCCTCTCTACCTAAAAAGAATCTGTTATATTTCCCATATACCACATAGTAACCATCACATGTGAACCCAGCCTTTGCCTAATATGCACCTGTAGACTTTGCTTCTGACACTCAACTCCAAAAGTTTCCCATTTCAGTATGTCAGCCACCGCATGCAGGAAAAACAAACAGAATGCAAGCCACAGGCAAACTGGTGTTTGTATACAAATAAAGAGTACAGCAGGAGCAACAGCTCCTTCTTCAATTCAAAATATGATGCATTTTCTTCCTCTTTGTGACATCTGCTTTTATAAGCTGCCTTCATTTTTCTGCTGAAGGGTAAAAGGAAGGAAGATTAAGATAAAAAGCAACTTGTAATCCATGCAGCTCAGCAATAGATGCCTTCAGCAAGGAAGTTTTCACATTAACAACAGTCAACAAGATTTCTTCCCATGGTCCTTTTAGGACAGGATGGGGCTGGAAGGAATTGCACTTACACTGTCAAACTCACCATGATGAGGCACGGAAGCTCTGTTAAGAGAGTTTTAATTGTATTGCAGAGCTGATCAGGACTAACTTAGTCTTGGTCAAGGAATTCTTTTATACTATGAAAAGTACAGTAGAAAGCAAATAGCTTGTACAGAAATTGTATGTTGTAATTAAACTCCTGTTTAAGTAACTTGTCCATAAACTATGCAGTCTGACCTGTAACACTTCTGAAGTTAAGATGTCACTGTAATTAACTTACTTGCAAAAGAATAAGATCACTTGGCCCTTTTCAGACTAAAGGAAAAAGAATCAAGACAAAAGAAAATTCATCCTGTGTCAATACACTTAGATACTGCTGGTAAACAAAATTTAAAAGACAATCATGAATTTTATAAATACAGGAATTATATTAACAGCTTTGATCCAAAGGACATATCAGTCATATCCTCCTAAGTCTTAAATCTCAACTTAGCACTTCTGACCAGGTGATGCCCTCATAGAATCACAGGATGATTTAGGTTGGAAGGGTCCTTAAATATCCTCCAGTTCCAACCACCCAGCTATGGGCAGGGATGCCACACACTAGACCAGGTTGCTCAGAGCCCCATCCAGCCTGGCACTGAACTCATCTTAATTAAAATAGCAGTTATGATACATGAAGACGTTTTTATCTGGCTGATTTCTAAAAGGTAATAGTGGAAGACAGTGACAACCTCTGTTTAGTTATTCTGAAGGTGTTGAAGGTGGGATATGCTGTTGATCTACTCAAATTTCTAAGCAAGCACACAATTCAGATGAAACATGTGGAATTCAATTAGCAATCACCAAACCCTTTGAGGCCAGAGAAACATGACCATTGTGCTCCACATCAACCATGAGTTCAGATTTAAGGCAGATTAAGCACTGGATGGTATTTCAAACTCTGGCTGATTTAGCAGAAATAGAGTGGGGACACAGATGACATGTGGCCACCCATGAGCTAGTAAAGCAGACAACTATTAAAGCTTGTACAGACAAGGTACCAGAACCAGAAAAAAAAAAGTCTATCAGCTTATTCTGAACTACCTAGTTCTATAGAGTATAGCTTTCCCAAAACTGGATATGGCATTTAACAGTTTGATGCAATTCCTGTGAAGATTATATTGGTAGTACCATCACCCCCAAAAACAGAGAGAGATAATCAAGGATAATTCAATCCCCTGCATCTCAGTCAACTCTTGCCATGCTTCCATATAAGCTTCCATACTTCTGTTTTGTGCAACAGATAAACCACACAAGTATTTTGCAGCTCTCCTGATCTGCAAAAATTGTTCATATACCTAAAACACAAAACTCTCTAAACAAAAAAGAATTTGACTAAAATTTGGTTAAGCAATCCCCTGCTTAGTTTTACTTATGTAAGGCTTTAGAAAGCACTGTGAAGGAAAAATTCAGCAGACAATGAAAACATTGAAAATGCAACACTCACTCCCTACCAGTAGAATATAAATTAATTTGGCATTTTGTCTTTGCTTTTTTATTTTAAGACAACAATTCTAGGAGATCTCTCTTGGTTCAAAACTGGATTCACTTCAACCAGAAGCTGTTACTTAAAATTAAATTACAAACTTAAAGCAAAACTAAAGAGACAGAACATTTAAAAAAAAAAAAAAAAACCCAATCAAACTTGATGCCATTAAAGACTAGACTGACAATGAGGTCATGAGAACGGAAAAGCTTTGCAACAGAAAGAGCGAAGAAAGTGTTCCAAAGGTTTTAAATGGTCACTGGACAGCTGTGAGCCATACTGTGATGCTTTTATGAAAAAGTTATTGATTATACTTGAATAAATCAGGCATCAGAAGACTCACAGAAGACACATGTGCTTAAGCCTAAATCACTTATTTCAAATACTGTCAATCAATTCTGCTGTTTGGTGCTGAAGCAAGATGAAACCAACTGTTCATCAGTTCAACCACATCGACCCACAGGAGCACCTGAGCCTCTAAGTGTTTTTGCTAGGATTTTGATTTTTAACAAGCTGCTGTGCCTTGACTTCAAAGACCTATGCCACAATGCCCCACTTCTCAAACCTGCCAACTGTCCAGCCCTCCAATGACTGGATGACACTCTCTTCCCTGCTCTGCATCCTCCCTGCAAGAATTGCCAGTACCTTCTCCCTTACCATGCCAAAAACCTTCCAAAAATGCCTTAGAGGAGATAAGCTGAAGAGCTGGCAAAAAGTCAAATAAAAATTGACCACTAAATGTGGTTTACAATAATCACTGAATTGAGGTCTTGGAACAGCTTTCCAGTAACAGTTGCAGAAGACAAGTTTTGTGATCAGTCTAACAATAACATCAAAGGGAAAAAAAAAAATCCCAAACGACCTGTGCCATGCAGTGTGAGCAAAAATTAAGTCTTTTGAATACTTGGTAAATGGAGTCTTGGAACTGCTATGCTGCACAAGGGGGACCTCTTCACGCAACCACCAAATTAAGGTGCAGTGCTAAGTAGCCATTGCATTTTTTACACATGCATCTGAACAACTCTTGATCAAATTTAATTACAGCTGATTAAACAATATCAAAGCAAAAGCATCTTATTAATGTTCTCTCTGATCTTGGGATGGCAATGGTCTCATTTGACTAACAATCCCAAAAGGAAACAGGGCACTAAAAAGATGAATTATTATTTACAGTTATCTGTTCAGAACATAAAGAATCAAATCCTACCCAAATTGAAGCTGAAGTCCAGACTACTCAAATTATTTGGAGCTATTCTGAGGCACTTCCTCTGTCATATGCCATCATTAACACATGTTAATTTGTGGAATTCAAAAACAGGCACCTACTTGGGAAAAAAAAGGAGCAATAACTCCCAGTTTAGGCCGAAAGCCACTGGCAAAATACCATACTAAGAAAGCTATATTCCTACTGTATCCAGGAAAAGCAGGCTTCCTATTTATTTACAGACAAAGCCTGCAATTTCACTAGAGAAAATACTTCTCATATTAGGAAGACAATGGTTGCAGGAAAAGGAAAAAAGAGAAGGGAAAAAAGGAGAGAGGAAAGGGAAACTTTTCAAGAAAATTATAGAAGGAAGAAAATTTAAAAAAAAATATAGGAAAGACAAAAAAAAAAGGCTTGCAAAGGCCAGAATACCAGATAATTCTGGTGCTTAACAAAAGCAGCAACTTATAACTAATGAGCAAGTTGTGGATAAATCAGACTTTTTTTTGCTTTGCCTCTGTCTGACTAAAGGAGCTTCCTTTTTACACAAGTGAATTTACCATGCCATGGAACTGACACACTGCCCTGCAATATCCTGCAGACCCTGATCACACTGGAGTGAACACCTTACACAAGGTGTAAGGTAAAGCTTTGCAGTGAAATATGAATTGTACTTTCTCTAGAATCGATATTCTGTCAGGGAAAGCGGATCAGAGTTTTAAAAGCAGACAAGTAGAGTTCTGTTGTTTCTTCTCAGTCCAGATTATGGCTTCCCATTACAGTGTAAGAGCACTTCAGACAGCATCCTTTCATATGGAATTACAGGGAGACAAGTGTGTGTGGGGTGGGAGGAAATGCTTTTCCCTCCAGCCAAAACCCCTTCTTGTTCGATGGGCAAAATCCTTCGCAACAGTGAATCTCTCCTATGGTTTTAGGAATAGGTATTAAACAGCCTTGGAAAGCAAAGGCATAATGCACCCGTGGGCTTCTGAGTCAATCTCACTAACACTAACATCAAGATGCTGTTAAAGCACCCCTCTCACAAGAGGATGTAGACTGCCATTTTATTCCTGTAAATAATCTGGGGAAGCATCCCATGCTTGCTTTCTTTTCCTCCACATTGTTTTTGATGTATCCAAAGTTCCTGAGATTCACAAGTAGATTTTCCCCAATACAAATCTTACTCACAAGGGTTCTCACAAGTGCCTATCATAGTAACTTTAAAAATGTATGTGAATATCCAGCCAAAAGTACATCTTAATATACTTTTCAAGTTCAAGAAATATGACTAGTACTGATACAAAAGAAAACCTGAGCACCATCTCTTTCGTGACTTTGTCAGAGGCCTTACTGAAGTTTAGGTAGATGACATAGGTTGGTCTTCCCTTGTTGACTGTTGCAGTCACTTCTCTTGTATTCCGGGCATCAAAACAGGCACTAGTAGAGAGTGTTTAAGTAAATACTCTACTTCTCTTGATCAGAGCTTGATCTTGACTTCTCTTGATCAGAACTTATACAAACCTCTTGAATAGCCAGTTCTTTAAGCCAGAGACACCTGCTTCTTCTGCATGGGTAACACAGACCCCACAGTTCTTGGGTAAAACAGAACAACCTAAGGGTTGGAAAGGGTGGGAAAGACCTCAGGAGATCACCTAATCCAACCCTACTGCTAAGAGGAGAGGCAAAAAAAACAGCTGCTCAAGGTCTGGCTGTAGGCCTTTGGAGTGACTCCAAAGACAGAGCTCACTGTGCCTCTGAACAACCTATTCTACAGTTTGACCATCCTCAGGGGGCAAAAATTTCTCATATCTGTCTCAACCTCTGTTCTGCTTTAGCAGTCACACAATGGGCAATGACACAGGACATACAGACACAGAAGAAAGCTAATTACAAGTTGGATTTCCAATTTTCAGAGATTACATTCAACCTGTGTTTAAAATTCAGCCATGCCTGGCTTAACCAAAAGCTGCTTTTTTTGGTTTTGCAGTTCACCCATCTTACATCCTTGTCTCCAAAGAAACAGGAGGATACACCCAATCCTCAGGAATGCTTGACAAATGATCCCTACCTAGACCTAATGTTTTTGTTTCAGGTTCTGGAGGTTCCAAAAAGTGCTTAAAAAAAAACCTAAGGGGAGATTCTTTTTCATCCTTCTGAGAAAAAAGAGAAGACTGCACATTTATTGTTATTGGACACAGGCAATTCTAGAAGAGTGAGAACGGAAAAAGGTACAGCTGCAATTATACTGAGAAGTTTTAATCTCCAGAATCTTGTTTCAGCTGCAACAAACAAAGGTCAATTTTAGGAAAAAATACCACAAATAAGACTACTGGCATTGGTATTTATATCTAAAGCATATAAAAGTTTCAAAGTATCAGTCAATTTTTATGACAGCCAAAAGCAAGCAAAAAGCTAGTATCCAGAATACATGGAAGCCACCAGTTTTCCATTATTCTACCTCAAACTGCAGGAAAGGACAGAAATACATCCCAGCCTCCTGTGTTCTTTCTACCTTCAGGCTACAAGGAAAAGCAAAATCACATAGTCCAGAATACAGTTCCAGTGGACTCTGTCAGAAAAAGAAACAGGAGCTGCACATGAAACATTGTGCCCACCAGCTGCAGACAATTCACCCAAAGGAGAATGGTTTTGAAAGAAAATTACTTCTTTCAGCAAGGAACACAGAGAGAGACAGTTCTGCAGCCCTAGGAAATGCTGAGCTCACTGTAAAGCCAGACTTTCACTGAAAGTGAAAAGAACTCATTTGTAGTGTGTCATCCTCTCCAGACCTGAATGGAAGACTTGTACCTGTGGAAAGCATCAAGAGGTGCAAGTAATACACACAGCATGCAAGTCTTGAGTAAAGGTTACAGCGCAGGGATACCATGGCCCTAAGCACTGCATCTGCTCTGTCAAAACTGAGGGCAACAGGCTCCATCAAATCACCTGAGAGTTTCTGGGTTTCCTGGATTTTACTCAGAGTTCTACAGTTTTAATCCTCTAAACTGTACACTAAAGTAGGCTCCTATTTACTTTCAACAGTTATAAATATATATATATGCAAAATCTGAACTCCTGGGCTTCTTTCTACTTCAACAATAACAGAAATCAAATAATTGTATGAACAACTTGTTTACTGAGGTCTTGAACTGAGGGTCCCTATAAAAATTTACTTTCTTAAGCACTTAACCATTCCTCAGATAACAGATGAAGTAGGAAAAGGCTACCCTACTGTTTCACTAGGCCATCTGTGCTTAACTCTGTTGACATTTTCCTTGATAATTATTACAGAAAAAAGACTCCACATGGCTATAGTATGTTATCTGAGAATAATTTTAAAAGTCACAGGATGATGAAAAAAACCCACACACTTACTTTCAAAAAAGACAATGACAAACACTTAAAACTATGTTATAAAAGCAGTAACCCATCTTTGCCAGCAACTAAGAGGCAGGACTGAAACTCACAGCAAACTCACAAAGTCAGCAACTCCTCTTAAGTACTGAGCAATTTCAACTTTATTATAATAGGATTGACTCCTACTGTAAAATCCCAAATTAAGAGGCATGAATTGATTTTAAAGTGTTCTAAAACACTGTTGCTTAAATGCAAAAAATCTTCAAATAAGCACTAGTGTTCCCACTGGATTACTTTAAAAAAAAATAAATGAAAAATGGAAAACATGCTTCAGGACTTTGAACAGACCACAGCAGTCAAGAATTAAACCATCTGATAGACGCTTTCTAACTTTAATGTCTACCATTATAAGAATTGTCCTCATTACCCTCATCATTTATCTATAAAGAGGTCATGTCCAGGTCAGCCTCTTGACTAAAACATTTATAGCTGAATAATCTCACCCTAGTTGTTTTCAAAGACATTTTTCTCTCTAGTAAATATCTATAGAAATAAGCCAAAAAAATTATGTGTTTTGAGTAACATTTTAAATATTAAAACCCCAAGCAGTTCATTAACTATGTACATAGAGACCTGAGAAATACTTACCAGCAAAGCTGCTTTTTTCCAGAGCATGTTTTGCAGCAACTAGATAAAGCTCAAAAGAAACAAGAAGTAACCTAACTTTCCATTCCCACAATTCCACACATATTTGCTGACCAAAAGATAGCATTTGTTACTAACAGCTTTAAATATCAGCAACGTAAGATGATTCAATATCCTGAAAGTAAACTTCTTTTCCGAGTTTACTTACTCAAGATTTGTGTTTACAGTCAGCTGGGCACAGTTCCACATTACTCTACTGCTAATCAAGCCATTCCCAAACCTTGTCCCTCCTATTAGTGTACTGTCTCATTTGCACTGACAAAACAGTCAGTGGAACTAACTGTAGTAACATTTAAGCTCTATCACCTAAATTATAAAATTTATAGTAGGGCTGGACCTATAGCTGCATTGCAAAACTTGAACATAATCTGAGAGAAATCAGAAAACTGGACATTTTACTGTGGAACAACACCCACATGAGTCAAAGTTAACAATTTTAGACAAAGCCAACAAGAATGCTGGGCTCCAAGATTACACACTCTTAACTATTAGCTGAATTTTATCAGTTTGGTGTGGGGAAGAAACCAGAACACACTCAATCCAAAATAAAAGTAAACAAAGTCACTTAACCTATCACCAATCATTAAAAATGTTTGTAGTCAGTATTGTTCTGATGCACACCTGAAGAAATTCTAATAAAGGATAGAATTAGTGGACACAAGGATAAGTACCATACATCCATTTAGCACCAGCAGAGTCTTTGGTAAAGTCCTCTTAAGGAAGTAAACATACAGAACAGATCCTGCTGATACAGTGTGATTTCCAAAAGGCTTTTGAAAGGTTCCTTTTACAAGTCTTTCAAGACAACCATCTAACTATCACAAAATTAAATATGTGACTAGAAGATAGAGTGAATAGCCAATTCTCCCAACAGAAGGAAATCGCCAGGAGCTCTGCAGGAATCTGTGCTGAAACTACACCACATTTCATTAATAAGTAATCTGACTAAAAGGGTGAGCAGTGAAATAAAGCTTCTGGATGATATGAACTTATTCTGGGTAACAAGGACAAGGGCATCCTGAAGAATCGTAAAGCAAGTGCACTTCTGAATGGCACATGAAATTGAGAGTATGAAAACAAAGTCCAGTGGGGGCTATCCTAATTCTGTGTATACAAGGATGAGCTCAAGGCTAATTATTACCTCTCAGATTGCAATCTTGGTGTTTTGAGAAACTGTTCTATGTAAAACTCAGCTGAATGCTTATTAATAAAAACCAGAGCATGTGTTTAGAGCATTCCTACAAGAAAAGGAAGGGATTATTACTCCACCACATAAGCTGGAGGTATGTCCTAACCTTGAGGCTGTACATATCTCAAGTGTGATGCACAGTCCTAGTTCCTACCTCTTAAAGAGAGGCAACCAGAAAACATTCAATTAAGGTGAACAAGGGCCATCAAATGTATAAGACTTATGAGCAAAATGTAATCTACAAATCTTCCAGCTGAGAGAGTAAAGTGCGAGAAGAGGTAATGGAAGGCTGTAAAAAACCTAAGTGACAGCCAGGATTGAACACTTACTTCCTCTTTCAGTAGAGCAAACAAGGATTGTTAAGCAACATCAGAAGCAGCTGTGAAACAAAGGCAATTATTTGTGGTGTGGACAGCAGATATGGCGACCTCCTTCACATAGGATGGTACAGATGCTGTAACAAAAGTTACTGTACTCAAAACCACTGGAAGCAGAGAATATGCAAAGGAAGCACCATTTATGCTTGTCCTGTTATTCCTTCCTTAAGGCATTCACTTCTGTAATACTACATAAAAAACCCCACCTGATCTGACCCAGTATGCCTATGCTTTTGTTTCTAAAGAAAAAAGGGAATTTTGAACTTTTATTGGCAAGGTAAGCCTTTGTAGAAGCCACAATGCTTACAAATATCCCAGTTTCAAACAGTTCATCCAGCCAACCATGATAAAGGAATCTTCTGAATTTAAAATGCCTGTAAGCAATTTCCTGTAAAAGAGAAATACTAGGTGAAAATCTGAGAACACCTCTTAAATCTTCTTAATTGTGTACTTATTTAAAAACTGGTGCAGACACTAATCTTTTTGCTCAGCAAAGAAATTAGGTACCTGTACCCTGCTCTTGTTATTTCCAGCCAGCACAACCCTCCTCACCATGAAATAGAGATACATGTCAGGTCCTGGCTAGTAACTGAGGGAAAGGCCTATAAGCCCCCACAATGGGAGAAAGCAGTACCACAGGGGGCAAGGATGCAGCATCAGCCCCAGTCAAGACTTGCTCAAATTGCTGCAGATCTGAACCCTTCTTCACAGGCATGAATTTGAAACACAAATTAAAAAAAAAAAAATCACAACCAACAAATTAAAAAAGAAAAAAACCCAAACACAAAAAAAAAAAAAAAAAAAAAAAAAAAAAAAAAAAAATATGGAATCACTATTGATTCCATTTCCTGTCACTTACCTTGCTTCTCTCTCAAATTTCCTGCTCCTTCACCAGGAACAGTTTAGCTGCCCATGAAACCATAACTGAATCTAATTCTCTAATACATAGCCTGTATATCCTAGTAGTTTAGTGTCATCTCTGTGAGTAGTCAAGACAACCTTGCAGCAACTATTAAATGAACAAGGTGTGTAATAAAACCTTCAGTACACTGTTTTCATAAGCTTCCATAACATAGGATGAATTTTTAAAAATATTAAAGATAATAATAAAAAAAAAACTACGTTACTTTTATGTACACTTAATGAAAGATAAAGTTCTTGTAATGGCTTGATCTTTGACTTGCCACAAAATAGCTTTTTTCAGCATTTTGTATTCTGGACAGTCTTGAAGCTACTCAACTAATCTCTAATACAGAGCTATTAATTTTATTTTACTGCTAGGAAGCTATAATGGTTATAGAAAGACTACAATACTTTTTAAAAATTCCATGAAAAGACAAGCATTTTTTTTCCCAAATAACAGAGTAATTTGGATAACTCTGTGCAAATGCTTTGTTTTGAAAAATATTTTTAGAGATAATTGCTAGACATTACTAGTTGCATCTCATGATGTTTGCCCCTTCTTCAAATGTTTCTCAAAAAAGCCCTACTGCTTAAAAACAGCAAAATAGTGAAAAAAATTACCAAAAAGTTAAGTATCACCATTACATAATATTCTGCCTTTAAACAGTCACCTAATAAACTGTATTTTTTTTGAACTTGACATGGTTTACATCAACCATAGTATACTCAATCTGTCAAAAAGCTCAATTTGTAGGTAATAACAGTCCTTAGATGCATAACTGAGTTTCACTGACTCTCCTCCCACTTCCTGACACAATGATGAAAGGTTATATTAACAGGAAAGGATAAGCACACACATATGGGTAAAAAATGTTTATATTCACAGATATCAAGTTTTCACACCCATGCTTATCTACCACATTCATACTGTGGTTTTATCCTGTACTTTATCCTGCATAACCAAATACCAAAATGCTGTGAAATACTTTGGAGTAAGGTTAATGAGATTTCAGTGAGCTGTGGGCAAGGACAGGCATCAAAGTTAACCCACTTCAATCAATCTTATCTCACACCAGAGGATCAGGAGCATCACAGAAGAATTTTACCCAGAGTGGGGGCAGCAGCAATGCTGCTTCCTCTCCCTCAGTTGCTGTGAGGTACAAGTGCTCATTACTCCCTAACACATAAAACCAAAGAAGTGCTGCCTGCATTCTCTACACTGACTTGAGTCACATCCAGGTTGCACACTCACTGTTTGTCTTCAGACAAATAAACTTCACAGCCTCAGTTCCCCTACCTGCATCTTAAAGCAGGGGATTTAATATGAAAATCTGAAGTCAGCCTCAACATACACAGATGAAAAACACACCAAAAAATTACAGAGAAACTTTCATTATTGACACTACTACACAGCAATATCCAGTATAGTGGGCAGATATACAGAGAAGTATGGTTCCTAAGACAGCAAACCTTTACAGAACAACTGTCTTGGGACTTCTGATCAAGGCTTTGAATGTGAGTGCCAATTACTACCTACAGAAGTATACAAAAAGCCCTACTGCTTCAAAGTAGCAGTACAGTAAAAAATAAACAAAATAATATTAAGTATCAACATGGTATTATGTTCTCCCTTTTAACAATCACCAAGTAAGCTGTCATTTTTAAATATCTCTGTTTATTCATCCAGCTTCAATATAAAAAAGGCTGGAATAGTTTTAGGGTTCTCTAACTATCTATGCTACTTCCTACAGGCATGGCAACTTCAAAAATTAGGAGGAAATTGCCTTCTTTAACCAGGTTCTTTAGAGTTTTTCTTTGAATTAGCCCAGTGTTCTTCAAGAAAACTTTAGCTATATCTTACACAGAAACATTGGAGAGGGGAGGGTACAAAGCAAAACTGTTAGTAGTGAGCAACAGGACAACATACAGCCAGACTGGGGAGCAGCAACAAGAACAAAAAATACAAACAAACAAAAGCCAAATTTAAAAAAAAAAACCACAGATTTTGTATGGATTTTTATTATAATAAAAGTTAATTAAATAGCTTTTATCTATTTCATATCAATACTTTTTTTCTAGATACAAAATGCAGCCATTCATCTGGTTTTCTTCCCTTCCCTACAGTAGGATTTTATGTTCTTAAACTTCAAGAAGGAAGATCTACATTCCATACAGAATAGCTCCTACAGCCTCTTTTCTCTCAGAGAAGAGACTGCAAACTTCTATTAGCATTATCTTTGCATTCACAGCTGTTATTCTTTGGCGTTTTTGAAATATTTTCAATATTTTGTTTTGTTCAAGTTACTGTAAAAAACTCAGGATAGATACTTCTATTCTTTCCAACAGCTTTGTAACAAATTATAAATACCCAATGCCCTAAAACAGGATAATTTATTTAATGTAGACCTAAATAAACTAAAAAAGATGAAATAGCAAGCTTCCATACTACAGAGCACATCACAATCTATGACCACCTGTGCTGTGTTTCAGCACAGCTCCGTAATTATGTGTCTCGATCCAGCAGCACAGGTATAAGTCAAAAGTACACAAAGTTCAGCAAACACATCAGCATTGTGCAACAACTGCCATATTATCCAACTAAATTAATTCACCTCTTGCTCTCCATTTCCTTTCTAGATGTTGACGTTTAATCTACACAAGCTTACACTGAAACTTCAAAGCAAGTCCAACAACAGGAAGATATCTTGATGGACACTCCTCCACCCCTAACTGCAGAGAGAAAAAAAAGGAAAAATCTTTTTCTTCAACTCTCACGATTAACTTTTTGAAAAACAACTTGAAAATTCCCATTGCAAAAATACCTTTTTAGTTAAGAATGAATCTGCACCAGAATAACTTCTTAGCAAACACATTTTTTGTTCCAAGAGCAGTCCTTGCAATGGTTTTACTCACAGTAGTTAGGCTAAATTAATAACAGTATTTTCCCAAACAAAGGTAACCTAGAAAAAGTATTACTTTTTTTAGAAATAAAACATATATACACACATATGCTTTAAAGAAACAAGTCAAGGACAAACTGAAGCTATATTCACCATCACCTGAAGGCATCACCAACACTGAAGGAATCAGTCTTCTTTCCCTCAGTCACATCCTGTACTATCCCAGGCACATACAAAGTCTTACACAGAAATGAATACGCATTAAAAGACAGAAGAAAGAAAAGGAAAAAAAAGGGATAAAAACATTAATTTTAGCTGAAATTACTTTCTTCCACTCCCATACACTGGCACAAGGGATGGGGAGAAATACAAGACTTAACTCTGTTAGAGCACTGCTACCTCAATGCAATTATGAACCTTCAGTCCAAGACACAAAGCTGAACAATTAACCTTCTATAAAGGCCTTATTAGCTCTGGAGTGAACACCAAGGAGGTAAAGTCATTTGGACAAATCCGGTTTACGAAGTCAATTACCTGCTTGTTTGGTTTATCAAAGCTGAGGTAATGAAATTATAGGACAGTTCACAAGGTATCTAGTATACCAGAGCAAAATCCTCCCAAATATTAGCATCAACCCCTACTGCAGGCTGCAGCAATTCTTCATAGGGACTCTTTCAAAATGCCTGGAAAAAGCAGGTTTAGACTCTCAGGGAAAAAAAAGCAGCTCAAATTTTTCTCAGCACTTTAGAGACATAAGTTACATCATGCTGTTCTTCCAGACAGTAGTATTGAAAAGGCTTTCCAAAAGTTTATTTTAAGAAGAACTAAAACCAAAATGTTAATGGCTTGCCAAAAAAATTATTCTACTACAAATCTGACATTAGGTAACACATTTTGAGTTTCCTTGAAGTAGTAAAGCAATATAGATCCAGTCTTACTTTCCAATCTTCACTACAACAAAAACAAACACTGAGTTTTGAGGGGGTTTATTTAGTTTATGAGCATTTACTACAAAATGACAGCAGAGAACAAATCCTAAAATATTACAGGCCATCAGCAATTCCCAGATGTTTGCTGTACTTCTCCCTCCGCTGGCACTCTGTACTGTATCCCATACCAGCAATCCATGGCAGCACATCTGTAGATGGAAGCAGCAGGCACCAATGGCGTGATCCTCCTGCAGTGAGCATTTCACCCTTGCGAAATGCTAGCTCTAGTCTGCTCTTACAACACAGTGTGGCTGAAGCTCCTCTTCCAACCCCGTTTTTACCAAAAAAGGAATCTGCTCTGTGTCTTTTGGATGCTCTGGTAGGCATTGCAAAGGGGTCTTGAAGTGAGGAGAACAAGCACCTGATTTGCCTCAAAAGCTCCCCCTGATGTGGTTTTCTTCACTCCTGCAGCTGGAGTTGAAAGAGCTCGCCAGTACAACTGTACTTCACCAAGTCCACAGGGGTGACAAGGGCTGGGTTCTCTAACACAGGTAGGGCAAAACACAGTTCCAGAACAAAAAAGCTACGTGGTCCTACACACAGAGGGCAGAGGTCTTGGCAGAGCTTATTCTCTTTGGCCCAATACTGTGCCTCAGTACTGGAAACTCCACTCTAAACTAGCATCAAAATAACATCTCATATCAACATCCAGATATTTCTGCTCATCAAAGGAAGCAGGAGTTATTAGTGCAGGAAGATTTCTCTTCTGAAGACACAGGCTTTCTCTTTGCTTCTGAAATAAGTGGTTTTACTGTTTCTTTTAAACTAGTGAATTACACTGAAAACAAGAAGCAAGGTGGCCAAACAATTTGTATTTTTCATCATCACAAGGTTTTAATTTATTCCTGAAATCTTGCTCAGATGCTGGAACAGGCATGGTTGAATACATACAAAAAGCTGTGAGAAAAATACTGATAGGATTTTGCTGGAAATTACTTGCCTAAGATCCATACACTTAAACAACTTGAACATCAAAATGTTCTACTACTTAGCAGATTTACTTCATAAGAACTTACTTAGTAGATCAGCATTAGTCCCAAATTATGATCTGCATGACACCTCAACTATTTGTTTAAACAGTGCTTGCAGAACAGAACTCAATCAAGAGACTGTAGGCATGCCATTAATGCATATGCTTAAAACTGGACTGCATTCACATTTTAAAATCCATTAAGACAATTATGAGGCAGAAATCATTCTTCCATCTCCCTTCATTTCCACTGGTGATTTTCACTTCGTTGACTCATTACTTTGCACCAACAGCATAACAAAATCTATCTTTTGCTTTGGAAAATAGGGTTTGACACAGCTTTGCAAGAATCTAGCATTGAATGCAGAATAATATGCAGCAGGTCCTCTATATACTGGACAATGCTGGCCAGACAGACACAAATTAGTAATAAATTTAATGGCAGGCCTATCTGGAAACCGGGTGAAATCCATACAGCCATATTCCAAAGTCAGATTTTCATTTTCTGCCATCCTGCAAGGATAACTTACAATGAGCTATGTAAGGCTGGTAAAGTGCTTCAAGTTTGACAGCATTTCTACAGCTTTTCTTGATTCTGTCAGCGCCCTGAAACTGATGCTAACTTGCTGGCCATACCATTCTGCACAGCATCTCAGGCAAGTCACAATAATTTTCCCAAGAAGCAGCTTTTAAGAACTACGGAGGAAGTAAAGCATTATTCAAGAGAAAAAGCGATTTTCTCCCCCACTGCCTCCCACCCTTCAACAGAACAAAAATAAAACAAAATCCTGAGCTTTGGAAAAGGGTTACAGAAGTATAATTTTCTCTCTGATTCCCTGCTCCTCAAGAACAACCCAAAGATTACAAAACATCTTCAACAACAGTAACGCCTCCCTCTTCTCCCTCTTGCAACAGTCAGGACACAGAAAGAGGAGGCAGAGAAACCTTTCCTTTCGGCAGAGAGAACTACAGGGAGAACTGTACAACAGGCAGTAAGTACCTGGAGGGCAGAGACCAATCCTCCAAAGAGGTTCTCCAGCCAGGGCCCTGCCAGTGGCCACCAGAACGTCTGGCAGCAACCAAGACTGTGAACAGCTGTGATTTAGCACCACAACAACATTTGTTCTATCTTACGCCTTACTAGAAGGTACAGGAATAAGATTTCATTGCTAGGTATTTCTTTTAAATATAAAACTCAGTTAAGCAGAACCTGGCAAGCCATTTTAAATGACATCAAAGCCACTAAGTAACCACCAGATACTGAATGTAAAAAGATGCAAGAAACAAAAGGGATTCTTCTCAGATTGCAAAGCACAAGTGTTCTTAAGAGGCCAGCAGGTTTCTGCAATGGGAACAAATACCAAGCACCCCTGTTTTACTAAGCACTTACCACTCAGCCTTTAAACATAATTTCTATAACCTTTTTAATCTCAGAACTGCAGTAAAAAATGTGTTCCTGTGCAGCCTGTATACCAAAACGCCTTCTCCTTCCAAGAATAGAGGGATGCAGAAAAGACAAAGTGGAAAATTACTTTGGAAATCAGATTCTGAACTAGTCAAAGAAACTTTATAACACCGTTTAGGGACACAAAGCATCGCCCCGAAAAGTGAAACAGAAATGTAGCCCTTCGGACATTTAACTATGATTTGCAATGGGGAAAAAAAAAAAAAAATCCCCAATTTCGCACCCGCTGTGACCTTATAGCACATCAAAGCTGAACCCGGCAACTTTTCCTCTTTGTCCCCAACTCAATAGCTTGCTCTTCCCCCACGATCAAAATTTAGGTCAACCACCCTGAAACGCTCCGTGAAGACAAGGGAAAAAACCCAAACCCCAAACAAAGCCCCGGACCCCGGCGCAGCGATGACTCTGCAGGAGCCGCGGCGCGGAGCCGGTCGCGCTCGGGGGGCGGCGGCCCCGGGACCCTTCCGCCGGCCCCGGTACCGCTAAATGGCCGCCGGCGAGCGCAGCGCGGGGCCGCCGCCCCTCCAGGCGGCCCCCGGGGGCGCGGGCAGGGCCGGACGGGCGCCCCGAGCGCGGCGGCTCCGCGGCGGGCCCGGCCCGGCCCCGCTGTGTCGCGGCGCAGAAGCCGGCCGTGCCCGGGGTTGGGCCGCTCACCGGCGTGCTGGTCCCGCGGCCACAGGTAGTAGGTGGCGGGGATGACGATGAGCCCCACGAAGCTGGTGAGGAAGTAGAAGAACGTGTTGCCGCTGTCGTCGTACTGGAACTGCTGCCCCGCCATGGCCGCGCCGGCCGCCCGTCCCCGCCGCCGCTGCCGCCGGCGGCCCCCGGTACCGCCGCCCCGGGATCCCGCGAGATCGCAGGCTCGCCCGCCCGCCCCTCGCCAGGCAGAGAGACGTGTCACTACTCAGCCACCATAGCCCGTGTGGCGTCACGGGCCTGCCCGCCCACAGCGCCCCGCCCGGCCGGCGATTGGCTCGGCCCCAGGCCCTGCCCCTCAGGAATCGCTAAATCCCGGGATCTGGGATCCGGGGGAGCGCGGCGCGGGCCGGCCTGGGTTGGGCTGGCGCTGTTGTGCCTCTCTGGTCTAATTTCCCTGCTAAAGCAGCGTTGTATCAGAGCACGTTAGAATTGTCAGAGCGCAAAATCACAGGTTTGTTAAGGCTGAAAGAATTTTCTGGAGCTCGTCCAAACCCCCCCTGCCAAGGAGTAGGTGACAGCACCTAAAGCAGGTGACACAGGAACCCGCCCACACGGGTTTGGAATATCTCCAGAGAGAGAATTCACGACCTGCCCGGGCAGCCCGTCCCAATGCTCTGCGACCCTCCCATGTAAAGTTCTTCCTCATGCTGAGGTGGAACTTGATGTGTTTTAGTTTGTGGCTATCCTCACTCTGTCACGGTGCACCACCAAAAAGTGTCTGGCACCATCCTCTTGACAAATGCCCTTGAGTAATTTATATGCGTTGATGAGATCCACTCTCAGGCTTCTCTTCTCCAGTCTAAACAGGCCCGGCTCAGCTTTTCCTTGTAAGAGAGATGCTCCAGACCCCTCATAATTTCTGCTGGACCATCTTCAGTAGCTCTTTGTCTCTCTGGTACTGAGAAACCCAAAACTGGACACAGCACTCCAGATGTGGCCTCGCTAGGGATGAGTAGAGAGGAAGGATGACCTCCCTTGACCTGCTGGCCACACTCTTCCCAATGCACCCCAGGGTACCACTGGCCACATGGGTGCTGCCAGCCCATGGTCAGCTTGTCATCCACCGAGAGTCCCAGGTCCTTCTCCAGAGAGCTGCTCTCTAGCACATCTGTCCCAGCCTGTACTGGCACCTGAGGTTATTCCTCCCCAGGTGCAGTATCCTACACTTGTCCTTGTTGAACCTCATTATGTTTCTCTCCACCTAATTCTCCAGCCTATCAAGGTCCTGAATCCATTCAGCAGGATAGGATTGCATCCATATGGTTCTTGATGCATCTCCAGTGAGGGAAATTCCATGACCTCTCTCTGGGCAACCTGTTCCAGTGCTCAGTCACCCGCACGTAAAGACGTTCTGACTCACGTATGTGTGGAACTTCCTGTGCTTCAGTTTCTGCCTGTTGCCTCTTGTTCTGTTTTCACCAAGAAGAGCCTGGGAGCAGGGAAGTATTTTCAGACATAATAGAGCGCTCCGAATTTGGAGGGTGGACCCTCAGCAAACATGTGAGAGCAACAATTTAAAATGTGTCTAATTCCAAATTTAGCTGCAGACATGGTCACGCTCTACGAGGGGATGTGACCCTAAAGGTGTGAAATCAAAAGTAAGGTACTGTGATGATCCTATTCACACCATTAATGGCAACTTACCTCTTTGAGGGAGAAAAGATTGTTTATCATGCCCATTTGTGGGAATATACTCATCTCTACAAATTCATGGTCCAGTGCACAGCCACTCATAACTGCAATCCTATAAAAATCTCACATCTTGAGTTCTTATAAGTTCAGGTTATAGGAAACTGTGACACAGAAATGGTGATGGCATCCCACGCAAGAGAAGCATTAGGCATACGTTAGAAAGAAGTTCTGTCCCAACATTAACGAAGACTGATGTGGGAAGTGGAGAGAAAGGTAACATAATGCCACAACCAATGAGCTGAGCACTAAATGTCCTGGTGCCATGATGTGGTAATCTGTGAATGGATGAAATCTCTAGTTTTCCTTGGAAATTATTTTGTGTTAATTAATTTTTTTTATAAAATATTCTAATTTTTTCATAGATACACTCTGTAATTGCTTCCGGTTAGATCCTTGTTTAAGATATTTCCTTCTATGTCTTCTACAAAGTTTAAGATATTTCCTTCTATGTCTTTTGCTATATACCCTGAGTGTTGTACACTCCCTGCAGCGATGGCAACTCTTGCAGTAGATGTTTTGGAAGATCCCTGAATGCATTAAAACTCATCTCCCTCTGGGTTTCTAGTCCTTAATGTTTTACAGCGAGGCAGTGAAAAGCTGCTGTGCATAGTAAAGAAGACATGACAGGTAAAAACCTACCCATGTAATCAGACCAGTTTTGTAAGCAGAGGAAATGCTCTTCCTCCAGCTGTGTTCATTTGCTGAGTTTGCTTCTCCAGGCAGATAAAGGGACAGAGCTTTCACAGACAATTATGTTCCTGCAGGTTTTGTGAAAGCAGCCTCTTAGATGAGGAAGGCTTGTGAGGGCACCAGCTTGAAGGACAAGCAGTGGGTGAGCCAAGATCCTAGAAGGCACTGTAAAATCCACACAGGAAGCAGCATAAGTAAGTGCCCTGTAGAAAATCTCTGGTCAATGTATTCAGCAGATCACAGGAGTCAGATCAGGAGGAAAGCAGGCACTGCTTCTGTTGCAGATCATCAGATAGTTTCTTAATGCCATTGCTTCGCTACCCAGTTACAGATTTTCTGTCTGTTGTTGGCAACGTCGCTCCTTTGCCCCCTTGGCGTGTGAGGGGATTGGTTGCCTGCGGCATTAACTGACCTAGTAAGGGAATCATAAGGGGCTGCTTTCAACCTTATCCTCTTTCTGCTTTCTCCCTGTTCCAGGTATTAGCCAGGAGCCACTAGAAAATAGTGCCGGAGAAAAAGAATTCCTACCATCAGCTCTGATAAGCAGGTTTGCTCAGCCAGATGGGGGGATGCTTCATAACTGAACAGTAGTAAGCAGAGACCATTCTAACCTAAACCCCTATGTTTTATTTGAGTGCCATTCCTTACATACTCAATTTCCCTATAAGTGACATGATCCCTTGCTTCCCAGGAAAAAGGAAAAAGCAATATTTCTTTTTCCACTCATGGCCTGTCTGAAAGGTCATCCAGGTGAAAACAACCCCAGCTCCTTGGCTTTGAGAAGCAATGTGGTCCACTGCAGGTGAAGATACCATTATGGGATATCTTGATTAGATAACTATTTGTAACCTAGAGGAATCTGATCCTCCTAAAATGCTCTCAAATACTTTGAGGAGCTGTTATGTCAATTGACCAAAGTGCCCCTTTTTTGCAACACAGCCCTGTCATGCTACTAGCAGTTGTCATGAGCCCTTCCACATAAGCAGGGTCTGCACAGGTGGATTCTGCAGCCGTGGGGGCTGCCCCCAGCATCTCACAGTGCACTTCTGCCATCCACCTGGCTGTCCTTCAGCACCCTACACTAGGTTCAAATTACTCAGTGTCACACATGTGGTCATTTGCACAGTGGTTTCACAGCCACTGGCACCTCTCCAGCATATCCCCTGCTGGTGTTTCTGATCTCATGGGAGATTGTCAGCTGCTGACTGCCTCTACCACACCTTCAGGCTTTATCAGGCTTAGTTACAAAACTGCAGCTGACTGAGTTCAATCCTGCCTTAATCCCTAATCGTATGAGCCACGGACCCAAATTACTGGCAGAAGAAAGTCTGCTTTGACAAGGTCCCCAGATCTCTGTGGAAGAAAAGCAGTGACAAACCTGGTATGGTGCCAAAGATGACAATCAGACTGGTTTAGTGAGTAGGAATGGTGAAGCTTGAAACAATGCAGCTGTAACAGATACGTACTTTCCAAATAGAACAGAAGATTCTATGGCTGTAAAACAGAAATTAAAACCTAGAAGATATGTTGTACGCTGTGGGAATTTGTGAACCACATGTCATGACCGTCATAATCTGTGAGGTGATGGACCGCTTTCCCACAGCTGACAGTCTGGAGAGCAGGGATCTCAGGAGGTAATGCCTGGCCGGCGGATGGCGCTGTGGAAATTATGCATAGCAGACACCATAGCAGGGTTCGGCTCTAGGTTTAGGCGGAATCAGTCAATCGAAAACAGACTCTTCTATGAAGTCCTTTTTATTAGCAGTGCTCCAGATCAAACTAGGCACCTCCGAAGATGGACCCAAACAAAGAAATCCCTTGGCAATTATACCTCTACAATCTAAGTTCACCACTCATGTGACAGCTAGGACCAATGGTAATATTGGAGTCTGGGATCTTCTTACTTTTTATTGATTTTCTTGCTGTTTAGTTAGTAGGCAGTTCTAAGTGGGCATCTCCTTACAGTGGTTCTGTATCCTGTTTCACATCCTCTTAGGTTGTTTTCTTCTGGTTCTGTAGTTAGCTACTCAGAATACTGTAATATGGATACCACAGCACATATACCACAATCTACAGGCTTTGCATAATCTAGCTATTAATGTTTAAGCTGCAAATGCCGAGTTGAAACTAACATCTTCTACAACAGTCCTCCCTGTTTTTATTAACAATGCTCTTACATGGGAGCAGAATACCTTAAGGTGTTGAGTAAAGCAAGTGTTAGCGCATTTAATACAAACAAACATTATTTCAAAGATCATAATAAAAATTAATAACCTATAAAGAATTAATTTTGCCCAAGCTCCTAATCTGGTACCCAGGAGGTGAGTCAATATTTTTTGCTGAAGTATTGGTGAATAAGTGAATTCATAAGTGAATTGGTGAGTAAGTATGAATTCCATACTTCTTGGAATCCTGCTGAAATATTGTCCTGTTATATTTTTTGCATTAATTTTATTTGTTCCCACAACTTTGGACATTGGCTGAATTCCTTCCACTCTGGTCAATGTACATGCAACAACTGGTATTACTAATTGTGCATGCCTCCCCTTGTGAAGGTAAGAAAATTAGGCTGCTATCACTGGTGAGTGTTTATATCCACATGCAGCCATATCCCTATAATCTATTTGCAGTCTTTGGAATGGGAAAAATGCTCACGGTTTATTTCACAAATCAATTTTATAGGTAATAATTTATGACAGGTGGGACAGGTATTAGTAACTATTTTTGCAGCTGCTTAAACACCCAGATCTGCCCATACTTGTTGTACTTGATTAGCCACTGCTTTCATTCTTCCCTGAGCTGCATCATGGAACCACTCAGTTATCAGTTATTTCTTCAGTAAGACAGGTTTTCCCCCTGTTGTTCATATTCCATCTTCAGTCTTGCACTGCTTCCAACTTTTTCCACAGTTCCTTTTCTTCACTTGTCACACCTGATTGGTCATAATCCTTCTGGATGGTCAACATCAGGCCATGAGCTCTTATCTGAAGTAACTGCCATGATGTTCACTGCAGGATGATGAACTGTGGCCTTTGCTGCTGCATCAGTTAGGACATTCTCTTGGCTGATTACGGTAGTGTCCCCTGTACAGAATGGACAGAAAACCACAGGATTTTCTTTGGGAAGTTGAATTGTGTCCAGCAACTCCCAAATTTCTGTTCCATTAGCCACACCTTTTCCTGAGGAGGTGGGACACCCCCATTCTTTCCACAATATTGCATGGCATATGCCAAAAGCACACTGTATAAATACTCACTTTCTGCTTCCCAGGCATTGCTGCTCAGGCTAAGGCAATTAACTGTGCCCCTTAAGCACTAAGTGTTGCTGGAAGGGCTCTGGCATCTGCAACCTGCCACTGTTCCACAATTGTGTAGCCAGGCTTTTGGGCCTGTGCAAACAGTAGGATGACCCATCTGTGAATAAAACAAGAGCTGGGTTTTGTCTGTCTGTGATCTGCTCATGCCTCACTCATAGTCTGGATTACATTCATGTCAGTGGAGCTTTTTGCCTTCTCCTGGTACTGGTAATAGTGTTGCCAGGTAGAATCACACATTTACATTTAAAAGAGTTAGTGTGAATTTACGTGCACATTGGGGAGACACGTACGTGTGAAGTAATTCAACTCTATGTGGCATGTAGATTGTAATTGGGTGCCCTAATACTAAAGATGGAGTTTTATCCCTATTGTGGCTGCCATGGATCTAATGTATGTTGGAGCTCCAGCTGCCACCAGATCCAGTTAGACAGAATAAAATGCCTCAGGTCTTCGATGAGGTCCTAATTTCTGCATTAATACTCCACTACTCACTCTTTTTTTTTTTTTTTTTTTTTTTTTATGTATATACAGATCAAAAGGCTTTGTGTTGTCTGGAAGTCATAAAGCTGGAGCCAAAACCAAGGGCCCTTTTATAGTTCTGAAGGCGTTTTCCCATTCTGGCCCTCATGTAATGGGTTCTATTTCTTCATTTTTTGTTGTTTCTGTCAGAGATTACATTAGTTCCACTAATCCTGGTATCCACAATTGGCAAAATCCAGCTGCACCTAAGAATCCTCATAGCTGGTTGTGGGTTTTTTGAACTAGCCAAAGAATTTAAACTATAACCTTTACTCTTTCTGCATCTATTACTTGTTGTCCTTCCTTTAAAACAAATTGCAGATATTTTACTCCCATTTGACACAGCTGGAGCTTGGATAGAGATATGTCCTTGGTTGCTAAGGCAGTACATAAATGTTTAATGTCTTTCAAACAGTCATTGCAATTTCTACTAGGTGTAGAAATAAATTATCTACACATTGCACTGAAATTAATCCACCAGGTAACTCAATATCCTTTAAGTCTTCTTTTAATATCTGAGAAAATACGGTGGAAGACCCATTAAGCCCCTCTCAAAGACAAGATCACATCAGCTGAAGTCTCTTCCAAGTAAATGCAAACAAGGGATGGCTTTCTTCATCTGTGGGAATACTGAAGAACACTGCAGTCAGATCAGACACAATAAAACATGTAGCCCAGTGCATGATTTGCAAGGGTGCAGGAGAGGAATCTGGCACTGAGGGGTGTGAGGCATGCTGGTTCGTTGCTCTCAAATCTGGAATAAATTGAAACTCAGGATACCCATGTTTTTCCAATCTGTTTTTTTTTTTTTTTTTCCAGCTGGTAACAGTGCGGTTTTATATGGGAATTCAGCCACTTCCAAGATTCCCCTTCGATCTTGGTTTTGATTACTTTTCCTGCTTCCGGGGGATGGGATGCTGCTCGCAGCAGAGGGCGCGCCTCCCTTTGTTTTCAGGCGTATTTCGGCAGTTCCCGACTGACTCCGCATTTCCTTGGGCACCGCTTCCAGGGGCTTAGGTATCTCCAGGACGGACTCCTGAGCTTCAGATGTTACACATACCCCCGTGATTATCAAATCAGGACTCAGAATGATAGCTGTAATTGTATATCTAGGGTTTGGGGGCGATCTCTTCCTAACAAAAAGACAGGCACACTTCTCCTAATACAAATCTTCTCCACATCCCTTTATTCCTATTTCTTACAGTAATTTCCCCATCCCATAAGCTCAGAACTATTTCCAGTTATAATGAGTTCAGTTTCAGTTATAATGAGTTCTTGCCTTCAATCATTGCATATTACTTCATGATTCCTGTCTTACATCTCCCATGACCATCTCCCCATGATGCCCCCTTGTATGCAGTGGGCATTTTCTTTACCAGTGACCGAGTTTCCCACAGTAATGGGAATGGGAATGACACTTTTCCTCCCATTTAATTACAAATATTCTCTTTTTTTTTTTTCAAATATGCTATCTGACCTACTCTGCCCTCTCTTCAAGAGGGAAATCCTTTCCTTCACCCTCTTAGTTGTAAACTCTTTGCCAGTATTGTCACTAAAAGACTAGCCTCTTGTTGCTTTTCCTGTTGCTTTTCCTTTGCAAGTTCAGCTCTTATGTGTGTTTCTTCCCATCCATCAAACATAAACATGTAACATAAACATAACCATAAAACTTGGGGCTTTATGTAATGTCCCTCCTTGCAACCCAGTTATATGTTCTTTAAAATATTTCTGTATATCCTGGGTGATCAATAAATACTCTTGCCACTAGCTCATTGTTAAAGTTCCGTGTGGTCATACCTTTGTGTTTTGATAAATCCCACCATGACCATCCCCAATATAACTAAGGTATTCCTGTACCCTCTGCCTTCATTCCTATACTTTGGTCCAGTTCACTCCAGATTCTCCACAAGCTCTAATAGCTTCCACTAAATTATACCTCAGTTCAGGGTGTCCCTTTCACTATGCTGGGTACATTCCCCGTACCTGTATGCCAAATTTGTGTGCCTTACTCTGATCAAGCCATGCACACCTCTCCTACCATGCTTCTGAGCTGGAGTTTGAATCCACTTGAAGCCAGAATATCCAGAATGTAGTGGCGGAATTTTAGCACTCATCAGTCAGTGTCTCCTGTCCCCAGGTTCTCAGGTGATGCCAGCAGCTGGACATTTGGAGACTAGAGCTTCCAACATCTAGTGCTGGATGCCTAGGGTCCCACTGGGTCCCCAGACTGCTATGGAAATTACACACAGCAGCCACCACAGCAGGGTTCAACTCTGAGCTTTCACCAAATCAAGAAACTGAAAAGAGATTTTTCTACACAGTCCTTTTTATTAATACCACTACAGCTCGAGCTGGGTGCCTCTGAAGAGGGACCCTGAACAGAGAGATCCCTGGACAATTATTTCCTTACAATCTAAATTCCCCATCCTTCATGCAACAATTCCATAATATTGAGGTCTAGGATCTGCTGGTATTGCATTGGTTTGATTTTCTTGCTGTTTCAGTCCTAAATAAATGGTCATCTTATCCAGTAAATGGTGCTTCTACATCCCATTTAATGTCCTCTTAAGGATGTTTTGGCCAATTCTGTAGTTTTGGCCAATTCTGTAATTAGCTATTTGGCATGTTGTAATATGGTTGTTATAATTCATGTTTTTGTGCAATTTCCACAAATATCCCCATAGATCCACTCCTGGCTAGGCACAAATATTGTGCCACACCAATAGGAAGGGGATGGGGAAAGTGAAGGAGAAGAGCTGAAGGGCAGGGGCATGGAAGTCTGTAGGATGGATGCCATGGTTTAACCCCAGCTGGCTGCTGAAGGACAAGGTGAATCCAGTTGGTTTGCAGAGGGAAAAGATATGCACCTGGCTTTATGTATTGCACAGTGAGATTCCTTATATAAACTGAGAGGCATTGCCTGTGGTCTGGCTAGGCATCGGTCAGAAGGTGGTGAGCAATTGCTATATAATACTGTGTGTCATCACTACTGTGGTTGCTCTGAGCATGTTAACCCCATTACAGTAAAAATTACCCAGGACAAGCACATAAGTGATGGAACAAGGGCTGGTTTCAGCTGGCAACTCTGTCCTATGCAGCCACTCCCTCACTCTCTCCTGGTACTATGGGGAGGAGAATCAAGAGAGTAGAAGGGAGAAAATCCATGGGATAAAGACAGTTTAACAGGTAAAGCAAAAGCCACACATGCAAGCAAAAGAAAAAAGAAAACAAGGAATTCATTCATAGTTTCCCATGGGCAGGCAGGTGTTTGGCCGCTCCCAGGAGAGCAGGGCTCCATCACATTTAACAGTGACTTGGGAAGATAAACACTATCACTTCAAATATCCTCTCCTTTCTTCTTCTTCCCAGCTTTATATGCTGAGCGTGACACATTGGCGATCCCTTGGACATGGGATCCCATATGACAGGGCAATCCCTTTGGTCAGTTGAGGTCAATTGTCTGGGCTGTGTCCTCTCCCAACTCCTTGTGCAGGCCCCTCTCTGCTGGGGTGAGAGGCAGAAAAGGCTTTGACTGTACAAGTGCTGCTCAGCAGAACTAAAATATCCCTGAATCATCAGCTCTGTTTCCAGCACAAATCGAATATCCTCCTCATATCAGCTACTGTGAAGAAAGTTAACTGTATTCAATGGAAAACCATGACAATGGGAAAAGGGAGCTTTCCTGGGCAGTGTGCTGAATACTGCAGAACTTCATCCAGTGGGTAGTTTCAGAGGAGAGTAAATTGTGGGGTATTCCTGCTGAGGGGTAGCAAATTCAGGAAAAAGGTCCTAGGGCAAAGTGCTGGCAGCTTGTGACTCATTAGTGTGAGGTTAGTGGCAGCTCAAAACCCCACAGTGCTCCTGAATAAAGTGCAGTGCCGGAAGAGCCACTTAAGGGAGAAGATAAGGGCTTAAGCACGTTATATGCTCATCTGTAACATTTGGGCTGTGACTCTGGAGTTTTACCCTTAGCAGAAATCCAGTGGTAGAGTTCCATCAGGAATCAGTTTGGTTGGCATTTTGGCCTACTTTGTTCTTTGCTGTTGCTTGCTAGGGAGTAACTGTGAGGATGCAATACTGAAGCTGAGCAGTGCTTTAGAAGTTGAGGGTTTCCCACTGACCTAGGGCCAATGCCCCTCCCTCCCTCCTTCCTTCCTTCCTTCCTTCCTTCCTTCCTTCCTTCCTTCCTTCCTTCCTTCCTTCCTTCCTTCCTTCCTTCCTTCCTTCCTTCCTTCCTTCCTTCCTTTCCTTCCTTTCCTTCCTTTCCTTCCTTTCCTTCCTTTCCTTCCTTTCCTTCCTTTCCTTCCTTTCCTTCCTTTCCTTCCTTCCTTTCCTTCCTTTCCTTCCTTTCCTTCCTCTCACTCTCTCATTCCCCCTTTCTCTGCCTTGCACACAAGGAGCAACCACGAGCAGCCCACACCTTGAGGAGGTGCAGGCTTTGCCATAGGGCTTCACAGGGCGCTAATGCCAGGAATATTAGCAATGAAAGCTGGAGAACAGCTGCTGCTTCTCTGGAAGTTGGTAAGTGTTACAGCTAAATCCAGCAACTGGGACTCAGGGGTATTATGAGGATAGGCACAACAAAGATGCAGTAAGTGGATTATCTGAAAAGTCTGCACCCCCTCTGAGTTTCCCATTTTTTTGTTTAAATTAACTATTTTATGCCATATTGTTAAACATGACCTAAAAATGATGCAATAGCACTGCCTTTAGAAACAGAAAATCATTTGTAAATTACGCCCACTGCTTGTGACTCAAAGGTCTCCAAACTGTATCTGTTTTGATAGTTGACCTTGCAAACTCAGGAAGACAGAAGTAAGTCACAAAGATTCCTGTGGGTTAAACTATTTTCCAAGCTGATTATGAAGCTTAGAGCTCAAATGGTCTTTGCACAGCAACTCACAAAATACCTTTTCTTTTTCAAGGGTTATCACCACCTAATTCATTTTACCTCTGATTTCGCATTAGAGGTATTGCTTTCTCCTCTGCTGCTCAGAAATTGCTTGGGAAGTGTGATATTATGGTCCTCCCCCCAAGTCTGCTCCAATATACAGCAGCCATCTGTTCACCATGGCTGGGCTTTTTTAACAGATGTTGTTTGAATGTTTAAAAGAGGCTTTCCTTGACATTTTATTTATTATGATCACAATCATGCTGCCAGTGTGATCAGTGCCAGTGATCGGGAAAAATTCACATTGACACCATTGCCTGGCTGCTACCTGTGCAAGATTTGTCCAAGAAATAGTTGTAAAACCTTGAACATAATAAATCATAAATTAGAACCCAACAATGCCCTGAGTTGGAGGGGACCCACAAGGATCATAGACTCCAGCTTGTGGCCCTGCACTGGACAGCCCCAAGAATCCCACCATGTGCCTGATAGGGTTGTCCAAACACTTCTAGAACTCTGTCAGGCTGGTGCTGTGATCACTTCCCTGGGGAGCCCGTTCCAGTGCCTAGCCATCCTCTGGGTGAAGAATCTTTCCCTGATATCTAAACTAATTCTCCTCGACACAACTTCAGGCCATCCCCTCATATCCTGTTACTGGTCACCAGTATTATGCACAGAGGCTTGCACTGATTTCCAGAGAGTTTTTATCAGCTTTTGTTTCTGATTTTTAATTAACTACCATTCTCTGATTTACTTTGTTCATTGCTTTGTTTTAAGGGGCAACATTGTCTGGGTTTAGATGAGCACTTCAGAAGGCAAAGGATGAAAATTCTTTTTCATCAAGATTGAATTCTATTAGATATCATGGCAAAAATAAAAAAGACTTTGAAAATTGTTCCTGCTGGCTGAACTGATCTACACTTTTCACTGGTGGCTGAAGCAGACACCTGTTGACCTATACCCTTGTATATAGAACTAGAGGAGTGATGGGAAAGGGCAGCTGAAATTATCAAGGAAATCATCTGAAGATCATCTCACGGGGAGCAAGGAGGCAGGCTGGGGTTCTGCAGAGGAGGTAGCTCAGAAAGGACATACAAAGGTTTACAAAGCTTTGGCAACAACAGCCAAGTGGAAGAGCGACTCACAAATATTGCATCAGCAAACATCAGTATGGGCAAGACTGGAAGAAACAAGAAGGAGCTTGGTTTAGAAAAGACATTTGTTAGGCTGATGGCAGTGAACCTCTGTTGTTGGCAGCTGCATAAACCTGGGGGAGTCAAATGGTGTCAGCAAGTTGACTAAGGAATTAGATGGACAATAATAGCTCCATGGGTGGATGCTAAAAGGGCTAGGCTAGGACATAGCCCTGAACATCCTGAGCACAGTAGCACTAGATAGATACAGCAGAGAAAGGGGCAATGGACTGCAGAAGGTGGCAAGGCTCATGTGCTCTCTTCTAATAGCCTCTGCCCAGTGAAAGTACCAACATGTGCTCATATTCATGTGTACCCACTGACTTCAGTCCACTTCTCATTGAGAGGTTTCTTTGCTTCAAAAATTACTTTTTTTGTCCATGAACAGGCTTCTTGGCTGCAGTGTAATCAACAACTGCTTGAAGACACTTCGACTTTTCTGTTTCTGTATCAGAAGATGGAGCCCCAGCCCCATCTTCCCCAGCCAAGGTAATTTCCACTTGGTCTCAACCATTCCAGATGAGGTCTTTCATACAACAGGAATTGGCTGTGGGATCAGTCTGGCTACACACTTCTGTGACACTCACTTCAATGCTGTCCATGGTAAAAGATGGGAAGTCTGCAATAAATGAAGGGGGTGAGGCCTCTTTTGTAAGGCCTTTAGTGCTGGACTCTGGTCCTCTATTTGCTGAGCTAAAATAATGGTCATGGGCATTTCAGGCACAGGGGGCAGGGAGTGCAGGGAGAAGTCTGGATCAGAGGGATTTAGCCCATCCTCGCAGGGATGGGGACATGCACATCTTTGCTATGAATAAGGCTAAGCCACCACTCCAGGTGGTCCTGACCACAGAGTAAGTCACATCAGGCCAGTAAATACACAGTAGCTCCAGCCCAGCCAAACACAGCTCTCTTAGCTGCAGCACGGAAGGCATGCCCACAGTGGACAGCCTTGCTCAGTGGGGGGGGTGGCATTTTTAAGCTTTTTGAGTTTTCTACTATGACTCTGTCAATCTGTATGAAGTAAAAACTGATAAAAATACCATTATGTCTTTTTCATATTTCTTTTTCCTTCACTGATTTCCATCTTTTTTCCCCGTTTTTTGTCCCCCTCTGTAGCTATCAGTCTGACAAAACCAGAGCTGTTTTGTGTTCTCCATCTTATATGTCAGGCACCAGGTAATAAAGATCTGTAAACCAGATGCAGAGGCTGTGCAAGCATAATGAAAGGAATAATGCAATTCTGTAGAGCTTTTATTCTCGTTCCTCATGAAAGCACAGCTCTTCGTGACAAAAATCTGCCACCTCAACCTTTTCAAACATGGGCTGCTATAGAGAGTTATTACTTTGGTGAGGTGAGGATGTAAGATTGATTTGTACAATGTCATCACACCATGATGGCATTGATTCCATTACCAGTATTTATTTTCTAAGCTTTTCCATGTACAGGTCATTTACCTTTTTAAACAACCATAGCAAATGGAAGGGCCGTGTTCAGTGCCACATCCACAGCTGTACTTGGGCTCCCCTTGTCCCCAGTGTGACACACATCCCCTGCCCAAACTGCACCCAGAGTTTTGCATTATTCTTTCAGATGTGCAGTGCTTTGCATTTTGCTACAATTTTCTGATGCAGTAAGGAAAAAAGGATAACATACAAACAAATGTTTTTTTAGGCTCCTAAAACCTACTTTAAATTGATTGAGCAGATTTTTAAAAACAAATACAAGGACCTTTATGCCCTTCTGCAATTCTGACAAAGGATTAACAGAGACCAACACCAGGCTGAGACTTTGTGTGTTGTTATGTTGACTTTTTTTTCACAGCTGAGCTTTATATCTCAAAATACCAGTGTTTCTAATGCAAATGCTACAGCCCTTCACTGTAGCAACTTAGAGGAGCAATGCTATGATTTTAATAAAGCTGTCAGATTAAGTGACTGCATGGTTACACCATGATATTAATACATGTTCTTAACTGTCAATTAGTTAACTGGCTAATAAAAAGAGCCAAGCTTATAGGATTTCACTAATGAATATAATGCTTTGTTTCTGGGCAAAACATATGCTTTGGATATATAATTAGAAAAAAGCCCCCCTCTCTCTCCCCCATCGAGAGAGCATGTGCAGCTGAATAAAAGAGCTCATTATACCTGCGAGGGGTCAAAGTCTGTGGATCTGTAGCTTATGGTATTATGACAGATTACAAAATCACTCTATTATGTTAGTCAATCTGTTTCCAAGCACAAACTAGCAGGGAGCAGGGCACTAGAACCTCCTGAGCAGGGCACCCTTTGGCTGTTCCCGGCAGTCTTATGATGGGTCAGCTGGCAGTGACACCACCTCTGACAGCTCACATGCCAGACCTTCCCTGCCTGACTTCTGCCTTTGTCACTGCAGAGCCTCTTCACAGACAATCAATCCCTGCTTCAGGCTGCAAAGAGCTCCCAGTAAGAGCTGAAACAAATTTGAAATCCATGTGTAGCCATCACTTGTGCTAATGAAAGGGAAAAACAGAGCACTTATGCTCCAGCTGACCTCTCTCAAGCTCTCACCTTAAAAAAAAAATTATAAACATGTAAATAAAAAGTTGTAGAGAGGGGAACAGTTAAACAGCAACAGCTGGGAATAAAAGCATTGAGTTCAGCTTTGGTGCATGCATCAGTTTAAGAGGGAAAAGGTAATGCATATGTAGGATAAAGAGATTTCAGACATGATGGAGATCCTAAGAAATGTTTGACTTTCCTAATCTTTCAGGGAAATTATTCTGCTGGGAAGTCTTATTCAGTCAACTCAGCATAAAACTCCTTGGTACCAAGGAGAAAGAAAATCCTCTTGTATTTGAGAAACACAGCAGTAGTCAGCACATGCATTTCTGACAGACCACAACTTTCTGAGATTCTGCTGAAGAGAGGTGGTTCCACCACTGCCTTGAGCTGGTTACTTTGCCCTCTCACCAGTCTGGCAGCTGTGCCAAGACCAGGAGGGCCCAGGGCACACAGTGTGGCACGGAAAGAATGGAGAGTAAAGCAGAACCAGCAGGCTGGCTTAGGTCGTCCTTAAGGACTGGAACTAACAAAGCCACATTTGAGCCCCATGATCAATTGATTGTAGTGCCCAGGAAGATGCAAAGTCAGGCTGTAGCTTTCCCTGCAGCTGGGACTTCTACAGGCTCTGTCCTGTGGAATTTTGTAATGGCTAACCAATGGTGAGGTCAGGCTGCCACCTCTTTGAGGGATAATTTCTGGCTGATTTATTTCCTCTCCTCAGCAGCCCTTATCATGAAACTTGTAGAAACTCTTGTCTCTTTGTATGTTCTCCCTCAAGTCCAGTTTGACTAAGATTTGCCAAGAGACTGCAAATGCAGGAGGTCATAATCTGCATTCAAACCCCTTAAGACACAAGCTTGCTTTCCCCAGGAAGCCAAACTCAGAATGTGCTTGTCCTGATATTCATTGAGAGCTTTTTTTCTTGAAATATTGTGTAGAGAACACAATTTTAACCATCCCTTGTTTACAATAGCCACTTGAGTGTCACTCAGCAGCAATGGCAGCAGCAGCTTCTTGCATGGTTAATAAGGGACTGAGCTTAGGGCTGGACCCAGAATGAAGGAATGTCCAATGCTCACCCTGCATTGGAGTTAACAAGCATTTAAGGAGCTATTTGGCTCTCCCTGAAGCAGACACGGGGTCCCAGCCCCTGCACAATGGACTGCTCAAACCTTCAGGGATCACAGCAGAAGCTTTGACACCAAACCCACAAAATGTCCTTCCTGGACACACCTGTGCATGGTGCTAGGTACCACAGGAAATACAGTGCAGAGAGCCTCAGCGTCAGGAGGAGCCACAGCCCCTGGAGGACAAAGACTGGCCAAGAAGAGGTTTTTGTAGGATTCTACTGGACACCATCCTGGCCCAGCAAGGAGCTGGGCATGGGATCTGACACCCAGCAGTCCTTTCTCAGCCCCTTCCTAGAGCTGCTGGGTTCATTTTCAGAGGTATCCCTGCAAAAACAGGTAACTGTGAAGCTCAGCATAGACTCACCTTGGGGCAACTGTGTCTGGGTGGTCCTGCATGAGCAGGGGGATCATACCAGAGGTCCCTTCTACTCTCAGGTATTCTGAGGAGGTATTTTGAGGAGGACGAGTATGTATTTGACAAGTATAATGTTACTGAGATGTGGATTAATTTCATAGCCTACATGAGGTAAGGGTAATGATTCTGGAATCAAATAACCACTGGAGTGACGACAGATAAATCTTCAAAGCCACTCTGGGTGTTCACAAATTAACATGGACATGGCTGAAATGCTGCAAGGAAGCACTAGAGGGAAAAACTGAGGATTTATGTGAAAAACAAGCAGAGGGAGCTGCTTACAGGATCCAGTAAGGAATTCTTCCCACCCTGCAGATTCCAGGAGCTGTGTCAGCTGTCCTGTCCTGAGTGGAACACTGCTGAGACACCCAATCCTGAGTGAACCACACACCTCTAGGAGCCCCTGCTTCCCCTCCATGTGCCTGCCCATTTCAGCAGTGATTTCCTTGGCATTGCAGCTCCCTGGGCTCCCCAGTGGTTCCTGGTCAGTGAGCCCCTGACCTGTCAGGGCCACATGACCCAGTAAGTCACTGTGGGTGTTCTGGGACCTGTAAACTTGTCAGTGTTCACCTCTCTCATTAACAACTTCTTGCTGCACCCTTCCTTGGCCTGTTTGGTGTTTACCAAGTGATCATGCCATTACCTGTTTGTGGATATAAACTTCACCGCAGTTACAAAGCACTCTCATAATTTTAATTTTTTCATTTTCAGTACGTCTCCAAATTAGCAGGAAAGAATCTGAAGGGGGAAATATTAAAGTAGAAAACCTGTTCTTTTCTCTTTGAACCATCAGCTCAGGTAAAGAGATGAAAAGTTTCCCATAATTGAGTTTTACTGTTATTATAACAAAACCAGAAGGGAACTTCTCCTTTATTGGGGAGTAACCTTTCCTGGCACACACCAGGAAATCAAAATTTATGTATTTGGAACAACATGTCATTTTCAATAAAAACTCCCAAGTTTTTAGAAAAAAATATGTGGTTTCTTTTCTTATTCATCACCTCAAAGATAGACAGCCTGTCAGTCTCTTTCTCTTGGAGATCTGCTGCACTTCAGGAGCTAGCTTCTCAAATTCACCCACAGGTTTTCATACACATTTACCCATTTCAGTGCAGAACATACAGTGTTACCAGTCATACAAACACCCTGTTAATCCCTGGAGGTTGCATCCAGGCATGGCAGGAGTCAGTTCATGTCCTTGGAGACTGACAGAACGACATTAGTTTATGCCGGGCAATGCTCTGATGTACTGGCTAGCAGCCAAAGAGTTCATGACTTTTATATGTTTCAACAAAAGGCGTTGAAAAGAGCTTTTGATATGGTTATTTGGTAAAAGAGATCAAACGTTTACATTAATCTGTTTCATGTTTTCAGTATATAAACGAACTTTTAGAACTCTCATCTTGCAGGTGTTTGAGCACATGGTTTGACAAACAGTTATTTGGGGTATATGTGCTACTGGGGGAACTGCAGAAGAGAAACAGCAAAGGTTTAGGAAAACCCAGCGGGCATAGAAAACGTGAACAAAAAATGATGTGTCCTACCCACAGTTCAGAGCTGGCAGGCACAGTGGAGACAGGATCCTGGACTAGAGATGACCCACTACAGCAGCTCTGATGTTCTCCAATGGGCACTGCTCATAGGCAGTTGTCACCCCAACACCTGTGCCAGGAAACTACGGATGCCTGGGCTCTGTGTTCCAGCAACACAAGAAAGGCATGGGAGAAGCCCCTTGGTGCTCCTGCGTTGTGCCAGGCTGCTCCCCCAGCCAGGACCTGCCTGGCCGCTCCCGGGTCCCTGCCAAGCTCAGGCAGCCGCGCGTTCGCCGCTGGGCGCAGGGAGCCGGCACAGGCTCCTGCTTCCACGTGGGCAGGAGGGTTTGCCCACGGGTCATGAGAGGCTGAGTTCATTTACACACCACTCAGCACTTGTTTTCTGACCTCTGCAGCCCCTTTGTGAGCCCTGGCCCACACTTGTTTGTATGAGCCTGGCTATTGTACGCGAGCCAGGCTTTCCTGTTCTTCTTAAAAGCTGTCCCCAAAATGAGATTTACTTCTAAGAAATAACAAAGCCCAGGCAGGCAGTCATACCTTCTTCATAATTCCTGGGGTTTTGATTTCTTTTTAAATGACCTCTAAAATATTTTCTCATTAAAGCAAGGTCTATTTTTAAGATACCAATGTCATTTAATTAGTCATTTTGCACAAGAGGCACATCTGACTGGAATTTATGCTCCTTTTATCCCCTTTTAGTAGATATGCATTTTTTCCTAAGAGTGAATAAGATGAGGTCTCTTAGTCTCTCAATCTCTACTTTTTTCCCCTTTTACCTCATCTCCCCTCTCAGATGCTGGAAGTGAGAACAGTAGAGTCTGTGCACCTCCGTTTCACAGGATGTCTGACTCATGGCACAGGAGCGAAGTGGTAATACACTCTGAAATGAGAAAGGGGCACTTAAAAGGAAAAAGAAATATGTATATGTATTTAAAATCTATTTTAGACACTTCTATCTGTTACTTCTATTTCTGTCCACATTGTCTTATGCTTATTGTCCCCTCAGAATGAGTTTCCAGTGTAAAAATATGAGAGTTTCATAATGTCAGACCATGGAGATAACTCACAGGTTAATTCCTGCCCCAATCACATAAAGGATGGTGCTGCTTCTTTTACTGAGTTGTCACAGCTGTGTGAGCATAAATCTTCAGGGGAAAAAATGCAAATCTTGAATCAAAATGATCAGAAATAGAAACCAGAACAGGGAAGAAAACATGGGTTTGCCAAGTTTAAGTGCCTTCAAGATCTTATGGCTGATTCAGAAGAGTTGGTTGAAGCACAGAGCTCATGGGTCACATCTGGCATCCCTGTGCTGAGAGGCCATGTATCCAAATCCCTGATGTGTCATTTTTGCTTACAGACTTCTAGACATGGCAACAGCAAAAACACTGAGAAGGCAAGACATCAGGCAGAGCACATCTGTGTCTGCTTTGCTTTTTCCTTGAGGTTGCCTACCTGTATGTAAGACTGCTGCAGTCAGCAGCAAGGCGTGCACTGCAGGGCAGCCATCCCATCTGGGGATAAACCCCTAAGCCTGAGGGGGAAGCCTGGTCCCTGTCACAGATCTGTAGTCCCTCTGCATGCTTTTCAGAAAGCACAGGACATGTGGTTTTACTTCTGACCTCTTACTACAGAGAATTACTTTCACTTGAACAGAAGTAAGTGAGCATCTGTATCCGTAAGAGGCAGAAATCTGCCCCTGTTACCAGTCACGGGGGATCAGCTTGTGCACACAGTCTCCTCAGGAAAGTGAGAGAGAAGCCCTATAAAGAAACTAGGCCCCTTCACCTGCTTGATTTTTGGAGTGGTTCCTCACTACCCAACCATTTGTGAGACAGACACATGCTCCCCAACAAGGCTGGCACACACACAGCTGCTGGGCCAAAGCAGCCTCTGCTACACGACCCGTGGAGGATGCAAGTAAATATCACAGATAAGAACAGGCAAGACTGCTTTGACCATGCCAGCCAAGAGGCAAGCTAAAAGCCAATGAAATTGTTCCAGGAAAAAGAAAGAAAAGAAAAGCTTAATCTTAGTAAAAATATAGTCCCTGAGCACTGGCGGGGTCAGGGTCAGGTTGGGTTACGCATTGTATAAGTCCCCATTATACAAGCCAAGGCAGGGCAGAGGCTTTCCCAGGACTATTCAATCCTTTCTCCTGCTCAGTTTCACTGTTTTTCCCTCATTCCTTCCTTCTCACTATCGCTTCTTCTGATGTTTGCTTGGACATCAAACAAGTCAGTCCAAGTGCTTCCATCGCTGTGAATTAGAAGATCACACACATCACTTCCTCCTTGAATAAAATATGACTGTGGGAGCTTATGAGTGGGCCTAAAGTTGCTCATGTGAGTGGCTGCAATAAAGGCAGCTGCTTATCTGTGTAGCAGAAAAAATAAGCGTATTATGCAGTAGGAACGGAGCCTGCTGTAACACAGTGACCAGAGCCCAGGGGCTAAGTGCAAGCATCACTTACATCTGTGCAGTTTGTAGAGCAACAGCAAACAGTCCTGAGCGGGCTCCTGATAATTGAGAAAAAACACGAAAGTATTCCACAGAAACATGATTGTTACTATTCCTCCATTTTAAACCAGCTGCTGAGGACAGTGTTTTCTTGAAGCATGCATGTTCCTCTCAGGGCACTCCATCATATTCACCTTCAGATTCTGTTCTTCCATGGACAAGTGTCTTATCAGTGGCAAATTAATATCTTTGCCAACACTCACAAGCCCTTTTTTGCATCCCAGCACTCACCCTTCAGGCAGCTGTTCTGAAAGCACCTTCAGGTTGGTTTGTTTGTTTGTTTAAATGGAGCAATGCAAAGTAAGACTGCTTCCCCTAACAGACTTCCAGAGTGCATTTGTTCCAGAAACAGCTTCCTTCAATCCCTCAACTCTCTTATTACCAGATCACTTTTGATTCCCCGTTCTGATCACCTGGGCAAAAGCAGCATTCACCAGAAATAACATACACTTTCTGGAGCGAGAACCACCACCTACCTGCATTTGAAAACCTGCTCCAGCACAGTGCAAATGCACTATATTTTTTTAATAATTTCTACATATTTAGGTAATTGCTCTCAACTCAGCACACATTTGCAATACTTTGAACCACATTTCTCTGGGTTTGATATTCTAAGTTTGACTCCAAGACCCCAAAAAACTGCTGAAACATGTTGGCAACTCATCATAATCTTCCAAAGAAAAAGAAGCATAACACTGTACTGCAAACAGAAAATTCACTGCAGTTTTGAGAACTAGGGAGAATATACAGATGCCACAGCAAATACAATTTGCTTCCTAATCAACAAGAAGTGAAGGTAATTATCTAAAATAGCATTTTCATGACACAGGGAAAGAACAAAACAGTAATCAAAACCCAGCTGAAGTTTGCCACTATAGCAGGAAGAGAACACACAGTTTTATCTGGAAACTGGAGAGCTTAAACTTTTCAGACCTGCCCAGTATGATGCAAAAGAACAGACTTTCTATTGTACATTACACAATACCGGACAGGTGTGAATAGCTGTACTTTTACTTCCCTGTCTCCTTCTACAGACTCCTTTGAAAACCTTCTGTCTTTCCCACATCTACCTTGGGACTCTTCCTTGCAAAGCCAAGATGCCTGCTCCTTGCAATCTGTTTTTGGTGCAGCACAGTAAATTGCTATTCTTTGAAATGCTTGAAAAAAGGTTTTTGAATAAAGTCCAAAGGAAGATTCTGATTGCCAGTGGCCGTTCTCTCTGTCTTAACCTAGATCAGTTTGACATAAGCCATTTATTTCTTGGTTAACCCCAGAAAAATCCTGAAGGGAGTATAAATTTGTGCATTAATCCTGCTCACTGGTTCGGTTCCACTTAGTTTTGGACGAAGGAGGTGCCACGTTGCAACCCTCTAACTCATATTTACCTTTTCAAATGCTTTAACCAAACACTGTTTGAGAAGCCTTCTGTGACTTCACACAAACTCGTTGTTGCAGAGGAGAGAAAGTCACACCACTGTAAGTACTGAGCATTACAATGAAATATAAAGCAGCACTAAAGTTGCTCCATGCTTAATGCAGTGGTTTAAGCAGCTAATCTGGTTTCGGTTGAATGGCATGTTCATTACAGCAAATAAATCAGTAACGTGTGGGATTATTGAAGAGGAAAGACACATTAAACCAGTTTAGGGCATCATATTGATTTTCCAATTTTTTTTTTTTTTTAGTGTCCGATTTAGCTTGGCGTTTTTCAACAGTCAGTTCTAATAAATGCTTGTATAGCACAGATTAAGCAGGTGGGAACACTGCCCAGAAAGAGTATTATGAATAACTTAATGCACTGGTTTAATTGCAGCAATCCATGATACTTACTGTGTTGGCACCGGAGGAGAATTTTCAGTATTAAAAGTTAAAAATTCAACTGAGCTACTAGCAAGTATCTTTCTTTTAATAATTATTTGGAAAAAAAAATCCATTATTTTTACCTCAGATGGGAACAGAGGAAGATTAGAGCTGATGTAACTATTTAACTTATTTCTGCCACAACTAATTAAGATATTGTTAAAAAATAATTAGCATTTACTTGACACAACTTTGCCTCTCTGACACAGCAAAACACTGCAGCAGTGTCCCTGCTGTCTTTGTGCTCACTCAGCCCTATGCTGCTCAATCCTCTTTGCAAACAGGATGCACAGAAGTGAAAAAGCCCAAAGCTAGCTCATATTTCTAGCAACAAGCTCCTTTCAAAGCTATGCTCTAGAGTATCTCCATATTCCTTCCCCACAGCACCAGTTTCCTGGCACTGTCCTTGCCACAGTTCAGAGCAGATGCAGGAGGAAACCAGTTTGGAGCAGCACCAACTTTCCAGCAGAGCAAAGCATTGGAGCTGCTGCCATCACAGAAGAAGCTGCTGGTCTGACAGCTCCCTAAGCCCACACCTAGTCCTGGGTACAGACCATGCCAGGAACACTCTGGAAGGCCAGCAAAGATGCTGGTAACCTCTTCCAAGTGCAGGTGTTTGACATTACATAACTGTGATCGTGGTCACTGATCACATCACCTGTTTTCTTCCTTTCCATGTTATTTTTGTTGTAGATTAGATTAGGATCTCCAAGACAGAAACTTCACTTCAACTCTCAGCACAACACAAGGCACCCTGACTGCCTCCAGCAAGTAGCAACAGGCACCCATCACAACGCTGGGAGAGGTAACACTCCAGAGAAGTTGCAGAATTTACTGGCTTCGCTCTTCCAATGTAACTTTTCACTTTGGCAAAGATACAGAATGCACATCCTGCACAAACTTAATGAAGGTCAGGCTAAAAATGCTTACATCAGTCCCAAAGGGCAAATTCACAATGAAATATGAACAAAAATTGATAAGTTACCCATACATTCTGATTAGGAGTACAGTGATTTTGCTAATCACACAGCTTATCATTCCAGAGGAACTCTATATTCAGGGCATGAAAACTAAGGTAGAAATTAGCAGAAACACAAGATTTAACGGTACTTGATTAACTGGGCAGAAAGCATAAGAAACAAAACATTAGGAATCTGAAGCCATTTTGTGATTATGGCAGATATTTAATGAAGATGCAGAAAGCAGCCATTACACAAAAAAAAAAAAAATCTATGTTAAGTTTTTTTAAAAGAAGTCCCTTGTTCAGTGCTAAACAGGAGTCATCACTCAGCTCAAAACAGAATAAGGAGCTTTAAGGAACCTTTGAACTTGGATTATTTCAACATCATCACACAATCCAAGCGCCCTTCCAGCAGAAAGCAGTTGCTTTTAATTCAGAAGCCAGTCTCTGTTGCCATCCTACTACTCACTCCCAGTTCTGACCTGTGCAGGCCCCCCACCACAGACCAGTGCAGGGCTCAAGCCCAGCTGCACTGCCTCGCTTCCACCAAGAGGCCAGAGCATCCCCCTTCCAGCTCAGGTGCCATCAAGGTCCCGTTCATACCCTCTTTTCTCAGCATCTTTCAGCTACCCGTGCACTTTAGCAGCCTCCTCTGTGTGTGCTTACAGACCCCCATTTCTGAACCTCTGCTCTACCCATCAATTAAATCCTCTATGCTTCCCACTTGCCCTTCTCCTATGCAGATTCCCTTTCAAGTTTCTCTCCTGGGCAGACAAGCAGCTAGAACCACACCGACATTGCAATTCCCCCCGCCTTCCTGGACATCCCTTGCAAGGGACAAGACTTAAATCTGCCTTTGCAAATCGCAGCACTAGAGCACAAGGCTCCTGCCACCAGGCGAGACACCCGACTCTCTCCATGGTGAGGCACTGCGCTGCTGCTTTTCAAACCTTGCAGCCCAGCAGCGATCCAGCGTCGTGCCTGCTGAAGCTCTAAGGGGCTGGTGCAGGCAACCAAAAGCCTCCCCACAAAGACAGCAAGTTATCCCCACCAGCCTTACTTCTGCACAGTTGCAGCTGACACGAGCCTTTCCATAGACTTCAGGAGGCTTTGACAGGGCTGAAACTCCACCCTCTCAGCAGTTGCTGTTCTGTAATTCAGCACAGCACTGCTTTGCAAAAAACCTTTCTGATGCTGTTATCCTGCAAACAGCATAATGAAGAATAATAAGCAGGTGCTTCTGAACACAAGCCCAGAACAAGAGGAGTATAAAACTATTATCAATGAAGCAATTAAGTAACCACACTGTTCACTGTTTAGTGACAATCTTTATTAGAGCTGACTTTGCACATTTAGGGGTTTCCTAGTAAGTATAAATATGAATCAAAGTGCTGCCCCCCCAGTAAGAAATCTTTAATTCTACAAAAAAAAAAAAAAAAAAAAAAAAAAAAAACTAACAACCAGTATTTCAAAATTTATGCTTTTAAATACATATAATATGAAAAAGGCAAAAAATAAACAAAGATGAAAGACTAGCAGCAAAAAAATTCTATTTCTCTTTCAACAGTCTTTGCTTCCACACTTCTCTAGCAAATAGAGTATAAAGATAATTCAATCAACTTATATATGAAATATCCCACTAAAAATATAACACTGTGTAAAGAAAGTTTACAGTAGAAAGCTGGGGGGAAGAGAAAAAAAAAGGAGAAAATAGTAGATTTAACATTAAAAATCTCAAGTGTAAACTTTGCTGCTGCTTTAAAATCAAAACCAACAAAAGTCACATGAGTATTTCCGTTTGGCTTAGGAGCCAGGAAAATAAGAAAAGCTGATTTTTTTTTTAAAGTGCTTAACCACCATATCCAAAAGTAATGACTTTCAGACCTACTTAACATGAATGTGCTCAAAAAGCCACCGCTTACAGTATAATAGCTGTCATTCTGAAATGCTGCACATACAAACTGGCTTTATCTGCACGAATGAAAGATTCCTTTGAACAGCTCTCAATCATATGATGTCCCAAATCAATGTAATGCTATTAGAGCAGGCAGCTGAATAAGTACCAGAAAGTTGAAGTTTAAGAATAATAGATATAAAAAATACTTTTTTTTTTTTTCTTAAAAGGCAGCATGCCTCTCCCAGCCGAATGAAGGTACTGTTACACAAGAGAAACAGTTTTATATCATTGTTGTAAACTACCTAAAACAAAGTGACTGCTGATCTAGTAATTCACATGTTACACAGAGGAAGACAGATACTGCTTTCTATTAAAACACAAAAAGGCAATCATGTGGGTAGGACCAGTTGCTAACATGGTATTTTACTTATTATTAAATATATTGTTTAATAAACTTGTTAAACTTGACTTCAAAACCAACAGCATGTCCTAACAGAAGGAAAATAACAAAAATAAAATCATGACTAAAAAAAATTATTTGAAGAGCTTTAGGACTGTTTTTGTTACACTGTTATATATTTATTTGAGCCTTAGTGCAAAGGAAAAATTCAACATTATAGGCTCCAAAGCAAATCAAATACAACTATTTCATGAGGCATTTTGACAGACACCAGACACAGATTCCAAGAGAAATTTAATTTTTTTTAGCTGAAATAACCATTCTTTTTTATCTCCAGGTTAGAAAATACATTGAAAAATTGGAGCAAAGGCTCTGGCATTCATTAACCTCAGGTACAGCTATAAATAATTTAAACACTACCACTCTCCGAAATCAGAAATACAATAAACAAATTGAACTGCCACTATTGCTGCAGCCATCAAATTGTGCCCACAATTTGGTGCTGACAGCAGCACCATCCATCCCCGCAGTTATTGCACAAATTTCTCCATCAACTTTGGAGTTCTCCAAGTTTGAATTTGTTTACATCCATCTATTTCACAGGAATGATATTTTAAACTACTTCTTGAAAGTCACCAATTCCCAACAGTATATTCATGTTCTTCAGATCAATTTTTAAGTAAGAGAACCCGCTGGTTCACTTACTGCTAAAACAGATACCTAGAAAACACAACTTTTACCCGACAAAGTTCCTGTAAACACCTCTGTATTAAGCCACAGCAAGCTCTAGACCAGTAAATTCAGCATCTCCAGTGACTTGACTTTACCTCACTTCTCCTCTACAAAAACAAAAAAAAAACCACTAAAATGTTAGAATTAAAAAGGAAAGGAAATGGGATAATAAACAGAAAGTGAAACTTTGTTACCCAAGCAGGTATGTAAAATTAGCTTCTGAAAATGTAAGATTTGAAAAGTAACGATTTTAGTGGTTGAAGTGTGCAAAAGACTAAATATGCCACCAGTTTCAGGGAGAACAGAATACTGTAGCCATCAATAATTACTATTCAATCTATTTTTTATATTGTAGCCATCAATAATTACTATTCAATACTAATCCAGCACTGGAAGTTGTGCTGCTTTTGTTGACATTTTAGACACTGTATATTACCACTTTCTCTGCATATGTCATGCCTCTTTTTTAACAGTTGCCAGCAGCATGACTTTTCAGTGGTATAGGAAAGATGGGAACTTTTTAAAAGGGTTCCTTCCATCCCAAGTCTGAATATTATGTGGAATTAAAAGTAATGTTTTAAGCAGAAACATAAAACATTATTTGAAATTTTGTCTATCAAAATCCCCTCAAAAAGATTCAATATCTCAGGTTTTTGTAAAACAATTATAGGAAAATACCATGCAAGGAAAGTGTAGCTATTCTACTGATGTGAAGTACAAAAGCTTAGGGAACAGAAAAACACAGCTTCAGCCCAAGACTGAAAAAAACCCCACATATTTTTCAAAACCAGAGTCCATACAGTGTCACACAGCCCTGCCTTGTCATGTTTGTTAATATCCTCGCTTAGAAGTCAGACAGCATTTTGTTTAACTTGTGTTGCTCTGTATCATTACACTAAACCATAATTAACTCCTCTTTTGTGCCGGCCTCATTCCAACACAATTGTACCCACTGTATACCAGCAGCAGCTCTCAGGTTTTGTTTTGCAGCTCAGCTGTATTTTTCTTGGATGTTCACAAGATTGGCATTTGACTGGATGCGCTTGGCTAGAAAGGGAAAAATTATATGAAAATTAAACACAAAGAATTCCACAAAACTAGTCTCTCCACTCCCTCTATTTATCCGACACAGACTTGCAAACAGCTTTCTGTTCACATCCAGAAACTTTAATGAGAAGATATGGCTGAAGCTCTTTACTACCCTTCTTCAGGGGACAGCAGCAGACTAATAGTTGCTATTAGCGCCGTCAGCACAGCTGCAGGCAGATCTGGCTGGGCCTCCTCTCCCACAAGAGCCAAGCAAATCCCTGGCACCTCCCAATCCAACAGCGAAATGCCAACACCACCACTTACGCAAAATGAGTATCCGTTTCTTCTGCTTGGAGTGAAGGAAGCTACTAAGATAAAAAACAATAGGTAGGAAGAGAATAAAGGATGAAACTGCAATCACTGGGACCGTATCACTGCAGGGAAGAGAACAGTTGAAAGTCCTGCTCCAAAGCTTCCGAGTGATGTTCATCTAAAAGGAAAACAAAAGCAAACCATGAAAGCAAGCACATGCAGTTTTTCTGTGCAGCATGGCATGGCAAACACTCAGGCCTCAAGACATGCAAGTGTTCAAGTATCACCTCAGAAAATTGCACTTGAACAGATCTCCCCCCAAAAACAAGCAAATAGCTGGAAATGTTGAAACAAACTATTTACATCAAAACTTTTATAAGCTTCTAAAACATAACTGTACTCAGATACATGTAGGCACTGCTGCATGCCTGTTTCCCAGAGAGCTCACTGTTAATCTTTGGGAACAGGGCTAATCCCATACTTTTGAGGAGCACTCCTTCAGCCCAGCCAATTTAACCCCACAGTATACCAAAGCTTTTTCCAAACATATGTCGTCAACGCTGAGGATCCCTAGAAACAGCTACTGTAATAAGGAATCAATTAACATACCAGCTAGAACAATAGCAGTAAAGCCTCACATTAAAAGCTAGAAGATTAAGAGATTTATTTTTTTTTAAATCCATCTCCTTCACAGTAAAAAGAAATGAAAATGCAGCTACTCAAACTGGGATGGGATCAGGAGCTTCAAGTCACACTCCTGCAGCACTGCCCAAGGACAGGATCTCGCAGGACAGCCCCACCAAGCACCTCCCACCATGGGACACCAGCCTGCCAACGGCACTGCTGCCCCTACTGCCCCCTGCACAAAGGAAAAAGCAGTCCTAGCATGAAAAGCACAAATGGCTTAGATTAATAAAGTGTATTAACACTTACTGCATCTTCCACGTCAATACACAAGTGTGCAGAGTGCTCAGATTCACCACCTTGCCTGTTCATCCTCTGCAGGTGGTTATACAGATCATTCAATTTTGTGTAGGTTTCGTTGCAGTTTTTGCACACTTCTGTGTAGTTATTTGGTGACAGATCAATGCCTTGCCCCTAGGGTTATAAAACTCTGAATGAATGACAGTTTAAGGATTTAAACAAAAAATTGGTTTGATTTGCTACTGCTGACATTGACAGGGGCAGACTGTGCCATACCAAGCAATCCTTTCCATCTGTGGCCTTCACCACTCCATGAATGCAATACAGGACACTTGAAAACAAAACTACAATCTCTGAAGATATTTCAACCCAGTAATGGCTGTACCAGCTACCCACTGACCACTGGGTTAAGTCCTAGTTTAATAACTTGAACTTTTCAATAGGCCAGTCCACACTGCTCCTGACCAAGGCCTATAAAGGCACATTTCCTAGAAAGCATTAATAAAGAAGCAGACAGTTTCCACAAAGATTGTCCCATGCCCATTGAAGTAAACTCATTTCACTACTGAATGATCCTGAAATCTGGCCAGCTGCTGACTGGAATGGAATATGCAGTTTCTTAGGCTATACATGGCAATTTCTCTGAAGACAATTACCACATTTATTTTACTAAGGAAGTTATATTGTCTTTGCAATATGGCCAACCTTTAACTACAAGTAATTTTAACAGTCAAAAGAAATGTTACAAGAATTAAAGGTGTCTAGTCCTTCTGAGCTAGTCCATATTATCGAAAGGATATTTAAAGACTGAATTTCTACATAAAAAAGACAACAATTCTACAAAGCAAGAGCATGCAGACATGCTGGTTTTTACTATGTAATTATCAACTATTGTGAATTCAGAAATTTTGATGTGAAGTAGCATTGCAATTACAGACAAAATGAAGTCAAGGTGAGTATCAATTAGAATTAATTTCAGGCACTCAGTCTGTAAACAACTGCATTTTACCGATCATGGATTTATCTGCCTACAATTCACAAACTCAGCAGCAGTTTATTTGCCTAGTCTGCATCTATAGTTTATTCAGCATAAATAAAATTTTGGTAGCAGTTAGAGGATTTAGTGCTTCTCCTAAATACACAGCTTAAATACCTGAAGGTTATGTTCAAAACATGTCAGAGATTTATTGAATAAATCCAGGAATTCTTCAGTAGAATTTGATAATCCCTCACTGTTATTCTTTAAACAATCTGTGTAAAAGAAAGAAAAACATTGGGATATTTTAATTTCTAACATTTCTGCAGCCAGCAAGCCCCAGACACTCTACTCCTGCAGAAAGAGCTCTCAACCATAAAGGATAGGTCTAGTCAACACTGCAGTTTCCTCATCTGCCTGCCACTGATATCTCAGACCTGCTGACCTAATGCTTCATCGAGAACACATTTCAGAATTAATTGGCCTTGATTAAGTGAAAGATGAAGACTATCATCAAGAGCTTTCTGAAGAGGGGGACTGAATTATCTTTGGACTTCAAGATAAAACAAGATATTACTTTTATTTCCCAGCCCACAAATCCGGCTTTGCCCAGCAACAGTAACAGCCATTTTGTGTAAGCAGAAGCACCAGCAGCAGAGGTGAAATGGAGAGCACCCAGGAAACAGCTAGACCATGAACACAATAGTAGAAATCACAGTGTAATTATTATTCTTTAAGAAAAGAGCTGAGCTTTTTACCAGCTTTGACAGAAGCTCTGGGGCTTTCCTTCTAGTCATGGGCTCAACCCTATGTTACTGCTTCCATCCATGCTAGCCTACTTCAGGTGCTCTAATCAGCCAGACCTTTAAAAACAACATTATTTGAGGAATTTAGGAGTTCAGCAACAGCACCATGAAAGCAAGCCAACATCCTAGAAAATTCTCCTGAAAGTAGTAAGCATCATCAGTAGTTTTCTGACGGACTACTGCCCTCAGATTTTGGCCCTTACAAAAGAAAACACTCTTGGAATGGCTATAGTTCAGGATTTGTGTGTTATCTAGTGGCTGTATTCAAACAAACACACACAATTCTGATCTGTGCAAATTTTAGGGGCTACGTCATCACAGTAGCAGGAGAGCTACAGAATGAGTCACGTACTTGCGCAGTTGGCTGCCTCCCAGGTTTCATTGAAGAACTCTGAAAGGGTCACAACTATCTGCAGCCTGTCTGAGGTCAAGATGCTTTTGGCGCAATTGTGGCTCTCAGAGGAATTCTAGAAATAAAAGGAAACAAGAAAGGAAGCGAACAAGTGTTAAAAATACAAAGGGGAAATTCTGAAATGTATTTTACACAAGCACATCTAAAACAATCACAACACATCACGTCAATATTTCTGGAAAAGGCAGAGCAGAAGTGATAGAACAAAAATCTTTTGATTCTCCAATTCATACTGTAAGCAACACAGCTTACTGCACACAATCCCTGCAGGTCTACCAGGGCTGCATGCGAGTCAGTCAAAAATACACAAAAAAAAAAAAAAGAAACAAGCACACAGACAAGACCTTCTCTGCCAGGTGGCTCACATTCATCCATTCCTGGGCCACGGCCCCAGGAGCCAGCTCAAGGCATGTGCAGTCAGAGAAGAGGACAGGGTTGTTCTCGTTAGACAAAAGGAATAGTTGAGGCAGCTGAACCAGCGGACTGGCCTCAAACAAACCAAGCCCAAACAGAAACAGCCTCCAAAGCTGCTGCACCAGCAGCAAACTTCCCCCAGTGCAGCAACACCAGGAACAGAGTCCTCTGTGGAGCAATGCCTGTGCTCACCCACCCAAGCATATGTCCAGGCCAAGCTCTCACCCTCCCCAGACACAGGTACCAAGCTCATCTGTCTTAGTGAGCACCCCCATCCTCAAAGCAGGCTCTGCCACAACTCTTACCGCAACTTATTCTCTGGACCAAGCTCATAAAATCACAAAGTGACTGTAAAAGCAGTTGCAGAATAAACAGGAAGTATTCTGATCAGAATTCAGATAGAGAACCGTGACCTCCAGTCAGCTGACTCCTGTGCTCTAGCTCCTGGCGTCTGGCTGCTAAATTGACTTAAGCACTTCTCAAAATTGCCAAGGCTGCCAAAAGCCTCTTTGATAAGTGATGTGGGACACAGAAAAAAATAATCTCTTTAATGAGAAATTTGTTCCTTACAGTGCTTTACAAGAGATCCAGTTTTTGCCTCTCTTTGTTAAAATGGGAAGGGGAGGTTAAATAAGAACTTTCCCCAGGAGGCTCAATTGCAGAAGTCAAATATTGCCACATCTGGTAACTCCCACACTTGCCTGCTTTCATTTCTACTAAATTACAGATATGCAAGAATGTTGTTTATGCAGGAAACTCTGGTTGCTTCACAAAGGCTGTGAAGCTTCCTCACCACCTGGGCTCATGAGTAGGAAAAAGCACTTTACCAAAACTGAATCACACAGACCTAAATCATTCCTTAAATAAAGTTTGCCTAATTGATTCTTTAATTAGCCTGGTGAGGAGGATTTTATATTTCAGAGACATCCAAAACTCAAACCGCCCTGCTCCTGTCACACTGCACTCTTAACTACTGTTAAGATAGAAACATCGGATACCTGATTAATTGTAATCAGGGACTGAGGTTGCAAGAGGCACTTCCTTTATTCACCTAGTTAGTTAATCCACACACAGAAGGAAAGCCAACAGAAGTGCCTTCCAGACCATGTAGTGGACAAGTCCTCCCAGGCTGCTAGTACTCAAGCACAGCAGCTGCAATGAGTTCATACATATTCTAAGTACCACAATACATCTGGCTACTTAATCCTAGCCAAAATATCATGGTAGAAGTACCCAAGAGAATTACACATTAAATTTCTCACTTTCACACTACCTAGTCACTGGTGTGAAACAGCTTCCATAAAAGAAATAAACAGACCACAAGTTTGCAAACTAAATCAAGAGACAACTGGCTACATATCTGCCCTGGAGAGGACAATTACCAAGGGAAATGCATGCACTATTCCAATACAAGCACTGGTGTGGTGAGGGGAAATAGGAAAACAATCCAAAACACTACCCAAAAGCAACACTGATACTTCTCTAATGAGAGGAAACTGTGCAGTGAAATGGTTCACAGGCCACTGTGGCACCTATTTACTGCCTGTTTCTCATCAATGGCAATTCTAAATCTTGGAATTCAGAAATCCCAAGACTGAAAGCACAATCCAGGGTACATACTCCATATAAACCTGCTCTCTATCTGTTCTCTTACCAGGGCACCCACATTTAGCCATCATCACAGAACAAAGGCCTGCCTTTTGTCCGATTCACTAATGTCATCCTCACATTATCCCTGGAACTAACTTTTACAAATGGATCAGCTCGATGGAGGATGTAAAGAGAAGACCCAGCTTCAAAGTTCTCCCAGCAGTAGGGTGCACTGAGCCCCGGCAGTGCTCAGGCTTTCTACACACTCTCCCATGGGCTTTGGAGCCGAGAACACTGTGACATGGCTCCTCACAAGACGATGTGCCTCACTCGCCACAGCTTCACGGACTATCCATTTTCCGGGAAGTGCCAGGCAGCTAAGCTCTAGCAGTGCTCCCCATTAGTGCCCATACAACCTGTGAGCCAGAGCACTGCTTTAGCCATTGCTACATCAGCAAGAACAACTCAAGTTTTTCCACTCGCACAGCTTTCTCTGCGGGTGGAGCCACTTGCCCCCGGTCGTGCCAGGAGCGGGCGGCACGGACCGTGCCACAAGAGAGCAAAAGGAGGTGGCCGTCTCTGGCAGCAGCGCTTCCCAAACACCCCCAGCTCTGCCAAACTGCCCTGCGGAGCCCAGCGAGGCTTTCAGCCTGCCTTCCCGAGGATCCCACCGCCACCTGACGTGCTCCGGCACCGATCTCACAGGCCCGGAAGCCTCAAGGAAAGGGGCCAGGCCCCCAGCTCGCCCCGGCAGCCACGCACCCCCCTCGGCCCCACGGACGCACCCCGACGGCGCGGGCGATGCTGCCGTACTGTGCGAGCAGGCGGCGGTAGTGGTCGTGGCAGCCCTGGCACAGCCGCACCGGGCGGGCGCGCCGGCCCAGGCAGCCCGTCAGCGCCGCGCTGCCCTCCGCGAAGGCGGCCAGGAGGCTGCGGCACTCGGGCTCCAGCTCGGGCAGGTCGCCGGGCAGCCCCGCGCCCCACAGCTCCTCCGCCAGCTCCTGCGCCAGCTCCAGCGCCGGGGTCTGGCGCGGCCCCGCGGCGGCGGCGAGGCCGAGCAGGGCGAGCGCCAGCGCCGGCAGCAGCGCCCGGCAGGGACACCACGGCGGCGCCATGGCGGCCGCGCCGAGGAACCGGAAGCGCCGCGCCGGGAAAGAGCCGGCCCTCGCCCCGGGGCGCCGCCGCTGATTGGCCGATGAGAGGCGGGGCGGGGAAAGGGGCGGGGAGATGGGCGGGGAAATGGGCGTGACCGAGACGGGGATTCCCGGGGGGCGGGGCGGGAGCTCATCCCGGGGCCCATCCCGGGAGCCCATCCCGGGGCCTCATCCCGGGACACGGCACGGTGCTGTCCCCAGGGCTCGGAGTGTGTGCAAGCTGTGCTTGTGCCCGCGGGATGTACCTGCCTCGAACGCATCCTGCTCCGCGAGGAGCGCGGTTTCTGTGCCATGCGTTTTATCCAGGTCATACTCTCTTCACCTGAGAGGGGATTTTAAGAGTATCTGTCGTGTGGGAAGTGACTTTAAAATATGCTCAAATACAGCAACAATTTAAGGCTAAAAAATCCCCCAAACAGAGAAAGAAATTATGACGGAGAAATAAACTGCAACTTTCTGCAAACAGACTATTTCCCACGTTTGGTCTGAAGCTGGACACCTTTGCTGGTACCTGGCTCCAAACTTCCCGTGGCAGACTCTGAATAAAACCACAGCCACCAAAGGAAAACTCTGCGGAGCGGGAGGAGTGAGTGGAGCAGTGGGTGGCCCCTCCCGGGGGTTGAAGTGCCAGGCTATCCGATAACCCTGTCTGGCAGGACCTTGACCCCGTGCCCGTTCCTTCGGGCTCAAGCTCTTTTCAGCCGCTTCCACGGGCTTCTCACCGAGTCTGGGGCTTGTAGCGCTTTGGTAAGACACACATGAGAGAGATGAAGGAGAGCCCCGTGATTCCATAGCATGGTGCCTTCGGGAATAACGGAGCCAAGCAGGAATAGCCCCAGCCTAGGGCCATTTTTTTGCAGCCGATTCAGCGGCAGCGGTGGTGGCACACAGTGCTGGCCGACAGTGCCGTGACAGTTTTGGCAGCTGCTGGGAGCTCAGGACTCTTTGAAGCGGCTCCCAGAGCAGCCAGTTGCACCCAGCGCCACCAGCACCGTGTCACCCGGCCCCACCTGGTGCTGGCTTGCGCCAGGCATGCAGTAAACGTCACGGCGTGGAAATATCCCGGACAGATTTGTGAAAACACAGAAGTAAAGGTGGTGATACAGATGCTATCAACAGGCAAGGAGCACACCACAGAGAGCTGTCCTTCTCTGAGTGTCCTGAATGCCTCAGCTTTGAAGAACTGACTTTTAAAGTAATGAATGAAACAAATGAAAACCACGTCATGAGTATGACACAGAAAAATGTGGCAGTGTGGTCAAAAATGTACCACGCTGTCTGTACTTGCGGACGATCAGGGCAAGGGCCCTGGTTTGGGTGCCAGACCTTTCCTGAGCCTTGCTGCCTAGGCTTAAGGCAAGTCCCGCCGAGGTCTTTTCCAAGGCCAGGCAACACTTCCCGCACAGCGCCTGCTGGTTTGGGGACCGCATCTAGCAAGTGGAAGCCTGAGGACTCAGGACGCGTGTGCCCAGGTGTCCCCGGCCACAGAAGATTGTCACCCTTCCGCGGCTCCCAAGCAGAGGTGCAGCCAAAGCACCGAGAAACCCTGGGGCGGCGGCGCTGCCTGCACCAAGCCGGCACCCGCAGCCCTGAGACGGGGACAGGGGCTGCTTGCCGCCCCTAAGCCACCCTCGGGCCGGCCGGAGTCCAGAGAGCCCCGTTTGCCCGAGCCGGGAGCGGGGTGTCCCCGCAGAGAGGGGTGTCCCCGCAGAGAGAGGTGTCCCCGCAGAGAGAGGTATCCCCGCAGAGAGAGGTGTTCCCGCAGAGAGAGGTGTCCCCGCAGAGAGGGGTGTTCCCGCAGAGAGAGGTGTCCCGCAGAGAGGGGTGTCCCCACAGAGAGAGGTGTTCCCGCAGAGAGAGGTGTCCCGCAGAGAGGGGTGCCTGCCCGGGGCTGGGCGGGGGCGGCACGGTCGGGCTGTCCGCATCCCCCGGGAGAGGGCAGCAGCACTCCCGCGCATCGCCCCACCGAGGGGCCGCGGGGACCTCGGCCTGTCCCACACCGGCCCGACAGCAGCTGCACCCCGGGGGAGCGGTGCAAACACGCCCCAGGCCAGCTCTCGGCATCCTCACCGGGGCTGTCCCTGGCGTGGGTCTGCGGGCACCGGGAGGGACCGGCTGGCGGGGGCAGAGCTGCGCCTTCATCTCGCGGGTCGAGGGGGATGCGCTTTCCCACGTCTTAGGAGACTTCTCCTCTCAGATAATATGTTCTTCCTGCGTGTGAAAACTAGACTCGGAGGGTGTGGAGAGGGGAAAAAAAGAAAGGGAAAGGGAGAAAGAAAAAATTTTAAAAAGAAAAAGGGAAGGGGGGAGAATAAAGAAAAAAAAAGGTTCAAGAGTTTCAGATGAGATCTCTGAGGTGTAACCAGTTGCTGCAGATCAATAAGGAAGCTGTTTGGTCCCTAAGTGCTTCTCCTTTTTAACAAAAATAAACGTGACACTACAAAGCAAAAAATTAAAAAGTCACTAACTTTTTCAGCTGTGGTTCAGAACCGGGCTTGAAGAAGGCATGGTCCTCTGATAATAAATTTTGTTACCAAGCAGAAACAGGCATTTACACTGAGAACTCAGCTGTCAAGCTCCTTCAGTTAATTTTGTTATAGACTTGGTGCCATTACCTTTCTGCTGGACCTTATCAAAGGGGTTGTACTCACAAGCAGGATTCGGCCTTGGCCAGCAAATCTCAGAAATATTGAAGAATATCAAAAATCTTGTGTGGGTATACCAAATTATTTTTGAAAACATATCCAAGTGTTTCAATACCTGCCCTGACTACAGGCAAGAGCATTATTCTGCAGAAGGAAAAAAATCTTGCCTTTAAAGTGCAGAAGAAGAACAGAGAAAATGAGTATTGATTTCCTATGCCATCTTGCTGGATCTGAGGAAATGGCAGTGTGAGCCAGGCAAAATGAACAGTTTGAAGGTGTGAACCTGTTTTTCCCCTCTGATTATCAGTCTCCCTGTTTCCTTCAGTGCTCTTTCTCCTGAGTTATGCCACTGTGAGCTGAAAAATAAACTCTTTTTTCAAGTTTTCCTGTTATCTTTGAAGGATGATCGCTTGGATAAAACCTTCACACCAGAGGGCTGGAAAAAGAGGAACAGACCATAAATGTCAAGGTAGTGCCAGAAAATTAAGTGATGACTAAAAGTGAAAGGAGTCAGGGTTGACTGGAAGGCCGGGTGTTTGGCGAATGCAGTGGCCTCTGTAAGGGAGACAGGCAGCAGCTCAGAGGGCAGGAAGAAAGGGGGAAAAGGGCTCTGCCTCCTAGGCCAAAACTGCTGTACAGGAGACAGACTACCCATCTTCTGAAATAGGGGCTGGAGGTGTGAGGGTTGTCCACAGAGAGGTGTTTCTGGCATTGCAGAAATGAAAATATTTTTAAATCTTGACTAATTTCATTGCAAAGATTACAAAGCTCAACGTGAAAACAGGATCAGTGTATTACATCTATTCCCTGCCTACAGAAAGCTTTTCCTCTTGCTCTCCATCACAGTCATGAACCTCCCTCCTAATTCATGGGGCCATTGTCAGCTCCTTCATGTCCTGGTTGTGGCTGATGCCAAAGCCTAACTGGGGGTCACCTGATTAAATTACTGTTTTCCAGATTCTACAGAGAATCAGAAAGCAGTTCAGGAAACAGTAGCACATATGTGATTAATAAAGGGCACACACACATCTTCATCACACCCTTGACAATGAACTTGTGAGGAAATAAATATGTTAAATGTACTGTCAGCTTGTTGAGGTGTTTTTTGGTTAGCTGCAAGTCAAAATCACCCTGGCAATACTGTAGAGTTGGTATGAGCCAATTCCTATTTTCAAAAGATTGTGTGAGCTTTGTTTAAAAGATATTGACAAAGACAATCTAGCTGCACTATTTCTGACCAGCCTGAGCCACTGTGCTTGCTAGTACTGTCCATTTGGTGCATTATTTTTCTATGTGGATAGCAAGGAATATGAAAACCTCACTCAGAGCAAGAAGATAGAGTCACACCTGCAGTAAACCATGAAGAATGAGCAAAAGGACTCAAAAGCCAGGAAAACAAAAACCAGTTGATTCACAATCATTTCAGTCCTTAATTCAGAAACTCCCAAAATCTATCCATGTCTTTGCAAATCAGATGCCAAATCCTGCCTGGAGGTTTTAGGACCAATAATGTTGCATCAGGAAGTCAGGGAAGATCATATACTGGAAAAGTGAAGACACACTCAGGACCATTCTCTGGGTAAAGACAAGAAACTATCACCAACTATAACTGCTTCAAAGTTATACTTACAGAAAATGTGTATCAGTGCCTCATACAGAATGCGTTTTTAGGAATGTTCTGCAAATTGGTTTATTCTCTGAATTGCCAAATGAAATAAGGGAACACTCCTAGCATCACAGTTTTTCAAAGAGCTGTGGCTAGGTCTATGGTGTCAGGCTGTCCAACACAACTGCAATGTGTTTGTCTTGGGCAATTCTATGGAAGATTGTGAAACAGGCTCTTAGCTCACCTGAGCCAAATCACCACATTCTCAATTTGGAGAATCACGAATATCTTCCATGTCAGAGTAAGGTTTAGGGTTGGATGCTACCTGGTTCTCCCTCCTTTTTGCCAGCTGTTTACTTCAGGAGAGGCTGGACCCACTCTTGACATCCTCAATGGATCAACAGTTATTTTTCTGACTATCACTGTCCACAGAGACATGCCCAGGACCCATTTTCCATATCCACCTGCTCCTGAAGTCTCTTGTTGTAGCCTCTGGTGGGTAGTCAAGCCACCTTCAGCTGGAACTAGCTGGGTGGAGGAGCTCTGGACATTCTTCTGTCCCTGGGGCTGGGTGTCGGAAGGCACTGAAGCGACCTGTGATGGTAAACCAGAAAGCCAGCAGTAGTTTTCCCATTTCCAAACAAATATAGAGGAACCACCAAGACAGGCCATCCATCAGCTACCCCTCTTCCCTATTTAGCACCGGCACACTTCTGAAGAGAGAAAGCTACCCCACCTCTTTGTATGAAGGCTTTTTTTTTTTTTTTCTGTAGGCATATAACAGCATAATAGCTTCAGAAATCATATGTAGTGCCATATGATCTTTGCTTAGACCTTAAATGTTTGCATATAATCCTCTCTATGAATCCAATGCACAGAGAAATGTTATTTCCATGCACCTGTCAGAGTTTTTACAGTGGAAAGGGAAAAAAAATAGGTACATTGTATTTTTAGAATAATGACTAGAAAAACAATAATTGTCAGTGGCAATCATGCCAGCCTGTAAAGATACAGTTAGAACTAAGTTGATGGGATTTTTTTTGTTTGGATTTTTTTTTCCAAGATTCTGCAGTTGAGCAACTGAATGATACCACATTTAAGGTCCTGTGTGGCATTGCCATTTTCTTACTCATACGCATCTAATTAAGTCTTAATTGTGCGGTTCATTTTGAAATGAATGAAGAGCTGTTAGACTGGATATTTTTCATGTCAGTAAAAGAGGATGATACCGATGAAATAGCTAATGTATAAAAAAATAAAGTATGAAAAAAGACATCTGAAGACAATGTTTAAAACCCAGCAGAAAGATAAGAAGCAGCATAATAGCAAAATTGCCACGAATAACTTCTTGATCAACACAAATAATATGAAAGCTATATTCTTTTCATAGCTCACTGCAGTCTGGATGACTGTCCACGCTCAGAGGTACCCAATGAGCCGAGTTTTCCTCTTAGTTACCCTGGGGTCAGTGTGGTATCATCCCACTCTCTTCTCCAGCAGGAAGAAAACCAAACCTATTCTTCCCTTTTGCACAGACTGTTTCCTGCTTCTTGTATATCTCCACTGAATTTCATCAAATTCCCAAAGCAGAAGCCTAAAACATTTCTCATAAGGGAAAGTGGCTGGGCTTTGACAGACTTTGGATCTGCTTGTACACCTGTCAAGTTTCACTCCTTGTGTTTCAGCCCTTCTGGGATGAGCCAGTGGAGGACACCCTCCAGAAGCAGGAGTCTTCTCTCCTGTACTTATGTGGCCAAGATTGAAACAGTGCTGCAGGAGCTGACATGAACATCTGAACTAATCAGCTAAGGGAGAAAGAATATTTTTACAAGTGTCTCCATATACATTTGTCCTGGTGAATTTTCTGCTTTACACCTCGTCTTTGAATTGTACCTCAGTACTTCCTATTACACATGGTAGTAGAAAATCATCTATTCACTAATATAACTTTCTAGAAAAGGTTTCCCTTTCTTCTCTGGGTAAAGGATTACAGCAAGATGAGCACTAATGGAAGATGGCATAAACATGGTAGGTTATTGCAGTAATGTATCGAATGCAAGCATTTATTATCCTACAGAGTTCCAATCTTACCTGAAGTACTCCACGTCTATGTAAATTCTGAGAAAGGGAAAAAAAAAAAAAAAAAGAGTATTCAGCACAGTTTTAGGTTATTGTAACAACAAGGTGGCTTCTGGCAGAGGGTTGGCAGAGACACCTGAGGAGGGAAAGTCCACTGTGGCTGCATCCCACCGGGCCTCTGCCAGCTACAGCCACACTGCTGTGAGATGTGAGGAACTCGGGAAGAGCCAAACACTGTTTCCACCTGGGGTGTGTCACCAGCATTGGTCCATTGTGGTTTCCATAAAGAGCCAAATTTTCTTATTTGTGGATTTTCAAGTCTGTCCAACAAAGCTCACCAGGGTTGTATGCCTGTGAGAAAGGGAGTGTGCTTCGGTCAAGAAGCTGTAAGCATAATGCTGAGTACCAGATGCATAGCAGGCACCAGCAGGCACTTTCAAAAGGCTACAGGCAGCTGAAGACTGGATGAAATTTTGTAAACAGTTGCCTTCACACCTTGCAGTGTTCATCACCATGTTTCTGTTCCAGCTTGCTGCTGTGACCTGAAAGTAATTTCCCTTCTTCCAATGATTCACACCGAATTCATATTAAAGAAAATTAAAAAAAAAAAAACAACAAATACTGTCACAGTTGTAAATATCACATGCAGTTAATGCAGCTTAAGTGTTGGGAGGATATTTATGCATGTTTTATTTGTAATAGCTTGTTTTCAAAATTATTTTGTCCATTTAGAGTGGTTTTATTTTAAAAAATTGTCATTCCGCCCCCTTCCCCCTCCCCCCAAAAAACACCTAAACAACTATCCAACAACAATAACAGGTAAAAAACTCACAACCCATTTCCAGTCTTAAAACTGATCTAATAGTGTGTACTCAACCTTTCTCTGCGAGGAGGGACTGTGCAAACCTCGCTGCAGGGACAGTGCGGGCAGCCTGGCCATCCTGGCCACACCAGGACCATGAAATCTCTGGCTGGCAGAATTTAGCTCCAGTCCATATTCAAGGGGACATTTACACTGGCTCCTTCCAGGGGCAAGGGACCCCAAGTAAATTTTCAAGGGAAATTTCAGTGGCAGAGGAGAGGTTAGGCTGTGAGAATCTATAAAATAATAGAATTTGACTTCTTACCTTTCTACACTGTATTAATTGAAGTGTTTGAAAGAGAGGAGTTAATTATTCAACGTGAACCTGTCAATTCTTCAGCAGCTTGGCCAAGCCTTTCTGAGCGGCATGGGTTTGTGGATGTCTGGGACTGTCTTACATGAACCGATGTCTCACCGTCTTCCAGCTATTCAGAGCCTGCATACCTTTGTCTACAAATGGCTTTAAGAAAGTAAGGAACGGGTTATCCCAGGAATTTTCCACGGGATTTTTAACATGTTCACTCGCGGTGAAAGCGGGACACACACACACACACACACACACACACACACACACACACACACACAGACAAACACCGGGGAGTCCCCAGCACCGACTGGGGCCAGCCCCCGCGCTCTGAGAGCTCCGTCCAGCAGCCGGGCACCCGCGGCAGGAGCTCTCCCTGCCCGGCTCCGTGTGCCGAGGTGCTGGGCCCCGGCGTCGCGCGTGGAGCCCCGCCCGTGGGGCTCTCCCCAGCAGCCCTCCCGCGCACTTGGGGGCACCGTGGGGCAGGCGCTGGTGGGTGGGGAGGATACATGAGTGTCCAGACGGGTGGACAGATGGATGGACAGACTTCAGGTGCACCTTTCCACTTGCTCTGTCTCGGCGAGGACAGTGCTGGGGCAACCCCCGGAGCTCACTCCCACGCAGATCTCTGGAGAGCAGCTGTGATTTTTTTTTTTTTTTTTTCCTCCTCCGGAGCACAGAAACACGGAGACCAGATGTGGGGCTTTTTTCCCAAGCTAGGTGTTCCCTTACTCACAACTCCTGAAGTGGCCATAGGGCAGGCTTACACAACTCAGCAGAGGAAAGGACAAGAGCCGGTGAAACCCAGCACACACCCGGGGGTACACGGGACCCCTCCACAGCCTCACGCACACGGGAGCCGGGCACACTGCCCCTGTCGCAGGTGAGGTGGGCGCCGAGGGGAGTGGGGCTGAGCGGCAGCAGCAACCTGTTGACACCAGCGACCGGACAGACAACACTCCCGGGGCTGGGGGCGGCCTCCCACTCACCCCAAAACCTCACAGCCTTTTCTCCTGGGCAGGGTAGGGCTGCGGGCAGCCGCTGGGGAAAGTTCGCTCGATGCTGCGTCGAGGATCCCAGGATATGCCCAGACTGTCCTGCACCCCTTGGGTAGGGGGCTAGAGGGGGACGGGGGTCCGAGATCTGATACAAGCCGCGCTTTTTTGGCATGGGGAAGGGGTTGTTTTGGGGAGCGGCCGTGGCTGCAGCCCCGGTGGTGGCTTTGGGAGCGATGCCGCCCTCCCGCCCCGTTCTCCCGGGCCTCCTGGCCCTGCCGCCCCCAGCCCCCCGGCCCGCCCCGCCGCCGTCGCCGGGGTCGCCTCCCCTGCCCGGGGCCGCTTTGGGACTCGGCTTTTTGTTATTTTCACGGAGAAGATATTAATTAAAAGAAATACATGATTAAAAAGTAATGAGTTGAATAAAAATTATCTCCGCTCATTTTCTGATTATGTTAATTGTTAAAAACCCTTCAATCACGCTGTTGCAGTCAATGGGTTTTAATGTGAAATTAGTGGGCTCTTGATAACTTACAGTCCAGAATAATCCTGGAGGTTTAGTCATCATTCCTAATAACGAGATGTTACTGAGAACGGAGATTTTACATGATTTTGCCACATTCAGCCCTTCCCCCATGGAAGGGTCTGTCTTTGTGGCACACAACTTCAATTTTCATGCCTACGACTACTTTGTTAGTCTTCCCCTGTGTACTGCTCCATTATACGCCAATTACATATTTTATGTGCCTGTGTGTCGTCTGAATATTTAGGAAAAAACCACCATGTGTCCGATATAAGAAAAAAAATTTGTCCCTCCTGTATCTCTAATTTTATTTTATCTGTCCAACCCATCTTGGGTATTGCAACTCTTCCTTCGCTCTGATTAATTATCTCCCTAAGAGATAAGAACAGTTTTATACTGAAAATATTCGAAGTAATTAAACTCCTCGGGGGGAAAGTATTTTCTGCAGGCGTTGGTATTCTACAGGCTTAAAGACTACGGGTTGAAATAAATATGGAGAATTTCTCCCATGGGTGATCGCAAAGAGACGTGGATTTGTTAACTTCAGCCCCGAGGTTCGGAAATGCCGTAAAATCCGCCACTCAGAGAGGGACGAAATGACGGCCCCCAGACCACTCGTTAGAGCCAACGTGTTTCTGCCCTAAAAATTGATTTAAGAGGGGTTTCATTTTCATGCAGGAAACTAAATGTATCCTTTTCTGTTCGACAGCCTTGAAAATTGTCACCTAAAAGCCTCTCCTCGCACGCACCTAATAATTTCGCTAAAATCTCGGGCACTGACAGCAAACTGACTCCTCGCTGGAAGGAAAGAAGGAAGGAAGGAAAGGAGCGGGGCGGAACAGAGGAGCGGCTGCGGAGCAGCGATCCGTGCTGCCAGCTCGGGATGTGCCCGAATTCCTTCGCAGGGGCGAGGGAACCCGCCTCGGGCGACGAGCCGCCCGGGCCACCGGGGAGCGGGCTCTGGGAGCCCTGGGAGCCCTGGGAACCCACGGCAGCCGCCGGGCCCGATCAGTGCCACTCCTTGAGATTCAAAAAGGGGAGGGGGAAGAAAGAAAGCGGGGGCGGGGGGGTGGGAAGGAAAGACGGGGAGGAAAAGGCAGCAACAAAATTGGCGCTCTCTGTTTGTGCCTCTGTGTGTGTGTGTGCGCGCATACCCACGTATTCCTTCCCCCTGAGACAAAGTGCTGGTGCCGTGCATCTCTCTGTCACTTCAAGGATATCTAATTATTGCTGACAGATAAGAAAAGACGTTTTCGGGCGGACCGAGCGGGCTGGCGAGGGGGCGGCGGAGTGCGGGGCGTATTCCCGGCCAGCCCTGCACAGATCAGGCTGCGGAAAAGTCTCCGCCACGGCGACTTGGGCTAACGCTGTTTTAATATTGATCCCCTATTACCGCCAGCGAGGAGCGGGTGTTTGCTGACCTTGCGGGGAGGAGGGGGTTAGGGCCGGGTCCTGCACACTGTTTCTGGCTCCTTTGGGGTAGGGGGAGGCCGGCCAGGATCGGGCCCTTCGTGTCCTCCCTCCACGGGAAGCCGCGGGCCAGAGCCACGTTCCCGTCTCCCACCCGTGCCTGCCCTCTCCCCGCCCCCGCCCCGAGGCAGCTCCCGAGGGCGTCGTGCCTCGGGGAGGAGGGGGAAGGTTATGTCCTAGTTTGTTGTGAAGGGGAGAGCTTGGGGGATTGTGGTTTGGTTTGTTGTTGTTTTGGTTTGGGTGGTGGGTGGTTTTTTTTGGTTGTTTTGGGGATTTTTTTGGTTGTTTGTTTTTTTTTTTACTCGAGCTTCTGGTAAAAAAAAGAGCTATTTGTTTACAAAGCCCCACTGCCCCCATCTGAGCCCACCCGGCGGGGCTCCATCAAGGAGCGGGGGGGATCCCTCCGTGCAGGGCCCCTTCGCCGGTTCATTTCCCTATTTGCATCCGCAGTTAACTGAAGATCATTTTAATAAATAACAATGAAAGAGGAGCGCATCTAGAGGGCTTGTCGGCAACATTCAAAAGCCAATAGAGTTTATAATTTTACTCTATCATTTCTTATTGATTAGAGTAATCAAGATAAAAAGCTAGCCGGGCTCCGAGAAGTTCAGCGGCATATCATTAAAGATAAGAGTCAGTTAATTCTGGCGCAGGGGTAATGGTGCCGGCGATGAAGAGTTCATTTGCATGAGATGCTGAGCCCCGTAACAAGAGGACAAAAATCACTAATTAGGAGTGCAGAGTGTCTCGAGTTCTTCAAGCACCCTTTAGAGATGAGGGATGATGCAAAGCGACCGCACTTTTATGTAAATTCGGGCTAGGACACCGCGACCGGGGTGCTGCTCCCCGGCAGGAATTGCCGAGCGGGGACGGGTCGGGTCCCCGGGGCCGCTCCGGGCTCCAGCGTGCGCGGCCGCCGCAGCACCGAGCCTACCGGGCGCCCGCAGCCCCGAGCAGCCCGGGCAACTCGGAGGAACCACGGCCGCAGCGAGTGGAGGGTTTGTACTGAAATCTGCGGGGTGGAAGAACAGGATAAGAAGGAAAAAAAAAAAAAAAGAAAAAAAAAGAGGGAAAAAATTAAAAAAAAACCAAACCCTTTGCTGAAAGGTTTATTCGTTGGTTGAAAAAAAAGAATAGAGTGAAAAAAATAAGCCTCACCCCAATGAAAGATAAGAAGTCTGCGCTAAGGTACCCGTGAGCCCGCGGGTTGCTAAAAACTAGGGAGAGAGCTTCGCGGCAAGCTGTGAGCAGAGCCCTCATCTCTGCGGGAAATGGGGAGCGCCCGCCGCCCCCCACCTTCCGAGAGGCGAGCCTGGGGTCAGCCACTCCCTCCTGCTGCCCGCGGGCTCCCGGACACCTCCTTCCCCACGGAGCACGAGTGGGGCCATCGCCCCCTCCTTTCACCAGAGCTGCTCTCTTCCTCCTCGTCCCCTCTCTTGTCTCGCGCCCTCTCTGATCGCACAGACAGACCCAAACCCGAGCAAAGCCCCTCAGCTTCGGGCAGCCCTCCGGGGAGGAAGGACACCACAGCCGTGGGGCTTTGGGGAAGCTCCCCGCAAAAGCCGGGGGGCCAGCAGCAGGCTGGTGGCTATCGAGTTGTTTACTTGCCCGAAGGGTATCAGCCGCGGGAGGCTTGGCAGCTGGCTGTCAGCGCTAACTTTGCCCCTCGCTTGGCCGGCGAGTAAAGGATTCACGGCCTTCTTTGGGCTAATTGTAGGTGTCAGCGTGGAAAGCGGCAATGTTTGCCGCCTCTCAAAAGTCTCACTGTGTCTCCCACCCCCCAGCAGCTCCCGGCCGGCCTCGCCGCACACCGCCCTGCGCGCAGGACCAGGTGTCCCGGCTGCACGCAGCGCTGACAGCCACCTCCCGCTCTCTCCCGTGTTCACACCTTTCTCTCTCCACACGTGTCCCTCCTCACCCGCCCCCGCGGCACGCACAGCTCCCGCGCACTCCCGCGATCCGTGACCTCGCATCCCCGGGCGGACACCCCTCTCCCCCTCCGTTCCCTGCAAACTTGAGAGCCAGCGCTCACACCCGCGCGTCGCCGTCTCCAGTGCACGGATTCCTCGCATTCCCAAAATCCCTTCTCGCACACGTGCACATCTCGGCACCCCAGCACACTCATATGCACATGCCCCCACCTTCCCTGCAAGCTCACCTGCTCACACGCTCTCAGACAGACAGACAGACAGGCACCCCGCTTCACAAGCCCCCCCCGCCCCCGACACCCCCTGTCCCCTCGCACAGCCCCTGAGCCGGGGCCCGGGGCCGGTGCGGAGGAGGGTGGCCGTGCTCCTCCCGCCTCGCCTCCCCGGTCCCCGGCTCTTTGGACTTTTGTCTGGCTATGTGGCTGAAGGCTCCTTTCCCCTTGTTCTTCCCATAGAGAATAAAGTCAGTCTGTATTTAATGGTTATGGCGGATGTGAGGAGGATTTGGCAAATGAAGAGGCCTTTTGCTCTAAAATATTGTTCCTTACGTCGTGTGAGTCTACCAACCCACCACGACCCCATATTCTTCTCTGGGTGTCTGACTCGAATGACAAACGAGCTGATTTTTTCAGTACATCGCTGGGAAATGTAGTGAGTGATAATAGAGATTTCTCTTTCATTTTTTACGCTTGACTTGGTTATTGTTGCTTTTCTTTTCCCGTGATTCCTTCTGAGGATTAGCTCTGACTTCCCCACTATTGGCGGTCAAAGTGGCCCAAACTCTGGATGACAATTGATGGGGATCAGGGGATTGCCCATTCTGTGCCTGTAAGAACTGATTTGTGCCAGAGAAACTCATCAAGTATAGGCGAAGAATAAAAAGCATTTGGGGGTAAATGTATTCATTGAGAAGGGTTCTTCCAAATTGCTTCTAAGTTTTCTTAATGAAAAGTAACGCTTGCAGCAATCAACGGCTTTTTGACGGATTACAAACCTGGGTAGGACTATGGGGCTGCATTTAAAAGTGCCCTAGCCTTAGCATGAGGGCAGCTTGCTCACAAAAGTGTAGGAACGAGGGTCAGGCCGCAAAATACAAAGCTGAGGTTTGATGCGTGTAGGAGTAATGAAAGGTGCATTAATTTATTAACATGGGTGCGCACAGGAAAAGTGAAAGAACAGCCCGGTGTAAGAAGAATCATTAACTCTCTACCCCAGGGACCCACCCAAGCCTCGTAATTTACATCAAAATAGTTATTGTATCTTTAGAGAGATAAAAAAAAAAATCCCTCTGCAGCAACAGTCCATGTAAAAGGTGGAGAAAAGGAGAAAGGAAAAAGGAGGAAAGGAAAGGAAAGGAAAGGAAAGGAAAGGAAAGGAAAGGAAAGGAAAGGAAAGGAAAGGAAAGGAAAGGAAAGGAAAGGAAAGGAAAGGAAAGGAAAGGAAAGGAAAGGAAAGGAAAGGAAAGGAAAGGAAAGGAAAGGAAAGGAAAGGAAAGGAAAGGAAAGGAAAGGAAAGGGAAAGGAAAGGAAAGGAAAGGAAAGGAAAGGAAAGGAAAGGAAAGGAAAGGAAAGGAAAGGAAAGGAAAGGAAAGGAAAGGAAAGGAAAGGAAAGGAAAGGAAAGGAAAGGAAAGGAAAGGAAAGGAAAGGAAAGGAAAGGAAAGGAAAGGAAAGGAAAGGAAAGGAAAGGAAAGGAAAGGAAAGGAAAGGAAAGGAAAGGAAAGGAAAGGAAAGGAAAGGAAAGGAAAGGAAAGGAAAGGAAAGGAAAATGAGGGAAGAAGGAGGAGAAGGGTGTGGTGTGAGCGGAGATACAGAACCGGCGAGAAGGTGCAAGGGCGCGACGGCCCGGCCCCGGCCCCGTCGCGGCCCCGCCGAGCCCCTCTGCCCCCGCTGCCGCCGGTCTCCCCGGGGCGGTGGGCGCGGGGCGGGCGGGGCCGGTCCCGCTGCGGGGCTTTGGGCAGCAGTGGAGGGGCCCTGGGGGCCCCGCACCCTTGGTGCCCCTCCCTCGAAGTGTGGCTTCGGGCATTTAAACATGGATTTTGTTAATTAGTCTAATCATTAGGGGACGGGGACAGCGCCTGGCGAGGGGACTGGGCTGGAGGCGGCATCTGCGAGGGGCGCGGGCTTTGTCCCGGGCCGGGTCAGCGCTCGGCCGGCCCGGCCCGGCCCGGGCTGCATTTCGCTTTTCGTGGGGCTTTTCTTTTTTCTTTCTTTTTTAATTTTTTTTTCCTGTCGTATTTTTCTTAAGCAGTCGAAGGACACAATGAGAACGACCCAGAAGTGAAAAGGGTAAGGCCGGGAAGGGGAGCCGGGAGGAGTCTTCAGTCCTTTCCCGCATTCCCTTCAAACCCGAAAGGACGGAATATTAACTTTTTTCCCCCTGCATCTTGTCAATGCTATCATGGCTTTGATGGGAGGGTCTTCAAGGTGGCACATTTCTGAACTTAACCCCTTTTCAAACTAACTCTCTACCTCCCTTGTTAGTGCCCAGCTCTGAACTTCTGAAGAGTATTTTTGTGTGAGTCAGGGTTCATTCACTCGGGGGCTTTTGTAGGACTTTCTTCCTTTCAGCCTTCAGTGTGTTACACCAATTAAAGGACGACGTGCTGTAAATGTAATGGGCCGAGCAGTGATTGTTTTTGACAAGCAACAAAACACATAGATCCACCCCTTAGATTAGGCCGTTGAAGGGAGGTTCATGCCGGTCAGTTTACTGAATAGTTCATGAACTGTAATTCTGAGGGCTTGTGTGAAAGAAAATGTCTCTCTCCCTTTCTTTTCTTTTTTTTTTTTTTTTCTTTTTTTTTTTTTTTCCTCTAAAAGAAGAAACACCAAGCATCTAGGGGGAAGGGGATGGCTTGGGAGGGTGAGGGGAGTTGGAGGAGAGCAGAGGTGGCTTTGTCTTGTCATTTAGCAAGAAAAAAAAAGAAGCTAACAGTCAAGCCACTTTATGTCACTAAACATGCCAGCCTCCTTTTCAGAGATGCTCCTCACCATACGTCTTTATAGGCAGCCTCAAGCTTAGAACCAGCTACCTGCTCCCATCCACTCAGTATTTTTATCTTGTTCAGAGCTCCCTCAAAGCTGAATCAGAAGCATTTCACAGGCAGAAGAAAATGTGGATTAAAGTTAAACCTTTGAGAAGCATAAAACACAAGAAAAATTTTATCATATCATGGGCCTGATCCTGTTCCTCTTCAACTCGGTAGATGGAGAGGTGGGAGAAAAGGGAAAATGCTCCATAACCTGTAGAGAACCTGAGTCAAAGTGGTTTGGAAAATGGAAAATAATCCTTTCTCAAATGGCCAAGGGGGTGCTTGACTTATTTATTTAAGTCAAAGCAACTTGGATATTATCAGACACAGCCACAGACTGTGGAAAGAGTGGGAATAATGAGATGGATGCTTCTTCTTGAAAATAAGAGTATTTCTTCTGCCTTTCCTATGGAAGATTATCCTGGGCATGTCACATTCTCTTTAATCCCAGAGGCATCTGCAGTCCTGCAGCTGCACGGGTACCACGCGTGGGTCTGTGAAGGGAACCACAATAGCTCAACTCTGGAGACGGGTTGGGAGCAGATACAGCACAAAAATGCCATCAGAGCCCTTTGAGAAGGGACATGCCTCTGCATGTGACTCCAAAAGTCAGCCTGTGGGACGAACCCTGAAAAGGAGTCTACTTTGGGGATTCCTGTTGAAGAAACACATGATCTGCTCTCCACTTTGCCTCGGCATCATTTCACCCCCAAACGGAGAAATTAAATAAATAATCCTTCTTGCATTCAGATATGTTGTTTCTCTAGGCATTTTTTAGGGACTCCCATGCTTGGCTAAATCCCTTGGTTAATTCCTGTGGAGTCCCAGCAAACCCCAATGACATTTGTGGAAATTATATGGGCAGCTCTCGCTCCAAGATCCAGAATTACTGCTATGCAGTAACCAGATCAGAGCCATCTGAGCCTAGGTAGCAGTGCACAGCATTTTTTTCTAACCCTTCCTTCCTTCAGTTCAGTACAATGGGACCTAATTCCTGCAACACTTTTTTTGGATGCAGCAAGTTGTTTACACTGGTAATAAGCTCACTGTATATGCTGTAAAATTTGTACTTGTTACTGCGGGAGATTAATGAATATGTGAATCACAGCTGAGGAGTTTAACTCTCATTGACTTCATTATGCAGAAGGTATCAGGAAACAAAAAGACACGTGTGCTAACTCATAAACAGAAGTACATCTCTAATTCCAGTCTGCAGGCCCCGCTAGAGCAGACTTTACATCTGCTCCCCCAAAAGAACAGCGTGCTGCTCATGCTGGCACACAGACCACAGTCATTTGAGGCCACAAATGCCATGGGAGATGGGCAGGCTGTGTGGATAATGGGCGCATATCGAAGGGGAGATGCCTGTTTTGGAGGTGTGGGAACTGTTCCTGACAGAGGTGGGTCAGTACAGGATGGAGGCCAGTAAGTGCCTTGGCAAAGGAAGAGATCACCATCTGATCTGTGTGTTTGATTGATGACAGTGCAAAATGCTGCAAAATACTATAGCATACACAGAAGTAGGTAAAGAAGGCCCCTCCTCTATTTCCCATCCTTCTCAGCAATAGCAGGAGAAAGCTCCACCTGATAAAATTAAGTGGAGGTATTTCTGCAGACAGAGGCTTCCTGGAGAATCTATTCTTCTTATTCCTTTTCAAGTAAGTCTTCTGAAAGACTTAGCTCAGGAAAGCTAAGAAAATTATCTTTTTCAGGTTGGGACATAATATTCTATGTAGCCAAGCAAAACAACTTATAAATTTGTAAACATTTCTGTCATGCAAATGGCCTGTTCTGGTTGCAGTAGGGCAATTCTCATTTGGGAGAGAAAGCATAACCTGTTAGCACAGGGGTTGCCAGTTGTACGTAATGTAGCTGTCCTAAGCCCATGCCAAACAACCTTTCTGCTATGCCAAACCATCCCAGATTTTGTGTAAATTTATTACACCAAGCACACAGCAGCTGTTTAATTGCAGAGAATTTAGGACAGGAAGTGAAGAATAAATCTGCATCCAATTGAATCCACAGCATGTAATTATCTGGAGCACAAATGGGTAAATAACTAAAACTAATGTGTCTAGGAAAATAAAAGCACACATATAGACACATATTTGTGTGGAGAATGGAAGTGTGTTTCATTCAAGTAAAATGACTCACTTGCAGTGTTCCCTTGATCTGGCTCCAAGTGTTTACAGTGGGCCTCCGATTCTCTCCTGAAGAGTGCTACATGACTTCAAAGTGCAGTAACTTTTTTCCAGGTGTTACAGAGTATTTTACAGCAGCAGATCTCATGACCTGATGGCTCAGAACTGGAGGCAGGAAGAAATCAGCCTGTAAAAATTCATCATGGAAATTAATGGAGATTTGTGCTGTACGAGGCTGGCTTTACTCTCTTCCAAGGGAGGCAGATGAATGAGGAAAAAACACCTACTTTCACCAGTGAAGACATGATTGTTTATGCCTTCCACAGAACCAGAGAAAAAGAGGACTGGGAGGCATTAATTTTTACTTATCTCTTCTCAGACAAAAGTGCAATATTTTTCAGTCTTTTTGCAATTCTGTACTTTTCCCAAGGAGAAAAAGAAGAAGGATTGTGGGTGTGTTTTTTTCTGAACAGGTTTTAATTTTTGATGATTGCTGTGAAAATTCATATTGGAAAATGAACCAGTAGAAAAGTATACATTCAATGAAGGTGGACAGGCTGCAGTAAGCTGCCCCCTTCCCCCCCATCCCAAAATGTGGGGAAAGTTTTCTGTCTTGTAGAGAGATGATTGACAAGTAATGTAATCTCCTGGGGAGATGGTTTTCAGATCTCCTCCCCGAATAGATGTCGAAAGCACCATCCTGCTTATCCAAGTTAATACGTTGTGAATACAGCACTGGGTAGCTGCATGCAGCAGGACGGCTGCAGTCTGAAAAAATCTGTAACCCACATTTACTCATAAATATGGTATCCAGAAAGAAAATGTGCCTACTAATCCGCTCCCTGCATTTTCCCTCTTCTCCTCTATGTAATTTTCTGTGGCTTGCATAACTATTGGACACTCATGTTAATGCTGTATACCCATTCCTGAAGCTTTGAGCCACTTTTGCAATCTTATTAGCTCTCAGGGTTTCTCAAACAACCCAGTGCAAGGGGGAAAGAAAATCCACTGAGCTAATCATATACATTCCTTTGGGTGGAATAGTTTATGAAAGATTTTTAATTTTTTTTTAATGGCGATATTTTTTGGAGATGAAGCAAACAGAGAGGATCAAAGCAATTTTTCATTACTGGGTGGCTGAATGATGGTTAGTGAGACTAGAGGAGATTGACTGTTTTGTAGAGAGATTAGCAGAATTCACATTGCTGCTGAATGAAAGGTGGAGGAGGCAGAAACCCTAAACAAGTGAATTCAATTACTTATGAAAGGAATAGGGTAAATGAGGATTCTCTTTTTGGGTTTGCTCCAGGAAATATTTCTGAAAAGTTTGTTGAAGAATACCAGTCATCCAAACCCTAATTTTGCTATTATGTAAAAACTCGTTGCTCCGTGGCAGCTTGTGATTTGGAAACGCTTCCCTTGTTTTGTGTACGCTGTTGGCACGTCACCTCTTCATTTAATTTCTTTCTCAAATTACACCACCCAGTGCAACTTGTTTGCACATGTGGCAAGGATTTCAAAAGGAATATGAACCTGATCCCAAGCCCACCGGAGTTAAAGAACACATCCTCCTCAGCTTCCCTGGATAACAGCCCCGGCGGAGGGAGCAGTGAGCCACCTTCACGGGCTGTGGGTGTGATCACTTCGGGGAGGTTTGCTGTGCTCTGAGCTCTGGCATGCCTTGGCACAGCCTGAGACAGCCTAGAGTTCATGACCAGGGAAGTTTAGAATTTCAGTTTAGCTGCTATGTGGCAACATTGTAAGCAATATGGCACGATAGGAAGCGGCATTTGTTCCACGGGCTGTTCAAACAAGGTCTGTTGATTAAGAAGCAACAAGTTCTCAGTGCAAGCCTCTATCTCTTTTTGGCCTCCCTGAAGCAGGACAGCCCTCCTAGGTATGCAACACTCTCCCCTCTCCACAGTACATTTGAGGGGTCCCAGCTCCCCTAGGACCTCCAGGAACTTCAGATCAAGGACTAAGAGCTGAGGCAGTAAGTCCTGCAGGACTAGGTAAGGAGAAGGTTTCCCAATGGTACTACTTCTCCCATCCTGATGGACCAGAAGACATTGCTGAACAGAGTGGAGAGACATTGATGTTCCTGCAGATGCTCCTTCCAAGCAGAGATTTCTCCTTTCCACACCAGCTGGGCCCCTGCCATCCCCAGAATTGTCTCTTACTATTGCAAACGTGACATAACCTCGTTGCCTTCCTACCTCCTGCCTCAGTCTGTACCTACCAACTTCAGTTCCCTTCCCTGTGGGCGCCTCTGCCCCTCTGAAATTCCCCCAGCTCAAGGAACACAGTTCCATATCTTTGGGCCTGTCAAAACCCCCTCCATAATTTTAGATGCCATAGAAAAACCCCACAGTCTCTCAGGAGTCAGAGTTATTGGGCAAGGTGCTGTACAGGACGCAGGGGACAAACTGGTCTCTGCCTTTTTTTGTCTCCTACATCATGTTCTCAGTTTATCCTGTCCCCTCCCAAACTTTCCTCTCATCCATTCCCACTGCAGCAGGTGGGGTTACATTTTATTCACTCTATTCATAAGCATATTTTGTCTATGTCATCTGGAAGTTTAGACAGGGACTTAGATTGATAAGAACAAGGTAACTTTTGAGGATCCATCTCAGCTTTTTTTTTTTCACTTTCTAGAAAAGCAAACAAAATTTTCTTCTTCCAGAGACTGATACAAAAGTCTTACACACACTGCAGAGCAGGCAGGAGTCATGAGGACAGATCCCTCTCTGAAGCAGAGTAAGAGAACTACCCCAGCCAAATATGCTGGGTTCTCCTCAGGTGCAGGAGAAGCTGGCAAAGGGTGGCTGTGTAAGGAGTTATCTTTTCAACTATTTTCAAGGTCCACCCTTGGAGGATGCACTTAGTCTTCTCCCAATGCTCACAGCAAAAAGCAATGCCCAGAAAACAAAGTTTCTGGGAAAAACTGCTGCCTTAATGGAGCAGAAGAGCACAGAGGAGGTGAATCTGCAGCTGGGGGGAATGGGTGCTGTTCCATGAAAGTAAATGAAGCTGTGCTTCTCTCTTCCAGCTGATGATGTGACCTACAGTCCTCAGCTGTACAATACATGCCACGTACAACATGTAACAGACTGTCTTCCACATTGGGGATGTTCCTGTTCGCAGGAGAAGTTCAGGAGACTGAAACAGTCATGGGCTCTCTTTCTGCATCCCTTCCCTAATAAATTGTCAGCCAGCTTCTTCCTTACTCTGTATGTCTATTCCATCCCAACAACCTAATTATTGCAAGGAGTTCATTTCTTACCCAATTTCTTATGCCTTTTACTGTGTTTTACTGATCACAAATCCTCTAATAGTTTGTCCAAATTACTTTTGCATTCTCCAAATGTCTGGCAGTTTCAAAATTCACGTATAACTCAGGACTGAGCTGTGAGATATTTAGGATCATCAGCTTGTACCAGAACCGTTTCTGGAAAAGTTTTCCCACCTTTGACATACTTTCCTCTTTAATGAGACAATGACAGTTTTGGCAGTGACAATTCTCCAGTACTCAAGGATGACAGCATTTTCCAATAAATTTGCTAGTTCCTCAACACATTACATCCAAAGCAGAGTCTTTGGGATGTACCAACATTTCTCCAGCATATCTGATTCTAGAGTAGTTTTCAGGACACACACTGGAAAACTTTGAACCATGTTATGGAAGTCAAGGGACTATCTTCTCTTCTACAGTGTCTCTCTTGAGCAATCTGGTTCAGGGAAACATTTGAAACTGACTTCTAGTAGGCAGATGGGACAAGTTGTCTGTAGCACCTTACTTATTCCAGGGAGTAGATGTGACTATATATGCTACTACTTCTCCCATTTGTAGGCAACCTTCCCTTCTGAACTCCTCTTTATTAAGGTTCACAATGACTTAGACCATCATTGATATTAGATCTTTAATTTATACATTAAATATAAATCTTCACATTGATATAACCTACATATTTTTTCTTTCAGAGCAGCTTCCCATCTGCAGAGACCTGCATCTGGGACCAGAGCGGCCCAGAAAAAAACCCACTATGGGGTTTTAAAATTGGATCGGCCAAGAAACAGGAAACCTTAATTCTGAAGTGGTTAAATCTCTCATGCCACTGCAGTTGGTGCTTTCTTACCCAGTTTATAAAGTGAGTCTGCAATATTGGCAAACCCACAAATGAGGTCTTCGTAGTAAATTCAGAGTCCCACAAAACTCTGCACATCTGTGACTGCCTGGGAAATCGCCCAGTCCTGTGCACAGCCATATTTTTCCTGTTGCTAGAGAAAACTCTCTCTTGCCAGGTTGCGTGTCCATGAGAAGGAGCCCTTTTCAGAGCAACTCTCATTTCAGGAAGCTCAAGTTCAGTGGTAGCCTTGATCTGATCCCAGGCTAGTTGTAAATGCAGCCTTTCTTACCAGCAGTCTCTGAGTGTGCCCTGAGCCATCTCGGCAGAGCAGACAGGCTGAGAGGGACCTATTTTGCAGTGACTGCTTCCAAGATCCCTCAGTGTCAGCCAGAAGCCGGCACTTTCAAGTGCTGCTTACTGACGCAGTAGAAATGCTGTCTCCTGCCCTTCACCCCTGCTCTTTGCTTCCACTGCCACTTGCCAACTCTTCTTAAAACTAAGTATGGAAAGCAGACTGCAATATCCAAGGTGTTATTCTCTCACGGCAGTGGCCACAGCTACAATGGTGTTACTTCTTTTAGCGCGTTCTACTTTGTCCCAGGGCACGCAGTACCACCTCCCCTCACCAGACCTGTGGATGACGTCCAAGTTACTGCTGAAGGCACCTTTAGGTCTTCAGTGGTCTGTACAATGCCTTCTCCCCAGACAGTGTGGGGCAGTTTAATGGGTCATTGCCTCTAAAGATGAGCCTTGAGTCTTCATTATGAAGTAGAACAAATGACTTCAGGACACAGAGGAGCTATCCTTGATCCCTTACCAGAGGCAGAGCGTCACAGTTTTTTCATTAACCAGAGTCATTAAAAAGACATCTGACCCAGCACTCATGCTCTCTCTGTTTGCTGCCCATAACTCACAACTGCACAATCACCATATGTTCTGGCTCTGTTGGTGTTAGCAAGAATTTTGGCTCAACAAAGGACTGCAACAATTATTAGCCTCCAAATCTGCACCGCCTGCAGCCTGGGGGAGTTTCCTTCATATAACATTTAGCCAGCTTCTCTCTGGCCCAAACAGCCCACCCCACAACTGTTGCTGCCAAGTGGTGTTCTCTGACACGAGATGAGTTTGTGAGCACTTCAGGGGCTCTGTGACAGAGCCAGTCTGGGAACATCACAGCATTAGCTTCAAACCTGCACTTCTGCTCCAAAGCAACCTGCCTATGCAGGCACTACCCCTGATGCACAGCAGCATTCACTGCCAGGGTTTCCCCGATCTCAAGATGCATCTTGGATAATCCTCAGCTTTTTTTTACTATCTCTGATCCTTCTACTTCCTTGTATTTTCAGGTCAATAAGCTGCACCTTTTCCCCTTCAAAGCTGGGCAAGGGCTTTCACTGCGTACCACCAGTTACTCCATTTTGGCCACACTCCAGGCTGTAGTTATTGTGGTATTTCTCTACCTGCTCCCCTCAAAAGAGCAGTTAACAGGGCTTAGCAAACATTTTCCCCTTCGCACAAACCACCTTTATCCTTCCTTCTAATCACTCAGAAGTGCCACAAGGAGGATCCCCATCCCATGTGCAGACTCTTGCCCATACTCCTGGTGTCTGCAGCACTGATCTCTCTCTCTGCCCCGCAGCAATGTCCGCTTTCAGCACACAGCTGCAGCTGAGCCCCGTGACAAATTCCAGCACCTTTCAGAATGGCTCTGGCCTCCTTTTGCTGGTCTTTGCAGGCCAGGCCAAGTCCAGCTGAGTCCCTCTAAACTGGTCTATTGCCAAAGCATCTTGGCAGACTTTAATGGAGGTGTGCCAGGAGGGAAGGATCCTCAGGTTCTTCCTAGCTTGGGTAGATTCTCCCCTTCTCTTCTCTAAGACCCCAGTGAGCCCATCTACTGGGATGGTTTCTGGCTTTGGAATGTGTACCCCAGTTTGGAAACTAAGCTTTTTTCTTTTTTTTTTTCCTGCAGGTAATGTTTCAGACCTATTTGGTTCCTGGGAAACACTGTTGCTGTCCATCTTCTCTGACACAAGGGTTCTGGGCATGCCTTCTCAGATCATTCACTGCAATTTTTGAGCCAGTTTCTTATGTATTGGTACACTTTGACTTCTTTCTTTCCTGTTTCTGCAGTTGTGACAGTGTTATAAAGCTAGGCAGTAGAAGTCCTCTGACAAACTTAATTCCACATCAGGTTTCCGACTTTTGCAACTTTTTGATTTCCTTGTGCTGTTGGTATTTTTAGCTTTTTTAATCCTCACTGCTGTCCTGCTCAGTTAGTAACCTCCAAGTTTGCCAAAGATTCCTTGGCCTCCTCTGTCCCCGGAAAAGCTGCTGGTCCTCAGCCATCTGGTTACTGGTTCCTTATTCATTTATTTTGAACTTGTTCCAGCTTCTGCTGCCCCTAAAAAAATTTACCTCCAGTCTCAGGCCATCTCCTAAGCCTTTCAGCAAAGCCTTCAGATGTTGCTTTAATCCCTTCTGCAAGGTCTCATGCTCTTTTCTTGGGTCTTTAGACCTTATTTTAGTCACTTGTGATAGCCTCCATTTCTGCAGGTTTTGTTCATAGAATTCCACAGGAAGTCTCAGTGCATGGCAGAGCACAGCATTCCTGTTTTCCTTTCTCTACTGGAAACAGCTCATTTGATATAAAGTGGAATTGCATTTGCCTACTTGGCACCTCTGTAACTTTGGAGTCTCATGTCAGAGTGTGGTGAGTAAGAGAAGGAGGTACTTTTTTCCTCCTTTTTGCATTTCTATGTAATGAACTCCTGGCTTCAAGCAGAAATGCTTCTGATGCACCTTTAAAAAGCATTTTGCACAATTACAAACCATTTCCATTTTATTTATACAGGCCAACATCTGTTCCTGAATAGCCCCGTCCTACTCTTTGTAGCTGATACTGCTCTATTTTGCATCCATCCATCCATCTATTTATTAAAAATATAAATCATCTTGAGATATTCCAGGAGTGAAATTCCCTTCCAGCATAGCTCCTTTTCCACCTCATAGCTCTGCAGTGGTCCTTCATTCCTCCCACAAGTTGTTATATTCAGGAGTCCCTTGACAAGAAAATGCTTCTGCTTTAGTTGAAGCACTCAGTTTCAAGAATGAGCCTAACTCAGATGAATTCTCCAGATCCTTTTTATACTCCAAGGAGGGGAGTAGGCATGTTCAGGGCACAGTTCATCTTATCTTGACATGGGAGGCTGAAACACAAAATAGTGAGATTTACAAGTGGTCCCCTGCCCACTGTGAATAGAAAAAGACACTCAGGACACAAAAACAGGAGCAGATGACTATAATTAACTGGGATTGTCTACCTTCTAGATACTCAGACTTTCCCCGAAATACCTTCCGTGATGCTTTTAAAGATGGCAGGGGGTGAAACTGCACAAGCAGCCAAAACCAGGCTCTAGAGAACTTCCATCAGTTTTGACTGGTCTTCTGTTGACTTGTCTCCTGTAACTGGTTCCATCCTGTGCCAATTTAAGAAATTTGAGTTAAAAAACCTCAAAGCCAGTGACTTCTCTGACACTTTTAAGTGCTGCTATATAGAATATAGTTAAAAAGCAGTGTGTGTGCATCTTTTACCAGCCTTCTCAAAGCTGTATTAACTGAAATCACTGTAAAATTGTGTTTGCAGTGACTTTTGTTTGTTTTGCTCACAGTCACAGCTGCCAAGAGGAAAAAAAATCACATGAAAAATGCAGTAAAATTCCATACCAAATATACAAATGTGGTCTGCAACTCCAGGACCATCAGCTGAGAAAAAATCATCTCTAAGTAATCATAATCTCTTGCTTGGTATGTTTCTTATAGCTGTAGGTTCAATAAGCTTCTCCTACACTTGAGATTTGATCCTGCTCATACACCTTCATTAGTAGTGCACTGATTACCAGGGGTTTTGTACAAATGCTGTTCCATAGTGCCATAAAATTCATTGCAGGAATGTCAAAGTTAACACTGACATGAGCACTCCATAGGGAAGATGTAGTGGCATGAAAACATGTCTATGCAACAGAGACCCTGTGTTGCCCTACCCAGAATGATTTCCAAAGCCTCCCAGGGATGCCACCTTAAATTTAGGAACCTGCCTCTAGTTGGAGTCCAAGGCTCTCAAAGCTACAGGACTGGTACTAGAAGACAAAAGGAAGTAGGAAAACATATAAAAATCCAGTGTAACTCTCGAACAACCTCTGCCACTCCGTAACAAAAGAATAATAAATAGTGTGTGGCCCTCTTACAGCACTTTATCTGGAGATCTCAGTGGTTACACAATGGGTATGTTAGTTTGTTTCTTAGCCTAAACCAGAAAAATGTCCAAAACTCAGCTGCAGGAACACAGTGCCTGTCCAGTTTAAATCACAAGTCTCTGGGAGCCCTTCAACACATGGAGAAAGCCTTGCTCATGGAATATACCTTGTTCCATCTCCATGGCATGGTTTAGTTCCAGCTGGCAACCAGTACCAGGCAGCCACTCACACACACACCTACCCCAGTGGTGTGGGGAGGAGAATAGGAAAAAAAGATAAAACCCATGAGTTGAGATAAGAACAGTTTACTATTGAAAATAAAATAATAATAACAATAATAGTAATAATTGAAACAATAGTAGTAATGAAAAGGAAGACAACAAAAAGAGAGAGATAAACCCTGAGAGGCACATTATACTCAGCACAATTGTTCACTGTGCACTGACCAATGCCCAGCCTGTCCCCGAAGCACAGTCAGCCCCTCCCAGATTACTCCCCCAGCTTATATACTGAGCATGATGTTTTATGGCATGGAATATCCCTTTGGCTAGTTTGGGTCAGCTGTCCTGGCTACGCTCCCTCCTGCCTTCTTCTGCACCTCCTTGCTGGCAGAACACGAGAAACTGGAAAGTCCTTGTTTTTTGGTAAGCACTATGTAGCAACAACTAAAACATCAGTGTGATACCAACATTGCTCTCAGGCTGAATCCAAACCACAGCACTGTACACGATACTTCGAAGAAAACAAACTCTGTCCCAGCTCAAACCAGGACTCCCTTCAGGCACAGGAAGCATGAAGAAAACCTGAGGGTCACAGGGAGCATACCAGAAGCAGCACAGCATTTCTTTGCTACTGTTTCTGTGCTGATACTTATGATACTTGTGATACTAATGATACTATTATACTTATCTTCTGCATTCTAAAAACACAAACTTGAATTATTTTATAAAAGAGCTTGAATTATAGTACAGATATATTGTATATACATATAAATAATACATTGTATAGAAATATATAAGCAATGAGGCAGATGTGTGCCCTGTAAATATAAAAACTTGCTTTTTCTTGGTATTTTACATGCAAATTCTTTTTGGTAGAGAAATTCATGCTAACATGAAGAAGATTTTTACCAGAATTTGAGGTGCAAGAACAAGTGCAAGATTTTTTCAATAGCATGTTGGTCTTTAACAGCCCAGAATTGTGCTTAATTTATCCTGAACACCAGTCAGTTATAGTATTATTCTTTAATATAATTAATAATATTTAATATAATTGTTTTATTTTTAAAATCTTTCTAAGACATCATGTGCCACATGCTACACAGGATATAGACCTCTAGTTATCCAAACAGCTCTTGGTTCCTCATGTTTAAAACCCTCAAAGCAATGGCTCCAGGCAACAGTTTCCAGCACATTAGAGCTAGGACAGCACTGTTTAAATGTAAACATCCTAGACTGCATTAGTCCTTGTCTTCGCCTTCCTCCCCTGGAAAGCGATGGCTTCCCATGTCCAAACAAAACACTTCTTCAATGCTAGGTCACTTTCTTGGTCTCAACACTGAACAGGTTGGACTCGCTGCAGCCACTATCCTTGACACAGCTTCCTTCAACGTGTAGGGAAAGTTGTCACAACTAAACCAGTAAAAATTCCAGCTAGCCAGTTCTCCCAGCAGGTTAAAAAACATACATGTTAAAATTCCAGGACTGTCCAACATTTCACTTGAATTTCTCCATAGCAACACCAATTTGGTACTGTAGTTGCAAAAAACAGTATAAAAAATTCCAAGATCTACAAAAAAAGGCCCTTCAACTTTAAAGTGAACGTATTCTTGGAGAAGTGAAGGGTCTGTTGTGCAGATGGCTGTTTGCTCTCATCGCTGGGAGCAGACACTCTTCAGTGAGGAGGAGAGGGGAGTCAGATAGCGTATTACCATGCAAAAGCAGCGAGCTCTGCCTATGATGACTGCAATATTAACTCCCAGGGCTTCCTGCGGCTGAGAGGCAGCAGCGGCAGCGGCAGCAGCGATTTTCATTTGCCCCCTGCCCCCCACCCCCAAGCTTCCAGGTTCAATAAAGATTACATCATGGAATAAGTATGCCATGTAAGCCTGAGAATCAAAGCCGTCACAATTGGCGGCTGTTTAACTGTAATGTCGCTGAAACACACACTCCCCCTATGTGCACACACTCTCCCCCGCACCCCTCCCGGCCCATCCCGAACCCTCCGCGGCTCCTACGATTAAGGGCAGTGTTATTGGGGAGAGGAAAATCTGATCAAAACTGTCGACGGCAAACTGACAATTTTCTATGGATTCAATAAAGGCCACCTTAACGATTTCCCTAATTAATGGATGACATCTTTGGCTGGAGGAGAGGCGCTGTATTCTACTCTGCCTTAGTCTTTGTTAACCTTCTAATTAACTTTCGTAGGTCACCCAGGTCTCCCAAACCTAAAAGTGAAGAGAGCCATTGTGCTAGAAGCAGTAAACTTACTTTTTCTGCCTGGGTACTTAAAAGAGAGAACGACTATAGGCAGGGAAAAATAACTCCATTTAAACTCTTTGTGACTGTGCAGAATGCATAGGTCCCTGCCTTAGAAAATAATTGAAACACCTTTTATACCAATATTTGCATGCATAATACAACAAATTAGCAAATATACATCTAAATTCAACTGCAGTTCCAAATTGATTAGAGATTTGGAGGGGGTTTTTGGTTGTTGGTTTTTTTTTTGTTGTTGTTTTTTTTTTTTTTTTTTGTTTTGGTTTTGGTTTTGTTGGGTTTTTTGGTTGCTTTGTTTTGTTTTGGTTTGGGATTTTTTGTGGTTTTTTTGTGGTTTTTTTGTTTTGTTTTGTTTTTGTTTTGGTTTTTTGTTTTTTTTTTTGTTTTTTTTTTTTTGTAATGAGAACTTCAATGGGTCAATCCTTCCTTCAAAAGGAATTGGTTTTCTTGAGCAAATTGCAACTGCGACAGCCACCAGCTTTTACACGGCATGATCTCCAGCAAAGAGCCTGGGCTAATAGTACACACACACACATTCTAACACTATAATATTAGGCCAGATTAATCCCTCTGGTAAGACCATTGAAGTCAATGGAATTGTATCAGAGATGAATTTGGTTCACTGCCTTTTGTGGAATCTAATATGAATTGACCATTGAGCTGGAGGCATCAAAGATGATAAATGCAGCCTTCTTTCAAACAGTCTGATGCAACCCAAAAAAAGGGCAGGCAGAAGGCATTTAGGATGGGTGGCCTTTTTTTCTGTCTACAGCTTTCTCAGGGAAATTCTGCCCTCATTCACGCCCATTGACTGAAGTCAATTAAATTATTTTAATAAATTGTAATTAAAATTCACAGTGTACAATGAAAGATTGAAACTTCATAGCATAACTTGACTAATAAACCTGAAGTTAATTGCTTCTTGAAAGTAAAGATTTAGAGTGCTTCTTTGGCTTACAGAAGAGACATGAAATTAATTGTTCCGAGTTTTTTCTACTCAGCAGAGAACAACAGAGAGGAGTAGAAGAGAGTAATAATTGTTCCCCAATATAAACATACAAATGTACGTCCCTGCACAAATATCTGACTATGCAACCAATATTCTTGGACAGAATGAACTGAGCTTAACATTTACATTGAAAAAAAGCCTGAAACAGTATGGTTTGGAGAATTTTAATGATCAACTGAAGAAGAAGCCTGATATAGTAATTAAAACAGGCCTGAAAATCAGGCTATCTCCAGATTTATCCTTCACTACCATTGGTTCACAGTGGAATATGCCAGCTTTGAGCTTGATGCAGTTTCTCCCTCTTTAGAGAAGTTGTGTGCCAGTGAAGTAGCATTAAAAAAAATCCAAAAGGCCTTGAACTAATCAGGTGTGAAAGCTGCGGTCATGCAAAATGCAACATGCCTCACCAAGAGTCCGAGTTCTTGAAATTCTTATTTTGATGGTTTGATTCTGCCACCATGTACATATTTTCTAGTAGAATAATTGGCAAGTACATTGACATCTACAGCTCTTTACTCTCCAAAGAAGTGGCGCAAAGTATATTAATGATCCTCCCAAGGGTTCTTGATTGCTCTAGAAAAGTCTTGGCTGTGGATAAGCAAGACCCAAATCTCTGAGGGGATTTGAATCATGCCACCTATCAAAAATATCCTCAGTTGGACATATCTTGTATGTTTCTGCCTGCAATGTCCTGAAGGATGTTTGGCATCATGTGGGACTGACTGATGGGGAAAACCAATCAAGTTACAGGTATAGGATCAATATACAGAAAATAAGGAATTCACCCTCCCTCCCTCTGGAAGTCTCATCTCTGGACAGCTGGAGGACTAATGAAGACCCAGGGCTCTACCTTGCCCCCACTGAACACCACCAGGCAACGATTTTCGTGGTCATTCAGAGGAGAGACAAGCGATCCCACATGAGTGGTTATGTATTGCCCTTTATAGCTTATGAAAACTTCCAGGATCCCCAGCATCAGGCTCTCCCTCAGAAGTAGTACTGGTACTAAACCCAGGGGTCTTCAGAGAAGGGGATCACTGTTAAATTCTCAGGAAACCTGGGCTCCTTCTCAGATACCAAGACAAACCTCCCATGTGACATGGAGCCAGGTGGATTCATCTCACCTGACCTTTAATATCCATGTGATGTTTTCTGCACCTGAGCCTTGTAAGACTGAATGCCTTGAGAGTCAGTGGAAGGTAAGACATCATACAACTACTAACCAAGAAGTTCTTGGTTTGGATGTCTGGTACAGCAAGAATGGACTGTGCTCCAGGAGAGTTTTCCCACAATTCACTATGAAAAATCCACATACAAAACTAGAATATTTGCAGCTAGTAACGCAAATGCCTGTCTGAGGGCAGATGGATCCCACCTTCAGTCCTGCTACACCTTGATTTCCCATTTGTAAGGAGATGATGATTTTTCCATTCTTCCACTTTCTGCCATTTTTTTCCTCCTAAATGGTAAGGCCCTCAGTGACTTGTCTAGAATTCACCTGACAGGAAAGTGGACAGTTACTTTTAGGGCATCTATTAAACTGGTATTTTTATGAAGTAATTAATTTAATCCAAATTCAAAACCTAAAACAGATCTGAGAAGCTCATCACAATACATATTTTTTTTCTCAGCAAAAAGGGGGTGAACATAACCAAGTCTGCAATTTGGATTTTTAAAATCTAGTAAAATTAATCTCTGTTTGTTTATACAGTACCAGTCACAACAGAGGGCTCTGATAAAAATAGTTTCGATTTCTTGTAAAACTCATTTAACTGTTTTTTGCATCTTAAGTAATCCAATGGCTAATTAATTGTGAAAACCTAGTTAATACTCAGTAGAATAAAATGTAAAACATTTTTCTGAGTGTCATAGTTTAACCCCAGTTGGCAACCGCACAGCTGCTTTCACACACACCTCCCACCAGTGGGGTTGGGCAGCAGAACCAGAAAGAAGTTAAAACCCATGGGTTGAGGTAAGAGCAGTTTAATGATTGAAATAAAATATAATAATAACACTATGATAATAATTGTAAAGAAAAGGGAGACAATGAAGAGAGAAAAAGCTAAAACCCAAGAAAGACGAGTGATGTACAATACAATTGTTTACTCCTGTTGACTGAATCCCAGCCTATTCTGGAACTACTACCAGCCCCTCCCAGACAATTCCTCCCCGTTTGTATACTGAGCATGACGTTCTATAACATGGAATATCCCTTTGGCTGGTCCAAGTCCCCTGTCCTGGCTGTGCTCCCTCCTGGCTTCTAGTGCATCTCCTCTTGGCAGAGCATGAGAAACTGAAAAGTCCTTGACTTTGGGTAAACACTACTTAGCAACAACTAAAACATCAATGTGTTATCAACATTATTCTCAATCTGAATCCAAAACACAGCACTGTACCAGCTACTAGGAAGAAAATTAACTCTGTAACAGCCAAAACCAGGGCACTCAGTAATGAACATAACAATTTAAAACTTGCTATTTCAAACTAAATGAATGATCAGTAGAAATTTTTCACAGCAGGTAGGACACTCATTATTTATCTTCTTGACACAACATACTGGATTGTGTGTACCCAGAACTGGAATTACCTGTCTGACTCTGACATCAAAGTAATTTTTCACAGTTTGTGAAAGATGCCTCCTTGCAGTTCATTTTCCAGAGGAAATCAATTATTTTTACCACATAGTGTAGATCCTGGTAGTGTGCAGTTAAATTAAATTATGCTCAGGTGTCATCTAGAAATAACAATGTCATACAAATAACCATAAAAAGGATTTGTGGACAGAGAGTGCAAACCAGGGCACCTAAAATGCATTTCATTTTCTTGTCACAACAGAAACATGATCGTTTTTAGGTCAAACTGGTGTGAGGTCCAACCCAGCTCATTGAATGCACTGCCTTGGCAAGACTGGAGTTGGACCTGAGATACTGAAAATGTTCCAACTCCAGTACTATTACCTGAACTAGAAATTCCACCTTGCCCCCTTCTCAGCCCTGAGGGGTGTGATGAGCTGGCTTCCCAGCCCAGGAGGCCTGTATGGGCTTTCTCCATCCTCTGAACTTTTCTGTGGGTGAGAAGCCCATGGACTCAGCAGAAAGAGAGATGTCAGTCTTTGTCCTTTGCAACTTTAGAGTGAGCTCAGCTCTCAAATGTGACCTTACACAAAGCACAGCAAGGCTGTACATTTGCTGCTTCTTGGTGGTTTTCATACCAAATATGTTTCATTTGCAGGGAGAATATAGTGTTTCTTTCCTTGCTTATATTGCCAATATTTAGAACTCCAGTTTCAGCTGCCAGCTCAGCAGAGTCACTGACCTCACTGCAAAGCCATTTCCGCCTTTTACACCTTGTGCATTGTCCAGTTACTTTTTGGCTACTCTGATTGTCTTTTTTCCCCTCCTTTTTGTCACTCCTGGTGATAGTTAGCCCCAGCTCTTCTCTTAGCTTCCATTGTTGCCCTTCCCCATGCACTAACTGCTAACTCTTCCAGCCTCTAAACTGCCCTATTTCATCCAGGCATGTGGTCTGGTGAATTTCTCTAGACCCTTGTGTTCATCCTCTGCATCTTTGCATTTATGCTTGGAAAAAAATCCTTTCTTCACCCACTCCCTGCTAGGGTCCCTTCAGCCTCCCCCATTGCTACTCATTCTTTCATTAGCACTTTCTTTCTCCAGACTCACCAGCAGACTCTTTCTATGGATCACCCTCTTCATCTGTTTTCAAAAAAGCCTCTGAAGTCTCTGCAAAAACAACCCTCCTCTACATACCATTATGCCTTTCTCATCTCCTTACCTCTTATCCTTACAAATGACCAGTTTACTCCCATTCTCTTGAACTCACCTCTCTGACACTCAGCAGTCTGGTTTCCAGCCACTTCACTGTGCAGGAATTGCTCTCTCTAAAATCACTAATGATGTCCTTCTAGTCAATTCTTACCACCTCTTCTCCAGTCCCTTTCCCTTTGATTTTTCCAACACCTTTGACGTATCAGACCATTCCTTCCCTTGGAGTTCCCCACAACTCAGCTGCTGTGCTGAAAATTGCCTCCTTTCATTTAAGAGCTTGGTAGCTGACAGCCAGAATAGGGGCACAATGAAAACGATAATTCTTTGTATTGTCTTCTGCACACTAATGAAGCTCTTCTTAGGAAACCATGAAATTTTTAAGGGCATACCCAATAGTAGGGAAAACTCCAGCACAGGATCTCTTTGCTTCCTATAGACCTCTATGCCAGACTTAATGTATAACAAAGGAAATTTCATTTTCATATCTTTGGAGTTTCCTTGATGGAGTTTTGCAAGGAGGAAGAAAAAGGAGAATAAATTAAGCTAATCACGTTTCTACAGATCTATTGATTCCCGTTTCTTTCTGTTCGCTGATAAAATCAGAGATGGATTAATTCAAAACTATATACAGATATATAAAACAGACAAAAAGAGGATCAGCCTGGGAAGATAGTTGAGTCTTTCCAGTGTCAGGTTAGCCAAAAGTCAAAGAACATCCAGAGGGCAAAAGCAAATGCAGTGGAGTAGCGAAGGTCACAGTCAAAGGTTCAGGGGAGGGGGGTGTGTGGTGTGGTGTTAAATCCTCCAGCTCAGTAGTGAAGCCAGAGGCTCTTTTCAAGTTAAGCTATACTTGCAGAGCTATATGGATAATGTGAACAGATGTTCCTACTGTTTGGCTCTTGCTGTACCCATTTTTACAAAGATAGCTCTACGTAAAACATAAATGGAATGTAACCTGTAATCACCTTATGTGGACCTTAAAATACCAAAAGTTCATGAGCAAAGTGCACACAGATATAATGCACAAGAATTATCATTTTATCAGATAAAAATGCTGCACTCTTGTACTCTTCTACACTAACTTCAAGCTGTTTTTCTCCTTATAGTCTGCAGCAAAACTGTGGAAGATAAATCACACCATGTTTTCCATTCGAGTAAGGATAAGTTGCAGAAAACAGTGTTTAAAAAACCAAGGGAATTAACTTTAACTGTTGGATGCCCTACTCCCTCCCCTGTGTGTCAAAACAATTTGTGAGAGTTAGATCAAAGGATCCACTCTGCAGAAAAAGGAGAAATAGAATCCAGTGTGAAACATCCCCCTGCAAAGACAGAATGTATGCAAATAAATTGCAGGTAACCTGGAGATCTGATACTATACCACCTCCAGGAGGAGAGGGTCAGCAGTTACATCTGATAATAGCCTCGCTCTTTTATTGGGTATCACTATTTTCTAAAAGAAAAGTTAAATATTGATTAAGTGATACCTTAAATACCTACCACAAGATTATCAAAGCAATTACAGGGATTAACTCCCCAAAATGCTCCAGTATAACCTCAGCTGCAGAAACTGTGCCAACTTGGTAATGGCTATTAACATCTGTATGCACAAGAGTAATCCCCTAGTTTTCTTTCTACTTTCCCCTCTCTTTCTCTGATTGCTCCTATATATATTGTATTTTTTCTGAGTGCATGCAATATACCTCCTGGGAAACTCATCCTACATTTCCTTGTTTGACCTGCTTAGAGTCAGAGGAAGTCAAAGGTTATTCAAGAAAGACACGAGACACTTATTTGTGTTGCTCACTCCCACATGAGAAAACCTTCCCTGATGGAAAAAGCCAGGAGACACTGCTGGTGATGAAATCCCACATGGATATGCTGACCTTGACCATGTCGACTCAGTTTCATTCCCTGACAGGACTATCTGCCTAAGGACTGAATGTCCTGCAGACACCTTTCAGAACAGCATCAGATGGCTGAAGAAGTTTAAACCCCCAAAGAAGAGCCCCTGCTTGGTTCCCAGCACAGTTGCATAGTTCAGGGTCCTTGGTAGCTTTCTATTCCCGGAGCCCACTCTCATGCTCACACCGATGAGAACATCTCCCTTTTGCTTCCATTTTCCCCACTTCACTCTTCTCTTAGTGGGAGAAGCAACTTTAAAGCATGGGAGAGACAGACAGAGAGAGCATGACGCCCTATAATCCAACAAGTCAACTTCCCGAGCTCAAACATGAACTGATTTTTTTTTCTTCCCTCGCCTTATAAAAAAGAAATTGACTTTTGTTTGGAGTTTGTGAAAAGTGGGACTCGGGGCCCAGTCAATGGGGCTCCCCGCGGCGCGGGCTGAGTGGAGCCATCTCGAACCAGTCAGCCGCGGCACCAATTAATCCGCTCTTTGTCACAGCCCCGGCCTCAGCAGCAGCGGCAGCAGTAGCAGCAACACATTTGGCCATTGTTCAGACCTTCATGCAACGGGATTTACCCTTTCAAAGAGGCAGTTTTGTCCCAAAGAGTTCGAGCGGAAGTTTCTCACTGACAATTTGCCCCAAATAGATAGATTTGTCAGCAGCAACCTTTAAAAGCAAAAAGCCATGGAGGAAAAAGGGGAGAAAAAGAAGTGTGGGGGGAAGAGCAAGTGCATCCTTGTCCGTCTGTCTGTCTGGAAGCCTGTCCTGAGCAGGTGGGGTGGGTGCCAGGCCTGAGGTACAGAAGGACGAAATGGCATTGATGGGGGCTCTTGTTCATCTCAAGGCAGATGTAGCAAGGGAGCTAACAAGCTCCCAGGCTGTTGTATAGCAGCTCTGACTTCTGAAAGCCTTTCAGGGAACTTCTTTTACATGGCATTGTCATGCCTGTTACACAGCAATGTGCTAGGCTGGCCAGGGTTTCTCAGCCTCAAATACTCCAGCAGCAGCTCAACCTTGAGAGGAGCAGGCTTCATTCTCTATGGTCTTACCACCAAAAACTGCATTTAAGCCAATGCAAGAATTATTTTGCAAAGAGGCTTGTGTACCTTTTCCTATGCACAGTGCAGTGGGGGTCATATTCTAGGCAGGAAAAGGGGAAACAAACACATGTGTGTTTCCCACACTGATGCTGCTGCGCTCCTTGTGGGTAAGCCCTTCGTAGGTCAAGGTCTGTTTGCACGGACAGAGTCAAACCTGCTCTGTTGCAAACTGCAGCTATTCACAGGCACTGCTCTTGCTCCCGCCCTCAGAGCATAGCCCTGCCCAATATCCCTGGCTTATGCATGGAACCTCCTCTTCCCCACAAAACTTCCAAAACCAGAACAGGAAAGTGTGCAGGAAACTCTCCACAGCGTGGATTCCAGCAGATCCACATCCATATACAGACAGACTCTTCCAGCCTTGCTCTCACAATGGAGACCAGCAACTGGGATGTTCCAAATCTCTCTAATAGCATAAATTTTGGAACAAAATGGAAAAATATGCCTACACTCACCTGTGACTCCACCTTCTATTACACCCGCTGGGCAGGTGGGGAGATGAGGGGCTAGCACATTCCTGTGAGCACCATGGTGTAATAGAGCCCTGTTTTTCCCTAGGAAGGGTTAGGAAAGGTTGTTCAACCTGACATGGATTGCCTTTTGCATATGAAAAACCATCATCTAATCACCTACATAGAAAGTATAGCCTGCTCTTCCCCAGAGGCCTTTGCATGGCAAAGGAGCCAAATTCATGGGAGAACAAGTGGTTCTGCTGCAGTCTTAGTGCTTATCTGCTGTCACTCAGGCAGTCTGGCTGCCCAAACTAAGCTGAAGAAATTCAGTTTGCTCATGTAGATCTGCTACAACCATCTGACCAAAAGGAGGGCATGAGAAATGGATGCAAGGCAGCTACGTAGCCCTAAAACTTTGAAACAAACTCTGGAAACTCCATCGCTGGGTGACAGGCGGTCCAACACTTCTGTCACAGTATTTTGTCTCGCTGTATCTAAAATGGAGTTTATCTACGTTACTCAAAGAACCTCATTGTCTGAGTATAGCCCAGCCCACTGTTGTTTATTTGATGGCATTCCCAAGGCATTTCCTGAAAGACAGAGATATGAAGACTGAGTTTAAACTGACATCAAAAATATCACCAGCCTGCTTTTTACCCACCAAGCTCCCCTAAGCCTGCTTACATCTGCTTTTGGAAAGGGAAAAAGGCACAAGTGGCTGCAACCTAATTGTAACTCAACCTGAAGCAGGGTTTCACTATTAGGTTAGGTCTGTTCCAAGTGATTTGTTTTCCAAGAGAACTAGAATGCTTTGAGTTAAAACTGAAACTGACTTAAAAGTCTGAGTTAAAACAGAAACATTGGGCTCCACACCTCAAGATACATCCACACCAATGGGTGTCATGTTCTAGGTTCTCACGACAGGGGACAAAGAGTTGCAGAGCAGCAGCATCCTCAGTCCCAGAAGGCAGATGTAGGAGCTAAGACCTTCCCCATTTGCAGAAGAATTTTAAGAGACCATAAGGGCAGGTGAGTAAGGATGGACACAGCTTGCAATGGTACAGTGCACTGAGATGAGCTGAAAGTCAAGCAGTACAATGGCAAATACATGCAAACACGGCTTTCTCCATATGGCATCTCTCCAGTGGAGGCCTCACTCCCTAAACTGTCATGGAAATGCATATGTAAATTACCATTTGTTCTTTCCTGGCATGGGAGGAACATTGATACCAGGGACAATGTTATTCCTGAGGAAGCTTAGCTGTCTCACCTTTTATTCCCTTAGCATGATTGGCCCTGGTTATCAATCAAATTTACGGGATTCCCGAGACCAAAAACTCTTCTTCCTTTAGTAATAATTTTGCTTGTGATTTTCAATAAAAGAAAAGAAACACTAGTGGATATGACAAAAAATATTCTACCAGCTACAATGTGCTTACCATGTGTATAATAAAAAGAAGAGAAGAAGATCACATTTCCTCTGTTTGTCTGTCAGGTTCTAAATCCCAGCAACCTCATGCCAGCAAAAGGGTTGTCTGGATTTTGGCAACATCAGCCAACACTGACTGCAATGACAATATATAGGAAATTTAAATAAGAATCAAACAAATGCTCCTGACAGTACAAAACTGGTTGATCAACCACAGAGTAGGTTTGTAACAACTTCCCATATGTATCTGCAGCAAAATTACAGTGTTTGGATCACTCTTGGGGTTTCCTAAGCATCAAGATTTACCATGGAGCATAATCTCTGCACTTTTGGTTGGAATAAAACCATTGTTGAGCAATAATCTGTACATTGGATTTTTACTGATTTTGCTAAGTGGTCTGCCACACAGCTTTGCTTACCAGTGTCAGCACTGTCGCAAAACAGAGTAATTATGAAAAGCAGTTAAGGTAAGCATTACTAGTTGTTATTAATCCACAAGCACCATTCCATGGTGGATTGGCATCCATGCCAAGTCTCAGAGTTTTTGATTCAGTGCTTCAGCACTTTGCGCTCTGTGCTGCAGCATGAAGAATGAAGTCACAAGGTAAAAACAGAGCCATGCTTCATAAAAAAGAGGGACACAGAGATAGTGGATCAGACCTCACCTGAGAGATATCATCTCCTATATACATGCACCTGTAATTCCCTGATATTTATGGTGATAAAATGTTTTTTTTTATAATTGCAGCAAAACTGTATCTGGCAAAATCATCTGAGGGCATGAGTAAAAATATCTGAAATCTCTTTTAAGAGCACTTAGAGCTCAGAATCCGTGGGTTGGTAGCATCTGAGTGCCCCACACTGAAGAAAGCACTCCATGCACCAGGGTTTCTAAACCACCAAAATATATCACAAGTTCAAGGATATGCATTGAATTTTAATGGTGAAATCTTAGTTGAGGACTGACAGGACTCTTCCAGTCAGATAGGCTGCCTAAAACTTTGATTGTTCATGTCACATTTTCAGCTCTTGTGCACCCCAGCAATCCTGACGAAGTTGGTTAAAATACTACTTATTTCATATTTACGAGGGAAGACTGCAGGATCAGAATTAATTCAATTTACAGAGGAACATGGCAGACTTCTGCTTTCCCTTTTCTTAGAGGAAAAAGTGCTAGATTTTGTTACACAGGCTCAAGCCACTGGTTTTGCAAGCTCACCATCTTGCTCTCATCAATATCTAAAATCTCAAAAGGCAGAAAACCCCAACCAACCTCATAATACATTTAGCTAATTGCAGAGTGATGCATATTGTGCTCTCCTCTGCTTGGACTTGCCACTAATTCCTCTGCCTTGTAAAGATACTTCTGTGACCTATATTTTATGAAGCAAGAGATAAAGCAAGCCTGTCTATAATTTTCTTAGTCAATCATTAAACTGTACATATCTACTTAAAAATCTCTCTGCACCAACTGACTCAATAGTTTCAAGCAGCACTGAATATGATATGCTGATTCAATGCTGCATCTGGAAGTATTTATTGTTGTTTTTAAATTCATTTCCCAAAATAGATACCACAGATCTAGTCTCCAGCCAAAATCAAGAGATATAGATAAATTGAAATCAATGGAGCTGGGCCATTATATTGCCAGCCAGAAATACAGCCCTTCCCGAGAGCATTCTTTGCTGTCACTAACAGTATTTTTTGCAATTGCCTCAAAGGTCAGCTTGTTAATAGGCTTCCAGAGCAAAATTTGGGAGACCAGTGTACCACGAAAATTATTACATTGAAAGGAATATCAATCAGGGTCATAGCTGAGGCAAGTCTTTCCTATGCACACCCAAGTATTTAGGATACAGCCAGAGCTATTTGTTTGCTATACTGATAAAATTATTTTTAAATGTTACAGCATAGCTCCAAGATGTATTTATTCCTTGAGTCACAATTCTTTAGCTGACAAATTAAAACTGTTAAAGACCAATTTTATTTTAAGATTTCTTTTATTGGGTTTATAATATATTTATTTGCCCTCTGATTTGGACTTTTCACTTCTTTTTATACAGCTGTGTTTCTGCCAGCTTCAGTATTGATACTGTCTTTTGTGTTCATGTCAGGATAACTAAAATGAGGCCGTTTCTCTCTAAATTAGATTGCAGCTGTTGCTACATTATTGGCTTATTACGACACTTTGATTTATATCTAACTAGCAAACTAACAAATAAGTCAAGTTACTAACTAGAGCCCCTTTGTTAAGCGCTTGTCTGGCATTGTCTAGATGGGATCAGGTACCAATGTAGGCGTATAAGCCAAGCCTGACATATCCCTTTCAAAGGCATACGTGATTAATGGGGCATTTCATTGCTGCAAGTGAACTCAGGCTTGTTCCACCCCTGAATACAAGTATTGAGGAGAAGTGCCATGACTTACAGCGGTACTCTTTCCCCAGTTATCTCTCTTAGGTATAAATTTCCCTGCTATTCTGCACAATGCTGGTGTGCACTTATCAGATGCACATGTGGAAATTGAGCTGTATGGTCGCTGCTGCTCGCAGCCATTATCTTACTTAACCGAGCACGCACACGCACAAGGGAGAAACTCGCCACTTTTTCACTGGCATCGGCAGGGAACACGGGTCTTCCCCAGAGCTTTGCTGGATAAATTACCCCACATGGAGGATGCACTGGGATCTGTTCAAGCCCAAACCTGTCAGAGGTAGCTGGTACATTCACTGTGGGACACCTCAGCATGCAGAGATGGAACATATAGTGCCACCAGCTCAGGGAAAGTCATCCCCAGCTGCAGCCAGAAGGCAGTTTTGCTTTACAGAGGGTACCTGAGCACAAGGAAATCCATCTTGCACCAGGAGAGAGGGAGTGCTCACAGGACAAACTTCACCAGATCATCTATCTGTGCCTTGGATTTTCAAATTTTAGGGGAAAAGCTTCTTCTTAATTCACCTGGAGAAAATTCACAGCACCAAACTCGGATGTGTTTTTATTTTGTTATGGATTTTGTTAGTTAGCTGGGGCTCTCAGCATGATCCTGCAGCCTGGAAGGCACCTGGCCCCAGGGCACCCATGGTGGCTGCTGGGGCAGCTGCCACAAAGCATCCTCAGCCACCAGGATCAGCTATGTTAGGTGTGGGGGGGTTAGCCCCAGCCAGCATCTCAGCCCCACGCAGCCACTTGCCCACTCCCACACAGTGGAGCACAGGAGGGAATGGGAAGAGAAAAACTGAGAAAATTCATGGGCCGAGATAAAGACAGTTTAGTAGGTGAAGCAAAAGCCATGCACGTGAACAAAGAAAAACAAGGAATTCATTCACTGCTTCCCATGGGCAGGCAGGTGTTCAGCCATCCCCAGGAAAGCAGGGCCACATCACACATAACAGTGACTTGGGAAGGCAAATGCCATCACTCCAAACATCCTGCCCTTTCTCCTTCCTCCCCAGCTTTATATGATGCCATATGGTTTGGAATATCCCTTTAGTCTGTTGGGGTCAGCTGTCTTGGGTGTGTCACCTCCCAGCTCCTCGCACACCCCCACCCCCTCTCTGGTGGGATGGGGTGAGAGGCTGAAAAGGCCTTGACTTTGTGTAAATGCTGCTCAGCAGTAATGAAAACATCGCTGTGTTATCAACACTGTTTCCAGCACAAATCCAAAACACAGTTCTGTGCCAGCTCCTGTGAAGAAGATTACTTACCTTGGCCAAAATCAGCACAGTGAGCTGGCCCAGGAAGGACAAGAGGAGGGCCAATGCCACCACTGCCAGCTGTACAGTGCAGGGCCCTCCCAGGAACTCATCAGTGGGGCAGGGGCTTTGCAAGGAAAACTCAATACCTCAAAAGAGCTTGTTAAGTGCATTTCCACACAGGGAGCAGCCCGAGCTGGGAACCAAGCACAGCCATGTCACAGACCAGGAGTGTGGTGGGACAGCCAAGGAGCAGCATGGTCCCTTCAGCAGCTTTCACAGTCATGCTGCCCATCCATCTGCCTGCAGGAGGATACAGAGAAGGGATTTGTGATGGTACCACAAAAACTGTGACCTACAAAGAAGGGAAGGCACCTTAGATTTCTGTTATGATTTGAAAGAACTAAACCCTGAAGGTATTTATGCTGCAAGGGTGCTGCTGTACTCAACTCCCTGCATAGGGCTGCCTAGGGCACCAAGGGACATCTCTGGATATCACCCAGCACATGCACCAAGGAGGGGAGTGGAGATAGCTTCTCAAGTATCCCAAAGCAAGAGTAGCTCCTCCTTCCAGGAGAAAATAGCTCTATCCTTTCCCTCCTTATCACCTTTCCAAGAAAACAGGTATGTTAGATTTGCCTGATCTTACCCACCTGCTTCCTTTTGAGACAAACCAATGAAAACTGCACTTTCATATATTCTGCTGCTCTGCTGCTATATCCACACACCTCTGGCATCTTAATTTTTTTCCTCACCTGACCTTCTTCACTTTTTCATTTTTTTTTTTGCTTTTATTCACTGAAGACCTTTTGGCTCTCCATCCAAAGACCAGAGGAGAAAAGCAAGATAAAGGCAGAAGGAGTGCTGTACTTGAAGATGGGTCACACATTGGATTTTTATTGCTGCTAATACTCCAAGAAAAGAAAAGATACCTGGCAAGAGACCATGGCACAATGCTGAGAAATGTCACCACGTACCAGTAATCAGAGTCCAGGGTCCTGAAGGAGATACACTTGGAAGGGAACACATGCCGTTCCCTGTCACAGGATTGACAACTATTTGTACCTCCAAAGCAGTACAAGGAGACAGTAAATTTCATTGCTGTATTAGTATCTTCTGTATATGTAGACCTGCTTAATAAACAAAATCTGTTTAACCCAACAGACAGCTAAACACCATATAGCTTGTTCATTTACTGCCAGCACAGTAGGAAGGGAATCAAAATAAAAGGTAAAACATGTGGGCTAAGATAAAGGCAGCTTAAAGAAACAGAAAAGGAAGGGAATATAATATAATGATAAAAGGGTGTACAGTGAAAGTGATGGACAATTGCTCACCATCAGCTTACTGCTGCCCAGCCAGTCCTCTTGCCATCTCCCCCCAGCTTTTTTGCTCAGCATGATGCTGTATGATATGGGACATACCTATGGCCAGTTTGGGGCTGTTGTCCCAGCAGCATCCCCTCCCATCTTCTTGCACATCCCCGCCTAGTCTCTGGCAGGGCAGTATGAGAAGCTGAAAAATCCTTGACTTAGTATAACCACTGCTCAGCAACAACTAAAACATCAGTGTGTTATCAACATTATTCTCACCCTAAATCCCAAACACAGCGTTATGCCAGCTACTATGAAGAAAATTAACTATTAATCCATCAAAAACCAGGGCAATAATGGTAAATGTTAAATGGCAATAATAGTAATCATTACAAATACTAAATGTTAACTGTAATTTCTCACCTTTTGAAAGCTGAAATACCTTTTGTCCAAATGGCCCTGGAAACAGCTTTGATAGAACCTGCAGCAAAAAGCTGGAGGTGGGAGGGATCTCTTCCCTGTACTTTTGGAAGTCCTCTTGCCTTCATTTTCAGGGCTCATATATCTCGCTCCATTACAGAAACCACAGGAAAGGCTCTGAAAAGACAAAGGACAAACCTCAGCCAGTACAGGTTTACAAAGCAATGCCAGGCACAGCCCAGGGAACTGGAAAGGGCTGATGGTTTGCTCTCTCCACAACAACTGCAGCCCCAGCCCACACGCAGAGCCAGCTTTGGGTGTCTGGGTTATGTTAGTGGAGTTTGGGGTGGAGAGGTGAGATGTTTGAGCTCTTCTCTTTTTTCTCTTGGCAGAGCCTGATGCTGTACATGGGAGGGAAAGCCCTGCCTGCATTCAGAGCAGCCTCTCTCAGGTGCACCTGAAACCCGTGGACATGGTCTGATCAGCCTTTGCAGTGTTTTTAAGGTGGCTTCAACACAAACAACTGTGGCTGCTATAAGGCCAAAGATCTGCCTCTCTAGAGCAGGGGATGCCCGGGGCCAGATTTGGGCCCTGCTGCCATTTAATCCTCTTTCTTTTGGCCTTCAGACCTTGCTAATGCAGCATCTCCTTCCCTGTTGCTTTTCACATTGCTCAAGGAGGTGAACTTTTCCCTGCCTCCCTGGAAGCAGATTTGGAGTGAATTTGTCTGCATTCCCTGATCCACCAGTTTCTTTGCTTTTTGAGATCTCCCTGAGCAACTTCCCAGTCCTCTGGACCGTGTCCCACAGTGTTAGGCAGGACCAGGCTTGTCCTGGTTCAAGGCTTCCTTCTGTGTTGTGGACACACTGGTCTTGTGGGGAGCAAAGAGCAGAAAGTCACTGGGATTCCAGCGCTGCCCAGAGTCATGCAGCCCTGCAACACACTTACAGTATCAGCACAAGAGGAATCACCCATAACCTGAGATAGAAAGATGCAAGGATGAAGCATGAAGTGCAGGAGGACGGGGACAGTGTGTTTGAGACTGGGCTGAACACCACATTCCCCCAGGATCACAACCAACAAGTCAGTTGTGGAGCATCAACACCTCACACGAGTGACAGGGATGAGAAAGAAGGGATGGAGGGACAGCACCTGCCACCCCTGCTCTCTGGTGCCGTTGCCCGCCCCAGCGTGCATCGGCAGGAGAAATAGTCTTCCCTTCCTCCTCAGATGCGCACCTCTCACCATCCTTCGGCTGCTCAAGCAGTCTCACCTCTCAGTTCCCAACAGGAGTGGGAGAGCTCGGCAGCCTCTCGGTGAAACCGGCCTTGAGAAAGGGTCCCACCTCTGGTCCCTCGCCGCCCCCCTGCACCGCGGCTCTGGCAGCGCTCCTGGGACGCTTGAGGGTGGCGAGCTGCTGAGGGGCAGCGAGGCCGGCGGTGCCCGGGGGTCGGAGCAATTCCATGGGGCCAGGGCGGGCTCCTCGCACGGCTGCCGTGCAACAAGTCCCGGCTCTGGGGAGCGAGAGCAGACCCGCCGTGCGCCTCCAGGAGCCGGCCGGCCCTGCTCCTCCCGGGCCAGCCTCCGGTTCCCGCAGCAGGACGGCGGTCCGGCTGCCCGGCAGGAAGGCTGGAGGCTCGGCTCGGCTCAGCCCGGCCCGGCTCACAGCCCCGACCCGCTCCCCGCCCAACCCCGCCGGCTGCCAGCGCAGCCGCTGCCCGGGCCGGGGCAAGGGCAAGGGCAGGGGCGAACCGCAGGCGGGCTCCACCTCAGCACGGGAAAATGCAAAAGAAACGGGATCTTGATCCGTTCTTTCTGCTTTCTTTTTGTCTTCTGTCTGTGGTTTTGTTGTTGTTGTTGTTGTTTTTTGGGGGGTTTTTGCGGGGGGGGGGAGGTGAGGAGTTGTCGCTTTTTATGACAGCGAGGGCACAAGGCGAGTGAGGAGGCGGAATCGTCTCGGCAGCCTCTGCATTTTGTGTGGAAGCCGCTCGGGGGTTCATTAATATCATTAGCATTTAACCCCCTCCCTGCCCCCTCCCCTCGCCAGCGCGGGGTGACGTCACGCGGCGGCAGGAGTTGGGGGGAAAGCGAGGGAAGCTCAGTGGGCAAGGGGCGTCCCTCTCCCCTCCCCGCCGCTGCCTGTCACAGCCTCTCTGCTGATATTATAGGGGCCGAAGCCTGGAGCTCAAAGCGCGAAGTCAGCCAGTGTAATGAACTTCTGGAAACCTTTCCCTTTTTATACCATTCAGTTTCTGAGAGGCAGAGACTGCCTCCTCTGACGCCTTTTCCCCCCTTCCATTATTTTTCCAGGCTCTGATCTCCCTGCTTGCTGCACCGAGGCGCTCGGCGCAGAGCCCCGCTCCCTATCCTACCTTCTCCTTCGCCTCATTGTTGTCCTGGCTGCTGTGGCTCTCGCTTGCCTTCCAGGAGTGCGGTGGCGAGCACAGTCGCACCCCCAGCACCCTCTCAGGGTCCCGAGAGCATCTACTCGCAGAGGGCTAGCCAGCGGCCGCCGACTTTGGGTCACTTCGTTGGGGTTTTTTTTTCTTTTTTTTTTTTTTTTTTTTTTTTTTTTTTTTTTTTTTTTTCCTTTTGCTCCACTTTTCTTCCCCCCACCCCCTTTCCGCGTCCCCGTAGCGTGTCCCCTTCCCTCGGGAGGACATCGCTGGGGGAGCGGGGCTGCGGCGAGGATGTGCCGGCCCCCGCGGCGGAGCCAGCAGTGAGCACCCAAGGGAGGCATCTGCCCCGCGGAGCAGGGGGGCCCCCGGGGGGGCCGCACCGCCTCGCCCCGGCGCCGACACTTCGCCCCGAGTTTAGCGACTCACGGGGGCTTCGAGCATGAGCAAGCCGGCGGGATCAACAAGTGGGTAATAACGCGGTGGAGGCTTCGAGCAGCGTTTCCGAGGCCGGCTGCAGCCTGGCCTGGGGGGCGGGAGGTGGAGGGGAGGGAGAGGAAGGGGAGGGGGGGTTGTGGCTTGGGTTTTCACCCCCCCCCCCCCACCCCGCGCCCAATTGAAAAAGAAGTGTATATTTCCAACCGGAGTGGCAACGAATATATAGGCTCGGGGTTGCCCCGATGGAGTTTGGGCCTGATGCTTACAAAAAGCCGTTTTCCAGAATCGTGCCCCGGCTTTCCGGGCTAGGAACCGGGGCAGAAGCCCGTGGGCAGCGAGCACCCGGGAAAGCGACTCCGCCGACGGCGGGGAGGGGGCTGGTCCCGCCGGGACGCGGCCGGTTACGTGCGGGTCTCCGGCGCAGAGGTGACGGGGGGAAGGTTTGGGTTTAAAAGGCATTTCGGCGTTCAAACGTGCTGGTTTTCTCACGGACTTTATGCAATCTTCTGCGGCATAATGATTTCTTTTTAAGAGTTTGAAACTCCGGTCACTCAATTATACGGAATCGCGTAAGCAACTCAGTCGAAGGAGGATTTAAATCAATACTTTGCACACCATTCCCAGTTACAACAAATAATCCTGCAACGAGGAAAGCAGAAACAACTTAAAAGTCACATTTTCCTTAATCCTAAATCCATGCACCTCATAACTGGGGAATTTAAAGCATGACTAACCGCTCTTACAGAATGGCTCAATTCGTATAATCCCAACGGGACTTTCGGAGTTTGTAATATGGATGGAGTCAGTAACAAAGGGGGAAAAAATACCCAATCCAATTTAATGTCTGACAAGTGATGGATCGGACAGCTATTTCCTCTGCGCTTCGGCAGGCTCCCGGGGTTGCGGAGTGGCGGCCAAGGGAGGCAAATCTCCCTCCCGCCGCGGTACCTGCCACCGGCCGCCCCCCGCCAGCCCCGCGGCCTTCTCCTCGCCGCTGCCCTCCATTATTTTGACCCGAGTCCGCCCTTTGTCCGCGGGGGCCGGGAAGCCGGGAAGGAGGGAGGGGGCGCGGCGGCGGGGCCGGGGGGCAGTCGGGGGCTGCGGCGCGGAGGGCGTGCGTGGAGGAGGCGGCGGCGCGGAGCCCCCGGCGCTGCGGCCGAGCTGCCGCCGCTTCGGCCTCTCTGGTTTGTCCTCTTTCTCCGCGGAGCTGAGTGCGGCATCTTTTTTGCCCCAGCCCCGCGAGGAAGGAAATAAAATTGCAGTCGAGGTACTAATGTACCAACCGGGGAAGGGGACGGGGGCTAAAAAACCTGCGGCGGCCGGGGCTGCTTCGGCCGACTGCGTTGCCCAGGCTGCCCGGGTCGTGCGAGGCAGCCGAAGCTGGATCGGGCCCGTGGGCAGCCGCGCCGGGACGTTATCGGGGCTCCTGGCAGGTGTCTGAGTGATGAGGAAGGGGCAGGAAGCACCGGGGAGTCTTGTCCCCAAAGGGCGGCGGAGCTTCTGCCGGAGACATTTTGCGGAGGTGAAAACCCGCCAGGCTGGATCGCTCCTCCGGCCCCACGGCGCTGAGCGACCCCCCGGCCACCGCCGCCGCTTTCACTGATGACCCCTTGACCCCTGGGGACCTCCCGAAAGGGACCCCGAGGCCCGACTTAGTCAAACCCCACTTGGATGGGGACACGCTGGGTCTCCTCAGCGCCGGGGCCCGAGCCCAGCCGGCCTCGGCAGCGCATGCAAAAGCCCGGCCAGCTGTCCCAGGGCCTGGGCGCTCGTCCCGGGGGTCCTGAGGGGCTCCCGGGCGAGGGGGCTACATCTTGGCTTTTCTGCCCGCCGGTGGGCGCCCGGCGATGTCAGCTGCGATGTCTGCCTGGGTGGTAACAAGACCCCATCCCGCCGTCCCCCGAGCCCAGACTAACTTCTTTCAACAGCCTCTGATGGTAATTACAGTAATCGGGGCTGCCATATATCCTTTAAGCAATTATGACACACAAAAAAAGCCCCCAAGGACCCCCTGTCGTGGGATGTTCAAAACGGTTTCCCTGCTGAACAGAAATCCCATTTTCTGAGCGCTAGAACTTCTGAGACGAAGCGGTACCTCGGGGAACCGGAGCGCTTTTAAACAGAGTTAATCAGTTATCGCATGACCTCGTGTCAAGCTTACATTTTTTCCTTCCCACCCCCCGCCCTGCCTCCTACCCGTCTATTTATTTCATATTTTGCCCTGCAAGAAAGTTTTCTCATAACAGCCCCCGCGGGGCAGGGCTGGGGGTCTGGAGGAGTGGAGGGGGTGGGCAGAGCGCGGCCGGGCGGGCGGCGGGACGGGGCGGCCCCGCAAACGCGCGATGCGGGGGGCTCCAGCCGCTCCCTCCGCCGTGCCCCCCTCCCCGTCCACCGCCTCGCCGGGGGCCACGGAGTTGAGTAGACCGGCCACGCTGCTCCGGCCGCTGGAAAAGTGGTTGTATGGGTTTAGTGAGGTGCTCCAGGTGCTCGCGATTTATGGCAGGAATAGGGGGACGTGTTAGGAATACATGGACCGTATGTTTATATACGTGGTGTGGATATGTACATGCATAGTGCATAGGATTTTTTTTTTTTTCCAAAGCGGCTCCCAAACTTAAAATCTGTGTGGGGAAAACTAACACAAGTTTCTTCCGTCTCCACTGGCCGACTTTAGCGTCGGCAGAGGAGCCGGCCGCCCCACACCGCAGGCCGGCCGGGGAAGCGAGGACCCCGTGGCTGCCCGGTTCCCCGCGGGGGTGGCGGTCACACAGCGGGCTCGGGTGAGCGGCCGAGGCCGGGGCCCGCTGCCGCGGGAAGGGGAGCGGCGGTTGGAAGGGGTGCGCGGGGGCAGCGCAGCAGTGCCGGGCTCGGCACCGGGATGCACCACCGCTGCACGTACCGCTTCAGTGTCTCTCCCCCCACCCCCAGCCTGCCCCTCCTCCTCCTCCTTTGTGTGCGTGCGTGTGGATCCTCTCTCTCCCCGTGGATGCTAAGGACTGGAGAGGGAAGTCGGGCGCTTTCCCCCGTTTGCATTGTGCGATATCCGAATTCCCATGCTACACTTTTTGACGGGTCACTGGTGCCCCAATAGGCAGGTGGCAAGGAGGGCTTGTAATTACACACTCCCAGAAACCGTGCCTTGGCCTCAGCCCTCCTCACGGGCGCCTACCTGCAGCTCCAAAGCTCGCAGGCAGTGGTGTGCGGGGGGGCATCCTTCAGCTGCGCTCCTTATTAATTGCGCAAAAGTTTTCTATTCTTTAACCTCTCTCCCCCCCTCCCACCTTCCCTCCCTCCGCCACCCCTCCCTCTCGCAGTCCCTAACCTAATCCCCGTCCCTCTCGCCGTGTTGTGTATAGCAGCTGTCGGGTTTCATTTAGGGGAGAAGCTGGCAGCTTGTGCTCATTGGAGGCAGTCAAACGAGTTTCAATGGGCAAAATCATTAAGTTAACACTTTATCTAATGTCCCTATTGTCTGCCAGCAGGCATTGTCTTAGAACCTTAGCGCAGACATGTCTGAAAGTATCTCGGACTCCTAAATTCTCTAGGGAGCGAGAGGAGCCCCTGCGGCCTGTTTCCATTGCCCCCCTCCCGCCCCCCGGCACTGCTCCCCACGCTGCCGCTTTCCCCCTCCGTCCTCGCCCGTCCGTAGCCGGGGCTGTCCCTGAACTACTTCCAAATAAATATAGCGGCCCCGAGAGCCCTCCATTAGAGTTTGGAGACCAAGGTTTGGTGAGAGGGACTGAATTTCTAACTTAAGTTCTGGTAAGAAGGAAGAAGGCTGTTTGAGGCAGAGGGAAAAAGAGAAGAGAAGAGAAGAGAAGAGAAGAGAAGAGAAGAGAAGAGAAGAGAAGAGAAGAGAAGAGAAGAGAAGAGAAGAGAAGAGAAGAGAAGAGAAGAGAAGAGAAGAGAAGAGAAGAGAGAGAAGAGAAGAGAAGAGAAGAGAAGAGAAGAGAAGAGAAGAGAAGAGAAGAGAAGAGAAGAGAAGAGAAGAGAAGAGGAAAACAAGGAAAAGGAAGAGAATAAGAAAAAAATGAAATAAAAAGAAAATAAAAAAATAAAGGGGAAAGAGAGCAAGGAAAAGGAAAAGAAACATGAAAAAGAAAAGAAATTAAAAGAAAAAAATTAAAGGAAAAAGAAAAAGAAAAAAAGAAAAAGAAAAAAAGAAAAAGAAAAAGAAAAAGAAAGAGAAAAAGAAAAAGAAAAATTAAAAAAAAAAGAAACATCAGAGGAGAGAAGGAAAAAAACGGAGAAAAGGCAGAAGCCAAGCGGGGTTTTGGCGGGTTTCTTAAACCGGGCTGCAGTCGTCTCTGTACAAGATTTTACATGTCCCTGAGAGCATTTGCAATCCTAGTCAAAGCCGGTGCGAAAGCAGCGCCCGGCGGAGCGGGGGCTGCGGGCGAGGCGGAGCGGGACGGAGGGACACTGCCTGTCCGCCAGGCTCACAGGTCCGCTGACTCCTCCGCGCACAAAACACTGACGGAAAGTTTTGCTGCAGGTTTTGGGGTGAAGAAAATGGCATGCGTTCTCTGCCGTGGAAATCAGCCCCCTTTCGTCAGGGTTGCTAGCGGGTAGAGGAGGTTGCTTGGCTTCCCGATCATTTTATTTTGTTTTGGTTTATTCTGTGCATCGGTCTCCTGACTGCTCTCCTGTCCGGGGAAAGTGCCGTCCTGTTTGCCGAGCGCCAGAAAGCCAGAGAAACACAGAGTCTCCTCACCAAACCCCCCGAATTCCCCTCCCCCCTCATCCTCACTTCTCGCAGGCAAGACTGCTGCTCCTGCTGCTGTAATCTTCCCTTCCAAAATGGGTCTTGGCGATTATAGAAGATCCAAATAAACGTAGTGGGGCATGAATAATGCTCATTGTAGAAAACTGACACTTGCTCAAGGAAAAGAAAGTTGGCTATAAAATCACTTCATTATTTGCTTGTACTGCGGCTCTGGGGCTAATCCCTCCGGAGGTCAGATTGCTGAGAGCTCTCTCTCTCCCTCTTTCCCGTCTCTGCTTTCAGGTCGCATTTTAGACATCCCTTGCAAAGTGTGTGGGGACCGCAGCTCCGGAAAGCACTATGGGGTTTACGCCTGCGATGGGTGCTCGGGATTTTTCAAGCGGAGCATCAGGAGGAATAGGACCTATGTTTGCAAATCAGGAAATCAGGTACCAGCCGCAGCCTAGCCCCCTCACCGCCTGCACCCCCTACCCTGCATTTCCCCAGGGGCCCCACCAACAGAGAGACACCCGCAGCAAGATGCAGCAGCCACGCAGCCTCACCCTCCCTTGCCAGGGGGGGGTCCCGGGCCGAGGCCGGGCGCTGGGTGCCCCAGCCCGCCTCCCCCGGCACGTCCGCCCGCCCCAGCCCACCGGAGAGGATGGGGGAGATGCGCAGGGAGAAGGAGGAATGAGGGCAGGGGGAGGGCACAGCCAGCACACCGCCTGGGTATGGGAGGACAGAGAGGGGCAGCCTCCCGGTAAGCCTCAGCACAGCCAGGCGATGGACTACCACGGGTTTACACGCCGGCGTGTCGTGCCCGCGCCCAGGCGGAGGCAGGCCCGCTTTCCCCCTTCTGCTCCGGCCGCTCTCCTTCCCACTCCCGGAGCGTCCTCGCGGGGCTGTGAGGCTGGGATCGCGGAGGGATGCGCGGTGCAGCGGGACGCCCCGAGGGGGCGGCACCGCCGTCGCTGTCTCGGGTGCTGAAGGCGGCCCGGCCCGCCCCGCCCGGGCCGCCCTGTCCCAGGCCGAGCACCTGGCGCGGCCCGGCACGGCGCACGCAGGGGCGGCCCCTCCGCGCCTCTCGCCGCCGCGGGGCCGGCGCCGGGGGCCGGCGGGGTGGGCGCGCTGCTGCCCCCGGCCCGACGGCTGGCTGTGTTGCAGGGAGGTTGCCCGGTGGACAAGACGCACAGGAACCAGTGCCGAGCCTGCCGGCTGAAGAAGTGCTTGGAGGTCAACATGAACAAAGATGGTACCTGCTCCCCCTCTCCCGGGGCTGGGGTGGCCGGGCAGCAGGAGGGAGCTGCTCTGAACTGAGGAGCGCTGTGTCACTCCGGTGTCTCCTTGGCCCGGCCACGAATGACCCTCCCATCCTGCAGCAGCCCTCAGACACTTCTCCCCAGACACCCTTCGGGCAGGGGGGCACAGGGCTGGCCTCAGAAAATTGCAGGGAGGGAGGGAAGCCCGGTCGAGCAGTGCGGGGCAGCCAGTGCGGATCCCCGAGGTGACTCCCTGGCTTCTCTCTGATGCCCCACAGCGGTGCAGCACGAGCGGGGCCCCCGGACGTCGACGATACGGAAGCAGGTGGCCCTCTACTTCCGCGGGCACAAGGAGGAGAGCGGCGGAGCCCCGCACTTCCCCGCTGCCGCCCTGCCGGCACCCGCCTTCTTCACCGCCGTCTCCCAGCTGGAGCCCCATGGTCTGGAGCTGGCCGCTGTCACTGGCACCCCTGAGAGACAGGCTCTGGTGGGCCTGGCACAGCCCACCCCAAAGGTCAGCCACTGCCCTGGTCCCTGGCGGGCTGCAGACCTTGCTGCTGAGGTGCCTGCAACCTCTGGGGTAGACAGCAAGGCAAACAGCAAAGCTTGAAGCTTTGTGGATTGTGGTGGGGACTTTTGTTACACCCCTAAAAGCTGTGAGGCTATGAGGTGCAATATCCTCTGGAGAAGGGGTATGCAGCAGGACCAACTGATAACCTGCTCCATACAAACCCTGTCTCATACATTCTTATACCTTCATGGAAGCAGAAATGCTCCTCTTGCCTGGGGTGCATCCACAAGTCAGTTTTAAACCTTGTTTCACAAGGAATGCAATCCCTGTGAATGAGTTTTCTTCAGAGAAATGCCAATCTCCATGGTGGTGTAGTTCAGAAAGTACTTTGTGTACTGACCAAAGCCTGCAGCTTGTCCCCACAGACACAAAACTCAAACTTGGCTAAGCTGGCTCTCTGCACTTCTTGGTTGTGACATTTCCTAAGCAGCCCAGTGGAAGCACTGCTGTGGCCTCAACTGCACAGGAATTAGCTGAAAGGTGATGTTTTTCATTAGCCCATTTGCAATGGCATGTTGTGTCTTCACAGCATCTAGAAAATCACAAAAGAAACTGCTTATAGTTTCTGCATTTTCATAGTTGGTATGTAGCTTGGCAGAACCCATCATAAATATGGTCACAAAATATAGTTTTACGTGGTAATTTTGAAAAGTGTTGAATCGGAAATTATTTGACAAGAAAATGTAGCACACACTTGAAAACATAACTCCATTCAAACCCTACACAGCCTCTAGATAGTTATGCTTAGCTCTATGCATCCACTTACAACCTGTTGCAGTTAGGGAGCAAGATGAAGGTTTAGGCTAAATGAGTATTTACTGCTTTGCTGAGCAGGGCTGGAATGCTAAATCAGCTTCTGAAGCAAGGTTACGAACTACATGTTGTTAATCAATTTTTTATTCTAACTCTGCTATCAGAGGTGTTCTGTTGTGTAACAGAGTAAAGCATGACTCATAACTTTGGTACACTTTTTCCCCCTGATGCAATTGTTTCATTCTCCTTTCAACCTCCTGCTCTAAACAGTTTCTTTAGGACAGTTCATCCACATGGATAAGCAGCAAGGAGCAGTTTGGAGTGAGCCCACTGCAAGCAATGCCCTCTGCTTGCAGAACACGAGAGTGCACACTCTGTATTGGGCATGAGCAGGAGCACTGAATGTAGGGCAGAGGAAGACCAGGCTGCCTTGGTGACACTGTATGAAATGGCTTTATTTTCTCTTTGGCATTAGTACCCACATGAAGTCAACGGTACCCCTATGTATCTCTACGAAGTGGCCACTGAATCCGTCTGCGAGTCAGCAGCCAGACTTCTGTTCATGAGCATCAAGTGGGCCAAAAGTGTGCCAGCCTTCTCCACCTTGTCCTTACAAGACCAGGTAAGGCAGTGGCAGTGGGAGTGGTATTGGCCTGGCCTGCCTGTTAAAGAAGGCTTAGACTTCACATTGGGTCCTGGACTTCCAGCCCTAGACCTTGAAATCTGTAATGGACTTCAGCAGCTCTGAAATTCAGTGCAGCGTTTCAGTCTGTCCCTGAAAACCAGGCAGTGATTTAGAAACTGCTTTCCTCCAACTTTTACCTGATGAAGCAAGTGAAAAATCAAGCCAGGAAAAAGGAATCTAACATAAAACTAACATTATGGAAGGACAAGTGCTAGAGGAGAAATCAGCAGGCTGCAGACCAAACTTAGTATGCCCAAACTGCTTCTCGACTTGTAGGACAACTTTTCCTTCCATAAAATGGGGAATAGCATCTTACTTTGCTATTTAGGGATGGGAAATACTTAGTTAAGTTTATGGTCTCAGGATATGACTGAGGTTGTTTCTGAAGACCAATTCTCCTCCTCCTCCTCTACCAGTTCTTCCTCTTCCTCCTCCCCCTCCCCTCCTCATCCTCCTGCTCCTCCTCCTCTTCTTCTCCCCTCCTCTTCTCTCAACTATTTACACAGACATTTTTTCCTTATTCACCTTGGCTTACAGTTACATCAATGTGGTGGAAACAGTATTTGGCCAACCACCAATATTTTTTACCATTAATTAAAATCTTCCCTAATATGTTTTGTTTTCCTCTATGGTAATTTCCCTTTGCCTCAAGTAAATCATAAGTGAACCTTACAAGATGAAACAATTTCTTAATGACTTGATTCTTGATGAGGACTCAGTGTGCTTTGTATAATGCACCAATTTTTAAAAAAGTAATCAGATAATTGTAAAATGGAAGGGTGGAAATCTACACAAAGCTCCAATCATAAAAGACATCTATTACTTTGATATGATTGAGCTAATTTACCAAAATGGTAACTAGAAAAACTGTGCCATAGATGTTACATAGCAGTTCATCAGAGGAACTAGTTCCTCTCCCCAGAAACACATTACAAGTGTTGCAGTTGATATGCAAATATGTATTTTGAACTACAAGAAAAGAGCTTCCTAGGAAACCAATAGTGTTTTCAATCTAAAGGTAAATAATGATGGTCACAATGTGTTATAAAGCTAAGTTATATAAAAATGCTTGAAATCCTTGTTGTGAAATTAGTCAAAGAGGAATGCTGCTCAGCTCCACCCACAGTCCTGCTATGCAGTGAGGATGAGGGGAGAGATGAGATGGGGCCTGGAAGGTCACACATGCCAGTAGGAAGACAACAGTTCCAGTGTGACATCCTGCTGCTCTCTAATCGTGTCTTCAGCTGCCACTAATCCTGTGGAGCACTGGGTCTGTCACAGTGAGCAACCAAAGAAACAGGCTCAAGTGTCAGGGAGAAGAAGCAGGTGCGCTGCTCCAGCAGCAGCCCCAGCACACAGGAGGAGACTTGGTGATGTCCACAGGAGGTTCCCTAGGCAAAGGCTTTATCTGGCATAATAGGGAGGCATTTCCCACACCATCATCTCTGTTAGTGTGCAGAGGATGAGATAGCAGGATCTGGAAGCAGGAGAGATCTCCACGGCATGTGACCAAGCACGCCTCAAACAGCACAGCCTGCTTCTCTACCACAGGCACCACAGTGCACCCATTAAAAAACCCACTACTTCTTTCACTTTCATAGCAGGGACTAATCTTAGTGAATAACATATTAAAAACCCAGACTTTCCTTAACATCACTCTCACTTGCTGTAGCTCATTGCAAGTCAGCTTCCTCAAAACTCAGAGCTACTCAGCTCAAAAGCTTTGATTTGGGCCTCTTTCTGCACGATTCCCCTGTAATACTTAGGAGAGCTGGAGAAGAAATAATTCTGATTTTAATCACCTTATTTCATGAATAATCATACAGTTTATTTTTATAACATTGCTATTTCTTTATTTAATTTGACAATGGCCCAGCTGTAAATGTCTGCATTTCTCTTTTGGTATCCCTGACATCTGCCTGAGGAGAGACTAAAATATTTTCCTGAATTCTGCTTTTTTTTTTTTTTTTTTGTGCTCTTATAAAAAGGCAAGTGCACTGTAATTTCAGGACTCTGGGGCAGTTTTATCTTGAAGGCAGGGAAATAAATAAAAACCAATTTGCTGATAAAACACAAGTCTGAGCATTGCTGCATTGCTTACCTCTGGTAAAACAGAGGCTGTGTCCCTTCCCTAGATTCATACAGATAAGTCCATCTTGAACCAGAAACCACTCAACAAAAAATGTCATGCTTCTAGTGCTGCTGGCCTGCACATCTACCCACATTATCTGTGAGACAGGTTGGCCCAATGCAAGTCCCCAACAAAAGGTCACACCAAGGATGGGATTGATTAAGAAGCAAAACCAGTTGTTCAGAAAGCCTGGTATTTGTTGTTTCTTTGAAGAAGGAGGGCTGAGTATGACTTCAGCATGAATTATTTTAATTGGTGGTTTTACAGACTTATGCATAGGCATGAAGAAAGCCTTAGCTATTGGAATAGTCTCTTGTTTCTAAAGTCTTCTGACTTTAGTGGGAAAGAAAATATGAAATTGATATCTTCCAGGAACCACCATTCATTACCATTGTATCTGCATGAATGAATGACAAAAAAAAAAAAAAAAAAAAAGCAAGCAAATGAAAGCAAATGACAAAAGCAAATGAAAGGCTGGCAAATCATTTCCTATGTCATACAGACACCTGCACATCCATCAGGTGGGATTATCCAGAGGAGGGACTGGGTTTGCAGGCTGCAGTGGTTAGGAAACTTTAGAGTAGATTCATCTGCACTCAGAAGAAAGCTGAGATGGACAACACACTCTAGACACAGCACCCCTCCCTGTTTCCATTTCAGGCAATAATCTGGGCAGTTTTTGGTACTGTAAAATCCAATGTAAGTGTTTCAAACAGCAACTGTATGCAGAGACACGAGTACCTTCCTGTCACAATTCCCTTAAATTATGGAAAAGTTCTGCAAAGCACACAGGGCAAAAAGGCACAAAATAGACATAACCCTGCAATGATAAGTTGAGAGCAGAGACTCTGAGAATTCAGATTGGAACAGGATGGTTTAATACCATCCGATACCATTCCATGTAATCATGGAATCACAGGAGGCATCAGGTTGGAAGGGATCAAATCTGATCCAACCTCCCTGCTCAAGCAGGGTCATCGCAGAGCACATGGCACAGGACTGTGTCCAGGCTGTTCTTAAATATCTCTGGTGAGAGAGACTCTATGACCACTTTGGGTAACCTGTTCCAGTGCTTGGTGCACAGGAAAGAAGTTTTTCCTCATATTCAGGTAGAATTTCCTGTGCAGTTTCTGCCCGTTGCCTGGTGTCCTAGTGGCTGGCAACAAGTAGTACTCTCCTGAACAGCAATATTGTTAAGAGTTTGCACATAGATGAAGGATTTGCTTTTACTGATGCTTTCTGTATCACCTACTATGTTCACATATCTAATTCCAAGGATATCGTCATTAATTTGGTACAGCATCTTTTCTTACTTTGTTCTTCTTTACAGAATCTTTACATACTTAAAATACCCTCCTTCCTCTCTTCCTAAGAAGCTAAGCTGCTGATAGTTTCAGGGACCATAGCAACATCAATGATTGCAGGTTTTGGGGTTTTGGTTTGGTGGCTTCATATTTTTTCTGCTTGAGTTTTGGGCAATCTGCTTTCACTGCATGGAGCTGCTAGAAGATACCTTCTGAGCCCACTACAGTTCTCACCCCTTCAAATCTCTCCCACCCTATTTTGTGACACAAGGTCTCAGCAACATGCACGCACCACCATGTCCCTTTGGCCATGCACTTCAGCTGCACCAGAGGTCCTCCAAATCTCTCTTAAGAGTTGGTCTAAGCTAACAATCCATAGATGCCCTCAAGACTAAACATGTCTGTTCTGGCTTTGCCAGTCTGCAGTTCCAGAAGTCTTATCTCCTCTTCAGATGCATCACTGCCTCTTTGGAGAAATCACAAGCATTGCCTCAGAGAAAACAGAGAAAAACACATCCTCCATACAGACATGCAATGTGCAAAAACTGCAGAGAACTAGCAATGCTGTCAGTGTAGGTGCCTGGATATTCATATCTCTGAAAGGAAACAGCTCTTAGTGCCTGGAATTTCTGAGTGATTTTAAGCAAAAAAGCAGAAAAACAAGTGACACTGAGAAATTGTTCGTGTGTCCAGATGCTGTGCTTGACGGATACAGAGACTGGCTTAGTAAGGAAGGAGTTATAAGATGGACGTGTGATCTAAACCACTGCTCCCTACACTGATACAGGATGTTATCCAGGCTTTTCTTCACAAAATTCTGCCTTCCTGAGGGAAAGGAGTGTAATCTCCAGAAAGCAAGAGGAAAGACCTGCCCTAGAATAGCTGTGTAAGTGTTGAGGGGGAGGAGAAGAGAACCCATACCATGCTGAGAAAGCAGGTGTGGTCATGTTATGAGCAAATGCTCCGGGAAAAGAGCTCTCTCTTTCTTTCTCTTCCCTTTTGGTCCACAACATGGTGCATAGTGAGCCAACCCTCAGTGTTTTTCTACAATGCATAGACTTATTTCTAGACACCTTCTCAAAAGGCTAAGAGAAGAGCTAATGAATGCTGTGGGGGAAATACCATGACAGGCATTTAAAGTAGTTTTTAAAATAACAGAAATTTACATATTTAAATTGTTTATAAATCTATAAATTATACACTATGTTATATTGTACATCTATTGTATGACAGCTGATGCTTTTGGAAGATGCTTGGAGAGAACTGTTTGTTCTAGGAATAGCACAATGGGCCATTCCAGTTGATGCTAACACTCTACTGGCTGTATCTGGTAAGAATTGCACAATTTAATGACTTTGTTACAAAAATTACCATAAAAATACATTACTGAAAAAAGAACAACATGTAAAGAATAACAAATTCCTACTGAACAATAGAGCATACCTGTCATTTATAAATCTATATTTAAATGCAAATAATGTTGTTTTGTTGTATTCATGACTGCTTGCATTGTCATTTAAATGCAAATTACTGTGTTTGTTATCATCCAAGAGAAGATTTTATATTAACTTTCATACAATATAGTCAGTTTACATGGAACCAGATAGACAAGTGTGACAATAGAGAGGACATTGATACAGAGGATTTTGTCAGAAATCAATATAAAATAAAGCAAATGCCTTTAATATTATTTATTTCATCTGTTTCTGTTTCAGGCATGAATGGTGACAATACAGATTCTCAGAAGCTGAATAAAATTATTTCAGAAATACAGGCCTTACAGGAGGTTGTGGCTAGATTCAGACAACTTCGGCTAGATGCTACTGAATTTGCCTGTCTCAAATGCATTGTCACTTTTAAAGCTGGTAAGCAGAAAGGATCTCTTGCTTGTCTGGTCTGATAACTATGAGGCTGCTGCTTTAAAGTGATGTTTTAAACCAGGCATAGCTTTGTATCACCCAGCAGGTTTCCCAGTATTGAATTCCAATAGTCATTGCTGAAAGGTCTGACAGTGGAGTGCTGGGAAACTAATGGAAACATTTAATTTCCATTGATAGCACTAGCTGAACTGTTTTGATCTACCCAAGAGTCAAGCTGAACTAGTAACTGATCTGCTTTCCAGTGCCCACACACAGTGGTTCTGAACTGAGGAGTTTCCGGAATGCGGCCGCCATAGCAGCCCTTCAAGACGAAGCCCAGCTCACCCTGAACAGCTACATTCATACCAGGTCAGTGGTGTCTTCTGTCTATGCTTCTGGCAGGTGTAGGGGTAAAATCCTGCTCTCATTGCACGGAAGGTGGCATTTACACTGACTGAAATGGGGACCAGGCTGCTACAGAGAGTATTCATTGGCTGTCACCCTGCTGGGATTTCTGAAACAGAACCACAGAAAATGTTGGAAAGGATCCTTAAAATCATCCAGCTCAACCATTAACGCTGCCAAGTCCATCACTAAATCATGTTCCCAAGTGCCACATCTACACGTGTTTTAAAGACCTTCAGGGATGATGACTCCACCACTTCCCTGTGCAGCCTGTTCCAATGCTTGACAACCTTTTCAAGAAAGAAATCTTTCCTAATATCCAAACTAAACCTCCATTGATGCAACTTGAGGCCATTTCCTCTTGTCCTATTGTTTGTGACTGGGAGCAGGCACCAAAACCCACGTCACTACAATTTCCTTTCAGTTAGAGAGTGATAAAGCCTCCCCTTAGCCTCCTTTTCTTCAGACTAAACAACTGCAACTCCCTCAGCTGTTGCTCTAGATTCTTAACCAGGACTTGTGCTCTAGACCCTTAACCACCTTTGTTGCTCCTCTCCAAGTGTGCTCCAGCACATCGGTGTTTTTAAATAAAGAGAAAGGTGTTAAAAGGAGAGCTCTTCCTCTGGAAAGTGATAATGGCTGTGCAACACTTTGCAGTTCAGGAGGCTAAATTTCCTCCAAGTTTTATTCAATCAAATACCTCTAAAAGTGATGCTCAAAACATTGCATCTCAGACCAGTATGAGTGCCTTTCACACATGATCTCCAGTTCCTATATAACCTCCTCCATTTAGCAGACACAGAAATCAGGAGAAAGGAGCTTAAGTGGCTCTTCCAAGATGCTGCCTGGAGTTTGTGATCAGGTACAAGTGAAAACCCCAGAATTTGAATTTGTGAATCCCATTGTGGCGCTGCAGTGAAGTCCTTTAGTTGCAGTGGAGTTCATGAGACTAAAACAGCTGGAGAAGGAGCAGTGGAAGAGGAACTTTTATACATTTTTTTCCCTCTGAAACTTTGATTTGCTGTCATAGTAGCTCTGTCAGGCAGAAGTCCTATAAGTACCAGAGATTAGATGGTAGCAGTCTCTGAAGCACTTCTATGAGTCTACAGGGAATGACCTGCACTGGGGATGGCAGTAAAAATGCAAATTCCATCCAGTTATGGCTGCTTCAGAGCAAAAAGAGTAACTGCTGCATAGCAGTGCCTTCCTGTTCTTAAGGAAGGCCTTTTCCATGAAGATTGTTCCCTGGAGACCTTAAGTGAGACAGGGCCTGTTGGAAAGAGAAGTCAGGGAGGAATACATAGCCACATCTTCCCTTCCAAGGGAACAACTTTTCCATAGCATTTCTGTGTTGCTGGAAGTATTTAGATACTGTGCTACCCAGTGTATGTTGTAAACAGTATCCTTTTACAAGGGAAAAGTGCAGTCCACTGACAGGACTCTCACTCAGACTCCATTGTGAGAGGGCTTTCAGCCTTGTGTGTTTCATCCTCCTGCCTATGTCACTCCAGTATCAGCCCTTTGATCCCAGTGGAGTCACTCTCAAGAGGATGCAAGGGAGGGCAGTCTGGAGAAGCAGCATGTTTCTCCAAACAACCTACACTTCCCTTTAGGGAGACTACTGTAAGCAGAAGTTTGAGAATCACTGTTGTAAAGACAGTATAAGCACAGCTAGAAATGCACATCCTATGCTGTGCTGGCTTCAAAAGCTGGGAGAAAGGATGGAAAATGTCCTATACATGAACATGTTACCTGGGGAAGAACACAGCTTCTTTAACAAAAACTTTCCTTACAAGTGTCAATTAGTATTCTATATATCTGCTAACCAAAAGGGGGCAAAGTGATTACCATGACAATCCAGCTAGTTCTAACCTGAACTCCAAATGACAGCGCAGTTGCTACAAGTCAAGCTCTTCCCTGTACTGCATTGAGAACATTGCTGTATGAGGGACACATCAGAGCAGGTCCAGTTTTTGTATTCCTACTGCTCTAGGGGAATGAACAAAAGAGCTAAACAAAACTCAGAAACCTTGTCCTATGTTCTACTGACTGCCACAGAGAATTTTCCTTGGAGCCAACCTTCTTGCTCACACAAGTACAAAACACAGGCTTTTGGCACAGTGTTGTGGGGTGACAATAGTATCCCACTAGATTCTGAGTCATTCTAGACCATGCAGACTACACTTAGGTCGAGGTTATTTGGTTTACTCCCAAATTTGTCTCAAACTGGGACACATAGGTAGCATCACCTGTGCAATTTAATAAATATTGGTCTTTTGCTATAAAATAAAGTCCTTCCTTTGAAAAAATACTTTAAAACTTCATCAAAATTCTTTTTCTCTCTGTCTCTAGGTATCCCACACAACCCTGTCGTTTTGGAAAACTTCTATTGCTTTTACCAGCTTTACGTTCAATTAGTCCATCTACAATAGAAGAAGTATTTTTCAAAAAGACCATTGGGAATGTACCAATTACAAGACTGCTTTCAGATATGTACAAATCCAGTGACATATAAATTACCTTAAAATAAACAATCAGGATGGACAGTTTGAGAAGAACTTTTATCTATGGAAAATAAGCCTCAACTAACAAAATCTACAGGAAGCATAAGCCTGGGAATGTTTAGTCCTTAAACTCATTGACAAAAAATACCCCAGTAGATATGATTCTGCTGCTCTGAACAGAGTGATTTAGATCATGGAGAGAATGCTTTGTTCTACAGAAAAAGTGAAAGTGGTTGGAATTTGGCTGCTATTCCTGTTACTACAGGATGGAGGCAATTCAGATGCCAGTCATAGTTAACAAAGACTCTGCTATTCTCTCATTCAACTGGCAGATCTGAGACAAAATGTGAAAGAAGGTACTTTAGCTTGTTCAGTATTTGGAACCGGGTGACCAAACTTGGCTTCTGTTGTAACACAAGATGTGGTGGCCTTCAGAATTGTTTTAAAAGTAGCCTATGTTGGGAAAATGTTTTTAATATGATAGGCAACATTTGAGACCAAGTTACCAAAACATTGCTTCTGCTATAATGCATCATGAAGTGGCCTTCAGAACTGATTAAAAGGTAGCTTATGACGGCAGCTCCATTCTTCCTACAAAATGAACTGGTGATCTTTGACGCAGATGTCACCACAATTTGTTCGGTTAACATCTCAAAGACAGAAGAGCTTTATACATTTCCTCCCTGACCTTCCCTCCTTTTTCTTCCACACACAGACATACATTCAAACACACACACACCCCCCCACACCCACCCACACACCTGAAAAGAGACAACACAAAAAAGGAAGACTAAAACAGCAAAACCAAATACAATGGAGATGACCGCTTCAGTGATCTGCTGGCTGTCCTGTTGGCACAGTGCTGAAACCAAAGGCAACAGTGGCCAAACTCTTTGTCAATGAGATGTGCAGAGAAATGAAATGACTATAAAAAAATCAATGGAAGGAATTTTATTTCAAAGAAATAAAGGTTGTTGACTGATACAATGCTAACAATTTCCAAAAGTCTCCAATGCCTTTTTAGAAAACTCCAGGTTCTAATTTTGAAGCCTTGTTCGCCTACACCCTCTCACACACAAAAACGTTATAAGCTGCTTATTTGTTGTATGAATAATGTAGAAAAAGAAAAACATTTAAAGATAGCTGCTGTACTTTTCAAAATTTGATTTGTTATTAGGAACTAGCACTGAGAAAGATCAGCACTTGAACTATCATAGAATGAGTAAAACTTTTCTTGTACAAAGTGGATTAACCGATTTGTGAAGTTAAAAAGTTGTACTCATTGTATTTACAAAGAATAAAAATATATTGAATTTAAATTACTTTCCACTGTTCTTTTAATCGTTGTCCTTAATCAGCTTCTTTCACTGTCCCCTACTTCCTAGGGAATAGAAGTATTCTTTACTAAAATGGATTGCCCTAGATCCTGTGGAGTTTCCATCATCAGAGGTTTTTAAAAACAGATTAGACAAACATTAAAGGAGTGATCCTGCCTTGTGAGATCCTACATAGAGCTATTTTCTGTAATCCAAATAAATACCAGCTGCAAGGTTTCTTTCTCAAGAAGGTGACAGGTAGCTTTTTCTAGGATACAACACTAAGTGCATCAGAGGTCTACCTCAGTATGTGCGTTCTGTTGCATGTTATTACAATTTTTAATATCGGTCAACTGTGCAGCTAACAAAAGGTGACGAGTACAAAAACACTGCTTCAACTAAAAAGACTGAGGTTTTATTAAGGTGTCTAACTGCATAATCACACCAAAGAAAGAGGGAAACCACTCCCAATCAACACAACAACTTGGCAATAGTAGGAGGAAAATGTATTGTTTATATGGCAATGAGTAACTGAAGAACCATGCATGCTAAAATGACAGGTAGAAATATACTGTGTGTATTGATGGCTCACTGGTTTGCGGTGTCAAGGAATACAGGTCACAAGTGAAATCCTAGCTCTGTTGACTTCCAAGCTCAAAAATCTCACATGTTTCAGAGGTCAAAGTTTTAACCCCAGCTCTCTTCCATGTGCAATCTGCTGGGTCTCACATTCTATCTTTTCCAACACAGACAGACCATAAATACAGAAGATGAGTCACAGGCTTTGGGACCTCAAAGTATCTTCTATACTAACTAGCTTGGAGCACTTAAAAATGCACTTACCACAGGGCAGAGCACATTCTTAGAAAGAAACGAACAAACTGTTTATCATTCATTCTTCTTGCACCTGTAATAATCTTCAACTATTTTCTGCTCTCTACACTAAAAAGAACCTAACGGTGCAGAAAAATCAATTGCAGTTCTCCACTCTGTGACAATTCAGTCTATGAGCTAGAGAAGTAGAACCCAGTGCTGCACAGAATCCATCACAGAGCATTCATTTCAGTAAGATTCATGCTGCTGTCCCAGAGCAGCAATAAACATGAACTGCATCCACCCTGCTAGGCAACCAGGCAATCACACCCTGCAGTTTGCTGTAGTCCCTACATCGCCCTGGCTAGAGGACAAAACAGAGCATACTGGCAAAGCAGGCAGGGCAATGGGACCACACCCATATCTCATCCTCTTACCTGCAAGATCTGGCCCAGCTGCAGAGCAGATTCACAAGCTGGGAACAATGCCCAGATCCCTATGGTTCAGGCACAGCTAATCTCAGACTATGTCTTGCTCCCACTGCTGCACATTGCACTGAAGCACAACCAGTTATACTACACTAGAATTAGGGTCTCTAGCTAGCCTTGAAGGACTTAAGGCTACCCAGAGTGCTATGCAAATGCCCTGTTATTCTAAGAGATTAATGCTCCAAAGTCCTCACTTTGGAAATAGGAATACTTTGACATGAAGCATGCAGCTTTTCCCTCTTCAGCTTAAATATTTTGGTTTTTTTCATGGCAAATGATAGAGATTGTGTCATCATCTTTCAGGTTTAAGATGTGGCATTTACTTTGATTTCTGAAAGAAGCTTCTCTCAGAAAATAACATTTGAGAAAAGAAAAATAACAACTTACTCTGTATCTAAACCTACATAATTAAACTTAATACATTTAGTCCTTCTTTCCCCCTTTTGAAGCATAACTCAACTTTTAGGGGTGATTCAACAAGGAGAGGGAAATTTTCAAGTGATTTACATTATCAAAAACATCTTGAAAAGCAACAGCCCTGGGCTGCAAATGGACTGTCGGTTTTGGTCCTTGGGTTTGTGAATAGAACGGTTAGAGAGAATCAGCATAGTCTCAGTTAAGTATGAGGTTTCCACCTAAATTTAAATTATTCAGAGCAATTATTTGAACATCTATCTATTCAGTGTAGCTAATCACTAGTACTATGTGTAATCCAGCAGCCACCACTGCCTTGTCAGTTCAGTCATTTACATTCAGATTTTTATAAATGAGGTTAATGGTCTTAGTTAAAAGAAGCTACTAAATTTGTCAGGAAGTCTGTAGGATGCTCTTTACAGAGATAAGTGTCATAAGAAGGAAAAAAGCAGCAAAGCTGAGTCTAAGCCAACATGTAGCTACCAAATAGCACAAAACACTAGAGCAGATTGCTGCTAGAATATTCTGGAATCTGCTGTCAAGAGCATCTGGATAGGCAACTTCTATGTCACATTTGGAAGACTAAGGAAGCTGCTCTAGCTCACTTCCTTCCTGTATAAAAGACAACTTCAGCAGTGCTGCCTGTGAACTGCAGTTTAGCCATCCAGCAGCACCTGCATCGCACCAGTGGTCAAACAGCACAATGCTACAGCTCACTCCTCCTTCAGCGTTCAGGGAAGTGGTCTATGATCACATCTTACAGCAGACTTGTATGACTTCATGTTCCTAATTCTATTTGTAGAGCAGAGCTACTTTAATCTAGGAATGATGTTATAAAATAAGTTATGTAAACATTCCTTTCTCTATAGGATGGCATGGTTTTCACTACCTAGTTGAAGCTAGATTGATGCATCTCATGCCTGTCAGGTAGAAAGGTACTCTTTTCCCAAAGTTATTAAAGTCACAGATCTCTTGATTGCCTACCATGAGTGGTATTCCAACTTCGGCTCCGCAACACTGGAACAGCCTTTTATACCTTTCTGTGTTCTTTTTAACACTTGCAGAGTGAGTGCCAGCATCTAAGGGTATTTAGTGCTGGCTGTTATTGATACACAGCTACATTGTGGTAGAGCACCACAGTGAGGCTGTAACACTAGATCACTTGGCATAGTCAAACCCCTCCTCCTCAGAAAGCAGGAGACACTCCACATTCAAGATCAAGAGTGACAAAACATTTGAAGTGCATTTTCACTTTTATTTCAAAACTTTAGACAAGTTACTTTAGTATATAAATTCAATTTTTTCCTCTTACAGAATATAAAGATAATTCCCTCATTACTTCAGTATAAAGTGTTTTACAAGCTTGAAGACAATTGCATAAGTGTTTCTCATACAGGATATCAGAAATAAAGCAGTCTTTCTACAGACATTCAGACAGGTGACTACCTCAGAAACAGCATAGCAGTTTAGTCAAATACAAGTGAACACGTGACACTACAGTTGTGAAAGTTCAAGTAAGGCCAAGTCAGTAAACATTGTTAAGTCATTGCAAATAATAGTGGAAAGTTTTGTGAGACATTGCAAGGGATGGATGGTTTCATAGTATAACACTCTTAAATCAAGGATTCAGAGGGATTTAGCTAGAAGACAAGTGAGTTCTTAAATGCTATAAAGCATATGCAAAGACCAAGCAGTGTACTGGTGTTAGTGGAGACTTCGTGCCTGTTCATCCTCAGCATGCTAAGACAAACTACAACCTCTTAAAACCAAGCATAAGAACCACTAATATTTGAGGAGACACTTTTAAAATTCAAGTATGTCTTATTTTAGATGGTGTGTAGTTTTTATCTATTACTTCATCTTGTAAGAACATGTGAAGACAACGCTCGTTCTGTGCCAATGGGTGGCCTGCAACCCTGGAGAGAAAAAACCAAACGTTAGTATGAACCAATTGAGCCTACTTGCAGCTATCCTGCAGATCAAGGTTTTGTACCAATAACCTGTTGTTCTGCACTTGGGCACAGATCCCACTTTCACTTCTCTGTTGGGAACTAGAATGCTGTCTAGTAGCAAGATTTATCATGCTTCCCCAGATGAAGTTTGTCCATAGGAACCCTAAGCTACCTATGATCCCTTGGAAGCATGTTACATCATCTGTCACCTGCAATTGATGGTACTATCCAAGTAAGTGCTCATTCTAGCATGAGGAAATCTAGAGGTAAGAAAGGCAAGAGGATTTTTTTTAAAAAAAGGTCTTAACACCTTTGCCATGGGACACCTTTCTAAAGGCCACTTATTCCCTCCATTTTCAGTGTCACTGAGCAGCAGCTCGTTGAAGCAGAGCTGAAGCCTGGCTCCAGCAGGGGGTGCGAAGGCTTTCCGAAGGCTCAGGCACTGCTCCAGACAGAGACTGGACCCTAACCAATGTCCTGTCCTGTATGGGCAGCACTGCACACAGCCAGGGGCTACCAGCCCTTCTGCTCAGTGCACATGTGGTAGCTTGCAAACACAGGAGACAGAGCTTGCCTGTTCTAGGGGACACCAGCAGATTTAATTTCAGCTGAAAAACCATCCTTTTAGCAGTAAAGGAACTGAAATTAGGAGACACTCACTTGGAAGAAAATCAAAAGGTACTGCACTTGAACCCTTAAAATGCCATGTAGACTCCTGTGTAGGTAAAAATCCAAAAGAATCAGATAGCTGAAAGTTCATCATTTATGGACACAAATACCTAATGCAGTCGGGTTTGAAAAAAGTACATCCAGTTGGTCAATCAAGACAGACTTCTTCCTTTAGGAGAGAAAGTCCCTCACTGTCCCAACGGCAGCTTGTGTAACCCTTGTGGCCTCCATATCTGTCAGAAGAATTCTACCCATAATGGAAGGCATCTGGTTGAACACATGCAATACATATTCAGCTCCAGTGGCTCAGCACCACTTCCAAGCACTTCTGTGCATCTTCTTCAAATTTATCTATTAGTGTTTATTTCACCACAGAACACACTCACTTGTCACAACTCACTTGTCATTGAGGGTGACCTATAATGAGGAAGCTGAGCTCTCCTATTCAGTATTGATGGATTATTTCAAGAGCAGTTATAAAAATGTATCCATCTTGCCAGGTTCTAGAAAAAGGCCAGCAGTCTCAAGCACTAGTTCACAAGGATGACAGACTAGAGTAAATAGTTTGAGTTTCTTAACCCATCAGAATGAAGTTACTGATGTTAAACTTCAAGGAAAAGATATATAGGAGAGGATGAGGCAGCAGCAAATTCCTTCTTCTTTTCAGGAAGGCTTGAAAATTGGTGGCTGAATTGCAAGACTAGATCTGATCTCTGATTCAGCTCTTGGTTTCAAAGGAATACCTCACTCTGTATTGAGGCTTTCCCTCAATATTTTTCACCAAGGTGACCCTTACACATAGCAGCTGCTACTTCATGAATTTTCATGTATCTCAAAGTCAGGTTGAGGCAGACAAGAGTGTTGAGACATAACCACTCTTGTGAATGTCACTGCATGTAGTATTGATGGTGGTGCCAACAAACTGGCTCAAGAGAGCTGACTCAAGCTGCACTGTTGTGATTCAGATTTTACATCTAGAGGGACAAAGTTTCTCAATAAAATCCATCTCACACTCCTGAATATTAAGAACCAGCATCAGTGCACCAAGCTTTTTTTTGTTCCAGTGGTATCAGTTATCTGAGGGACTCTTTAATTCCAGAAGCAAAGATTAGCTTTGATTATGCAATGATGTGAATGTACTATGCAAAGGACCTTCAGGTTTAAGTTCACTAGTGCCCAGAGTACTTGGTAGAAGTCTTAAAGCTTCTACATGGTTCAAAACTTTAGTAATATTTACCTAATGCCATTAGAATACACTGATGAGTTAAATTGCTATGATTTGTGCCTGGAAAGCTTTATTCCAGATGTACTCAACTCTGCCACTACATCAATATCTACACTAATATTTACAATATCTACAATTAATATCTACAAAATCTACATTTATGTTTTAAAGGAAGAAAAATTAACCAAGAAGTTTTACACTTCCACAAAATCTATTTATTACTTGCAGTAAGACTGAAAAATGGATACCGATAAACTGGCCATTCCATTTCTGTCAGCTATACGGAGTTTTTCAGAGTCAGGGTAATGTGACTGTTTCACGTCAGCTGCTTCAGAACAACAATAGTCTTCTTCCATGCATATTGCTAGACTCAGCATACAAAACTTTCAATAAATGCACTTTTTCTCCATTTAAGATAGAGTTCCAAGTCTGCATGGATAAAGGTTGTACTTTACAGTCATGACTGTCTTGATTTTACAGCATGAAAAAAACCCAAATGCATTCCATCTTACTACGGGATGCCTTGGAAGTTCATTCCACTTGTTTCTGAACAGCAAAAAGAGCAGTCTGAAGCATTTTACCAGTTCAGAATCTTCTAAAATGAGTTAAGAAGCAACTATATGAAGAAAAATTTCAGAGATTTCATATGGTCACACTTACTTGGACAGGACAGACAGTTTTAGTCAACAAGTCACTTGCACCTTCAAGACACATGCCTGAACTAATAGTAACTGACAAGTACATTTTCTTAAGTTCTGCATAACTCACAGGCATCCTCTGTTCCTGTTAAACAGCATTACTATTGAACAAGATTAGAATGCCAGGGGAACGGACAGGCTTGAACTCCCTGAGGGAGCAGTCCCAAATCCAGTTAGTCTGAACAGCATTAACCAGAAGAGCTGGTTAACTGACAACACTCCTTACCCACTGTTTGAATCTACACTGTTAAAGAGATTAAACCAGCTACTCAGGTCAGTGTACAGACAGTGGTTAGTAGTGTCAGATGGTGGAAAAAGAATCATAAGACTTTGTTATTCTAATTTTTGCTCACCCTTTGAAAGGCAGGGACAAAATCCAAAGTGACTATTTCAAATTATGTGTGCATACCTCGAGTAGTGTTTTTACTTCTGAATTTTCAGAAAGATTCTCAAGATTATTAGAGAAAATATGCATCATCACACAAACTTATAATACCTCACATCTGCAATCAAAGTAAACTGCTCTAAGTCCACTGTAAGTTCTACTGTTCACCCAGCTGGAAGATAACTTTCCAGAAATTATAAAGCAGAATTATTTTCAATACTATAATTTTAGTAGCAATTTGCATAAATTAACAACAACACTAAGAGTCATTTCAGCTATTCAGGTAAGGATTAAGATATCCAAACTAAACATGGGATGAGTAATGTTAATACATCCTACTGCAAGATTATGTGGAAGTTAATATTCTGAACCTAGTGCAGTTACCATCCTTAGGAGGATTAGTAGCTTAAATTCAATTTTCCAGGGCTGAGCTCCAGATTTGTCTCTAAATAACCAGATCCAACACTTACTTGTTTATGAATTGTTCAAGAGCCTGCTTCCTTTCCTCTATAAAGGAATCATCAAATATACCATCATCTCCTCGGAAGGGGAGCTGGCGGAGAAGAGCTTTTCCTGGTAGAGGTGGTACCACAACCTGAAAGATTTACAGAAGTGTCCTTAAGCGCAGCCTGTAAGTAAGGTCATCCACCTCTTCCTCCTAGAAGACCCAACTCACCAATCACATTCCTACTGAAGTAGGCATAAGCAGAGAAGAACAGTACTTGCCCACACAGATAAGCTGAAATCAAGTAGTTTATCTCTGAATTAACTCAAAACTAGTAAAACAAAAAGCCTCTGGCAATGCAGCACTGAGGCTTGATAAAAAGCCTGATACAGTGGTTTATTTCTGGGCATTTTCAACCACAGTATCTGCTTTGTATGATACATGCTTTGTAACATAATGAAGACATTTCAGCATCATGACTGTATGTCTGTGAAGAGCTGTATTTACTTTCCACTTTACTTACCTTGCTTTCTCTTTCTAGTTCATTCCTTAGCCATTCAAAGTCACTATATCTTCTTCTGACTGTAGATTCTTTCAGTTTGAAGATAGGTAGATTTGTCTGAAAACAAGAACACAAGCTATTGATTAGACAGATTAGAAGTTTTGATAATCAGAAGCAAGAACCAAGCTGTTAAGTTACACAGTAGCTCCATTTAAGCAACAACAGCAGTACTGAGAAACATTCAAGATACAGAAATAGAGATAAGGCTCTAAGCTAGATAAGTAAGCTGTGCCTCGAACTGCATTGCTATTGCCAGAGAAGCCATAAGGCTGAGAAGCATGACAACATTCAGTGCTGAGGAGATCAGATTGTTTGACTACAGAGTTAAACCAAGCAGAGCATGATTAGGGAGAGCTTTGTTGAACAAGGCTAGGAGGCAGCACCCAAACCTAACATCCTTGAAAGGGACATCACATGGGAGCAAGGTTATAATTCTGCACAAGACCATGTTAAATACACAGGCACCCTTGCTACAAGTCCTTATACTAACTTGTGTGAAAGCCTGCATTACTTCTGTTCATTCTTGGGGTGCAGTGTTATCCCACTTTGCAATCCAACTCACACATTATTTTAAAAGTAGACGCTGAGAGAATCCTCTCCTAATGACATCCTGGCTAGAACACTACAAAATTGTTTCTAGGAGTTACGACCTCCTAAAAGTAAGAGCATGAGCCTGTAATTACCATACACAACCAGAAGTCACAGAATAATGCCTACTGGTGTCAGACTGCAAATTCAATAACAGTCTTCATATACTTTTAAAGAAGCCTCTTGAGGAGCACCCTAGGAAGCTGATGTTCACTTGGGACTACAGTTACCTCCAGCTTTCCTGATGGCAGATGCACAGTAGTCATTCTTAGCTACTGCCTTTTACTTTTTGTTGCTTTGGTTTTTATCTTGTAGGCCACTTAACTCAGGATCTGGCCACTGTTTGAGTAGATACCCCTGTACAATACCATTTGTAGCATGATATGCTTAAGCTATCACTAGGGAATACTTTTGGCTGCTCAAAACAGGTTTAATTGCAGATATTGCACTAGGCAGGTCCATGACTATGGGTCATTATATTGCTGCTAGCCAGTACTGGCTGTCACACAAAAATACTTAATAAGTTAGTTGTGTACTTTCACATTATGCAAGTTAGTTCATAATTTACAAGTCATAAAGTACAGAACAATATTTTGTTATGGTATCTTATTGCTAAATGTTTAAAAGCATTCAAGTTCTCTTTCCCAGGTAAAATACTGTTGATTGTGCTAGCAACTAATAATAAAATTGCATTTAAGACTTACGTCAGAAGTCAGGCTTTATAAATAAACACTTTTGTCTCAGTAGTAAGAATACTATACTCATGAGTGAATGTAGCTAGGTTCCCCAGAATGCATGAAGGAGACTCCCAGAAGTTAAGTAGTGGATTATTTTCCTCTGATTTCAGCTATTGTTTTTTAACCAAGTTCACCATTACACAGTACAACATCAACTCTTTGTCAGTGTCTCAGGTAGAAAGTCCTTTAAAATATTTAACATATAGGTTCTCACCTGCAGAAAATATTCATTTCTCCTCTCAAGTTACTAAAAAAGGGATTAGAATTGGATAAAAGCAGCTAAAAAACCTAAGTTCCCAGGTCTTCAGGAACTCTTTTCATGCTTCTAGGCATGAAGTCTATAAAAGTTAATCTCTAAATAACATATCAGGCTTACAAGTACAATGTGGGGGTAGAAGTGCCAATTGAGCTCACTTTACCTTCTACATACCCTTTTCAACTTTTGACATCCTAGCCCAGCTATCAAGTTGGAGAAAAGGACAGAGTTCTTTGCTTTCCTTGTGAGCTGAAAAATCTTCTCAAATTTTGATCATAAGTACCATAAATATTCAGATTGTAAAGTATGTCAAAAGGCATCGCTTAAATTACGTGTCTTGCAAGTCACAACTTGACAACTATATTTTAAAACAAAGTACACATTTGCCTGGTCTGGATATGAACTAGAGCTATCTACTGAGATCAATTTCTAAACCTCATGTTTCTTTAAACCCAGAAACTGCAGCAATTCTCCTCTTTCTAGAAGTAAGTACTGAAAGAACAGTGTTCCTAAGCATCTGAAGTTACTGTATGGGCCTTTGTCACTACGGATTATTGCCTTGTTTGAGCAGACCACCCTTTGCTTCAGTAGGATGGGCTTCTGCACACCCTACTGCCTCCATCTCCCATGGATAGAGAGTTTTCATTAAGCAAGCCAGACACCTCCTGAAGCATGGGCTTTCATTGGACAAGAATTTGGTAGAAGGAGACAATCCTAAAGAGTCAACAGAAACTTTCTTTTTCTATTAAACTGTCATTTCAAGACAAGGCAGGCTATCAAAAATATTATTCTCTGCTTGACATTTTATGTCGAGTTATCCTTGTTCAGTCACTAAGGTGCCAGCACCTATTCTGAGCACTTCCTGTGCTTTGGTTGTCTGCTAGAACAGAGACAAGAGTAAGGCACAAAACTTTAACTCAGGCTAGTTTCATTTTTATGAGCATTTCTGCCCATGCCCATTCAGCATTATAGTGCCAACTTTCTGGCCTGCTGAGCTACTAAGTCTACTATCATAAAACTCATGACAGCATGAAACGTGGAACAGCCCCTGGAGCACACAGTTCATTCCTGTAATAATTTCAGCACAATTTCTGCAGCAATTCTTTCTTCAGCAGTGTAATAATTATACCATTTATTAAAAAAAAAAAAAAAATACAACAGCTTCCTAGTCCAAAATCATGCTGCTTAGCAGTTTGAATGGAAGCCCTCAACCTGAAAGGACTATGCATCGCCCAAGACATTAGGCAACTGTAAGTCACTAGTTAGAATTGCAGATAAAGCATTTGTTGTAGAAGGACAAACAAACCAGTTCTGCATAAGTCACAGCCCAAAATCCAAAGCCATAGAAAGTCACGACAGATTTTGTGTAGCACTGTCTCTTTATTAGACCGTATGTAGACACCATTAGACCTTCTCTGACAACTGTCAAGCAGCCTGTATTCTGCTAGGGCAGTTTATGGCCAGACAGTACACCAGAATAAATATTGTCAAAATTAGTATCAAGTTACATTACATAATTAAACAACAGGTGATAAACTCAGATCCTTAAGTCACTCCTGCATTTGTCCACTCAGATGCCAAACAAACTTTCTACAGTCATTTGGCTAGTGCTTGACAAACTAGAAATGGGAAGCAGTGGTTCCTTACTAACAGACTTCAGGGTAAAATCTATGTTCACAGTAAGCATGTTTCTTCAGCTTCATTTATGTCACTGTAACATATTCAACTTTGAGCCAGACTCTAAATTCAGAAGATTCCCAGTTCACCTCAGAAGCAAACGACAATCCTAAACCAGTGGCTTAGATAACCAGGTAACAGTCTTCCAGCTCTTAATAAAGTCACTCCCTTAGCCCAGTTCGAAGCTGAAAAATTGTTTCTGTATGCAAGTGAAGAGAATTTCACAAGCAGAATGCAAGTAGTTTGAGTAGTAGTCATAACTGTCCAGCTTCAGACACAGTCAGCCAATGCAGCCATTCTGGTAAAAAAATTACCTTAAACACAGGAGGAAAACTACAGTAATTTATTTGTTCATAATTAATTTAAATTAATGAAATAATTCTAAGTATTTTTAAGTCTTAGTTTTTAGACTAGCTTATCCACTGAGTGGAAAAGTCTTGCAAATAGTCAGACTTGCTCCTAAAAAATTGTTTCCAGACATTAATCAAATGCAAATAGCATTTGGGTTCCTTCAAAGACCATGCTGTGGATACTCCACAACATTGTATGACAATGCAGCCCAGTCCATCCCCACAATAGCAAACTCCCCAGATGTTGATGTTCAGCATAGTTTGAAGTAAATTTGGTTAATTTCTTCATCTACCACCACAGCATTCAGCACTGCATTGCCCATATCTTCCACTCCTAACAGACTAAGAATAAAGCTGCACTGTTGCCACAGCACCTACTTTGATGTCATCTTTTCAAGTAGGTTATGGTAGCCTTGAGAGAACTCTATTTCCATTAAAATAGAGTGAAAGAAAGCACACAGTTCACTTGATAAAAGTTTGTGGCTTTGACTCTTAGAAGCTAAATTCAAGCATCTTGACTGTCTCATGCAAGCTGTAATCTTTGTCAAGAGCCTACAGCCTGTGACTACATTTACAGTCAAAGGGAGCTCTGGGGTATCACAGTAAATAGTATTCAGGGTAGATAAAAAAAGAAAGTATTACTATTTTCTTAACATAAGAGCCTGCTGTCCTTTAGTATAAGAAACTGGCTCCAGCAGTCCACTGTTATTGCAGAAACCTTGCCAGTGGTTTGTTTCCTTCCCGACTCAACATAAGCAGCTACCTCTCAATTTCCTACAATTATAAAAAGCAAGAAAGGAAAACATGCTTTAAACTTCAGTTTCTAGAATTTTAAGTTTTTGCTGGGTATATTACTGAAGGAAAGCTCCTTCTCCACTGCAAAATGTCAGACAAGAGATTGCTATTTTTCTAAGTTTCAATCCTTTTAATCAAAACAGAGTTCTATCTCCCTTTTCTCCATTTGGTGTCCAGATCTACTGAAGGTACATCATATTAAAAAAAATATAAAGTTAAGGGAACACTGAAAGATCTGACCATGGAAGTTTTAAACAATGCTGACTTAAGCCATACCAAGAACTTTCAAGCTTCCCATTCTGCAGTACTGGAGCTATGGAGTCAGGATGTTTTCTACCTTGAAGACTAAAGACAGTGAAATCCTAATAGCAACATAATGACAGAGACTATCATAACCTTTGCCAAATCCAGTGCTTTGAGTCCAGAGTTGCTCTCTGAAAAATGAGCATAGGGATGCCCGTATTTTTGCCAAAAAGCATCTATCATCACCTGAGCAAGTTCAACAACCTCATAAACAGCTGAATTATGGTATGCCACAGTTAAAAGACTCTGAATAGGGTGAGTCAAGAAAAAGAGATTGCTTTGTGATTCTTTATTCTTCAGGCTTCATGCTCAGAAGCCAAAAATAAAAACTGGAGCCTGCTTTGAAGACACATTTGGACAATGACTTTTACAACACCCAGACAGAACTAGTAACTAGATCGGGGTTAGCAAGTCAAAGCCTCCTGTGGAATACCAAATATTCATCTGAAAGAGAAGGGATTGCTGCTTTTACACAATTCAAGGTCTAACAGCCATATGGCTGTGATTTGACCTACTGTAATGTTCTTACTCATTCCTCATTAGGAATGACTGAAAAGGGATCACATTAAGTTGATGCTTTAGCATCATTACTCACATCTATCCGCTACAGTCAAATGGGGATAAAAAAATTTCAGTGAATTGCTGAAGTTGCTAATTTTTAATCAAAAACTAAATTTTTGATACATTTTGTCAGCTAGAGACTGTATAGCATCCCTATACTTCAAATACACAAGAAAAAAAGCAGTAAGTTAACTAGCTTAAAATTGGGTCTACAAAGTAGCAAAAAATTCTCTTCATATTTCCAGTTTTACTGGAGCAGTAACACAACACTTCTAAGTAGCCACTAAAAGATATAGAAAGGCTTCCAACTCCTGTTCATTAATCTGCAGCATATCTTAACACTCAGAGGGTGCTACAGCTTAGGCCTATAGAAATAATCTCTAAAGCTTTATTTCCAGGTCTAGAGGTGGCTCTAAACCACTTAATATATAGCTTCATTTTTGTCTGGATTTTAGAGTAAAGCTGCTATACACTAGCTTATAGTTATACTTTCAAATAGGCTTTGTGGCCAATACAAACTATACTGTCACATGGGAGAATCTTCTGGGACATAGCATAGATTTTGAATTGGATTCTTAAGAAATAACCATAGAAGGAACTTTTTATGGATCTGTTGGTAAAACACTTGTTTTTATACCTTGACTAGAAGGTTAGGGCTTCTCCATCCTTTTTATGTTAGAAGTTAGAGCAACAATAACAACTTCAGACCCTTTACTCAGTGTTACAGTGTCACTATTGGACAGGAAATGAGTACACAGAAGCTTGGTAAAAGAAAAAAGAGAGAGTTTTATTTGAACATCTGGTATTTATAGAATTCTAAAGGTGACCGTGGATTGGAGGATGAAATTACCACCTCTCCAACTACACTGGTCAAACCAACAGTTTATTAATTCTCTCCTCCCACAAAGAAGAATGCAAAACAATCATTATTTACATGAATAGTGCGTGAGAACTCTAGTAGAAATATGTAAACATTATTAGAAGGTTAACGAAATTTTATGAGAACTTTAAACCTTTCAAAGAACTATAAAGGAAAGCTTAACACTTTTAAAAATCAGGGTAACATCTCACCCTTTTTCCATTAAAAAAGAAAAAAGAAAATGAACAATATTGAAAGGGAAAACGTAACACTTTTAAAAATCAGGGTAACATTGCAGCTCCACAGGTTATTTGGATTATGTTCTTGTTAAAACAGCCTCCAGTAGTGCAATTCTCATTGCTTTACCAAGTGAAAAAATTTTAAATAAAATACTTCCCTTACTGTTAGAAGACACAAACCTCTGCTGCATCATTTATTTCCCCAGATGAAAAGCAGCAGAGACCAGACTGCTCTAAAGTTCAAGCTGACACTTTTTCAGCAAGCCATCTAAAAATAAACACGTATCAAAACTCCCTGGCATCACATGCCTACCTGGACTACAGCCATCTGTCCTATAAAGATTAGTCATTGTTTCATTTGATTTGGTCTGTTCTGCACTGTACTAGAGTGCAATCCTAAAACATGACAATCAAGGCCTGCACTGTACGCACTAAAATAAAAGGAGTGCAAGTCACCAGTCAAATTAATATATTAATAAGAAGCACTATTCAGAGCACTATTGGTTATTTTACTTACATAGTAACAGATATCAATGCCAAACTAGTTCAGTACCTTTGGACCAGCCTCTTGAACCTAGTTTAATTACAAACCTGTACAGAAAAAAAAAAAACAGCTGCTCAAGAGTAAATCCACTTTCCTTGCTTTGGAAGTTTCTTTCATCCAAGCCATTCTACTTCTCTGTCTCCCTAATCAGTGCCCTTGGAAATTCTTAGCCTTCTAGTTATCTTTTTCTGAATTACTGCTTGAAGGATCAGTTAATGTTTGTGAGGATGCAGTACCCAGGCTGTAGAACAGAAAAACAGTCACCTGAATCACGGCATTTTTATTCTTTGTAGAGGAGTCTGAGAATACCTAACTGGTAGCAGTATCTAGAATGGCTTTTAAAAGCATAATTTACTACAGTTAGAGCAGATTTGCAGTGTTATGCAAGATTTGTGGTAGTAGAGAAATAGAGAATTACTGCTGATTATGCATCCGTAAACACGGATCCACTGAGTCAGTGTTTAGTCATGACTCCACCACAAGCTTCAACTATTAAACTTACAATGCTGAAGACAACTACAGGAATGGCAGATTTGATTCTTTAGTGGTGGGGGAAGAATCTGCAGCTTCAAACCCTGCCAAACACGAAGGACAAGACATTTGAAACTGTTCAAGGACAAAATATTTCAAAAACATATTCAAGAGCACCACTTTGCAAAACATGGCACAAGATAAGTGCTTTCTGAGCAAGTTCGACTTTCAGTTCATTTTCTGTCTTACTCTGACTTAATCACAGCAGTCAGACTTCAATCAATGAATCACAAGTCAGACCACTATAAACATGCTGAAATGTAAATATTGTACCCAAACTAGGTCTTGAAAAAATTGGTTAAGGAGAGAACAGGACTTTCAAAAGCAACTCAAGTTCAGCAGTATTCAGTTAAACTTCCCCAATTCCTTGAAACCAATACTATTCTTAATACTGCAGGCAGTTCACAGCCTGTCTATTCATTTCCTTCCCCACACTGGACCTACACAGTCAAGCACCTCTGCAGGTCCACAGAAGATACAGGAAACCTGACTGGTGCTCTGAAGAGCACTGGTACCACCCAACTATTGCATTTCACAGTGGAAGCACAGCAAGACATTCCCTTTCTACACCACAAGACAAGCAACTGCACTATGGAATATCAAAAAGCAAAGGTATACTTTAGTGCCAAATTTAGTAATACTGATTAGAGGCCAGAGGCCATTGAACATTAAAGAACAGAGTTAGATGACAAAGGCTTTTAGTTTGGCTTTAGTTTGACAGAAAAAAATTCTTTAACTATTTGGACTAATAGCTCCTCTAACAGGTATTTTATTATACTTCTAACTGTCAGTTTGAATATCAATGATTTCTCTGCAAGTTCTTAATAACCATAAGCAGATAATTTAACTTTTCGGTCTAGGTGACAAACCCAACCAAAATGGGCAGCGCAGAAGTCACTTTCACTTCTACAGAAACAAAACCAGATGAAATAGTGCTAACAGTTTATTTCCAGATCACTGAATATTCTGAGTTCAAAGGGATCCACAAAAATCATGAAGTACAACTCTTAAGTGAACAGCCCATATGGGGTTTGAATCCACAAGCCTGGTGTTATTTAGCACAATGCTCTAACCAACTGATCTATTCTCAGGGTTGCCAAAGGGATATTTCCAAAATGTAGCAAGTTCCTGGATATCCATATGCTTTGTTTACAGTATTCTAACCAAAGTGCTTATCTCCTATGGCACTGCCTTTACAATGGGTATATGGCTGTGACATGTGACACCAGCCACTGGATCAGTCAGCTTGTAAAGCTTAAGTCTTGTCTCATTAAAGGATTTAACAACTGAAGCTATTGCACAGAATCTGCTTGAGCAAAGACCTTCCTTTTGACCCACTTATCAAGAAAACTATGTCTCAACTACAGCAGAAGACAAATGATACCTGGAATTGGACTGAGGACTCACACATGCTGTAGGATGCTAATATGATAATTGTAATTTGTTCTGTTCACTTTCTGGAATTCAGAGAGAGAGAATTGGCTTTTAGTCCATAAACAGTAAAGGTATTCCCATGCCCTTATTCAAGACTGTTGACTTGAACAAGCCCACCTTGAAAAGGTCTAATAATAAGAAGAGAAGAGCTAATAAAGACTTATGAGAAACAGCACGCAGGGGTATTTACACTAAGAACTTGACTTTTGGTTCGTATTTTTCCTCAAGAGGAAAGGGCAACTAAGTAGTTTACTGTATTCCTCTAGCATGCAGCCTAGCTGATTATGCTAGTTTTAAATGCTGCACAATCACTATATTGTGATCATTTTCAGATTAGTTAAGTACTTTATCAAGTTTTATTTTGCTAGACAAAGCACTTAGAGCTTTATACCCTTCTGCATTATTCCAGTCTAGCTCACCCTAAGCCTTCACAAAGGACACCTCAGAATGGTACAAATGTTCTGCCTGATGCTGCTGATGGAAAGCAAATTCTCAAGTACCCTGTTAAAAATATGACCTATGCAAATTTGCTATTTTAGCACAGCAGGATGGCATTTTCTATCACTTATTTCCGAACAAGATATTTGACTTTCATTGCTAGGCTGCACTGTAGTGGCACATTGCCACACTGTGTGCCTTATAGTGGTTGCTACAGTGGAAAGCTTTCTGTCATCACCTTGTCCAGCTTGCCAAGAACAGACTGTTATTTAATGCACAGACTCAGCTCAGAAAGTCAATACTTTGGCCAACTGTCCATCTGTGAAGTAAGCTGCCTGGCTAGAAGTGCTGCATAGGGCCTATCTGCAGCACTCCTCTCAAGACTCCTTAAATCCTTGTCAAAGCACCATGCAACTACCCTACACACAGCCGCTCTGCACAGAGATACTCGCTGTGACAAACCTTCCTAAGTTCCAAAACACCACTGCCTTCCTTATGCAGTAGCGAACTGCTGAGCAGTCTACCCAAAACTTTAGAGTTCCCCATCAGGCTTTCCGACTTCCACCAGAACTTGATGAGTACAGCATTACAAGAACTAAAGCATGAAGTTGTTCCACTTGCTGCTTTCCAGACAACAAATATGCTTCAACTGCAGTACCAGTAGAAAGCTTGCCAATAAAAGTTTTGGGGAAACTCTGCAGTATTTCACACACATATGTTTTGCAAGATACTTTTTATCAGATATCACTTCAAGAGTCTGCTAGCAAATTCAGTCTTTCCAAAAAACCGCAAAAGTGAAGCTTTGAGATTCAAAGACAGAATTACAGAATCTGTAAACACCATGACAATAGTACAAGTGTAATTGTCTCAACACAAACTTGAATTTCAGTGTCCTCTATGACAATGTTTCTGGCTTAGAATGATCTCCAGCTGTAACATGAGGCTGCAGTCCTTTAGCTTTCATCAGAATTTGGCAGCAGTTAAGCCATCCATTTCTGCACGCTTAGCATCGTACTGCTGGTGTTACTTGAAGACACAGCCCTCCAGATATGATACAGGTAACTCACACCATCTTCTCAGGTTTGCTCTGCTGCTGCTACCAGCACTGTTGAGGGAAATTGCACATCAGCTGCTACTTTCTTACCTTCTGTGACCACAGGCACTTGTCAAACCACAGAGGCCACTGGCAACTATTGTCAGCCACACTCCAACAAGCAGCTTATGGTACTAGGCCTATCTTTCACAAATACAATACCACAGCAATCCATGTTTGAATTCTTCCTCTGTGCTGAAATTTGCGTATGAGCAACATGGTCCATGTTCTGCTGAGAAGCAGTTAATTGATGCAAGTTTAGACAGTGAACATAATTCTGCATGACTTGTATTACCTGCTCTGTAGCCTTCCAGCACCAGAGACATAAAACACAAATTTACACAATTCCCAAGTTCATGGTAGCTATGAACTATGTGTATGGCAGTGCACAACTGGAAAGGGAATGATCAAAGAGACAGTCCTGTATACTGGCATGTACAGATGCAAGCAAGGAGGGTGGAGGATGTAATGTTTACATAGTAGTCAGTCTGGGAGGAAGAACAGAGGAAGGTCACAGTATTATCACAGTGTACATTTGTTCAAATCATTCTTGGTCTTCATTACAACAGGAATCCAGAATTTTCTACCCCAAACACGAGTTGGGCTGAGACTAACCTGTCTCAAAACCTGTTTTTCTGCTTCCCTTTCTGATGAAGAACTTCAGCTGAGTATTTTAAAAAATTGTTATTTTTTTAATCACAGGAAGTTTGACATAATTCCCAAGGCCATATCATGGCCAAGTCCCTTTTGGATCATCTTCCCTGGATTCAATCATTCCAAACGCTCAGTCTCATGGAAAGAAACGTCATCAGGAACTTAAGGTGCAAATACTTTCCAGCAAGATAGAATTACATCTTTCTTCTAAGTGGATTGCTACGGTTCTGATAAGGGCAGTGCAATGCAACACAAATCTGCAAGTTCTAGTTTGACTTCACACTGAGGCCAAACATAAGCTACAAGTGTGTTAGTTTACTCTTCATGCCCCATAGACACATCCTGAAACACAGAAATAGTTACTGAACATGGCAATTTATAAGCATCAGAAATAAAGAAGTATCCTCCCTAGTAGCTTTAGATTTCAGGTGATTTTTCTTTTTCAAGTAAGGTTACACCAAGCTGGGGACTTAGACCTTTAAAACCAAAAAATTCACACAAGGTTAAGTCTTGTCTGGTGAATTTTAGTGACTGAGGCAGCAGCCCTCAGCTGTATCCTTCACTGCTCTGAAGAACACATATTGCAGAGAATGTGTGCAGGGAATCAATGAAGCTTCATCCTTTATTACTGACTGTAACAACTGACCAGGTTCAATTGTATATAACAGTCCAAAATTATAACAGAGCTAACAGTGCAAAGGTATACAAGGTAGCAGATTCACCCACAAACTATTAAAAAACCTCATCTGTAAGTATCTAACTTTCTCAACCCAGCTTATTTCTAGCAATGTAGACCAAAACGGGTTCCCTGCCTCAAGGCCCTACCAGATACAGGCAAGGATTGTGCTGTAGACATTGCATTTTTTGACCATTCCTCTGGGCCCTGTTTATGAAAGCAGAAACGCCAGGAAACACAGTAATGACTTCACATCACAATTTTCTGAAGCTTAAGACTACTAGCCTTTGGGGCAAGTCACTGAAAACAGCCCTTCCAGCTAGGAAAGATTCCAGTGTTATTAAGAAGAAGTATTTTACAGCAGCACATCGTGAGAAACAGCCCTACTTATTAGGCACTACAATTTTATTTCAGGTACAAAAAAACCAGGAAGCCCTCCTCCATATACACACACCTTATCACTTCAGCTGGCTCTGATCTAGCGCGTGTGCCCACTAGACTTATTCAGACCGTCTCTATGTACTTTTTGAGGCCGCTGGAATCCTGAACTTGACCTCCTCCTCAGGGCAGATCCACCCATATTACTCCATCTCAGAGACTGGAGAGTTTGCTCTCCTCTGTTTACCTGGAGACAGACCAGCAATTGCTCACAGTACAGCGATATTTCAGTCTGAGGACAAGCTGTACACGGCAGAGCCGAAAGAGCACTTGTCCTTTGGTTATCTGAACAGAGCTGCATCGCCTTAGCTGCCCGGAGCCCGTCACAGAGTTATCAACCCCAGGCCGAGGATGGAGAGTCCACTGCGGCTCTGCCACCGCCCCCAGCGCCCCGCAACGCAGTAGCCGTGACACAGGTCCTGAAGGACACGGCGGCGGGAGCCCGTCACCGCCACCCCGGCCAGCGCCGGGCGACACGAGAGCCCGACACCGCCAACCCGGCTCCCGTGCCGGGCCGGGCCGGCGCTGCCTCACCTTGACGCGGATCTCGTAGGTGGTGAAGCGGCCGCGGCCCACCCCCACCGTCTGCGGGTTGCCCACGTCGATCTCCAGGAAGTTGCTGGGCGGCCCGTAGGCGTCGTTGAGGTTCTGCGGCTTGCTGATCAGCCGCCGGGTGTCTGCGATCGTCTCGGCCATGGCGGAGCGGGCGCCTTCTCCCCTGAGCCAGCGACCGAGCCCCGAGCGCCGGTGCCGCCACCACCCGCGCCGCCCGACCCGCGCCCAGCTGACTGCCCGATTACGCTCACCCGCGCCCGCCGCCCGCTCGCGTCCGCAAGGCACGCAGGGTAATGTAGTTCTCGGGGGCCGCTCCGCTGGCTCATGCCTGGCGCGGCCGCCCGCCTTCTGAACTACACGTCCCGGCGGGCGCTGGGAGCGCGCCGCGCTGGCCGAGAGCGCTGATTTGTCAGGCCCGCCTGCCCCTTCGGCTGGGTGCGGGTGGCGGAGGCGGTGGAATTGGCGGAGGGGGGTGGCTCGGCTTTTCCCGCACATCCTCATTCTTCGGGGATTGAAAAGATTGGGTGGGAAATGCTGTATATACAAGTGTTATGCAAAAGGAATCAAAGCGTTTGCCCGCTGTAAACGTAAGCTGGTGGAGATGCCCACCAAAAGCTTTGTGTTGAAAACAAAGTCTTAAGTCACTGACCCAAGTGCAATCGAGGTGACGCTGTTGTTTGTGGTAGCCTTAAACCTTTTAAAACTTACTGCAGTTTTAACAGATGTTACACATTTAATAATAACATTACCAACGGGGCCAGATTTTATGTCCTCATAGCTTGCAAAGCTAAAGAGTTCTTAAAGGCTAGCAAAGGAAAATTCTGTTTACAAAATAAGTTAGTAAAATTACTTGAGAGAGCAAGAAAGACAGTGAGAGAAAGGGAGAAGCAGATCTTGACAGAATTGTCCCCTTCCAAGACATAAGTTCTTTATTTCTCATTATCTGATTAACTAGGTGGTGTGTTACAATAAAAGAAGTATTTCTGAAAGTAGTGCAATGGTTACCTAGAACATCAGCTAATTGAATTTATATCAATCCGCTATTACTTCTAAATTTTTCTATCATCTTGGAGGACTTCAGACTTCTAAAATACATGTTAAAAGTACCCCTCCAATAATTAAATGCATATATTATTTTCCTTCCATCTTTTCTTAGGAAAGAGTTCTAGTAATATTCCTTTACTATCCAGGTTGAATGAGACTGTGTGAAAACTAGTGATATTTTTTCCTAAAATCTGCATAGGCAGTAGGTAAAATGGCAGGCTGCCCACAAATCACATCTGAGAGACACAAAGTTAACATCTGGCAAGTTTAGTTAGCTATTGTCTGTGTTAATAAAAAGGTAATCAGAAAGCAGAGATGATCCCAAAGTTCAAAAATAGTTATCCCCATAACCAGTATACCATGGGTGATTTGCTTGGTAACTTTTCTGTGAATTTCCTTGTCATCAGTCCTTCAGTGTTATTTCTCCCATGTACTAGATCACCTTCCTTTCTTCCACTAATAGCTGCCAACTATTCACTTTCTAATTATAAACAGAAATGAGGCTGACAAGAATTTTACAAAGCAGGAATGGAGATTTGCCTGAGTTATACTAGTTATGAAACTGGTCATGCTGCAAGGCAAGGAAAAACTCATTAATTCTACTGAGATTACATATGCATCTGGAAAAGCTTTTGTTTGTTACACAACCTGTGCTGCCACATCTGACTGCAAACGTGAAAAAGAAACAGAGCACTGGTGTTGTCTTAACTATAATACATTGTCTTTCTCCTGGCCAAGCCTGGTTTTGCTATGTGTTCAAAGCAAGTGTCCAGTACTGGAAGCTGCTGTGTCTATGATGAATAAAGAATTTGTTCTCGTGCTGGGTAGATATTAAGAGTGAAGCTTAAGTTGAATGCTTTTCTCACAGCACACCTCCTCAGCACCACTGTTCTGTCTGCTTTTCCTATCAGGGATGACTGGTGGTGGAGAGCCTTGTGGAGGCTATAGGGAGTGGCTGTTTTAGTCCCCACTTGTCAGCAGCATGGGTATATAAAGGGGTTGCAGTGATTTGATGAGGTGTCCCATCTCTGTTTTTCCCACTGAAGTCAAATACAACTCCTCTGACCTGGGAGGCGAAGGGGAAGACGCCCAGCTTCATGACTAGCGCCCCCCTTACATCACGAGAGAGCATAGATGCCACACTGGCTAATGAGGCAAGAAGGAATGAAGGTAGGGGAAAAGCAGAGTTCTTCGAGCCACTTTGTTTCCTTCCAGTCCTCAGAAAATGCATTTGTTTACTTTGAATCATGTTCCAGGGGGGGGTTTGTGATCATGAGACTAGAGTTATGCTATATGTAGTTGTTTCTTCATGCTAGAAAGGTTCATTTCTCAGCATGAAGATGAACATAAACTCAGAAAATAAAGTTTTAATTCTGTTTCTGACGTGCACTTTGGGCCAAATTTCAAATCTGAAGGGAGAGAGGTCAGCTGTGTTTGTAGGTTCAAAGATTAGGTCAGGCATTTAGAACTGGACTCAATGATCCCTCAATGATCCTCTGGGTCCCTTCCAAGTCAGTATATTCTGTCATATAAGTGAAAATCCTAGTGAACCTAAATTCTTTAACAATCAGGTACTCAATGATTTGTAATTACACCTCGTTTAGTAAACCATGACACAAAGATTTTCTGGCATAACTTCAAGTGGCAAAATGGATACCAGAGTTTCACAGCACAAACCAATACAAGCAATATTAACAGATGATTACTTCTGGAATTTTGGGTGGTAATACTTCTCTGGTAGTTTTTTGTTTCTTTCTTTGTTTTTTGAAAGAAAGAGTCACATTTAACAGGAAAGGGAACCAAGTCTCTCCATTATCCAGTTAAGACTCTCCAGCCTTTCTGACAAGTGTCCAGGTTAGCACATTTTAGACAGCACAGGCATATTTTGTAATAACTTGTGGGGAATGCTGACTCAGGATAAGGCAAAACCCACAAGGCATTGAACTAATTGTGAAATGCCTTATGTGGAAAAATGACTTCCTGATCCCAGCAGTAGCTGCCAGTGCTTTGAAACACGATGTTTGAATGTCTGCATTGTGCTCCTGCCTGCAAGATAATAATATTAAGCTTCTAAAGATAATTTGTAATATCTACATCTATATATACATCCATTTACTGTGAACTCCTATTCTGAGAGATACTGTGTAGCTGAAATACTGCAGTGAATTTCTAACGCATTGAGCTGTTTGAGCTGACTGAGATGCAAACTGTAAACAGATAGTGAAAAGGGCTGTAAGTCTCTAATTTGGGGAACATTTTTGCGGCTTTATTAACCTGAGGCTTTATAAGCAATGTAGACTTTTAACAGCATATTTGACTGACTCAAAATAGATGAGGTTAATATCAAGTCTACCCCTAAGTGTCTTGACATAATCCCAGGAAAAATGACTTTTGATGGAAACTGTGTTGATGAAAACTATCCACAGAATCCATTTTTGCAGAGTAGGCTGAATGGTCAGTTCTATATCAAAAGTGTCTTTGTGTTGGGGAATCAAAGATATTTCCCATGGTGGGAATATCTTGGAGTCTTGCAGTCAGGTAAGCCCAGCCCTCAAAATTCAGAATGGTTCTGGCAGAGACCCAAAGACTCTTGGACACATCCATCCCCATAGGGTTCAGCACATCCAAATTTCTAAAAGCAGTGCAGTTATACCATCAGAGGCCAGAGAAGACATCTGGAGTGGTTTGATGTTACCCCTCATTTTTATTCCTGTTTTATTCCTGTTACAGGCCACTTTTGGCTAGCTGGCAGAGTAATAATGCAGCAGGGTTGAACAAGTGCCAATTTAATTTCTACACAGTTTCAATGCCACATTTTTGAAGGTGGGCAAAGGAAATGAAGGGTACACGTACAGGAAATGAAGGATACAAAAGTACCACAGGATGGATCTGTACCTGTTACAGGACATAAACCATGGTAATCAACAGAAATATACTTGAAAGTTCTGTTTGTTTAGGTTAAGACCAAAACTTGCTTTTGCCAAGTGCTTACAGCCAAAGGATGTGTATGTGATGTGTAGTCCAGTGCATGGTGGCATTTCAGTTGGCCAGTGTATAGAGGTTCATAGCATTGCAGAGGGTTTATTCATTTAAGTAGAAGATGTCCAATTAGATCCAAATGAGAAGTTTTTCTATGCTGCCTTGCATAGCAAGGTTAAGAAAAAAACAGTGACAATTTAAATAAATCAGATGTTTTTGCTGAAGATTATACTGTCATTTTCTCCAATTATTCTTGACATTTCACCCATTCATATTGTGATCTGAGTTAATAATGGAAGAAAACCCAGCTCTTGTTGCCTTGTTTATTCTTTGTTCTCAAGGAGATAAGCTGTTTATAAAGATAACTTATTTGTTATTTAAATCACTTTTACAGAATTTGTTTGTTTCCTTGTTTGAGTTTCTAAATATATTGCAACAATTGTGATGCATCTTTGAGATGTCTATTCAATTCACTATGATTTGTACTGGAATTCATTCCTAAATGGGCACAGGTGTTGATAGCTATAATATGCTGGAATGAGTCAAAACCAATAAATGCCCAATAGAGGAAAGATGAAAGAAAATGCACTGAAAACAGCTCTTTTAGGATGTGATAAATAGGCACTTTAATTCACTACTTAATTAGGTATATAGCGCTGAAGATGTGTCTGGAGCAACTATGTATTTTAAACAGCTGAACATGTTAGAGTGTAACTTCAATCACTGCTAATATTTTCAAGATCATAAACATTATTTTCAGAATTAGCAATACTATTCAGGATATAATCAACTTTTGTTTGCAAGCTGTTCTGTAGTGCCCTAAAGCAACATTTTTCAATACTTTTGTAAAAAAAAAGTTAATTGATATTCTATGAAAACTACTTGCTCACTTTCTCATGTTGCACAGAAATGAAATGCTAGAATGACATATAGGAATGTTGCAAAACCAAAAGTTAGCTTGAACTCTTCCTTGGTGCTTTTACCAGGAACAGACACTTTGTAAACTCTTTCTTGCACAATGCACTCTGCAGGCAACATCTCCTGAAGCCCCATCCTGGCCTTTGGGTGCATTTCTGTCAGGAATGACAGGCTGGCCAATGAGCGAGTGCTATGATTAGTGATTGCTGAGTACCAGTGCCCTTCACTTGGAGTGCAGGCTTTTTTCATTGTGCCTTTCTGTCAAAAGAACTTTGTAGTTGCAGGGGAAGTGCTTGGCTAAGGCAGTCAGGTGCCTACCAAATGAGGAAGGTGGTCAGCGTTCTCCCAAGGAGTTCTCAGAAATCCCACGTGGGTATTTGAACTGATACCAAAGACAAGGTTTACTGTATGCTAAGTAGACACTGAGACTAAATCAGCCTCTAGAGTTTGAATTATCTCCAAAGAAATCTGTTTTTATGTTAATGTATTTTGTTGTTGCTTTTAAGTACACATTCATAGGCATAAAAATTATACCGATAGATGTAAAACTGATACTGCTGATGTGCAGATAGGTTGTAACTCTGGCCAGGGATATTTGTCCTTAATATTTTATGAATATCTGTCTTTAGTATTGTATGGTCCATGTTTTTAGAGATAAAAGCAAATAGCACAAGACAGAAATTATCAACAAATGCAAATTCAGTTGCAAAAACTCCATGATGACAGCTGTGGCACCCAGTACAGGCATGGTGCAGCACAATACAAATTACAGACTCACAGAATAGTTAGGGTTGGAAGGGGTCTCTGGAGATCATCTAGTCCATGGCAAGGTCACCTAGAGCAGGTGACACAGGAACGTGTCCAGGTGGGTTTGAATGTCTCCAGAGAGGGAGAGCCCGTGACCTTGCTGGGGAGCTTGTTCCAATGCTCTGCCACCCTCAGTGTAAAGAAGCTCTTCCTTGCGTTGAGGTGGACGAGGAAACTGGAGTGCATGGGTAGGGCTGTAAGGTGTTGTGTGGGGCTCCAGGTGGGTTTGGAAAGTGGATTTGTACCAAGTGGCTGAAATGTCTGTGTAGGGAGTGCGGCCCTGAGGCAGCCAGGCTCCTTGGGGGCTCCCACATTGCTTGCGGCACATTTTGGGGGGAAAAGAGGGGGAAGGAGCCAGGGACCTGCAAAGTACCTGGGGGTGCTGGTTGACAGCGGCTCAACATGAGCCAGTGTGTGCCCAGATGGCCAAGAAGGACACTGGCATGCTGGCCTGTATCAGCAGTAGTGTGGTCAGCAGGACCAGGGCAGCAATTGTCCCCCTGCACCCGCACTGCTGAGGCCTCACCTTGAGTGCTGTGTCCAGTCTGGGCCCCTCAGTACAAGGAGGACATTGAGAGGCTGGAGCGAGTCCAGAGAAGGGCAATGAAGCTGGTGAAGGGTCTGGAGCACAAGTCCTGTGAGGAGCAGCTGAGGGAGCTGGGGGTGTTTAGCTTGGAGAAAAGGAGGCTCAGGGCTGACCTTATTGCTCTCTATAACTGCTTGAAAGGAGGTTTTAGCCAGGTGAGGTTTGGCCTCTTCTCCCAGGCAACCAGGATGAGAAGACACAGCCTCAAGCTGCACCAGGAGAGGTTTAGGTTGGACATAAGGAGGAATTTCTCCATCGAAAGGGTGATTAGATATTGAAATGTGCTGCCCGGGGTGGTGGTGGAGTCACCGTCCCTGGAGATTTTTAAGAAAGACTGGACATGGCACTTAGTGCCATGGTCTAGTCGACATTGTGGTGCTAGGTCGTAGGTTGGACTCGATGATCTCAGAGGGTTTTACAATCTAATCGACCCTGTGATAGCGTGACCCGGACGGGAGCGGTTCGCTCTGCACGGGCCGCGCACGGACTCCCCCACAGCCCCGCGGGACTCCATTTCCCAGCACGCCCCGCGCCCTCGCCGCCGCCGCTGCGCCGGGAAGATGGCAGCCCTTGTGTCGCCCTTGGCTACTGCGCGCTGCCTGCTGCGGGCTCTGGGGTGCCGCGGCCGCCTGCTCCCGCCGCACAGAGGTCAGTGCCGCCGCCGCGGCCCTCCGGGGCTCGCCAGGCCCCGGCGGGCGCCAGGCTGCCGGGGCAGCAGGAGCGGCACTGAGGAGCGGTCGCAGGAGCCGGTGCGTGCCTTCCCTCCCCGTCGTGCCGCGGGTCTGTCCCCGGCGGAGGGAAGGTGGGTGGCCGTGCCGGGCGGGGCACGCGGCCGCCGCCGGGACACGCACACGCCTCGCCGCTCTGCCATGACCTGCCGGTGTCCTCGCATTCCCGGCCTGGCCTTGTCCGCGACCCAGCCCCGGAGGGAACCTGCCTGGCGGGGTGGCACCGAGAGTCGGCTCCGGTCACCGGGTGACCCGCGAAGGGGCCCCGTGGCTTCCCGAGTTGGTGATGCCGCTTTCCCCTGGGAAACAGGGCCTCGGTGCGTTGCCTGGTTAAAGCCGGCTGCTAGCGCTTTGGCCGGGCCTTGGGGTGTCTCAGGGACTGCTCTCTGTCAAGGACCCTCGGTGTGTAACAAACGACAGCTGTGCTCTGTCCTCACAGCCTTGCTTTGAAAGTCTCTTCCGTGCAAAAATTTATGGAGTTTTGTTAACTTGAGGCTTAGGTTAGGAGGAGACATCCTTTTTCTTTAGTGAGAGCTCTTCGTCCTCTGCCAGTCTGGCCAAGGTGTGAGAATTCAGCTGGTGACTGGTGGGTCCCAGGACTGATAAATGTTCACATCCACACATTTTGTTGTGATTGTAGAATATTTATACATCCTAAGAAAAATAGGCAAGCACTGCGGGTAGTACTGTAGTTGCATGTGTTTTATTTTATATTGGTCTAACACTTGGACTCTATGTAGGTTGTTTTTTATAACCAACATATTAGCATTTAGAAAAAGTTGTCTGAGCAAATCTAGTGGCTTTAGGCAGTTTGTCAGCTTCTATGTTAAAGAAAAGGTAGTCCTTGTATATGTTGTTTCAGGACATCAGACTGCAGGGATGGGCTGCCATCATGGAATTGATTTAAAGTCTTGGTTTTATGATCGCTGGTTTCTAGTATTTTCTTTGGTTTTATGATTTGCTTTCCACAGTTGTGTACTTTTTCCTTAATTAAGGGAAGACACGACAAGTATTATCTGTGTAAAGTTCCAGTTTCACTGGTGTGCTTCTCTTGTCTCCCTACTTTCATCTATAGGTCAGGTTGTGTAATGGGATGTGCATGGAAAAAATACAAGTAATCTTCTAGCAGAATAATGTATCAGGCACGTATGCAAAAAGTAGAATTCTAGTTCCAGCTCATGTGTCGTATGCTGCCCAAATGAATGGCCTTCAGTGATTTATCGAAGGTCATGTAATGAGACAAAAATGCAAATCATTGTCAATATGTCTTAGTTGCAAGCTGCTTCTTCTCATTCGAACTACTAATTTCAGCAAGTTAGGGGCTTTTATGAATTTTACATGATATTGGCCTAACAGCTTCAATTCATGTAAATAACTTAGTGTGTATGCTCCCCCCCAATAGGGTTGGATTTAGATTTTTAAGCTTTCTGTTAAGCACTGGAAAGTAAATAATTTTTTCAGATCACCTCCTCTTACATTCTTGTCATTAATCATAGTGTAATATTTTGAAAGGAGCATTTGTGTATTATAGGACTATAAATGTATTTTTAGCTTTATACCTAGCACATGATCTCCTTCCCAAGAAGCTTACATGACAAGTCTTTGTGCTTAACTTTAACACATGTGTTTAATTTATCCAAATCCTTGTACATCATGGGGCAATTTACTGTTTGAGACTGATTCTGCGAAACTTGCATATATATTTAATAAAAGATGAAACAAAAGAACCTTATTATTGTTTACAGGTACTAGTGTGAAATAAAATTCTTTCTGATCATTTGCTACCTTTGCTCCCATTTTCATGCAGGAAAATAACCTTTGGAGCTACAAGACTGTACCATTGCCCTTCCTCGTCACTGTGGTGTCATCTAAGAAGGAAACATTTTGCAGCAGTTCTGTTACCAGCTTGATCTTGAGTTTAGGTCTCTGATACCACCATCTGCCCGTTGATGAAAGTGCCCTCTGACTTCCAAGTCCTCTTTTTCTGTTGTGGCAGTTGTGCTTCATAGGTGGTTTTATCAGCTTTACACTAAGAGCTTAAAGGTTTGAAGCAGTTTGGCTTCATTGTGACCCAAACTGATATTCTGAACTTCGGCTTGGATTACTGAAAGCATGACAGTTTTTAAAAGTTGGTTTCTATTACTTTTTTTTTTTCCCCTCTCTCCACACGAATTCCAGGGTTTGTGAAAAGCTCTCAAGGCAGATTGTGCTGGCAGAGCAGTAATGAAACCGATGTGATCCTTGTACCTTGCATTGACACTGATTTAGTAGAAGCTATTTCAGCTTCTTGATCGTGACTGTCAGCAAAGGTGGCACTTGGGTGATTTTGGAGTACTTAACTTTGGTGCAGTTGTAACCTACATGAGTTTGGTTTAGATGCAGTTCTCGCTACTCTTTGCAGTTCTGCATTTCTTCACCATTGGAAATATTCTCTATTTTTAAGACAAACAGTAATTAACCCTTACAGCAAAGAAGGAAGGGGGAAGTGTTAATTCTCTACCTTGTAGCTTGGTTACCTTTCTGTGCTCTCAACCTCTTGGCCGTTGTCAGGATCAGTTTTTGGTATGCCACAACTCAACCTCCATTTCAATTTGTCTTATTGCATAAATAACTCTATTGCCTGCCTCAGAAGTGACTGTTGCTTTCATAAGCTGTGTCACTGAAACTCGTATGCCTTTTTCTGTGTCATCTCAGACATTAGTTCTAAGTAGCAGTAGAAAAACTCAACCACACACTGATCAGTTTTCCAATTTGCTGTTTTTTTCCAGAGCAGAAAGTCCCTAGAGTTAAGAACACTTTTTATAATTTTATGTAGGCATTAATTATCTTTGCAGTGGTAAATTAATGTCCGTTTACCAAATGTGTCTTAAGTTCCCCACTTGAAAGAAATTTTCTTATAATTCCAGATTGGCATTTTTAAAAATAAGTTTTATTTGCCTTGGTGAGATTTTCCCCTCTGGTTTCTTTCTTTTTTTGGATGTATCACTGTAGGTCTTCATTGCAGCTGTGTCTGTGATCCTTGTATGTGTAAGCAGAAAGGGAAATGCAAAGACTTAATTATATAGTATGAAGTAAAGTGAGGTTATACTGTCATATGTATGTTTTGGGAACAGGAATTTAGGAAAAAAAGTTGCAGCTTGGTGTCAAATCTAAAGAAGCAGGGAATGTCAGGTTAAATGAGATAACATCCAACACTGTCTTGCAGCCTGAAGGTGGGAAAGGTAGGTTATGGATAACCATCTCTAGTTTTACACTGTTCTGTGTAAAACTATGTGAAGAGTGAATTCATGTTGTGTTTTTCTATAGTTGTATCCAGAAAACTACATAGGTGTGGAGGATGCTTTTTCTGTGTGTGACACTTGAAGATTTCAGAAGGGAAAATAATAAATAATTGAGTTACAGTTTCTGTAATACAAAGAGTAGATAATGAAACAGTAAGGAAAATGAAAACCTGTATTTTTCAATGTGGAGAAGAGGGCTATAGGACTACTGAGGGCTGTTAGTAGACTGAATCATAGGTGATTCCTATAGTTGAGTGATAGATTTTGCATTCTGTTCCACAAAATGCAGGTTAGAATGGAAGGTACACATTTTTTTCTGTCTCTTAGAATATTGTATCACTTGTACAGCTACCTTCTGTTGACTTATCTCTAAAAACTCCACATGCTCTTCAGTAGCATCTGCCTTTTTTTTGCAGCTACAGGTGTGAGTTTATCACTTAACCAGTTACTGGGTGTCTCCTGGTAGTATACTATAGTGTACTCCCATGATATTTAAATCCCAATGTTCAATATTTATTAGGAGAACAGTGAGTGATTTGTGCCAGGACACCCTCTATGGCCATTTGGGCATAGTCTCCACCTCTGTCACATGTTAATGACAGAATATTTTCTCCCACTCCCAGGATGGTTAGCTGTGAGAACATGTAATCTGAGACAAACCCCATGCTTCTGAGCAGTCCTACTGGTGTGCTTTGTCCATGGCCAGGAAGGTCATGAGCCACAAACCCTTTCTTACCCCTAAATCAGCTCTTTTTTTTTTTTTTTTTTTCTTTGATCCTGTGGTAAGCAGTAGGAACTTAAGAATTTATGGGTATAAGGGGGCACACTGGAGCTCTTGGGGCCATCAACTTCTGCATATAGCAAAGGCACAGGTAGTTCAGGGGTACGGATCACAGGACTGAGGTTGACTTTTTTGGGGAGTGGAATAGTAGAAAACAAGATGAAAAAGTTTTCAGAGATCATCTGAGCAACCTGGTCCAGTGGAAGGTGTCCCTGCCCAGGGCAGGAGTGTTGGATCTAGATGATACTTCAGCTCTATTCCAACCTAAGCCATTCTATAATTCAGCCTTTTCCCCTTCCCTTCAGAGGCAGGTCAGGTTTTGCTGACCTCTTCCTGACAGATTTTCATCAAACTTATTTTTAAAATTCACCCCAAATTGTTGGAAGTTTTATTGCTTCTAGACTATTAATCTGTTTCACTACCTTAATTACAATTATTAAGTTATCTGTATAAATACAATTTTCTTTCATTTTCTCAGTACCCTGTATGTATCTGGAGACAGCTATATGTTTTTCTTCTCTACAGGTTTTACTCACATTTTTGCAGTAGCAGATTTTGAACTCAACTTTCTTTATATGCTGTCTTTGGATAGGGATGAGGTAATTACTCTCAATTCAAAGCAGCAACTCAGTTCCTCCAGGAACAAGAGAATTTGGTGCAATGGCTGCAGATATAAACAGTGACTGTCTTTTTATGGAGAAACTGTTACTTGCCTAAGTGCATTACATAAGTAATGTAATTCAAATGTAATTCAATCTACTAGTTCAGTTTTATTGTTTTCTAATATTCTATATTTCTTATAACTATTTAAAACTCTTTATTTGCTTTTTGTGGCATCTTTGTGGATTGTGACTCATATTTTAAAAAATAGTCCTTTAAATCTCCATTTATTCTCTTATTTGGTTCATACTTCCCATAACCTATGGTGTGAAAATTGAAGTGTGTCTTCCAGGGGAGACTATACCAGCATTGAATAGAACAGGGTTTTTTTTTACCCCATGTGTATCTATATTGGAGTACTTGTGTTTTTTTATTTTAGCTTATTTTTCCTTTGATAGTGTTATGATATTGTCTCACTGGCATTTTGTGATCCAGTGTAGCTGTTGGATCCTTTTTCGCAGAGGTACTCTTCAGCTGGTCATTCCCCATCTCCTGAGTTAGTTATTTCCTCTAAATAACGTGCTTTGTCCCTGTTGAATTACATCCTAATTTTATTAGATTATTTGTCTAGTTTGCCAGAATTTACTTGCCTTCCAGAGTGTCTGCAGCCCTCTCCTGATTTTCTGTTATTTGCGTTCCCAGTCTGTCTACTTTATTTTGCCATACATATATGGCATGGATGGAGATTCAGGGTTGCACCAAGATGAGATCCTGAGCCCTCTATGAAACTCTGTTGCAGATATACACCTAGTTTAACTGTAGTAATTATTTATTACATATCCTTTTTCCAGCTGTTTTGTACCTGCTTAAAAGTGCTTTCACTTGCAACTTTCTTTCCTACTTTATAGATGGCAATGCTATGTGACAAAAGCGGTGCTACTGCAGTTAACATGCTTTTCCTTTACCCATTAAGAAATCCTGTTTTTCTTTATTATACTTAACCTGTTAAATGACACTGGAAACAAAGAAGATATTTAACAGCTTTCCAGTGTATGCCATTGTTTATCATATTAATGATTTGGCAAGCCTTCTTTGTAATCTTGTGCATTCTTTCTTTTCCTAGTTATGTCTTATGTCTAGCAATTCTGAGGTTTTTTTTTTTTTTAATGTCTTTTTTCTGACAGTATTCCTACCTGGGCTTTTCCCTGTCTCTTGTAGGTAGAAGATAATGCCAGCAGATCAGGCTGTGGCATTGCAGGGCTTCACAGCTGCTGCCTTGCTGAGTGTGGTGTTTGACAGGTTGTTTCAACATCCTTACAGAACTCCTGTTTTGATCTCTTGTTTGTTGACTTCTAAGTATTTTTTTAAGTTTTAAAGGATTATCTATTTAGAGAAATTTACTTTGGAAATTTTAAATGGTTTGACCCCAATTTGGAAAAAAAAAAGGGTCAAAACTTCCCTTGCAACAGCTCAGCTAAATCTTACCAACTCTCTAGCTGGACTTCTTAGAACGCGTACTTGTTAATAAAATAAAGGAATGTTAAAACATACTATTAGAATAAAGTTAGAAATTGAGTTAATGAAAAAATGAAGGGGTAACCAGTGGTTATGTAGGTAAGTTGTTGTTGTGTATATATGTCTTTGTGTAAACTGTGAGGAATATGTGTTGTTTATAAGGAGATGCTTTTAAGAACTTCTCCATTAATTGGCTACTTTTATTTTTACAGCCTATGCAGCTCAGGCAGATGAGAAGACAGGCCCTGGTACTCCTAGAGATGCTCACGCCAGAGCCTTACTGGTTTGCAATGGACCTTTAGAACATTATGACTTTTTGATTAAGCAGGAAGAGCTGAAGAATGACGAGCAACAAAGAAGAGTTGTCCAGCACCTGCAGAAATTGCATGAGAGTCTTAAAGGCTACAGCATTGATTCGAAAAATGTTCTTTCAAAGGTGAGGTTTATAATGATAAAAAAATATTTTTTGCATTTATATTTGCTCGTAAGAATGTGCTTAAAATGCATAAATTTCTGTCAAGAGCACAAATCTTATTTTTGCAAATGCATCTTTCCAGATAAATCATTCTTCACGTTTCAATCTCTCTTCTTTCTCTTTTGGTTTGTAAAATCCAGTGGCACTCCAGAAATAGCCAAATTAGATATTACTGAAATAATTCTGTAAGAAAATCTAATGTGGCTTTAGTTATGTCCGCTGCCTACTTTTCCAAAAACGTCATTTGGCTATAGGATAGAGGGGCCTAAACCAGGTTTTAATTCTCAAGCACTGGTATTATACTTGTGTGTTTGGATTACATAAACTGAACACTGATGTTTTGTGTTCTAACAGATATTCCACAAATAATTCCACATTATAATATGTATCAGACATAACTTATAAAAACAATTCTTCTCCATGTTGCTAGTTTCCAGGTGAGGTAAGGCAAGAAGGCCTTAGTATAATCTGCACCCTTGTGTTTTTGGGGGTGTCACAGTTTGTTTTCAAAGAGTTTTCCTAAAGTTTAGACATACCCCTATTGCACATTGCCTTAACAATTATAGTGCTGTTAGCCAGCTGTTTCATCTCTGTAACTTTTCTCTGAAGTGCTTGACAAAACGTTTTCTAAACTCTCTTTTACAGTATTTTCCACATATCTTGTTTTCATGCTGTTATTCTCAGATTGCTGCTCTGGTGGCCTTGCACCTGCAAATACTCATAGCACTGATATGGCACGTTTTCATGGGAAGCAACTAGAACTGATGTGGGAATTCCCTCTTCAGCTTTCCTTGCCTCTTGTTTTGTAGATCTGAGTTTATATCCCAGAAAATTAAATGTAGCATTCAGCAAAGCAGATAAGACATCTACTTTGTTGCTAAATATTGAGCATAGATGTGCACAAAAGTTGAATGCCCAGTGAATGTGCTTCATATATTTCAGTCAGCACAGTTATAAGCTGTAGTAGGATGAAACAACAAGAGTGGGGTGTTTGACTAAGTCTGATGATAAAAGTATAGTGCTGGGGAAAAAGCATGGCAAAATATACATTGCTGTCTCATCTGCTCTTTCCCAGCCTGCACTGGAGAGACCTCCTTGTCCCTGGGAGGAGGGAATCTGTCAGTGTTTTCCCCAGGTAGACTTAGAGTTTTTCTTTTGATTTCTCTCCTTGTCTTGCACCACTTCAGGGTTTTTTTTTTTTTTTTCATCAGAAGTAACTTTAACATTTATGGTCAATAAATGTCTTTTGTAGTCCTTGCTAACAATTCTCCATGTCAGCCTTTTTAAGCATTCATTGCGCAACACTCCTTACCTCATGGGCATAAATCTAAATATGCTACTCTATTAAACTTGTTACCTAACCATACCAGATTGTTCTCCTACCTAGCACAAATACTGTCTTGTTTGCAGGTTGCAGGGCAAGACTAAATTATGTAGCACGAGATCAGGGAGCCAAAGCTGAGAAAAAATGTTATGATGAGGGCATTGGCTTTACTGTCAAACCTGAGGATCAGTAGGCTAGAGCATTTTGATCTTTTCTGGCAAGAAGTTGTGGACATTCGGATATTAAGTTCTAAAAGCACTGCCCTGGAGAATAATTTTGAGAGCTGACTTGTGTTAACTGGAGTGTCCCAAATCATTGTTAGTTGTTAGAGCAGGTGTTACGGCTTTGTAGATCAAGTATTAGGTGAGTTTGTTATTTACTGATTCTTTGATTGGGAAGTGTGCATAGGGAAGAAAGCTTGTATTGCAGAGAACAAATACCAACCTTATTCTATTTAGGGATAATGATGCTGCTATGTCCCTATGTAACAGAGCTAATTGCAGTAAAGCCAGACTGACACTTTCTAATTTAAATGCCATTTTTTACTTGAGAATGTGTTTTTCACTACTTCCTTTAAAACATTCCATTTCTTCATTTAACATTGCTTTAATTTTAAACCAACTTTTGAAAATTGTTGCATGGCTCACTGATGAACTAATGAGTCAATGAGAAGCAGCTGAAGAACTTGCTACAGGGGTAAATGTTACTGCAGTTCGAGGTTTTTCTTCTAGAGTTTGATTTTTCTATGGAAATCTTAAGATTGGTAACAGGTTGAGCACTATAGTGCCATGCCATACATCAAAACCCCAGAAAAGGAGGAGAGCAGTGACTTCTGCATAAATCTGTTAAAGTCTGCTAGCTTGTGTAAATAAATGAAATCATGATTCAGGGAGAATTAGTCTCAACAGTTTTGTTCCTCTTCTGCTGTCTTTGAGGAAGCAATTTGCCAGTTCAAACAGAGATCCTTACGAGATAAAATGAAGCCAAACAGATGATAGTTTAAATTCTAGCGCAGGCCAGGTTTTGCTTCAGCAAAGTTGTAATCAACATCTTAATGAAGGTTTCCCCAGAATAAGTCACAAATGTGACTAGGTAGTTGGTAAAATCATATGCTTATCATACGTTTGCATCTGTTGAGAGGTTTCCTAAGTAAGCAATATACTTGTTTTTTTTGTTATAGACTTCCAGTTTAGTGGTGCTGCTGCAGACTTTGTTCAGCTAGAGCTAAGGCTTTTCATGCCAAGAAGAGCTGGTGCTGAGTACTGCTGTCTGGAGTTGGCCTGGGTTGAATAGGATTTGTGTAGGTTTATGGGTGGAATTCATTCCTATGACCAGTAGGAGGCTTCTCCAGGAAATATTAATGATAAAGGTAAATCCTGTATTTGTGAAGCTCGTTGGCATTCTCCTCTCATGAAAGCCAGGTACTTTGTAACGTTAAATAGTGTCATGTTTTTGTAATGAAACCACTGGATTTCCTTTCTGTTTTGTACTCAGTGAGTTTTAATAGATGTAAATGAAACAAATTGATGTATTTTAAACTAATTAAGGATATATTTTGAAAAAATAAAATACTTTATCAGTTATACTTAGTATTTTGTAAGATGATTTCTTGCTTTCTCAGGAGGTTTCTAGCAATTTGAATAGCCCATTTTTAGTATGAAATCTCCTGTACTGAGAAGAAATTAATCTACTGGCAGCTTTTACAAAATAAAAAAAAAAAAAAATGCTGCTTGGCATTTCAAGTGTGCTCATTTTTCTTGGCTCTGTTATTGAAGAGAATGTGGTTGAGAGGTTGCGGTGAAGAAAAAGGGGCGGTGGAAGAGAAACCTCTCTATACCAGCCTCTTCTATAGTCTGATATTCCTTATTTTATTGCTTGATTTCTTCTGTGATAGAATTGCAGAAGCCTCTTCCAAAATAGCAGAAACTAGTCCAGAAATAGAAACTTCTTGCACTTCTGAACCATTACCAAAGAATGGTCTCCTTTGGTTTTAGCTTTGTTCTTCTTTTGTCACTTTTTCTCTAAATAGTTTTATTCACTAAAATATGATAGAAGTAGGATTAGGGAGCAAATATTTATATCAGATACAATAGAGGCCTTTCAGTTTTTTTTAATCCAGAACACTTGTGTTACCTCACAGGCCAAACCTTTTTGAAATGTGTAGTCTGGGGCACACAGACACACCAGATGCCATTTTCTTCATGGTAATAAAACTCTGTTTTGTTATGATGTAGGTTTTTTGAGGCATCAGCTTAGAATAAATCTCAGGGGAAAAAACAATTAGTCTTGCTGCCAACCAAGTAGGCTTCTGTTTTTTAAAATTACTCCTCAAATTTGAACAAGGACTTTGATCTTCAACTTCGTGAAAGCATGGCCTTGTGTGTTGAGATATTTTGAGATGCTCTGAATTGAAGTTCAAGGCCGTAAGAGTTTGCATAGACATTTCAGATCTCCAGCTTTTCAAAATAATACCAATTGGGACATCTTAAGAGTTGTTGAGTTGCTGTACTAATGACTTGAAATAAGCTCAATTATAAGTGAGGTCATGTTTTGAAAAGAGGTATGAACAATAGTAAACACCATTCAAGACCTTGAAAATGTCTTCAGCTACAACAGCAGCCAAAAAGGAGTCCTGAAAGAGTGGGAGAAAAGAGGCAGTTTTGTTAGCATTTAAAAAAAAATCTGCTATTGGGAGACTTGTCTCTTGAATTTTGCATATTTTAATTAACCATCTTAGTATTGACATGCATTGGCACTTAAGAGTTTTTCCAGTCAGGGTGTAAATACTGCCAGGAAATGAGTTGCTTGCTTCTGATGTCTGAGCTGGGGAGAAGGTGGGAAGACATTGCACGTTACTAAAGATATTCTCCCCTTCAAACACAAATTTTGTGTATCACTTAGTATATTTGGCTTAGTACCTTCTAAATATTAAATTTAACATCCTTAAATCCTACCATTGTTGCCAAATTTGTATTATCAACAAATTTAACGTTGTTATGCCGAGACCCCAAATGTACCTCAGGATAATATGGAAATGAGCAAGGAGAAATCATTAATTTATTTTGTCTTCCTACATTTCCTACTTTTCTCCCTTTCCTGCCTGAAATAAAGTAGACTGTCCTTATTTTAGGATGACTGGAGGATCTTCTGCATTAGATCTCCCCGCTCCTTCTTGCAGTGTATGTTTGCATAGAACCAAGATCAGTGTTCTGCTTTCTTTGCCCCTACATACCATTGACTGACTGCTTGCTGTGATTTAAATGGAATCAAACATTGATGGGATTTTATCAGCAATCCTAGTGGAAGTTTCCCTTTTTCTTAGACAACTTCCAGGCTTCAAAAGATGCATTAGAATAATTAAAGAGCAAAAAAATCCATGTTATAATCATGCAAAATAGTTTGAGACTGGTAGGATGTCTGAGTTTTCAGTATTAAAAAAAATCTACTGATAAAGTTTTATTTTTTGAAATAAAATTTATGTTAAGAAAAAAACGAAACCAAAACAACCAAAGAATATAAAAACAAGTTCTTACAGTTATACAATATCTGACAGGAATGAGGAAGTCATTATCCTAAAGCTGTCAATAGTGTGAAGTTTAGAAGTATATGTAAAATATTTCCTACAAACCTCTTGAATTGCTGAAACAGGACAAGAGGTTTTCTGACATTTGATTTGTTTTTAGAGATGATCAACAAATATGTTTAGATCTGCCACAGTATCCATCCTTTTTAGCAATCAGATATCGATCAAAAATTGCTGTCTTCAAAGGGAAGCAAATAAAATTTTTTAAATCAGCTTTTATGGAGCCCAAGCCATTATATTTGTTTCCTTTAGTCAAAAGTTCCTTTTTCTGTAACGTTATCTGGAAATAAGTATGCCTAAAAAGACAAATATTTAGGTAGTTAAATGTAATTAATAAAAGCTTTACAATGAAAATATTGGTATAAAAATGTAGGCATTATTATTTGTTCTGATTATATAATCTTTGCAAAAACAGGTAAAGCTGAACTCTACACACTGATCTGTTTTTCTAGCTTTGTGCTGCTTCTTGTGAAACTGCAAATCACATTAATACAGCCTTCCTGTATAACAAATTGAATGTGATAGTCTGTTATATTGTTAAAATGATTGTTAGTAATCTAAAACTAAACCCAAATAGATTCTTTTGAAAATGTTTCATTTGGATTTTTGTCTGTTTCTCCTCTTCTCCTGCAACTTTGAGCATCAGTTTCAAAGTACACGCTGAAAATATTCAACAATTAAATTGTCTTACAGTGCTTTCAAAGTACTAGCAAATAGTTGCAGCCTTGTCAATTAATGGAATAGTTTCCAAACATCTGAAACCCTTTCCAGCCACAGATTGATGATACAAATTTTTGATTACCCTATTAATAGAGATCTAAATTAAATCTAAAAGGGGCTCTTGTGTAAGAGCCATGCTTGCATATTTTCTGAGTGAGCTGGTACTGTAGACCTGAGATACTACCCTTCTACTTCTTGGTCATGCATTTTCTTTTATATTTAATTAGTGTTTTGTACTGACTCCTCTATTTCTTTACCACAGCACTGTATTTTGAAAAAGTGCTTTAGATTCAAGTTGTTTAGCAATTACCCAGCTCCAAATGAGACCACAGGGTTGCAATTTTAATTTTCTTCTGTGTTGGCTCAGCCCATAGAGCTCTCAAAGTGGAGCACTTTAAAATAAGCAAATACTCTTCTGCAGTGTGTTTTGTGGATGTCAATTCAGTTTCATGGATTTGATTGAATTTTATTAAGATTTCCAGTTTTTTAGAAACTGTTTCTTTTTTGAATTATACTTGGAAGTGGCTGTGCACAGTACTAGGGGAGTGGGAAAGAGGACTTTCAAATTGAAAGTCTTAGCATTACTGGAAGTTTTTACATAAAAATATATACTTGAGTAAAATAGATATCAAGTGTCGTAACATATGTCCTGAATAATATTAAGAAATTTTAAATTTTTAAGCAATATTCATTCCAGATGAAAGTAACTCACTTGAAAAAATGGTTAATAAAAGGCATACTTTGAACGTATATTTTTATATGTATATATATTTATACATATACAGACACATGCATGTGTATATAGATACATATTTTTACTGTGACTCCATTGATTTTAATCATGTTTAAAGCAGAGATAATTTTGAGTTTAATATTCAAAGCTGAGAGAATAGGATGTACAATGTTCATGGGCTTTGCAGTACTGATTTTCTAAGTCCTAATAGTTTATCTCTTTAGCAGACCTGCTGTAATAGATATTTAGTGCATATATCTATGAATAGTACAATACTGCTTAACTTTATATCCTTTTTTCCTAGGACTATTTGCTCAAATGGCTTAATGAGGCAAAGGATTTGTTTTGATGATGGTGGATTGGAAACGTTGAATCATTCTATGTGTTCTGATAAAAAAGCACATGTGCCAGGGCTGGAGATGGGGATATTTTCACAATGATCTAAAACAAGCCCAAATCCCAAGCCCTGCATGTGTGTTTTGCTTCTTATATAGAATTTGCACAATGGTAACATTACTTATGAATTCTGAGCTAATGATTTAGTCAAGGTTACGCTTTGCTGCCTAGTGCTAGTGTTGTGGTTAAGTGTAGCTACTTTCTTACTTTATCACAGCCATGTGCTTGCTTTTATTTTACCCCATATCTACATTTACTTTTTTCTCTTGACTTGCAGCTCTTTGCCAAAACCAACCCCCCAAAAGGTCTTTATGTCTATGGAGATGTTGGTAAGTATCATTTGCATCCAATGGAATTTTTTCTAAATTCATGTCTATTTGAATTCTGAAGTGTCTGAAAGCTGTATGTTTATGTAGCTTTATTGGTTTAATGAATTTTACTGGATGTAACATGATGATGTTATTTAATATAATTACACTCTGAATGCTGGAAGCTCTTTGATTGGACTACATTACTATGTGTAGTTGTTTTCAGTGTTACCCATTCTCTAATATTTAAGAATGCAATTTAAGAATTTGGGAAGTAATTGTGGGGGAGTGTTCATATATTCTAATTGTAACAGTGCAGCATGAAAACATACTTGCTTTCCAAATTAAATACTAACATGTTTTATGGATCTATGGGGAGTAATTTGTGTAACCTTTGGGCGACGTCTGTATTATAAAACAGAAAAATAAAAATGTAGTTCTTCCAAGGTTTTGAACAGAAAACATAACTGTTCCTCACAGCAGTCTGGTCTTGTACTTACCCTGTGGAAAATTATAGTTTCATTAGGGTCAAGCTAACAATCATGTCTGTAATCAGTACATACTGCTCTTAATTACCTGTTGAGTGTTTTTTATTGTTCTTAATTGAAGGCACAGGAAAGACAATGGTGATGGACATGTTCTATTCTCACTTAGAAGTAGAAAGGAAAAAGAGAGTCCATTTTCATGGCTTCATGTTGGATGTACACCAGAGTAAGTGCAGACACAGGTATTGACAAGAATTTTATAAAATACAGTATCAATTAAAAAGTCTGTCTCATATTCATATTAATCACTGTAATTTCATTTAAATATTTAAGCATAAAGAAAAGAAAAAAAAATAGGAGAAAAGTTAAAGCATGTTAGCATTGTTTATCATATCAGCATATATACTAATTGCATATTATTTCTCAAGTATTTTTTCTGAAAGAAAAATTTACATACCTGGTTGTATATATAACTTGAGTATATTGCTTAGAATGAAATCCTTAACTAAATGTTTTCCAGGTGCTAATTAGCTGACCTGAAATCTGAAGAAGGCAATTGCTAAAACTGAAAATGTAAAGGTTAAACTCAATCTGTATTTTGAATAAGCAATAACTAAATCAGATATAAATGCCACAGAGAATGGGAACTATTCTGATTGACTAATTTAGTAAAACTGCCAGTAATTTAGAGGAAAAAAGTAATAGGAAGAAGTGCATCCTAAGTTTCAGAAAATTTTCTGATCAGCTGAATAAGGCGCTTTGTTTTGACAGGGATGCTGTTCTAGATATTTTAAAGCTTGCTTCTGTTTCTAGATTCTGTGACTTTATAATACTGTCAAATTGTTATCTATTGCTGTATTTTACAAGTGTTGTGACAGCTGCATTTTTCTTGGGAAGCTTTCACTGGTGTAAATTACTCGAGCCACTTTTTAATGTCCACTTTTCTATCATTGCTGGGTTACTTGAGATTTTGTTTCCATTTCTTGTAATTTGTACTTAATCTTAACAAAGGTGGCTTCCTTCTGCAGGATCCTTTTTTTTCCCTGAATCTTTTTTTATAGTCAGATGCAATACAATCCATGAGAAGTAAAGTATGGATTTAATAATCTTACCTTGTGCCATTATCAGCATCTTCACATGTTGAAGTATAACTGTGTTACTATATCTGCCTTCTTTTAGCTAAATGCATTCTAAGAATACCTTCAGAGCAAGATAAAACTGCAATTTGTATCAGTTTATAGAAGGTAAAGTATAGGTGCATAGCATTCCAGATGTTTTTGACATTTGTTTTACAGCTTTCTTAACAAAATACGAATCACAAAATCTGTGAACTTTTAACTGTTGTGTGGATGTGGTTGAAAAGTGTTTTACCCTTTTGAAACTGGATTAAGTTTGAAGCTTTCTTATTTTTACTGGACCAGATTACTTTTTATTTAGCTAAATAATTTGTTCTTCCTATCTTAGAAAAATAAATAAGAAATATTTGTTCTTTTCTGTTTTATCATCTAAGGAATACATCGCCTTAAGCAGAACTTACCAAAGAGAAAAGTAGGATTCATGGCCAAATCATATGACCCAATTGCACCTGTGGCAGAGGAAATAAGCAAAGAGGCTGCTCTCCTGTGTTTTGATGAGTTTCAGGTAAGAAGTCATAGATTACTCCTTCATTTCAAAGGAAACATCATAAAATTACTTTTGATCTTAAAATACGATACTTATTACTGCTAATATAGTATTTGTATCACTGGCCAGTAGTGACCTGTAGAAGTTAAAGACTAAAAGTCACTTTACAGTTTTGAAGGTGGTGGGGTTTGGGATTTTTTTTTCCACAGAGGACAAGATCCAAGTTAGCAGTGTAAGTCCCCTTACAGTGCTTTTGTTTGCCAGTCTGGTCATTGATCATACAAGGAGGTATTAGAGTTTGTCTAGAGGCTCATGAATTCTTCAGGACAGGAAGTACACCCGTACTGAGTTGGTAGAGTGCCACCTGATGCTTGCTTGCCACTGATCTTTGCTTTTGTAGTTCATATAATTCAGTAAACACTCCCAATGTGATTAAGGACTTTAAGAAACTTTGATTGAAATTAAATGTGAAAATTAAAAATAAGTTTATGAAATGATCTTTGCCCAAGCTAACTTGATTATTTCATTTGTTTTACACAGCTTGTGAATATTAAGGGCATGTCAAAAACTTAAATGTAAAATTCTTTATAAAAATGTTTAATAAAAAAACTAGAGATATTTGGCAGCTTTAACCAGCTGAGATTTTTTTTAATTCAGAGAGAAAATGCTATTTTCATAGAGCAAGATATGAGCAGATCTATGTTAGTTCTCAAATCACCAATAATAATCTACTAAGTGAAATCATCTGTTATGGTGTTAAATTAATACATTTCTGAAATGGATGGAGCTGTTTCTGTCTCCTAGCTATTATTTTGCAAACCTGCACACTTGAGGAAATAACTGTTCTATGGTCGACTCCCATGAAGGGAATTTTGGTCAAGTAACAGTTGTTCTTGTTTTAGGTTTCTCTTGCATTTTTCAAGCAGGGGGGGATTCAGAATGTGTGGGGTTATTGCAATTGCTGCTGTTCAGTCATTTAAATTGTGCTCTGTCCAGTGAATATGATTATGCTGGGCTTCCAAAACCTGAGTGTAAAATCTAAATACAGATACAATTTTACTTACACTATGAAGAAATGGGAAGGTCAGGAGAAAGAAGTGATAACTGTTACGGCATTAAATGCTCAAATGGTAGAAAATGGCTGTACCGTGTATTAGTGTAAATACTTGCTTTTCTGTATAAATGCTCACTGCTTTCATGTTGCAGAATTGCAGTGTTTGTAGACTGTCGTATTTCCACATTTTAAAGGGAGAGTCTGTGGTATATTTTGTTCCCAAGTTGATTGCCTGCTCCCCCTGCTGACTTGCTTGAGGTACACCAATGACTTCAGTTGTAAAAATCACCTGTTCTGTAGAACTGTTGCAGTTGGGAAATTAATACAAGAACTATACTTTAAAATGTATTTCCAAGACTTTGCATTAATAAGTGAATTTTTTCAATCTACTTGGTTTGGATATACTAATTTTCTAAACTCACAGACTTCTGAATGGCTGGATTTCTTGCCTGATTTTCTGTAATGTGGAACTCTACACAGGTTTTGCCTGTTTAAGAGGAGTTCCAGCTTTCTGAAATTTTGTAGAAGGCACTGAATTTGGGATAAGAAACCCTCTGCTTAAATAGCCATAAAGTAGTGCAGTGACTGGAAGAAGAGCTCACATGGTGACTAAATCAACATTAATAATAAGGAGCCATCTTTAATCTGGGATGTTTGCAGCTCATTTCTGCGGTGGAGATCATGGCTTAATTTCCCTGCAGTCTGATTCACTAGTATTTAAAGAATTTCTAGATTAAAATGAAACTGGAAAGAGCTGCAGACTTAGAACATACACTGCTCTGACTTGTGGACAAAGCAACTCTCTGTTTTGACAGATGAAAAGTGAGGTTGTTTTGGCAAAATAATAGTGTGTGGAGACAACATCAGAAAACTGTTGAGATTTAAACACTTCAAGTTGCTTTCAGATGGCTGCTGAACCAAAAAAAGGAGAATAAGTTGAAATTAATTATTTATCTTAAGAACAGAAACATGGATGAGTGATATTTTAAACAGGGGCAGCAAAACATTTTGTTAATGCTCATTTTGCAGAGGAAATCAATTGCAGAACTTCAGAAGACAAAAGCATTGTTGAGGTTGCATTTTCCTCATTGACAATGGTCTAAAGCAAAACAGAAGTATTCTGAAGTGAATCTTCCTGCAAAATCCAGAGAACTATTAAGCAAGTGGAGAATTGACTAATTGATCTAGAAGAATATTTCAGTACTTCTTTTAAAAGTAATTTTCTGTGTTCCAATGTATTGCTGTATTTAAAAAAAAAAAAAAAGTTTTAATGTTTCTTTGTACAAATACTATGTGATGGCCAGGACCTCAGTGATGGCACTATGCTTCTGTGTTTGTCCTTTTTGAAGCAGGATTTTGTCAGCAGTTGCCTGAGCCCTAGGCTGTCAGGTTACTAAAGCATTGCTATGTTTTACTGATCTTTGTCATACAATTTACTGGAAATATTACAGTCTTTTTTTAATCACAGACCTCTTAAGGCATTCTGAAAATGTCTTCATTTTGAAGAAAAAACCTAAAATTAAGCCATTTGTAATTATGAGATTTCAGAACGCAGTGCCCAAATAATTCTACACAGGTGATTAGAAGCTGTAATTTTAGCACAAGACTGTAACCCATGTTAGTATTGATAATGAACCCAGAGTCCCTCCTTCTTGGGAAGCTGAGCAATGATGCAGTGTTAGCCTTAAGGTACCAATGGTACCATTTGGACTTCACAAAAGTGAAGTAACAATTTATGGAGGTTTTACTAACCTGCATTCTATTAAAAGCCTCTAATAAAAATTAGGCTCTTATTTTTGTGCTAATACTAATTGCTGATAATACATGCTTATGTTTGTGGTTCATTACATGGAACTATACCAATCAGTGGCTGACTGAGTGTCAGGCACTTAAACATGTAAATTAACTATTAGTGTCGTGTCTTTGCTTTTTTTTTTTTTCTTTTTTCTCTTAAATGCTAATGAAATTTCTCCATTCTCTCCCCTAACAGGCTCTCCTTATTGGTAATTTGTAGACTTTGCTTTTATTATCAGTTGCAGTAATGCAGGATACAGTAAAAAACATGAGAACTTACAATCCTTTAGTTACTGTGTTCTACCTGCTTCACCTTGTAGAATTTTTTGATCTTTCCTAAAGTGTATTAGATAAAAAGAGCTCATATTTGCATCCTGGTCCTCAAAATGGCTCTTGCTTTTTGACAGAACTTTCAAGAGGTTTGTTTTGTTTTTTTTTTTTTTTTTTTTTTTTTTTTTTTTTTTTTTGTTTGGGTTTTTTTGTGTGTCATTGTTGGTTTTTTTTTTTTTTTGTGTGTTTTTCTTTTCCTTTTTTTTTGTAACAGAGCTCAGAATTCTGCATCAAAAACCAATTCTCATGAATAGGAGAATGTTATTGTTTTGTTTTATGTGAATATTAATACTCTTTCATTCCCTGTTTGCTAAAGGTAGCGTGCTTTGTAGTAGTATTAAGCAAAATGATTTGTAACAAAATTATTTCCATAATAGAATTTTAAAACTTGGCTTTGAGGTGTGCTTTGTGGTACAAGAAATTCAGTTACTGCTAAGATGTGCATCTCTAGTGATTCCTTGTGTGTCTTGTTTTTTTAGGAATGGGAGAAGTTACTAAATTTTAGCATCCAGAAGAAAGAAATTATTGATAAGGAAACATAAGCAAGTGTAATAAAATATGTGGTATGATAGTAAATTATTATTTTTTAAATATTAGCTCTTAGGGAGCAGAGATATGCAAATTTGAGGCATGTGTAATTGTGTAAAAGTTTGTTTTTTATAAAGGGAAAAAAAAATCCCTATTAAGGCATTCACAGAACAAAATGGAAAAAACCTTTGGAAGAAGGAAACTAGTGTTTATATATCATTCATTAAGAATGTTATTGCTTCAAAACTAGCTGCCAGAAATATAACCTGAGTCTTTTACCTATGTTTCTAGTGTAGAATTTTTTTTTTTTCTTCTGCACAGAAAAGTAATTTAGAAATGGGAGAATTATGGGGGATGGAGGGGTGTGGAGTAGAAGAAAACATTATGCTGGGTAAAACTTTCTGCACATGTGTTGCCATCACAGCATACACATCTCAGGTGGTGAAAGCACAGCAATCTGTCAGTCTCTTATGTAATGGGAATATATAACTCCCAGTATGCCACCACTGGTTTATTTCCTCAGAATTGGGGTCTGTTTTGGCAAGCCAAAATGCAAAAAGTGTCTTTATAATGACCACAGGGTCTGCAGGAAAATCAAGTGTAATGATCATAAAGGTGGTTTGTGTATTAAGATGGTGAACTCCTTTAAAATATGAATTGCTGTTTTTTCAGAAAAACTTGATATATTTCTTTACAGCATTGTTCCTGTATCCTTTTATTTCTTGGTACTATAAAGCAAATTTGTTAAGCTAAAATTAAGATACTAAAAGAAATTTTACTTAATGGCTTATCTTGTAGTCATTTTTTCTTCCTTACCCCTCCCCAGTGTCACTTATCCTACCCATTTTTATTTTTCATTCGTGTTTTGTGCCTGAAGGTTAGAAGAGGCTGACTGTGCTGGAAGTGACTGCCTGCCTTTTGATTATTCATGGACAGTAATAGAAGGCACTTAAAAAGAACAATGAAATTGCTTATTTTTGTGATGGGCCATCTGTTGAATTGTTTTTTGCAACAATCACACAATAGTATCTATGTCATATCATTCTATTTTCAACAGCAGCTGATTATGTATAGTTGGCTACTTGTCTTTATTTCTGAAGTCCCATGACCATTTTAAATTCACCTCTGCAAACCTTTGCCTCAAAGGTAATAGAAATGTAAAACAGCCGGTGTGTATCTCTTTTTATCTTCTGTTTTTTTTTCATGTTGTTCCTAATTAAGTAGGCTCTTAAATGTTTAGGTCTGTTTTCTGTGTCTCCCACCTGTAGTTTTATAATAGAAGTTAACATGGAATCATTTAGCAATTGGTAAAGAAATGGTGGAGTTCCGCAATAAAGAGTGGGCAAGTTTTGAAAGACTGTGGTACATTCACTGCTTATTAATTATCCCTTTTATTTTTTTCTCACCAAGCAATAATTAGAATCTTTTTCCATGGCTTTCACTAACAAGCATTTTCCTAGCTACAAAGCCACTTGCAGATCTATTGCAGCAGAAGCTGAAAGCAAGATATAACAAATGTGTTGTCTTCTCAGGTCACTGACATTGCTGATGCCATGATTTTGAAGCAGCTTTTTGAAAATCTCTTCCAAAATGGGGTTGTCGTTGTGGCAACATCTAACAGGGCGCCAGAAGGTAAAAACAAACATTCTACCAGTGTTACCCAAATCCAATGAATCTCAGTATCTTACAAAACAATTGTATTTATATCATACAATATTTAATACTAATGAACTCTGTAGACTACAAGAATCAGAGATATCCCAGCTTGTTCCCTGCTTTTTCTTGTTCTTAAAGAAGGAAATGTTTTTCACTTAATCTTACCCCTCCTGTATCTCGAACTCAGAGTGTGCTTTCCTCCACCACTCTCAAAACCTTCTGTTTTCTCATCTCCTCTACTCTATCCAAACCAGTAAGAGGGTGTTTGGGCACAGGGCAGTTTAGGAGGGGTAAAATATTGCTTGTATTGAATGTGTTTAAGGATAGGAAAAGATCAGATCCTGCAAAAGAAGGGAAATGATATCACATTCCTTCCCAGTTTCTCACTCAGAAACTTGGAGATGTGGTCCACCAGCTTGAAGGAGAGCCACTTACCAAGATGCCATTCTTACTTTCTTACAAGCTGGTTTGAGAGAATTAAGTGGAGAGTTGTTTCCATTTCTACCTCTTTTTTTACAGTGACTAGTCATTTCTGGTGACTAGTTAAGTAGATCCTTCTACAAAGTTCCCAAATCTGTATGGGTTTTAACCATGCAGTACCTGTAATTTTTTTGTAAAGGAGAATAATATTTGTATTGTATAGCATTAGCAGTTAGCATAATGCACAAACTTGCATGACATTTCAGATTGATCAATTTCAAATACTGAAGAGTTACCTTAAAGTGTTAACTGTAACAACCATTACTTTTCCTACCCAAATTAATTGAGTAAAAACAATCACTAATGATGGGCAATTCTACAATGAACTTTATTTTAGCAAAAAACAAACAAACAAAAACAACAACAAAAAAAACCCCACCTGAATGTTTTTATTAGGGGAGAAAATTATTTCCCATTGGCTTATTTTCCTTGTTTGCGCAAACAAGATGGAATTGTAACTACTGTAGTTGCGTTGACTACAGAAAGACTGAATGCTGGTGCTTTACTCACTTGAGAGCCATCCTTGGTTTTTTGAAGCACTGCTCTTTAAAGTTCAGGAGAATTTTTTACCATAACTTAAGGATTGGAGGCAATGTTTTAAATCAAGATGTCAGTTTGTGACCTTTATTGTTGTATGGTTGTTTTTCGTATATATTAAGTCACTGTATCAACCTGAAATACATCACCTGTATTAAGTACCCCAGGGAATGATAAGAACAGCATTTCCAGAGCTGAAATGTTACAGTCTGGGTGTTGGCTGACGCCTCTCTCTTCTTTGGTCACTCTTTGTGAATGCTCAGGATGTGTCTGACATCCCCTGCAGGAAAGGGAGTTAAGTTAGTGTAATATGCCACACTAAGGTTTAAGAGTGAATGGAGAGATTTGTTTCTTGTGGATACAAGGGGGAGAAGTGGCTTTTTCATTAGAGAGCAGATGTGCCCAGCTGCTGACCATTAGTGATGCATGTAACTTTGTTGAACTCCTGCCCTGGGGGAATGTAAGGGGAAATACTGAGATTGTATTTGAGGAGTCCTGGCTTCATTTCTCCACCAAAATTACTGTTTATTTTTCTGATCTCATGAAACAGAGACATAATACAAAGCTCACAGTCCTATTAGCTAGAAGAACTAATGAGAGTAGCTGTCTTACACTACTGTCACATGTTCACTACTTTTTGCAAGTAAATACACAATTGATTGCTATATATTTTAACAAATGTATGGCCATCCTGATTTGCTGAGTTGGGAATGAGCATGATACATGGCTTCCTAGAACTTTGTTAGTAATTAGGGTAATGGAATTGCCTTTACTGATAATTTTTCTAAATGTTTCCACATATATATCCAGTTTTGTGAAAACCATTCTGTAGTGTCCTGTTGCTGTCTCATGGATGCAGCACCTTCTGTCCACCGTGAGGTATTGGTAAAGCATAAAAGCTTTAGTGTAGCTGTAGCCTTCAGGCCTTATGGGGAATATAAGGTATAATCATAACCTGGCACTTGCTTTCTGTGGAATTTTGGTGATATCTCTGCCAGCTGTCTGTGTTCTCTTATTCATTCCTTCTGCCAGTTATAGGTGCTAAGCTGCCTTTTTATAACGCTTCTGAAAATGAAACAGAGCAGATCATCATATAGTTTTAAGTGATTGTGTTTTTAAAGAAGTCATTCTGTTATGAACTTGCTGGGCAGTTGGTTAATTTCTGGAGAAGAAAAGTTTATATTGTATAAATATAGAGATAAGTAAAATGAAAAATGCTGCTTTGCAGTTTTTGTTAATTTGTATTTTGTTTGATGATGCAGATCTGCATTTTGTTATATAACATACTAGTTTTTTCTTTATTCAGTTGTATTTTTAGCAACTATGCCTAAATTTACATTTTAATTTAATTTTCACTTTTTTGGCCTTAGAGGTGATCATTTTTCTTGCTTTTGAGGAGGGGACACCTGGCAGAATTTCTAGAAGATAAAATGTACCACAGTTCATCAAATAAGAATGATGCTAACTTAGTAAAGACAAATTGTGTATTTTTAGTTTATGTGGGGGTTTTGTCCTCTGCCAAATACTTGGGTTTAGCAGTTGCATGGTTTGGCCTTAGAATCTGTACCAATCTATACCCAGCATTACAAATATTTTTATACCCTTGCTTTAAAACAGATGCTGCTCTAATTTCTTCTGCTAGAATTAGTTACATGTCATTAGAGATCTAAGTAAATTTTTGCTCCCTGCTGTTTTCACACTTCTCAGGACATTCTGTTCTTCTTAAGATTGTATTGAATTTTTGTGTAGTAAAATAAGAGAAATGGATTTTAGCTCTCCCTTGCTGCCTTTTGTTCCTCCTCCTGTCTAGCAACACTGAGTTTTATTTGCTAGACTAGAAGACAAGCTGACGTTATTAAGACTAAGTAGCAAAATGGTACCGATTTCCTTTCTTTCAGATCTCTATAAAAATGGTCTTCAGAGGGCTAATTTTGTACCATTCATTGCTGTGCTGAAGGTAAGGAGAACCACTTGTTCGATGCTTTTCAGTTTTGCCTGCTTTATTAATCAATTTGTAGAAGATTTGTAGAGGATTGCATTGATGCAAGTTTCCACATTATATATATCTGCTTTAACTATTCTGAGTAAAACTAATTGAAGATAAGGCAAGAAGGGACTTTTTCCTTCTGGAATTAACATGTTTTTAAAGCTGGACTTCTTTAGCATGACAAAAAAAATTACCTTTTTGTCTAAGGCAGCAGAAAGTGTTTGTTTGGATAAGACTTTCCTGCTGGTGCAGGTATGCTGTGTAACATAGTGTCCCTCTAATATTTATACTGTGTTGTACTTGTGGATATCTTACATTTATAATGCTAGAACAGCTACTTTGATGTAAGGAAAGTAGGGTTTGTTCTGTACCCCTCAATTACCTTGTTTCTGCGTCTTTCTTGTGTGTAAGTAGTTTTTTCAATGGCTCTTTGTGAGGCTTCACGTAATGTTCAACAAGCAGCGGCTCTGAAGCAGGCTTCCTTCAGTCTGCATGTTGTGTTGTGGGAGGTCAAAAACTGTAATAGTTTCATTTAAATTAAAAAATGGAGGATCTTTTCTCTGTGAATAACACAATTGATGCTTATTTTGCTGTTAAAAAGAATATAAGCTGAAATGACACTTAAAAGTTCTGGACAAGTTGCAGATATTTTTTATCCGCAAGCTAGAATTGTGTTGTTCTGTTACTGGGGGCTAACATACAGCTCTTGTATCCTGCACTGCCTGGATTGACATGACATGCAAAATGGAAATAGCAGCATTTCCCTACTTCACAGAAGTATTGCTAGAATAAACACATAAATAATGTTAACTATATTGGTATCTAGCATAAAAGAATTGTAAGGTAGAGTGTAGGCAGGTTTGGCTTTGTGATAGGAGATTTGGAATTGCTGAATTGATGCATTGACTGGATGTTTCTGCTCAGGTGGTCAGCAGTAAAGCTGCTGACAGTGCCTAGCATTTTCAGTGCGCCCTTTAAGATTTCAAAGATTGCTTAATTGCCTAAGAACCTTTGAAAATCCCATCTAATGCTGACATTTGTACAACTACCAGGTTTAAAAGTTAATATGCCATTGACATGATGATGGCACTCTGGTGCATCTCAGAATGGCTGTGTACGAAGTCAGGGAGGTTACCAGTGAGAGTGGTTCTTACCTGGATGACTTTAGAAAAGTAAGGAACATAAAAATAAATGAACAACCCACTTCCATTTCAGATCCTTGAAAAGAGTTTATTTTGTAGCTGGCTGCATTGGATGAGAGCTCCCAGTCATAGAGTATTTTCAAGCATAGAAGTAGTTTCATATGCATTTGCTTTTTGAAATGCAGCAACCATGGCAAATCATTCTTTTCTATGTCTTTCTTTGTTGACTCCAAGATTTCTCCCTGATAAACACAAGGCTCTTTCATTTCAGTGATTGTCAGGCTTTAAGAATACCTATAATGTATGCTTATTTATAGTTTCCTTTTTTGTCTTTTTAGCTAGCTGAATTAAAAAATGTGAAATGTAGTTTATGCATCAGAACACCTCATCAGGACTGGGAAGGTAATAAAAAATTTTTAATAGGGAACAGATGGAATGCTGAGAGAAGCAGTAAAGGTGGCTTAGTCTAGAGGATGGAGTACTGCAAAAAGAAACAAGTAGTACAACCCAGTCTAGAGGCAGATGAAAATTATCATCATAATGAATGAAGGGAGAAGCAAATGTTAACATAATTCACAAGGGCCTTTCTAAAATACTGAATTTGTTCTTTTTCCCAGCACCTTTGTGTTTTAACACTGCTCTAAATATATGTGCCTTCAATGTCACTTTAATAAATATTACCAGTGTAACATTATTCTTTCCCAAAGACATAATGACCAAAAGTTGGATCAGAGGAAGCTTATTTGCAAAACGCTTCTCTCACCCTAGTTGGAAAGTGGAAGGATAAGGGCATGGTATTAAAATTATTAATAAAAAAATAATGAAATCTACATTTTTAATTCAATACAGCAGAAGTCAGCATTTAAAAATCACACTGAAATGTATTCTAGAGTAAGATTTTAACCATTGACCTTTATGTTACAAAGGTGTGGATAGAACTACACTGATATTCTGGCTTTGGTGGTTTGAGAAATGCAGATTTAGGCCTCCCCGATGTGTGTAGAATCTGTGTGATGGCATTGGTGTGAATGGATAAAGTAGCTTCTGCCTCAGCTGTGCATAATTCTGTGACGAGGAAATGAATTCTGTGCATAATTCTGTTCTAGAATTTTCATGAAAATGTGAAGGAAAACACTGCATTGGTTGCTTGCAAATATTTGATTTACTGTCTTCTCAAATTTTCCCTCACTCCAAGCCATGTATGTCTGTGGTAGTGTCGATCTCATCTGACCTGTTCCCTGGTACTGGCTTTGACAGCTGAGACTAACTCCTGTCATAGTTTTCTCTGGGCTCAGAGCCTCCCAGATGGCTTTTGTTTGGGGTTTAGTGGGAGTGAATATGTGGGTTGGTTTTGTTTGTTTTTTTCAGTAATTAACTTTCATGATCATAAATCTTAAAATAAGATTTGAGCACTAAAAGGAGTTCAAGTTCAACACAGGAGTTTCAAATTCTTTTCAATGTTCTTGGGAAGGTGGAATTAATGGAAACTATTGGCAGTATATTTCTGTGAAGAGATGCTTCACTTGAAATAGATTTCAGGCTCTTTTCACTCCTTGTCAGTGGAACACATACTTTCTAGATACCTGGGTGACTGTTACACAAATATCTTTTCTTGTCTTCAAATGATCATAAGTAATGGTTTCTTCCCCAGATCTAGAGTTACCCATGTTCATCCTCAATTTTGTTTTTATTTTCTACTGTCTATGTAATTCCAGTATCTGTGTTTGAGTTCTATTTCTTACAAAGACAACTGTATACCAGTTTCTGTGGAATAAGCAAAAGGGTGCAATAGCACTCTAGGGAAGATACAGCTATCTTCCAAAGTTTGTCCATTTTGTCTTTCTAGTTGGTAGATTACTGGGGCAAGTGACTGTTATGTGAGGTTGCAACTGAAAAGTTCCAATTTTTAGAGATACATGAAAACTTCAGGTCCTACAGGTGGTAGCTACATAAAAGCCCCTGGTCTGTGTCATTGGGCAGCTCAGTAACACCACTGGCAGCTTTTTTTGCCCTGTGTGCGCTCCCTGTTCAATTCTGATCTTACGCCAATGTTCTTTTCTTTTGAAATATTAAATAGTTTGAGGTGTATTTTTTTAGCGATTCTTTAATCCCGTAACTCAAAGCTTTATAAACAGGGGAAGACGCTGAATTGATCAGTTCATTGTTGTGGCTATGATTCTTTGGGACACAGTATTCCTTATGAAAGGGTTTTGTTTCTGCAAGAGTGCTTCTTCAATCCATGAAATTTTACAAAGATAGAGCTTTACAGATAAAAGAAGTATTGGAGTAACAATATTTTAATTCTATAATTGTAATTCGATTCAGTCTCTTCTGATTGAGTTTTTAATCTTACAGTATCTCTTGCTGAGCATTTTAAAGTGTGTGGAATTCCTATGTGATTTTTTTTTAAGACCATTCTTGAGAAAACTGTTGATTGCTCACAATTACTTTGTTCAAATGCAGAGAGCAGAAACACTCCAAAAATTGTTACTCTCAACCTAAAAGAAATATACAAAGTTTCTAAATGTTTTAAAGCTGATTTACAAATAAAGCTATGTATCTTGGAATCACAGAATTGTTAAGATTGGAAAAGACCTTGAATTCTGTTGAGTCCAACTGTTAAGCCCTCACTGCCAAGTCCATTGCTAAACCATGTCCCCAGGTGTCACATCTGCATTGTCTTTCCTCCGGGGATGGTGTCTTGCTTCCTTTGGTGGTCTGTTCCAATGCTTGACAAATCCTTTTGGTGGAGAAATTTTAATCCCAGGTCCTTTTTTTGCTGTAGAGCTTTCCAGCCATTCTGTCGCCCTGTAGCACTGCCTGGGGTTGTTGGGAGCCAAGTGCAGGACCCAGCACTTGGCCTTGTTGAACCTCACACCACTGGCCTTGGCCCATGGATTCAGCCTGTCCAGATCTTTCTGCAGAGCCTTCCTGCCCCCAAGCACATCAACATTGTGCTAATCTTTAACAACTTGATGTAAGATATTATGTGAGGCTCTTGGAAAAAAAAAAAAGGCAAAAAAAAAGAGCATGCTTTAATTTACTGTTTTGGTAGTAATTTTGGCAACATTTTAATTTTGGCAGACATTTAATGAAGACATTTACATCAACCCTTAACCATTCTGAAATCCTAACTCTAATTCAGTGCCTAGTTCAATTCTCTGGAAAATCAGGAAGGAAATCTCCTCAAATAATTTGCTGTGTAGAGTCTGTAACTTGAGTGAGCAGTTCTGGCGATTCCAACGGTTTCTTGGAAGTGTAGCATGAAGCTTCAAAATGTCAAGCTGTGTTGAAGTACCAAGTATATAACTTCTGTGTTTTGTCAGGTTTTCTTCATGTGGTAGACTTGCACTAGTCTAAATTTTAACTGAAAGTCAGAAAGTTTTAGGGCCCTTCTTAGTCTGAGTATAACTTTAAAAGGCCCAGTTTTAGAAGAAAATATTTGGCTTTGGCTACCTGCATTTTGCTTTGAGTAAAGGGGAGGAATCAGCCTCAGAAATCTATTGTCAGTAGGATATGAAATTACTTTTAATGTCTTTTTTTTTTTCTTCTCCTTTTTTTCTTCTGCTGTTAGGGACCAAAGAATTATTTATTTTAAAACGATTTGGTTAAAATGACTTTTAACTGTAAGTAAACATTGTACACTCCTCTCAAATAGAAAGCAATGCATTATTTATACACTGTTTTGCCCTGTCTTTCTTGAAATCAGTTAATGATTATTTATTTGCAATGTTGCTGGCTGTGGTTTTAATTAAAGTATACCCTTTCCTACAAAGCAAGAAACTGAGGAATTTAAAAGCATTTTCAGTTTTCAATAGTTTAGTATGAGAACATGAAAAATACTTGTTTAAAAAACATTTAGAGCTACCCCTAAGGAAATTGTGGGAGTTAGTTTTGTACAAAGGCATTTGGTAGATATAAAATGTCTTTGATGGTGCAGTCAGCTTTTGTCCAACCACCTGTGTGAGAAATGCAGGGATTTGCTGAGTGGCGGATCTGCCTCTCTCCTCCCCCCTCTCCCAAAAAAGTCATCTCCTTGATGAAATTGATTTGTCAGTTTGTTCCAGTCTAATGGTGTGATAGCCCAGCAGCTTTCAGTATGTTGAATAGTTAAAACCTGCTTTTGAGGTCAGTGTCAGCCACTCTGACCCCTGTGAACTGTCACCTGAGTCAGAATTGCAGGGATTAGGCCTTTGATATTGTGATGGCTTCGCCTATCAATTGACTTTTTCATTACTGAAGATGTTGGGCCTTTTGTTTCCCTTCTTAGTATGTAACCAAGCAAACTCCTAAGTAGAAGGAGCATTTGTTCTTGTTCTCTCTCTGTGCAAGTAATAGAAGTGCTCATCTTTTGTGAAGTGTACCTAATTAAACATAGAAAAAATAAAAATAGGAAATACAGCAGGATTGCAAGTATTTTGTGCTGCAAGTATTTTTGAACCTCAGTGTAAGTTCTGGGAAATCTTAGTTTGATAAATTTGTGAGACTATCAAGTAATAAAATGTTGTATATAGAAAGGAAGGTGTCAGATTAGAAGCTACCAATCCCTTCTGCATCCAGCCTTCTAAGCCTCTGTGTGTGTGTTAAATTTAAACACAAATGTTATTTGAATTGTCTAGTTCAGAGCACGTTACTGTTACAATATTTTATAATGTACCTATTGCTTTATTGTGTTCTCAGGGATTAATTGTTCAGTTTGTTTACTTTTTATATCTGTCTTAGACACTTTCTCCTAGACAGTTTATTTAGATGCAGATCAAAACTTTATCTTAGGATGAAATAGTTGCTTCTGTAACTCTGTGCCAGGCTTCCTGCCTTCTCCCTTTCTTAAATTGTTAGGATCTCCTGAGCTCTTTCTTGTTTTGTTTGTTCCTTGATTAAAATGAGTAAAGGAAAGCATATCATAGATATGAAATAGTTGATTCCTGCTGTCCCGGGGTAAATTAGTCTAATTACACGTGGCAGTTCTGTTTGCTTGTGATGTAATGTGGAATGAGGTCCTGCCTCCCCCTGAAAAGCCCGAGCCAATTAATAAAGCTTTTAAGCTCTTTGTCACAGGCCACCGTGGAGGTCTGCAGAGAAGAACTTTAATCCAATAAACATTTCATTTAGATCATGAAAAGAAAGCATGAGGAGAAGCTCCTACAAGAGAGGGTGTTACCAGCAATTCTAGTTGTGAAGAGATGTGAGGAATTTGCCAAATTAACCAAGAGGCCTTCATATTTAACACATAAATGTGTCAAAACTAATAATAGAATAATTTAATTTGAGTTGAACCTTATATTGTTAAAATTCTAAGAAGCCACAACTGTTTTCTTCAAAGACTTTGCTGTTGAGTTGGATGGACAGGGCAAGGGGAGGTTGTGAGAAACTCAGATAGCAAATAACACTGGCTGAAGCTGGTGGAAAGGGGGGAAAAAAAAAGGAATAGATAATTAGGTGTAATTAGCGTGTATGAATTGTTGTCTCCCTGCCCTTGGCTTGAATAAATTTCAGAGAAAAAAAAAAACCCTAGTGGCAAAAACCCTTTGATGTAAGAAGAGTCATTGTGGTTTGGCAGCATAAAGGCAGTGTTTTATACTTCTTACATAATGGTTGTGATACAGAAAGAGTGAATGGACCCTGCACCCCCCAGCCTGCTTTACAGCAAGGACTTTTGGATTCCCTTGAAACAAAATGCATCAGAAGTTTTCAGTTGTGGGTAATGAGGTAGTGGACCTCATCAGAGCTAAGCGTAAGCCATCTTTAGCCTTTGTTTAGATCTTAATAGCTTTTTTTTTTATTATTATCTGGGAAATTCAGTTTTGTAAATCATGACTACTTTTTTTTTCCCGTTCCTTTTTTTTTTTTTCCTGCCTGCCAACAGTTCTGGCAGGAGCAAAGGCTAATACTGGGGAAAAGAAATACAAATCAAATGTTAAAAAGAAAAACAACAGCATAAAAGAAATCTAGATAAATAACTTGGTCCAGGGTATAATTCCAGTGAAGTACATGTATTGGGATGAATTTGACCCTTAGCTTAGGAAACATCATGTTATAAATTCAGCGTGAACTCTTGGTGTTTGTTTCTCGCAGAACGCCACAGCTTGCTTATTAGGAGATTGAAAGTTACAGTCATTAGCGGTCCTTTAGCAAAACTGGGTGTTTTGCAGTGATTTGTAGTTTGCAGGTGGAGTTTTTTTCTTTTGTATTTATTCTTACTCTGCAAGGAAGATTTTTTCTGAAGTGATGCGAAATGAGGAGCGCTGTTCAGTGTAATTCTTAGTGCATGGAAGTTTACTCTGCCATTCTTCTGTTCCCTGACTGGAAAAAGGAGAGGCTACTTGTCTCTGAGCTGGCACAGCCACATCTGTACCTCCTGAATTCTTTCACTTTTGTTTGAATATTTGAAATACTATTCACAGAACAGTACTTTAAGAGTGTCTCTTTTTATTCATGCACCATTATTTTACAAGTTAATTGTCTGTTTTTCCTCTTCTTAGGGGGTAGCTGATTTGTAGCTAGACATTAAAATAAGTTATTGAAAAGTTGTACAATAGATCGTATGTTCCTTGTGGTAGCAAGAATGGTGGGGTTTCTTAGTTGTTAAAGTTTTGAAGGCTGTAATGTAAACTTGTGCAACTTCCACTGAATGAATTTTGCCTCTCAATTTATCTCTGCTAAACTCTTCAGTTTTTAAGTTTAAATGTTCTTGTCACAAGTGTAAGAAAAAGATTGATTGAAAAAGTTATATTCGGCAGCATTTATTTTCCCAGATGTTTTTGCTCTAAGTCCACTGAAAAATAATTCCAAGCAAAATGCTTGTTATCCCAAATCAACTTGAGAGTGATTACTTTCCCTGATATTGTACAGGATTCTTGGATGACATTTCGAAAGTTTTCCTCCACATTTGTTCATGCGGTTTTTTGGGAGTTTTTTTAATTTTTTTTTTTTTTTTTTTTGTTTTTTTTTTTTTTTTTTTTTTTTTGTTTAGTTTTGTAACAGTGTTTACAATTGGGATAAACATGAAGTATCTGAGGCTATTGAAACAATTTCCTATATTTCATTATTGCAGAAGAATATAGGGGAAAAGACTGTAAAACACCCCTTAGTTAACCCTGTAAAGCATTGCACTATTTTATAGAGCAAATAGCCTTTTCTGCTTGAAGTTAATTTGGTCTGTGAAAGGCAGTACCTGAATACCATGCCAGATAAGTAATTATTCCTGATTGTAATGTTGGGGTTTTTTTTTCAGGTATAGGTCACAGGAAATTCAGTTAGGGTAGAGTATGTACAAAGCTAAGAAATATGCAGATTTTCTGTTGTAAGATTGTGTAAAAATTATTTACAGTTAATACTTGCACAAAGGTTAGAAAGGTTGATGAAGTGATACTTAGTTTTACTTTACTATTCACTGCATGTCAGAATGTAATTATGACTGATTCATGAAACTGTCTTAGCAATGAACCATCTTTATTAAAATGCTGATCAAGAAAAGAGCTGACAGTAATAAAGAATAGAACACTTTAGTCTTGTTGCTTTTGAATGATTGCTAATTACCCCAGAGGTCATGTATAGTGCTTATGAGGATTCATTGACATTTTCTTTAAAGTCTACTGTTTCAACAACATCTGAACAAGGAGACAAAAAATATATGTACATCCAACAATGCTTAGACCAAGTTTTTCTTTGCCACCAAATACCTGGTGTTTCCCTTTCTGCTTCCTCCTCTCCCTGAGTACATCTCAATCCCATGGATTAGTGGAGCAGAAAGTTAGGAGTGCTACAGACTTGATTAATTTCCTTTTTTTTTTTGTTGTTTGTGCTTTTTTTGTCTTCAAGTAAGGCAAAAGGAGAAAAGGAGCAGCTCTTTGAAGGTCCCTCACCTGTACCATGCATGCTTATGACTAACAGTCTGGTTGATCTCCTTGTAGAGCTGCACCAGAGAGGAAACTGCACTTACCCTTGTACACTTCTCTCAGCAGGCTCTGGACAGACCTGTCCAGCTAATGAGCTGGACCAGATTCACATTCTGAAATTTCACATTCTAGTGACTATCACATACTGGTGATTTTGAAAGTACAGTGAATTAAAAACCTGTGGGTATGCTTTGTATATCAATATTTTGTATTATGTATAGCAATTTTTTTTCATTACTTACTACGTTTTTGCTTAAGATGGTTCTTGTTCTACCACAGTTATAGAAAATGCCAGTTGTAATACTATCCTTTGGATGGAGAAACCTTTTCTTGAAATTGCTTAAGGAAGAAATAATATTCTAGTTGATAATTTAACACTATATGGAGTCAAATAATGAAAAATAAAATGGTTAAGTCTAGTGAGCTTTGTTTACCTGGAACTCTTTTTCTGCTAGCTGGTGACTCTCATCACATGTCTACAGGTTGTGTGATATGGGAGAACATCTTAGGCTGAATGTAAATGTATGAGAAGAATGATTGCAAATGAACAATCTAATTATTTTCTGATTTCCTGGATGAAAGGAGTATTAGTGATCCTGTGTATTGTAAATGGAGACCAAATCAGAGAATGCATTTGAAAAGGTCTGTGTGAAAATTGTGATTCCTTTTCCTCAGAAAGAGTGGCTGGAAGTTGCACTTCTTAGATAGGCATGGTTAGTAATAGTAGGTGTTCTAATGGGCTTGTTCAGAGGCCAAGAGTATGAATTGTGCAGCTTTGCCTGCTTGGGGATAGAACTGTAGTCTTCCTTGCTCATATGGAAAATGAGCATTTGATACTGCAGTGCTGCCACTGCATTTTCCAAACATCTGATTTGACCCAAGGCTGTGGAAACTCAGCACATGTGGGAATTAAGGTGACAGTCCTCCTAAATTGAAGCACTCTTGTATCTCTGTTCCCCTATACCTTCTTTGGAGGTCCTCAGATGGGTGGGTTTGGCAGCTAAGTGCTAATCTGAGCACTCCAGTTAATTCTTTGGCTGCTGATTAGAATTGTGGGATGATTAGTTTGTCTATTCTTATGGTCTAATAAAATGATTTATATGTTGTTTTTTTGTTTTAATACCATTAAAATTCAGAGCAGAGAATGGTAACTGGGTGGACTTAGGATGATCTTCAAGGTTAAGGAATATCTACTCACCTGCATTATCAAGTGTTACAAGCTGATCAGAATATGTGAGCTCAGAGAGCACATGATACTTAGTGCAGTGTTTATTGTGGACCGCAAGGCCATCCATAGCATTTCAGGGCTTTTTGTGACACAGGGGAGACATGTGCGACACATGTCTTGAGAACTTGCTGGTTATCCAGCTGACCTGGATTACCTTGTGACATTTTCTCAAGTTTCTTTCTTCATAATAATCTGTCCTGTTGTGTGCTTTAATTTCTTGAGCAGTTAAACATTTTAATAGCTACCATTCTTGATTGCAGCAATAAAAGAATATCAGAGGTGATTACTGGAAAAAAAAAGTATTTGTTAGTCTGTATTTAATAACTTTCTAGAGTAGGTCTATTGACAGTCTAATTTTATCTATTCTGTCTAAAGGTGGTTGTTTTAAGTGTTGTGTCTTGAGTTGAGCCATGAGGCTTTACCTTTTTTTTGTTTTCCTTTTGGAATAAAAAGTTTTTGTGCCACTCAGTGGGAATGAGTCCATGCTTATGCTGCATTTTTAACTTACTAATTGCATTTTCAATTCTGTAATTGTATTTGCTCTTTGTATACATAAATACATAAATGACTTCACAAGAAATTGTATCGCTGAATAATTTTATGCATTTGAATTGAATAGGGTAAGTCAGTCTTTAAATATCTTAATAGAATAGAAAATCTCTTAGAAAATGTGGATGGTTCCACTAGACTGACTGTAGCTTCAATATTATGTATTTATTTTGAAAGGAGTTTAGCCCAAAATGAAATTTGAAAATTTAAAACTCCATCTTAAGAGATGGAAACCAACTGTTATAGTTATGGATTTGACAATTAAGTGCTAACAACCTGAGCACTCCAATTAGTTCTTTGGCTGTTGATTAGGATTCCATGGCGATTAGTGAGTGTGAGAACGCAATCACATCCGTAGGTTTAATCAGTCCCGTACTGGATGAGGAAGCCCAAAGATGGAAAAAGTAGAACTTCTATATAACTTCTAACTTCTATAATCTTAGAGGGGTTTTCCCCATGCTCTAAGAAGCTGAACAGTTAAAAGTAGAGAAGCCTATCTATTCACCCCTCTCCAAACTTCCTGGATTTTTAAATTATAGTACTGAGTTTTTAGTACCATGATACAGGAGAATAATGTTGCTGATACTTGTAAAGGGTAGACAAGATTCATCGTGATACTCACATAGGCACCCTCTCTGATACTCAGTATTTCATTCTTACACTTGTGAGCAGGATTTGTTTTTCCATACCATGCAACCATGTATCTGGTTTTCTTTGTTGCAAATCTAGTATTTTAAGTGTTTAGCTTGGACATTTACATTATTTTGGTGTGCTTTATTTTCTTTTGTTATATATTCTGATTATACGCTGTCTTTTTAACATTTAGAGTGTGTATACTAAAAAAATTATTTATAAATATGAATATTTTTCCTTCTGCCTTCCTGTGAAATGGATAAGTGAATGTTTATGTGTGCAGAAATAAAGAATCGTGGTGGGTACCCTTGTTGACAGAGGAAACCCCAAAAAGAAAACCTTTGGATCTCTACTCAGCACATAACTTCTCTGTGACCTTTCTGAGTGAGCAAAGGTGACCATGTGCTGCATCTCCCTTTAGAGCTATCTCCAAGGGTACATTCTTAACTTGGAGAAGAGATGGTGGTGTTATTGTCTGGCAGTGCAAGCCGTCCTCCTACTACTGCCCTTTGGTTCGCCGCTGCTGCTGCTGTCCCACCTTTTCTCTCCTCTATTGTGCAGAGCTCAGCTTCTGTAAATAACATTTGCCACTTCTGTTTGGTGGTTTGGCTTTTTTTTGTTATGTTATTTTCCATTAGCAGCTATAGATCTGTACTCATCATATATTCACATAAGGAAAGGTTGTTCCTGCCCTGCAAAGCTTATAATCGAACTGCAGGAATCATGTCTTAAAGGGCTGTTTTCTGAGAGCATGTTGTGATTCAGATTGTGATGTTTGAGTTGAATGGCAGGAGCTGTTCATTTTAAGTATATTCATATAGTGTCTTAACACAATAGGTATGGGTGAGCTTTGAAGTGTCTCAGTGAAAATAATTAGCAATGAGTATGGATAGACACCTGAACCTGTAGAAGGGTTAGGAAATTCCTATGCCTCTTTTATTTGTATTTAAGATATGATCTCTAAATGGCCAGAGTATCTTCCTGAACTGACCATCAGTCTGGAGAGACCAAACATGTCAATTATTTAGGAACTTCCAAGGAGTAAAATGCCAAATATTTTCAAAAGGACTAAGTATTCTCGGTTCCTGTTAGCTGTCCTCTGCTTTTATGCTTACACTGAAAACATTACAGTATTACAGAAAACTGCTGTACATCAGAATTCTGTTTTATAAATTTTGTTTACATTTGGTTCAGTTGACTTTCGCCTCTTAAGGAAGCAAAAAAATCACTAGGACTATATTAACTGTATTTTATAGATCTCTGAACAAGATTCTGCTATTGCATTTTTGGCTGAAAGGTCTTATATGTAACAGGTTTTTTTTGAAATAAACTAGATCATGCTGTATCATATTAGAATAAAAAATTGTACATCATTACAGACATACAAGCAAAGCCTGTAGTGAAAGAAATATCTCTGTTAGGCAATGTTTGTACTTTAAAAGGGGTCCAAAAACATACATAATTTTTTGAACACACAAGTTTTAACTAGAATCACTAATGATAGTAGTTTTTCCTGAAGAGTGATAATACTTATTACTTCAAAGACAGAGAAAAGAGAAGGAAGAAAAAAAAAAAAGAAAAAGGCATCTTCTCTTTAGCTGTATTGGTGGTATTTACATTTTCAGTTCCAAGGTTCTTGCCTCTGAAACTCATTCAGTGTAATGTCATGGAGTCATGAAAGCTGGCGGTGCATGTAAGGAGCGATAAGTTTGTAACTGGAACACGAGTGGACTAAAACAATGTAGCACTGGGCACCCACTCCTGTTTCATCAAGCTGCACTGACCTGCATAATATAGCCCAGTACAAGTCTGTATCTGAGTGCACAGGACACTTGCTTGTCATTGGCAGCTGAGCCTCCAGCACCACTGTAAATATCAGGGAACAAATTTACACCAGCTACAGTGTTCAGGTGTGCTTTTGTTCTTTCAACCCTACCATAGTCATGGAATGCTCAAGTATATATGGGCCTGTGTTCACTTTTCACTATGCAAAACACCCTGAGGGAGCAGTAGAGTTTATAAATCTGACTTGAAGGCCAAAGAGATGAGGCTGACTTCATTAAAGATTCCCATCTCTTGTTTCCAGGAAAAAACAAACCATAATGATTAACAGCATTACTAAATTTGCAAGTATCTAAAGTTAATTTAAGTAATTTCATAGTCCTCAAAGCTGTAGTAGTAATCTGCAGGGTTTTTCCCCTACTAACATAAAGAAAATAGTACTTAAGTTAATGTACTACTTTGGAAAAATAAACCATTAGGTGGAAAGATGCTGGCAAAGAAAAGCTAAATGAACTAGCTTTGCTGTGAAATTTCAGTAATCTTCCTTCTGGCCTTGGCTGCCAGACTGATGCTGAAGAAAAGCTTAAACATTCTCCCTCCCCTGTGCATATTATTTATTACATGCCTCTGGAACTTTTATCTTCTGCTCTGTTATTCTCTTTCTTTGTGAGCTCTCAAAAAGAAAGGGAATAGATTATAATAATATTGTAGCACCAATCCTATTGTGTTTGCAGTAGCCTTAGTCCAAGATAATGATTTGATTAACATGGCTTTTTCACTTACTGGAATTAAAGATACATGGATTTTCCTGGGATTCTGTGCTTTCAGGTTGAATTTTTTTACCTTCTTTCTTCAGCTGTATCTCTTTGCAGAGAAGTTGGAGGTTTAAAGTAGGTATATAGTTTTCACTGATAGCCAAGGGCAAAAAATTAGTGCAATGAGTCATCACAGTAATTCCTGCAGATATTTGTGATCTGTGTCCTATGCAAAGCATTTGTTCAAAAGCGCCATTTTTCCTTAAATCACTGATGGTAGTTCTTCTAAATGTTTTTCCTGTAGTAAATGTAGTTGACTGAGGTTTGACATTTCCAATTTTTTATATGAATTATTTGAATGGCCTCAAGGAGACCTTGAAAAATTCGAACATGTAGAATATGAAACACTGAACAGGAGTATTAAAGAAGCAGACTGATTTAGTGGATTTTAGCAAATGGAAGAATTTTACAGGTGTTGAACTACATTAAAAAAAGTTTTATTGCTTTAATTAAATTGTTGATAGAGCTGTATTTTCTAAAATGCTAAAACATTTCCTCTCTTTCTTCTATAGCTTCTTATGCTTCTTGCTATATATAACACACAGAAGCTGTGAGTGTTGGAAGTAGTCATAACAGATAAGCAGACCTGTTTCCTTTGTCGGAGTGGGGGGGTAAAATCTTGATCCTACTGACAATAGTGAGAATTTTGCTCTCAGCCTCAGGCCTTGAATCAAAAAAAACACCATTTAGTACAGCTGGGTTTTCTAACAGAAGCAATTGTAACTACTCAGGGACATCTGTATCACACTTAGAATCCTACAGGTTGTTTAAAGGAGAACAAAAAAGATCCTTTTCTGAGTTAATTAAGACATTGCAAATATGAAATAAAATCTTTTAGATATAAAGCTTTGTTTATTCCCCCCTCGTCCATTTTGCAGCAAAACTTGGTGTAGTTCATATATTTGATCTTTGTATTATAAAATCTTTACTCTTCTTAGAAGAAGAAAAAGATAAAATTATTTTTAGCTTATAAAATAGAAGTAGGTTCAGTGGTTGCTAGAATTCATTTGTGTTCCGTTAAACTTGTAGTGCTTCTAAATTTGTATTTCAAAAGGTGTATATTTTAATGTGAAAATAATTTCTGCAACAAAGCAGTGCCTAGAGAGAATGAGTAATATCCACCCTCATTTCATCCCATGTGCTTCCAATCTATATTAATTTTTTAGTTGATGGACTTGTGATAGACCTTTTTGTTATCATATGTGAGTGATTTTCAGCTTATTTCTTTGCTTTGATAATTGCACATGAGACTTCAGCTTTTAGATCTTGAATTTCAGTTTTGTAGATGATATTGGTGCTGATGGTTTATCACAGCAGTGTGTCTTCTCTGTATCACAGACAATAGTAAATACAGCTTTGGCTCGAGGAAAGATTGTGGGTTTTTTTGTTTTTTTTGTTTTTTTTTGTCTCTTTAGAAATACTGCAGCACAGTCCAGCTTGATTCTGGAATAGACTACAGGAAACGAGTGCTTCCAGCTGCTGGAAAACTTTACTACCTGTAAGTTTATCTATGATATTGTATTAGCTTTCTTTTTTCTTCTTATTAGCAAATAACTTCCTATTTAATGGGAAAAGAAAAATGTATAGTAGAATTAGTAGGGTGTGACTTTTCCTTTCTTTGCCTTCTGATCCATTTTGTTCAGCAAGCCGCCTCCCATTATGCCTTGATATTAACTTCATTAAACTACATTTTTGGTATCCACACTAGCATCATTTCTAATGTGTGACTGAATAAAAACTAATTAGATTTTTTGGGGAGGTGTGGTGTTTGGAGAACTGAAGTGACAGATGGTTAGAAAGTAATGAATATCCTCTTGTAAGAGATTGCACAATTCTCTTATAATAGAAGAACATTCTTATTGTATTTAAGTAATTAAGTATTTATAGAAATCCAATGACAAGGATTTATTTAATTTTGGGTGTTTCCAATGCTGTGGATTAAAAAACCCAACACCCTTCTGTTTTGACAGATTGTTTCTGTTTATCATGACAAAATTTCTTTAGCACTTTATATTTGCAAATAGATATATTTGTAAATATATTCACAGTTGTGTTTCTGCTTGCAGCATAAATCTGCCTAATAGGAACATTCTCTTTAATACTTTGAAACCTTTGCAATGCAAACATTTTTCTGTCTTGTATTTTCTCTTGTAATATTATTTAATCAGTGACAACCTGAACAAAGCAGACTACAATAGCTTAATATGAAATTTATAACAGTTGTATCTTTAAAATACTGATTTAAAAATCATGTTTCCATTAAGAAAGATGGGGTATTTTCATCACTGTGATGGGTGTTTGAAACTAAGTATGTCCATGCTACTTTTTAATGAAGTTAGATGTTGTAGCTGTTTGTCTGGAAGGAGGAATACTGCTTGGTAGAACTACAAGTGGTAACTCTTCCTGCTTTTGAAAGAAGTGACAGAATTTCATATATGGAAAACAGGTCCAGTGCAAGTTCTGTATCCTTAAACTGTGGCTATATGAACTTGAGAAACGTAGCTCTTGTTCTGTATTCTTGCCTGGCTGCACTTGCTCAGTGCTTTGTCACGCCTGCTCAGAAGTTCTTTTTGAAGCCACCACTGACACTCGTGTGTTGCTCATCATGGCCCTCGTTCTGAGCACTGCTGTCCTGCCTGCGGTGCCGCTCCCTGGGGCTGCTGCACTCTGGAACTCTGTTGGACACTTGTGGAGAGCACTTGCCACGTTGTTTTCACACTGTCCATACTCTGAAGAAAGGAAAAGGATGTTTGTAGTTTCTAGCAGGTAATAGGCTAAACATGGCCAGTGGTGTCTCAGAGAAGCAGCAGGAGTAGTACCCAGTCAAAATATTTCATTGTGCTCTGCTGTAAAACTTCTGATCAAGTGAATGGCAGAGATTGGCAATAATTCTGTCTTATGTTCTCTTACTGGAAAGATGTTGGTTGCCTTCAGAACTTGATGTGTAAATCATTAGGAAGCAGTGTGGAGGGGGGAATTAATAAAAACAACCCCATAGCTGCTAATGGAATTAGGTACTTATTTCTTTGTCCTTTCTTCTTCTAAGGGAATCTCATTCATTCTTCTATTCAATTCTATTCAAACTGGTTCATTGGATCTTTCAACCCTGTAGAACTAGCTAAGTATGTGGGGATTCCTTTTGTTTGGTTTGTTTTAAAATTAGGTACTGTGCACAGTATTTTGCTACAGATTTCTAAAATTTAATTAGCAGTCTTGTCCCCCAAAGAAAATGTTCTTGTTCAACACGTATATGTTCTTTTATTAATGGCTATAGTATCATTGTCACATTTTTTTAAGAATCCCCTTGATGCTTCATATGTTGTGTAGTCCTGTCTTCATTTAAAATATGTAACTGAGGGTTACTTAAAGCTGTTTCATACTCATCTGAGAGCAGGCAGTGTAACACCATTACAAGATGCCTGATCAAAGCAACTTCATCGATCTCAGTCTCAGGTGTCTATTTTCAAAACAAACTTTCTTGGCAATTAGGTACAAATTAGGTACCTTAGCATCATATTCACCTGTTTCTTCTGGTAGCCTTTCAGTTGAAATTTCTCTTACTGGTATGCATGCACATGCATATACTCTCTGAGATAGATACAGATATATAGATATATCTATATTAATACACACACGCACACACTCTTTACCACCTTTTATGGCCTTTTTTTTTTCTGGTGTTTTCTGTTCTTTTTCAATTTGTCATTTTGTCAGAGGAATGCATCACACCAATATCAATGTTGAGAAAAACTTCTAGAATTTTATGTAACCTCCTAGTCAGAAAAGGTTTTTAACATCTAAATGGCACTTGTATAAGTTCATGGGTTTTAAAATTCTTTTCCCAAATTTTTTTGTATCTACAAGGTTTGTCATCATTAAGCTTTAGCTAAAAAGTTACTTCAGTTCTCCTGTTAACATTTTTAAGGTGCTTAAGGCCTAATGAGAAGGAGAGTATTTGTTTAACAAGCTGATATTCATTTGTCAGTTAAGAGGATGCCTAGTATTGTGTGAAGCAGTGTGACTTCAGTGCATCAAGATCTATAAAATAAGATTTCACACCAAAAGAGTTTACACAAACTTCAGTGAAACATTATGTATCCTAGTTCTAGGTTGTTGTCTACCGTAACATTAATTTACTATTCTCAGCTAGAAATTTTATCTATCTGTCTTTATGAATAAAACATGGCAAGATTGGCTCTCTACCCTATTCAGTGATTAAAAAAAGAGTTCTCTGATTGGACTGATTTTTTTTAGTTCTTGTGGCCCAGAAGGTGAATGTAAACTTTACTTCAGCTATCAGCACAGATATTTTGCATTTCACCATCTGTGGTTGATCTTTTCCCAAGCAGTATTAGGAACAGAGGTTGGGAAACTGCTAAAACTGCTAATACAGAGATGATAGTGGTATTTTTAATTTCACAGTTTAATTTTGCAAATTGTTTGGTCAATATAATCGGTTGACTAGACACAGCACCCTCCCCCCCCCCAAAAAAAAAAATCTGTTTCAGCATTTAATTTCACAAAGTCCCCTCTCAGAAATTTCAAAGGATACTTCTTTAGGTGCTTGACTGCCTTGCCTTGCCTTGTCTATTTGCTCTTATTTTGCATGCAAGATAGAGCCAGAAGCCTTTTTTCTCATTGTGTACACATAGTGTTAATGGGTCTGCTCTGCCTGTATTGCCTCATTACTGGAAACAGCTCAAAACACAGAAGTCTTTCAGTGTATGCAAATAAGGCAGAATCATCTACCTGAGAGTTAATATTCTCTACTTTTAAGTGTATTCTAAATGTAATGTTTGTATTTAGAGCATAACATCCTGTTCTCTTTTTTTTATGGGCAAAAAGCTAAGCAGGCTCAGGCAGCTGTTTGATGTTGGCTTCAAGTGTTATTAATTTCATATTCTATTATTCTTTTCACTGTAGCACAAGTGAAGCTGATGTGGAGGCTGTCATGGATAAGTTGTTTGATGAGCTGGCTCAGAAACAAAATGATTGTACGTAAGTTAATTTCTCTTGAAAGAGAATACATTTAGAACACAATGCCCAATCTCCACTGACCAATTAATAAGTTCCATTGCTGTATATGGGTTGATGCCACACTCAAGTGGCAGTCATTGTATCAGCATTTTGTCTAATTTATGTGTTGAATCATGTGCTATTATTCATGAAGCTATGCATTTCCTATCTGTAAGAGATGAATTTTATAGTAATTATCCAGAGAAGATTGAGTCTTTGTTCATGTTCCCATAGTAACTAGACCAAGGATTCTAAAAGTGCAAGGCAGAGAGCTGAGGCTGAATAAAGCGTGTGGAACCATTGCAGACTTCACGTTTGAAGAGCTGTGCGACAGAGTGAGTACCCAGTCCAATCTAGATCAGTTAATGCTCAGGCTTTTCACAGTTTAAAAAAAAAATTCAAACCACACAAACTTGCTATTTTCCCAAGTTGCACTAAATTAAAAAGGCTTTTTTAAAAAAAACTTAATTAACAGAAATATTTTTAATTTAACAGGAAAAAACCCCTTTCTTCAAAAGAACCATACTAATTTTCTTTTTAATGATATAGTAAATTCACTCTTAGGTGTATCACAGATTATCTTAAAAAATCCTACTACAATATATGCCTGGCCTAACATCACTGCTGGTATATGAGTGGTGGCAACATATCAATAGGTAAATAGCAATCAAATGCTGTTTTTGTAATCTGGGGTTTCAGTTTGATACTCAAGCAAAGGAGCAGTGATCCTGGCACCACTAGTGTAACACTCTGTTCCATGCTTTGGTTTCAGCTGCATGTACAAGGAATGTTTAATCCCAGGCCTTCTCAAAATATGCCAGATTTTGCTAAATACCGGCACATTCTCTGCTTAAACATGTGAGATGTGAATCTTGAAAAGTTCTCTTTGTATTTGACCTCCAGTGGGTTGGAAGACAATTCCTCTGGAGCTGCACTGCACTTCAGTGATCTCTGTACTGATGTCTGAAGTTGCTGTTAAATGATCACAACCCTAAACTGGGCCAATAGCACTTCTGATTCAGGATGGTGACCAGTCTTTTGCTGATAACGTTATGCTTTCACTTCCTTGCAGCTACAGAGTTGATTACTATTTGGACAGAAATTTCACTGGTTGTGTTCCAGACTGCAGGTTTTAGAATGTTGGTTTTCAGACAAAACTAATAAGCCATTTGTAAGAGTGGAGGTGTGTCATGAGTAGAGTAACTTGCTTTTCACTAAAGGCTTTGAGACTTTATCTGCTTTGTGCCTCTTAAAGTATGGGAAGCTATACTGTCAGCAAATACTAATACAATTCTTTAGTCCAGTAAATGCCTTATGTACTTAAATGGGATAATAAGTTGCTTCTAAGTAGAAGTGCTCTGATTAGCTCACATGTCAGTGGTCTGAAGGTTCTCATCCTGTTCAAGAATTATTTGAGGTTCAGGTAATTCTTATATGGATCGCCCAGGACTTAGGAAATCTTGCTGTCTCAATTCAGATGCCTTCTGCAGATGTGTTATGGTAGTCTCTTACAGCAGAATCACATGCTTAAAAGTAAAACAACATGGCAGACAGTAAATGGTTTTCTTTTGACAACTTCCTCAGTTATCACTGATTTTTCTCTTCAGATCACTGATGTATCTTCATAAATATTACATCAGTATGTTGGTAAGGGGTATCAGTTTTCTCCCTTCATAGGCAGAAAAGTATAGTCATGAACTTCAGAATTGTCTGTTAAATTTAGATGAATTGCCAGAGTTGCCTCCACTGTGCTATTTTTTTCATTACTGTAAACTTTTGCAAATTATTCATAGCAATGATAGAAAATTTCACTCAGTATAAGCTGCATTTAGGACCTTGCCTGCCCCATTGCTCTGTTTGCCTGCCCTCCTGCTATTAAAATCTGCTAAAAGGAAAACTGCAAAAAAGGAAAAATGCAGCTGTCAACCCATTAAACCCTCTTCTTTTTTTTTCATGAATTCTTTTAAATTTTGATGGAAAAACTTAAACATGCAGTGTCTTTTTTAAACAGTCAGAGAGGGAAATTGCTCCCACTCATGTCACAGAAGATACAGGGAGGATCCAGAAGAGTGCACTGGTGGTTTATAGCAAAAAATTACCCAAAAATGAGGAGACATTCAACATGACAGGAAGTATAAAGTCTTTTATGTATATATTCCAGTAAGCTTGCTAATAGTGGGAGTGATTTGTGGAGGGATACAGCAGAAATCTGTAGGGGACATAGCAACAAGGTATTTTCTACTTCTTGTGAAGCCAAGTGGTAGATAGGTTGACAGGCATCATAAGTGCTGCTATTAAAAAAAGGAAAGTAGAAAGCTGAAAAAGATGTAATGAAAAGCAAGATTGACAGAAGAAAATACTGGAGGGGAATTTTTTGGATTTGTGTGGAGCAAATTTGCAGATTCCTTTGTGCAGGACAAGGGGACAAAATCCCATGGGAAGGGGGATTGTACGAAGGGACATGGGGCAGGAAATCTTCCTTGCTGGAGTCTGTTGCAGTCAGGGTGAAGCTTAATTGACAGCTCAAGCAAAACCTCCAGGTAGATAAATGAAATCTAAAGTTGGTGTTGTAGGAGCTCATTAAACTTGCACCAGAATTGAAAACAAGATTTGCAGTTGGTTTTGTAACAGTTTTAAGTTGTGGTGACAAGCATGATAAATGGGAAGTTCTCATTAATGTGGGAAAATGAGAGATAATTGCTATTATTGAAACCTTGTGGGACAATTAATAAAATGATAATACAGAATGGGTGCTTACAGCCTACTTAAAGACAGAGTGGCTAAAAGAGGTGGAGAACAGTGTGCAACATTGAAGGTACTGGTACCTGACTTAAAGTTAATTAGTACAAGGTTCTTGAGTACATATCAGTCTACTAATTAACAAACCCAGAAGGAAAGTACTCATAGGGATCTGTTGCAAATGGAACGTGAGGTGGGTTGCTCCTTGAGCACTTGGCTATAAGAAGCATATAAAGAGAATACACCGTGGCATGTTACTCTGTAGATGAAACACAGGAAAAGGTGAAATGTACTCAGCCAGAAAACAGAAAATTATAATTTTCTAGCATAAAATGTACTACATCCAGTACAAGGTCATTTGGTTGGTGCTTACAGTGATGAATTAATCTAGAATTTTGTGTTGTGTAGGAATAATCTTAATTTTCTAACATTTAGTGAAACCAGAAGTTATTCCATACAGTGAAGTTGCATATTTGAGTGTTCAGGAAGAGTAATTTTCAAAAGCAAAAGGGAGGTGTGACTAACTGGAAAGGGAAGTGTAAATAACAACAACAACAACAAAAAGAGCAACACAAACCCAAGAAGGACTCTGAGGAGGAAGATAGTAAAAGTATTTCCTCTGTCACTGTTGAGAGAGAATCAAATAATACAGAATGAATGGCAACTAGTTATGAAGTGGAGGAAAATTATAAAATAAAGGTCATGGGCAAATATGTCCAGTCAGATAAAAGACTTAAGTAAAATTGGAATTTTGATGTTTTATATTATCTGAATGTTACTGGCTTATTCTTAGCTGGAGATGGATGAACTTTTGATAACAATGTGGAAAAAGGAAAAGGTTTGGCAAAGAATAAGTGTTCTAGGTGAAGCAAAGTGAAATCATTTTACTAAAGGATAATGAAATAATTTTCGGTCTCTAAATAAAATAGCCTGCAAATACATTTTGTATCATTGGAATCCTGGAAAACTAGGCTGATATCTCTGACTAGCTTTTTATTTTTATGAATGTTAAAGTGCAAGAGAAATTCCACATCACTAGAAGAATGCTATATGTGTCAGTATTAAAAAACAAGTAAAATTCACACATGCTTATGATGATGGGTGGAACTGCAGGCTGTTGGTGAGATTTTAGTCCAGGAAGGGTAATGGAGAAGCTGATTCTGGATGCATAAAGTGGATGACTAAAGAATGGAAATGAAATTAATTCTCCAGGCTCCCTGACTTTATAGGAAGGGTTGAGTTTTGAAGATGTTGTTCTTATTAGGAAAGTGGCATCATGGAGTCTAAAGGAAGTATTTGTTAAATGGGCTGCTAAGTTAGTTAACTAACCTAAAAAGAAATATTGGTGAAGGTGTTTTGTTTCTACCATTTCTACTAAGCACATTTTTATACTAAGCCTGATGTAACAGGTTTTTTTTCCCCAGGAGTTTTGAATATAACATAAATGCCAATACAAACTTGCTGTAAATACAGAGTACTGTGTGTATGGGGGAGGAGCAATGAAGACAAGAATGCTGTGTGCAGTTTATTTCTTATCAGAACTGATATTTGGGGAAAGGGTTGGGGTTTTGGTTTTTTTGGGTTTTTGTTTTTTGGTTTTCTTTTTTTTTTTTTGAGAGTTTGTTTTGTTTTGTTGGGTTTTTGTTTTTTTTTTTTTGCATCTAAGCAGACACAGCCTCCTTTTACTATGTATTGGGTCAAAACTGGATGCCATTTTAGGACGAGGCTTTTGTGTTTGAGCTACATACTAGTTTTTAGGCTTAGCCATCTTTAAAATGCAGGAACTTGAAGTACCCCATCATCTTTCCTGGTTTTAAAGTGCCTAAAAGTAGGGATGTGAGGGAGTCAGGGTCCCTGCTGCCTGTTGGCAGCTCTCACCGCCCCTGCACATGCAGTGAACAAGTTCAGCAGCCAGGAGGGGAATGTGCCGAGTCCATGTTGAGGGAATAACCAGCTCTTATCCCCCTCATACTTCTGGGAGTAGGCAATACTTCTTAGTCTACAATCAATCTGTGCAGTCAATTCAGACTGAGTTTTTCCAAGGCTTATAACTTCCTTGGGTTTGAGGGGGGTTTCACAGGAAGTGTATAGGACATTTCCCTCATAGCAAGCAACCTTTCTGGTCTGCATCATGGAAGTACTTACAAGTTACAGTATTATCTTGGAGTTGCAGTAGTATTTTTTGAGTTTTCTGAAACTGTTGTATACTGCTGCTCATGTGAGTGTCAATAATCACTGCAGCGTGAGTGGACAACATTGTACTCAAAACGTGGTAATTGATTCCTTTTGCTATGCATTATCCTTAAGGGTTCCAGAAAAAAGAGTAAGTTTTGCAGAATCAACATGTGAAACGATAGATGCTTTTGTTGCGTCGGCAAAATAGCTTATCACTCAAGTGACTCTGCTTTCACTTCGTTGCTGCAATCTGTCTTCTAGTCTGGTCTTGGGTAACTGTTCCAGTGCATTCCAAGGGATAAATATCCAGACCTAAAAATCTGCATTTGCTGGTGTAGGATTAAGGAGATGTGTTTGAAATTTCTCAGGTAATTACGTAGTGATTTCTGTAACACAATATTTTGTATGAACAGCCTGTAAAACCTCTTCATTTTCACTGAAGTTTCCTTTAAAATAAAATCAAAATTCTGTTTTAAGGGGAAATATTGAAACATTTTCCACTTTGATATCATACAATTTCATGAGATGTCAGCTAATACATATAGATGAAAATAGCAAATCAGCAATTGATAACTTGATACTATTTGTAACATCTCCTAGTTTAAGTAGAATTTTCATAATAGCTGCTTTTTAATTAATACCTGGAGACCTTGGGAGTTAAGAGTTGATACCTTTCTGGTATTACAATATTTCATTCTTGTTTCATATGTTAGCATCAAACTTTTTCATGTCAAGAGTATAAAGAGTTATTTCTGGCTAAAATAATGCATCAGATACTGGTAATTACTGGTTGTCCATTAATGTTTATAAATATAAAATACAGAGAATATATTGTATGCAATGCTGATATGACATGCAGTTGATTTGCTAAGCTATTGTGTGCATCAGTTTGTAAATCCTGGTTTCCCAGTTGAGGATAATCCCAAGTTTTAGCTAACTTAGTTAATATCAAATTCATACACTGCTTTTCTTCTTTAGTAGCTATGTGAACATGTGAAAAACCAACAAAAAAACTGGATGAGAGGATACTTATCTATTTTGGTTGCTTTAAAGCAAAGGAGAAGCAGTTTTTCAGACCTGACACACCAGGCTTTATGTGGCAGAGTGGCATGTGGTGGTCTTTGTCATGGGCATGAAGCAGTTACCCAGTACTAGAATGGAGCCCTGTAAATGTGCTTCTCTAGTGTAATCAGACAGGAGGACTCTGCTTGGTTTTTATCAAAATAAAATGTAGCCACAGGAGGCTGGGACAGGCACCAGGCAGAATAGGGGCATACAGTTGCCGAATTTTAATGCTAACATTGACTTCCCCCATTTTTTGGGGCCTTAATTTCTTTCAATTTCTCCATCTATACAATGAGGGAAACACTACCAGTGGTGTTAGATTCTTGTAAAACATAATTAGTTAATTTGTTAATTGAGTTAAACGTGTGAATGAAAGATCACCAGATACCTTTAAAACTAAAATGTATATATGAACTTGATTTTTAAATCGCTGTATATGTATATACACTCAATTGTGCAAATACAAGTCTTACCCATTTTAGTGTGTTCACACATGAAGAACAGTGTTCATTACACCTTAGAAAAAATCACTCTCTGCCAGTTCCCTTTCTTCACTTCCCTTTTAAGGTTTTCCTTGAAAACTGGTAACAGTGACAGTTTGATCTGGTATAAATTACGCAGCCGAGAGCGTACCCTGTGTGGAATCTTGATGGAGCTGCGGGAGTCGGGAGGTGCAGAGCTGCTCTCGGCGCTCCCCTGCCTTGTGCGCAGCAGCTGCTGCCCTCTGCCGGGAGCGCCGGCTGCGCACCGCTCGAGCACGGCAGCCTGCTCCCCGCCGAGCTCAGCTGCTTTGGTCCATGGATCCTGTAGGCTTTCCACTAGCTAATCCAATATATCCTTTCATCCCACTGCCCAGGACCAATGAATGTAGTGTCTTAACATGATACTAACCATGAACAAACACACGTTAAAACTCTAAAAATAAATTTAATATCAGTATTTATGTTGTACAAGGTTTTTATTATTTATGTTGTACAAGGTTATTGGACTGTGAATTTTTTTCCATAGTAGTTATTCACTGTTTCTGAAATTGGCAAAATAGAATTTTTGTGCTGATTAACACAACAAATAAGTGGTGAACAGTTTCTATTAGGTTGTTGTTCCATTGCAATAGGCACACTGTACAAACCAGGAAGAAGATGTAGTTCTTAGCTTGAATAGCTTGCACTTCAAAGGAAAAGATGTAACTAAGCTTTAAAAAAAGAAAATAAAAGACCTCACCATTTTCAAATGCATCAAGCCATTTAAAAATGCAAGTGTCTGTTTTTGAATCAGCTGAACATCAGCCCTATGTGATGGTATAACTCAGCTTCATTTGTGGTTTAATGATTCTGAGTAATTTTGAGGGAACTATCTTCATTAAAAGCTGCTGAATGTATCCACAGTATAATTTGGTGTCATCTTTAGGATTGTAGGATTTTCAGCTATAGGTGTAAATACCATGGACAAGCACTATTTCCAGTAACCTTTTAGAATCATAGTTTTCCTTAGTTTGTGATCTTAGTTTTATTCCTAAGAGATTAGCTTTTGCAGCTTAAGCTCTAGAGTGAGAGTCTTTTAATAGCTACATTTGCTATAAGGATTTAATCAGGTTCTCTACCCCGCAAAAAGTTTTACCTTATCTTATTCATGTGCACTTTTTATAAACTAAACTCAAGAAACTTATTTCAGGTGGAAATATTGCAATACAGTTATATAGTTAGTCAAACCACCTTTCTGTTTTATATTTTATGTGTATCAGAGCTTAATTTTTAGAGAGCACTCCTTTCAATGAAAGCTGCATAAACCTTGAGAATTTAGATCCTATACTTTATAGACCAGGTAATACAAGCTTTTTGAAGATGATTGGTGTTTTAAGGGCTTGCCTTGTTAATTTAACTTTTTTGTTTCTTAAATTCTTGAATGTACTTCTCTCTCTTTTTCAAAGCTTTTTTGATCATGGTTTTGAAATCTTAACAGTAAGTGTAAATGTTTAAATAGACCTATATTTTTTAAGCCTTAACTATTTTTGGAGCCCATTTCATTGATACTGCTATACTTTGGAGTTGGAACTGGAAACTTAGCAGTGAGAGCTTTTAGAGCAGAAACATGCCTTTTCCATGCTTTCATTATTCAGCCAGCTTTGAGCATATTGTTTAAATAAATACATAAATAAATAAAAGAATGGTAAATTACAAGCATCTTCTTAAGCAGAAGAGCAACGATCTGAAACAGTGAAAAATACGACAAAAAAACTTCTGTTGTAAAATCAAGGAAAATTACTTCTTGGCAGGATTTTGTGGTGAGATAACCTGAGATAGCAAGGGGCTGTGCTTGGTAGAGAAAATATCTTTCACTCCAAGGTTTACAGATCTTAGATTCCTGCTCTCCTGGTTGGAATTAGATGATCTTTAAGGGATCTTGCAACCCAGACTGTTCTATGGTCTGTGATTTGCACTGCCATCAGTAGCTTTAAATTTTTTAACCAAGTTAGCTGTGCCCTACCTCTTCCCATTTTTATTTAAACTTTAGCATGCTGTGGCATCATGTATCATGCCTTGGGTTTTTCTGTTCCTTTCTTGGAATTATGATCTTCACATATTATCTCAGTGCTCTGTTTTATGAGCCTCACTAGTGATAGTGCTGTTCATTTGGAAACACAAAGCTTTTTTTCTTGTGTTTGTTTGTTTATACTTAATGATTAAATTGTAAATATTATCTGGTCTTAAACTGAGTGTTGTCTATTACAGTTACTGTCAATCACAAGTCTTCAGGATTGGCTGGAACTGGCCCTGGAATATCTTGCAACATCAACAAAAAATACATATTGAGATGACATATCCTTTTCTATCTTATTTAAACATTCTGTATTCTTCAGACAATCTCTTAAAGGTGATATCCCAGGCCACTGATGAGTCAACAAAGAAAACTATGTTTTATACTATAATTAAATGAACTATATAATAGAAACAGGAGATGACTAACTCTAAAACAGCCCACAGAGAGCTCCAAATAATAAACATCCTACTTGAACTGAGATGATGATAGCTGAAAATGCATTAAGTCGACGGAGAACCAAAACCAAATAAAAGTCAGAACTCAGTCAAGCAAGTTGAAGTGGAATAAACACTTTGTCAGGAGTGTAGCCCATGTTAGTGCTAATGTGTTTTGCATTAGTATGATGCCTGTAAAATACTGACTCTTGACATCAGAGCTAATGGCAAAAATCCACAACAGTTTTACAGTATATACACATGCAGGAACAATAACACCATAAGAAAGATTCTTACCTGTTAATGTTTTGAGGTTATTAAAATAATATTATAGCACATGAAAGAGCTGGTAACAAATGGTGACGGTCATTACCTAAATGTCTTATTGTTCTGCAGTTGAGTTTTGATCAATAGTCAGTGAAACAAAAGAGATCAGACAGCACCAGAAACACATACCAAATGAAGTTATTTTTACAATGTTATTCAGAGGATGAGATTAATCAGGCTAAACTTTTAGTAAGAGGATTACATATATATGTATCAGTATTAGGAGGATTTGTGGCTTCATTAGCAACTTCAGAGAAAGAAATACCTTCATGTATGCTGCTAACTAAAGTGACATACTTTCTGTGATTGGTTGAGATTCACAAAATAAATTTCAGCCCTGGAGGGTTATACAGAGGACAATGCTATGTGTCTAAAACCATGTGCCTCTAGTCTTGTAACCTAGTCTGAGGTGGTGTTGCTGGCAGTCGGGACCCAGACAGCGCTTGCTGCAAGGTGAGGGAAGAAGGGCCTGAAGGCAGTAAGGCAGTGCTGTGAAGCTAGGGGAGGGCTGTGGGCTGCTGGAATAGCAGAAATTTGCTCCTCAGTAGAGCTTCTGTATATGGACTGTACAGCCAGAGCCTCTAGCAGTGGTGCAATCTGGCCTTGAACCCATTTCCCCATCTCTGTTCCTGTGTGGCAGAGGTGGTACATTGGTGTTTGTGCCAGCCTCATGCCAGGTTTGGGGGGCAGCAGGCCAGTGTGAATGGGAGTTGAGGAGCTGTCAGGATGCCCCTGAATCATGGTCTCTTGCCTTTGGAGCATTTTGAGTTAGCTGGTGGGTTAGACCAGCTTTGAAGCAATTACAGGGAGCATGGAAACTGGGCCAATAGCAAGGACAGAGGGATACAAAAAAGGGCTCTAATCTGTCACCAGAGCATTTGCAAACTTGCTGGTGCTTCCTTCTTTTTACATTGAATAAGACAGAAGGAAATTACAGGACTTCCCAAGACAAGAATAAGTCATGTTAGGAACAAGATTAAAAGCTTTGTCTTTCATCTCCAGGACTGTCTCTAAACTCCAAAAGCGGGGAGTTTTGAGAACTCCTCTGTGTAAGGGATTACAGCTGATAACAGCTGAGCCATATGTAACAGGAGAATGGCTGACTTGGCATTTCAGTTGTGTCTCACTAGACTTGAGTCTTGTCAAGGAGGTACAAAATTTACTCTAATATAAAGTACTCATGCTGCTAGACTCAGATCTTTCTGAGTGTAAGATTTTGGAGTCTCCAAAGGCATATTTCTGCCAACATTCACAGAATATTATTACTTAGTTTTGGTGCAGGTGTTTCAGAAGTTCTTGTTAAAGCTTGAAATGTTCTGCCTTTTATGCCCTTAACTAGAAAAATTCTTTAATTGCTTGCTTTTTGCACTGCTGAAGTATATTGAATTCCTGTTTGATAAAGATGCATATTGTAACCTTCTATGAACCATGATTTTATGTCTATATGAAACGCAGTATAAGTATTACATCTTCCATTCTTCCCATTTGAAATGCATTAGCCTTATTTTTGTCTGATACCTGTTTCTTCCCTCTGACTACCTAGGTTTTTTAATTTCCTGTTTGGATATCTACCAAACAATGTACCTACCAAGTTCTTAGCTGTGTAGCTCATTAGTTGGGCACTTCAGTGTGTCCACTTTGCAAAAGTTTGTACGCTTTCATTTTTAGTTATATATTTATTTATTTTAGGAATCACCTTTTAATATCTGGTACTTTGAGATGAGGAGGGTGTATTGGTATGGTTTGTGTGAGAAAGTGTGTCACATTGGGTCAAGGCAGAATAATTCCTCAGGGTTTTGGCAGAAGACTGCTTGGGCTCTTCATGTGATAAAAGAATGAATCAGCATAGCAGTGATTTCTGTAATTTCTTACCTAAGGGGAGACAGGAGAAATTCTTACCTTTCTCGTGTACAATGAGATCACTGGTGTTCTCCCTCACAGGTACTCATCACACAGGCATACTTGATCTCCTCTGTGTTTAACAGTACTTCAGTCCTAAGTATGGAATAAAATTACCATTGCCAAAACTATTTGCTTATCACTAATCTTAACATCTCCAGCAGCATCCTGGTTGTGTTGCTTTTAGTGTTCCCATTGTTTTTCTTTTGCACTTGATACTCTGGCTGTCCAGATGTATTGCTTGTATCTGGTGGCAAGGTGTCCAGTTTGCTCTGTGTTGTTTCCATCCATCTGCTTTCTTGAACCTTTTCCTGCTTTCTTTCATCAGAACATTTTGAGTTCAGCTACTCTGATTTATCCAGATAGGATTTTGTTTTATCCAGAGGTGTTGTATAAAGCTTTGCTGGTGGCCCTCATGATGATGAGTTTTTGGTTTCCAATGACTAAGTCCATAGTAGTAACTAGGGGACTGAAATGGAGGGAGAAAATAAGCATTAAATATAATTCTAAGGGGAGAAGACAGCACATACTACTCTTAAACACTGCTCAAAAGAATTGAAAGGTTTTGTAATAATTCTTTTCCATAGATGCTACAGGGAAGTTGCATGCTTGGAATAGGGAAAGCAGGGTGATTCATGAGACTGCAAGTGGGAGAGCTGGTGGAGAGTGAGAGGTTTTAATAGCCACCTGGAAGGTTAGCTTATTCCCATTAATTTTCAGAAGAATTTTTGGAATACAGTCAGGGCTTCTCTCTCCTGTGCTTGTGTAAAGACCGTTTCTACAAGTTTTTTTATTCTAGCATCTAAACAAAACCCAAAGTCCTATTCATGAGCAGCTATTAATAATTGCTTAAAATAACACTTTGCAGAAGTGTTCTAGTTAAGAATGTGTGGCCTACAACAAATTAGTCTCACAATTTCAGTTAAAGAAAATATTTCATATTTACTGGTTTTAAGGTAATAGCAGTATTGCAGTGCTTTATAACAGTATTGTACGTAGTACTGCACGTGGTGCATGTGATTACCTGGGGGGTTGTGACCACGCAAAATGCTGCTGAACTTGTTCTCTGCAATAGCTGCAGACAAGATTCTCAAGTATTTGTACAAATAAAACTGATGAAATGAGTTCAGGAATACAAATTTTAATAGCTCATGATGAAGTACTGCCTGTGGTACTGATAGATCTTGCAGAAAAAAATACCTTCCATGTAATGAAAATGTAATTTTAGAGGAATGTACTTGAATGAGCTACTACTATTTGTTCATATTTTCTGTTGATGGCTTAGATACCGAAAGAGAAGCTAATGAGTTCTTCTTGAAGATTTTTATTTCATCATTACAGGAGAAGCCATGAACAATGGAACTGCTGCAAAATTGCATTTTTGTCTGTTTCCTCTTGTTTTCCATACTTAAAAAATAAGATATTTATTCAGTCTGGGTTAGTCCTGGGTGAACTATAAATGCAGGTCTACTTAGGATTTAGTAACTAGCCTATGAATTTGCATTTACAAATCTTGCTGCTGGAAAGCATCCTAGTAGCTATTCAAATTATTTATGCTTTAGGTTGAAATCACATGTCTTCTGTGAATTTTGGTTTATAGTGATTATTTCATTTGAGGTTGTCAGAGAGAGATCATAATGTTGTCTGAGTGCAGAAGAGCCACATTTTAAACTCTCACTGTTCATGTAAAGCCAGGAGTATGAACACCCACAGGTATCTATGTTCCTAAGGGCAATCGAGCGTTCCTCAAGTGAGATACAAAGGAATAAAAGTAAGAATATGATCAGGACTTTACAGCTTTCTTCTCTTACTGTAGTATGTCAAGATACAGTGTTTATGTGTCATTCTATCATGGATTTCCATTGCTTATGGTTTGTTTTGTTTCAGCCTCTTGGAGCCAGCGACTATTTGGAAATATCAAAGCATTTTGACACAGTGTTTGTTCGTGACATACCACTTCTTACAATAGCAAAAAGGACACAAATTCGTCGTTTCATTACTCTTATCGATACCTTTTATGAGCATAAGGTGAGAACCAAGCCTTTCCTATATGTATAGGAATAATATTGGGAGTCCTAAAACTGACTGTTACTATTGGTTTGAAATAAGGCTTTCTGTAGAAATGGTTTGGAAAACATAAGCAGTATGAAGTAGTGCTGCAAAGAAACATCATTACAGCTTTCCCCCCCCCCCCCAAAAAAAAAAGTGCCATTTCAATAAAGGCAAATAAACAGATTTTTTTTTTTTGGTTGTTTCTGTGACTATTAAGCATGAGCATAAATATAAGCCTGAGCTCATTTGCCTTTTTTGAATGGGGATGTTCTTTCCTAACCAGGAAAACAACAGAAGCCATGTCATTATTTTAATAATGAAAGATTGTGCTGCCAACTGTGCTGGAGTGAAATGGAGGTTTTTAGATTTTAATCTGTACGGGCAGTTGGTCAGGAATCAGTGCCTTTTTGATCAGGAAAGAGGAGTTAATAGCACAATTATATCATAAAGTTTAAAGGAAACAGTCAGTGTAGGCTTTAGATTAGATTGCAGAATTGCTCATGGAATAATAATGATATATCCACTTTGTGTGGATTTACAGAGATTTTCGATCTTGGAAGCAAAATCAGCATAACTAAAACAAAGGGAAGTTCCTGTTTAAGGTGATTTTTTTTTTAAGTGATGCAAGGTTTGAAACACTTTCTTATATGGGATTATATTTGCACACACTTAAACATTTATGCAGTTGGGAAGCTGAGGTTGGTTCTTAACAAGAATGTTCTTGGCATGGGTTGTTGATCAGAAAGGCCCCAGCTCAGCAAGGTGTTGAACTAACTCAGTGTATGAGTAGTCTCATTCAAATCAGCCAGATTCAAATCAGTGTCATTCAAATTAGCCAGATTCTTTATTCTTTATGGTTGGAAAGTGGACATTTGCTAAGACAATATGCTAATATTAAACTAATGTGTTAGAAATAGGGGGATGGTCTGCCCTGTGTTTGTGCTGTCAATATGAATTGCAAGCAGTCACTTTCTATTACTCCCTCCACAGGAAAAACAAAAGGTTATACTTCCATCAAAAGTAGTTTGGAAAAATAACTGAGTGTATTTGTGGATGCCTGTCCACAACACAAACATCTTGCCTGTATGCTCTCAACAAGAGTCTTCTTCTATAGTATTATTTCAGTCTGTCTTCATTGCAGCCCCCATCTCTCATTGCATGTTGTATCTCTTCCCAGCAGACATGAAAACAGCATAATTATTTTTACTAGCAAATAACTTATTAGAGTAGCACAGATGAAAGCAAGAAAGGCTTCACTCAGTTATCTGGGAAATTTGGAATTTAAGTATTCTTTAAATAGTGCCGTGTATCTACCCACTGAGAGGACTCTCACTATGGGTGAAAAATAAGCATTGCTTACTATACAGCTGTTATTTTAGAAAGTAAACTTTATGGTGAACTCATTACCTGTGTAGCAGATATTCTGAGTATTTGATAGCACAGTTCTTCTGTTCTTTGAGTAAAAGTTACATCCATTGTTATTGAGAAAAAGATCCTGTAATGTTAATAGTCCATCTGACTAAGGTAAATTTGTAACAGCAGTCCTAATGAGAGAAAGGAAAAACATTGGGAAAAAAACACTGATGATTTAACTTGAAGTTTGCTGTGCATAGATGGAGTATTTTATCCCATTCCTGTAAAGTGCAAGGGATGATAGATTGCCTGCTCTCCTCCTCTCAGGTGCGCATTATCTGTTCTGCAGCAGCTCCTCTCCAAAGCTTGTTCCTGGTGAAACATGACACTGGTGAACTGCAGGACAACAGAGTGTTGATGGATGATTTGGACTTGAGCCAGGTACGTGATTTTAACATCTTCCTTTTGTAACAAAATTGGGTTTAGTCTTATTATTGCAGCAGCATTTTAAGAGGGGGAATCAAGAAAACATTTAACTGTTGATATGCTGCTTTCTTGCAGTGTCTCTGTCACTCTCATAATTACATGTTGTGCTACTTATTCATAGTCAAAGAAAATGTCATTATATGTAGAACCATTTTGTGTAAGTTTTAGGGTCATTTTGAATATTAAATCATTATATCTGTTCAGTCATACATGAAAATGCTGATTTAAGTTTAGCACCTACATTTAAAATACAGAAATAAAAGATGGTTTGTTCTACCTCTCCCTAGACTACAGAACAGCCTCACAAGTCCTCACAAACAGTACTACTTTGCATGTTGCTTATTCTGTTTTTCTATGTAGCTCAGTTATTGCTAATGACTTTTTAAATAATTTGTTTAAATTGGTGTACAATTAGTCAACAAAAAAGGCAAAGTAGATGGTTAACCTGTTATTGTGTTGTTTTAAAACCAAATTATTCTTTTTGCTGTATTCCTTCAGGGGATTACCTAGCTGAAATAGGTGCTTTTCTTTAATTTTTGGACCTCAGTTTTAATTTTTTGGTGCCATGCTGCTGTCTTTGTTTTGTCAAAGCCTGTAAAGCACTAAGCCTTAGGAGTTAGACAGGATGCACTTCAGTACAGCCATGAGTCTCACAGGTGTGTGGTACTGTTTTTGTGTATTGATGTAGGATTCTGCCAAAGGACTCTCCATGTTTACAGGAGAAGAGGAAGTCTTTGCCTTTCAGCGTACTGTCTCACGGCTCACAGAAATGCAAACTGAACAGTACTGGAATGATGGGGACAGAAGCAAAAAAACATAATTAAAAGTTGAATGAAATCACCAAGAATTAAAATTACAGCATGAAATCATCAAGAAGAAAAAACTGGAAAAGCTTCAGAAAAGCACTGGAAAGCTTCTTAGCACAACTTGAATAATAATTGCACTTTATCATCTGGACCATGTTTTCTTTCATCAGTCGTTTTTTGAGTTTAAGACATGAGGTCTCAGTTATTTGTCTGTACCACCAGTGTGTGGATATATGAAATTTTGCCTTCATTTGTTCTTCTTCAAACCTGTCTGGCTGTCTGGCTCCATACAGTGGTGGTGAATGGAATTACCTCCAGCTGGTGGCTGATCACCAGTGGGGTCCCCCAGGGCTCAGTATTGGGGCCAGCCCTCTTCAATATCTTTATGCATGGTATGGACAAGGGGATCAAAGTGCGCCCTCAGTAAGTTCACAGATGATGCCAAGCTGTGTGGGAATGTTGACCTGCAGGAGGGTAGGAAAGCTCTGGAAAGGGATCTGGACAGGCTGGATCAATGAGCTGAGGCCAGTTGTATGAGGTTCTACATAGGCCAAGTGCCAGGTCCTGCCCTTGGGTCACAATAACTCTAGGCAGCACCACAGGAGTGGCTGGAAAGTTGCCAGGGGAAAAGGACCTGGGGTGGTGGTAAACAGAACATGAGCTAGCTGTGCCCAAGTGGCCAAGAAGACCAGTGGAATCTCAGCCTGTATCAGCAGTAGTGTGGTCAGCAGGACCAGGGCAGCAATTGTCCCCCTGCACCCGCACTGCTGAGGCCTCACCTTGAGTGCTGTGTCCAGTCTGGGCCCCTCAGTACAAGAAGGACATTGAGGGGCTGGAGCGAGTCCAGAGAAGGGCAATGCAGCTGGTGAAGGGTCTGGAGCACAAGTCCTGTGAGGAGCAGCTGAGGGAGCTGGGGGTGTTTAGCCTGGAGAAAAGGAGGCTTGGGGAGACCTTACTGCTCTCTACAGCCACCTGAAAGGAGGGTATAATGAGGTGAGGGTTGTACTCTTCTCCCAGGCAAACCAGGATAAGAGGACACAGCCTCAAGCTGCTCCAGGGGAGATTCAGGTTGGACATGATGAAGAATTTCTTCACTGAAAGTGTTGTCCAGTATTGGAACAGGCTGCCGAGGGAGGTGGTGGAGTCACCATCCCTGGAAGTGTTTAAGAAATTGCTGGACATGGCACTTAGTGCTGTGGTTTATTTGATAGGATGAGGTTTGGACAAAAGTTGGAGTCGACGATTTTGGAGTTTTTTCCTAACCTTAATGATTCTCTAAAATATACCTTTGATGTTCAGGAAGTTTGATGGGATTAGAATTTTTCTGGAGAATTGGCCTACAAAGTTAATGGGCTATGCAGAGTCATTTTATGATGTCACATGAAGTGGGCACTTCAGTGATTATGCACTGTTTCTGTCATGTACAATGCTGCTTGCACAAAAGAAAAATCAAATGCTTCTTTAAGAAACTCCTGATAGTGTCCATGCTAAAATCCTGTAGCTGCTCATCAGTGTGTTCTGGTTTTGTATTTTTTTTCTATTCTCTCTTATGCTGACATTCAGGCTCCAGGAGTTTTTTTTTAATCAGACTGTTGCTCAGTCTGGTTCATTGAAAGCTAATGGTTTTAACCAAGAGAGAACCCTGAGGAGGAGCTTTGAGGTACTTGAAGCTGCACAGGATTAAGATCTAAGTAATGGATGGGAAAAGAGACCTTGATAAGACAGGGAATGCTGTAACAAATAAGTGCAAGTTCATATTCTTCCTAAAATTTGTGTCTCTTGCAAGCCTGGATACGCTGATTCTACACCAGTGACATCTCTACCCTCAATTTTCTTATGTTTCTTCTACACCAAACCTTCCACTGCTGCTGACACACCTGCCCTGATCTTGGGGGAGCAGTACTCAGTACTGCTGAGGCAATTCATCACGTTACCATAGGAATGTGTTTTATGGAAAAGATAGGATAGGAACTGATACCTCAAGACACATCACCCATCCTCATGTTTGTAGTTGGAAACTATTTTAGTTGAAGATGCAGTGGTGTCATTCTTGATTTTAACCTAACTGAAACAAAACATGGTATCGTGTGTATTGGCATATTGTGTATTTTTATAATGTAATCTTAAGAGCATATTTAGAAACTTTGAGCAGAAAAAAACATGTAGATAGACTGAAAAGATTGCCCTCATGTCCTAGGGAAGAGATATATAACACATTGTCCCCAACTTCGAGAGGTTTTTTTTTGGATTTTGCAACATGACCATTTTCTGTCTCTTACCAAATTGTCTCCCATCACAATTACAAAAAGCTTTTAAAAGGCCTTTCTGGACAGTAGGGAGGGCTGGAGAGATCCTATGCACTTATTTTTGTTAGGGAGCCACATGCTCAATTCTGGTTTTCTGTTCTGATCCCTTTTGTTTGTCCTGGAAGTCACTTACACTGGCTGTACCTGCTCTTCAAGTAATTTTTAAAGCCTGTATTTATAGTTTGCAACTAATGGAACTGTATTATTATTCCCACAAGGGTGACTACCATGGAGAATTTTAATGCGTATTTATGAAACCTCCAATCAGAATACATTGTTTATACTTAAGAATATCCAAATAATTGTTATATGCTTTCAGAGATTCGGATTAGGTTTCTCATCTGAGGGACTATTGACATTCATGCATGTGTGTCTGTATATACAAACACATATGTATATTTAATTTATACATGTACATATAAATCTAGATAAAACTAATATATATAATTTAAGTGTGTGTGTTTCTGTATTTATATGTGGCACTCTATACTTATCAGCCTGGTACTGTGCTGATAACTCTCCTGAAGCTTCAACCTTGACTTTTTTTGAGTAGCATTCAAATGCCTCCTGCCTTGAACCAGAATGTGTTGTAGGAAAATGGGAGATGGCAGTAGATAACCTAAGGCACTTTGCATCTGGATATGTATTTACATTTGCTTAAAACTGTTCATATGTTTAGCCTGTATGTCCTTCTCTGTCAGGTGGTATAGGGGAAATGTGTAATCTTGCAGAACACAGATGACACGTCTGGGACATATGGGAGAGGAGGTCCTGGCAGGTTCTTCATTCCCACAGAGACTGTCTCAGGCCAGGGAAGTGAGGTGTTTCTCCACCGTCTGTGTGGATGATGACGAAGCTCCTTTAACCACAGGACCCCTGTTTGTGTTCAAACTGCTGCTGCTTTGCCCATTGGTATTTGAAGCTTTTCTGCAGTCTGAATGCACACCCCAAACTCAGATACCCCAAGGTTTTGGAAGCTCCTAAATGCAGTGGGACTGATGTACCATTGAAAGCCTCTAAGGATATAGGTAAGCTCTGTGAAAACACAGGAGGGAAGTCCTCCAAAAGCTTCCAGAGCCAGCACCGTTTCCAGGACATATTGCTAAATAAAACCATAGTGCAGTCTTTCCTTGGCCAGCAAGGAATTTGTCTCTTGGGAGTCCCTGATAGGTACTACCAATAATCAAGGAAAATAAATAGGGAAGATTATAGAAGTATTTTGAGGCTGACAACAAGAAAAGTTGCCTAAATTGCTGTGCTGTATTTGTGATTGTGATGCAGAGGGAGGTTTGCACTTTTGGGTCAGGTCCACAAGGAGAAATTTATTGGACCGGTTTCTCAGCCAGCCCAGATGCCAGGGCAGAGGGTGCCCCAGTAACCACAGAAGCAGCACATTTTTGCCCATCTACCTCCCTGAAGAAAGTGAGGCCTTATTTGCTGATTTTATGATGCTGTAGCATGTATAAAGCCTTGTTCCAGTGCTGAGTTGGGGGTACTGCTTCTGGGATCAGACACCTTCCAGGCAAATGGTGCTGGCCAGAATCTCACTGGCTATCACAGACAAGAGTGGTTTTGTTGTGCCCCAGGGTGCTGGGCCACCTGTGCTCCCAGCTGTCCTGTCCCCTGCTGCCTGGCCTGCTCCTGCTGCTGTGAGACAGCAACAGTCCATGACTTTATTCCCACATGAAGAAGTTGTATTTGCCAAAATGTAAACAGTGAGATGCTTGTGACTAAATTATGCACGCTTCATAATAGCCTTAAAAATTGCTGGATTTGTACTGGATGCTTCTATCCAGAGTTTTAAGTCCTGGCTTTTTAGGTTTTCCTTAACTTGAGAATTCATGTAATCTCAGATCTGCAACAAGTTTTTATTTCCTTTAGTTGTTCAGCAAACATTATTGACAAGTTATTTTTAAAGGTCGTTTCAAGTGACCTTTATTGATGTGGTATAATATTTTGCTGTTATAAGAAGCGAAATTCTGGGGATTATGGACCATGTGAAACACTTCCTATTTTCTAAAGGCCACAACCTGGCTGAGAATCTCTCAACTAACTTCTTTCAAATATTTGATTGACCAAAAAATGTTCACAATGCCCAAAAATTTAACTTCTTTTTTTTTTTAATAATAAATAGTACAATTCTGTCTTTCAGAGTTACTGGTTTTCAGTATTTGTTATTGTGCAGATTGAGGGAGCAATTGCAGTATTTTGGGTAGAACAAGACCGCCTTCCAAAGGCTTTGGAGGGATTGAAGATGCACTTTTTGCTGTTGCTGGTTTTTGCTCTGAAAAGGAAAACCATTAATGGTTTTTCTTTTAGTAAAGGTGTTCATCACTACAGCTGGATAGATGTCACCTATTTTGCAGCAATCTAAACATGAAAAAAAGCAACTCACCAGGTTTCAAACAGTGCCCAGCAGGGTCACCAGCCACGTAACAAGGAGGAAGAACAGTCTCCATCGTGACACAGCTAACAGAATTAAGATCCAGGATTTTTCTCTCTGCAGTTTCCTGGATCTGAATATACCTGGTGCCTCAGTTTCCCAGTTGATAAAATGGGAATGATATTACTTTCTTACTTGCTAACTCTGGCATGCTGCCAGGCTTCCTCATTAATATTCTAAGATGCTTGCTGAGGCTCTGGGATGAAAATACTTCAGGAAAGTATGTAAATAGTGCAAAAAAATAATTTAGCTACTCGGAGTGGATTAGTCGCCTTGTTTGGGTTACAGAATTAATGTCATCCACTAAACACCATGTGCCTCTTTGTAGTGATTTTGTTTTAATTAATGCATCTATTTTAAGAATCTATTTAAAGAATTAGAGATTTATGATTAAAACTGTAAACCATTTGTGTAGTTTTTCTTCTACTTGTAATGACAAATTTCCTGTAAGATTCATAACAACCTCATATCCTATACATTTGAAATACAGTGGCTTTGTAAATTCTGTTGGGATTTTCCTTGTATACAGAGAATATTTTTTAAAATATGTAATTTTGAATCTAGTATATTACAAACTGAACACTGTCAAATCCATCTGTTATTTGAGAAGAATTTATCTTGTAATAAAGAAAAATTAATAAATCCAGGTTTTATAAACTTGTCACTTATTCTAATTGTCACTTGTCACATATGCTGATTTTATATATGTGTTCTGGATAGACAGACCCACTGTTAATTAGAATAACAGAATGTTAAGGGGTTGGAATGGACCTTTCAGATCATCTAATCCCAACCTCCCCTGCCATGGGCAGGAACACCTCCCCCTAGACCAGGTTGCTCAAGATTTCATCCAGCCTGTCTGGGAACACTGCCAGGGATGGGGCATCCACAGCTGCTCTGGGAAACCTATTCCAGTGCCTCACCACCCTCACAGTAAAGAATTTATTCCTAACAGCCACTCTAAGCCCTCTCTCTTTCAGTTTAAAGCCATTCCCCCTTGTCCTGTCACTACATACCTTTATAAAAAGTCCCTCTCCAGGTCTCCTGCAGTGCCCTTTTAGGTACTGGAAGGTGCTGTACGGTCTCCCTGGAGCCTTCTCCAGGCTGAACAACCTCACCTCTGTCAGCCTGTCTCTATAGGAGAGGTGCTCCTGCTCTTTGGTCTTCACGACTTAAGTGTGATTGTTTTTTCTTAGATCTCTGCATCCAGGGGGCAAACCTGGACTGGCAGCCCTGGCAGTTTCTGGCCATGTGGTTGCCTGCAGAAGCTGTAGCCATTGCCCTATACATGGTTCAGCTTTTGGGTTGGAATATCCAGGGCTTGTCAGAAAGGTCCTCCTCCAGAAGTAGTTTAGACTTGTCTGCCTCAGTTACTGCTGCCAGCAGCCCTAATTTTTGGGTTTGGAAGCCTTTTTTCCACCTCTTTGGCTCTTTCCTCCAACAGCTTGAGACAAAATAGCTGTATGCAAACTGCAATTAAAGTGCTTCCCCCCCATAATTTGGGATTCTTACTGTTGAAGAGGTGCTTTTGCTGTCAGCCAATTAGTTGTGTGGTTAGTTGTCACAGGTTTTGCACAGCTTAGAGAATTGGCTGGGGAAGCAGTCAGTTAAATGGAGGCTGGCAGGGTCTGAGGATCACTGCAGCTCCCTTCAGTGCAAGTGCCCTGAGGGAGCACCTCTGGGTCCTGAGAACGGGAGAGCACTGCTGCAGCATGGCACTTCTCCATGGATTCCAGTGGCAGACATGCAGGTCTTGCTGGCAGATGGCAAGCAGTGTTTCACAGTTTGGACTTGAGAAACCAGGCATGTAAAATTTTTAGGCGGGGTTAAACTTCAGGTCTATTTCTACACCTTTTACTGCAAACATTATATTTTCCCCTTTCTTGAAGGGGGATATTGTAATATTGAAATTTGAGCAAACAACTTGCTCCAGTATCTTGCTTGCAACATTGTGGTATCCACTGTTTGAGAAGAGCATCCAGAATAGGATGTCTTACTCTCCCATTACAGATTCACACAGGTTTGTCAAGGAATAGGCTGTACCCTCAGCAATGTTTGCATGCCTTGCCACTCATGGAAACATTGGACCCTTCTCCAGATCAATTTAGGATTCTGTTTTCCCTTCAAACATCCTGCAGCAATAAGCTGTCAGGGTTTAATCAGAAATTACCTCAAAAAAAAAGTCCCTTAGCTTTGCTGCCTTTTCTGAAATTCTTCAAGAACAGGTTTTGACAATCTGCCTTTGCAGCTTTGTCCAGTGGATGCTTCTCCTGTGTCACCCTGATCCATTTCCTCTCAGAGATGAGCAATCCCCAACATGCCCACCTCTTGTCAGTGAAGATTGCTTGTCAATATTCTCCTGTTCTGTAACCTCATTTCTGATGGAGAAGCACAAGTTTTTGTGTCTCAGCTTCCCCAAGACCCCTATGCTTAAAGTTTCCTGCTGCTTGGCTTTGGGTCTCAACAGCTCTGGAACATATAAAATAGAGGGTGTGGGGTCTGGGGGTGGGAGACATTTCTGACCCTTGGGTTTGGGGCATTGCCTGCTTTTGCCTCTGTCTGCCCAGAAGAGGGACTTGCAGTAGCAGTTCCTAGTGCGAGAGGAGAGGGAGGATGGAGCAGATGGAGGATGCAGGCCACTTGCTCCCCCTCCAGCCTTCTGCATTCTCCACATATTTGTAAAACAACTTTTGTTTTAAATTGAATTGATTTCTAAGAGACCCATTAAAATACAGAAATGCTTCTCACTGACCTAGTACTCTGCATTCATGTTGGTAAAATTTTGGATGTGTTTCTATAGTCCTCCCGCCAGTTCTTTGTCAGGGTGAAGGGTTTAGTTGGCTCTGTTAATCTACTCTCTAGCTGAAATTGTTCATTTAAATAGTTATAAAAATCCACTCTTTTCCAATGTGAATCCTATATTCCCAGATTTGAGTACTGCTGCCAGAGCAAAGACTTCAAATTCTCTGAGTGCAACCACACTATGTCAGTCCAAAGCCAAATTGCAAACACTTATCCACAATTCCCCTTACTCAGCTTTAAGCTAATTTTTCCAGCAGGCAACAATAGCCATAAAAGTATAGGGGAAGATCATTACAAGAGCTTAAGAAATGGTTAACTGATTTCTTCACAAGCTGTGGAATAATTCTACCACATTCTCTTATTGGAAGACGTTACTTAATGTATTTTCAGCACATGGTTCTTCAGTGTCAGAGTAATTAAGAGCAATCAAAGCCACTGAAAAATGAAGTATGGAACAAAAGATCAAGTGATTGTTTAAGATTAAGTCAACCAAACTAGGAAAAGTAAGTTCACAGACATGAAGAAAAAAGCTTTGAGTGCTCTGGTCTTTTACAATTAGCAAAGGCAAACACACTTGTGTAACTTTTTCTAGATGCAGTGATGGATAATGTTCAGGTCACAACATGCTGTGTTGGGTGGTGAGGTTTGTTCCTGCAGGCCTGTTAAGAGCATCACTCATGTCAGGTCTTTCCTGTAGCCAAGGTATGATGTGCCCAGAAACGCTTCCCTGCTAATCGAGGTTCACAGTCTGTAAACAGCTAACAAAGTTCCTCAGGGGGCAGGGGGAGCAAAGCTGGTTGGAAACATAGGCAGAGGACCAGTCTCCTCCAGTTGCAGTTGATATCTCCCAAAAAGTAACATTTCAGAGGCCAGTGGAGAGAGGAGCAATTACTGTCCAGCAAAATTACAATCTGAATGGGCTGCCATTTCCAGTGCTTCACAAGGATGGCTGTGATTGCTATAGAAACTTCTGAAAGTGAGACAGAGAGGTTTTCCAGCACTGGAAATTGCGAATGGAGAGGGTTAGACTGGGTGCAAAGCCCATTCAGTCAGGCAGCTGCCAATCGAGCCTCTTTGCCAAGCAGATTGTAGGAAATGCTGATGAAAATGTCCACGGAATGCACCAGGCAAATTAAATTTCAGTCACAGCCGCCTGGGCAGTTTTGGTGGGCAGACAGCTCCAGCCTGTGGTGCACCTGGGCTTGCTCTCCCCCTGTGGCCTCTCCCACGGCCACCTGCCCCTTGCACACAGGTACTGCAGTGATGCTGCAGCAGGGATGCTGCAGCCATGGCAGCCTAAGGAATACAAGTGAGATGAGGTTTGTGGGGAAAGGTGGTAGTGACTGGTCTGGTAAAGGATGTCTGTGGGGGGGAAAAAAGCCAGACATCATTCCAGGTAAGGGAGCAGCATCCCTCCCCACTCCAGCTTTGACATTTCTCCCAGGGCACAAGTCCAGGAGATGAGGGCTGCTGCCATGTTCACCACCCTGTGACTGGGCTGGCACCCCCTGCCTGTCTCACCCATCCTACTCCCTGTGTTGGCATTTAAACAGGACTGCTGTCTTTGAACATTGCCTGCCAATCCCTTCCCCCTCCAAACAGCCTGCAGTGGACAGCTGAAACTCTTCCTTTGGGGCAGAAGAGTTGGAAGTACAGCCAAAAGCCTGCCACAAACCACGAGACAAGCCTAAGTCTGAGGGAAGTGTTGGTGCTTTTCAGCAGCATAGACAAGCCCCTGAAATCCCCTCCCACAGCCCATCGTCCCCAGCTTTGGTGGGACACCCAGGTACAGCTGCAAGTCCAGTAATGTTTCTTCTTAAGAAGCTGCTCTGACCTCCTTTCCATACCCCCAGTCCCCAGCTCTTTCATCTGTTCTGGGGGAGGGCTTCCTATCTTTTTGTGTTCATTGCTGGCCTTGGTAAAGCAGCTCATTCCCCTTCTGGCAGCAGGCTGGCAGCAGTTATTCCAGTGCCTTGCTCCCCACTGATCCCCTAAAGGAATGTTGGCATTAGGTTTTATCACCACCGTAGTTTCATTTCCTTCTCTTTCCTGTCTCTCCTCAGCCTCTTTTGGCTTAATTCCAGGCAGTCAGCCAGAAGAGTCTCAGGCAGATAAGTGCAGACACAGGTAACACTGTGGCGCAGTCACACGGCCATTTCCCTCCTCCTCCACGAGCTGGGTGCAGCCGGTGTGCCAGGCTCAGGCAGCTTCGGCGCTGTGCCCCCCCTCCGTGTCCCTTCACAACAGCTCCACTTGGGACAGCTGCTTTTCCAGTCCTGCTTGGCTTAGAGGCAAAACAATAAAACCACTTTGTGAAGCAAAGGAATTTCTTACCTAGCTGTATTGCAGTTTCCAAATGTTCTTCTTAGGCTATACTTGGAAAAAAATGTTTGCGTTTAGGTACACAAAATTATATGGCTTGCATAAATAAAAGCAATGAGATTTGTCTTGCAGCATAAAGGTGAACAACATAAGAAGGCACACTTATCAAATCCATGAAATGTTTGTTGTATGGATTTTTTTTTTACCAGAAAAAAAAAAGAAAAAAGCCCTTTTGGTAGCGAATATGATGGGTATTTTGGTTTAGTTGTGATTCTGCTCATTTACAATTCCTCAATACATAGTTCTTTAAAAGTCAGAGTGACTTCACTCTGTGCTCTCAGAGCACCTGAGGACAAATATCGAGACATCTGCTCAAGCCAGTGCCTGTCACTGCCTGCCCAGCCTTTTTACATACATTGGTTATGTGTTTTACTAACACCAAGCTGCTGCAGTACTGTCTATGTGTATATATTACACGGGCTCAAGGAGTTATGAATGGGTTCTGCAGTCCTTGTGGCCTGTAACTGCTCCCATAGCCACGAGTTAAGACTTGGTTAATGGATGCTAATCTGTCAATTCTTGACCAATTCAGCAAATTAGTTATTGACATAATGGAGAAATTATCTGAGTGTACCACAGCGACCGATGCTTGAGGACACCTCTGTCTGCTAGGGTTGACCTTAATAATTAACAGCTTTACCCACTGCCCCAGAGGTGCTTTATAAGGCAAGAGGCTGAAGGTTAAATAGCTTCTGTGCATCAGATGTGCTCATTACACCAGTATATCTATAATGGCTTTTCTGAAGCCACAGCAGCTTGTTAATTGATTGTTCTCATTTCATGGTCTTTCCAGGGGTCCCCTGTACCATTACAAAACTGCACCCTTGTCCTTGCCAGATTCCCTTTTCCTGTTCAGACTGTTCCTTCTCTGAATAGGGACTGCCTTCCATCCCTTTGCTTGCCCTTGGTGAGCTGTATGGTGCTGCTTGGGCACCCTCCATCCTACTCCTCCACCTCAGCTCTTCCTTCTTGACAGACAGCTGCCTGCTATTTAACCACCTGCCTCCACACCATAGCATCCAGGTAGCCCTGCAGTTCTCCCTGGTTTGGTCCAGCATTTATTTCAATTTTCCGAAATGAGGCACCAATGATGAATCAGAAGCAAAGTATCATAAGTGACTTGGTGTGGAAGAGGAACAAGGTTTGCAAGGAGAGCACAACCAAGCAGGAAACCACCATTCATCAGTCACAGCCAGCATGGCTTCCTGAGGGGAAGGTCCTTCTTGTCAAACTTCATTTTACAACAAGGGCACCCACCTAGCTGATCAAGGGAAGTCAATTGATGTGATCTTTTTGAATTTCAGTAAAGCTTTCAATACTTTCTTTCACAGTATCCTTCTGGACAAAATGTCAGGCACACAGCTGGATAAACACATCATGCCATGGATGAGCAACTGGCTCACCACTCAGGCACAAAGGGTTTTAGGGAATGGGGTGACATTGGACTGGTGACCTGTCACTGATGGGGTTCCACAGGGCTACATCTTCAGCCCTGTGCTCTTCAACATCTTCATAAATGACTTGGATGCAGAATCTGAAGTGATCCTGGGTAAGTTTGCTGATGATACTAAATTGGGAGGAGCTGCTGAAGCCCTTGAGGGTAAGGAGGTGCCGCAGAGAGACCTTGACAAATCAGAGGACTGGGAAATCACCAACCATATGAAGTATGAAGAGGGAAAGTGCCAGATTCTGCACCTGGGATGGGGCAACCCTGAATGTATGGATAGACTGGGTAATGAGAGGCTGGAAAGCAGTGCTGTGAAAAGGGGAAGAGGAGGGGCAGACACTGCTTCTCTGATCAACTACTACAGCTGGAAATAGAAAAACTTTCTGGGCTGAGAACACCTTTGCCAGCTCATTTAGAGCTGAAGCCATTGAGCTGTTAATGCCACAAGCTCCTGCCTATGTCCCAAATAAGAAATGAGCTTCAGAAGTCTCAGCCTTTGGGTCAAAATCCACCAATGTATTTAGATACTTGACTAGGGTGGAAGATGGGTCCCTACAAAAGAGAAGCTGGACTCTAGTCCAGCTGGACTCCTGTCTTTCAAACAGAAAGATGATTGAAAATTTTTTGCATATTAACAGGGTAAGCTAAGGGTAAAAACAGGGCAAAGTGAGTTTTAGCAGAGCTTCACATTTCTTGGGTTAAAACAGACACAAGCTTCCATCTTCCTATTAACTTCACAGCTCTCCCATGGGAGATCCTCCCCCTTGCATTGTGGGGGGGGGGTGGTCTTCAAAACCCTGCTGCACTACAGGTTCTGGGGAGATTTTACTGTTTCACTTGGGCTGAGATGCTCCTGTTGAAGGGAGATGTTAGGGAAGCTGTCAGGATTTGTGGGTCCCTCTCCTCTGACTTTGGTGCATCTACCATCAGTGACAACAGACAAGTTCAATGCTGTATTTTAAGTAAATAGAGGCACCACTGTTCCATTATCTAGGCAAAACAGAGAGTCCAGGCTAAGGCAGGATAAACAGTAAATTATCATGAAAGACTGACTGAGAAAGGAAAGCTAGCCCCTAGTTCTGCAGGAATACTTTTGTACTTGGGCACATCATACACCATCATCTGGCTCCACTCTGTGTTAGGATCTCTTCTCTTGCCTCAGGGGAGGAAAAATTTTGTTCCTCACCCTTTCCTAGAGGAGTGTGCATGCACTTGCATCACTCTCTCTTCAGCAGGCTGTTGTAGTAGTGCCAAGCAGGCAATTTCTCATCAACCACGCTCATTGCTTCTGCGATTCAGTGGCACTTCCAGCCAATGCATTCCCAGTTCTTTGCTCGTCCTCCCCAGGATCTGCACACACTGACCTCTCTGATGGTAAAAAATTAGCAGGCTGGGGGTATTAAATCCTAGACTGGCAAGGATTTGTGGGGATACCCGTTTTTAGGATAACAGGAGTAACCAAATAGCTCAGGTTCCCCATAAGACTTGCACCTGCTGGGGCTCTGGAAAGACATCCACTCACTCTGCAATCAGCCACTTCCCAGTGATAAAAGGGAATGCCTGCCTTAGGACACTGCTTTCGGCTTTCTCCTACCCTTGTCTGCAAAATCACAGAATCAGAATCGCAGAATAGCTCGGGATAGAAGGGATTTTAAAGTTCCCACGCCCCTGCCATGGGCAGGGACACTTTCCACTAGACCAGGTCGTTTAGAGCCCCATCCAACCTGGCCTTAAGCACTTCCAGGGATGGGGCATCCGCAACTTCTCTGGGCAAGCTGTTCCAGCCCCAGTTATCTTCTATATTCGAAATCTGCTCGGGAAAGCTCCCGCTGAAGCCCCGAGCGCCGCCGGGGCTGGGCTGAGGGCGGCCTGCAAGGCGGGCGGAGCCCACAAGATGGCGGGCGCGCTCCGCGGCAGCGCGGCGGGGGGAGCGGCCTGGCAAGGAGAGGGTAAAAATACACCCCAGACTGTCACAAATACACCCCAGACTGTCACCGCCAGGCTGAGAACAAAGCCAGGCAAATACGCCGTACTAGCCTGGGCTGAGATCCCTTTCAGAAAGTTCAGTTTAGAGTAGAGAAGACTGAGAGGGGATGCCATTAAGGCTGTCTCGATGGCAGAAGCCAAGAGGATGGTGCCAGGCTACTTTCGGTGCTGCCCAGTGACAGGATGAGGAGCAATGGACATGAATTAAACACAGTAAGTTTCACCTCAACATGAAGTAGAACTTCTTTATGTTACTATAATAGGCTGCCCGTGGAGGCTGTGCAGAGTCTCTCTCTGGAGAGACTCCAAATCCACCTGGACATGTTCCTGTGTCACCTGCTCTAGGTGACCCTGCTTTGGCAGAGGGTTCAGACTGGATGATCTCCAGAGGCCTCCTCCAACCCGAAAATGTCTGTGAAGTGCTGGAAAAAAAAGCAAACCCAAAACTAAGGGAGATATCAAACAGCCACACTCCCAGCATGGGATACAGCCCTGTGTCCCATGTCAGGCAGGCTGGACACAAAAATGGGGGGCAGAGGCGTCGTAAGGGGCTGCAGGGTGGCTGCTGGACAGGGAGGTGTGGGGCAGGTGGGCAGCAGAGCTTTCCACAGGACAGGGATGACCTAACCTTCACCATGATTTATGTTTTTAAACAGATGTGGTTTTAATACACAACCAGTCAATTATAACTTGGTTTTGGGAAGAAAGGGCTTCCTTGAAATTGGGCTGCCATATATCACAGAATAATCTAAGTTGGAAGGGGCCCACAGGGATCATTGAGTCCAGCTCCTGGCCCTACACAGGACCATCCCCAAGAGTCATGCCATGTGTCCAAGAGTACTGTCCAAACTTCTTGAACTCTCTTGGTGCTATGACCCCTTTCATGTTGCTTGATCCTATCCCAGCCTTCTCCCTGTAGCCAGATGCTGCCTTGCTCAAGCTGAATCCTCCCAGTCATAGCACCAGCAGGATCCTTTGGTGCAGGGTACAGGGCATGTGTGCTCTCCAGCAAAGCCACAGGCAGGCCCTCAAAAAACCTTTGGAAGGCTTCTGCATGGCTACCTTGTGACACCACCTGGATCCCTGTCTCCAACCCATCATTTTTAGCATATATTTGGCAGCATGTTGCCTGGGTGGTGAAAGGCTGTCTCCACCCTGGGGTGCAGAAGTTCTTGGTGAGGGTCATTGCTGCCCCTGCATGTGGAGACTTTCTGGCCAAGTGAGCTGGTAGTTGCCACCTGTTCCTGAGATTGAAATAATTCTGGGATGCTCACTGCACATACAGGTGTTCTTATGAGAAACCTTGAGTCACACAATTTCAGGTGCAGCTGTGAATTCCCCACATTCAAGGGCAGCTGTGCTGATGAGTTGTATCTCCCTATCTCAGTGAAGAAATCTCTCTGTTGTGGTTGTCTTCTGCTGGGATCCTGTTCTCAAAAAATCACAATATCTGGAACAGACTTAGAGGAATCTGGCTTTTGTACAAGCCTAAAATCCCAATGCTGTGAAATCCAGAGCACTTGTAGGATTTAGCTTATGACAGGCTCCTAAAAAATACCCCCAGGACTATGCCTTTATAAAAAAAGATGGCCCTTTCTTGGGCTTACTATGGTTAAGAGCTTCAAGAAGCTCCCTTAGTCCTGTTCTTCCACCCCTTCATTATCAGTGTCTCTACTTCTCCTCCTCCTCCTCCCACAGGGCTCAGCTTACAGAAATCCTATCCACTGACAATATCCTAGGAGAATGTATGGACTATATCCTCTCCAAAAACATGAGCAAAGAAACTGGAAGGTACTAGAGGGGATGTGTCAACGTCTGTTTAACATTTCATGGGTTGTTGTTTGGTTCGGGTTTTTAAAAATTATTTTGTTGTTTGTTTTTTATCATGAGAGCAGCTCTTGTCTGCTTGGTCTTCCCCATGTGATTTCCCCTTCGAGGCTCATACCACTCTTGACTGGTGCAAGCAGCTCCTTATGTGTTCAGGTTCTGTTCTTCAGAGGCACCAAACTTTCCCCCCATAAAATGCGAGCACTCCATGTGGCACTCAGGGAGTCAGGCATTTCAATGCCCAGTGTTCTTGCATACTTAAGTACCTTTTAGGCTCTATTTCTTAATCTCAAGCGTTAAAAAAATGCTAAATTCAAGTGGAAAATATAAACGAGCTTGTTAAACATTGGTCCCTCTGTGGCTTGCCTAAAGGAAGAAATTATATTGAGATTTTATCAAGTCAAACTATTGCACAAGCACATTGAAGGCAGGTACATAAGAAGAGACCTTTACTGGAACACTTTGCCCCTATAAAGAATCTGCTGGAACAGAAGTCTGATGATATGCAGAAAAATTACCTCAGTGTTTCAAGTTTATTGGTCCATGTAGAGTGAAGAAGAAACAAGGAAAAAAAATCAGCTCCAATCAAGCATGCTAGAGCATAACCCTCTCTGCAGATCTCTTCTCATAACAGCCCAAGCCCATGAAAGAACTGGCATCAATACATGCTGAAGCCTACTGAAGGCCTTTAATGTAGCAAGTCAATGAACTTTGATGGAGCTGGCTTTTCTGGAAAGTCAGCTGGATTGCCAGGGTAACCACATCACAAAAGGATGTAGGATGGAAGGATACAGACATTTGCTGAAAAGTTCTATGGGCTTGACAAAATTAAATGAAACTGGATGTCCTAGAAAACAGTTTTCGCATTCATCATGTCTCTTGGCTGGATTCCACAGCATTACAGAAACATTTCTACAAGAATTTATTAATTTTCACATTCTGGGCCCTGGAGAGCTTCCCATGCTGCTCAGAATAGGTAGGTTTTTTGAGTACAGGCTTAGAGGTGAGATCTAAGCCAGTTGGGCAGGGCCAACATCCTTCAGTTACACATTACCATGCCTAGGACTGAATCAACAAGCTGAAAGGAAAGAGACTAAAAGGACTATCTGCTAATTTTATCCACATTTAGCAGCAGGATATGCATATAAAAGCAGATGAACTGTGGGGACAACAGTAAGCTAATGTGAGACACAGAGCAAAGGTAAATCTTTTCTCTGAGACAAAGAATAACCTTCATCTGGCCAATGACTAAACAAATGGATCCAAGCTACAGGGTAAGGTTAAAAGCAAAATCCATCCAGAGTTTAAAGAAGTTTCAGACTCATGGGTTCAGTTCAGACTAAAACATGGGTTCTTAAATTCTAAAACTAAATGTTTCTTAAAGTCTGGATGAGCTCCTGCCTGGCTCTGTTTGCAACTGCAGTCTTTACAGAAAAGCCTACCAGTGGCTGCAGGACTTCACCACTTCCATCACTCCAGCTAAATCCTCATTCTTCTTACATCCTCTGTACTTTCCTGTGCTGGAGCTCTTTGCTCATGCAGATATTCTTGCTGCTTCCCAGAGGTATGGGGGCTTCAGGAAAACTGGTTGGAAAACTTCTTGTGTGTCCTCCAAAAACACCCCAAATCTAAAACAAACATGACCCCCATCACCCCCCAACATTTCTTATTCTTCAAAGGGTTTTTTTTCCCCACATAAAAGTAAGTTCAGGACTCTCAGTATTTGGAGATGTAAGTTCAAAACCCTGATCTACTTCTAACTTCCGTGTTCTAGAGAGTCTATGAACCAGGTTAATGGTTTGTGGATATTAACAACAACTGCATGACAACTGGATGACAACTCCACCCCTTCATTCATAGAGTCACAGACTGGTTTGGGTTGGAAGGGACCTTAAAAATCATCTAGTTCCTACCCCCCTGCCAGGGGCAGGGACACCTTCCACTAGATCAGATTGCTTCAAGCTCCATCCAGCCTGACCTTGAACACTTCCAAGGGATGTGGCATCCTCTCTGTTCCAGTGTTCATCCTGTTCCAGTGTCTCACCACCCTCACAGTAAAGAATTTCTCCCTAACATCTAATCTACACCTATCCTCTTTAAGCTTAAAACCATTCCCCCTTGTCTTATCACTACATGTAAAAAGCCTCTCTCTTTTGTTTTTATAAGCCACTTTAAGTACTATAAGTCTGCAATGAGGTCTTCCTGTAGCCTTCTCTGATCCATTAAGAGAAGAGCAATCCCAACTCACTCAGCCTGTCTGGGCAGGAGAGGTGCACCATCCCTCTGATCATCTTCATGGCCTCTTCTGGACTCTAACAGGTTCACATCTTGTACTGGGAACCCCAGAGCTGGATGCAGCACTCCAGGTGGGGACTCAGAGAGCAGAGTAAAGGGGCAGAATCACATCCCTTGACCTGCTGGCCACACTTCTTGATGCAGCCCAGGATGTGTTTGGCTTTCTGAGCTGCAAGTGTACACTGTTTGCTCCTGTTCAGCTTTTCATCTATGAGAACCCAAAAGTCCTTCTCCACAGGGCTGATCTCCATGACTTCTTCTGCCAGTCCGTACTGTGATTGCCCTGACCCAGCTGCAGCACCTTGCACTTGTTGAACCTCAGGAGGTTCTCATGCACCCACTTCTCCCATTTGTCCAGCTTCCTCTAGATGGCATCTCTTCCCTCTGTTGTGTCAACTGCACCGCTCAGCTTTATGTCATCTGCAAACTTGCTGAGGGTGCACTTGGTCCTACTGTCATTAATAAAGACACTAAAGAGACAGCGCCTCAAGGGACACCACTCGGCACCAGCCTCTACCTAGGCATAGAGTCTTTGACCACAACTCTCTGCCTGCATCCATCCAGTCAATGTCTTATCTACCAAACCGTTCACCTTTCAAATCCATATCTCTCCAATTTGAAGATAGGGATGCTGTGTGGAAATCATTTGCCTTGTTTCAGCTCTGACTTTGTACCTTGCCCTTTGGAACAAGGAAAAGTGAACAAACTTATCTTAGGGCTTGAGAGTATAAAATACTTGCATCATCCCTGGCAGATGGCAATAAGCAGGAAAGCACTGGGACCCCCAGAAAAGGCAACAGGAGATAAGAAATTCCTGATTTCCACCACCAACTGGTTTTCTGGAAAAGAAGCCTTGTTTTTAAAATTAGATTAGGGCACTTCTCAAGATACAGACTGCAGTTATTTTGCAGATACCTTAGTGTGTTTCTGTCAATAGCTACAGCAGGTACAAACTTGTACTTCTGGATGAAAGGTACTTTATCAAAAAGTTCCTGACAAGCTCTTATCTACACAGCACATCACTGACATACCCATCTCGTGTGAAATCTATGCAAGAATGATAGGGTTTATTTTGTCAAATTATAGGTAGGAAGCATCCTCCAAGACATCCTGCACCACGTATTATCAATGCAGGAAAATACACTGAGTCTGGTGGCAAAGGCAATACAAGGAAATGGATACTAGGGAAACTAGGAGGTGTGAAGAACAGGCAAGACCAAAGCTTATGAAGATGGAATTAAAAAAAAAAAAAAAACCTGAAAAAGGAAACTACTTATCCTAGCTACCACTGAGCTGCTGAGCATCACAAATTTTTACTCATGCTCTCCTAAAATTAAAGGTGCTGATGCCAATCTGTACAAGAGAGCTTGTGGATTGGAGAAAGGTTGTTCTTGTGTTGGCAGTACAGCAAACATTAGTAAAGCCCCAAGCAGGTGAAAGACAAAGTCCTTCCAGAAACAGAGGTCACAGGAGTGTGCCAATGATGAGGCTGTCATTCTGATTCCTCCCTTCCACTTTCTGCTAAGTGCCATTTTTCTCAGTCTCTCAGAGGTTAAGGACAGATGGGAACCATTAGATCTTCACAGCTCCTTTGGGAGCTGTTAGTCAAGCCTGTCACACATCACAGTCCTTCAAACCTCACCTGTTTACCTTGCCTGAGACTTGACTGCAGCGTCCCCCATGCTTTTAACTGTGGTTAGTGCACACCCTTCAGAAACAGGCCTGTCTTGGCTTCGGCACATCTGGAAAATGTTCCAACTACCCTGACAGCTTGTTATGGTGATTAACCACCTTCATTCCAATAAATTTGTGCCCAGTTTTTCATATGAATGTATCTGATTTCAGCTTGCTGAAACACATTCCCATAATTTACTAGATTAAAGAGCCTTTCAGTACCTGGTATTTTTCTTCCAAGGAAGTTCCTTCACCATCATAATCAATTCTCTGCTCAGCCTTTTTTGATAAACTAAAGAGACAAAGTGCTTCATGTCTCCCATTGTGAAGCATTTTCTTCAGGCTCTGAATCATTTTGTGTGGCTCTAATGTTCCACCACCCATTTTTCAACATCAATTTATAACATGCAGGCCATCTCAGTGCTGGTCTCACAAATACACTACGTGCTTATATCCATTTGCTTGTCCCTTAGGACTCTTAAAAAAAAAATCTATTCAGAGTCTGAGGCAGATGCAAGCCTGCTTCCTTCTGTCTGGCATTTGGAGCAACCAAAAAGCCATCAGTCACCTCTGCTGGTGCTGCCATCTCAGCAGGTAAAGGGAAAGCATGACAAGGCTGTCTTCCTTCTTCCCCATGACATAATTCAACACTAGAAAGCAAGGCTGCCCTTCTGCAGGGTTCTGCTCTGAGCAGAGATCGCCCCAGGCACACCCAGACCACATCCATAGGGATAAATGAGCCAATGGGCACAGACTAGCTGTGTACATGCAGCTGTTAAACCCTCCTACCCACCGAAGTGTAGTGTCTGCACACTTTTTATGCAGATACCTGGGAATTGTTTGGGAAAATGCTAACATCCTGAGGCCAACACTGTGCCAGGGACCAGTCATTCCATGGACCCAGCTGAGCTCCACTACCTGGGAGTGCTCCTCACCACTGACACCTCCTTTTATCAAGAGAGCTAAATGCCATCTTAACACAGAACCAGTCTCCAAGGAGGGAGAAAGATGAAATGGCTCCCTCATTTTCTGCTTCCAATCAGATCAGCAGTGTTTCTAAGACCAGGGAGGCAGCAACAGGCTGGGGCATCTGGCAGTTGCATCAAACCTCTCAATGCAACCTCATGCATCTCAACAAGGGAAAGGGCACAGGGCAAAAAGGCAAGAAGGAAAAAAAGGCAGTAAAGGCACTTTTGCATAAGCTCAGAGAGGAGAGCTTGTGTCTAGGGCTTGCATCACCATGGAGCTGGGATCAAACCCAGGCTGGCAACCTCACCCAAGCTGATGCTTTAGCCCCAGGGGGTCCCTGACCTACCTGTCCTGCACCAAACATCCATTGGGCACCAGCACCCTGGAGCTTCCTCATTACAGGCCTGTCCTGCAGTTGCTTGTCAGAGCTGAAACAGCAGTCACCCAGGAATCCAATGCCAACAAAGTTGGAAGCGCTTCACACAGATTATATATAGAAAAGGTGCCCAAGCTGTGCCTAAATAAAACTTTGTCTTCAGTTCCAGGGTTCTCAGATCAGGAGGCTGAGGGGAGAGTGATTTTGGGAAAATGTAATCTCAACCCCAGCTCATCAGAAGGGAACAAAAATACCTGATGGCTAATATTTTATTAGGTTTTGATTAGAACAATAGGGACTTTCTTTTTTTTTTGCAAAAGAATTTTCCCCTTTCTTGTATCTCTCAGTGGCAGAAAATGCTGAATCACAAACCTGGAACTTAAAAAAAAAAAAGTATTTCATATGCAGAAGAAACATATCTTACATAATTTCATACTTCCTGCTCTGCTCTCTGGTGCCACGTTCCTCATTTTCAGGCTGTTTTAAAGGTCAGCTTCACAGAACAAATCCTGACCTCAGACATGGGAAATATGCTGCCTCATCACTCCAGGATCTTTTCTCACATGATTAGTCCCAACATTCCTGCAAGTAGAACAGCCACTACATTGCCACTGCTGCAGACATTAAAAAAACAAACAAACAGAAAAGAAAAAGGCAAGATATTTTTTTCCTCTTCATTCTCAAACTTAATGCTCACCAGCATCACAGGCTGGGGGCTACTTCAGCACTGTAATGCTATTGCCATCTACAGACAAGCAATAGTCTTAACAAACATACATACAAGTTAAAGTAGGAATATATGCCTAAACTGACAACTGTTTTTAAAAAAGCTTGAAGAGGATTTTATTTAAGATTTTCCAATGGGTAAGATATAGGATCTGGGTGAAAGTTAATTGAAGACCGCAATTACTCCTCATGATATTGGTTTTAATACTGATGATGTATTCATTCAACTGGCTCCATTTTTCTGAAGATTTTTATTTTGATACTATAATTTGAGCAGACAGGAGAGGTCACATTAAGGGGCTGATCCAGAAGACAAATACATACTCTGTTTATTTTGAACAAAAGATCTGAACTGATTTGAAATTACTACTATCAATTACTAAAGAATGATGGAAGGCACAGCCATGATGAACAAGCTCCAGTGCTACAGGAAAGCTGAAGATTAATTTACTTACTTAATAAAGCTGAAAATATAAGATTTCAAAATTAATAAAAAAACCAGTCAATTATTCTATTGGTTATAAATGACAAATATATACTGAAAAATATTTTGATTGAAGTATTAAAGTTATGGCAAACTCTTTTTTAGCATGCTTAGGCCTCTAAGAAGGAATATGGCTCCTATTCAGTAACCTGGTGGACTAGCTTTTGTTAGTATCTGTAAGAAATACAAAGCAAAATTGCAGCTCCCACTCACTGGGAGACTCTACAGATGACATTTAAAAGAAAGCATACCACCACAGCGAGATGAAAAATGGGGTTTCTGTTAAATTATAACTAGCCAGACAGTTATACTGCTCTCAGGTTCATGATAAAAACAGAAAGGTTGCCTCCTATGCCTGCAGAGTTCATTGCCAGGTGGCTCAAACCATGCATGCAGGTTTACTTGTCAGACTTGGCCTCTTCTTGTTGATCCCTGCTGAACCAGTGAAAGGGAAATGCCTAAGCCCTGAGAGCAAAAAGTGCCCCACAGCTTGTCATTTGGGGGTGGGGGGGGGGGGGGAAGAAAGCAAAAGGAAGAAAAAAAAAAAAGCAGCGAAGGCACCGGACCCATCTCAGTCCTTTGCCAGAGGAGTGACACTGTAAGACTGAACCCTGAACAAGTCATATGAAAAGAACAAAAGCACAAAGTCCTCTAATGAAGTCAGAACAAATATGTTTGGATAGGATTTCTGGAAGAAGGAGCCAGAGGTGTTTGTGAATAAGCACAAGAATAGGCACTTCCAGTGACCACAGAACTAAAAACAAAAGCACTTTTGTGCACTCCCAGATTACTTGCTCTTATTTTCTCTTACAGTCACATGCATATGTGGGCCTGTACTGTTTGAAAAGTGATTTATTAAGACACATTAAATTGCAACCAAGTGTTGTACTATTAATACTGACTTTAACTTTCCTGTTCTTAATATAAATTTACATAATTTTAATCTCTTATGCAGCCAAATCCCCACTGAATCCTTTAGAAGTTTTTCTTGATATGTGCACTATATTTCCAAAGTGTTTTAGATTTATGGGCTTCCCCCCTGCTTGCCCATCATTGTTTCACTGGTTCGGGGACAACCCCTTCTTTTCAGCAGATTGAAACATGCAGTAATGTGAAACAGATCTGGTGACCCTATAGCATTAAATCATGTTTTGTGGTGCTTTATTCTGGCTCCAAAAGACTTTATGCATTAGTGAGTACATAAAATTGCACCAGAGACTGAATACAAATTGAAAAGCAACAAATGATTCCATATGATCTTAATTTTTCAAAGCAGTGCACCACTGTTTTAAAGCAAAGTTTTAAAATAGTGTTTAATTTTTCAATTAAAGGAAGTTTTTAAAATAACGCTTCTAATCTAATATGGGAACACTCTCACTTTGGATATTCTCTCCAGCTGAAAGATTTGGGTACACCAACAATTTTCACAGTCAAATGGTGTCCTTGGTTAGCAAGCTAGCAAGGGTGCAATTAGCCACGGCAGTTAATTTGTCCCTTTTATTCAAAAAAGCTTGTGTCATCATTACTGCGAAGACACAGGTCACAAAGGCTCCGTGAGCAAACTGAATAGCACACGTTCCTCTTTAAGCTTCACATACTTGAACATCTGTCAGACCTCAGCTAGAGTTCCTCCCCTAGTTTTCCTTGTTTACTTCCAAGGAAAAAAAGTCTATTTTGGCTAAACAAGGTTTATAATACCTCTACCTATATTTTAAACTAGACAGGCCTATTATGAAGAGTACCTACTGTATTTAGAAGCAGCAAGCTCTTTAGCAGATCGGCATGTATTCAATTAGAGGGTTCACCGAAATGGTATCCCCAAAAAGTAAATTTAAAAACCAGTAAAATCAGGTCTCACTCTTGCTGCCATTGCCTTTCCATAGGTAAACTGGCAGTGAATGACTTCAGTTGAAGTTTTGGTTTGCTAAACTGAAGGAAATGATTTTGCAAGGCAGGCAAGGGTGTGTGCAAATGGAAGAATTCAACTTTTCAGATTCCAGGAAGAGTTTGCAGGGCAGTTGCTATAACTGCATGCCCTGAGCATGTTTGAGTGACGTTCACATGAGCTGCAAGGAATGTAAAGTCTTTAACAGCAGAACGGTACTGGGGCAGAACAGAGGCATTAAAGTTCAGAACTGCCCTCCCAAAATCCCCTGCTCCTAATTAGATGCCTAATCCTGAGGCAATAAAGTCCTATTTTTAGGTTGTCAGCATCTCAAGATACAGGATATTCTGTCTTTCACATACACACAACCACCCCATGTTGGGCAGCTCTGTGCCTGTGTTCCCCCGGACCCAGTGCTGGAATTCGTAGCTCGGACACGTTTCCATGCAAGAAGAGACCCACGGCTCCGGCTGCGTAGCCTGCTCAGAGCACATCCAACACATACCAATAGGCTCTGGCTTCTTAGAGCACGCTGCTGGGATCGCTTTTCCAAGACGGGACAGGCGGTAGGAGGTGCCCGGCGCTATCCCATCGCTCTGCGGCGTGTACAGGCACTCGGGAAACATGACCCCCTTCTCATTCCTCCGACTTGATGCAGCTCCTGAGTCAGCAGTTACCCAGTTCCTCCGAGGAAGGAGAGAGAGAACCAGCTGCAAATGTTTATAATCGACTTCTCCACCATGTGCCAAGCCGCTGGCTGCTTTTGCTTAACACTTCACCAGCCTTTTTGAACCCTTCCTCAACTCCCCAGGGGAGATTTCCTTCCCCCTGTGTGCCTTGTAGTGCCCCTCACACCAGGTGACACGAGGTCATTTTCTCCTTCTTCTGCCTGCCGGGGTTCAGATACCTCGCTCTGACCTTCCCGAGGAGTATTTTACTAGGGAGGCAGGCTAGCCTGACACACACTCCATTTCCAACCAGCCTGTTGAACCCGTACTGCTGCTTGGGGGAGAGGGTGGGGCTTCGGGATTCACGGGAGTAATCAAGGAGAGGCCATGACCCAGCAGTAATAACATTGCCATGGGGAAGGGAGGGGAGCAGCCGTGGATTTCAGTCCCCTTTTGAAAGTGTGCGCTATGTACTTTACATCAAACATCTGTCAAAGAAGAAAACACAAAGTCCTGGGAAAAGGACCAGGAGCCACATCTTCAGCTCCTGAACAAGTGCTGTGATCACTGGAAATACAGGATGACAGCATGAGGGAGGTGCTTAGACTTCTTCCAGGGGCCACGTACGGGAGAAAAGAATTAATTCTTTGGAGGAAGCGAAATAGGCCGTATTGGGCACCTGCTGTCAAAAGGAGAGGCCAGGCTGTGAGCCTGAGAAAAGGTAAATCATTTCCTGCAGCCCTCATTCTCATCACCTGATCTCCGATTAAATCCCCTGCTGTACAAGCACACCTTCTGTTTGCAGGTAGAGGGAAGCAGGGCTGTGAGAGGTAGTTATTTTAGGGCTGTGCTGTGTAAGCACCACCACAACGAAGCCAAGGTATGAGGATGCACCTCTGCACAGCGCCATGCAGACAGGACAGTCACCTCGGGGACGTTTTTTGTCCCGTGAAGACAACCGACACTGACATTGTTTCAGAGGTGTGGCTTCCAGGTCTCCCTGTCGGTGCCCTACCTCTAGACATTTGGCACTCTGGAATGGCACACCTGACTGCCAGACACGTACCCACCCAGTCCCTCCCCCTCCCACCACACGCAGCTCTCCACTGCCTCGAACCCGCATCTGGAGGGCACCTGCAGCTTGGCACAACTTAGCTTTGAGACAAGGGGATCGAGGAAAGCCGAGAGATGGTTTTGCGCGGTCCTCAGTGCAGCAGTCGCTTCTGGCTGAAGGCAATTTTCCTGCGAACGCCACGGCACTTTCAGGAAAGGCTTTTCTGGCTGCAGGCAGCTCCGCGGGAGGGGGCGCGGAGCCCGCCCGGACCCCCGCCCCGCGCCGCATTTTACTCGATTGTTTATTATTTTCCGAGGGGCGGCGGCGGGGCGGAGGCGCCGGCCAATGGGAGGCGTCGCTGGCCTGACGGGCGACGGGCGGCGGCCAATGGGCGACGAGGGCGGGCCCCGGCGGTCACGCGCGGCCCCGGAGCATGACATCATTCAGTTCGCACGGCGCAGCCTAGCTTGGTGGGGGCGGGGCCGCGGCGGGGGCGGGGCCGGGGCGGGGCCAGCGCCGCCGCTCCCCCTCCCCGCGCTGTGTGGGCGCAGGAAGGTGTTAAGTTATAATGATGGAGCAATTAAGCGATAAGTGGGTATAATTAACCGCACGTGGGGTAACCGAGACGGCCTTAAGTGGACACGGCCGCGTTGCACGGCGAGTCAGTGGCGGGGGCAGAACGGCGTTTGGTCACTCGGACCAGCCCCAAGCTAAGGGAGAGAGCTGTCTATCTTCACAAGTCAAAATTCCTTCACATAATCCAAGATGAATAATAGTAATAAAAAAAAAAGTGGAATTTCTTGCTGTGTCTCAGCAATTCGACTGCACCCTAATAGCATAAACTCAAGAACTGCATGTACCCCCGAGTATTTAAAAATTTCTAAGCAAGCTTTTGAGCAATCTCAGCCTAAAGAACAGGTTTTTAAAAAGGGTTTAAAATATGCAAATTTTTTGCTTTTTCCCCACCTCTTACCTTTCTTCCTGGGCCTCAAAATATGTTTGGGTCATATCCACGGCACATCAAGAATTTAGCTATTGGTTTAAAATGGAAACTGAGATGCTCCTTCAATGGGACATTAAGAAGAGGGATATCAGGGTAATACCAGTATTGCAGCCTTCATAAACAATGCTGAGAGTCCAGTTTGAAGCCAGTTTGAAGTGATCTTTAAGTTGTTGTTCATCACTTCAGGGAAAATTTTATAGTTAGAAATCTGTGGCCATCTTTGGCAAACCCATCAAGTTTCCATGGCACAATTTGGACCTTGTTCTATGTCTGCCAGTCGGCCAATCTTTCCATAACAACTGCAAAACCCATTAGCCAATTTTAGCCAAACTGTGCCAAAAAGTTAAAGTCTCAGGGTATGAATTTGGCTGGTTTATAAATGACATTTCTTTCTAATCATCGGCATCCAGGTTGCTCTGAATCAACCACAAAGCCTATTGCCTATTGCCCAGTCTGTGTTTAAAGGACACAATAGGGAACTGTGGGAAGAACAAAAACACACTCTCTCACGGTGTGGATGGGAGGGGTACACAGGGTTATTTCAGGGGACAAACTTCTCAGAGACCAGGCTGCAGGTGCCTCACAAAACAACCCATGATATGCTTGTTTGTGTGAGGGCCGCGTAGACAATGCAGCTGTTGTTTAACATAAGTGCAATATAACATTCATTTATTGAGCGGCAGTACACTTCACAGGAGATGTCCATAATGCTGTACTGACAAGAAATTCCAGGTCTCCCACCCCCCCCCATGTGACTTTATCTCCAACCCTGCTTCTGCAGTTAAGATATTTGTGTGAGAGGTGAAGCCAGAAATGTCACCTGCACTTGTCTAGCTGCCATGTGACTGTGACCCTGCCAGATCCATATAATCCAGATACCGTGATAGGCACAGGTTCCCCACATCAGCCTGAATGGCCATAGTAGATAAAAGGAGATGCAGAGGAAGAAGCAGCCCTGCCCTAAAAAACTCTCAGTCTGAGTAGGCAAAGTAAGTGAGCTGGCTTTCAAATGGCCTGAGGGCTGGCCTAACTTTATTCCTGTTGAAGTCAGTGATAAAACTCCCATAAATGGAGCCTTTTGGAAAATCCCACCCTTAGGGCATGAAAGTACTTAAAGGAAGAGACTTAAAATTGTGCAAGCTTTAGATTCAATTTTGATCAGTTCTTATGTGTATTTCAGAGGCCCCAAGCCTTGGAATGACAATACATCCTGTGTCTTTCTGTTTTACTCATGCACTTTTCATAAGCAAAATGTGTAGGAAAAATTATACTGTGGTTTTAATTACGCCCCTAAACTGCATTATCATGGGCACACACGTGGTGCATGGAGCTGTGAAGAACTGGTACCATGACGTGTGATAAAGGTCGTGCGACTGATATACCAGTGAATTCTGAAGAGGACAGATAATCTTGCTCAAGGCTGGCACTCAGGTGATCCAGTTTCATTTCTCAGTTCTGGCATGGGCTTCCTGTATGACCTTAGTACAGTCACATAATTGTTCAGTGCCTCAGTCCATCATCTTTTTAATAGGGTTACTACTTATTTATTTCCTTTCTCCCGCCCTCTCCTGCCTTACTTAGACTGCAATTCTGCCAGGGAGTGGAGCATTTCTTACCACGTGCAGGGCCTTCATCCAGTACAATGAGACCTAATAGCAGTGCCTGTAGAGTAATGGAATGCCAATTAAATAAATAAATGAAGATGATAATATCATTTAGGACTAGAGTTGCTGCTTGCAATCCAGCCCAAGGTCGAAGTGCTATGCTTCCCTGGAACCTTGGGATGCGCTCCATGTGGAGGTTTCTGCAGTGGTCAAAATCAGCCCCAAGCAGTAGCTAGTTTTGGGAAAGGGCTGAGCACCAGTCACAGTTTCACAGGCGGCCTTCTGTGGCTAACTGCTGAAAGCCACAGGGAAAGCCTCCTTGGAGATGTAGTGTTGGACTAAGCAACTTCTCACCATGCCTTTTTGTCTGAACTTGGTTGCTGGCTCTTCAATGCCACGGTGGTTTTCCTCCCTACCAACTGCTAAATCATATACATGAATGCCAGTGTCACAATTGCAGAGTGGCTGGTGTCTTTTTGAGCTGCCTTGCATTCTTGTAGGGGCCATGTTACAACAAAACCCATAGCAAGGCACTCAACATTGTGACCCAAATGGAGTTGCAGTGAAAATTGTTTCCATTACTCGAACCTGCATTTATTCTGATTAATTCAGTGTCTGCTGCTATATTTAGACAACCAGGCATTAATTGTATGCATGCTGAAATGCTGTCCCTTGTAATAAAATCTCACTAAATTATTCCTAATTTCAGTGGCGCTTCAATTCAAAACCTAACTAGACACTTAGGGCCTTAGGCCTTAGCAGCACGTGTAAGGCATGCAGGATCAGGGTCTTGATGTTTTCTAATCAAACTGAATGGTTTTCAAATCTCTCTACTTGTCTATAATGCAATACATCAGGAATAGGTTGTCTCCTAATTCTATTCAGCAAAGCTTCAGAAGCACACTGCTTTCTCAGTCCATGCTATTGTCTGTATCTTGTCTCAGAGACAATGTTACTGTTGAACTAAATCAGTCCACAGTCTAGGTCAATATCAAGCCAGGTGAGAATTGATGCATAGAAGTTGCCATGTGAAGTATTTATAACTACATCAATATTAATAGCTTTTATGTTCCTTGGTTTTGTGGGTCACCCCTTTATTCAACTCATAATTAACTACATTTTCAAGTGAGCTACTTTGGAGGGCTTTCTTCTAGGGCATGGTCTCCAAGAAGGAGGTACAGCGGGATTGTATTCACATGTGGACATGTCTGAACATGTTCCTGGCATCACCCATAGGCAGACTGAAAGTTTTCAAAGAATTACTAAATTAGACTCTATATTTTAAAGTTTACCAGAACAGCTCGTGCACCAATAGTTTATGACCAGTGAAAACGAGTACAGAAGAGAAACAGGCCTAATACAACTCTTGGAAAGATTTACCGGGTACTTGGGAGAGGTTTGAACGCTTTCCACTGGGCCGGCCGGACAGGGCTCCGGAGCCGCAGGGACGGCAAGCAGAGAACCGCTGCCCTCGCCAGGTGCCGGCAGCTTCTCCAACCCGCCCAGCTCCGGTGGCTTCCCCCATCCAGGCGCTCCCGCCCCGTTGGGGCGGCTCCTGCGCGGCACCGCCCGCCCTCCGCCCGCCCCTGGGCGGGCCGTGCCGAGCCGTGCGGTTTGGTTGAGTCTCCCTGCGTGCGTCTATAACTTTGTGTTGCTGCCGGTGGTTGTTAGGAGGAGGGATGTGGAAGTCGGCGGCGAGCAGGGTGACAGGCTGCTCGGGCGGGCTGCGGCGGAGGACGGGCTGGGCGCGGGCGGATCGCTTGCCTCTCGCCGGCTGCTCGCAGGGGGAGCGGGCGCTCTGCCGTTTTGCCATCCTTCGCCTTTAAAGGGAAGGCTCTCTGGAGCTGAAGGCGCAGAAGCAGCAGGAACCATACAGCAGCGCTGCTTCTTCCTCCCGTGAATTCGGATCTCAATTGCTGCCGGTTGTGGAGGTGGCTCTCGATCCAGCACCCCCCCCCCCCCCCGCCGCCTCCCGCCCCTCCCGATGTGGCTTTCCCTGCCTCGTCTGCCTGCGCTTTTTAAATGACTTAAGTGAAGGGGGAAAAAACTGTCAAGATGGCAGCAGCAGGAGCAAGGAGGTTATGAATGTGGTGTTGATGCTGGAACAAAACCTATTCTCTTTGGCAGCCCTAGGGAGGGCTTAAAGCTACTGGACCTGTTGGAAGACTGGCGATTTGATTTGTTCCCGTTGTGTTTGCTTTTTCCTTGCAAGAAGGAGGATTTATTACTATTTTTCTTTTAACCGACCAGCCCCCGAGGTGCCTTCTCCTGTCTCCTGGTCCGTCGGCTGTGAGATTTTGGGGGGTTGCTTGCGCGTGGCTTGGGGGCACCGCAAAGTGACAGGTTTACGCTAGTGTGCAGTTGGATGTATGCTAAGACTTCGTCTCCCTTTAGGGCGTTTTGAAGAAGGAAAAAGTCTTCGGTGTAACCCGAAAGACCGCTCTCCCTGCCCTCCTGCCGACGGAGGGCGCGAAGGACCACCCCCCTAAAAGGCAAGATATCTGCGGAAGCGACGAGGAGCGACCTCAGAGGCGCCGGGGGCGTGAGGGGGTCCTCTCCCGGCTGGATACAGCGCGGTTCCCGCTGGAGCTACTTCTGCATCCGCATGGAGTGAAACATAAACAAACGCACACACGCACCGCGGGAGCGGCCGCCGCTCCGCCGGCGCGGAGGTCAGCGCCGCGGGCACCTCCGGCACCGCCCGGCCCGTGCTGCCGCCCTGCGCGGCCGCTCCGGCTCCTAATCTGATTTTTTTTTTTTTTTTTTTTCCTCCCTCCCTCTCTCCCTCCCCTTCTCCCCCCGCCTCCCAGCTCCGGCGTGCGCATCGCCCGCGGGGAGCGGGGCTCGGGGCGCAGCGGAGAGCCGGCCAACCCATAGCGGAGCGCGGCATGCCCGCCCGGCAGCCCCCCGCCTGCTAGGCTCTCGTCGGCACCGAGGAGGCGGCGGAGGAGGAGCGGGGTCGGCGGCCACCCGTCCGCCCCGTCGCAGCGCCCCGCAGCCGCCCGCGGGGGAGGCCAAGATGGCAGAGGCGTCGCCCCCCGCCCCGCTCTCGCCCCTGGACGTGGAACTGGACCCCGAGTTCGAGCCGCAGAGCCGCCCCCGCTCCTGCACCTGGCCCCTGCAGAGGCCCGAGCTGCAGGCCAGCCCAGCCAAGCCCGCCGGCGAGTCGACCGCCGACGCCGCCTCCATGATCCCCGAGGAGGAGGACGACGAGGAGGAGGGGGGCGGCTCGGCCATGACCGTCGGCAGCGCGGCCCCCGCGGGCGGAGAAGCAGCGGCGGCGGCGGCGACCGCCGCCGTGCCGGAGGAGGCGGCGCGGCTGCTGGCCCCGCTGCCCGGCGGCGGCCCGGAGGGGCCGAGCCTCTCGCCGGGGGGAGCGGCGGCGGCGGCGGCAGGCGGCGGGGGGCTGAGCGGGGGCCCGGCGGCGGCGCCGAGGAAGTGCTCGTCGCGGCGCAACGCGTGGGGCAACCTCTCGTACGCCGACCTCATCACTCGCGCCATCGAGAGCTCCCCGGAGAAGCGCCTCACTCTCTCCCAGATCTACGACTGGATGGTCCGTTGCGTGCCCTACTTCAAGGACAAGGGTGACAGCAACAGCTCGGCCGGGTGGAAGGTGAGGCGGGATCCCGGGGCCGCGGCGCTCCCGCCGCGCCGCCCCGACGGGCGGGCTGCCTGTGGAGGATGCGGCCGCGGAGCGGGGTGCTGGCGGCTCGCCCCGACAGCAGCCCGCCGGGCGCTGGTCGTGCTGATGGTGGTCGCCCTGTCGGCTTTGCTTTTTTATTAAGAGAGAGATTAAGGAAAGTTTTGTCTCTTTCTTGTTGCTGTGTACAAGCGGTGAGGGCTATTGACTCTGAGGGCAGAGTACACGCTGGAGCGGACTTGGCTTTTGTGATGCACAAGCATATAAGCAGGGAAGGAGAGAGGGAGAGAGTAAGGAAAATGAAAAATATTTATAAGGTGTGTGGGGTTTTTTTTTTTTTGTTTGTTTTTTTTTTTTTTTTTTTTTTTTTTCTTAAGTTATATTAACACCAGAGGTAACTCATGTCGGAAACGAGTAGAATTGCTTTTATGTATGGTCAGTCTGCAGCTCAAAGCTCAAATACAGAACAACATTATTATTTTTGTCAAGGAAACCCCCAGAGTTTTTTCCATATGTTCCTCAGAGGCAGTAGAGGGAAATTCGGGTTTTGACATTTCTTCATAAAGTTAATCAAAGCATGGAGTTACTGGCTGTTCAGCCCCTGGAATGCTTGGTTTGTGATTCCTGCGTTTCTAGTGTATGAGAGCACTGTCTACTGATAGCCCAGCATTTTCTGTCCAGCACTGCGACAGTGAGCAGCTAAGAGTACTACCGTTTTAATAAGTGAGGGGGGAAAAAAAAAATTCTGGTTTTGTGGCTTGTTTACTCAGCGTGTACAAAAGCACATTGCAAGCAGGCAGGGTTTTACCCGCAAGAAAGAGTCTTATAAGGCCTACCAAGAACTAGAACTGCACGTAAAGCACATTTGAAGTGATTTCCAGAACTGCTTTTTTTTCTTCTAGTTTTCCTGTTCATCTGTCAGCGTCTGTTGGACGCCAAAATGTCACGTACTTGCAGCTGTACAGAAATGCAGGTGCTGCTTTACGCCAATACTGTTTGCAGAAGGAAATCCCAGCAAGGTTCAGTTGCTGCTGAGGGCCGATACTAGCGGCATCTGACACTGAGTTTTTGTATGGATGGCTGAAGGTAAATTTGCCAGCAAGTTCAATGCTTTTACAGAGAAATTAAATTTGCTCTTTGAATCTAGCTAGATTTGGATCAGGTGATAACTTTCAGTATACAGATTGGTCAGAAATACTATATAGATGAAACATTTCTGGCAGTTTCTGTACTAGCAGCCTTGTCTTGTATTTTGGTGCCTGAGTAGGACTTGCTGCTAGGAGTTGAAGTGCGTCTGTATGATTTTTACCTTCCAATGAAGCATAGGAGAGGAGGTATTTAGTTGACAGACTTGTTTCAGGCTGGGGAAAATACAAACACAAAGTTTGCTGCTGACGTGGCTAGCTGAAGACAAGGCTTTTAAAACCACACATTCTTTTTACAGCTTTTGTGTGTGTATTAGGTGTTGAATTTTGATCTGACTTTACAAGTGTGACGCAGAGTGTGATAAAGGGTTACATCTTCCAATGACAGCCTGTGCCTTCATAAGTTGTTCAGTTTCACACAGAAGCAGTGGCTTTAGATGTCAGCTGTTATAACAAATCCAGCATTTTTATCTGGTACTTTGAATTTTCAGTTAATTCTCAATATCTTATTCAAACAAAGATTTACCTAACAATGGGGCTGTGATACTGTTTTGAATTTGGTGGCAAAACTCCTTTTCACTTTAGCAGAAGCAGAATTTGGGCCATAATATGAAGTGCTTACATTGATTAGTATCCTTAATACTGTCACAATTTTTCTGACAATTTATACTGTTAATTTGATATTGATTCCTTTGCTAAGCAGCATTAACTGGTACTTGGAGCTAATTAAAATGTTAAAAACTTGGATCCCTTGAGATTCTTCTGTTATAATTTAGTTCAGAAGTTTCTCACAAGCCTTTAGGATGACCTTTCTCAGGAGATGCAGGCACACTGGTAGCAGCAAATTCTGCCTCTGATTGTGAGCTGTCTCTGAAGTTAGGCTAAGGCACTCGGTCACGTTAACAATGGGTGCAGTTGTGCGTGGGTGGTAGGGGCATACTGGAAGGGGCAAAGGGGAGGTCAGGAGCTAATAATTTGCCGGGCATCTAAAACTGGAAAATGTAATTCCTTAGCAAGGCTAGGATTTCTTTTTCAAGTGCATATACATTCAGAAGAGGACTACTTCAATTTCTTGGCTGGAGAGTAGTTTAGTTTGTGCAGAGGCAACATTCTTTATACGGGGACTCCATCTTAATCTCCTGATATTAAAACACATTATATCTTATTATCTTTGTTTTCTTCACAGGTAATGAATACAACTCTTTGGGAGCTAATGTCAGCTTTTCACATTAGACTTCTTCAGATTGCTAGTTACACCGAGACTTTAAGTGAACAGAAGATAGTTCTGTGTTAGAAGGCTTAATTTAGAATATTTTTACACAGCTAAATTAATCATTGAAGGCAGCAAGCCCATTTCACAATATTCTGCTCTGCCACTGAGTGGGAAAATTGTTATTTTCAACAAAGGGAAGAAGAGAACTTGGTCTTATTACCTTATGTATTATTATATATGAAATATTAATACTGAATACTGTTTCCAGTGAGATGTGCCCAACACCATAATCCATAAATATAGCTGGGATTATTCTCCTCAAACAATTATTTTAAGAGCTATAAATTAGAGTTACAACTATCACTTTTTTTTTTTTTTTTTCCTGCCTAGGGCATTAAAGCAGAAGTGAATATTTCAAATGTGGTTAGGAAGGCATACATTACATTTCTGGTAATTCGGATAAGGTTTGCCCAATACACCCCCCCAACAATCTCCTTTGCTTCCCTCTCCCCCTGGCCCCGGTGGGACGTTGGCTAACCCAATAGTGCCTGCAGCTGACTAGGGCAGTAGTGCACAATGCAGTGCTGCAGAGGTGCCACGCTCCGGACACTTCTGTGTGCCACAGGCAGCCCTGTCTGGTACAATCCTGTACACTTCGAGACCACTGGAGAGGGTTTCCATGCATGTTCCAGTATCAGCTTCTGTCTTGAATACTTAGTGAAGGTCGGTATTTATGTTTGTCATCACTGAAAGGGGGAAGAGATTTCAAGGTGAGCTGGTTTCAGCCTTGTGAAATTCACTGTGCCAGGCGACTGTTCCAGGTACTTCTGCAGAGCTCCTCGATGACTAGATCTTTCCTCATTCAGGTATCTGTTACCCTATTGAAGTCCTGCAGTCACAAAACTAGTGTGCTGACTTAAAAACCAAGTTTTATCTTGCTAGTATTTAAGGTAAAGCACTCACTTCTCTCAATAATCTTGAAATAGGAAACTGAAAAACCTTTTTGTACGTGTACATAGTAGAGACGCCCAGTTTCACTACAGCTTAAGTAATTCCATACCTCTTCCCACAATGTTACTTGGTAATTTCTTGCAGCACTATCTTGTGAAACAGTCTTTTCTACATGGAGAGTACACTAGGGGGACTATTTTCCTCTTTGTTAAGTGATATGGCAAGACTATGAATCTCATCCTTTGTACAGAGATACCAGCAATTCCCAAATTTAAATGTAGCTGATTTGCTTTGAATTGTTTTTCATATCAGAAGCCTATTCTGTTTTCCACCTGTTGTATTCATCTTCCCCATAGAAAAGAAACACTAGCTGCTGGGGTATTTACTTTGAAGGGGAGGTTTTTGTAAACTTTGTACATTTCTTACCATGTTTTATTGGCCAGTATGTACCAAAGGGCTGCAGTCCCTTCTTGTAGCAAATGCGTGAGTCTCTTCTCTAATTACTGAGACTTGAAAAGGCTTGAGAAATTTGCCAGTGATGTAGACAGATGTCTAAATCTGTTAGCCAGATGCTGATATGCAAGATGTGTCGGACTCTTTTTATCATCTTCTTGCAAAGATGTGAGGAGGAAGTAACACCACTCTCTTTCTTCTTACTTCTCCTTCCTTGGGTTGACACACAATGTCTTTATCAGGAGTGGCAACATAAAACTGGAGTCTGCGTCAGTTTCTTTTTTTCCTCTATTGACTATTAAACTTCTTTTTTATTTCTTTAAAGGTTCTGTTTCCCAATTAACTGCTAACAGGAATATTTTTTCAGCCTTCTGTTATATTTTTAAAATATATTTTTTTGTGTTGCCTTGTTCATCTGTACAGAAGGGTTTGAGTTACAAGCTGTAGCCTGATTTTTTTAAGTTTTGACCTACCACAGAGAGCATGGATTTAAGCACGTGAATGGATCCTTGGGACTTCACTGGGATTACTTGTGTGCTTAAACTTGCTGCTTAAGCATTTTACCTGATCAAAGCCTTACTGTGTTGTGCTTTAACAAAATACTCAGAAACATTTGTAAATTACTTTTGTGCTGAGCAGTGTAAAGAGATGTGTGGTTCCAGTGGTTGAAACCACTAGATAACAAATGTCTTGCATCAAAGAGGAGTATACTGTAGTAGCACAGTAACAAATGACTTTTTAAACTTTCTAGTAGAAACCATATATAGATATTAGCACATACTGTTATTTCATATCTGTAACGTTCATCAGAGATCTCACTTTTCCCCAGCTCATGCAGGCAGGTGACAGCTATTAGAGCAGTGAGAGAGAGACCAAGTAAGTAGCTCTCCTAGAATCACTCACATTGTTTGGTCCACAGTGTGACAGTGAGGAGCACCTCTGCTGAAGGACTTGTTAAATGCAGACGTAAACACATCACCTTGGTGAATGTCTTCAGCTGGAAAGAATCACAGACTCTGATAAACTCAACTTTTGATATGAATGGAAAACTTCCAATCAATGATGATGTGGTATTGCTGGATAGTTATCACAGCCAGGTAGACCTGCATGATAAATGCTGGAATCTATGTCCCTCCATTGTTCAGAGACAGAAGGTTACCTAAAACAGTCATGCAGCAATTGACGTTGTCTGTAATAGATTTATTAGTGTCAATATTTGTACATATTTAAAATTTGAGCATATTTAAAGTAGGAAGCTTGAGAGTCAGAGGTTGGCTTCTACTCTTACCTGTGTGTTTGAAAGTGCACAATTAATGCAAGTAAAAATTAAATCACCTTAGTGGCAGCTATATCTGATGCATTGTACTGGCTTGAACAACTGTCTGAGACCATGAGGCTGGGGAGGAGAAATGTCCTGGCGCTCCTGCCGTGGACATACTGCCTCTGCTTGGTGTTGTCCTGGTGAAGTGAGCGGTGTCTTACTCTCGAGGTCATTTTGTATTCGGGTCATTTTGGTGGTGCTACACTACTTTGCTGTAATCCTGGGAGATTAGGGGAGGCTGGGCACGTGCTGGTGCATTTAGAAAGGCGAGTGATTAGGGCTAGCTGTGTCGTTTTGTGAAAGCTCTTTGTGCTGATGTGGACAAAGTAGCAGCCCAGAGTGGAAGGTAGGCAGCTCTGGGGCAGCCCCCCTGCACCCTCCTGCAGCGGCTGGGTGGGTTTCAGCCAGCTCACCTGGGCTGGACGGGGTGAACAAATGTGAAACCACCCCAGAAAATTGCGGTGGGTGTGCTGGCTTCAAAGGGAGGCCGAAGGGATTGTCTTGGAGATAGGGAGAACTGAGGATAAGCAGCCAAAGCATTTCTCTAGGTGGCAGCCTCCTAAAGGTGCCCTGCTAGATTTTGGCAGCCAGCTATTTTGCGTGGAAGTATGGAAAATCTTTTGTGATGATTGTTTCTTATTTGCAATGCAATTAAAGTGGGTCTTGGTGTAGTGGCAGTTTGCCAAAGGAGAAACTGAAAGTGTTTCTTAATGCAAGTTGCTACTTAGACTAAAGTCTCTGCGTTTTCTTGTTTCTCTCTCACTTTTAGAAAAGCCTTACTACTATGTCTGCCACAGAAAATGTGCCCAAGGGCAGCGTTACAAAATGGCAATATTAGTTCACTTTAGAGGCAAGGAGCCCTCTACGTTTGGGGTACTCTTTCTGGAGAAGGGCAAGCTCTGAGCATCCTCTCGCTGCTGATTCGTTCCCCTTGCCTTGGAAAACTGAGATTCTCAAATTGGCTCTGGAAAGGGCCACAGCTTGGCCAGGCCCTGGAACAGGAGGTGTGTCCAGGTCCGGCACGTAGTGACGATCCCGATAAAAGCCTGGCCGATAACAGCACTCGGGGAGCTGCAGGTTTTTTTTTGATGTGGCTTTTCTTGGGACTGACAATATGTGCGTAGCACGGCGGTTCAGGAACAAAATGAAGTGTTTGAGTAATGTGCATAGTCATGCAGTTTTCTATACTGCTGTCTCAGCACACCATGAGTTAAGTGAAGATTATGCTTAACCTTTTATTTGCTCTTCTTTTTGTGCTTCTACAGACTTAGGCTGTTCTGTTACAATTTCCTGAGCATTGCCACACACCAAGCTTGGAAAATGAGGTGCATTTAGCCAATTTATGGCCTGACATATGTTAATTAACATTAATTACCTGCTTGAATAGTCCATTTAGCACTTATTATTAAAAAGTGGCTTGTCTACAGAAGGGGATTTCCCATCAGAGTGAGATGTTTTGTTCTAACTTGCTTCAAATGAAGTCAGGTTGGGGTATCCCGTGCTTCTCTGCACGGCTGTACCAGCTTCCTGATGTTCTAGTTGTGCATGTGGGATACAGTTGTACCACTGATAGGCACCAACTCCTTACCCATGTGTATTTGGCATTTGTTTGACAACACTGTAGCTTCCCAAGCAAACTAGCATGTTTCCAAGCATTTTCTGCTAGTGGTGGGTACAGCTCTTGCTCATCTGCTTGAGGCAGCAGAGAAAGAGCCACGCTTCTGAGCCTGCCAGGAACTGCAGGGGCATCTGGAGTCCTGTGGTGATGTGACCCCAGCCCCTTTGGGATGAAGGAGTAGGAAAAGCTCAGTTGTGCAAGGCTGGAGAGGGGATGTAGGAGCTGCTGGGACACACCGTGGTGCCTTACAGGGAGGTCATCTTCTGTTCTATGTGGATGAGGATCATGGACCTTAGGGCTCCTGCAGCCATTGAGAGCAGGCCACCACTGGAGTGGAGCGTGATCTCCAGCAACAGCAGGAGTCTTGCTGTATTCATCTACTACATTACCTAAGTTATGTCCTGGGTAGTGTTTTGGATAAGGGTTGTCACAGATCATTGATCTAAAACCTGTGATGGGAATAAGAACCAGAGAGGACTTGTTCGATTTCCAAATACCAATACTTAAAAAAAAAAAAAAAAATCCATACCTCAATTCCCCACATCCCAGTTTCTCATTCCTGTCTTGGGAGACTCCAGGGACTTTATGTCCTACTTTACCTTCTCCATCCTTCCCACTTGTAACACCAGCAGGAGGGTTGCATGTTGCACTTCCGTGGGAGGTGGAGGGCTGGCTCGTAGCTGTGCAGGGCATGCTGTGCAGTTTTGGTTGGGGATACAGCTTGGAGACTGATGAAAAGCAATGCCAGCACAGTGTGAGGAGTTGGGAACAAATGAGTGATTGCATCAGTGCTCTGCCTCATCCCTGGTGTGAAGTAGCAAGGCAGATGCCTTCCAGTAGGGCTAGAGAAGAGCATTGCTTTTTGCCAGAGTGGTTTCTCGTGGTGCTGTGCTTGGCTGTGAGGTCCCGGAGGAGCCCCTCTTGCCCTGCAAAGCCAGAGTCCTTTCTTTGGGCCACCCACCTTGCATGTTTGCTCAATGATTGATATGCTTATAATGCTGCTTTGCAGGGAGTTTGAGGGAGGTTGGGAGCTAGCAGCATTGATGTGTTGTTAATAACTCTGTGAGTATCCTACCTGAACTTTGCTTACTGGGGCAATCTTCTTTATCTGTATCCTGGTACCTATTAAAAGTAAAGGCTATTTAAATACTTTTTCAGATACCTTCTTAAGATTTCACAGACAGAGAAATGCCCTTCTGTGGATTTGTACTAGTAAAGAAATGCCTTGTGAAAATTAGCTCTTATAACAGATTTGTGCTAACAAATTGAGTGGATTCTTTGCTCTATCACAACATGCTACATACTTTAGAGTTGAATTATGGAATTCTGGGTTCTCACATGAACATGTTTATTTGGCAAGGTGTTATTTTGCTTTTCTTTATTATTTTTCCCCTGATGGTGAAGTTTCTACTTGCTGTGTGTAAAGACAGGTGTGAGGACGGTGCATGCTGGTGCAGAAGGGTAGAGGCAGCCCACGGACTGGTGGAGGAAGGACCACTTGAAGCAAGGACAATGCCGTGTGGCACTGACAGCTTGTTGTCAGGGCCCTGGCAGTGCGTGCCTCCAGTTTTGGGGATCAGGAAGCTGTGTGTGCAGAGCTCTGCCTGTGCAGCCTGGGGCTGCTCTACACCTGAGTGCTGCCCGTGGTCAGGTGCATTTCCGTGGGCTGAGTCACTGGATCACGCCACTTCTGTGTCCCTTCACCTATTGCCCGTGCCGAGGTGAAGGGTGGGTCTATGCTGACGTCTCCACGCCAGAACCCAGTTGAGAGTTCTGGAATGAGGGCAGGAGGCAGGGGTGCTGCCAAAGAAGCCATTTTTCTCCTTTGACACCTACCTCTCATGCTGCCTTCACACTCTGTGTTGTGCTGTTGGTCTGCCTGGACCCAGCCCTCAGTCTTGCAGTGTCTTCAGGCCAGCCTGTCTCCACATCCATGGCCTTCCAAGATCTTTGCCTCTCTCTAGGGAGCCGCGGAGGCCGTGGCATTCCCGGGACCATGATCAGTGGGTGGGACTCAGTGCTAGGAAAGAGTTTTTTGCAGGTTTGCTGGCTCCTGAGTCAGGTGAGCAGAAAAGGGCAGGTGTGTGCTGCTTGCCCGGACTTGAACATCTGCTTATCCCAGCCCTAGAGGAGTGGGAGACAGCAGATAAGTCGGAAGACTGATGAGGACAGACGGCGGTCTGCTGTGGGAGGACAGATAGAGGAACACCCAAAAATATCAGGATGTGTCTGCTGGGGCTTCACTCTGCGTCCTGGCTGCTGGGACTGCTCACTTGGGAGTGGGAATGAAGAAGAGTTTTGCATGGATGTAGATTTATGACAGTGCAACTTTCATGGGTAGATGAAGTAAAGAGGGCAGGTCTGAGTCTCATCCCTGCTAAAGGCCATGTCAAGGCAGGAGCATGCATTTGCATTAGTGCTAGACAGAGTCAAACCAGCAGTGCCAAAAATCCTGGTTGCAGCTGAGCCTGAGCCCCGTGTGAGAACTGAGTATGACCAGTGGTAGTAACAATGTCTTACTTAAGTAAAAAAGGTTTGTTTAAACTGTATTAATTACCTAGTAATATCTAATACAAGCTGCTCTCCTAGTCTAGACAGTCAGCACCTCTGACTCTGGAGACCATTTGCCCTTATAACTTAGTGTTTTCTCATACTGTATCATGTTGATATTTATGCTTTTTCCAAAATAGGATGCAGAGGAATAAATATATTATTTTAAAGAAATAATTTGAGGACATGGGCCGAATTCCAGGTCCATATTTGTTTTGTCTAGAATGTGGACTGAATTGTCTTGATATGTACTCACATAGCAGTGCTTTTAAATCCTGCTGTATCTGGAGTTTTTTCTCTCCACACTATGTCTTCAAACACCTATTGCAGCTCTCCAAAGACACATTGTGACCAAGGTTAACCCCACTTTCTTACATGAAATTTGCAGTGTAAACATACCTTTATATGTGAGACTTAATCCAGATCAAAAGTTTCCGACTTTGTGTGAACCCTAATCTTGTATAAATATATTTGCTAATACTTCATGGAGGATTTATCAGTTTCACATATTAAGTTCTAGATATGCTTTAGTACATAAAATTTGGCATCTAACAAGTGACAACAGTGCTCAACAAAGAATGTCTTATTGTGAGTGTTTCACAGGCTCCCACATTATCACCACTTTTGCTGATTGGTTTTGTGCAGAGAGCAGTGATGTGGTTTCCTGAAAGCCTATAACTTACTGTTTGTTCTGCACAACTGCTCTGGACCTTGACTAATTTTCAGAGAATGTTTTTTTTTCAGGAATTTGTACAAGAAGGTGACACCAGTTCAAGTTGTGTCCTGAGGTGCTTGTAAGTTGAGACATGTGGAGCTGCTGTCCCTGTTTTTGTGCAACACGATCTATTGTGCCTGAGAGTTTCACCGTATGGGGGAACTCAAAACCGTTTGTATGAGATGTCAGGTTTCAGAGTGAATGGTGCTTCTTTAAGTATGCATCAAGACCGACAATGGGAGGCTGCTGACCCTTCTATGCCTTTGAAGGACAAGAACATTGGCACTGATAATGATGCTGCTGAGGGGCTGTAAAAACTCTGAAGCATTTTTTGAATTCGTAGCCTCAGCCATGTATGTCCCAGATCAGTGGGCTACATCTAAAATCTTTGATTTGCAAGTGGAAGTCATGTCAGAGCTCTGCATGACTTGGGCCAGAGGTTTCCAACCTAGTTTGTACAGCAGCCAAAAGCTCCGACCTAGTATTATGTTCATCATGATGTTGCCAGTGTGATTTTCACTTCCCATGGCATGTTGAGATTTATTTCTTGCCCCAGTGCTCTTGCATTCTGATTCATGCATGGCAAAAATACTTCTGATTAAAATGTGCTAGAAGGTTTGCATGCTTGGGGTAGGAGAGAAATCTTTTATGAGGAACTGTACTATATAAAGCTATGGGGAAGGGAGCTGTGGTGCTTAGGAAGGTATTTAAAAATCAGTAGTGAGGCCATTTTCCATACAAAAAAGAGGGGAATTGTGTAGTCCATAAGGTAGTGGCATACAGGACTGGGAGGAGGAAGGATTCTGTGAGCTAGCAGTAGGGTGTAAATCAACCTGATATATGTTCATAGACATCTGACGTCTACTGGGCCTAGTGGGGTAGCTCAAAGCAGGTGGAAGAAGCATATTGTTTACCTAATTAGAAACATAAATAAAATCTTTCCAACATTCTTCTAAATTAAAATGCATTTGAAGCATATGTCAGACTTCTCACATCCAGGAAAGATCTCTTAAAACCCCACTGTTTCTTATGAAGGCTGTTTCTAGCCCACTTTCTGCAGGGCTCTGCCAGGTAACAAGTGTTCTTGGTTGGAAGATGGAGTGGGATGTGAATTAGCAGCTGGAGAATGCTGGGGTTCTTCCTGAGTGCACCTGTACTCCTTTTTAATCAGAGGGAAAAGGTCTATTGTTTGAGATGATGGACCAGGAAATTGGAATAACAAAAGAAAATTATCATTGTTGAAATCACTGAAGACAGGATTTCACCTCTGTATTTATTGAGGAGTCAGTGGGAAGCAGGGCCTGGGCTGCAGTACAGTCAGAGCAGCTTCATATCTCCAGTGTATTTTAGACACCAAGGAGACAAAGATGATGCTAATTGCAAGAAAAATTACTTAACTGCTTTGTATTATGTGTGAAATGAAGGGGGAATAATGCTGATTGAATGACCTATTTTGACTTTCTCAGTATAATATGTTTAATGTTTTAGTCTTTTTCTGGACAGCGAATTACAATTTTATCAAATCCTGCTGGAAAGTAATATGTTGCTGGGCAAAGTTATTTTATCCTTGCAGTTTTAACTCCAAAGTTGCATGCTGCCACTTCACTCAGTGGCAGGAATTTTCTCTTTCAGCTGGAAAGGGCTTTTGCCATACAACACAGTGACAGTAGTACTTTTTGTTTTATATAAAATAGGGACCTGTCAGGAGGAATATAAAATAAGGCACTGAAGTAGTCTAATTTAGAAGGAGAAAGGGCATAAATCTCCACCTCTCTCTGATGACAGAAGGCCAAAGTACAGCAGAAATGTTTCCCTGCTTGTAAAATGCCAGATGCCAAATGTAAAATACCAGAGAGGTTGTGCTGTTAAAGGCACAGCTGTATCTAGCCTCTCTACAAGTTTTTCAGCCTTATTTTCAGTATGTAAGGGGGTTCTTAGACAACGAAGCAGCTCTATTAGGGTCTTCTCAGCTTACTGTGCAGTTACAGAAATTGTTTGCTGTTTTGGATCAGTGTAAGGCAGAATAATACTGAATAAGTCCCAGATGAATGTGGGTGGTGAAAGGAGAAAAATATATTCAAATAAAGAGGGGCATTATCAGCTGAGCAGCCAGTGTTGATCCTATGGTGCTGAAAACTGAAAGCAGGAAAAAGGCACTTTTTTATTAAGAATGGAAATTTTAGCTGAAAAGTCTGTTCTGACCAGAGTTTGGTATTCTACTTAAATTTGCAGCAAATTAGCATTGGTGCAGCAGTGCTGTGAAGCACTGAGAGGAAGAACAGAAGTAGGAACAAGCCTCCAGACCTTGAGAGAATCTTCAGATTCCCTGTCCATTTTGAACAACATGACCTGTAGTGTCACTTGCAGCTGCTGGATCTGAGAGTATAAATAGTGAAAAGAACACTGATTTGGCCAGGATAAAATGTTCATTTTGGGTTTTTCCAACAGCTGTGTCAGGACTTAACCCTGGCAAAAGCTTCTCATGTGTCATTTCTATTCAGGCTTGTACTAAGCATGTCGAATGACAATGTTCTCTAATTGAAAGTAAGAAAGGAGGAAAAAAGTAGTAAATTGAGGAACAGTGTGTATTTGGTATCTTTTCAGCCTGAAGGAAAAACACTGCTTGAATTGTATGATAGCAGTTGTTTGAGAAATTAAGTATGGGTTTCCTTCAATTGTAGTTGAATCATGACATCTTACTAAATTTATCCAGTTTTGAGTGCCTGCTTTCTGGTTTGACATTTTTGTTGGTGGCTGTTGGTTGTGTTTGGTTAAAAAAAAATGCTTTTCATTGCCACAGAGGTGATATTTTCCTTATTTTTCGCAGAAAGTTGTATCAGGTATCAGACTACAAATTCTTCTAGATGATTACAGACTTGTGGGGGTCAGCAGCTTTCTCCCTAGAAGTGAGTGGGTGGGTTTGAGGATGCCAGTGATGGGTTCTCTCTATTTTCTAGGAGGTGCCAGGGAAATTTTGCATAGTTTGACCACAAACTGTAGATCACTGGAGTATCTCTCTGGATAGCTCTCATTGTTCAGTGAAGGGCCAAGCAGAAGTACTAAATAAGAACATTCTTTATTTACCCAAAAATCTACACAGAAAAAAAAAAAAGTATCAATAGTCAAATAGACAGAAGTCAAGTGCTTGGGAAGTACAAAATATCAGAAATAAATTTGCCTCTAACACTTGAAATTACTTCTCATGCTAGCTATGATGCTGTTATTAGTAAGGAGCTCACAGGCTCTATCCACCCCCACTCTTCTTGTTGGGCTGGATCCTTCAAGGGGTACTCAGGGTTTCAGCTCATCCCCTGTGCTCTCTGTGTGGGCCCTGTGCCACAGCTGTTGCACTTGGCTCCGAGTAAAGAAATACGCCCTTCCGGGTGTGCTTGTCTGTGTCATTTGCCTCCTTCGTATCCATAGGCTTCCCTGATGAGCACTGTCCTGGCACCAGATCTTTTCCCCTCCCCTCTCATCGCAGTCTCTTTTTCTGTGATTCCCATGCTCCATGCATCCCTCCTTCCTTTTCCTGTGACCTTCCCCACCTCTGCCCACCCCCACTGGTTTTCATATCTGTTCTGCTTGTCCAGCTTGTCTGCTTTTTTTGTCCAGCTCCCCATTCCCCATTTCTCCCCTGCCCCAGGAGTGTGCATTTCCTTTGTCTTGCTTGCCTATCCTGGACCACTTACCCTGTTTCTAATCCCAGTTTCAGTTCAGGTTTGCAAAGTTATTAGCGCTGAGGAACAAACAGGGTTTTGTAGTAGGAAGTGTTGGACAATACAAGGTATAGGTGGGGCTCACAGCACCACCTATAATTTAGAGTACTGTTTATATTTTTAACTGATCCACCCTTAGGTAAGCAATAAATGGTGCTGTCAGTGTGCAAATCCTAAGTCATTGGGATAATCCTGTTCCTTCTGCTGATACTGGGTACTGAGAGGTTGCTCATTTGTGTAGGAGATGGTGGGTCCTGTCTCAGAGAGACTTGGATGTCTTACTTCTCTGTGGCCTGATCTAGACACCAAACAGCATCTGAGATTCTACAATTCACAGGGCTACTGAGCTGTCTTTAAAGTGTTTAATGGTATAGGTAGTAATCGCTCTTATTTCCATGGTGAGGGGCTGTTCATTTTTCCTTCCTTATCTGTGAAGAGAAGAGACATTCAGGTTCCTCACTGAAAAAATAGAAGGCATGGAAGTGTACAGTCCATAGTCATAGCATATTCTGTGTCCTCCAGTAAGGGCCATCTGACTTGATGGATTTAGACTTGAAAATGTAATGATATAGCTGACCTTTTCTGATACCGCTTCATGGTTTCTTGTTTCTTCTTGCCTCTAATGCTAACTTCATGCCTGGTCTTTAATGGTTCTGGTAAAATGCCTTCATATCTAGGGAAGCTGATGACAGTGGTTTTGTTATCAGAATTAGATTGAGAAACTCATACTGAATTGTGCTAGCTAGACCAAGTCATTTATTGGTGGGAATAACCTTGTATTGACCTGTTAAAGAGCTTGGCATAGAGTGTGTCATCTATGAGTCTCTTGTTCCTTCATGATAAAAGTTCAAAACTTTATTCAGGTTAACAGGGTGTCCTGTCCTCTTTCCATTGCAATAAAGTGTATGCAAGTATGCGTTGCAGCAAATAGTGCAAAGGCAAATCTAGCACGCCCTGCTTTTTACCCTGCAAGAGAAATCTGCAGTTTGTTCTCTGCCACTGCTCTCTGAGTCGCTCTGGCAGGGTGGTTGGCTGAGGGATTTACTTGTGGTGGCTGATGCCTTTCAGGCACAGTGCTTCAGTTTCCCAGGCTATTGATAATGGCTGTTTAGACACAGCTCTCTGGGTCACGACGTATGGGGATTTTCTGATGGTTGTGGTGACCTTGGGTGGAGAATTAGAGTGGATGTAATGTTTCCAAGAATTGGAGACGCCTGTGCCATTGCACTGGTGCACACTGCTGAATCAATTACTAGCATTGGTAGGATTTTGCTTTAGGGGAACCTCACAGCTATATCACAGTCTTGTTATTAGTATCATATTATTAATTTGTTTTAATACAGAGCCAGATATTTGCAGGGAGAAGGAGCCTCAGTAGTTGGTTTCTGTGAAGTATTTTCCCTATATGCAGCACTGTTGCAGTGCATACCCCAGCACTCTTTCTCACTTTAGTTTTTAGGAAAGTTTTATTAGCTCCTGTGTGGAAATAAATTTGGTATAAGACATGTTATCCATGTAGCATGGTGCCCCTACCTATTCCAAAGCCACTGATGACAACAAAAACTCTCAGCATTAAGATTTTCTAACTTTTTTGTAATGTGTCACTTTGGTGACTCACTGTGGCATAGGCCCCTGGTGAGCTTTTGCAGAAAGCCTTCCCAACGAACCTGTGCAGCCCTTGATCTAAATCCATGTCACCAGCCTCTCCTGCACCCATTGCTGTCAGTTTACTGTGTTGGTAATTGATTGTCTAAGTGTTACATTTAATTCAAGTGCTGGTAGAGTTTTCCTTGAAATGCCTGTGTAGTGTTAAGCTAGTTGGGAGTTACAAATGTAAATATGTTTACAGAGAAAAGAGGAATGCATGAAATCTGGCATTGCCAAAACAGCCAAAAGCAGTGTGATTTTATGCTAGAGGGACACGGAAAATGTAGGTTGCTGGAGTGTGCTCCCAGAAGTGAATCCCAACCAGAAGTGCTCGCAGTCCCTGCCTTCAAATGCACTGCCCATCTGCTGTAGCTGCTGAGGCAACATGGGGGAGAGGGCTCAGGAGTCCGTGGGCATCCTTGTGAAGTTTTGTAGGGAAGCTTGAAATGCCAGAGGGAAGCGTTGGCTGTATCTGAAGGGGTCCTTGTTTCAGATGTTCCCAGGCAGGAGCAGTACAGCTGGCAGTAAAGTGACTCCTGACACCGGTGTTTCATAACTGAAAGTTCAGCATTTTTCACAAGCTGTCTTATTTGGGGTTGTGAGCGCGGGCACACGCACACCCCTCGCACACCCCCCACACGCCCCCCCAGCACATTGTTTACTTCCTCTGTAAGTTCTGGGACATTCAGTACTAAGGAGCATGATACGCTTGCATAAACACCCCAGCCAGATTTATCTCTCAAGCCTATCTTTCCTTTCCCGTCTTGGAAAGTGATTAATCTGCAGCACACATTTTGTTCTTTGATTGCAGGGCATTATTCTGTAATCATTTACAGTTTTGCAGAGCTGTAGCTCTGGCTTGATGGAGCATTTCTGTCATGTAGCCCGTGCTGTCAGCTACATAATGTGGAGGGAGCATTACCCTGTGTCTCTGTGTCATGTTAAAACTGTTTGCTATTTACATTGCCTGGTTTCTGCACATTCAAAAACATTCAAATGTACACATTTAAAGTGCAGATAAGTGTCTACAGCAACACATGCTGAGGACTGGTTTGTAGGTTTAGGAACAGTGTCAGTACTGCAGCATGCTGGCTGCCAGCTGAGGTTTTCCTTTGCATTTATGGAGAGTGGAGGAGTTTAAGTAACTTTTGTTTTCCATGCTGCAGATCATCTACTGAAGCCTGCATCAGTTAGGAATGGGCGATTTATGTAGATACAAGAACTGTACATATTTCTTAGTGTCTGTGGAAAACAAGAAAGTGAAGAGAGTGAAGTTGAATCAGAAAATCTGTCCTGTCTGTACTGCACTGAGGCTTCTCCACGTGCCCTTTGTGTATTTTGTTTGTTTGCTAGTGTGCAAGGAAAGGAGATGGAAGAGGTAACAACCTTGAATTAACATGTTGTGGGCTTGAGATGAGGCTGTTGAGCAGAGATTTGTTTGATGCAACTCTCCATGCTGTAAACCTCTTCTTTCAGTAGAAAGATATGAAAAGTAGGTAGAAAAAATTCAAAGAAAATCAGGTTACTTTGAGTTCTGACATTGTGGTAATTTTCTTTTTTGCAAAAGAAATGTGCACCTTTTTGGCCTACAAAGGCCCTGAAGTGGATGGGTCTGATCTAGTCACCCGTGCCATTGAGCATCTTTTTCCAAAGTCTCTCAGAAATCTGGCCCACATCATGTCAGATAAAGCATTTTTCCATCACCTTATGACAAACCAAAGTCCTGTAGTTACAAGACAGAGACCACAACAACGATGGAATGCATGCAGATACAGGAAAAACTGAAGGCATTGCAGGTGCAGCATGTCTGTTAAATGAAGTACCCAGAGGGTTCCATTGAGATCCCAGGAAAGTTTTGTGTATTTTGCTGCTGAGAAGTCAAGACAAAAAAAATCTTCCGACAGCCTTCCTTGTCAGTCTGATCCTGAGGGCAGGACAAAGAAGGGGGGTTTTCTCTGACTGTAAATCCAGCAGTTGTTTTAAATGGGCAGGTGTCAAGAAGAGTACCCTGCTCTGCCATGGGGATCTGACAGTGCCAGACCAGGGAGAACAGCAGCTTCACTCCTCCAGCAGTGGGCTTTGGAGCAGGAAGAGGAGGCAGCACAGGCCAGTAGTAGTGTGGTATTTTCGTTTAAACTCCTGTCCCCTGATTTCTGATGTATAGGGGTGTCTTGAATATCTGGTCACAAATGTCCTTTTCCCATCCTAGAAATGTAAATGCCTGAATTCTAAATAAAAGGGAACTTAAAAGCCAGGAGAAGGAGGGCTAAGGATCTTTGGAAGCAGCAGCTGTTTAGGGAAACTATCAAATTGTGTAAGGAAAGGACAGGTTCAGAGTATGTGCATGTATGAAGGTATCCACCTGCTTGGGCTGTGCTAAAACCCGGGATTAATGTTCAGTTGGTGCAGCCAACTTTAAGCACTGGTAAGTGAGGGGAGGTGGCTCCAAACCAGAGGCAGAATGGAATGCAGTGCTGCTGAAGGGCAGCCTTGCAGCACTAGTGCCTCTGCCCTTCTGGCGTGGCTTGTGGGCCGGCTTCAGCACCACTGGGAGCTTCCTCTTACTGCGCTTGGATGCATGCCACAGGGTCATGGAGTCAGGGTTCAGCTTTGCTCACCCCAAATCTCTTATCACCTCAAAATTATTTGTAACAGTTGTATTTGTTTGTCTTTATCAGTGAGAGATGAACCCCTTTAATCTCTGTTGTTTATGTTACTGTTTATACAGAGTACAGCTGCCCACAGAAAGATTTCTAGGACATACAGGGTTCAGTACAAAGGAGTTTCACACTGAAAACTTGAGGCCCCATTCCATAAGGCAGAAAGGAGCCTTTGCCTCAGTGTGGGTTAATTCTTTAATAGTTGTCTGAGTAGGCAGGATGATCATGGGTAAGGAATGAGGCTGGTCAACTATGTCCAGAGTAACATTTCAGGGAGTAGGAGGGGTTTTGCTTAGCCCTCCAGAAGCATCAGAGCTAATGTCATGCTGAAATTACGAATCATGCAAAAGCTTTGGGAGGTAAAGAAGCTGTGGGCTTCAACATATTAAATTATGGAAGAATACATGCACTGAAAGCAAGGTCCTCTTGAGTGGAACACATGCCTCTAAGGGAGGGTTTGGATAAGAACCAGGTGCTGAGAACATTTGTTGGAGCATCCCAACCACTTACAGAGCTTCTGCTTGGAGCTCAGTAAAAACTTAGTCTGCTCCTGTGTACAGCCTCCTCTGCACTGTAACTGCAGTGCTAGATGCTTTACCTCCACTCTTGCTTGGTGCAAGGGTGGGTGAAAACAAGGTGTGTTTGCTTTTCCAATCTGTATGGGTGAGTTTAGAAGGTGATGCTGTGGGTTTCAATGCAGAGAGACCATCTTCCAGATGCAGAGGAGATGCTGGCTCTTTTTCTTGCATCACATCAGCAGAGAACCCCTGAACCGTGGAAGTGTCCCAGAAGGGTGGAAAAGTGTGATAAATTGCATGCCACCATTTTATCCTATTTCAGTGCAACTGAAAAGCTAGTGTTGTTCTTTACCCAAGAAATTTGTTTTTAGACAGAGTAAGATCCACCATTGCCAAGTGCTGCAGGTGTTGTGCACCTGCACAATTTTTGACAGTGATGGTTGCAGTTGGGGCAGATCTTTAGAGAAGACTTGTGCTGTGCAAGCCCTAGTAACAAGTGTAACAAACCCAGCAGAGACTGGAATGGGCAGTGGGGATATCTGAGGGCCCAGCATATGACAGGCAGCATCTCTTTACCACCACCCCCTAGCTAATTGCTGACGTTCAGTCCTTTCTCTTCCCTGAACTGTGAGGCATCAGAGATAAGTCCTGCTTATAGGTCACCCACAAGGGAAACTGGACATGAAATTCTAAACTTCTAACCAGGCTAACATTTTACTTCTTTATTTCATGCTAGAGACTAGTTTTGGTCTTGAAAGCACCTCCTGTGCAATGTAAAACAGGGCCCAGGGAAAGGAAATGAAATCAGAAATGGAGAAAAGTTATTTTAATCATAAATAGCTGTGGTAGGAAGGTAGATGTTTGTATGTGCAATAGTACAGTACTTACTGTGTGTATTTTAGGAGAACCTGAGAATAGCAGCTGTGCTGAAATACTTGACAGTGAAGTCAAATATAGTTTAGGTTCAAAAAAAAAAAGTGGCCAGGGAGGGTGGATTTGCAGCGTGAAGCCTGTCGGTGTTATCTCTGCCGTGTGGCATGGAACAGCCTGTGACTCTGGCACTTGCTTGTGAACGTGCAGTCCCCGTAATGGGATACGTCCCGCTCCTATCAGTGTGGTATTGTGCCTGGCTGAATGCCCCCCACCTCCCAAATTTCCCCAAGAGCCACAGTCGGATGACAGCTTTGTGTCTCCAAAGGCTGCCTTTTCTGAAGTGTTGCTGGCTTTGCAGCCAGTGGACCTGTTGAGCTTTAAATCTATAGAGCTCAGAAGAAGCAAAGCTGCAGGCACTAAAACTAGAGCTCTTGCTAATGTGCCAAGGTCAAAAGGATCAAAACCTAAATTAAACTTGTCCCTGAAATTTGGCTATGAATCACAAATTCAGGAAGTTGTACATGAAAATCAGTCTGGGCACTATTTCTTTCCTAAGAGTCCTTTAGCTAAAAATAATGTATTGCGCTATAGTTATAAATAATACGGGCTTTTTTTTTTTTTTTTCTTTTCATCCCCTGTCTAATTAAATTGTTACTCTTGCCACAACGAAAGGAAAGGGAAAAGATAATAACATGAATCTGGTTGAACAAGTACGTAGCTTGCAGGTTTCAGCTAGAGTGTTTGCAGCTGCAGACGATGCTGAACCCTATGCTCATGTGTTTAATTGTCAAAATGAAAAGAGGGTGCTCTGGAGGGATCAGCAGTGTTTTCTGTGTGTCCATCATCTGGGAGCCCTTTTGAAAGCACACACAAAGTGGGTTTTTCCTGTGCTGTAAAAACACAGAAAAAAGGAATTTTTATTTTATGTGGTTTTTTTTTTTTCTTTTTCTTTTTTTTTTTTTTTTTACTGGTAACTGAGTGGATTTTGTAAAATTGTGATTGAACTATATGGTAGGATGTTTTGATGGACTATGGTATCCTACTAAAATGACAAGTAGCAACTACACGTAGCTCTGCCATTATACAGTGTGACACTTCGGCAGGTTTGCTGTGGGTAAGTAGTGGATAAAGCTGGATAAATGAAATTTTCTGCATATTGATTATGGCATTGAGGTGCTCTTTGAAAGCATGTGGGCAACCTGGCCGTGGCCTCCTGCCTGCTGAACAGTAGTGAAGGCCAGCAGCCTGGTAAGACTACTTACCCACATCTATTGCTGCTGCTGTGTTTACTCCAGAAAGTTTTGTATGTTTTGCTGCTGAGATTTGTCAGTGGCTTCTGGGGCCTTTTAGCAGTGCTCAGGTTTGTGGTGGATTGTAGATGTTATTGGAGAGACTGTCTAACTCACTTGCTTCAGGGAGGGCAATGATAATGGCCAGTGAAAGCAGTAATCCCAGGAGCCTAAGGGACAAAACCAGACAATAATGTGGCTGCCAAACTTTAAGCTTGATCACGACATCTTTCAGGTGGTGAGAGTGTTATTTTCTTCAAATGAGGCCATGCTGAGAGAGAAAGGATTCTACAAAGTAGAGAAGCTGGCCTGTATGAGCAGTAGAGCTGGGCACAGGCTCAGAGATTTATTGCACTGAAATTTGCTGTCACTTAAAAAAAAGGGAAAAAAAGCAGTGAGGCAGCTGCGTTATTTCACTGGCAGTGATGCAATGCCGGTGACACATCAGGACGGGAGGGACCAGCACGTTCTGTGACAGCACAGCATGTACATGGTGTCACCCGAGAGTGCCCCACCAGCCAGCAGATCCAACCAAGTGCCAGCACGTTGTCTAGGGCTTCATTTTCAAGCCAATATTTATACATAACAGCTGGAAGTATGTTTTTGGAAGTAACATATCATGACTGCACATGTACAATTTCCAAAACACTCCCTTTTGCCCCTCCTATATTCTGTGCTTTAGAGGGTTTTAGACTTTTTTCTTAAATTTATTTTATTTCAGTGCAGTCAAGGCATTTACTAATTTTTCATTCACTTGTCAACTGCTCTAGAAGACTGAAAATCTCACAGGAAAACACCATGTTCTGATAAGGTTGTAAACAGCAGAAATCTTGGTATCAATGTTTACTGCATTGTCCTGAAGATTTCTGCTGCCCCCAAAAGTTAGTGATGGCACAGTCAAAAAAGAATATTGTAATATTGAAAAGAAATATCCAAAAAGAAGAAACTTAAGCATTTTTTGAAGAAAAAAAAATGCAAAAGGGGTGAGGAAGAAAGCTGCTGGTGTACTAAGTGTGTGTGTTTGGTTAAGGAATTGAATGGGTAGCAAATACTGTTCCATGTGTGTGGAAAATATGAGTTGGCTTTTGCAATAGCATTTTATGGGAAGAAAGATCAAGGGTTCAGGAGCTGAAATACTTATTCATAAAATGTAGGGAGCAAAGACAAGCTACTTGTTGTGCTTCTGCCCATTTGCTGTAAGTCCAATCTAGCTGAATCATTTCTAGGAATGGAGTGGGTAACTGGGTTTCTAGCCTCCTCTCTGCCCTTGGCTCCTTTCCTGCGTGGCTGCTCCTGATTAGTACTTATTGTACTGAGCTTTATGTGAAGGGTATGTTCCTGTCCACTGCATTGCTAAAGCTTTTACCACCTTGGGATTTACGCACAGTCTACTTGAAACTGGATTAAAACAGTCAACTTGTTTCACAGAAGTTTTTTAACAGCTGTCAGACAGAAGCTGACCCAGGTAGGATTTTGGTCTGATGCTGGGGAAACGAAAGGCCCTTCCCCATCACTGGTCCATTGCCACACTTTGTGGGTAGTTTCTGACAAAATCAAACCCAAATCAAGCGTTTCCCCTTGTGTTTAAGGTCTTCCAAAAGGCTGAAGGTGGATGATCTGCCATGTTAAGCCAAGCTTGCTGCAGGTGTAGCTTTTATTTGTTTGCTGAATGTGATTTTTTTATTTGTGTATTTGAAGAAATTTGGTGTTAGGCTGCACAGCCTGGTTGTCTGAAGATTTTTGCTGTCTAATCCCTGTACCCTGCAATGCCCAGATGATCTGAACCCCACTCAGCTGCCCGGGTGTGCAGATAGATGTGTGCCAGGTCAGCACAGCAACCTGGGCTCAGCCCCTGCGCCGTCCTGTGCTTGCCTTTGTTGCCAGCTCACCTTAGACATTGCTGTGTGCCTCAGGGTGGTGTGGCTCTGCAAGGCTGCGCCACACAGGGTGGTGGTTTTCCCCTCTTTCCAGTAAGTGTAATGGGAGGGGGAGTTAAAACAGCTGTTCACAACATTTTTAAGAACTTTTGAGAGCCTCTGTGCTTTCCGTGGGTTTCAGGACAGGTTGATGCTGCATATGAAGACTAAAGTTTGTCTGCCTTTCAGAAGGCAAAGGACCTAAGCTGGTGCCACCAGGGTGAATTTGGATCGCTTTGGTTAGGAAAAGCAGATGTGGTTATCTTGGTAATGAATATAAACCCTTTTGGTTGTTAACTAGCGAGTTTTAGTATTGTGTATTTTTGAACTTTGGTTCTGAAAAAGGTACAGTTTGGAGCTTGTGATCTTTTCCTTCCAAAAAAAGGAAGTGCTTTTAGTGGTGGTCTTGATCCAAGGTGCAAATTGTTTTTTAACAGCAAGTGAAGTAGCTTCCTAGACAAAAAAGGTTCTAGGTAAGATTGTCACCTCTGTGTCCTGCAGTTTCTGTGCATTTAATGAATGTCTTGTGAGGGCTAAAAAAATTAATTAAAAGCAGTTTGTTTACCTAAAGAGAATCTATTTAAAAATGCCATGTCTGAAGAAATTCAAAGCCCTCTGATGATTTAGTGGGGAGGAAGGAAAGTTTTTTTTCATTTTTGTTGTTGGTTTTAATCTTAGGCATGATTCCCTTTCACCCCTGGCTTTTCTAGCTGTGCACCCATTTGTGTGTGCACTTGTGTGGTTGCCAGCCCATGTGTGGTTCCAGGTCCCTCGGGGCAGCAGCCTTCCCCTGCCTAATGGCTCTGAAAGGGCTCTGCAGAGCCAGAAAGATCCTGAGGATTTGCAGTTACCACCCTGTTTTTAATACAAGCCTCTCGCAGGCCCCACTGCCGAGGCAGGGCTGTGCCAGGTAGGAGACTGCTCTGCTGCTTTGGAGCAGCTGTGTACCTCGGGGGTGACCCTGCTGCCTGTGGCTCTTGGGGAAGATGCTGCCAGGCCAGGCAGAGCAGCTTGAGTCGGGATGCTGCCAACTTTCCATCTCCTCTGGTGGGGTCTCCCCACTTCTGCTAGGGAGAACCAAAAGAAAAGGATCTGTACTCCCCAGCATGTTGTTGCAAACACAAATAGGGGCACAGAGAGGGCTAGCTCACTCCTCTATGTAGTGCTCCATTGTGGTGGTGTATGAAATATCCACCCCCATTGCCAGTTCCATAGGCACTTCCTTCCCTCGCTGGCTGCCTCCTGGCTAACCCTCTCATACAGGTGTTTTGGCAGTCATAGGTTCAGCAAGGTTAGGGGAGCACTCACTTAGGCTGAGGATCTGGCTGTCTCTTGCTACAGGGGGGATTGAATTGTAAGGAGGAGATAATGGTCAGCCTTTAGGGTGTGAGGAGGGATGCATCTTGGGCTGGCACACTCCCTATGCAGTTCTTGTGAGGCCAGGTTTCTTCTTCAAAGCCAAGAAAGTACTTCTTACTGCTCACCATGGTGAACTTGAGTCCTTCCATGTTTAAACCATGCATTAATGTTAAAACCGGCCAAATCAGTGGCAGAAGATTTAAGATGGCGAAATGATAATTGTTGTCTGCTATCTCTTTCCTTTTCATGGGCAGAGGCACCCCCCCTGAGCTGCCTGGAGAGCCTGGCCCCACTGTGTGAAACATATCAGTGCTGCTATGCTTAGGATGTGGGTGCTGTGTCCACCAGGACTTCTGTAGACATTTGGGGGATCCATTGGTGAGGACTTCTCCATCTTCCTCAGGACTCACATTATCCTGTGAGGAGATGTCTGAGACAGGAGCTAGCGAGCCAGAAAGGAAAGAGTGTAAATGCATATGATATTTCAATGTGATAGCATGTCTGTGTTTAAATACCTATTGGCTGCAAGAACTTGTCTTTCTTACCTCGTGCTGTCATTTAAAGAAATAAATAGCAAGAGATGGGACTGAATTATTTTTTAAGTATCTTAAAGCTAGCCAAGATATAGATGTTTCCAAGACCTCTGGCAAAAAGGAATGAAATTGTTTTAATCTAGCGTATTAAGAGGATCAGAGGCAACCTGTCTTTAGGAACCTTCTGTCTCTTCTTCCCCAACCACCTGGGAAAAGCAAGCCTCTTTCTTTAGGAATAAATAGTTCTTTACAGTGCTGGGACATAGTTGTCCAGCCTTCCTATCTTTTCTGCCTCCAGTCAGTACTTTACTGAGGGAGTTGTGTTTATTCTTTTCAGCCCAAGTGTTCATTTCAAATTAGTGCTGTGTTTCCACATAGAGACAACTCAGATCCTTTGTTATTATCTCTAATATGTGAAGCAATTAAGGTTGTTCAGTATTTTGCAAGATGAGCAAAATCCAAAGATGTTTCTCTCTCTTCCAACCTCTTCCACATTGTGCAAGTGGTTTTGCTCAGAAGAGGCTGCGCGTTTCGGGAGCTTTTCTGTCTTCCTTGCATGTTGGGTGGGCCAGCAAAATTTTAATCCTAAAGGTTGTGAGGCAACTGCCTATGTGTTGCTGGAAGTGTTGCCAGGTATGGGGTGATCCTACCAGGCTGTTTGAAGGTGGAGGATGTTGACATGGTCTCATGGGGTGTGATTTACAGCTGTCCTCCCTCAGGTGGGAGGTACCGGGGACAATCAAAGCCATGTGACCCAAAGCTCTGTTCATTGCAGAGTGCAGGCAGGTAATTCAAAAACCTGAATGTTTCCTTTGCAAGATCTTAAAAATTTCATTCTGTTGTAGGCAGTTAGGTATATTCAGAGCAAACAAACTACGGACTGGGTGTTTTCTGCATCGTTTTCCTGTAGCAAATATTAGAGGATTGTAGTTCTCATGGGATCACTGTTTTTGTCAGGATACTTTTCAGCTGCTTCTCCGTACCAGGATGAAGATGTATTGATAATTATATTGGTGCATAATATGCTAGGTCAACTAATTCCTGCTCAACAGAAATAATTTCAGAATTCATATTTAATGGAATGGTTTTGAGAACAGTTTTGTAATCCTTTGCTTATTTTAGGTACTTCTTCTTCAATAGGTTTATTTGCCTTCCAGTAGCCTCTCTCTTTTCTTTCTCTCCAGAGATTATTTTTGTGGGAGGTTGTTTCATTAGCCAAGTGTGTGTCATGGTCATAGTTTGCTACCCAACAGCAGTTACTTGGATTCTAAGCAGGAAAATGAGAAAATTAGTTTGCAATTTCATACTTGTCATTTTTATTTCATCTAAATACAGCTGCAGGACTATGCCAGAAAAGTCTTAAATGAAGCTAATATTCCATATATTTTTGGTTTAATGCAAGATGTTCTTCTGTGTCTTCTGACTCAGAAAGGAGGGAATGAAGGTTGATTTAATGTCATAATGTGACATCTGTTTTGGACTACAACTCTGTTTTTTTCACAGAAGAGTGAAAGTTTTTATGGAACAGTGTGAACAACTTTCCCAGACATCAAAAATACATACTGAGATTTTTCATTTACTGCATTTAGGCAGCATCTTACAAACTCTTGCTTTAGCATGATAATTGCCCCTTCAGAGTCAATGTTGCTTAGGCTGTGCTTTAAAGATGTGAAACACCTTCCCAAAAGCATCCTATTCTTGAGACAGGAAGGGGCAAGATGAGAGGACGTCACTGGGACATGGGGCAGTTTTGCAAGCGAGCCGGACACGTCTGCGCGTGGCCAATGTTTGTGTTAACGCAATACAAAAGCTGGCTTATTTGGTGTCAAAAGGCTCTGCCGCCTGCCACTCTGTGTTGGGAGCCTCTGGGCTCAAAAAGAATGTCACTTGGGAGTCGGTCTTCTTTTGTTTTAGTTTTCAGCCTGGCTTGGCGGGCTGCTGAAAAGTGGCTCAGACCTTCAGTGAGTTATGACAAGCCAACTGAAATTAATACCATATTTTACATTGTTTTAGAGAGTGACCTTTCCTCACTTGGGAAACATAAAGGAGCTCATCTTATTTCCCCAGCATTTCTTTCTGAGTCTGTGTTAATTTCCCCTTGGTTAGGCTGAATTTATAATGCTGGAAACAAAGACAAATGCAGAAGATTTAAAAGAGCTTGTTCATGAACTTTAAAAGTTCCATTGAATAGACTGGGCACTTCTAAATGTCTCATTATTTACAGTTGGTTTATCTTTTTTTTTTTTTTTTCCCTTTTTTTTTTCCTCTTTTCCGTTCTGGAATTCCTGACTCAGATGAAGGAGATTTCCAGTATTACTGTGCTAGAAAATGCTGGAAATTTATCTGTGCTTTCCACAATAGTTTAACAGAAAGGATTGCAAAAAAGCACCCTATGTCAAAGCTGTATTTCTTTCCTATTGCATTAATCTAATTACTCAAGTGTAATCTTAAAACACCTGATAATCAGATAGAATACACAAACTCACTTTGTTGAATTTTTTAAATTGCGTTGCATTTCTCAATCACTGGCACTTGAATAAGGATAACAGACACAGAGCAGCCACCTTCCGTCTTCCTTTGCATGAAGGATGTGTGGCAGCTATAACCTTGTATGCTGAATCTTCTCTGGGGACTTGTTATGATAGATTTTCAAGGTGTTCTTTATTTTCTAGGGTTTTTTTTTTTTTAGAAATTGCAAGCAGGGAAGTAGAACTGAGTCTAAGATCTTGTATATTTTATCAGAGTTATTACCTGTGGATTTAAATGTGTTAAACAGTGATGAAGGAGGTTCTTTTTTTCACCACTCAGTTGTGTCTCTCAGAGCTGTGATCAAAAGTTCTAGGGAGCGAGTTAGTAGATTTTCCTTAACAAAAGCACATTGTATCCTTCATGTGTAACCTGGTATCTTTTCATCAGCAATTTTTTTCAGTTAGAGTTTGTGGTGGATTGGATAATTGCATTTTTTTCTCTAGCAAGATTGACACAGTGGAGATGACAACTTGGAGGTTTTTTTCCCAGAGGAGTCCAAGCCTTTGGACGCAAATCATCTTGATATGGATGTACTTCCTGGGAATCAAAGTCAGGGTGCTGTGAGGCTTTCAGGATCCCTGACAGCTGCTGGAGACCTCAGCTGTCTTTGTGATGTGCATGCCTCATGCAGTGTGTTGTACCCATATTTGCAGGTTTGTAAGCACTGTGAGCCCCAGCTCTGATGGACAAAAAAGTGACCTCTTGACTGATTTATATAAGCCAGCTTTAGCTGTAGTCTTCAAGGGAAGTGTTCTATGGAGAATTGAGATCTCCATGTAGCTGGTCTAGCGACCTTTTGAACACAGTCAACCTTTGCCTTTATTAGCAGATTAGTAGTTATCTCCTTAAAGTACCTTCCACGTTGTGTTTTGTAATTCACTTTTGGTAGAAGGGTCTGTTAGGCATGGCCCAGCTCTGTCATTGTCTCTCTGTACCCTTTGCATCTAGCTGGGGAGTACAGCCCCAGCCTGAACCACATGCTCCAAACCACATTTCTCCTAGCTCCAAGGTCTTCTCCAGGTACTTTGAGTGACTGGACTTCTTACTGTTTTACCTTCTTCTGATGTTCTCAAGATTTCTTGGCTTTTATTTTTCCTCCCATCTTTCATTAATCCATATTAGAGGTAAGAGAGCAGTGATTGTTGTGGACTGTGGACCCAAGCTCCTAGTCTCAAAAGAGTCTCATTTGTCAAAGAAAACAAAAGCTGTGCTTCTCTTGCTGGACAGTAAAATGGCTGAGCTGAGCAATTCTGCTCATTAGGTCTGTGACTTGCTTCATTTCCCTCCCATATTTGGGGAGATTATTTGCAGAGAGAAAAACTCCCATTGCATATTTTCATTCACATCAGCCAAGCTTGAGGACTTGGTCTAGAAAGATTAAACTCATGTTCTGTGTTTCCTGCCAAGATGCTGCAATCCACTGGAGATAAAATTAATTCCTTTTTGCTGAGTTAGAATCCAAAACTATTTATTAATAAGGAAAAGAAAGTGCCAGATCTTTCTCCTTCTCATCTTGTATGTGTGGGAATGGGAAGGGTACTCATCCTGCTTTTGACCCTCCATTCCCCCCTTCCACGAGACATTTTGTACCAATCAGCATTATAATCATCAAGTTTCTGAAACCAGGTGTGACAGAAAAGGCTTTAGTTTAAATGTCTTTTAATTTAAAGTCATTCATGCTTTCCAGTTTTCAATTTGAAGAGTAATGAGGAGATTTTCAGGTATACCAGAAGAGTTAGTCTCTCAACTCCTGTTGGCTTTTACTGGTGGGATATGAAGAGAAAGCTGTGCTGTTGTCCTTGAACGATCTCTTTGTAAATGTCTAGCATTTTGTGATGAGTTGGTGTTTCTCTCCAGGAGTCTTTGAAGCTAGTATTTTCCTGGATTCTTCTTACCAGAATTACCAAGCAAAGCTTTATATTCAAATCTTTAAAAGATTGTAATTGCTTTAATTAAAAAAAAAACATGCACCTACTTGCATTTGATTTATATTACAAATACCTGTATTATCAGGTTGTATTTGCCAGAGTAAATACCTGAAAGGTTTTAAGAACCTCATTACATTGAAGCTCATGGACTGAGCTGGCCTGTTTCGCAGGTTTCACAAGGTTTTGTCCTATCTCCCTATGTGTGTGCATGTTTATATGGGTGTATATATGTCCTTGTGTTCACCCTACCAAGAAGCTAGCAGCCTGAAGAGCTGTAGTCATCTGTGGTGGGGAGAAATACCCATTGCCAGGTTTTCTGAAACTCCTGCAAACACTGGTGAAATTGCCTTGAATTGCAGGAAAAGGTTTGGTCTGCTCCTATAGATGCAATCTCAGTCTCTTCCATGCAAACTAAAGCGAAGTGGGAAGCTTCAGTACAAGTGAGAGCCAGGCTTGGAGTCGCCATCCCTTTCTGCCCAGGTGTGTGTGTTCCCCTGGTAGTGTCACACGCTGCCACCTGAGAATCACTGGCAGGACTAAGTGATGTGCATGTGATCTTCTGCTACCTTGAGATTTAATTTTATTTTTTTCCCCTGTACGGGGTTATATTGGTTTCTTACACTCCCACTTAAAAATGTGCATTGGGAGAAAACACTAGGAAGGTCACAGCATTTTCTAACCTGTTCTGTAAGGGATTTTATGCACACTATTCTGTAAGAGTTGTGATGAACACTTGCACAATGTATCATATCACATACACACTTTAGCATTTATTTAATGGTTCATCAAAATGCATCATGTTGAGGGGAATTTCTGCTTGTGTCACCAGGTGAGGTGGGTTCCAGTGTGAGCCAAACTCATTTCAGGAGCTGAGGTCAAGGCAGGCACTTTTGAACTGAGCCTGACTTCAGAAAACCTCAGGAATTCAGAAGTTAAATTTTACTGAGAGGTTAGTTAAGTAAATTTAATAAAGGGCAAATATTTTTTTCCTGGAGCAATACAGCAGTCCAGCTGTATGGGCTTTAAATGTGAAAACACAGGGGAGGCTCTAAATAGGAGGGGTGACAGATAAAGCAGGCAGGAGAGGAAAGGGAGTGGGAAGGTAGGAGCCTCTTTTTCCTCACCTTTGCCCAAGGAATGGCACAGTAGTGGGGGGTCTCACTGGATGTGTGATGGGGGTCGGAAGGTACATGTGTAAAATCTGGAAAGAGCCTTCAGCTTTGAGCACAAAAAAGCCACCTTTGTTTGAAAGTGGTCTTGGGAAGAAGCAGAGCAAACAACACTATCATAATGCGTCTTCTCTTCCTTGGCGTGCAGTTGTCACGAGAGATTTGTAACTCTTTTCTTGGTTCATTGTTCCCCAGCTAGTGTGTATTCTCCATTCAGTAGTGCCAGAATTAAGAAGAAGCCTGCCCGTTTCAATAAGGCGGCTTTGTTGTCCAAATGGCAGCACTTGTATAGAAATTGGATTGACTCCAGCAGAGCTTGCACGATACACTGCAAAACTGTTGTCATATGATCCTTTTTATTACTAAGAAAAAGCCCGTTCTCAAAAAAATGGACTAGACCTCTTTTTTTTCTTTTTCTTTTTTGTTAGGGAGGGGAAAAATCACCATAAAATTCTTTTTATTAATAATAAAATGCAAATTTGAAAACTATGCCTAATGTTTGAGTGAAATAAAGAGATTGGATTAAGTGGCATTAATATAGAAATATGATAGAGCCCCTTCTACTTCATTTAATGTATCAGGAGCTGTGATTAATCTACTCACAGATCTAAGCAAGCATATACTGTTCAACCTTAGCAAGAGGGGATGGGAGGTGATGGCACAACAGGGAAGAGAGAGATGTTGGAGTGATACAAAGTACAGCTGCAGTTTCCAAAAAGTACAGTTCTCTCACCTACCTTCTGCGTTTCCTTGAGATGTGGGGAAAAGGCAGCTTGCTCTAAACAAGCTGTTTGAGAGAGCAGACATTTCTTGGTACTCTGTGTTCATGTAGCACCCAGCACTGTGAGTCTTTCATCCAGGCCAGCCACAAGGGAGGATGCATCCTTATGAGAAAGACATTAACTGCTAATGTGTTCTAGTGCTAATAATGGAAATTGCTGTTCCAAATCAAAGTATTTTTATTCTCTAAGAATTTTTTTCCTCCATTCTGGAATGAAGCATCTGTAAAGAGAGCACTTCTTATCAACTTGGGTCCAGGTGTTGGATTTGAAAAAAGACTTTTCTTCCCTTTAGTCTTGTTTTTTTTTTTTTCCAATCAAGCAGCAGAAAATAGGTGAACACATTTTTTTATGATTATTGATATTATTTGTTAACCATGAAATTTTAATTTTAAAATTGTGTTTTAACAGTAGGGTAATGTGAGGAGGAATTGCCACAGATCTAGATGAGTTTTATAAAGCACCTTTTCTTAAATTTTTGATTTATTAATACACTTTCATCATTATAAGAAGCCTAATTCTGCAATGCTTTGTGATTTATGAACTGTTTCTTCTTTAGCTTGTCTTTTGCAGCAATGTGATAATATTTGTATAGGTTTTGATGGTTACAAAATGTAATTGAGTTCCTAGCACATATAGAATAAAATTAATATGTTTTAAAGCTGGAGGGACTGATTATGCTCATGATCTGATTTCTGTGTGACATACAGGACATCAAATTTAATGAAATAATTCCTGCATAAAGGGCATGAATTCTGGCTGAGCTTGAGGTTACTCTTAAAGCATCCAGTTCTGATTTAAAGACTATGATAAAGCTTTTGGAATTCTTTTTCCCAGTGGTTAATTACCTTCATTTTTTTTTCTTTTGTTATGAGAAGTTTGATACTTCTTTTCATCTTTGAACTTGTCAAGCCACTGTTTGGGTTTTTTGATATTCCATTTTTGTGTGCTAACATCAGCTGATGTCTGATATCAGAGAACTTTGCACAGGGAAGGTACAAATGACCAGGTGTTCTCTTAGATAACCTGAATCCTTGGACTCCTCCTGCTCCTCCTGAAAGTTGTATCTTTTAGGGCTTTACTCTGGTAGTCCTTTATTTTTCTTAATAAAATTTATGTAAGTGTTGCTACTTCAGTGCATCCTGAAATGTGCTTGCAAACACACTTCATAGTATTTGAGTCTCTTCACTTGCTCCCCAGCATCTAGCTGGTCTCCATTAAAGTTCAGTTCTATTAGAAGCTTTCTTCTACTAATAATTTTTTTAGTCAATGTCAGGGTTTGTGGGGATTTTGATTATTTTTTTCTTATTTTCATTGAATTTAGTTTGTGGATTTTTGTTTGTTTAGCATTGTAATTGAATATATTTCTGATGCCAGAGTTCCAAAATCCCTGCTTCCCTCTCTAGACATCTAGTTAGGGAAGGATAGCTTTCTTTACCTACCCAAATAAGTTAAGTGTTTTGTTTTAATTAGAACTAATGTGGGTCTTCCATTCTGTATTCTTGATTCATTTCCCTATTTTGTTCTGCATGTGATGAAGAATTTGGGCTTTTGTAGATGTAGGAGCTGCAGCTCTTCTGAAGCCACTGGAGCTCCAGTCTCCATTTTCTCCTACTTTTTGTTTGCCTGTTACCTTGCACAGCAATTCGCAAAGAGAAGCAGCACTGAGGCTGCTACTTCTTGAAGGGAAGAAAGGAAATGGTGAGTTCCAGTATCTCAGAGCCACTTGCAGGAGGCTAAATGCCTTTTTACCACAGAGGTCAGCAGCCTGCATGAAGGTGTAGAAAAAGGTAGTTTAATGTGATTTTTTTTTTTCAGATGTTGAAAAGGGAACTGCTATTTGTGTTGTACATGACTTCTGTTCCTTGAAGGTTAGCCATGGCGAGGAAGGTGCTTGTAGCCACAAATGGTTACAGCACTCTCTCCATGCGGGGAAGGGCACAGACCTCTTCTCTCAGTGGCAGGCCACTGGAAGCTCCATGACAATTTTGGTTTGCTTCTGTGTTAATCCAAATCCACAGCTTTCCAAGTACGTGGCGCGTGGGAGGTTACTATGGGTCATTTAGCAGTTTCCAAGTTTGGTGAAGCTGCTGTGTAGTGCTTATTAAGGGGATGGGAATATAACAGGTAAGCCAAGTAAATGGATTAGCTGTAAGCAGTCCTATTGTTGGCACTGCCTGGAGATAGGTTGTGAACCAGGCAGGCACGTCTTGCAAGCGATATTCTTTCATCCCCCGATTACAGAAGAGCAGCATAAATAGAGTGGCCTACATTGAAATGATTCCTGGAGGAAGGAGGCATTTAAAGCCAAGGATGGCTCTGGGTACTCAGAGCAAACTGTTCAAACAGAATACCATTTCCAAGAAGGAGGGGAGGGGAGAGGGGAAGAGCATTAAGCCAAGTGTCTCTCTGTCCATCTCTGTCTGAATGCCTGAAATGTTAGGGGACAAATGATTCCTCTGAGGCATGCAGCACTGCTGTCATCTTTAGAACCTTCATGGAGCAGCTTTTACCTTTATTTTTAGTGGTTGGCTACTGTTAGCTTGAGGGGGACTTAAAAGAGGAAGGTCGCTAAAGATGATGCCTTTGTGTTTTATCAGCAAGAATGGTTGGGGGGGGGGGGGGTAGAAGCATTGTCCACTTCCAATGTGCCTATTGGCATGTTTAGAGAAAGCATTTGCTCCAGCACACAGATTGCTAATAAAAGTCATGGCTTGTGCTTTTGTGCCTGTGGTCCCTGTCCAAGAAAGGTATTTGACTTTTGAGTCTGCTTACCCCAAGCACAAGAGAACACGGCTTTCCCGTGCCTGCTGGGCAGGCAGGATGCCCACCCACACTGTGCAGTGGCAGCTGGGGGTGCATGGAATGGGAATGCCGGCTGGTGTTTGTCCCCAGGCAGAGCCCTGGCTGTGGAGGGCGTGCTCTCCTTTCCCCTGCTCTGTGACTTCCTTTTCAGCAGAGCAGATAGCGCTGATCGGTTCTCAGAGGCGTGGTATTCTTGGTGGTGTGTTTTTGGTGTCTCCCCCCACCATCCTGGCAAGGTTTAGAGCATTGCAAGTGCTTGACAGCATGGTTTGTTGAGATCAAAGGAGTTCAGGAGGCTTAAGGTTGTATATTTATGTGGCTTTTTATTGCCTACTATTATCACTCATATTATCTAAGATTACTCAAACTGAAAAGCTCAGGCAAAATAGTTGCCTCCACAGTGTTTCTTACTGTGCCTACTGCACTCCAGGCTCCTTTCAGTGTGAAGCAGTGTTACCTGGGGCTGCCTCCCCCCCATCAGGCTCCTTCAGGTGTTACTGCAGTGGCTGTGTGTGTCCAAGGTGCTCTCTGAAGGCAAGGAGAGCTCACAACACAGCTCACACCTGCTGTGTTGAATCGTTCTCTTTAGGAAACTCGCTTTACTCCCCATCTTTCCATTATAGCAATTAGGTACCACAGGTATCTAAATTTGGTCTCTTTAGGTCAGAAAAAGACCTTTCCCAATCCTAACATCAGTCTAGGCTTTCTACCTAGGTATAAACAAGCCCTTTCAGATGGGCTGAAGGGGACTTAAGAGGTTCTGGGCTATCCTTGTTCTCGCCAACCTCACTCTGTCCCTTTTTTTCCTCTTTTTTCCTCCTTTTATTTTATTTAGTTAATTGGATTTTGAGCTGATAGCAACTTCTGATGAAGATAGAAGGACATTTTCTATTGTGTTCATTAAAAGTCGCCTGTAAAGTAAATGTCTTGCATGCAGACTACATTGTTTAAAGTGTCCTGCTGTTTCTGCTAGGTGGAGTTGCAGGAATTAACAGTTTTATCACTTAGAAACAATCTTTCACTATCTGCAGGCAAAAAAAATATACTGGGAGATAGAATGAAAAATCAGGTGAATTGTATCTGGAGAACAGGACTCTTGATAGAACATTCTTCCTCTGTACTTGGCACTGGTGAGGCCACACCTCGAATCCTGTGTTTGGTTCTGGGCCCCTCAGTGCAAAAAGGACATTGAGGGGCTGGAGCAAGTCCAGAGAAGGGCAATGAAGCTGTTTTAGGGTCTGGAGCACAAGTCCTGTGAGGAGCAGCTGAGGGAGCTGGGGGTGTTTAGCCTGGAGAAAAGGAGGCTCAGGGCTGAGCTTATTGCTCTCTACATCTCCCTGGAAGGAGGTGGTAGTCAGGTGGGATTGGTCTCTTCTCTCAGGCAACCAGTGACAGGATGAGAGGAAGTGGCCTCAAGCTGTGCCAGGGGAGGTTTAGTTTGGACATCAGGAGGAATTTCTTCACAGAAATAGTGGTTAGATATTGGAATGGGCTGCCCAAAGAGGTGATGGAGTCACTACCCCTGCAGGTGTTCGAGGAAAGACTGGATGTGGCACTTAGTGCCATGGTCTTGTTGACAAAGGGTGGTGGCAGGTCATAGGTTGGCCTCAATAATCTCAAAAGTCTTTTACAACCTAATAGATTTTGTGATTCTGTGTAACATGTTAAGTGTTAAATGATTGTAGGGACAGCTTCCCTCTGGGACTTGTCATCTACCCACTGTAAACATGCTATATCAGATGTGTGTATGTTGGAAATATAGCAGTTTTATAGAAAAAAAAGCTGACTTCAAGCAATTGGTCTAAATAGGAATACTCATTTTCTGATGTGTTTGATTTTAAATCTTTTTTGTATCTCCACATGGCTCATTTCCCCCTCAAAAGTAATGTTTTTTTTCCATGTGAAGTAGTCTACAGTTATACCAAACAGCATTAATATTCAGCATAGCATGGAAATCATGCAATTTGAGTATGCCCAATTTTCACTTGCGTTGTTTATTTAAAGGATTTCTATTAATGCAGCTCTACAAATATCATGCAACACTGTCTGCAAATAGAGGCATGAAATCACTGTAAAATGCAGAGATCCCTGCAATTCTCCAGTGAGGCTGAAGAGCTTTCTTGGTGTCTTGCAGCAGGCCAGAGGAAACTACTTCAGCTGCATTCTTCCACTGGCATTTCTGTGATTGCTTCCTCTGTAGGAATGATAAAGTGATATTTCACATAACTTTGTTCTTTTGGCAGTTCTTCGCAGAGAACTTTGCAATGCAGCAATGATCCATTTGAGCTCCACTTCAAACACTGAGAGTGTCGAAGAGTGGGTACATGCCATCACTTTTGGTCTCATTTTATGTGAAGAATCGATGAGTTTCATTTCAGGAATGTTAATTGAGCCATTTGAGTTCAGGTATGAACTCTTTGCATAACTGCCTTCCATCGAGGCAATGAATTCACGTGACTCTTGCCTGTCCCTCCTGCCTTGTGTTGTTTCATTTTTTCACCACAGCCCTGCTCCTACTGTATTCCATAATCTAGAGTATGGCCAAGGGCAAGACCTACATTAGTGTATGGTGCACATTGCACGTTGCATTATCTGAAGTCATGAGGGTGTGATTAATGGGCTTAGGGGTTTAATTTGGTCTATCTTACTCTCATGTCTCTTTCCAGTGAGGTTGCAAAGCCTGACCAGTGACTGCGACTGCGGGGTGCGTGCACAAAGTGGTGAGGTGACACTTATTTCCTTGAAGTGCTGAGCAGCTGCTGGAGGTAAACCTCTGCTGCCAGGAGTGGGGGTGAGCCTGCTTCAAACTGGCTGACCTGGTTTGGATGGCACTGCTTTGCCAGGTGCAAGTGTCTCAGGGCAGCTTGGGCTCAGCTGTCTGAGTGCCACTGGGAAGAGTGGGTGATCTCATTCATGCCTCACACCAGTGATGATTCAGGTGTTGCTTGGCCTTGTGCAGTGGTGTAGATGCCTCAGGTTTGTAGCGGGCAGCTATTTCTGGTGCACTTTCTATGATAGGATTCAACAAATGTGCAATGTGAGAGAAGTGCTCATACAAGCTGAACCAGAACTCTTATCTGCTTTGTGAATTTGTGATCTGGAGTGTGAAGGTTGTACCTTCATCCTCAAATTTAGAGCATAAAATAGTTTGTTAGTGCAGTACTTGGCTGTCCACGAAAAATATGTTGGATGTCTGTCTCACACACATGGCAAGAGGCACTGGCTGGCCTGTCAGCTCGCCATGCTAGACAGACAGGGGCTTTACCTGCTGTGTGGCACAGTGGGAGAGGATGACTAGATCAAAGCAGCAGGTATAGAGGCTCCTGTATCTACACTATATTCAAACTGAACATTTTATTCCAGACTAGATTTTGTCTGGTCCTTTGGACTAAATGTCCCTGCTGCATGTGTGGGTTGAATCTGCCCAAAGTACTGCTTTCATATACTTCAGTCTTAATTCAAAGATGTGAAGGCATTTGGTACATCCCTGGAGCTGAATTTCCTTTTTAGTTTCTACTGAAAGGAATTTCACTTGGGCCCAGCAGAGTCACCCTGTGCAGAAAGCCAGCTTGCAGTGGTAGGGACAGCTAGGGGGGTTGCTTCACAACTGCTTTGGACCAGCCACGTGTGTGGACACAGCCAGGGTGATCCTAGCTGGAGGTTTAAGAAACCCAGGTTTCCTTTGCATCTGTGGTACCAAAGGGAGCCACGTGGCTTATGGGAAGCCACTGCACCTCAGGCTGCTCCATCTGCTTCAGGTAGGTGATGTGAGCTCTCCAGGTGAAACCTGCTTCACCTTAGCTGAACAAACAATCCTGGCTGCTGGGGTTCTCATAAATGCTGTATGTGCCTTGTGGTGGGAGTTGGGGACCTTGTACTGCATGCGTCTTGCATGTTGATGCCTTTGCTACTTTTGCAGCGAACCCCACACTTCATTCATAAAATAATCTTGAATGTGTCTTGAATGGGACATGGTTGTCAGCCTTGGTGATAATTCAAAGACTTGTATTTACTTTAATAAGACATCTTGGAAGGAAAATGAGGTGAAGTTTCAGTTTACAACCAGCTTGCTTAAGGTAGTGAAATTAACTTAGAGATACAAAAATTGAAGTTATATCTCTTTTATCCATGGTGTTGTGTTCAAACAAACTAAATTAGAAGCTTTGTTTGTGGACTGATAGTCAGAATTCTAAGTTTTTATTTATCTTGGAAAGATCTAATGGTTTGTTTTTAGTAATAACAGTTCTGCTAATTTTTATGTTAGACAGTCAAATGTTGTTGGCTTAGATATCTATGTCCTTCAGAACTGCTGGTTTTAATTTTTGGATTTGGAACAAACCCAGCATCCTAAGTTAAAAGCAAAACTTTTCTCAGCAGGTTGAGACAAAAAATAAAGCGATTGTATCACAGAATATATGCACTTAACAGCCAAGGTTTTTGATTCCATGGTTACACAACAAAACAAAAAAGCCTCACACATATAGCCAGTTGGTGATTTTATTGTTTGAGTTAGATGGCTTTTCTTTAAATTTATTTTAATGGACAAGAAAGAAAGAATGTATTCCTGTACTTGTGCAACTGAAGTTTATGAAATAGGATTGGAAAAATACACAGAATAATTGGGCACATCCTGTACTTAGTGAATCACCAAACTAGTGCAATAAACATTGCTGCATTTGGGAATTTAGATCTATACCCCGCTCTTGCCAAGAACAATGGGAATTGCTTGGGATCACAGGTACCTGAACTATTTCTTGTGCAAAGTTGTTCTTTTCTTTGGTATTCTGTGTTCTCAGGTAATTTCTGGTTTCATAAAATAGGTGTTAGTCCAGTTCTATGACACCTTAAACTGACTCAGTGGAACCTAGGAGACAAATTAGGAGCTGTGCATGGCAGGACCTCTGCAGACATTGGTATTGGTAAAGGAAAAAGATTCCTGAGCAGGAAACTATGCAGTCTAACCAACATCTTCCTTCAGAGAAACAGTCTTTTGTCTTCAAAAGTAAAAACAAAAGCTACAGACATTTGATAATTTCAATCTTGTTTGCCAGATAAGAGGGATAAACTTGTGAACATATTTAAGAAATTACTAAGTTTCCAGAAAACAGACTGTTACTTAAGGGGCATGAGAACCATTATGAAGCCAGAAACAAACACAACATCCAAATCTGCTCTTGGATATACACGTGGCTCTTGCAAATTATGAGAGCTGCACATGCACAGGCTTAATGGAATCCTGATGGAAACCATCCAGGGCTGGAGTCTGGCTCCTGGTGAAATTAGGACTGCTGTCTGGCTAGGACTGAAGTTCGGGTCTCAGGCAAACTTATTGAGATGTTTTCTTCCCTCAAGGAAATATGTGTTTAGTTGTCAGCCAGAAAGACAGGATGGCTTGTGTGCAAGGTTTTTGCAGCATTGCTTAGTGTGAGCTCTGGACTTCTTCCATCTTATTTACTTACCCAAAATATGATCATCCTTCTAAGGAGAAACTTTACTTTTTTTCCCAGTAGCAGAGGCAGTGAACCGAGTGTACACTGAACACTGTGCTTCTGTTGTTTAACCCTGTGAGGACAACAGCCATCCAGCATTTCTGATACCACTGAGCTTAAAATGGCAGAATTTATGTATTCAGCCAAACCAAACAGTAGTTTCTTCAAGTGTCTGCAAATATGCATTGATAAGTCACCAGAGGGTCATTTACAGCTCTGCTCCATCTGAGGAACAAGAGCCAAGGAAGTAGGAATAGGCTGGAAAAGTCTCAGCCCCAGAGAAGTATTTGAAGTAGTGGGACAGCAGAAAGAAATAGTATTACCGAAATTTCTATGTTAGCACAATTTATGGATGTTAAACTTTATAACATGTTTTTAACAAAACATGGCCTTTTTAAAAAAAGATGTAGCTTCTCTTGGGGGAAGAGAGAAATGGGTTCAACAAGCAGAAAGCGTTCCCTGGTCTTCTTGGCCTCCTGGATAAACACCGTTAAAGGTTCAGGACGTTTCTCGGGAGGGGAAATCAATTTTCTGCACTCTTCAGTTCAATGCAGGTGCAGCTGTGGCCATACAGTAAGTGACTCACTCTGTGGCTATCTTTTTAATGATGAAACTATTAATGTGCTTCACTGCCCATTCAGGCATTTTGGTTTCTAATTCTCTACCCCTGGCTCCCAGAAATATGAATAATGATGCTTTTACCAGAGAGGTGGAAATGCTCCCTGAGACACACCACCAGGGTAGGACGTGCTGTTGGCTGATGCCATGGATAGTATTAGGGATATGGGAGTGTAATTGGCTTGAACTTCTGCTCACCTCTAGACTTAAATCCAAAGCTTTTATCAAGTTCAGATAAGGTCCCTACCTCTGTTTGACTCCCAGTAGAGCTCTGTCCTTCTGTGTAGTTCCTGGTGGTGTCTCCTCCATTCTGTTTGGGGTTTCAGGTGGGAATGCCAGCGTGTTGTGGATGCAATAGTTGAACCCTGGCCTACAAAACCCAGCCAGCTGAGATGATAAGGAAAGGCAGCTTATTACTCCATGAGCTGTCTTTCCCACATCAGGTAGATCTGCACCAGGCAATTGCATGAATCAGATGCTGATCTTTATTGCCATAAAATACAGCAAGGGAAATCCCATTTCTGAAAGTCTTTCTACTGTACACAGACCCATATGTATAGCATTACTCTGTGCATAGCAAACGGGACTCATATGTATTTTAATAATGTAAGTGTAATGTAATTATTCTCTTGTCCATCTGGCAGGTGGTGTTTTCATTAAGAAGTGAATAATCTAAGCTATAGGCTCTGTAGAGGGGGATGAGTATGGAGGAGATTCAGGTCATCTGCTGTGGGACCATAAATAGAAGCTAACAAGGGAGCCCCTAGCTGTCCTTGTCCACTAAAACTGAAAATCTGTTGCTTTTATTTTTCCTTTAGCAGACTGCTTGCAGGCTTAGAAGCTGGTCTATTAGTGAAAACTTTTCACCAACATGCAGTTTAATTCCTCGTTTATGGCAGTGGCTGGAAGTACGGTGTGAAAAAATAGGTTTTATATAAGAGAAAAAAACCTAAGTCCTTATATAAAGCACTCTGCATAGGAAGATAAGATTAAAATCACACTTCTGGAGGTGCCCAGTATGTCTCTGGGCATGATGTACTGATTGAAAAAGAAACTTAGATTACTTTGATTCCTTTTTATTCATGTAGAAGGTTCTGATTTAAAAGAAGGCAAACCAAAACACACAGAAGAATAACAAGTCTGAACCATCCTTCAAAAAAAAAAGTTTTAGGAGGAGTGTTGTGTGTAGCTTTCTAAAGGAAGTCTGGTTGCTCTCTGACCATCTGTGTGGCATCTTCTGTTTTCCAGACAACATTTTCTGATGTCCACATGGAAACAGGAGCAATTTCCTCTTTCCTTGTCCTAGCAGGACTTTTCTTGGCACAGCACAAGGCCTACTTCGAGTTTTGCCCTGGAAAGATATAAATATCCTGGCCCTGTCCCAGGAACGTTCAAGCAAGGATTAGGTTTTATTTTTTATCTTGTAGCATTCAGAGAAACCTATCAGGTTGACCAGGTTGGGAGGGGTTTTCATTCAGTAAAGCTTGTAGATAAAGAAAAATGAGCTTTAAAAAAAATTATTTTTAATCTATAATTTTAAATGTAGAAGGGGATCCTGAAATGGTGCTGAGCATCATTTGTTCATGTGTTTTGTAGCATCACCAGGCAGAAGGTTGAAGATTGTCGTTGCCCTTTTGTGAAGGTGCAGATTTCCATTCCAATGGGCTCGTTCTTTCACAGAGGATCTGGCTTATTTTCCTTCCAAGTAAAACTCAGGTTCAGTTGCTGTTCAGCCAGGGTGGAACACGGAAGCTGTCGCACCACCGCTTTCAAGGAAACACCTCCTAAGGGTGTTCATCAGCCTGGCTCCAGATAATGGGAAATTAAAAACAAACCTGAGCAACAGCCCCTTGAAAACAGCTTTAGAGGCTGGGTGCCAAACTGTTTAGCACTGTCTGGAGGTGCTAGTGTGTCTCTTCTCATTAAGGGTGCTGCTGAGCCTCTTTCTTTTGTGTGGGTGCTGAGAATACTTGAAAGGAGATATTTTAACTACTGCACAACTTACTCAGTGCAAGGAGCAATGGGAGTAGGGACAGTAAATACAGCATCCCAGGCAAATGGTGAACTAAAGCTTTGCCAGGCTGTAATAAAGCATGGGTGAGCCTTTGTCAGACATGCTTTTTTCTCTCTATTTAAAGATGTTATTTATCCCTCTGACTTCATGAAGTATTATCTGGAAAGGTTCACTGTGCAGATCAATCTTTATCCTAAGTCTCCTTTAATACACTCTGCTTTAGAGGGGGTTCCTTGGGTTCTGTTGGAGTCAGTGATCTCAATGTTTTGTGGTCTCAAGCAAGAATTTGTTTCTCTGAATACATCAAGCCTCAGTTTGTATATGTATGTATATGTGTGTGAAGGTCAGTGGGCTTGTCAGATACCCAATTGTAAATCCTGTCGCTAAATCAATTTCTTTTAATTAAAAAAATGTGCTGCTCTTCAGAAGAAGTGCACCCTTTCATCTGGACAAAATCCATTATATCCCAACACAAATATGATAGCCTTAAGCTCTCTGCTAGTCTCATGTTGGCTGCTTGTCTCAGTTCTGGTACATTGGAGGTTTGGAAATATTGGTGGTCAGAGAGAGGCTGTGTTTTCCCTTCCTCTGAGGGAAATGACTGTTGTTACTATTCTTACGTCACCTGACTTTGCAGCCTTTGAAGCAGAAAATGTTAATATCAGAAAACAAGTAGCCACACCAGCAGGTGAGAGATGGTCAAGCCCCGTTCCTGCTCCCTGTGGCGCCTGCACCAGAAGGAAGGAGAAGTCTGTCACAAGGGCTAAGAGCAGGACAGGATTTCGCATTCATTTGGTAATTCCCTTGGGGTTATACTCTTAGATGACTTAATGACTTGGTGTATAGCCCGTCTGGAAGATAAGCAGGCATAATTCATTGCAGGCAGGTTGTTCATCCTTTGAGATAACCAGCAACTACACGCCATAGGGAGCAGGGAGATAAAGACACTAGGCATCAGCAGCTGTAGTTCAAGGTTTCAACCCTTCCATCTCCTTCTGTGACCCAGAAGTCATTCACAGTTGATAATTCTGTCGTTTGCTTTTGTTAGAGAGAAATACAGTGGCAGTGGTTGGCTGAAGTGAGTGCATTTTCCGTTCTGCCCATGCCTTTCAACACAGCCACAGCATAGCTCTACCTGGAAGCAGGCATTCTTGTGTCACTTAGAGACTTCAGGGCTGTGTTAAAGGCTGGTTTTGAGAACTTACTGTAAATTGATTCCAGTTTTTTGGGTGTTATTTAAATAGTGATGGTTGTTCATGTACTGCTTGGCATGCTTACACATTGTTAATTTTAAGCTTCAGTGCAAGTGAAGCTTTTAAGGAGTCTAGTTTATGTGTTAGGTCCAAACTGAGGCACAAAGAGAGAGAGTATGTTACATAATATATACATAATAAATTGTAGTTGTTGATTTTCATATAAAAAGACATTTATTTTCAGTATCAGCAGGTATGTTTTAAAACTGAACAAGTCCCACACAACCATGCTGCTCCAAAGCCAACAAATATTAGGATCAAACATATGACGTGACTTCTCCCTAGTTAATATTCCCTCCTCCAAAAAATCTGTAGTCTGTAAACAGCAATCTAGATCTTGAGATCCCTTGCATGCAAAGATAAATGATTGTCTCAGTGGGTACTTTATGATGATTAGCTCTCAGTAAAACATTTTTATCTTGTCTGCAAAGCTTTTGATATGGTCATATGATGGCCACAATGTGATTCACAGTCTGTGATGTTGCTTTATTTAAGGAGGAAGGGAGGGACAGAAGGAAAAGTCTATTTTTGTTTGTTTGTTTTCTAATTACTTGGGCTGTTTTTTCTTTGACTCAGCAACTCTGAAGAGTACATACTGTACTACAGTAACCAGCCGTCAGGGCTGGGAAGTGGAGCGATGGTGATAATAGAAGTAAATATCCTGCATTCTCAGAGGGATTAGGAGGAGATGGAGGATTTAGTCTCATTATGGTATGGTGTGGTGTCACAATCCCTCTGCATCAGTGCTGTCTTGTATGTAATCTTTCAATCTGTATTTCTCAAGTACAGAGAACAACCAAGCAATCAGAGTAGTTTTATTTTCACTTTAGTTTTTTTTTTTTTTCATTTATGAAATGCATGTGTTTAGGTGATGGAAGCATTCACCTTGCACAAGAAACCATGCAGCAAACAAAATGGGTGTCTTCTTTTCCGTACTTCACCTGACAGATACGGTGCTTATGGCCTGTCTGGAAGTGTGTCCTAAGAACAGAGAGGAGAGTGATTTTGACTGCCATGAAATAATTTGATAATTGACGTGAAAAAAATTGGGTGACATGGAATACCCCCTACCTTGTGATGCTTTCTTATCAGTCTGCATACTACACAGCAAGAGTTGTACTCATCATGGCACACTATACCACTCAAAATGGTTTGAATCCCAACTTCCAAGGTAAGCCCTTACTACTTTTAAAGGTGTTAAATTACGTTTGTGATTTCAAATAATGAAAACGCTTGAGGCTGTAATGGATTGCAGGTGATTCTGTCTGCAATGGGAAGAAGTGCAGCCTGTGGACTGCTTTGTGCAGGAAGGGATCCTCACTAAAGCACTTGTCATCTTGTCCTGTGTCAACCTGCTCCGTTAATGCAGGACATTCACATGTCAGGGTACATTACATAAAAGACTTTCTGGCTCCTTAGGGGAACAGCCTCACTTTAGTTAGAGGGCTGTTCATTAGAGTTAGTTGGGTGCAAATTTTAAGCAGGATGTGAATTTTAAGCAGGATATCCAGGCAGAAGAGCTGGTGTTGATGGTCACTGGGGAGAAAATTTCTGGAGACTGTCTTTCAGAGATGCATGGCCTCTCAAGAACTGGGAATTGAAAACTACTTCTTACTCTATCTCATGGGCTAAAAGCCCTGCAAAGTGCATTCTTCCCCTTTGCAACCTGCTCCTCTGAGAAATCTCAAGTGATGAGGAGGCTTTGTGGAAAGGCAGTGGGCTTCTTTCACAGGTAGCAGCTCCTATCTGGTTCCTTTCCAGAGACTGCTGTTACAGATTTTTAATGCTTTATTCCATGCCTTTGCTTCTGATGTTCATCACAGCACTGAAAAACCTAAATATGCCCTCTTGCAGCCTTTAATTACGCAATAAAAACTGTGTCCAATTTAAAGTCTGCTCTTTTACCAGGGAGGGTGACCTGATGATGGCATTCTCTTGTGAAGAAACAGGACTTCACACTTGATGTTGATGGCCTGCCTTCCTTCTCTGTTCTTTACTGTATTTTTTTCATTTCTCTGATGATTGTAATTGCACTAAATGCATTTGATAATGCAGAAGTGACCTATTTTGTGCACAGTTCAGCTGATTCTGGAGTTGCCTGTAGGGTTTCCTAGCAAAGTTCTTCAGCTGCTCCTTGACTTACAAAAGCCTGATAAGTTAGGCATGGCCAGCACAACATACTCGAGGCAAGGAAAGTTCCAGGTCATGGAGGAGGATGAGCCATACAGGTATGAACGCATTGGACCGAGTGTTAGTGAGGCAAGCTGGAGGAACAGATTGGGATGAGTAGAATAGTTGTCATTAAACATATTAAACTGTTGGAGGCCCTTTGTACAAGTTTGCTAATATCCAGTGACATGGCCAAACATTGTGCCCCTGTAGGCTCAGCAGTTAATGTATGGTACCTCTGGCATCTGCAGTACCTACTGAACTATAAAAAAAATAGATGAGCTGGGAGCCATTACCATAAACACTGTCTGCAGCACTAACTCTGGTAACAGATTGTTCTGTGCCTCATTAAAAAGGAGATAGCACTGTCAGAGGAGTCAGGGCTTCATTTTGCCATGTTTGCTACATAATCAGTTAATTTTGCTTAATAGTGCATTGCATCGCAGATGTGCAGAAGGGCAGAGCAGTTTCCTTTTCTGCATAAAACCTCCACTCTGGTGCAGCTGCAATTTTAACAAAGTGTGTTACAGCCAGTGAGCTGACCTTAGTCACTGGCCCTGCCTTGACCTATCCTGGGCTCTCCCAACAGTCCTCTGGACAAGTGGCATGCTTGTATGAGTTCAAGGTACAAGTTCCTGAGAAGTTAGACACAGATGTGTATGAGAGTGGTCATTCAGTGTCTGCTGTACTTGTGCCTTTTTTTTGTTTTGTTTTTAATCTTATATAAGGTACTGTCAAGGGCTTCTACACATTTCAATGGAAAGTACTTAGTGCCTATCTTTCATCTAAGCATTGCTTAGAATGTGAAAGTTAGCATTACTGATTTCCAACGAGATGTATCTAAATATGTCTATCTTAACATGGATCTTTACATTTTACTTTCCTTTGAGTGCTGCTTTTGGGCAGATAATTAACAAGTCAAATACAGTAAGACAAAACATGCGGAGAAGCCAAGTTTAGATCCCTGTTTAGGAAGAGATTATTAAACATTACAATTCAAGGTTTTAGAAGATCAATGTGTTACACAGTAAAACAGCATATCCAGGAATTAGTGCTAATAGCAAACTGCCTAAATTTGTAGTGAAACTGGGTATATGTAAATGGTTTTCTTCAGATGAAAATTAATGTATTCCAAGTAAGTAAGTATATTCTGTACTCACATATCCCAGTCTGAGAATATTATGAGGATATAAATATAACTGAGTTTATAAACTCTGTAGTGTGATGTGAACATGTTGATTAAAAGAAAAACCCTGCAAAAAGTAATGCTAGATGTCCGAAGGGCCCTTGTTTAGAAGAATAGGTACACATGTAATTAAGTTCATCTGCCTTCAGAAAAGCAAGCAGGCAAGCACCTACTTAAATCTAAATGAGCTTAAGTTGTGTTTACTTCAAGAAATACTTAAGTATTGTAGTTAACCATCCACATAAAAGATTTTCCCCAATAAAGACTTGCACACACACAAAAGGAGAAAGGTATTTCAAAACCTAGGTATGATTACAGGTGTAAGCACTGGATTTGATTTTAGAAGAACCTTGATTTAGAAGAACTAATTGAAATTCTATGAGCGTGTCTTGGGTCCCTCTGAAAGCCGTGGCTTCTTTTAAATGCTAACAACTGAGGGAGGTGCTGGCCCTTACAGACTGATTTCATAGTAGCACACCCAACACCTTGCTGGATGTTTCTCCCCAGATGCTCAGTGTGAGGATGAAACCTTCTGCATATGATTTCTCCAGTACTGCCAAATGTGCGTCACTTTGAATATTTTTGAACTGAAAATCCACATCAAAATGCCAGTGTGTTTACAAACTTCACTGTTTATCATGCAGGGAGATTTGCAGACGATAAAGGGTGGGGTGGAAGGATGATGGTTCAATTGCTGTGCTGTGATATGACAAGCAGAAGAACCTTTTGGAAGCTAGCAGGTCCAGGTGAGAACTTGAATTCATAGGTGCCTGACATGGCTCCCTACCTGAGTCCAGACATCCTACATAGGAAGATTAAATCTAAATTTTGAATCGTGCCCTTTCTCTGCTTTTGAAAGATGAACAAAAACTTCTTTAAAAAATACTTGAATTTGCAGTGCTTGGTTGATTTCATCTGAAGCCATGGCTGTGAATTCCCAAGGTGGTCTCATGCTCACTGAGGCACGATGCAGAGCACAGAGAGGAGCGAAGAAGAATAAAAAGAGACAAGTGGACTCTGAGAGCCCTGTTTGGAGCAGTGCCACCCAACATGAGCCTGCACTCGCATCTTTGTGGTGAAGCTGCGTGCAGGCAGGCAACTGCCTAGACAAAGGAGCTGCTAAGGGTAAAACAATCCACTCATGCAACCACCTAATCATCTCCAGAAAATCCGGGGGGACAGTCCAGGGGCAGGTCTGGGCACCAGATCTGTTTCACAGCTGTAGCCATGGAATTGCTGTGCTTCTCTAAACAGATGCTTTTAAAGAAAAGGAAGAAGATTTGGGCTTGACTGGGGTTAGCTCTTAGGACAGTAGGCTGGAAGTCTTATTTGTGCTCTGTGGCTGGCAAGTCCAGTTCTGATAGTTGAGCTGTGTGGCCCATGGTGTCCGTGGCCATGGGCAGGCAGTGGTGCATGCTGCTTCCAAATTGCAGGTTGCTCAAATCAATGGTTTTGTATAATGGGGTGTACAGAATCTCTGGGATGCTATTTTTTTTTTTTTTTATTTTGTATTAAAAATTACTGGCAGCAATATGCCCTTCTGAAGCTGGCATACTTCTCCATTAGCCCTTCCACTTGCACATAGACACATACAGTCAAACTTGTGCAGCAAAACGTCACGTGCAATTTGTATTCTTTGTTTGAGAAGCAGCCTATAGACAAAACTCGTTTGCTTCTCCCTTTTGTGGCATGAAGCTGTTACTGAGGGGATTTCAGAGGTGCAGATGGGTTAGGCACCTGATCTCTGCTGACTTGAGTAGGAATCAAGGCATATGCTACTGCCTCTGGTGACTGAAAATCTCCCCACAGGTTTTGGCTCGCTGAAAGCTTTTTCATTTTGTTTAGAAAAGGATGAATAAGTCTTAAAATAAGGAGTGTGTGTTCTTTTGCTCGTTGGGGGTGAAGGCCTTGTCTTGTTAAAGCTCTTAGAACTGTACCTCTTTTTTCTTTTTTTTCTTTTTTTTTTTTCTGTGTAATTTTAATTTCTTTTAATACCTGCTTGTTTTCTGAAGTGCAACTTCAGCTTTCCTAGTGCTGATGAGGAGATTAATGGCCAGGATCCCAGCTGGTGCTGCGTTCTGCACCCGCTGCCTGGGGTGCTGGGCTGGGAACAGTAGGTGCTGCCTGCTTTGCTCCTGCACACCACCTTCAAAGTTAATCTGCTTTTAGGCTTGTTTGCACTCCCTTCTTGAACAATGCATGCTGTGTGCATTGTTTGCTTTTCAGGCTTTTAGTCAAGCAGAAAGGCAACTTTTGCACTTACTTTGTGCCAAAAGCGATGGAAGTATTTTCCCCATGTTCATATTTGGACTGAGTAATGAGCTTAACCCTTTTGAACTGCTGTAAAATAAGCTCAGGGAAAGAGTTTAAAAATTTCTGTAGTTTAGGCATGCACTGAAATGTACTTCTGCCTCACTGGGAGGCAGACAGGTATTTTGTAGGGAAGGGCAGCATGAAGGCTCTTTCACTGGGATTGCTAATGACAGGGCACAATAGCCTCACTGCTGCCTTATTAGCTCGGTATTACAAACATAATTCACAGAGTCTCCATCAATAGCATTGCCAGCTTTCAATATGTAGCAGGAGAAGCAAGGTCACCCTTAAGGCCTTGACTCATGGAGTTGTGGGGCAAAGCTCACAGCTCCTGCAGGCCGGGCAGTGCCAGCGGACGAGGCTCGCCCTGGAGCGAAGGCAGTGGCAGCATTGGTCCCACAGCCCTGAGGGCTGTGTCGGGGATAGACAGCTTCTTCTTGTGGATAAGGCAGGAGACACAGTCTGATCCTGTGGGTGGGGATTAGAGCCACAGGCTGACAAAAGAGCATACTGAATGAGTCTGCATCTTGGCCATGCACCTTGCTGGATGGTGGCACCCTTTTGGGAGGTGCTGGTGAACCTCCTATGCTGACAGTCCTGGGCTACACTTGTGGAGTGCTGTCTACCCCTTCCAGGCTGGCTTTTCATGCCCTCTGCACACAGGTGATGCTGCTGTACCAGGGTCTTCCCTCAACCTGTCCTCTTTTGGAAGCACTGGCAGAACTTTTCCCTTCCATCCTGCTAGACAGACAAGTTTCAGCATACCCCTTCTCCTGCTGCAGCAGCCTGGGGAGTGAGCCCTTTGGGGGGCTGGGGTAGCACCAGGGTGGTGGGTGCACAGCCTGAGCCCTGGCCCCTTGGCCAGCCCCTGATGTTGTGTGACATAGTCAGGTGACTCTGTTGTGGCTTGAATGCTTGCTCACATCCCCTTGGGTCCGGGCTCTAATCCTGGCTTGAAATTTTATATTGACAGAGTTAATTCCTGACTGCTTCAGACTGCAGAAACTGGTCTCTGATAAGGCTGTGTTTAATAAGGATATTCGTGGTAAAGAGCTTTGTTGGCTAGACAGAGCTTTACCTTGCTGAGCTCTGCTCTGTCAGATGAGGAGAAGGTCCCCTCCCAGTGCGCTCCCTTCTTGCAGCCTGGCAGTGTGGTGGAGTAGGAGACACAAGGGAGCTGGGGGGTGATACCTCTTTCTTCCTGACAAAAAAAATAGCCGCTAAATATCTTTACACAGTTGGCTGGAAGCAGCACACAGAGCCAGAGTAAATGTACTCTTGCAGTAAGTCTAAACTCTAAAGTAAATGCCAAAAATAAAGCAGCCTGCCTTACTTTTTCCACCTTACATAGCAGTTTCCAACCACATCAAGTGAAAATCTAGGTGGGTGTATAGTGTTTATCATCACTGAGTAATGCACATTGCATTAGCTGGGACATTTGTTTTGTACCTGACTACTGGTTTAAAAATAGTTTTAGTGAGGGCAGGAAAGATTATTTAAGTTTATATTGCCACCTAAGAGATTAGGAGTGTATTTCTGATTTGGGGAGGAAAGCTGGGAATGTAAGGAATACTTTTTTAATATATTTTTTTCCTTCCCCCTTCCACTACAACTGTAAGTGGGTTGAAAGACTGTGGAAGTGCAGTATCCAGCAGTGCAGTCTCACTTTCTGTGTGATCATGTCAGAGGGGTTTCTATGCCTGCATTCATCTGCAACAACTGCATCCTCCAGTATTTGAAAGCTGTTTACATAGGTGGTAGCAAAATTTTATGTCCAGAGCAATGAAAAATTGTAAACAATTTTCCAGTTTGTAATTGTATCCAGTAAATTTCATCCCGTTCTGGATACAAATATGTATCCAGAACTATACTGTCACTGATACATGGCCAGAGATGGATTGAGGATGTCCATGAAATTAGGGTGAGAGGCAAAGTTCAAGTCTACCCTTTCTTTACAGCCTCTAAAAGTCAGAAATATACCAAACACAGACCCAGAGGATATGTGAGAGTTAGCAGAAGGGGAATGCTGGTGCATCTGGAAGTGCTGGACAAAGAGAGCCTTGTTACCTTGCGGCGCCTTAGCCTTTGATGCATTCATTTCAGTCACAGGATGTTCAAGTTTAGCCAGGAGTTGGCAGCCAGATGGACCCGCGAGGCAGTTCCCAGGGTGACTCAGTCTAGGCGAGCATGAAGAGTCATTCACATAAAGGTAACATATTACAGTGTTTTATTAGAATTTTTTTTCCCTGGGTTTTCATGTTTTTGTAGTAGTACTTGGGTTTTTGTTCATGGTAGTTTTCCAGCTGATCACTGCTTCCTGCCTTCTCTTCTACCTGGTCATGCCTCCACCTCAGTGGAATGGAGATAGAGGGCTTCTGTCGACCTGGTCCAACGTCTGGCTGTTGTTGGTGGCCAGGTGGCCTTGCCTTTTCCAGGACCTGTCAGGCAAAAGTACGGTCAATGTGACAACTGTGACAGCGTCCCTGTATTTCCTCCCCACCTCCCCACTCCTTTGCTGTCCATGCTGGCATCATGGAGGATGGAGAAGCACCTGTGATGTGTGATTTAAGGCGCTTGTCCTGCTGCTCGTTGCTTGGTGTGATCCTGTTTCTGCATTCAGGCAAGCTCTTTAGGAAGAACTGTTTCACTTGACCTTTCTTTCTAGAAAGCTGTGGTCTTGAGGCTGTATCACATGGTGGTGATGGTGTTTTGTTCCTAAATGAGGAAGGTAGGAAAAGTACTGTATTTATTTATGCCAACTTTTCTCAAGAGGGAGCTGAATAGGAAAGTTTCTCCTCTGAGTCAGGGTAGACAGATTTCTCCTTTGGACTGAGATTTATCAGTTTCTTATCTTGTCATTTGATGCTTGCTAAATTGTTGCAGAAGCACCAGAGTGAGGAGCTAGTGATCTTTTTTAGAATTAAAAGAAATTTTAAAAATGAAGGATTAAATAGTTTATTCTCCAAGGCTGAAATTACAGATATTAAGTGCTTTGTCTGTTTTATTGTTAGACAAACCTTTATTGTTTGTTAGAAGTCATTTATTTGAGAAGGACAAGAAGAAAGTCTGTAGCACCTTTTTGTTGGTAGAGATGAATTATCATGTTGTTTCTATTACTAATTCCTTTTCTCATACCTTTCTTCCTGCCTGCCTTCCCCATCATTTGGGGCATAAGTGTTTGCTTCCAGTCACCTTAAGAGAAACACCATGATCTTGAGATAAATTTCTGCTTTTTCATATGCTATTATTATGATTTGGTTTATTTCTCTGGGTATGCAAGGATGAGAACAGCTTGCACAGACCTTGTAATCCCAACAATGAAAAGGGAGACATTAAAAAAATATCTTCAGGAAGAGAGAAGAAGAGAAAATCACTATGGTCCAGCTTCAGATGTCTCTGTGCCTCACATGAGCAGCAGGGCAGTTCTGATCTTGGGGCCTCTGAAAGAAGCCTTAAGTGTCAGGATGCTTCACTAGCCTCTACTCCCAGCTTGGACATCCAGGATGCCTAAAGGTGTGCCATGGAGCTTGTCCCTCTCTTCCTTGCCCTCTATCCCCAGCATGGCATGCATCTGCAGCTGAGGATGTAGAGGGGGTATGCCCCAATCCTGGGATGGTTGCTTCAGGGATGTGTGTATTGTTGGTTTGGTATCAAAGTGGTTTTAAGAGCAACCAGGCAGGCAAGACAGCAGCTGCTGGTAAAATAACTTTGGGAAGGGGCCTCAGGAGGGATTAAGATACAATGCCGAAGCTATTAACTGGGAAGATGCTACCTCCTCAGCTTAAGTTTTTTTTTGCCTGCATTAAGGAGGAATAGGTCAAAGGAACTGCCAAGAGTTAAAAAAACTCTTCAGGCAGAAAGTAGGCAGTTGTTTGAGAGCCACTCACCAGGATCAGACACCTTGCCTGTAAGGTTGCAGGAATCTCAGCTTCTCAGCAGCTCCTGGAACATGTATTGGCAAGGGACCAAGCTAGGAGAGACAAATACCCTCTTTTGAGTCAGTTTTAGAAAGCATTACACTGCCTACCTTCTGTTACTAGTAAATCGTATCTTGATTTGAGAAAGCTGTTTCATGGGGTCACTGTCATCAGCAGCCAATAGGACTTGAGGTCTCTGAGTGCCACTTCTCAGAGCTGTGGTCACAGAGCCTCAGTGGGCACTTTTGGACAGGGAGAAAGGATGCAGCCACACTGGAGAATGCCTGTTGCAGCTTGATGCTCTGTTGTACACTGACCCTTCTTGTTCACTGAAAGGTTGCTCAGGCTGCCCAGGAAAGTGATGCAATCACCACCCCTGGAAGCATTTAAAAATGTGTGGATGTGGCACTTAGGGACATTGTTTAGTGCTGAACACACTGGGTTTAGGTTAGTGGTTGGACTTGATGATCTTAGGTCTTTTTCAGCCTTAAGGATTCTGTGATTCTATGACCCCTGCATACTTCAGGGGAAGCAGTAAATCCTTGCTGGCCCTTGAGAAGGAGGGTGCAATGAGACTTGGGCAGATAAGGTCAAGCACTTCCCAGCCCTCCAGCAGCAGTGCTGCATCTTTTGTTTGAGGCAGTTATGGCGACATGTACCTGCACAGCCTTCAGCTTAAGGCATGTAGCTCAGGACGCCTGAGCTTTTGCAGTCTACTTTGAAGTTGCTTCTGCCTTCTCTGAGGGTTTTTAAAAATATACTTTTCCAGTGAACAAGAGTCTCAGTCTTTGCCCTTGTGCTTCCTCTCCTATCGCACTCCAGAAAAAGGAGTTGCTTGGCCTCACTGGCAGACAGTCTCTCATAAATCTCTATGGGACAGATGGTTCATCATTTATTGCCCACTTTACCCCACCAAATATTTTCACATTACTCCTGTTACTTGCTGGTCTGATTTTCCTATCCATTTCCCCATTCTTATCCAAATAGTTATCCAAGGCCTTTCATGCACACAAAAAATCCTCAATTTAGATGCATCAGTTTTGAAGAAGTCTGTATCCTCTGCTTTGGGTATGGTTTGTCCTCCTTGTCTTCTCCCTAATAGAGATTGGTGTTGCAGAGAAATCTGTGGCTATTGGGTTGCCTCTTGCCTCCGCTCTCTTACTTGAAGCATAAAGACTCTGAATTTAGGAGGCTTAAATCATGTCCTTTCCTGGATCTCTTCTGCCACATGTCATTTCTTGTATGTGAAGTTGTTTATTTGGCTAAATTATGGCAGTCTCTGGCTTTTGCTATCTCTGCAGACACATATGGTCCTGCTGATAGAGTCGTGTGTGTCTGCCTCAGATTTGTGGGTGACAGTGGCATGTGCAGAAAGAAATGGGTGGAGTCGGCCGCACTGTACAGCGTGCAAGGCTCTGCAAAATCCCTATCTCTGGGAATTCCTAGTCAGGTCTTATCAGTCACGTCCCGATGCAGTGAGTTGTAGAAATCAAATTAGCAGACAAGTCAATTGCTTACGTCAGTCAGAAGTTTTGCGGTGGGGATGATGTGATAGCCCAGGGCCCTTCACTGGGTAGCCTTCCTGGGTTTGATTACAAGGGCTCTAACAGAGTGAAAACCTGACAGTGCAGTTTCGCTTCTGTTCTGCTTTTTGGTTTTCCTTCTTTCTTGCTCAAAAGACTTTTCCTCAGTGTAATTTGGGGCAAGCAGAGCAGAGACTGTGTCCTTGTTATAAAAGTAGAGAAAGCTCTGCTGTGTTATTTTACTAAACAAGTTGTTGTGGCATACTACATGGTTCCTCACATCACTCAGTTGTTCGTTAGTCTGTTACTAAATGACAAGCATACTAAATGACAAGCTAAAAAACAGAAGACAGTACAACAGTCCATTAAAGTTCATATAGGATATCAAATATTCAAAGTAAGGGATGTAAAAAGAAGCTGCTTGCTGTAAATACTAATACCTGTAGCTGCATAAACATAATGAAGAAGTGCTGTGCACCACCAAGCAGTGGACTGCTGCTGACAATTCCACAACTGCCTGGGAATCCCTGTAGTTATTTATTTCCAGAGAGCTGCTACCACTTCAGGGAAAGGTGTCCTTCAGAAGCTCCAGCCTGTCATGTGAGCCTCTTCTCCTAAACAAACACCTTGGCCAACTTGAAATTGGAGGCAAGATCAATTACTTTCAAGCTCTCGGTGTCATGGAGTAACAAGAAATGATGTTATTCATTTCTTATGTCCAGGGCAAAAGCAATGGACCTCAGGCTTAACATTTGGGAGAGCTTTTATTTTTTTTTTTTTCCCTGTACTGCTTTCTCTGGAGAGTTAACATCATATGCCATTATATCTTCTAGTAATTCTTAACTGTCTTTGAAACTGCAAGTGCCTGTATCAGCAAACTGGGACTTAACTTCCCAAGCACGGACAGCAGGCAGGCTTTTAGGTTTTTTTAAGGGCAGGACTTCTGAGTAAAAGGATCAGAGCTCCCATCAGATCTTTCAACAACAAATCCCAAATTCAACAACAAATCCCACCTTTTGGAAGAATCTCCAGCCTTAAATGCAAACACTTAAGGCAATGGAGAATCCACCCCATCTTCAAGTGTGTTTTTCAGAAGGTTAATTACCTTTGCTGTTAATATGTACACGCTATTCCTGCTGTGGTTTTGATTTCCAAATACTTGGGCCTTTTTAAGGCTTTGTCTGCTATTAATATAGTCCCCAGCCTCCTCTACCCAAATCTGTAATAAATTAGTTTTCAAGGCTTTTGTCTGTAGTGATTCTAAAAATAATTTCTTATTGGAATCCAATTGAATCCGAGGGAAGCAAGGTGATAATCAAATGATGTCACCCTCACGTCTTGCACTGCATCTCACTGCCTGCCAAAACTAGCAACTGTTGCTATGTACCCAGGGGAAGGTGATACTCCCAGGCTTTTCTTGGTGCTGGAAAGCTCTCCTTTCCAGTGCTTGTCAGGCCTCTGGGAGCTGCTGACGTCTGTTCCAGGCTTTTCATTTTACCCTTATGTGTTGGGACAGTCATGGAGAAATGTGGATCATATCCTGTAGGATGCTTGGGATTTTTCCTGTTCCCTGAAGAAGACTGTTTCTATCAACCACTGCAAATCTGGAGGACTGATGTGATTTAACCCGTTAAGTGCCTGCATTGCAGTGCTTGGGCTGTGGGGTGGAAACCTTGCTGCAGTATGTGTGGCAATGTCCAAATACCCATCTAACAGGACAGTGGCATGACACCATGACATTTCTCAGACATTTTTCTTCTTTTTCTCAATAGCTTCCCCGAAAACTTGTCTCATGGGACTCATCCCCCAGCTTTTCTATAGGTACTTCCTGAAGTTAAAAATACCTCACCAGAAGAGCAGAGCTCATTGTCATTTGACACATGGGGGTCCAGGAGTTCTTTGATAACAAACCCAGCAGTGTCCCCAGATGACTTCCATGCATCTGGGACTCAGGGGGGAAACCTGGGAGTAAAACAAGACAAATGTTCATAAGGCTCCCTCTGGTTAGTGCCAGTGCATCTTGGCAGTCACTCCCTGCCCTGTCTGCATTTAAAAGGGATTGCTTGCAGCTTTAGTCTTCATTTTGCTATAATTGTTATCTAAACATGCAAACACTGTCTTTGTGGTTTTGGGCAGCAGAAGGGTGCTGAATCTCAGGCAGCCTGAGGTACAATCCTGGATTTCATGTTTTATTTCAAACATGCATGGCTGCAAATAGCATTGTGCTGAGTTCCGGCAATGTCCTAATTCTGTGGATGGAGTGGGGGACAGAGAGGGGCAGAGCAGAAGAAAGCACTCTGTGTTCACTGACTGGTGTACCAGAATGATGGGGTAGGGTTGAAGCATCGAGGCGTTTTATGGTGTCACAATTCCCAGGGACTCTTTCCCAAGCATGTACACTGTCCCTGTATATAGCAGCAATCCAGAGCTAATTGACATGTAAGTGCCACGGGGGAGTAAAGTTATTTGAAGTTCTTAAAGTTACTTTGTCTTTCACCAAGTGAAAAAATCCAAAGTTATCCAGGTGGAAAAAAGGAGAGGAGGAAAAACCCAGCAGACTACCAAACTGTGACTTGTTCAGACTAGCTTGTGAAAGTATCTTGAGGTCATCTATCCTGAAAACCTTTGAAATTTGAAGACTATGGACTCTTGTCTCTTGGCACTCTGCCGATTCCTTCTCCTCCTCCTAGCAGATTCTGTCTAACAGTTGCCCTTTTTTTCCCACTTTTAAATACCCTGAATACAGAGCTTGCTCATTTTCTTCATTGAGATCTAAGGCCTTAAGGACTGTGTTGAAGTAATGAAAAGGACAGCATGTACTGGATACTGCAGCCAAGGGAGAGGGGGTGTGGGCAGAGGGAAGAGATGACCCTGCTTCCAGGCTTTGGTCCTAATCCTGCAAACTTTTTCTCATGTGAAGAGTCCTACAGAGGTCAGCCAGACATTTTGCACGAACAGCAACTTATTTGCTATTTGGCATCATGCTCGAATTATGCTTAAAGTAGTCATAAAAACATGGTCAGAGTTTGTGATAAGGCGTGGATGGAGTGCTTTAAGCCAGCTCAACAGGGAGTCTGCTGAAGACATGCGTGGGATTAATTAAATAGAAATTTTGTGTGTTTGGCAAGCATGGCTGGGTTTGGCTAAACTCTAAGACTCGGAGAAAGTGTCTAAAAGAATATATAAATGCAGTGCCAGCAGTGTCCAACATGCACTCCCTGGCATTGCCCTCAAGAAGGAAGGCTAGCACATGATCTTGCCAGGAATTATCTGCCCAGGTGGCCCAGTTCCCTGCATGCCAGTATCTTGTGTACTCCCGTGTTTGGCTATCAGATCGGGAGGCAGCGTTCTGAACCACCCAGTGATCATGTTGCATTTGTGATTACATTGTTGGCTCTTGCAGTGGGAACCATTTGCTGGGGCCTGAAGGTGCAAAAGCAGCTCTGCTCGTGCAGCCCTGATCCAGGGCTATTGCTGGCAAACATGATGTTGGGCAAGCAAGCAAAAATTTCATCCTGTTGTGCTCTAAAACCTTACGACTGGTCTCCTAATACAGAAGGCCTTGGCAGTTGATTTTGTGGAGAATCAGCTTCAGTCCTTACTTTTCTGCTGAACTGATATTTTCTAGAATATGCATATATTTCTTAGCTACTTTACTAAAATGCAACTTACTAAAATGCAGCTTGTTGCATGGAATCCAAAGTGTCCAGCACTTCTGAGGTGTTGGTAAAAAGATGCTCCTCTGTACACAGAGCCTCAAGGTGTCTCGCCATCCTGACTTTAATTGCTTTTGACACACTCATTTGAGGGCAGTGGGGCGGGGAGGGGACACAACTCTTCAGTGTGAGTTAAACAAGAAGAACCCAAGTGCTGCCTGCTCCAGCTTGTGCAGGCAGAGTGCCACGGGGGCAGCAGCTGATGAAGATGGCAGCTGCTGCAGATGCAGGAAAAGACAAGTACCCAGCTGCTCCCTCCTGCCACCTTCCCCCTGTGTTGACAGCATAGCTGTTTGTCCTGCCGAAGCCCTGTGTGGCTATCACAACCTGTCTCCCCAAATACCAGAGTATGGTGGAAGGCCAGGCTGCTCCCAGCTTCTTCCTCCTTATTTCTGTGTCACAGGAGGAAAAAACCTACATGGAGATACGGTGTTTGGGGTCATCCTGTTGTAGTTATGATGATGGCAACAATTTACAGCTGAAGCATTTGATTGTTAACCTTATAAAAATATGCCATTAAATACTCTATTTAGCTCCTCAGGGGAAGTAGCCTAGTTTCTTTTTCATTTTCCTTTTCTTATCCCTGTTTTGGCATTAGTGACTCAGCTGTCACTCTCCTGTGGAAGGGCTGCTGGTGTCATAGCTGTGATTGGATGGCACCAAAAATCCATTTCTGCTGAAAATAATTAATATGGTGCATTTTCACCTCAAAAAGAACCTGTTACAAAACTACTAGAAGGTTTTCATTAACTTTTGCAAGCTTTGAAGCTTGCCTGTGAACAAAATAGGAAATTTCTGTGTGTCTCCTCTTGTTTATTCTTGTCAGCAAGGCAGAGTCTGGCAAAGGCTGGTGCACATTTACCCTACACATTGAGGGCATTCCTGTTCAAGCACACAAAGTAGTTCATATGCATTTAGACATGCAAAAAAGCCTTTGCAGGTGAGAATCTCACTTTGCAACAGGCGCATGAGCAGATCCTTGTAAACAGAATTAATTTCCACTAGCTCTGAAAAAAGTCAAACTGGAGACGAGTGTGGACTCTTCCATCTCTTTTTTTTTCATTCCCCTTTTTCTAATCTTAATCAGAAAGTGGCTGGTTCATTTCTTTTTTCCTAGATATCCCATCTCCTCTAAACTTCAATCATGGGAGGGGGGGGAGGGGAAGAAGAAGGAAATAAAAAGCACAAAGCCAGTAAGCCCATTTTATATTTTGCATATTGTCTCATATTGCAAAAGTATTAGCAGACCTGTCACAATGTATGTACATCTCAGGGTTCTAGGTGTAGTGGGTCCTTTCCCCTTCCGAAGGAGGGAAAATATCCCCATAAGTATTTGCCATTGCTCACTCTTTTTGCCCTCATCTATTCAACTGCAACTTGAAGGTGCTTGTTTCTTGTGTACTTTGCTTATGAAAATGATACCTGGCATACTTAGGAGACCTTGCGTTCTTGAGTTATGAATGCTGTGAACAGTGTCATAAGAAAAAGATGATGTACAGAGGCATCGTTATTCTTGGCATTGCCCTTTAAAATTTGCCCTGTGTCTTGAACATGTAGGTGTTGAAAAAGAGCTTACTTCAAGCAGTGTAGTTCCACTAATAAAACTCATCAGTTTTCCCCTAAAAACCAGATGTGGCCTGTGTCCACCCTACCCATGTGAGATCTGGGATAGTTTCTCTAAGAAGTAGAAAGTTACATGAGAGGGAATATATCTGAAGGAATTGTAGGGCCATCTCAGAGTCCATACAACTACTGCAACCCGAAATCAACCTCAAATTAACACTTTCATTCAGCAAGTCAAAACTTTGAATTTTCCAGAGTATAAGATGGTATCTGTGAAGTTGTCTCAAGGCCGGTCCCAAGGGTGGTTTGTGCTAGCAAATGAAAGCAAAACAAGTCTCTTGATTTTATTTTCTGTAGAATCTTTATGGAGTTAGTGCTTCTTTGTCTGCCTGTTGATGCTGTAAACTTTCAGATGCAAGTGTCTTCTACTGGTGCAGTCCTTCCCACACATGGAGCTCAACCAGACTGCATCCTACAGGGTAAATAATTCTTGTCAATTACCTGTTGAGGACTCTTGCTGTTGACACAGTCAAGGTCCAAAAACCCATTGACCTGTGGCTCCACAGCTGCCTCTGAAAAAGGCAGGTATGGAGCAATACAAGGACCCTATTGTGGCCTGAGTGTTGGCCTCAGGAGGGATTACTCATGTGTACAGGTTGAAATCCAGAACATGAAAAGGCTCCTCCACTCATCATTCTGCTATTCAGGCTCTGGTGTTGGGGTGGGGCTTGAACAAAGCATCGAGTGCTGAAGCATTTTGACACAGTCTAGCTTTAGGCTCAACGTTCAGCACATGGGATTATGATTATATCAATGACAGTGATCTTATTTTCTCAAATTAGGTAAACATCTTAAAAAAAAAAAAAATTACTTTCATACTTGTGCATTTACCTGGATTGTGGGGTTTCTGGGATGGTGCTGCTGCCAGTTACGTGTGAAACAGGAATGTCCTGCTTTGCTGTAGCAAAGGGCTGATTCATTGGCATTGTAATAGGTGTCATATTCCCTTTTGTCAGCTCCTTGGGTATTTTTTGCCCCTGCAGTAAACAGAAAATATATTTTAAAAATCCAGTAGAACCAGTAACATGCACGTCATCGGAGTGAGGTGAGGTTCAATGAAAACTAGAACAGTTCATAAGTGAGGTTAGGTGAGGCTGGGATGAATGCGGAGCTGTAGAGTTTGGTTTGAGAGCAGAGGAGCTCTCTGAAGCTGCCATGCCCTGGGAGGCACTGGGAGTCACCATCCCAAAACCTGCCTGCCAGAGGATGAGATCTACCCCCACCAGCAGAGAGGGTCAGGCGCTCTCAGACGAGAACAGGAAGACAGGCTGGTGGGCCTGTTCAGTGGAGGTGCCCATTTCTCCCCAGGACTCCCAAGGGTGGCTGGTGTCACTAGCTCCAGGTGTGACCTGGAGCTGCCCAGATTTTAAGTCTGCAGAAAAGCTTTTTCCATAGGGAGGGAAAAAAGAATCAAGTGCTGTCAACTTGGAGGTTACATCCAGGGCATCGTGAGTTTCTGGGCAGACCTGGTTTTGGGAGTGAGTTCCCTGATGCAGTGTAGCAGTGGAAGTCAGATCAAAGAATGGGCTGGGGAAAGACTGCTGGAGTAAACCCACCTTTCTACTGTTTTTGTAAAAATGGTGTGGAGATGGATATTTTTGTCCATGTCATCTGGCACAGCATGAGCTGTGTTTATGTATACAGAAAGCAAATCTGTAGGATTCTTCAAATATACTCCTAAGTGCAGTGTTTAAAATATGTTCCCCGATGCAGAGGGAAAATGTGTAACCAGAGGAATCTGTGTAACCAAGAGGCTAGGGAGGACCCATGTGTTATTCTCAGGATGAAAGCAGAATGCACATCAGAATACATCAGAAGGAAAACCGATCACTTTCTACTTTCAAAAGGCATTAATATTTTACAGCTGCCATTACATTTTGAAGAGTGCTCAGGTATTTACTGGTAGCCATCCAGTCCAGAGTCATGAAGGAGATACCTGTTTTTCAAGTTGTTTTGTTCACTTACTCCTTGTCTCCTAATTCCCACCCTGTCCACAGCAGTGCTGCAGTAACTCGGTGGATATCTGGAGTCACAGCTGCGTGTTCCCACACCAGCTGCCCTTTGTGAGGCTCCCAAGGGTTTTTTGCCTGTAAAAGTCAGTGGGTCAGACCCACTGAGAGCCATGCTTAGGTGCATCCCCAGCTTCCCCCAGAGCTCAGGTCTGTGGAGCAGGACCATTCCCGTATGCCACCTCAGCTGCCTGCTGAAGCACATCATATTTTAAAACGCTGTTATTTTTTTAAAAAAATCAGATCGTATCTTCTGGTTCAATAATAAAGTAATTATGTGCTTAAAATAGCACAGGAGAGGGGTCCTGTTTCAGATTACTTGACAGAGCAGAACTGCTGGGGGCTGGTTTGGAGGTTGCTTGTGGGCTTTCTCGTGAGAAGGTCTCAGGTGCCTGTGCTGGCTTCTGAAGGGCTTGCTGAGGCCTGATCAAACTCAGTCAGGCGACAGTGTATCAGATCTATTCCTCTCATCAGTCACATGTTTGCTGCAACTGTCACCAGATTCACAATTTAGTGTGTGCAGCTCAACACTTCCAATTAATCCAGGCCGGGTGTTTAACAATCTATCATTTCAGAGCTAGCACTTCGCAGAGCCGTGTGCAGGGCAGCCTTGAGCTTGGCTTCCAGGAGCCCTGGAATGCTGTCTCCAGGCACATAGATTTTATTCTTCCCCTGTCACTGTGTGGTGGGAGTTGTTGCTGGTTTAGTTGCATTTCACAGAAAGTGTTAAAAAAATCAACCCATGTGTTGTTGACTGCAGAAGATTTCAAAAAATGAAGATTTATAATAGGTGATTCAGCAGTGAGAGGCTTTTGTGATCTTCCAAGGGAAGCTACTATTTTTACTGAATTATTATAAGCAGTAGCATCACTCACATTTATTTATAAAGGCATGAAAGAACGCCCATACGTGTTTCTAAATAGTCAATGTATAGTAACAGCCATATGCTGAGAATGAGTAAAAATAGAATTGAGCACTCTGGCTTCCACAATGTTGTGTGAGAGTTGTGCTGGGATCTTTGCATCTAAGAAATTAAAAATAGAGGCTTTTTTTTTTCCCTAGATCTTCTTTCTAGCAATACAAACCCAAAGCCTTCATGGTGAAAGTCTGCCTTGCACTAAAATTGCATTGTTTTCATTAAGGTCTAACTGGATGACCACTGAGGTTTGGGAGGACTCTTCCAGTAGCTTCAGCAGCTGGTGGACTGGGGCTGTGCTGACAGGAATAGCTGTTTTTGTGGGTGTTACTGTTATGTACAATGTTCAGGTTGATTACTTGTGTGTGCCTGCACTTCTCTGGGGGCTCTGTGGCATGGAGGAGAAAGCAGCGATGCTGTGCTGAAGGAGCTCCACAAATAAAGCATGGTGTTACTTCCAAAGTTCCTACAGTGGAAACACTTGAAATGCTGGGGCTTGCCATTGAGAAACAGTAGGAGAAAAGAAAGGTGTTATCTGCTGGTGATACCACTCCTGAACAGAAATTACAACTGTTTTACTCTGGCTCTGCAAAGACCCAGCCCTGTCTGTCCATTGCAGCGTTTTTGTATGCAGCTCCTTGGGTTTAAGTTCAATAAGGGGCAACATCTCCCATTTTCTTGCTGACTGTTCATGTCCAAGTCAAGCCTGTGATGAGTTGCCTTGGGATTTCACCTTACAAGAGCAATGACTGGCAGTAAATTCTTGCTCTTAATTAAGTTAAATCCTTTTATTTAAATCAACTGTGGTTTTGAGTTTTGGGCAGCCACAATATGAAGTGGGTGGAAAGGACTGAAAAAGGTGTCTCTTAACAAGGTGCCCTAGCAACCTCAGTGGCTGTGCCTGCCTCCTGATTCCCAAATCCTATTCTAATGTGGAAAAGCATTGCCATAGCATGCAGAGGGTAACACTTTATTTTTTAGGGGACTTGCTATAGCAAAGTACCTGAGGTACCTGGCTCCTGACAGTGGGTGGGGGGTTGCTGGAGAGCCTGACCTTCCTGTTCTGCAGCTGCATTAAAGTATCAGCATTGTCCTTGCACTCTGGTTCCCGTCTCCCAACACCCAGTGTAAACGACAACCAGCATGCTCTACTCACAGCAAAACAAATGTTATTTATTAGAGTCCTCATGTGATCAGAGCACGTCTGACTGTAAAATAACTGGAGATTTTTCTGCTAACTGGAAGCATGGTGCTCTGAGGCAATTTCCAGGCAGTGTATATTTTCAGCTAAGTTTTATTTACGTCAGCGTAGCAATTTGCAGTATCACTGTTTGCAAAGACCGAGGCAGTGGTTGTTTTAACTAGAATTAATTTTTTTTACTTTTCTTACTTTTTTTTTTTTTAAGGAAAAACTTTCAAGTCATGACTCAATTCCCATAGGTCCATGCTTTGAGATGCTTTCCTTTCTAAAGAGGAGGGCACAAACCCCCTTGGTGGGCAGGTGGCTCGCCGCCTGCCCTCGTGGCCAGCGCAGCTGGTGTGCGTGTTGGGGAGGGTTTGTTTTCCCTGTGCTAATCACTTTCTCCTGTTGGAATTTGGCACGGCACGGTGCCCCCCGTGTGCAGGACACAGGAGGCAGATCCGTGTACTGCTCTCCTATCCGAGCCAGCACATAGGGGATAAACCTTTTTTGGACTTACTGTTCTTCCAAGGAGCTTAAATCCCTCAAGACTCTATTCTTCTGGGGTGGGGAATAATGGGCAGAGGGGCAGGCAGAGCTGATCACACTCTTCTGGTGTTCTTCCCCTACCACCAAGGTCAGAAAACTCCTTTGAAGAGGGGATGAGGAGAGGAAACCACAGAGCCACCCTTCAGATCTGGAGGTGACTTTCTTAAATCTGTGGGATATTTTTTTCCATTTTCCTGAAGGAGGGTGTGCTTGGTAGGGCTGAGCCTATGTCACCCCATACATGCAGGAGTGTGAGGATGGTACCTTTGCTGGGTGTGAAGGGATGTATCCTGCAGGACTCTGGTGTGCTCTGGCTGCCTGCTTCTGCTGAACAGCTGGTGGGATTTTTGGGAGCTGCCTTGGGAACATACAGATGATACCAAGCATCAAGCACCAAAACCACTTTGGATGTCAGGAAAGATTTATTTTTCTGTGTGTGATTTTCTTAATGCTTTTTTTATCCTTGCAGCTTCCATAATTTTGGGAAAATATAACAATCTGGAACACATACTATTTGGTTTAATACGGAAAAGAGGTATATCAGGACAACATGGCTAGGTAGATATTGTGGGAGACCTCTCTTTATGTTTTAGTTCTTGATTTTTCTGTATCTGCAGAGCACCCTCACTACTTTATTAAATTATATTCATTTTTCTGGTTTGCAAAAACTCATGGGAAAGAGGAATAAATTCTGAGACCACTTTGGGATTTCAAAGTTCTTTGAGAAGAGTAGCACTGCAGCCTTATGCAGCTAAGCAACAAGGGACTGTATGGAACCAATAGATTGGTACTTCCTAAAAATCAACTTCCCTAGGCTTGCAAATCCCTTTCACCAGAAATTCCTAAGTACATGCACACAATTGGCAACTTTAGCCACTGCATCTGTTTTCTTGTTTACTTGCAACTGAATCTCCTTTGGGACTTTAAAGCAAACAAAATGTAAAATATGTGAAATGTAAAATGTGATTGTCCCACAGTCCCATCAGTGCTCTGCACTGATGCAGCATCCCCTTTAGTCCTGTTAGTGCAGTTTTGGGCACCACAGTATAAAAAAGACATAGAGCTATTAGAGAGTGTTCAGAAGAGGGCCACAAGGATCGGGAAGGGCCTTGAGGAGAAGCCATATGAGGAGCAGCTGAGGTCACTTGGTCATTTAGCCTGGAGAAAAAAGAGACCTCATTGCAATCTGCAACTTCCTCATGAGACGAGGGGCAGACACTGATCTCTTCTTAGTGGTGACCAGAGAATGGCATGAAGTTGTGCCAGGGGAGGGTTAGGTTGGATATCAGGAAAAGGTTTTTCACCCTGAGGGTGGTTGGGCTCCCCAAATAAGTGGTCACTGCATCACTTGTCTGAGTTCAAGAGTTCGGACAATGCTCTCAGACACATGGTGTGACTCTTGGGGTGTCCTGAGCAGGGCACTTGATGATTCTGATGTGTCCCTTCTAACTCAACATATTCTGTGATTCTATGATTCTGTGAAAACTGGTAGTTGAAGCAAGTTTTGAGTTACTTCATGAGAAGGCACAGACGCTGGTCTGGACAAGTGGGCAATATGTGTTGAATTATTAACAGACTCCAGTTTCATCAACCACTGAATGCAAAAAAAAAAAAAGTAGGGTTTTCTTAAAGAAAATAATTTTTTGGTGAAAGCTGTCTCTAGGAGTGTCCATCCCAAATGAGATTTGTGGGATAACATTTTGAGCAAGATGACATAAGCTGAAAACTGAAATTCAGGTGAGCAAGCAGAGCCATGGAGAAGCTGGACTCCCTGTGTTCAGCTGGAGGCTGATAAGCTGGAGTTATTTTCATGGCTTCTTTTCAGTGGTGTTAGATCTGATGCCCTTCTCTGCTGCATGGCTACCGGACAACTTCATATGGTGGAGTAAAAACATTATATATGTTAATACAGGATAAAATAAAGTGTAATTCTCCCAAGTGAGCATTAGCAGCATTTATGGGTCTGCAGATAGTGTTTGTTTTTCTCCCACCATGTCTTAATATTCCACTTATTAAACTACTGCTTTTGATTTTTAGCTGTAACTTTACAGTTTAGGAGCCCATATCTGAAATTGCAAATTTGCTACTCACTACAGAACACTGAAAGAAAAACAGACCAGTGTGTAACTTGGACTCATCAGCCACCAGCTGCACCTCATCTTGCTAATCTTCAGCCTTTAAAAAAAAAAAAACCAAAAAAAACCAGGGACTTTTAAGAGTTAAGTTACACAACTCTCATTTTATTTTTAAAGCGAGTGGATTCCTTGTTGCGTTGTCGAGGATGATAAATTGATACCACATGTTGCTTCCAGACAAAAAAGACTCTGTACTGCAGTGGAAGCACTTGCAGCTGGTGTCTGAGTTAGTGGACAGGCTCCACAAGGTAAACACTACTTGGAAGAAGCTGAAATGGGCACAGGGAGGGGGAATTTTCTCCATTTTAAAAGCTCAAGCATTTGCTGCTGTTGTCTGACCAGGTCTGAGTGTTGAAATAACAAGCAGTCCCAGCCTCCTTGGGAGACTCATTCAGTTGTTTGTATCAGATTAGGGATAGGGCACTTCGGAAATGTTTGAGTGTCCTCTCTGTCAGCTTGCCCGTTTGCAGTTCTTTTCAAAATATTGAGAGAGACTCGTGTAATTAGGACATGCTAGCTGATCTCAGGGGATTTTCTTGAGAGCAAAATGTAGCTGGATCCCTCGAGGAGTATTAACTGAATAAAATGCGGTGTAGTGGATCAACATTTGTTGAAGTTGAGAGCATGTCCCTGAGTTTGAGGAAAGTAGTATAAGCCCTGCTACTGCTGCTCTGGCTGTTCTGAGCACCCAGCTCACCCCTTCTCCTGGTGCCATCAGCCTAAGCCAAGGGAGGACAGCAGTACTGCTTACCTGTGGCACTGCACCGTCTTCTGCTCACACCAGTTTTGCCCAGTCTCATGTGTTCCTCTGCCCTGAGTCTTCCTTGTCTCCAGGGACAGTCCCTCTTCTTGCAGGACCACTTTCAAAGGGGACTTCAACCCAGCTGGTCTGGCCTCAGGGCAGTACATGACGCTCTAGATGTTATCTGCAGGAACCTCAGTCTTCTGGCGTTCAGTACAGCGCACAACATTCTTCAAATCCAGTATAAATAGTAACACTAATAAAGGGAGGAGCTCATCATATTTCTTTTTTGCTCTGCTCGAGTACAGTCCATATGTTGTACCCATCGGTGGTATCCGAGCTGTCTGCAGCCTGGCTAGCGTCTCTCCCATCTACATATGGTCTCCAGGACAGATGATGGAAGTTCCTTTATGGATCTTTTAAAGTTTCTCATTGCATTTTGGCATGGAAAAATGTGTTAAGTTTCCATCATCATGGCCTAATTCATCTCCCACATAAGTCAAAGACAAATCCCCATTAATTTCATCAGCAGTGGGTTCAAATGATAAACTGTATTTTCTTTGCTTCCCCACCTCCTTTGTGGTTCGTTGCATGGTGATATATTAGTAATGCACATAGTTGTGAGCAGCAATTGTCCCCATATACTTTCCTGTCTTTTAAGCAGATGGGAATATTTTTTTTGACAGCTCAGAAAACAGGTAGAAAATACAGTTATTTCCATCCAGATTGCCACCTGGTAGCACAATGCAACAGCCTTTACTGGTGTGTGTTGTCAATCCTGGTTGCTTCCGTAGCAAAACTTGCATGAGAAAGGATAATAGGATCCAGCCTTAATTTGATTTGGCAGGGCACCCAACAGAAGGAGAAACCAAAAAACTCAGATGCTGTTGCTGAAGAGGTTAGTGGGGGAGGTTACATGAAAGAAGTGGGTTTTAAGGCAGTGTTTGAACAGAGGGTGGAGATGGGGTACACAAAAATAAATTAGCCCACAGTTATGCTTAAGAAAATCTTCCTGCAGAAGAAAAGCAAAGAAAAACAGAAGCAGGATTGTAAGTGGTATACTGTTTAATGTAAAGGAAAACAAACTGCTTGTATTTTTATAACTACCAATTTTCAATGCAGAAGGATTATTACATTCTTTTATTATTTGTGTAAAACCGACACTGAGAAAAAGATATAATAAGAAGAAAATTACACATGTGCACATACATATCCACACATGCAGGAGTCCTCATCCTGAACGGTGCCTCAGTCTCACAATTTTACCATTTAGGGTTTTTCGTGGTTTTAGGCCAAATACTTTCATACTATGGATACCAGCAGCAGAAATAAGCCCTTTTATGAGAATACTATAGGCTGAAAATTGTTAGCTGCTGGCACTTTGGCTGAGTATTTTTATATCTGAAGGTATGCATGGCATGCTGCGTATGCCACCTCAGGTGTTTCTCCTCTCCAAGATTTATTTTTCATTAGCAAGAGTCATGATGCCATGTGTTCTTATACCCAGCATTTTTAGGTGGGGAACAGCATGGTTCGTATGGCTTTTGAAGCCTGGGGTGGACTTTGAATGGAGAAATCCCCATGCAGATGTTCTCACAAGTGGTTGTCCGTAGAAGTTACAGGGAGTGAGGGTGAGAGCTATCTGCAGAGATGCAATACAAGCTGGAATATCAAGAAAGGTTATTTTAAAAAAAAAAAAATCAGTTCTCCAGCCAGTTTTACAGGGAGAAACCTGAGAAAGTAAGGAGTGGTAGCTAGTTACTAGAAGTTAGACAGTTGCCACACTCGAAATATTGTTAAAATGCCATTAGTTAAACAATAAAAAGCTTTTTCCGTCCTTAGACTGAGGAATTATTATGGTGCAACTCAATCCACCATATTTTGATGGCATGATAGTCCCTCAGAAATGGACATGTTTATAGCTGAGGCACTGACCCAAACTTCTCTTGAGCATGTCAGCACAGTCTGATCAGTTGCTTTGTGTAAATTGTTTAGAACATAACCGTTGCTGTTTTGAAGCGTGGTCCATATGATTTCTCTTTTCATTAAGTGATAATCACAACCACGTCTGCTGTCTGTGTGTGAGAACTTCAGGCATGTTTTCCGTTTCACAATTTGACAAAAACCACAAACAGTGGGGAAAGAAAGGCATTTTATACTGAAAAGAATGGTTTTAAAAAAAAGAAGCTGAGCTGTACTTCTTTATATGTATCTCCATTTTATTTACATCGATCATCCATGTTTCTTAAGGTTGCAAATATTGAGGTGCTGGTGAATGATTTGTTGATTGATTCATTCTTTGCCTATTTAAAGCTGGAGTTTCTTCAGTGTTTTGTAAACAAAGGGCACTTGTTCTGAATGGTTTGATTGTGTTATAGTCTTGCTGACTACGTGTTTTTAAAAGATGTTGATGGGACAAATGTGATATTATCCTTTTCATAGATAAAATTCATTGGTAATTGCCAAAATTTAAGAAAAAATAACTCTGCACTCTTTAAGCTTAGAGGAATAGCCCAAGGGGTTTCTCAGAGGAATATTGGATAGCTCCAAAAATCTTTTGATTTCCACATGGGAAAAAAATGTTGGTTTACCAAACTTGGAAGCATTCACACTAACAAATACTATTTGCTTTTCCTTTCTTTGATCCATATTTTAAGCACAAGATCAGCAGGATGAGTGGAGTGGGATTTTCATCTCAGTTCTTTTGGTTTAAATCTGGTGCCGTTTCTCTGGGGGGGGGCATGGGCTGGTTTTCTCAGGCCCTTTCTGATTCTGATGTGGTTATCGTCGGTTTAAGCCAACGTGGTGTTTGGGCAGTTCGATGCTGCTGACTAGTGCGAGCAGGTAGGGTGCAAGAGCAGGCTGTGCAGGCTCCCCTGAGAGCCCTGTATTCCATAGCATCCTGTACAGCGTGGAGTATCCGGCTGTGTGCAGCAGCTTCATTCAGCTCTGTGTCCAGCAGCTCACGGGGACAGGGATATCGTTGCATACTGTGTCACATCATGTTTTGAAGACTGTGAGGATACTATGGCGAGGGGACAGCTGGCCAGCTATTGCCGTATGGGCATAATTCTGGTGCCTCTAATCAAGAGAGAAAGTACAGCTTAGTCATGCACAGTGTGCCTGTGGGAGAGGAGCAACAGCACTTGCAGTTTTCTCAGGAACTATTATAACAAATATACAGCACACGTGCCCATGAAGAATTAAAAAGACATTTGCAGAGGCTGAGATGAGTGTGACTACCCCTCTAGCCAGATTTTTGCTGTGCCTTTGCAGTTTTTATTTCAAGGAACTGATGGCAAGATTACTGATAGTAATAGTTAGTCCTGAGTAAAAAGTAAGGGAGAAACATATAGCTCCTTTCTAGCATCTTTTCTTAGGATGAAGCTTTTAGGGATGTGGAGATGGGCACAAGGAATGCACAGCTAGTGCAAGCTTGGGGCTTGCTTTACAGCAGGACGCTGCCATGCCACAGTCACACTCCAGCCCTCCCATATCCAGCACCAGAGAAATTCATGGAGATGTCCAGGAGGGTCCAATGATTTTATTCATGTTGCTGTTATTGTGGCATGTTGGTTTAATGATTGAGATTTAGCTTGTAAAAGAAGTGGGGTGCCAGTCTTGATGCTTTATTTTCTTCTTTTCCTGCAGAATTCGATCCGGCACAACTTGTCACTCCACAGCCGATTCGTCAGGGTGCAGAATGAAGGCACTGGGAAAAGCTCTTGGTGGATGATCAATCCAGATGGTGGAAAAGGCGGCAAGGCGCCCCGGAGACGCGCTGTGTCAATGGACAACAGCAACAAGTACACCAAGAGCAGAGGGCGGGCAGCAAAGAAAAAGGCAGCCTTGCAGACAGCCCAGGAGACGAGTGAGGACAGCCCTTCCCAGCTCTCCAAGTGGCCAGGAAGTCCCACCTCCCGCAGCAGCGACGAGCTGGATGCATGGACAGATTTTCGCTCCCGTACAAATTCAAACGCCAGTACGATCAGTGGCCGCTTGTCACCAATTTTGGCAAGCACCGAGCTCGATGATGTTCAAGATGATGATGCTCCACTTTCTCCCATGCTGTACAGTAGTCCATCGAGCTTGTCCCCATCAGTAAACAAACCATGTACTGTGGAGTTGCCTAGGTTGACTGATATGGCTGGGACAATGAACCTGAATGATGGACTGACTGATAACCTCATGGATGATCTCTTGGACAATATAACACTCCCTCCCTCCCAGCAGTCACCCACAGGAGGGATAATGCAGAGAAGCTCCAGTTTTCCTTATGGTTCCAAAGGTTCAGGGCTGGGCTCCCCGTCAAGTAGTTTCAACAATGCTGTGTTTGGGCCGTCGTCCCTGAATTCCCTCCGCCAGTCACCCATGCAGACAATTCAGGAGAACAAGCAGGCCACCTTCTCTTCCATTTCTCATTACAACAACCAGACGCTGCAGGATCTCCTCACCTCTGATGCGCTTAGTCACAGCGATGTCATGATGACACAGTCTGACCCACTCATGTCACAAGCCAGCACAGCTGTGTCCGCCCAGAATTCCCGCAGGAATATAATGCTCCGCAACGACCCCATGATGTCGTTTGCCGCACAGTCCAGCCAGGGCGGTCTGGTCAATCAGAACCTGTCCCATCACCAGCACCAGACCCACAACTCCTCTCTTAGTGGCAGCCGTGCCTTGTCCAATTCCATCAGTAACATAGGCTTGAGTGACTCCAACAGCTTGGGATCCACCAAACATCAGCAGTCACCTGTCAATCAGTCTATGCAAACACTTTCTGACCCGCTGTCAGGCTCCTCTTTGTACTCCTCTAGCGTGAACCTCCCGGTCATGGGACATGAGAAATTCCCGAGTGACTTGGACCTGGATATTTTCAATGGGAGCCTGGAGTGTGACATGGAGTCCATTATCCGCAGTGAACTCATGGATGCCGATGGGCTGGATTTTAACTTTGATTCCCTCATCTCAGCTCAGAACGTTGTCAGTCTGAATGTGGGGAACTTCACTGGTGCTAAACAGGCTTCATCACAGAGTTGGGTACCAGGCTGAAGGATCTTTGAGAACAGGGAAAACGGGCAAACAGGTCAGTGCCCCATAGATGTGGTAAAATAATTGGTTCCTTAGTTTTATTGGAATTTGCACCGAACCCTTAATAATTAGTGCGCACTAATAATAGTAATTTGGCTTGTGTTGGCTTGCTGTGTGTTGGTATGCAACAGGCACGACCAAGAAACGTGGAGGTGTGGAGGGAAACGAGGCTAAGCTATAAAAGCTGCTCGACTGCAACACTGTCGGCACGCATCTAGTGTTCAGTGCCCTTCTTAATTTAGGCATGAGAAGTGTTAATGACAAATCAGGCAAACCAAGGTGGAATATTTGTGGTTTTTAGGAATCACAGAGCTCTAACTTGTCTTCTTTAAAGTCGCAACAGATGGATTCCCTCTTGCAGCCGAAGCCACGTGTAGCCAAGCTGTGTTACACAGGGATGGGGCGAGGGGCTCTGCAGTCAGTGGAGCAGTGTTGCTGTGGGGGAGGAGGAAGCATGTCTTTACAAGATCAGAGCACTCACTTGGGATCAGGTGTGTGGGACAGATCTGGACAGAATCAGAGTTGTGCTGCTGCTGTGGCATAGCAACACTAGCAAAGTTGTTTGGGTTGCTTTTTTTGTAAAATTGTATTTCTTGGCCAAAAAAAGGTATCAAATGGAGGAATTATATATTGGTGGGACCCTGGTCTCAGGAATGTCCTGGCCTACTTACTGTTTTAAGTATGCAATAACTGTTTTCCTCCTCCTCCCACCCTTGAATGGGGTAGATATCTTTTTCTTTTGGACTCCTCCAAGAGAATATCTGTAGATTTGGGTTCTGACATAGGTGTTTTTTAAATGTTAACTTCTTCAGATTAATTTTTTTCAAGATTGATATGTTTTTTCCATTGCTTATTTTCCACAGCTGGGGATGTGTAATCATTGTTTCTGTCATTCTTTTGTGATTCTTCAGAATCCTGCCCATACCTCTGCCTGCTCCCACATACATATTTCCCTGACTCATAGGGCAGGCGCCACACAAAGTGCCCTTTCTCCTTTGTTTATTTATTAGTATAAAGGAGTAAATTTCAAAATGTAGTAGAATAAAAGGTTAGCTATAAATTATTGAAAGTGTTCTATTAACTTCAGAATAGTATGTAGAGCATCTCAGTGGTGAGGTTAAATGAGGCATTCATTCAGTTTACAGCTTACTTCGAGCTTTCTTATTTTCCAGGTGACGGACAGAAAGGAGTCAGTGTCCTTTGACTTTACAGTGCATAATTTACCCCTTTCATCTTTAATTGCATTTTCATTCACTGTTTCACAGTTAGATGTTCAAGGGGAAGCTTTGTGGTAGGGCGAGCAGCAGTGGTGAACCTGGAGAATGTTTTCCTGTTTCCTGTGTGTATGGAGCACCTCAGGAGATGTGCTGTGGTCTGCTGTCTGTGAGGGAGAGCAAGACTGCCAGGCAGCCTCCTTTCAGTCAATCTGCAAAGCTGCCCTGCTCCGATGGAGTTCTTGGTGTGCACCGTCCTTTCTCTGTCAGTGCAAGGATTTCCTCTGGTTCTTGCACATCTTCTCACTCTTAGCAAGAGCATTGTAGTGCACAGCCAGGAGATGGGCTGTGGAGAAAGGCTGTAGAGGACACTGCGTCCCAAGGACCCTGAGCAAGGCAGCAACTTGGCAATGCCAGGGCCACATATGAATTTTGGGGTTTCTTCAGTACTGGTACTGGAGAATTTAGGAAAAGAAAGGGGGAAAATCCAGAATTGATTCAAGGTTGAGGAAGCAAAAGTTTGTAGCAGGTCATGGTTGCTGAACAGTTCTCTCTTCCTTCAGGTGCATGAGCTGCTTGGATTTAAAAACCTTCTTTGCATGATGTAAAAAAAAACAGCTGTAGGGACTTTATTGCTGTGCAACATCCAAAAGTACAATCTGTCAAATGGGGCCTGAAAAATAGGTGTTATTGATGGTCTTGCTTGACACAGGCAAATAGGACAGCCTCCTGCTTCCATAGCTTCGCATGCTGTGTGTAGGTAGCAGCTGTATCAGCCACCGCAGGGGGACTTGCATGGGCGGCGTGGAGGAGACACAACACCCTCACTGATGATCCCTGCTGCCTCTTCACCCCAGCCTCTGGCATCTGTGGAAAGCATAGCTGCCATGATCTTTTTCAGGCTGCTCCCTCTGAATAGAGGAACTGACACATCTGTGTGAGCAGAGTCTCATTGCAGAGGACAGATTTATTAACGAGACAGCTCTCCTCGGCCGATTACTGTCCAGTCATCTGTGGAAGCCTCTCTCCCTCTCCCTGACAAGTGGACCAGCTGCTGTGGGGTGCCTCTGGTATCAGGTGCAAGCACAGATGATTTCTGCTGAGCTGGTTCATCATGCACCCTTCCTCATCTGTTAAGCAGTGCTGTTTGAGATTTTGCCTCCCTGAGAGCATCTTGTGTTTTGATAGGGGCTTCTTGCATGACATCAGGTGCAATCATTCTGAATTGCTTTTCTTGGTTACTCTCCACTGCAGCAGAGGGATCCCTGAATTAAAATCTTCTCTCAGCAATGTTCATGACCCCAGTAATGAATCCTTACAAGTCCAAAGACTGGGGAACACTTTCGGCAGAGCAGCCTGGCAATTGCTTACACTAAATCCATTTCACTAGGGTAGCCAGGTGAGTTTTGCAGGCAGGCAAAAGCAGTTACAATGGATTATTGGCATACCTATTGAGTGCTGTGTTTTCTATTAAAAATAAGAGAAACATTGGAGTCAGTTTTCAGGAAGGAAAGAAGGCAAATACACAGGTATTTAATTTATACATACTTAGGTATAGAGGGAGGTTTACTTTGGAAGAAAATCAACTACAGTTTCTTCATAGGGAAATTAAAAAACCCTGCAGGAGATGCCACTGTTGCAGGTTTAGTGGCTGTGCACGTTTGCTGCACGCAAGCCTGTGCACGGTCCTTGCAAAGAGCCCTGCCCAATCTCCATCAACCTGTGCCCATGAGGCTGCCCAGGCCCAGCCTTTCAGAGGGCCCTCACTGAGCCATATAAATGAATTTGGGTTTGGTTTGGTTGTTTTTCTCTTACAAGAAGGAGTAGAGAAAATCAATTTTTTCCCCCTGATTTATTCACTCAGCCATAATTTTTTTCTCTTACACTGCCTGGGGCCTCTGTTCCTCTCCCTCTACCTGCTTTCCAAAAGCACTGGGTAATGCCCTCCACCCACTCAGATAATCATCATCTTGGTATTTCAGCAGGTTTAGCAATAAATAGACATCACTATTCCCTCACCTGTCTCTAGAATACCTTTTATTTTGAAATTAATGGGTCCTTCTATTAGTCTGGGATTCCCAAAACTCTGCACTTTGCTCCGGGGTCTTTGCTCCAAGTTCAAAGGGACTTGACTTTTGCCGAAGAATAATCCCAAAAGAGAGCATCAGGGAAGACTGTTCAGGACATGTGCTGCTACCTGGAAGGCCAGGAGCTGGTGAGCAGTTGCTGCATGGGCAAACATTTTCTCCAGCACCAAAACCCCTCCAAGAAGTTGCTTTTACCTGGATTGTTTCAGTGATCCAGTTTACAATGGCATCATGTAGGCAGCAATGCTGTCAGGGTTGGGCATGGGCAGCCCAACCCTGACAGCATGGGCATGTCAGCATGAGCAGGGCAGGAACTTCTTGAGTTGGTGTCATAGTCTGAAAAACTCATCTAAGCTGCATCTTTTGAAAGAGATTTCAATGTGTCATTTATCAGGGTGCCTCTGGGCTCTGTAACAGAGCTGTGCTGGACTCACGTTGACTTATTTGAAAATTACATGTAAAATACTTGACAGATGAGTTAAAGTCACTCATTTTCCACTAGTATCATCTAGGTCCCACATCTTCTTATTGCAGAATACACAAGCTGCAAATAGCAACATCACGTAATGGTCACATTTGATGATTAACATCTCTGGTGAAAAAAAAATCTTAGGAAACCTAACAAAATGTCTATTAGTCTTTCATTAGTCCATATCAGCTTGGACTACTTGCCAGTTTGTTAACTGGTGTTCAGCCTGTTTCTGTGTACAATTCATACCTAAGACAAATTGGTCTGAGGGTGACTTCATGTTTACAACACCATCTTAAAAGCAAAACCAGGTAGTTAAAGATCTCTATTTGGATGGAGTTTTGAATCAGAGAGTTCTGTACAGTTTGCCACAAAGAAGATGATTTTTGTTTTCTGCCGGAAAACTTCTGCCCAAGAAAGGTGAATTGCTGGACCTCTTACCTGATGACATGTGACTGCCTCAGGACCATAGCCACACTTCCTTCTCTCTTATTTTCAAAAATGAGGTCTTAGGGATAGGGCTGCCAGGTTTCTTACACAGAGCTAAGGTGGGGCTGTCTGCCTTCAGAAAACCTAAAGGAAATTCAAGAGCAGCACATTCTTCTGCTCCATTTCTAGTAGGCTAGTGGTTAAGATGGTGGCACTTGTAACATTTAAATGTTGTTTCTGCCAGCCCAAGTTTTGAAAGGTGGTTTTGTGACTGGCTGAACTCCACACATGCCAAGTTTAGTCTTTGAACAAAAATATCTATGTAGAAAATGCATTTTGTGGGGAACAGAGATCCCTTCAACTCCAAGGAGGGCCTGCCCTGAGCAGGCTCTTCAGTGGCTGGGGAACACATCAGTGACACAGGAGCAAACTCTGTGCTCATGGCTGCTAGGAGAGGGGACATTGGGACAAACCCCATTGGGTCTGCCCCCCATGAGGTCCACTGAAGCTCATCAAACCCCTTGCATACAGAGGCCAGTCCTGGGCTTGCAGAGATGCTGTGACTTCTGCTGTGTGAAGATAGCAGGAGCTGACACATAAACACAATGAATTGCTCACTCCTTCTGGGAGTAGGGCTTTTTTGTTCTGGTATGTTTTTAATCTGGGTTTATTGTTTGGGGTTTTATGAACCCAGGGAAAAGATCTGTAAAAACCAGGATTGGCTCCACAGGCTTGTATTGTGAGTGTAAAGCAGCTGAAGCCAGGACAGTGGTCTTATCCTGTGGTTTGGGTGTTCTTCTGTTGGTGTTTTATATAGATGTATTTTTTAGAACCTCATGCTTTGTCATGTGATTCAGCAGCAATAATTAAGCAGAAACTTGCTGTCCCTGCAGATGCTAAGATTACAGGATGACATACTCTCACCAGATGACAGCACAAACCGATATTTTTAGAACAGCCCACATCAACTGGTCTCCCCAGTGCTTTCCTCCTTGGATCAGCAGTGCACAGGTTTTTTTTACAGAATGAGTCTTTGCAAATCGTCTGTCTCATGTGAATGAGCCATAATGATTGTTTAGAGCTGCAGATCAGTGTTGGTCCCTCGATATGTTTGCCTGATAACTGGGCTGGTTACAGGTGGCTTTTCTTTGTTAATTCCTTCCTTTGAGCCAGACTTTTAAATAGCCCCCATGAAAGCATATTTTCTTGAAGAAGTGCGTAATAAGAGCTCCTTTTTAGAAACATAGCGTCATGCAGCTGAGGAAAGGTCAGGATCTTTTTTTCATATCAATTGGGCACTCAGCCCAGGTGATGAACTGACAGCTGGAGAGGTTTAAGTCTTTCGTTGATGCCAGCCAAAAAGCCCAGGTACAGTGTGGGCAGTGGGAGTGCATGTTTGAATAATACTGTGTGCCAATACACAGTACTAAAGCCAGCCTTTCTGTCCTGGCCTGGGGAACGGGGATGAAGGAAGGAGCCACCCTGGGCTCCTGGCACCAATGGTGAAGGATCTCCAGCAGGATGTTCCCATCAGCACTGTCCCCGATCAAGTCCTGAGCGGTGTGTGGGGACGCTATCCCTGTTAAATCAGGTACCTGTGGTGGGTGGTGGGAATGCCCCACTCTGGTCCAGTCTGCCGGGGCTGTTTAATCAGCTTTTCCACTCAGATTGCTGCACAGGGTGGCAGTTCTTGGAGTCTGGCAGAGGGGGCATCTGCTGAGCAGGAATAGGACGGGGATGCAGGTCGGCTAGCGGAAGCTGCTGCGCAGCCACGGCTGTCTGCCATGACTCCAGGAAAAAGGCCATGTTTCCCAGATGATGCTGTGGAGAATGGCTTGTGCTTATGCACTTCTACAGCTGAGCTGAATGTCTTGTCCGTTGTTTTTCCCTTGCACTGCCTACATCTCCTGGGCTTTTATCTACATACAAATGTAGATAAAATCTGGGTATGAGGTAGGATCTTTCCTCTCTTGCCTTTTCTGCCACTTGCAAGTTATGATAGAAAATGTCCTGTCTTTTATCAGCATGGTATTGGCCTCTCATTTTCAGTTTACCACAGAGGAAAACAAGAAGATTACATAGCAGGGAAGATGTTTTTAAAATAGGCTCGGTACCTAGCAAAGAAAAAGAAGCTGTCTATGAGCACATTCAGAATAACAGGTACATAGCAGGTTTCCATAGCACTATAAACCCATAATTCAGGATGTCTCTAGCCATGCAGGTATCTCTCACTCTAAAATGTGACTCTTTTTCTTCCGATTCAAAAATGCAAGCAAAATCCTTCTCTGGTCATGCAGAGGTGCAGTAGTTACACACCTTTTTGTGATCCACTGTAGACATCTCCTTCCCAGTGCTCCCAAGTGCCTAAAGAAAGCAATGTTATTCCAGCTGATGGGATTTACCCCTAAAAAAAGATGTATTTTGTAAGTATTTTTTGCCTTCTTCATCTAGTCCAGCAGCATCCTGCCTTAAGAGGGCTGTGTTGAAGACCCAGGCTGATGTCTCTCAGTCATTGGCAGTGTCACCCATAACTGGCAGGATTTCCATCCCACTCCTTGGGCTCCTGAGCAAAATAGAGGGGATAAAATTGACCAAAAGTTGTCAAGTAAGAAACCTGATGACCTTATGGAGAGAAGCTCTCCTGTGTTAGCCAGGGCAGAGGATTAAACCCAGCCTGATGTGATGGTTCTCAACAGCAATTGTCTATCAACAATGCTTGGGCTCAGAGTTTTCTTTTCAACTGTAAAATGGGTAGATGGGACTTTACCACAATGGGACTTTTACCCTTTGTGGGTAAAATGAACTGCCCAGAGGAGCAGTGGATTCTCCTGTGCTGGAAATATTCCATACATGACAGGATTCTGAATAATCTTACCTAAGGCCCTGCCTTGAACAGAAAGTTGGACGAGATGATGCTGATCCCTTCCAGCCTGGACTTTTATATGGTGCTGTAGATCAGTGGGATATCAGAATAACCTGCTTATAAATAGTTGTGGCACCTCACTACAGTTCTGGCCTTCTTTCCCAGGGCACTGGTGCAGGATGAGAGAATGATCTGCTGTCTTAAGTTACATTTACTTCCAAAATACTTGGTTGTCTCCTATGATTTTGCAGTGTTCCTTGGAAGAAGAGCAGCAACAGAAGTAAAAGACACTTTCATGCCTTACATGCTTATGCAGCTACAAGCACTGCAACATTTTAGCTCACATAAGTCCTAGTTCTGTGCTGGCATTCTTCCTCTTTCCATCCTTCAGCTCTTATTCTCTGCCCCCAGTTCTGAGCTGGGAAAAATCTAATTTTATGAGCAGAATTTAAAGAGAAAAAGCGAAGTTGCAACATGCTTGAAAGTTCAGGAAATAAAGCCACATTAAGTTGCCAACTCTTTTTTTTTTTTTTGTCCTTGGACTTTGTCCCCATACCTCAGTGTTGTCCCTTAGCACAGGGCCATCCTGTGGCATCCTCGTGCAGTGGCTGCTAAGCCTGTAGGCTGTCACTGTGGCATACCTGCTGTGGCATTGGGATTTCCAATTTTTATTGTGCTTGAAATATAAATCCCATGCTGTAACTTTGTCATTACAGAAAGACTGGCCACAGTAGTTATCTTCCTTACTTGTTTTTAAGCAAATTCTGTGTATTTTTCAGTCTTCAGCTGTGAAACCTCAGGCAGAATATTAACTTGTAACCACACATAATCAAGTCTTGTTTTTTGAGCCTACCCCCACTTTGGAGTAGAAGCTCTGTTGCTAGAAGCGATGACAAATGGAAGGGCAGAGGCACCAGAATGAATGCACATCTGTCACTAAAGGACACAAGTTTCCTTGAAAATGTTTGTGTCCCAAGTGTCTAGACAGTACAAGTAGTTACTGGGAATTCCTGTCCCTGGAGAGTTGTTGCAAAGTGGTACCCAGGGAGAACGCTTGTTTTACAGACCACTAAAAGGTGATATTTTCCAAGATGAGATCCACTCAACAAGCCTCCCAGCCAAATCAGGAGATCCATGTTCAGCTGCCATGCAGAGGAGCTGTGTGTTGGCAGTGCAGATTCTCGTACCATAATTGTGTAAAGGAGCACACAGCTTTTCTTCCAACAGAAAACTTTAGAGCTGTGTTGGCTCACTGATAAACCAGGGCACGTTATCCATGCCCTGCTCTGGGGAGCATCGCTGTGTCACCTTTCTGTTCTGAAGAAATTTTCAGTGCTTCATAATTGGCACCATTGGGAATCAAAGGGAGAAAGTAACAGGTGGCAAATGATTCTTCAGAGCTGCTCTGATGGTGCACAAGCTGGCATGGGGCTTGGGAGTCCAGTTAAGTGGTGAAATGATGTGAGACAGAGGTGAAGAAATCTTGTTGCTAGAGGGAAATTAGAACTAGTCAGCTTGGCCACAGAGTAAAATGAGAGTAGCGTTTGTAACTGGTCAGTAGCAAGGTAGAGGATGGGAGGGCAGAGAATAGGGCAGAAGAAAGGGGCATCTCATCTCCTGCATGACTGTTTGCAAAGCTTTTAGCAGGGCCTGTTGCAGTAGGACAAGGGAAATGGTTTTAAATCAGAAGAGGGTAGGTTTAGATAAAATAAAAGGAAAGTGTTTTTTACAATGTGGATGGCAAAACACCACAACGGGTTGCCTGGTGAGGTGGTGGATGACCCATCCCTGAAACTGCTCCAGGCCAGGTTGAATGGGGCTCTGAGCTACCTGATCTAGTTGAAGATGTTCTTGCTCACTTCAGGGGGATTGGACTAGACAATCTATAAGGTCCCTGCCAGCCCAAACCATTCTATGATTCTGTGATAAATGAAGATATAACCGGACCACTTGTTTCCCTGCCTTGATACAGTTTTCATCGCTGTGGGGTATCCAGCTGCTAACTCAGGGTAAATAGGCTTTTTGTGGTGAGACAGAAAGCAAAACTGTGTGAGTTTGTTACAGACTTTAACAGGGTACTTTGAAGGCAGGCAGGTTAAGACTTTGATCTAGCTCTTTTCATTTTTAATCCATTTACAAAGTCCATGTAAGCAGAGCTGTGAAAATGGAACATAGTTTTGTTCTGCTATGTGATACACACCTCAGCTGTGCATCTGCCTCCAAAATGTTGGCACTGTCTGAAGTACAGGTCCCACAAGAAAAAATATTTGGCAGTGCCACTTCCACAAAAGATGCTCAACTTATCCCATCCTCTAGTTTTTTTCTCATCACTTGGTTTCATAGTATAATACTTCACATAGATTTTGATTTAAATGTTAAGCAATACTCTGGTGCTTTATTGGGAATTTCTGTACTCTTTTACTTTTATTCAAAGTCAGCAAGACTTCTCACATGTGCCACAGTTAAGCCCATGCTCAACATAACTGGCAGCTGCCTGAGAGGGAGCTGACTTGCTGGGCTGTGGCATTTGGGACACGAGCCTTGCCTTCAGAGGATGCTGTCCTTTGGGAAATCACTCATTTCCAGCCCCCTCTGGTGCTCAGGCTTTAAGAAGTAGAGAAATGGGCTTGCACTTGTTTGAGCTGCTTACAAGCCACTAGCCAGCTTTTACTGGGGGCTGCCAGGCCTGTCTGGTTATCTTCTGCTGACCTTGTTATGGCCATCGGGGCACACCAAATGGAGTCATTGGCAGGCAGTCACATTAACGAATAGCCAGCATTAATTTGCCCTTTGAAAATGAAGAAATCAATATGTTGATCCAGTCAGAAATCCCTTTATTCACAAAACAGTCTACCCCAAACCCCTCCACATAATTAAGGCTAAAGCCAAATTTTGTTTGGGTGAAATGCACAATCTGTCTGCTCCCTAAGCTGTGCTGAATGAAGTTCTCCCCTAATGGCACAGGGAGCAGCTGTCACGCTGTTGCTCTAATAACCATGAGACAAAATGATTAAATTTCCATCAATCATTTAGCATTATCAGAATAGGTCATTTTAATAAATTGTTATCATAGGATCAGTGCCTGGCACCTTAGACAGGAGACAGTTTGAGTGATCCTCCTTGCAGGAGATGTCCATCCTGGTTAAAGCAGCAGTTCCACTAACTCCACCATTTTTCGTGAGGGTGCCTGCTAGCAGGGTCTTTTGAAAGTAAAGACATTCCTGTAATCAACTCAATGGCTTTTTGGGTTCAAGTATCCCCTTGTTCTTGCACTGTATCAAAAATCATCAATCTTTTGTCTTTGGGAAAACCCTCAAAAGGTAGTAAGTGGTGTGAGGGGACTAAACCCTGTTTTCAGAAGCCCTTTCAAAGCCAGAAGCTACATGCCCAGCAACACAGATGTCTACCAAGTGAAGTTTCTAAAAAAGTGAGAGGATTTAATGGGAATGTTTAAATGTACATATTTTCCAAAACCCTATGTGGTGCCTGCATATATCTCTAAGCCACTGAGTACCTTTAAAATTGTCCCCTTGGCCCCCTTGGTTGAAATGTTCATCTGTTTTCAGTGCTATACCTATTTACCATGTTTCTTCACAGTCATCTCCATGCTGTATCCAAGGTATCTTCCCCATGCTTCTCTCTCCTCAGAGAAGTTTCTTGGCTAGAGAATAAGACAGACCTAACCCAGTTTTTAAAGCCAGCTGGACCCTGTCTGTTGCTGGTGTGTTGTGTGAGCAGGAAAATGGAAAACCTCAAAGTCCACACTGAAATTCATGGCTCCTTACTGCTTGTCTTCAGCTTTTAGAGAATGCTGAGAAAAGTTGATCATGAAAAATGGAGAAAAGCTGGAAGATCCTTCATTGCTTCTACCTGGAAATACGCTTAACAAATGGACAGTGCACTGGGTTTCTGTAAATCAGACTTGACCATCATTTTTCATTGGAGAGAGGGTTTTTTCTGTCCTGTTTGGGAGCAGCTAAGCCATCAAAGAAACACATGAACTTTGGCAAGGGACAAGTATTTTCAGGCAGGGTCATCTTATTCCTTGCTATATGTTCCAAGCTCCTGGGTGCAAACATACCTGAATTGCTTCTCAGTGTAAGCTGTTGTTTTGTTTGGATGTTTGCTTGGTTGCCTTTTTTGTTGTGTGTGGTTTTTTTTTTTTTTTACACGCAGTAATCTCACTGTCTTTTCTTCTTTTTCTTCTCCAGGCCCTCAAACTGACACGAGATGTAGAGAGAGAACCCTTTGCCAAATCTGCTGTCAGCAAGTGGACAGTGATACTGTTTACAGCTTACGACCTTTGTGAACCCTGCATTATTTTCCTAATGAAGCAGACTGTTAATAGGCCCCTTACTGGAGTGAAGAACCTACATTTTTTCCCCCTCTTTTTCTTTTTTTTCCTCTTTTTTTGTTGAAAATTGAACTCATTCTGAAGTATGCAAAATCTTCCTTTTCTGGGATGGCCAAGCACCTGCTGTGGAGACAATGTTCAGCACCATCCTGTTGAGAACACGCTGTGTAGCCTTTACACTAGTTACTTGTCAATGAGTATGTGGTGTTTCAATATATTAATGGTTTATGGGCTGTTTTAAGTTGGCTTTAGAGATTTTCCCTATCTGCCCACCCTCCCCCCTACAGCCTCCAGTTTGATTTCCATAGATTTTTAGCCATTTTTGCTTTCTCTCCCTGGGGAATCTGAGGCACATGCGTGGAAATGACCCTAACCCAACGCTGCTCAGGTGTCGGGGTTTTCTGAAGGTACAGCATTTGTTAGTCCTATCAGCCAGCTGGATTCCAGAGAGAGGATGTGCGTGGCCTGTTTGTTGGGTTGGTTGGTTTGTTTCTTTCTTATTCTTTCCTTAAGTTTAATGGTACACCCCTGTTTTCCATAAGGGTCAGCCCAGAGTTGGTTGCAAAACAAGGGAAGCCAGTGAGTTTGCCGGCTCCTGAGGACAGACTGACAGCGGGTGCCGTTGCCCTCACATGTAGCGAGGCAGGAGCCCCTTTCCTCCCCGCTGGAGCAGGCTTCCCTCCTGCCTTACATTAGCAAAGCTGCCCTTGCTGCCACAGGGTGCTGGTGAGGAGTTATGGGCTGAGCTGCCACGCAAGGTGGATGCAGTCACCTGTAGAGATGTGTTTGGAAACACAAATTAAAGGAAACCGAGCGGCTGGGCATCGGCAGGTGACTTGCAGTGACAATGCCAGGAGCTGAGGCACAGTTCATTGCAGGGTGTGTTATGGCATTAGAGATCCTGTTTATTTTTGTTGTTGTTGTTGTTGTTGTTTTGGACATATCCTTGATTATTTTTTCCTTCTCATTATGTATAATCCATTGTGGCAGAAGAAGCAGGAGTGGGAATGGCAAGGTGACAGTATCACACAAATGGCTTTTCATACGAGTGCAGATTGTAGCAGGATAAATGACACTGAAAGACAAGGCAGTTTTATATATTTTGCTTCTAAGATTTTTCTTTTGTAAAATGAATAATAATTAATAATAATAATGAATAAAAGGTATGGTGCTGTATAGATCCTCTCTATAATCTGGAAAGTTTGATTACTTTTTATTAGTATCTGGGGAGGGAGGGATAAAAAAAAGGGGAAAACACCAGTGGTACATAGGAATTTGGTATGAAGAGGTTCTGAATAGGACAGTGTATACATAATTCTCCAAAGCGATATATGAAGTTTTTTTTTTCCTTTGCATAAAAGTATTATGCATATAAATATATAAATATATTTTATTATGTACAGAAATGGATCATTATGCATGGATGTTAGGAAAACAAAACTAGCATTTTAACCCAAGGTCTCAGTGCATGAGTTCCCACCGACCCGTATCCCATGCAATGTGGAGTGACTCCCTCTCGCCACTGCCACCACACATGCACAGTCATGCACCAACACTCACAAGCATTCGTGGGCCCTTCCTCACTCCTTACTTTCCAGGTCCCTGAGGTGTTTTTGGTGAAACAACGGCTCCTAGTGTGATGGAAGTTTTGGTTTTGTACCGTAGCCCCCATGCTGTTGTTCTCTCATAAAGATGCACCTCTTGGTTTCTCCCCCCAGTTACGACTGTGTAGGCTCTGTGCAGTTGTGGTTAGCATAATCCTGTAGCATATCAACTCTTTCAAGCAGCCAAGGGTTTATCATTTGCCTTTTAAAAAAAACTTCTTTTTACACTGAGGGGTTCTATTTGCTAGCACGTGGCCCAGTTTATTGCATTCATTGGAGCTGGCTGGTGCACATTGCCCATGTCTATCAGCAGCCTGCTTCCCAGGATGCTTGTGTGGCACAGCTGGGCACCCTGCTTACCCGAGTCCAGTTGCAGGCACCTTTTACTGAAATTGGTCAGGAGTTCATTCCTGGCCTCCCCTGAGTGTGTGGCATGAGCTCTTAGCTTCCTGGCCCACCCCAAAATGTGAGCATATGCTGAAAGACTTCCCTCTGGTGTTTCTTTTGCTGAGGCTTCTCTGTAGCTGCTGCCCTGTGGCTGGACTTGTGCCCCAGCCCCATGTTTTGGCTGTCAGCAGAGCTCACTCGGTGGCTTCCCGAGCTGAGGTGCAGCTTTTGATCCCTACGCAGATGAGCCTCCAGTGAGACCTGTTGTGCTGCCCAAAGACCCACTGTCACTGACAGATCAGTAAAGCCTGACTTGATGGTATGGCCAAAGTGACCAAACCCCATAATTTTTTTTTTCTTGGTACAGATTCAGTTCTTGTCAAAGGCAAGGGAAGGCCTGTTGAAAGCTTAAATGAAATGGCTGCAAATTCTGCTCTGTTGCAGCAACTTAGCCTGCTTGCATTCAGAGGAATTGCTTTCCACTGGCAGAAATGAGAAACAAAACTATGGCCTGTTCTGTTCAGAAAATGGAGAAAAAACACTTGATTTAGAGACAGCCCATCAATGGCAGAGAAGTTTTGGTTTTTTTGGTTTTTTTTTTTTTTAAGAAATAATAAAAGCATTAGTGGCTGAAAGGCTTAACCAGCCTCCCAGCAATGTCAAGGGGAGCATTTCCATTGGCGTGGTTGGGACAGCTTGGGCCCCTGCTTTGGAGAACATCCCAGCACTCTCTGAAGAGGAATGGACTTAGCCAGCCTCTTCAGTTTGGTTTGGTTTCTCTTGCTCAATTTTGGGGCCAAAATTTTCAAGCAGAAGTGCCTGGTGTCAGGCACCAAACATCAGGGACTGCAGCGTGGTCGCAGGGGATGAGCTGCTCAGCTCTCAAGGCTTCTTGAAGGAAGGGGAGGGGACAGGTCCCCCCAGGCCCAGGGGAAGGTCATCACCCTCTTTACCTGCTGAGGTGCCCAGCAAAGGCCCTTTACTCCAGAGGTGCTAAATAAAAATAAATAAATCAATCTCCCTGAATTCAAAGGGCCAGTTATTTAGGTGTCAAAATTAAGCCTTGAATAGCTAGTTTGGGGAACCTACTTTTTGAAAATTTGGCCTTTGGGTCTTTGAACATGTTTATGCCTGGAAGTTGTCCTTGTGAAATCATGTAAAACAGATGAAGGTCAAGGTCACAATTACATTGTTGTTTTTTTGAACACTTGGTCTAAACAAAAGCTCTAAAAAGGTGTTATTTATGCAGTTTCTATTCACAGGTTGGGGCTTGATTTAATGATTTTGTAAAAGAAATTTTCTCTTAAGAATAATCAGATAGTTAAACACTGCTTAACTCCAGAAATTTTTGTGCCACTGCCTAAAAAAGTTACCTTTTAGGTCTTGTATTTCTCCAAAATTATATCATTGCTTGGCAATTGGTGTCCTGTAAGTGTTTCAAGTACACAATATACCTTTGGAATTGCCAACAGATGCGAAGGGGGACCAGATACATTTCGTAACTATGGGTTGGAAAAAATGGATTGTACATTTGGCTTCACATGTTTAACTTTTTTTTTAAAAAGTTGCATGATTGGAAAAAATATGTATACAGTATCTGTAAAACTGTTTTATCTGTTTCTGTTTCAAGCCATGTAAATTGGAAGAATATTAAATCCACAGCCTTATCGCGCATGGCCGTCTTTACATACCGAAGAGCTGAACAGTTTATACTTTTCATTTGGGCTATCTTGTACTTTCATTTGAAAGCAGACACTCTCATGTTGCAGTCTTACTGAGGATTTTATATTTAAAAAAAAAAAAAAAACCAAAAAAAAAGAAAACAAAGAAAAAAGATGCTGCCCTGGAGGAATATATTACCTTACTACTCAGAGGTTGGAAGGAAGTTTGTTTTGGAGCAAAACCTGCCCCTTTCCAAATGAAGTAGAGACGCAGTGCTTACTCCACTTGGTGTTAGTAGATATTGCCTTGTGTATTCCATTTTAAATTGTAATCTAGTTTGTAAAAGAGATGGTGACGCATGTAAATAAAGCATAATGGATCTCTACATTGCACATTTGCCTTTGCTCTGTTTTATTGTGTCACAGACAGACATGTGTTTACACAGGACCTGGAGAAGGGGTGACTTTCAAGCAGCAAGTGAAAATGGCTGGTGGGGTGCTTGGGGCTGGGCAGGGGTCCCCAGCCTGCATCCACTAATATCTGTCAATGCATATTGACATGGGCCTCGGCCCTTCAATCCTTCAGCAAAGCCAGTGTAGTTTTGGTGGTCAGATAACCCCCAGGGGCATCATTTACTGCTGCTAAACAATCACAAAGTTCACTTGAATCTGGGGACAGAGGGGGGTTGTCCCCAGGGGTGGCAGTTGCACGCTGCAGCTGCAGACCTACTCGCATGACCTGGGAGAGAACCAGTCCGACTGCAGACCTGTCCAGAGAAGGATTACACCCCCCACCGTGGGCTTGGCTGAGTTTCAGGCTGTCTTTGAAAAATGCCTGGAGTACTTGAAACCACCCATTTGGGATTTGGGATAATAAAACCAGCAGCCTGACTCAGCAGAAAGTTATACTGAGGGCTCTGGCAGAGGCACTGAAGAGCGTGCTCAGAAATGAGAGACATGTCAACAAAAAAACTCTTCTCCCATCCTGATGGGAAGCCAGAGATGTATATGGTCTCTTTGAGTCATTTTTCAGGAGGAAATTATATTTTCAAGAAAGAGGGGGAGGGGGTTTTCATCTCTCCAGAGGGACAAAACGTGATATTGTCCATGCAGAGCCTACAGGAACGTTGCCCTGAAGTACTGCAGCAATAAAGAGCAGCTTGGGGATATCTCTTAGTAAACACAGCAAGAGCTGTTCAGGTTTTGTTCTAACTAGAGATAGCCTGAAACGTGACAAGATCCAGACAGAGAATAAATAGCCTTTGACCAGGAGAAAGTGTGCATTAAACTGGCCAGAGTGAGAGTGCACTTGTCCTGCAGCAACTACAGCTTCCCCTCACAAACAGAGCTGTTTTGCTTGTTTTTTTTTTTCAGAAGGCTTTCCAACAAGGCTCTGTCTTCTCCAACAAGGGAAGGACCCAGGCCCGCTGCCTTGGCATCACCCCACTGATATTTGGGACAAACTATTGTGATTCTTTGGTCTAGTGAGGTGCCAAGTCAAAGGGACTCAGCTATAACCTGAATTTTGGCAGGGGCGGTCACAGCAATGAAGATGAGCTGATCAACTCCTGAGCAAATTTTGTGCTGAACCTACTTGGGTCTATTGTGCAATGCCTTAGCTGTGACCTTCAGTTCGCACGGCCTTGGAATAGATCATTCTTATCTTTCACAGTACTTTCAAAATAAGTCCAAACATTTTAGAACTTCTCCAACTGTCCAAGAAGGCAAAAGACTTTTCAAGTTGCTGCTGAGGCTGGTGAGGCAACAGAGAGCTCTTTTAGGAGCTCCCCACCACATATGCTGAGTCGTGAGTTCAGCCAGACCAGGGAAAACAGTATTTTACAGCTCTTGTTTGGTTACTGCTGCCAAGGAAGTTAGGGGTGCTTTCAAGAAGGCTGAGATAAGTAAATCTGGGAGGCTACCTCTTTTACTGGTTGGAGCCATCGTGACTGGAATCTCCCCCTTCAAAAGGAAGTCTTCCTGGATGAAGTGGAGCCCAAGCCAGATGGAGTAGATACTGCTCTTGCTGGTACACACATTCATCCCACTGCCAGCGGCTTCTGTGCTGTCTCATGGCATCTCTGTTTGCCCAACCCAGCCCACAGAGCTTTTTTTCTCACTGGGTCTGCCTGTGGAATTTTTAAAAATGAAAATGTGTTTATCACATAAGTACAAAGCATAGAAAATTCCACTAAAGCAACAAAAAAACCAAGTAAGCTTTTAAATTTTTTTACAGTGGTTTAAATCTTTGAGAAAATTTGGAATTGTCTGACAAAATTTAGAATCTCTAGTTTAGAATTTTTATTTTTGCACCTGGATTTTCTTTGCATACTCATGACATGAGCAGTTTTGCATATGTCAAAACATTTACTTACTTGAACAAAGTGTCACCTGCTTTTATTTGTTCATGGTTTGATGACATACCAAGGACCTGATTTAATCTAGAAAATGAGATAAAATGTCCCAATTCAGTAGGAACAGCTGGCATAAATGAGGTTAACTGTTGTAACATTCTTTTAATGTTACATTATGCCATGCAGGTTTAAAGATGCCTATGTCCTATGAGTGACTTGGTGAAATTGGGGGAAAACTGTAAAAATACATAACATCTCATAAAACATATTTCCAGCTTCCAAGACAAATACAATGCTGATCAGGAGTCTTTTCCCTCAATTTTCACTCCTTTTGAAGCAATACCTTAAAACTTTGTTTTTGCTGAAATTTAAAGCACAGAGCAATTCCCACATGTTGCCTTTCCCTGGGGATTAGCCTTCCAGCAGTGCTCTCTGCAATGGGAATTGAGGCTGCTGCTGGCACCTGTGCACCGTGGCACCACAGGAATGTCAGACTTTGGTTCTACTTCATGCTCTGAGGGCCACTGTAAAACCTGAATTATCCCATAGCTGGTGCAGCGAGGTCCAGCATGGGAGGATGGAAAGGACATCAGTGGGAGCAAACACAGCAGGTACCAGCACCTTGCTCTGGTGTGTGATAACCTCTCCGAAGATTCACCTGCTGCATGAACAATGGTTCCTTCTGCTGTTCCTAACCACCTTGGAAAAGGATGGCAGTAGAAAGTGCTAGCTAAGAAATACAGCTGTACTCTACCTCTGACCTCCAAAGCAAAAGATGGAGAAAAAGTGTGCATTGCCAGAGTCACCTCAGAGGTGTTCCCTGGAGAGCAGCAGAGGAAGATGCTCCTGACACCTTCCCGTCCAGGAGGGAGAGGTCCAGCTGTTCCAAGTCTCTGCTGTGAATGACTGGCCTAGTGTTTGTCTTGGATTTGTTGTTTCTGTAGAAAATTCATACTTCACCAGCACTTCATCTTAAATCTGTCTTAGGCTTCTCTTAAGGCTAACCAGGCTTGTACACCATTAACTAATTCATGGATGAATGTCCCAGAGAAAAGTCACTGCTTAGCAAGCAATAAAGCAATTCATAAAAGACATACAATAAAAAAACAAAGTCATTTTACTCATTAAATTAAACCCATTGTCATTCATTCACACTTCTCTGGAGAGTCATATTTGCAATATCAAATTTTGTTATCAACCTCACTGTGCATCTCTTAGTCAAAATTTATGGCGAGGCTGTCTCATTTATACAGAAGTTTTTGCCACGCACTGTCACTCAGCCTAGCAGCCTCTCATGGAAAATCCACAACTGAAGTTAAAATTCTACTCTGCCATAGCAGTTATAAAATTACACTGGCTTTCAGAGCTGGATCAAAGTCTCTTCCTGAGGAAGGCAGCTACCTTTGGGTGTCTTCTCTGAAGCTTCTGCCTCTGGAGAAGGTAGCAGAGGGGGGAGGTCAGGAGTGGATGCAGAGGGGATGTGCAGTGGAGCTGTGTTTGCTCTGCAGTCTGGGTACGGTGGCTGTCACCAAAGGGCCAGCACTAACCAAGTTACACAGACAGGAGTGGTCATGTGGGAAGTTTCCCTGGAGTAACACAAATGCACAGCCTCTCTTCCCTTCTCCTCACCCATAACAAACACTTCAGGGTAAGCCCAATTCACTGTTTTTCACCAAAGGACATCAAGGTGAGAAGTTGCCTGCAGAAAGTGCCCTGAATTGCTGGGTCCTGGGGGATGTGATTGCATTTCCAGCCTCTTAAATCTCCTACCTGAACACTTGCTTTTCCACAATGTCTTCACCTTCCCTTGACAAAACTTTGCTCCCTTCTTATGAAAGGGCCTCTGGGGTGACAAGATGATGTTGCTGTTAGCAGGAGACTCTCAAGGTTTGGTTTTCCCCCACAAAGGGGTGTGTAAGGAGCAGGGGGGGTGTCCAGCTCCCACATTACGGATCTCATGGACCATGCATCCAAGGGGGCTTCTCCTTGTGTGCAGAGAAAATCTCAAGAGATGTGAGCACACAGGAGTGAAAAATAAAGTGACAAGTGGAAACGGTTTCATAAATTGCTACTCTTTAAATGATACAATGCCATGGGGGCGTCTGAACCACTTTTTCACTCCCTTTGGTCATTGTTCAATCCATATCTAAAGTCACTGGTGATTTTCATTGCTGTCAGCAATGCTCTTCCTATCTTTTAATCCTCATGAATCTTTTCTGGAAATAAATATTTTTTCTTTTTTTTTTCTTTTCTTGATTCTATTACTTTTTTACATTCTCTGTTTTTCTAAGGCCAGTTATTAAAATATTTGTTGGGTTAATTATGTAAGTTGTGGACATGGTTATTTTTTACAAGGCTTTTATTTAAGCAAGAAGCGCAGGTAACACAGGTACCTGTTAAGAACTCATTGCCAGCACAAGTCACACCATTCCAGCTACACTAGGAAGAAACACTCCTTGTTTTGCTGCTTCAAGCTACAGCTGAGTCTGAAGACAAAGTTTCCTGCTGTGGCTGCATCAGCCACCCTTTCCTAACACAGGTTAAACCCTGAACATTGCTTCACTTGGAATAATAAGCTTGCAGCCAGTGTGGTCTGGTGGCTGTATTCACAGGTAAGGTAAGGAGATGCAGAGCTGAGAGTACAAATGGTTTGTGGACCTCTTACCAGGTATGGCAGCTCAAAGGGACACGAGCCCACCACTTCAGAGCAAACTGCTACAGACAAATAAACGGGAGAGAAATGAATGCCTTGCTTTTAGAAAGCGTCTCTCATTGTTGATGCTCTGCCAAGTTTTTCTGTGAGCAATGAATATTGTGAAGTAGCTTTGTACAGTTTAGGTGCAGCCCAGAACAACCAGCTGCAAAGCTGACAGTGGTGTCTGCTCTCTGGCACATGTGACCTGCAATACTTCCTCGGGCTATAATCTGAAAAATAAAATCGAAAAACTTTGATTCTCTCTATTTCAGTGATTCAAGAATCTGCAAACTTTTCCAACTGAAGGTTATCAGAATTTCATGCTGATCACCTCATCCATAAGCTAACAAAAGGCTTATCTGTTTCTTTTCCACAATAACTGACAGTCCTCTGTAGGCACATGTTCAGCATTTCAAGACTAACTTAAAGGTCAAATTTACCATACGGGCAGATCGGGTGAGCTCATGGTTGAGGAATGACCATCTAAAGGTGACTTGTCTAAGTTTGTACACACACACACACTCAGAGGTCACACACATTTCTTTTTGGTCTAGCCTTGTTTTAGACATGACCCATGTGCCCAGAGTATCAGGATAAAGTTGTACTAGAAATGTTAGATGTGGGTTGAATCTGGCACCTGAAACGTAAGATAATAATAAGAGTCTGACAAAAGAAATGTTTGAAGAAAGAGATGGAGCAGAATTACATACAGGGTGTTCTGACCCCTCTTACTGAAACCTGAATTATGACAAATTGCTGAAGTACTTTGTGTTTAAGCAATTTACTCCCAAATTTTGGGTAGGCCATTATGGGATACAGACTCTCATGCTGGGAAACGATGACCAGACCCTACATCCTGGGAATTTCTCCTGTGTGTCCCACAGACTTTTTGGCCAATTGTCAGTTTTCAGCCCCTCTACCTTCCACCTGGCAGGAAAACCACAGGTGCTTGACCAGAGAAGAAGAATTTGGAGATAGCAACTACTTTTCCACCAAGACACTTCAATAACTATTGGCTTGCTTGTGTGCATTTCTAAAAGTAGGACTTGCGTGCTATCTCCCCTCCCAGCTGTCCCTTCTATCCTCCTCCTGTGAGCCTAATCTTGTGCCACACTTGTCCCCCTGGTCCTCCTGCCACCTGCCCCACCCAGCCTGGGCTGGATGCCATGGCCACGGGGCCCTGGAAACCCAAAAGCTGGCAGCAGCCTCTGAGTGCTGGTGCAGGGTCAGGCAGCCCAGCAGCTGGAGGACACGTGCCCAGCACCCAGCAAGGCCCACATGCAGAATAAGGACTGCCACCACGCGCCAGCATGAGGAACTGGGAGGGCAAATCAGCCAGGTGAGATTCAGCAGGCAAAGATGCTGTGCTGAGGAAAGAGACCAGCTGGCAAACACCAAGTGGGCGCAAGCAGCAGCCCTGGAAAAAAGGTATTGTGGCAGTAGTTGTGGCAGTAATGACTGTCTGAGCTTCTCCTGTGGAGTTGTGGCACTGGGGCCCCCTTGGATATTTAAGCCAGGCTGAAGAGAAGCAAGAATGAGCAGAAGCAGTGAGAATGGGGACCAATTGGAGAAGGGTGATGTTATTTGTTAGAAGCAGTTGAGAGGGGACACAAAATATCTTTGCATTACTTCACGAAGAAAATGACTTAAAAGCTCCCACCCTTCATACCCCCTAAGGAGAGGACATAGCTGTGTGTCATCTGCAGGAAATTTAGGTTATGTTCTCTTAGCTATGAAGATAATTAACACATTTCCTAGAGGTGTGGACTTTTCTTCATTAAGGGTGTTTTTTTGGGAGCAAAATGTTTGCCTGGATTTTCCACAGCCCTGCCTCGGAGCAGGAGGATGATCTCCTGAGGTCGCTTCTAAACTCATGCTCCTATGACTTGCCTTAAAGACTTAAAGCGGCTTTAAAACAAGACAAAAAAAAAAAAAAAAAAAAAAAAAAAAGCACAGAGGCTTCTGTCCTTTCCTACCTAAGGCACAGGCCTCTATGTACAGTAGCAAACTGTTGTCTTTTCTGCTGGTTTGACTGTAACAGGTATTGAGGAATGTTGTCCCACTGTGCTGACGCATGAGCCAGGGTGTGCCCCCGACCCCAGGGAGGTATTGATGTAGCACAGTCACAGAATCACAGAATCACAGAATCTGCTGAGTTGGAAGGGACCCTTCAAGATGATGGCGTCTGACTCCTTCTGGACCAGAAGTATAAATGCAGGTGAAAATATAAATATTCCTGCAGTGGGTCAGGTTTGTTTCAGAGGTGGCCTGCTTTCCCTGCTGAGGGCACATGTTTGGCCCTCCTGGCAGGGACAATGGGCCAGACCAGGTAAAGGTGCAAGCAGCAAAGCCCCACTGACTGTGAGCAGCAGGACTGCAGGGGGCAGGGACATGTCAGGGGGAGGCAGCTTTGTGTGAGCACCTGCTTATCAGAAAACCCAGGCCCTGGTGAAAGATGCAGGCTGAAACCTTTTGGGGTGTCCCCATCACTGTTGCCAGGCCACCAAGGCAGATGTCTGGGAGGGTGTCTTTCTGGGGCAGGAGGATCCAGACAGTCTGTAGTGGCAACTGTGGGCAAAGCTCCAGTGCCTGAGCAAGCAAATTATGCCAGAGGACAAGAAGATGCTCATGGCAGCACCAGCCTCCTCTCCTGCTGGCAAACAAGAGTGATGGCTGCAATAGGGCCAGCAGTAACCTCACCAAACAAGGTCCCAGCATAGTCAGCCAGTAAACTGTACCAGACTTGGGCTCCCAGACAGAAAAAACAACCCCCTGCCAGTGCGATGTTTACATTAGAAGTTTATCTTACAGTTCATTTCACAATCCGTTTCTCTTCTCCCTTTGCTGTGAGGTGATTTATGGTGCTGCAGATCCTATCTGCCTGCCCTGCCCAGGGCACAGACCTGGCAAAAAGCCTGACAGGGGTCTGTCCTTGTCCTTGTTGCTCTTTCATCTACAACTGCCCCTACCTATGAGTAAAACTAGAGCAGTTCCTTCCAAATAATGATAAATTATTTGTGCTGGTGTTGGTGTTTTGAGGGGCAGGCGACTCAGTGTCTCTGGAAAGAATGAGTGAACAAGCAAGGTGCCAAGGGCTACCCTGGACTTCCCTCTGGCTGACTGCTCTCCTGGTCCCACTGGTGGGGTGTTGAGGACTCCTGTCATGCTACGGGACTGCAGACCCTGTGCCCCTGGGCAAGGAGGTGCCATTCCTGGCTGTGCAGCTGTTGGCACGATCCATGGCTGCAGGACATGGCTACTCCCTGCCCATCCTGTGCCATTAGGGACTTTCAGGGGCTGTTGGGATTAAGTGGGATTAGTTGCTCAAAGGTACATTTAAATGCTGATTTTTATGTTTCCCTGCTTTAGCGACATTCGGGGAGGTGGTTTAGCTTCACTTGTTTAATCAAGAGCTCCAGAGCTGAACATGCAAAAATTCTGTGCTGCATTTTACTGAGAAAATAAGAGATCTGATCAGAAGATCTGGTGAGAAATCCCTGAATAATACTTGACCTTCCTTGCTGTCTGTGTGCTTTGAAGGCAAAGGATTTAGTACTTCCTTGTGCAGAGCCAGGTGTTCCCTATGAATAACTGGACCCAACCTAAAAGCAGGAGGAAGTGTATTTAAAAAAACAGAGGTGGGGTAATGACACTATCGAGCTTTTTGTGTGTTGTGTAATCCATGTGCATGTGGCTCCTGAAGAGCCTGCTCCCCAGTCATGCCTAAAGCACTCCATCAAAACAATGACAAAACCCCAATAAGTTGACTGGCAAGAGGGGTTTGTTTCTTTTCCCCAAGAAAATGGTGTTCACCTCATAGAAATATGAAGTTCTGTGGACTGAATGCTCGTGTGACAGACACGGTGCCTTGTAAACATCGAAGCCAAAAGTTCTGGAAGAAGTTTTCTCTTACAGTTTTCTTTATCACCACTAATTGCCCTAATGATGATGATGTGTGCAGATGGTAAGAAACAGAAGAGTTTCACATAGAGGGCACTGAGAACCTATGATGACCTAGATTAACAGCTAAATAAATGTCTCTCCACAAATGTTTGCAATTTACACCTTTTGAATTGCAGTTGTACCAAGTGGAGAGGATTTAATGTTTAAGAACATTAAGAAATTGTTTAAATGTTCAACCTAATGCAAACTAGAAGTCTAGAAAAAGGGCAATACTCGATTTGGCAATACTTGTGTTTGGGCTTTAGGTGACTGGTCCAAATTTAGTCCATTCCTACAATGGTAACAGTTCTTAGAGGCAATATAAAAATACCTGCTTTTTCCTCCTTTCCTACAAAAAAGCACATGTGCTTTTATTTAACTGTGGAATGATTCTTTCTTGTTTGTGATAATTCTCCAGACACTGGAGGATGATGTTGGAAATAGAAAGACAAAATGGTCAGGTAAGTACAAACTTCTCTGCTTTTGTGCACATGACTAAATACTTGAAGGGAAGATCATTGCACCATTCATTTCACCATTTTATGTGTCAATTAGAGCACCAAACAGTGCACTAAAATAATAAACTAACACTCTAGCTATAGAAATTGACCTTAGATTAGCTAAAATTCTATCTGATAAGCCCCAGTAAGGCTTAAACCATTTGCACCAATACTATGAAGCTGAGATAGGTGTTGGGGTTTCTTTTCCTCTAACTGAAAGTGCACATTTTAGGAAAGGCAGCAAAGCTGGCACTGCTTGGCAGCCTCGTGTGGGGACAGTCTTAAAAGCTTGTAAGGAAGTCAAAGGTAGAACTGAAAAGCTGAGGAATGGCAGCACCAGCAAGGGCAAGAATGATTTCTGCAGGATGATCAGGAGGTGCATTTCGTAAGAGAGAAACCTTCTCCCTGGATAGTTTTTCATAGCTAGCAACCATGCATTGCAGTTTCTGTCTTGCAACACAAGCTGTCTGCAGAGATTGTGTCTCCCTACCTGACCTGCATGCCCTGAAAGAGGGCCATGGAGCCTCAGGGGAAAAACAGGCTGTCCTATGGACCCCAAATGACCTCTCAAACCTGGTGTAAACTCTGCTTAAGAGGCATTTGCAGAAAACAGGCTTCCTCCTTGCAAACCTGCCTTCATGTGGAGCAAAAGTGGAGAGGTTGTCCCCTTCACCTCCTGCCAACCTCTCTGGCCAGACCAAACTCAAAACCCCAAGGGAAAAGATTCAGCTGATGTGTTGCAACATCCTTCCTCTGTTTTTGCCAATCCTGTTTCTCAGTCTGTTGGGCTAAGGTCCAGCATAGTATCTCAAGGACACCCCAGTTCCATGGGAGGGAATAAGAGAGATGCAAACAATTTTGAAAACACTTGTTTACATTATTTTGTAGTTTTTTTGGAACCTTAAATTAAATTCAACCACCCATGAAATGAAAATAACCCAAGGGAAAATGTTAGTTAAGGGCTTGCCAATATATCCAATGAGGACTACAACATGGTAAACATAGTGCTACTAAAAGGAACAGAGATATACCTGCCAAAGTCTGGGTTTCTCTGGTTTGTAAGTCAAATTTAGTGCTCATTGAAGGTATCCACTTCCCAGTTTCTGAACAGTTTGACTCGAAGCTTTGCTTCTTGCAGTAGTCTCTGTAGGTTTGGGTCTCCACAGTTCTTTTCTACAAAAATCCTAGCAGCTCATGAGGAATGGTTTTCTAGCACTTTATTCCATCACATCTCTCAAGAGTGTAGTGTAGGATTAAGGCAAATCTATGATATATTTTCAGAGCAGTTTGCATTTAGCAGTGCAATACATGTAATACACAGGTAAAGCTTCCCCTAAAAGTTTGTGCTGGACAAAGGCGTAAGCACAGGGCTCTCCCAGCCTTGCCACTGTGGGACAGGGACAGGGCTCCAGCAGCTGCATCTGGGGAAGGACAGCTTCATGTGAGACTGCCAGCTCAGGGGTCTGCCATAGAGCAAGCTGTGGGGGCTGTGGACCATGGGCATGCAGGCCAGATGTAAAGGAACAAACTGCTGGCATTAAAAGAGCACCTGCTCTTTATTTGGCATCCAGAAATGGCCTATGATACTGGGAAGGGACGGATCAGAGATCTGTGGAGCGCTACTTTTTCATGCTGATTGACGGGGACTGCATTAATAGGGCTGCTGAATGTTGATAAGGGCTGCTGTAGTGAGAGAAGCCAACTGATATGATAAGACATGTATTTTTGTGTCATGTTTCAAGCCATTTAATAGCATTGGGTGGGGGTGGGGTAAACAGGAGCAAAAGTTGGGTTAAAAGATGTCCTTCATGTTAGAGAAACCTATTTGAACTTGCTTTCCTGTAGTTTAAATGAAAAACTGAGTTAAATTAGTTCTGATAAAGCACTAACTGCATGAATTATTGTTCACAGGCAGGAAAAGTGCAGATTTCTATCACTATTCTGCCTATGCATCCTTTTGGGTTTGGGGTGGGTTTTTTATCACCCCTCACAGGACAGTACTTGAGGCCTTTCCCTCGGTTTGCTAAAGTGAACCTTTCTTTCCAGGCAAGTGGAGTACTAAGATTGAGCTTTGTGATCCAATCCTTCAACTTGCAGCCACTCCTCACCCTTGGCATGAGGATGAGGTGACACAAGGTACAGATAATTTCCTTCAAATAAAAAGCAAAATGTTCTTCTAAGAAGGCCTGAAATATCCATGGTCTGAAAGCTCCTTCAGGAATATAATTTATGGTGCCTGTTTTGGGATAGGGGTGTCAGGTAGACATATCCCATACATTTTTATCTGCACAACATGCATGTTTCTTTCTATGATCCTTCACCCAGAATTGTATTTTAATGTTACAACTGAAGACGTGTATTTAATTATTGTGGTGCCTGTAAGAAACTCCAGGCTCCTCTGAAGTCCTCTGACAATGCAAAGTGTTTCACAATGTATGAAGAGGTAATTTGCATGGAGAATCAATATGCTAATTATTGTGTCAACGCTTATTGTTTTGGCGTGTTTCTTGGCTCTTTGTCCCAGGGTATACAGCCACGTATGGTCCCAATTCCTCTGCGAGATGTAAGATGTGCCTTGGCTCTGCGACAGCCACAGGACTTGTTGAAAGAGATGCAAACCAAAGAAGACTGGCACAGCTTGTACTGTCTTATCCAGTCTAGCTTCATTCTGTCAGGGAACATCAATTAAATCAGATGAAGAAATTAGGGAGCTTTTGTAGAGCTGGTGAGTTAAATAAATATTGATTAAAATAAAATGATTGCTAAGCAGATGAGTCAAAATAACCACCATACCAATTCGTATGTTTATATAAAGCCAAGTGGTGTGGGAATACAGTGTCAAATATAGGCCCAGAGATGTTCTCCTTCTTTGTTTTATTTATTTCAAAGATGGTTGTGCTCTGAGTCAGGGACCAGGAATAGTTGTGCCAGGCGCTGTGCTGCCTCAGAACAAAAAGATGAACTTTGTCTCTTGGCTTTGTCGGCAGCTGAGCCGACAGGCTCGTTGGGACACTGGGGCCAGGCACACGGGAGAAGCAGGCGGACAATACGGCTTTTAACATCATGGCTCCCAGCAGGAAATGGTACAAGCACAGGGCACACACAGCCTGTGCTGCAGAGCTTTGGGCCACTGAGTTTCTGATGGATAACACCGTGATGGGGCTATGAACCACCCAGGACAACAGCCAAGATTGTCCTGGGAGCTTGGAAAAAACCACCAGAAAACACCGTGTCTCTCTGCTAGACCTGTTAGTTCCTAATTGCTCCACAGTAAGTAATGACTGAACTACCTAGGAAGAATTACAGTGCAAACTTGGATTACACTTCCAGTTTTAAAGTGCTTGCATTAGGGGCTGTGTATACGTGTGGGCACGAGGAAGGCCAGTGGACAGGTGCTGTGGCTTGGGATAAGCAGTCATAAGAGAAGAATGTGGCTCTTTCCTCACCCTTACTGTCCCTGGATGCAACAAAAAACAGCGCAGGCAAAAGGGACAGGTGTGCACCTGAGAGCTCCCTATTGTCCAGGTGTTCACAGCACAAATGAGAGTGGCTGGACTTCCTGCTCTTGTCCAAATGTCCGCTGCAAACTTTCTGGCAGATCACTTTTTGTGATCTGACAGATCACTATTGTTTCCCCCTCACCTGGGAAAAAGGCTGCTGGATTATTGTTTTGCCAGCCAGCTGCTAAGTTGCTGAACCAGCAGCACACAATCAAGTCTGACACCCCAGTTGACCCAAGTTTGCTTACCAAACCCTGTTACTCACCTCCCAAGGAACAGAATGGCTCTTACAGCCCCCTGCCTATGTCTTCCCTGGGACACATGTATTTGTTGTGGATCCCAGACTTGGGGGGCCAGGCCAGGGGCTGGTGGTGGGTGACGCTGAGTCTTGCACTTTCTCCATGCTTACTCCCCACCTCCAGCATGAGGAAAATAGTTATTTACTCTCTCTGTACTGCAAACATAAAAAGCAAGAGCAGGGAAGGGTTTATAATATATTTATATTCACTAATAATTTTCAGGTATACTTTTTCTAAGTCTCTGTGATCAAGAGCTAGGAGAAAAATATTTGTAAACGGTGCTACTCTGAACCTCAGGCAACCATCAAAGCTTTCTTTTCACAAGTACTTCTAGTTTTACTTTATCAAGGATTCCAAGGGCTTTCTGAGCCTAATGACAAGTCCTTTATTTGAACAAGCACATCTTTGGGTGGGTTTTCTCCCAAAAGTTGAGAGATGATATACACGCAGGTGAAGCTAACCTAGAGATGACCTGCCCTGCTGCTGCCTAATCTCTTTTTTTTTTTTTTTTTTTTGTCTCTGATTTGTTTTGGGTTTGTTTTACTGGAATATTTCAGGGCTACGTTTGTTAGGCTCATGTTCTAACACTTCATATTTTTGCTCTACATGTCAGCTTTTAATTTTCGAATTGCCAGCTACTATCAGGTAACTGAGGTTAACAGAGGTCTCTTTCTTTAGGTGTAACTTAGCAGAGGAAGACTAGAGACTATTGAGAAGTCCCACTCGAAATTTGACAGGGTGCTTTTGCTCCTTTACCTGCAGTAATTAAGCTGGCCCCCCACAGCCTCTGGAAAGCAGCTCTGCCAGCGGGACACCTCCGGCAGCCACTCTTGCAGGTGAGCACAAAGGCTCACAGAGCAGAAATGCCTTCGGGCCCCCGGCATGTCAATAGGTCTGCTCAGCTATGCCGAGTTTAGTCATGCATTTTAAGTTTCTTCCTGAACTGGGGTCTTAATTCTTGTGCTATTTTACTGGAACAAAGAGGTCAGATTATTTATAGGTCGGTCGCCTTTGTGTGCACAGAGCTAGCAATGCCTTCAGTGCTCCAATTTCTGGGACTCTTTTTCCCTCCGGCTCTTAAGTCCCAGCTATTCTCTCCTAGTGCAATAACAGTAATTATCCTATCGCCGGCCACTGCAGCACCCTGCATTAGCGCCTGCCTTACCTAGTGCACAGCGAGGCTGGCAGCCAGGTAAAACCCCTGTAATTTATAGCTCGTCAGAGAAGCCAGCCAGCCCACGGTCTTCCTGTTTTGCAAAGAGACACACTTATCACCCAGACGCTGCTGCGATGGGTGCACTGGAAAGGCAGGAAGATAAACTAGTGCACATGCAAGCTCTGGCCCCATCTCTGTTTGTGTCCTCGGTTGTTTCATCCAGGCATGCAGTCAAGCAAAATCATCATGGCTCAATGCAACCAGGAGACAATATTGATGTGTTTTTGCTTCCCGGTAGACCCATGACATTTCACAATGTAATTGTTGTTTCGCATCCTGCTGCTGTGTGCGGAATGAGAGATGTGGAGCTGGCCATGCCAGGGTGTCTCTGCTAAGGCTTGGATTCAGATGGGAGCATCTCAGGTGTTTTATGTGACTGGTGTCCTATTGCACCCTATAGGATGTGCTTTAGGATGCATGGATTGATTTCACTTCTTCAGTCCTAGTACAGTTTGATGACCAGAGGGCTGGAGCACATCTCCTATGGAGACAGGCTGAGAGCGTTGGAGTTGTTCAGTCTGGAGAAGCGGAGGCTCTGGGGAGACCTTACAGGACCTTCCAGTGCCTAAAAGGGGTTACAAGAGATCTTTTTCAAGGACATGAAGCAAAAGGACAAGGGGGAATGGCTTTGAACTGAAAGAGGACAGGTTTAGATTAGATATCAGGAAGAAATTCTTCATTGTGAGGGTGATGAGACACTGGAACATGTTGCCCAGAGAAGTTGTGGAAACCCCATCCCTGGAAGTGTCCAAGACAGGCTGGATGGGGCTGTGAGCAATCTGGTCTAGTGGAAGGTGTCCCTGGCCACGGCAGAGGGTTGGAACAAGATGATCTCTAAGGTCCCTTCCAGCCCAAACCATTCTATGATTCTGTGAAATTCTACATGACAGCACTTGTGGTGTGTCTGCTCTTGTGAGGAGAAGATGTTTTCTTTTACTGCTAGGCTGACACATCCAGCAGGATTTGGAGGACAGCAGTATTTGATGAGGATAGGTGAAATTAAGAGCAGATCTTGAAAGAATCACTGTTGACACTTATCCCAACCTCATGCAGTCAAGGTCAGACAGTCCTTTGTGCAGAGGGTGCAAACACACACTCATCTGCACTGGAGAGAACAGTCAAGCAAAACCTTCTCCAATACCCTTTGGACTTGGCCTGCTGCTGTTCTTCAGGTAGTGAGGAGCATTTTCTGACATGTTAGAACACCTCAGGATGATAAGCACAAATTTACTAGCAAAGAAATTTGTGGCAATGTTTTCCTGAGTAGCTTTTGCACTTCTGATGGTCCCATGACCTCTGAAACTCAGCAGGAACAAAGCTGTGGGGTCACAAGTACACTTTCTCTTGACTCCTTTAGCTACTGTTCATGCTTTTGGCTGAGATAAAAACTCTTTTGGAAATTACTCAGTGCTTTGGCAATCTGAGGAGCCTCCATTACTATGCTTCAAGCTAGCAATGGTAGGGCCCAGATACCCTTGGATTTGACAACCAACAAACATCTTCATCAGTGAAGTCATACAAGGCGATGTTGTTTTGATGTGCAATTAAGGTACTAGAGATCTAGTCACAGAGCAGAGCTTTGAACTAAGTAGCTCTCCCTGTTTGAAGCAAATGGGGAGAAAAAACACAAATATGTGTGCGTCTGAGGCTCAGTTTGCCAGCGGGCAAGCTGACAAGTGGGGCAATGTTCCTCAGCAAAGCTGTCTCAAGTGGAGAAAGTGGAAGCTTCTGTGCAGGGGAAGCACAGACAGGGGTGTGGAGGTGAGGCATTCTGTGCCCTGCCTGCTCGCTCCACGTGACTGGGATGCTCAGTTCTCTGGTTAATCCTGGAGACCCTTGTAGAAAGATGACTTTATCATTTAGAGGGCGAAAAATACTAAGTGTAAGCATCAGAAGCAAACCTGAACTGAAACTTGCAAAGCATTCCAGAAAAAAAATGGGAAAAACTTCTTCAATGTAAGAAAGGAAGAAAAGCAAAGTCAGACTGTTGTGCAGTAAATGAGATTAAAGATAATTTAGGCATGGCCTGCAATCAAAGGAGTATTTTACCTCTGCTCTTGTTTAAGGAAGACAAATCCTAGGGGTAAAAGAAGGCTAATGCTAATGGGAACAGGGATATGGAAATAGAATTGTTACCGTGCTTAAAGAGCAGGCGGTGTTCCTCCCGGTAAGGCAGGTCATGCCTGTCCAGGAGTTCTGGAAAGACCAGCATGAGAGGTAGCACGTCTACCAGCAACTGTTTTTATAGATCTGCCAATTCAGAGAGGGACCCTGTGACTGCAGGATATCCATTACAACGTGTTCAGTTGAGCAGGGTTAAAAAATAATCCAGCCAACCATCGGCGCCCTTGTAACTCTGACCTCACTGGTATGCAGGGCCTCGGAACGTGCCTTGAAGGTTAATTAAAAATGCAAAGGCACATCAAAAATGGGATGAAATGCAACTAAAGGCACATCCTGCCAGACTAACCCGATGGTTCTCTTTGATAAAACAATTATTTTTCCAGACAGGTGATATCTGCCAGATTTCCTTTATCTAGACTACTTTAATGTATTTGCTATGATGTCAAGTGAGAAACCACTGATGTTGCTGGAGACAAAATAGATTATTAGAGAAATTGTGTTGTTGGTAAGAGGAGGAGACAATGCGTGCTGAGGCTGGAGATCTCAGGTTAGGAGAAGTTGTCTGTGAGAGTTCTTCAAACAGGAGTTTTGGGACCAATTTTGTTTCACTGTTTGCATTAATGGCATGCTCCTGGCCCATGTGAGCACTGCGCTGATGAAATGTGCTGCACAAGGCCATGAGGCACTGCTGGCATGGAGGTGGTTTCCAAGCCAGGCAGGATGAGCAGGGCACCTGGAGAATGGCTGTAATAAAAGGAGGGTGACATTCAAGTAAAAGACAAAGAGTCATGCAGGTGAAAACTGATGTCAGAGGTGGCTTTTGCTATTAACAGAGAATGAATCAGTTGGGAAAAGAACCGAGGAAAAAGAAAAATCAGCATTAGATACTCACAGGGGAGTTGTGTGCTGCCACCTTATTCTGATGTTGCACCTATTTCCAGCTAAGAAGAGAAAATATTAGTGCCCAGATCAACTCTCCTTCCTTCCTACCCTTCTTTTTCAGAAAAATGTATTAACAGCAGAGCAGCAGAGAAGATCAGCAAGGGAGACCAGAGACCCTCTTTCCCAGGACACCATTCTCCTGGGGAGTTACTGGAGCACATGCATGTGGTGATGGGGATGGAGTTTGATGGAACAGGCACCCTTCTGCTGTCACAAGTATTCAAGTGCTCCCCGCTCCAGCCTAAGGCCAGCCCCCAATTGTTGCCAGCCACTAGCATATCCACGTCTATTTTCTTTGGATTAGAGCCAAAAGCAGCCCCTGGAACAAGAAACATAAGTGGGGGTAGGGTGGGGGATAGAGAAAAGCTCAGTGGTGCCTCCCAGTGTTTTGGTACCAAATGAACCTGGGAGCCACATTCCACTCTCTGTCCTGGGAGCTGCCAGCTCTTCCACTGCCAGTCCCTGGCAGCTGAGCAGTAGCATCAGGGGTCTGACTCCAACAGTGGCATTCTGTGAGGAGCAGTTGCAGTGGCATGCAATTGCATTTGTTTTAATGTTTTTCCTTAAAGCTTGGAAAAGCAATGAAAAAATTAATGAAAACAACTGCCTTTCTGCATGGTTCATAGCCAAAGCAACCAACTATATCTTGCTCTGCCTAGCAATTACTAGAGTTTTCATAGATGTGCTGTGGAGAAGGGAGTTTGCAGGAGGGCCCCAGGTGAAGCCTAACCAAACAGGTACGAGCAGAACCTGACCCTCTGGCTGTGCCTCAGGCCAGTCAGACATGGAACAACCCAGGTGTGGAAGCTCTATTGCTGCCTTTGCTGGAGATGCACTGGGAGAGGGGCTGTTGTAGTGAGCTGTCAGACACGGCCCAGCAAGTGGCCAAGAAATGGTTTCCAGGCCAGGTTTGTTGCCCCAATACTCAGGTCAAGGGGAGCAGAAGTGCTCGGGGCTGCAGGGTCTTTCACAGAGCGACTGCAAGATTACATTCCAGAATTCTTTCAGCTCCTCTAGGAGCTAATATTGTCTCCATCACCACTGCATTTCTAAAGAGAGGGGTAAGAGAGAAAGGCAAGAATCTGAGAGGAGAGTAAGTGAGACAGAGAAAAGCTGGGTGCTCAGTACATGCAAAACTGCAAGAATTAAAAGTGGTGGCTCTCAATGCTTGTGTAAGACCCACACTGCATTTGCAGCCTTGGCAAAGCAGTCAGGCAAGCTCCGGCTCCTCTCGTGAGAACAGTCGGGAGCAGAGTGGGACTCTCCCACCAGGGAGCCCTGGCAGGCTCTTGATTAACACGTTGGTGTTGAGAAGCTAAGTCAAATACAATTATTAAACTGATTATTCATATTCCATTCTGTTCACTGTGGGAAGATAACCCCTTTTGGGGTTGTGTTTATGGGCCATACAGATTGTCAGAGTGAATCTAATTAGCAAGAGAAATCCAAATGGAACAATGACTAGTAATTGTTAATGATGCAAGTGTATATTATACCAGTTCAAATGAAATCTTGGGTTGCAAGCAGCACTGAAAGGCAAAAGAACATTTACAGCTGTGCATAAAACACTACAAGTCCTTACCTTGCTGCTCTCAGGTGTGGTTGAGCTGAGCTTCCACCTGAACAACAGCAGTGACTTGTGAAATGATTCCCGGTCACCACCAAAATAAAATGCTGTGAGAAATGAATGACCTGCAGAGCTTTGGTAGGAGAGGTGGTCTGTATCTGGGCTGAAAGCAACCTCTTGCTTTGCTTTCATCGCCGCAAACCTCATCTGACTACAGAGCTGATTTAAAAAAACAGGACAAAAAAAACCTTTTTGCTTGCACGGTTTTTGGATTGTGTCTCCAGCCTGGGGGTCGAAGCATCCTGGGCCACCAGCTGTTGGTGCTGCTCTTGGCATGCCTCTCCAGCTCCACCAAGCAAATGTGGGGCAGGCCATCATCCAAATATTCTGGATTCAGTTTGGATGGTGAATCATGCAATACACACAGGCACACACACTAAACCTATTTTGTTGTTTCTGCCAAAACAGGTGGCAGAAACAATAGGAGGTGGACATGTAGACCATTCCAGCTGTACAGTGAGCTGTACATCTGAGTTTGTTGAAATTATCCGGTCCCAGGCCTACATTTTGGTTAGCAGACTCCAAATCAGAGTTCTGGTGACTGGCACTCTCACTGTGTGGAAACTGCTGTGCTTGAACAGCCAGTAGAGCCAGGGTAACTCGTAGCAGTCATGGATTTGGTCCATCACTGAGCCTCAGCTCTCATGAGATGGCCCTGATTCCATGCCCCACTTCTCACTTTCTAGCCTTGAAAACGTTTCAGATGGGTCTTCAGTTCAAGACCTACTTATTCCTCTGTGTTTTCTGGGTAGGATGTGTTTGTAAGAAGTGAACTGTATAGAAATGTTGTGAAAGATGGCTAAAGCTGCAACATTTTGGTTTTCAGAGGTTAAACACAGATGTCTTTTTGGCAATGCTATAAATCTATATGTGATGGGAAGCCTGGACAGTTGAAACATTTTTTTACTCATTCATCCTTCCAAATGTGTGTGATTAAGACAACATGGTACAGAAAAAAATGCAGAATCTCCCTTGCAGTATTTACTTTACATTTTATGTGTCATGAAAGATGGGAGAAATAACTGATAATGGTAGGAAGGAAAGTATAAGGAATAACATGAGTGATAGTTGTAAGACCAGAGCATTGGATAAGGCTTCTGTGTCCTTGACCAGAATGTGCAAGCTGGATAGGATAAATATCCTTTCATTCATATGGTGTTGGAGTGTTGGAGATGACAGTGGGCATTCTGCTAAAATGAAAATATTTTAGTTAAAAGAGGAAAGATGCTTATATTAACAGTTGCAGAACTTGAATAAAAACAAATAAAAGGGCTGGAAAATCTAATTCAGATACTTTTGTTTAAATAGCATTGAAGAAAGGTCTGACACAGTTGGTGTCTTATAAAAACCCTCAAAATTTCAACAACCTGTGAAAGTACACAGTACATTTAATATATTTTAAGGATTTTTGCTTGAGGTTTATTTCCTAATGACTTTGCATAGAAGTTTTTCCATGTAACTAAAGACATGTATTTTTCACAGCTAAGAATGTCATCATCACTTCAATTTTGCCTTAAAAATAATGATGAGATTTGACTTTTTCTACTTGTATTTCCTTAGTATTATAAACAGCAATTTTTAAAATTTCTCTTTGCTACTGAGATGTGTCAAGAAATTTCAAAGGCAAACAAAATTTTGCCATTGAAAGCAAAATTCCTACACTATCAGGCAACCCTTGTTTTAGACATTAAGACTGAATTTTTATTTTGCAAATTATTCGAGTAAGAGAAAGCATAAAAAACCCCAACTCAGTTATATTCAGACTCAGTTTAACAAGGCACCACGGAGCCTGAACTAGGGTAAAAGCTGGTCCAGTTATGGGCAGGGGGTTGTACCACAGGCAGGCTCCAGAGGTCCCTTCCAACCCAAATTATTCTTTGTTGCTAAAATAAAATATTTTAACTTCACAATTTCTATTTTTTTTAGACTTATGTGAATTTAGACTTCTTCCAGATTTTAACAGTTTTTTTTTTAAAAAAATCAAAACTACGCTCAGAGTTCATTTATCTTTTCATTATTATCAGTTACAATATCTGTTACCTTCAACTGGAGGGCTAGAAAATAATTAAAAATTACAACAAGAACTCTTGGTACCCCTTTAAGAAGAGTGAACAAATGCTCAAGAGGAATCTTCACAAGCCATTTTGCTAATTCACTTACCGTGTAAGAAGGCATAACAGAACCAGCAAGACGTCTTGGATCATATTGTAACCAAGCTTTATTCTGTAACAGCTTCAATATACTAACAAAAACCTTACATCTTTATTGCCCAAAACCATCACGCTGTAGCAAACTGAAATTGCCTGGTGTTTTAAACGTACTTACATGGAGAAATTTCCATAATATGAGTTTCTCACTTGATATTATCAATCAATGGAACATTTAAGATTACAAAAAGAGGAGAAGCATGGCAGAGCAGGTTGAGGTGGGGTCCCCAGTACAGAGCTGTGATCTCCCTTTTGCCCACACTTAGGGAATGCACCATTGCATGTATACAGTCCCCAGAGGAGTCAAGCAGGAGGCAAGTCTTATTTATTCCATGAATAAGTGGAAATTGTTTGCTTTGTTAAGCCATAGATCAATATTCCAAGCCTGTTTCTTTTAGCATGGCTCCTGTGAGTTTTCAGGAGCTAGAACTATCCCACCTGTGACTGAGAGTGACCTAGAGTGACTGTTTCTGTGTCTCAGCCACAAAGAGTTGTTATCAGAAGATGAAAGGACAAAAATTGCAATGACATTTATTGATTAAATGGCCTCATCACTTTTCTTTTGAATGTACATTCAACGCTATCCCAGATGTCATCCAGTGTCAGTACCTACTATTCCTTTTGGTCCACATGTCTTCTCCATTAATTTACTCTTCTATGGGTTAAGGTTCTGTCTTGTCTACAAATACAGAACCAGAGGAGGAAGCAGCAGGAGAAGTTGTCCAGACAGGATAGGAGAAGCTGCGTTCCCAGCCTGTAAACATGGAAACCTGAGAGAAATTTGTACCAGACCAGGATGAGGTTTACAGCATCAAAATTCCACACAAGCCCTAACACCTAATGTTTACTGTTGGACATTTGTTCATCTCCTGAAAAACATTGGTTAAAAAACCCAACACCAATACTTTTTAACTTCATCTCCCTAATCCCTAATTATAAAATGTGATTATCAAAGAACAAAGAATTTGCCCTACTGTCTTTATAATATACAATTTACATACTACCCCATCCTCCCAGTACACTAATTTTTAAAGGGCACTAGAATATGATAATAACAAGTATTATGCTTGCTGATGTATTATGAAATGTATCCCATTAGTCACTTTATATCTGAAAGGCAGAAAAAATTTCAACCTAGCAACAGAAAGGCTTTTAGGATTAAAAAAATATTTGGCAGGCAGTAGGCGTGTTAAACTATGCCAGGAGGAACCCAATTGGAGGTTTCTAGAGACAACAGGAGCATAAATAAGATGCCATCCATATCGCCCACCACAGAGCTGGAAGAAAATTCAAAGCTTTGTAACCTGAAGGAGCAGAAGAAAAGCAGAAGACAGCCTGGTGGCATTTGTGGCCTGGCTCTGGGATCCTTGGGAGGAACTGCTGCACTCCAAAACCACAGAGAGAAACAGGGCAGCAGATATTCCAGCTCACCTGAGCCCCACTGTGCCATGCTCCTGCTCGTCATGTGGGCCACAATAAAGATGCCTCACTTCCTTAGCTTAGATGAACTGACCCACTACCAAAAATGCTCAATTAATGATGGTGCTGATGAGACAGATTGAGAGATTTTTGCTAAGGCTTCTTTTTTCCCTCCTACATAGGAAAATAGCTAGTGCTAGAGATTTTACTGGAAAGCAGAGCAAGCAGAACACTTCAGTTTTGGACACAAAGCAAGCCAGGCAAAGGGCAAGAATTCTTCCTGCTCTTTATTTATATCAGTAACTACCTAGAAAAGTTTGGGGTTTTTTGCTGTGATCTCTAACTTATTCTGGAGCAGGAATGTCCTTGATTGGCCAGGAAAAGGCTTTTCCCATGAGAAATGTGTTTTAATCACACTAAAAGTTTCATTCAATCCTTTTTTTGTTTGGACAAGGAGCTCTTTCAGCAGAAGAGGAGCATGCAGCCAGTGAGACTCCATGTATAGCTCAAGACTGACCTGCTAAAGAGAAATAGGCAGCAAAATTTCATTTCCTAGGTGTGTCCAAGCTCAGGACCAAGCAGTTCAGAAGGAAGGCAGGGAACTTCTACAGGCCTTATTGAAGATGAGAAATATCCCCCTGCCTCAGCAGGACACATACCTCAGCCACACAGTGCTATATTCCCTAAGGTCATCGTAAAAAGGTGATAGAAAAATTGCTGTCTCCACTTTTGAAGGGACACTGCTTTCATGTCTGAACACAGCAGTAAAATGAGCAAAATGAGTATCAACTGGAAGGATATAAACCTCTTGGAGAGCATCCAGAGGAGGACCACCAAGACTATTAGAGGGATGGGGCACCTCTCCTATGAGGAAAGGCTAGAAGAATTGGGATTTTTCAGCCTGGAAAAGAGAAGGCTTTGGGATGACCCAGTTGTGACCTTCCATCACCTAAAAGGAGCCTACAGGAAAGATGGAGAGAGACTCTTTACTAGAGAATGTAGTGATAGGATAAGGGAGACTGGCTTTTAACTGAAGAGAATAAATTTAGGTTAGGTATTAGGAAGAAATTCTTTATTGTGAGGGTGGTGAGACACTGGAACAGGTTGCCCAGAGAAGCTGTGGAACACTTCCTCAAAGTGTTCAAGGACAGGCTGGAGGGAACTGGAAGCAATTTGGTCTAGTGGAAGGTGCCCCTGCTCACAGCAGGGGGGTAGGAGCTAAATGATCTTTAAGGTCCCTTCCAACCCAAACCATTCTGTGAACCTGTGATTCCACCGAATGAACACAACGAATGCATGTCACCCTCAGTCCTGGGGAGAGCTGGCCTATTCAAGGACACTCTTTCTGCTTCACACTGCAGGCCAGCAGAAAGAGGAAGAAGGCCTGAGAAAGGACAAACTACACCTGCAGGAGTCAATGTTCCTGCTCTCAATGGGAGAGGAAGGTGTTTACCTTATTTCACTGGCAGTGAGTGACAGTATTTCTGCCAAATCTTTGGGAAAGGCTCTATGCTGCACAAGAGGGCAGCAGGGCCACTGAACTGAGTGTTTCACAACTCTGGCAAACAAAGAAACGCTGTCTGTGCCCCTTGCAACCTGGGTCCGAAATGCCAAGCAAAAGTGGCCTGGTGGCAACCCCATGGAGGATGCCAGTGAACAAAACAGTGCTGGGCAGGGGAAAGTGATCTGCTATTGGTTATCTGAGAAGCCTTCAGGTGCTTCCTTTCTTATTCCCACTTACCAGAGAGGGTGCTGGGACTGATAAACCTCAGCCTGGAGTGAAACCCTTCCCACCTTCTATGTCAAACAGAACCCACTTTACTCTAGTTTGGAGACAAGTCGTAAGCAGTAATTTGAGGACACCTAAAATGGCTGTGCACTTCCCTTCTGTTCAGCCCAGTCTTTGTGTTCCCTATCATGAATTAGGTAGGGCAAACACAGGCAGACAAAACACGGGCTGAAACCTGCCATCAGAGCTCGGCCCCATCACACAACCAGTGCCCGAGGCTGGAATTCGATCATGAGAGAGCTAATAATAACAACATACAGCAAAGAGCAGAGTACCTTGCTGCTGTTGCTGAAAGCATGAAAAATACCATCTTAATTTAGAGACTTATTATGGCATATTATGGCAGGGCATGCCGACAAACGTGGAGCAAGCTAGAAGTGCTACGCTATGGTATGTACTCTTATTGCAATAATAATGATAATAATGATAATAACAGTAATAAAATTACCTGCTGAAAATACAGTTTAAAAAAAAAAGAAAGGACATTCTGCTGTTTCGTCAACAATAAAGAGAACTATGACATCCACAAAATACTCTCTCTTTAAAGTGGGCAAAAATAAACTAAAATGAGCCAAGTAACTTTTCTGCTTCTGAAAGCCTGTTAAATGCCCCCTTGGCCTGAAGAATATTTCACACAAATTATTCTGATCTTTTTCAGATTTGTTTTTCATCATTGTTAATATATCCATTTTGTAAGATTTTATTTTTAAAACCAGTAAAGCTCACACTCAAAGAAACCCAGGAACTTCAAAGCCTGGTGGCATTTCATGGCTTTCATTTTACCTGGATTTGAGAAAAAAAAACTTAAAAACTCTTAAGACATTGCTGTGAGCTCAGTTAGGATGCAGTGCTTGCATACATGTCAGAGGCAGCAGCACATGTGCAGGACCCCTCAGTTTGCTAGGCTGCCTTCTTGTGCTGCTCCAGCTGGGGAAGCAGAGAGGGGCTGAAGATCTGCTGTTGGGTTGAAGTAGGATCTCAGCTTCAGCCGGCCTGAAATTCCTTGCTTCTCCCTGCCCTCGGCTCTCAGCAAACCAGGAACAGGACAGGTGGAGAAACTTAGGCATACCATGGGGTTCCTGTCCTTGGACATCCCTCAGGGCCATCACTGGTACTCTGCACCAGGGCTCTCCAGTGCCATGCTGGATTCAGGCTGTTCTTTGCTTTTTCATAGCGTCTCCTATAAAGCCACTGTAGTACAGGAGCAGGCTGCACCACCACCAGCACTGTCACAGCTTTCCACATGCACCCTGGGAGGTGACCTGCATTTCATTTAACAGCAGCTTATAATTATTATCTGGGGTTTCTTAGTGAAATAGTAGAGAAATCCTAAATTTGGTTGGAAAAAGATCAGCTTTTTCTGTTTGCAGTTACTTGCTGAAGAGATTATTCTCAGGAGTTATAAACCATTCTCCAGCAAGGAAGGAGTGTTTGGGATTTCCAGCCTTAATGCTCCTAAGAAATCATTTGGCTGTCACTACCGTTATGTAAATAGATGGTTCATGTTTATATTCTGCAAAATGCATTTACAAGAAAAAGGCTGACTAATTCAGAGGTCAGCTTCTAATTCAAGGTTAGTGCTCAACAGTTTTTCCCCCCTGCCAAATAAAATCACTAAAGGCTAAATTAAAACCATGTGCTCTAACTTACCTTTATGTAGTTACTGATATAAAGAGGGTGGAAGCAATTTTGCTGTCAAGTTTAATGCCTCTGTCTAAGGAATGAAGTAAAACATGCTACAGGAGCTTTTGCACAAAGACACACATCAAAGGTGCCTGACCTAGAACGTGTGAAGTGCTTGAGTACATGAAAGCCACCTTTCAGTGACCTGTCACTGTTATAGACTAGAGGCTTTATTTCCCAGGAATACATTGAAATAAATAGCAATTTAATGAACAAATCATCCTGCTACAGGAAAAAAAAAATCAGCATGAAGACATTTGACCCATACTATATGGTAATATTAGAGATGGTTGCCAAATTTCTGAAAACTACCAACTTCCAAAGTTTGTACCAGCATTTTATTCTTCCTTCTAGCCATTTGTTTATTACTGCTTAAATGTTATACAGTCTTTGAAATTTCACTTAAAACTGAAATGAAAACTAAACTCCACTCCTTTTTATTAGATTCTCTGGTGTAAATAAAATTTTAAATTCATCCATCACTTAAAAACGTTTTGTCTGGAGAGAGTGGGAGTGCTTACCTGAGGACTTGAGCAGAAAGTCAGTGATGCTGTTCAACTCCTGGCAGACTAGAAGTAGGGTGCGATGTTTCCGTTCAGCCCCATGAACATGCTCCCAAATGGTTGAAGGACTGAGGTCTGTCTGGCCCCATCTCTCAATCCCTCTGTGTCTAAGAAACATTTGGCCCAGGACTGTGAATGTGTGTCAGGGTGACAAAAACCCAAGCAGATGTAGCGCGTGTTGAGTGGTGGAACTGAGGTATGCAGGCAACTCCCATGCAGAGCCAGCCTGGTCAGGAGCTTCCCAGCTCCTTGCCTTCTGAGCTATAGACTCTGCTTGGGGTCATGTAACCTTTCTCACAGGTCCCAAACAACACTTCTGGTGCTTACAGTTGCAGAAGAAAACCTTTGGTTTATGAATGGAGAATTCAGCTGTGTGGCATTCATCTGTAGAGCCAGCCAGCTCAGAAAGGTTTCTTTCTGGCAAAAAATATTGTGGTTATCTGACTTTGAAGTATAAAATACAAGTTGGATTATGAAATAAATAAAAAAATGTTTGCACTTCATGGCCTCAGTAAAAACAACCACTTAGATTGTATTACTTAAGTTTGCATCTGTTCCACAGCATCAAAAATGTCACCTGTCCAAGAGCTCAAGTTTCCCACAAAGTCCAGTTGTTATTAAACACTTACACATCTCAGTGGCCAAATGCATACCACAGACTACAGGTGCTGAAGGAAATACAAATCACAGCAAACTGTAGGCTGTGTCTCCAATTCAGTGAAGGCCAGGAAACAAAGAACATGCATTTATTTAACTGCACTGGGCAGGGACAGCATGGGCATACGGTGGCTGAATGCAGGGCTGGGTTTGCAGTGCTGGCTGCCTGCTTCCACCTGGGCCAGGAGGGCTCCTCTGCCCTCAGGAAGGATCCCTGCAGCCCACAGGCAGTGCAAGGGTGGATGTGTCAAATGAGTCTCCCAGGTGCTGGATATTTGTGTTACCTGGAGATGCACCCTGCTCCAAATAGAAATAACAGGGATGGCTCCAGGTTCAAGGCACTGGCTCAGACACTGAAGTGACACCACAGCCTGAAAATTACTGAATCTGTTCAGAGCAAAACAAAGATCTCACAACTATTGTGAGAAGTGCTAAGTATTCACCCTCTCAAAACGATTTCTCAGATGGTGAACCTCACGTTTCTGCTGAAGCCTCTCTTTTTTCCCAAACCTTCATCTCATTCAGGCTTTATGTTCACATTGTACCTTTAAACCAAATGAATCCTAAATTTCTTTGCTAAACTGAACTATCACTGAATGTAAAAAGATCCATTTTCAGTATGTGCCCAGACTAGATGTGGTGACACCACAAGAACTGCTGCTACAGTCATCTCATATGCAAATTTTTTTGTCTCTAAAAATGGTGACCAAATGCTTTTATTGTAGGCTCAGTACTGTCTGTAGGTCAAGCACAGTGTCCAGGGGTGGGACCCAGCACTCAAAGGGAATAATCAGAGGATTTATTATCTAACATTGAGCCTATATAATAACTCCCATTGCATCTGTACCCAGATACTGACCATGACTATAGTGGTTACATGCCTTCCACGAGGCAGGATATGCTGCCTGAAAAGAAAGAGCTTTAGGTTTTTGGATTAAGTGGAGAAACGGTTTTGAGTGGATCAGCCAAGATAGCAATAATTGTTATGAGGCTTAACATAGCTTGTGCAGAAAATATTTCTCAATTGCTTATGGTGGATTGTCAGATGTAAGAGCAGGCAAATTGAGCAGACTGTGAAAATAATCCTAGCATAGCTTCCAACAACAGAAGTTAAACTTTTTGTTGCTAAGAAATGTGAAATTACAAAAAGCAGTAATACCAGTTGCTTCAGTACCAACAAAAGCATAAAATATTGTTAGCTGCAGTTATTCATTATACATTATACATTATCTGATTAAAAAAACTTGATAAGTAGCATTTTCCAAGGCTCGCCCTTAGATAAAGTTATGTTTTGGCAGAAAAGGTCTTCTGTATTGACATATATTGCATACTGAGAAAACAGTTCTAAAAACTTTACTGAAGAGAGCATTTTTTCCCTGCTGCTCAACTAAAGACTCACATCATATTAAAACACTTCCAAAGGTTTTTCATTATTTGAACAGGGACTGATCAGTTATTTGTCTGAGCAATTTCAATATGGTAATGCAGCAGTGATAGATTTTTTTTTGAAAAAAATAAAACAATAAACTAGATTACAACCACATTATTTGTATTTCAATACTATCCTTAGCTGCACATACCAGTATTAACTCTGGGGGATGCTACTTTCTAAAAATTTAATGAAAAATGAGAATGAATGATTGCTGCCAGCTAACTGTTGAAATCATATATATTGCATACATCCATAATAGATGATCATTTAATCTTCATTTAATCTTGAAGGTTATGCTTAGCTTTCAATCATTTAGGGGGTTTAATCATCTCTCCAAATGTCAGAATTACCAACCTTTGTCAAACTTCAATTTATGGGAGTGATAAGGCAAGCCTTCACATGGCAGTTTATCTCTATACCCTAAAGTTGAAAGATCTTAAAATGTTTCCCAGCTAATAGAAGTTATTTTTGTACAGTAGTTAATAATTGCTCAATTGTAATTTTAAAAATTCCTTAAGGATGAGTTAGACGGTGATGAAGGAAAGATGTTTTCGATGACTGAATACTCCTTATCTTCATCTCACACTGTGCTAAAAGTTTGACTGCTCTAATTTTCAAGCTATCTAATCTTTTATGTGCTAAAGCATATGAAATCATGCATTATTAGAAGTATGAATTACAAGAAGAGTTCATTTATTTGGTGTTCTATATACCCTTTATCTAAAATACATTATATGGTTAAAATTTTTTCATTTGGTAATATTCATTAAGTCTCAAACTCTTCTTTCAGAGAACAAAATTGTTTCAACCTGATTGAGACATTTTATCTGGGGAAAGAAAAGAGTTACTTTCTTTAAAAATCCATAATAATCAGTAAATGTTTTGATGCTTGAATTAGATGCTGGATGCTTGAATCCCATGTATAAGGGATGTTCTTTACTGGGAGATCCATTCAAGTGAGTGTGCAGGCCTCAGGAGTCTCCCAGTGGAAAACAGCCACATATTCTTCCTTCAGAAATGTGAGTTTTTCAATTTCTTAGAACATGTGAAATGTGTCATATTCCTTTCACTGTTGCATCTGAGGCATGTAACTATTTTCTTTGTATACACATAGCTGGAAAGAGTGCAGAAATCTATTAAAGGCAAATTCTATTTAATGTTGAGCTTTCAATTTAAATTATTTTCATTGTAGAAGTAAAGAGTTTTATCACTTGATTTTTTTTTTTTTTAAAGATATGATTATAGCACTAAGACAATGCATATAATTTTACCAATAAAGTGAACCTTATCAGAGTGGAATGCCACAGTTTAGAGAAGGGGATATTTCCACCTTGAAGAGAATCAGACAATGCTTGAAAGGCAAAATAGAATTTCCCTGAAATGTCCTTTAAAATAATGTTCCTAATTCCTATCTGAAATGGTGGCCTACCTGCCCAAGAATGCTACTTTCAGGACAGATGATTTGTTCTGCAATGAAAACACAGTGTGAGCCTGCACTTGTGCTTTTTAGTTTAGTCCTAGGACTTGGGGGTTTGTTTTTTGTTTTCAAGTGTCACTAAATCTTTCTCCCTGCCCCTCTGCTGCAAGATTAATTATTTTCTGTACAAGGGCCCTTCTTTCAAAGTCCTCCATTATTCTGTTTTGACCATACTGGGGAACTTATCCAAGTCAACAGAAAGGCAGCCTTTATCCCAGAGAGGCTGTTCATGAAGTGGATGGTTTCATATATTGCTGGGAGAGAATTGCCTTAACATCTCTTATTCACACTGCTGTGCCAGGTGCATCCACTTACATGGCTCAAAATGCTGCTACCACCACATCCTCTGCTGCCAACACCATTATGTGCTCCGAGTGATGGAGCAAGAGGTAGGACTTAGATCTTCTCTGCTGGGAAGCGGAGGGAGAGAGACCGATCTTTGTGTCTCAAAAGGAAAAAAAAATCTGCTGTAGGAAGCCTTTTAACTCGCTGCAGCTCTGCTACTGTGAGCGCTTCGGAAGAAGATGGGGAGGAAAATAGCAGGAGTTTAGAACAAGATTCTGCTCTGCATCACTGCCCCAAGATACTGTAAAGAGGACAAAAGGAAACTGGGATATAAATAGAGAATGACATTTTCCTTGCATTGTCCACAATGAATACATTTGTACATGAACAAAATCGTTGGAACGAGTCAACATGCATGCCTGATGCTGAAGAAAAGCTTGTTTGTGCTTAGTACATTGAAGACATTGTTCGAAAATAGTTCATCCTTTTGTAAATATTGCCTCGGCATTGGTGCCAGGGTCACTGTTGCTTTGCGCTATCAGCTGAATAAGTATCAGTCATGCACATGCTGCTGGGAGAAATTTTAATACGGGCACCAGATTTAAAAGCAGAAAATTATCCTCTTAAGGACTGTCCCCTTCATTTGTAGTTAATAGTCTCTGCTTTACTCTTAGGCTTCTTTCTTCAAAACTTACACTATTTTCTCACAACTAAAGGGTGTTTCATACATGTCACCAGGAAGTAAAACTTGCCCCATCCCTCAGGCACTGCTAATGTGTGTACAGAAAGCAGATTTCCCTTTCTGACAAAACCCTGGTAGGAGGAAACCTTGCCTTTGCTTTTCATCTGCAGTGAAACAACTACAGCAGACACAGGCAATGCTCCCTCCTTGTGCAAAGTGGCTGAGGTCAGCTGAGTGGCGCCACAATGGAGATCTTGGCTCTTCGGTTTGTTTGCTGTTTTCTGGAAAGATATTTACATGGCAACAATCCTTTGCTTTTCTCCAGAAGTTTTGAGAATCCAGCAAAACAAATACTTGTACCACATGCAAAACCAAATCTATGAAATTAATACAAGTATGTTCTGCTTCCAATGAAAGCTTGTATCCCTAAGCAGAAGGCAAATATGATGAACAAGATACATCCGTATTCATCCCCATACCCAGATTTTTCGGCAAGATAAACCAAAATCCAAAACTACAAATATGGAGGACCCTCCAGCATCTCATGCTAGCAGGCAAATACAGCTATCCCTATGATAAAGTCAAATAGATGAGGGGAAAGTGAACTAGTGACTTGGAAAAAAAAAAAAAAAAAAAAAGATCAATGGAAAAGCTGAAAATTATACCTCTAAAAAATTCTATGATGTCCAGGCAATTTTGAAAATGTTTCTCTGCCCTAAATAAGGTATAGTTCAATTTCAAATACGATGTGGTAGGAGCTATTGTATCAGGCTTACACAGCGTCTGAATATAATGATGCCACACATCCTGAAGATTACTATACTCTGCCACTCTGTGCTTTTATCTCTATGGCCGTGCCCCAAGGTTAAAAAGGTTCAAATCCTCCAGGCCTCCAGATTTTGCAGGTGGCAGTGGGAGTTTCGTTAGGCTGACTGAACAGGGACATCCCATGTGTTTTTCTTGCAGCCTAGTTAAGCTGTACTGTGCTCACCCACCTTCACCTGGGCAAAAGAGCCAGACAGCCAATCTGCTCCCAGCTGGTAGGACAGGGCTGAGGGGACCCGAGTCCTGCTCTCCTGCTGGCTGGCTTGGAGACAGTGGGCAACTTCTGAGAGAGCCCTCTGGGAATGACGGTGGAGTAGCTCGGGAGCTAGGGAGGCTGGAACTAAGTACTCTTTAAGGTCCTCTTCAACCTGGATTCTATGAATCCCATTTTTTTAGGAGGTCTGGGTGCTTTAGTTCAACAACTGCTTTTATGCATTTGAACCCTGCCTGCAATTATGGTACAGAAAATGTACTGTTCTGGCTGTTCCCAGCTCAGATAGGCTTGTCCTGTTACCTTGATTACAGCTCTGGCGGGTTTTTGCCATGTTATTGCCTTTTGTTTTTTGATATGTTATTACAATAATAAAGTTTTCACATTGTGCTGTCTCCTAAAAAAGGATAAAATAATCTATAGATCCAAGAATGAATGTCCAGAGACTGTACTAATTAATTAATTATTGGAAAATTTACTTCATATCTTGTAATAATGATTTGCTACAAATTACTCCAACATATGTCACTTAAGGCTTTCTGATAAATACCTTAATGAAGTAAATTCTTATGTTTTCTAATTCAGGTCTGCCATCCAGGAGCTGTTTGGAGATTATGAAATACTAGATAATTGCTTGCAAAACTGTTGCACCTATTTGTTAGTCCAGAAGTAGTATCACAGTGCATCCCAAACTAAAACATGCATATGCTTTCACACATGTAGGAGTCAAGTAACAATGGTAAAAAAGTATATAACTGAAAAAAATAAAGGCAGGCCACTAAAATTCATGGTTCAGTCTTTATTTTTACTATTACTTTGTGGTAAGCACATTTCTCTCTCTCTCAGGATTTTTTATTGAGGTGCACAGAGAGAAATGAAAGAGAAAACAATTTCTATTTCTGCTCTATGTTTTTCTCTTGTAGAATGTGTTTAGAGAATTGTTTACCTAGAGTGAGCTCTTGGTTGGATCATGGTGGATTGTTTGGGCCTAAGAGCCAATCGGATCCACCTGTGTCTGAACTCTAGCGAACAGGGTCACGAGTTGTGAGTTAGTTAAATATGATAGTTAGAGAAAGTAGCATGTAGTATTTAGTATCCTCTTTTATATAGCGTATTAATGTATTATAACATAATTATAATAAAGCAATCATTTAGCCTTCTGAAATGGAGTTAGACATCATCATTCTTCCCATTAGGTTCACCAACATCTACAACATTACTTAAATAATTTGTGGCTACTACAGCAGGTGATAAATGGATTTTTTTTTTTTTTTCAGATTGGTTCTGTAAGTTTTAGAACTAAAATGTTGAGAAGACTGCTCAAAACCAGCTACACTAGCCAAATTGCTTTTGTTTGAGCTCTGGACACCTTGAGCTCTCATTTCAGTGTAGCCCTCTGCATATTTTCTAGCACTGCAATGGGTCTAGGATTCCATCCTTTTTCTCTCAATGGTTCAAAAATAATAAGAAAACCTAGGGGTGAAAGCAAAATCCTTTTGCAGTTAAATTATGTTGACTAGAAATGTGAATTTAAATCAGAACTAGAATCTATTTCTGTATTGGCTTTTGTATATGGTAGAATTTAGCAGATTTTTTGAGTAAAATTTGTAAATTTTATTCAGAAAAATTTGAGTTAAAAAGTTCCTTCAGTCCAGCAGAAAACAGAAGATCAAGAAGTTGCCATTGTAGAAGTGAGGACTGATTACTCATCGTGGACTGAGTAATCAAGGAGACAGTATATATCTATCTTAAGTAGGTATAGCTTGCCTCCCTAATTGCATTTTGCAGTGGGTATAGAGCCTTAACCTTCTTCCGTATTTCTGATAAGTAGAATGGAATTTTATCCATATCTTCATAGGACAGAACGATAGCAAAAATATTGCAATACAATGAAGTTATTTCAAAATACTTGTTCTCTCAGTACTGGGTGATTCCTTGATAACCATAAATATAAATATTCAGGAGAGAGTAGTGTCAACAAAGGAACATCATATCTTATGCCCTGGGAGTGATTTAAAGTAAGCAATTTTATTAATAGGATTCCAGCAGTAGCCTATACAAGGTTTTACCACTGTCTTTAGATGACACTCTGACATCACAAACACAATATATTATTAATTATAATTGGCTTTTAGCATCCAGGTGTCCCACTTCAGACCAGGGACCTTTCCTCTAGGCACTGTAAAAATTCATTAGAAATGTGTCTTGAAAGATTAAGATGAGTATCTGGCTACATCTTGGCCTTGATTGCAAAAGAGCACTGTCAAGCATCTTAATAATGTATTTACTGATGTTCAATTAGATGCTAGAGAACAAAATTGATCACCACACTTAAAAATATTTGCTGCTGCCTTACAGCAGTGAAAAATGTTACTATTCATCGTGCATATGGCAGAACCCTTGGCTTAACACCAGTTCCTGCAATCATCCTCCACACCTTGTGGAGGAGCTGCCAAGTGCATCCAACCCTGCTTCTCCTCAGCTACAGTTTTCCTTGTATCCCTGAGCAGCTGTGACAGGGAAGGCTGTTGAAGTCTGAGAACAAAAGCCCCCCAAAAAACGATGCCCTTCCTGTCCATCTACAGGTTAACAGATCCAATGGTCTCTGTTGCTTATCAATGATTTTTAGCATGACATTGAACAACTGCTTTACCTTTATTAGTAGATTTGACCAATGAGGATAAAAGAGGGGAAGAGAGGTGCAAGTAAGAGTCAAACTATGATCAGACTATTCTGCATACTCACCTTCATCAACCGGTATCATGTTACCAGTAGTGCCATAGCTATCTCCTCTTATGTTGAATTTTTTCCCTTTTGGCTTTTCTGAAGGTGGGGGAGAAGCCTGTGAAGCAAACTGTTGTTTTCCTTTAGTGCAGTGGGTATTGTTTGTTTGTCTGATATTGGCTTTCTAGCTTTGATTTTGCAATGTTTTTTAAACACACGCGTTGCCATGCCTTTGTGCTGAAGGAAGACAAACCAAAGAAACATGTGCCACACTTAGAAAGTAGTAGTAGAGTTTCACATAGCACCATGAGATTTTTTTTTTTTTTTACATTTTGTTCCCTGTCCCTTTCTTTACAATTCCTAATGTTTTGCATGCTTTTTGAACCAAAGCCAAGCTGTGCATTGATGTTTTTGTGGCAGCATTTATTGGAGCCCCACGAAGCTGTTCTGGAGGGGTAGGAGCCAGGCAAGACCCCTCTGTGTATCACAGGGCATTTATCCACAGCAAGGCTCATCTGCTATTTTCTTGCTCAGTCACTCCGTTTTAAGGCCTCGTCCCTCATCCTCTCCTCATGCTCACAGTAATCTCTGCACTTTTATTCTTGCCCCTTCATGGAACATTTCTGAGCATGCTTGTGGAAGGGCTCTGCTACTGGACTCCTATCACCACAAAAAGTGATCATTTGTTTCTGACCTTTGCTTCTTCTCTTTAGTGTGATGTTTGTCCACGTGAGAAGCTGTCTCTTTGCCCGTGCAGCTTAAGGTTTTTGAGAGCCTCTGGTAAAAGATATCAAACATCTTTTCTTAATTCTTTTTAAGCGTGTCGACCAGATCTCCCCTCCCCATAGAGGGACTTGTGAGGCATTGCCTCCCTTTGCAAAAGCTGCCTGCCTCTTCCCTGTGTCATGCTGGTTTTCTTCAAAATACTTTTTTGATACAGTTAACAGTTTATATACATATATATATATATATATATAACCAGCCAGCTAGATGCCCTTTTCTGATTTCTCTATTTGGGCATAACTTCAGGTTTTTAAAGGATGCTTTTTAACTTGTAGCAACCCGGACCAAGTTGGTTAGCTATGTTCACATTCTTTTTAAGACTTTATAAAACCTCCAAGATATGATTAGCCCTGGGCTGGAATAGAAGTGAAGTGTAAAAGTCTTGGAGAAGTAAATTGCAGGATTTAGAGACTCTTATATCTATGGTCTTCTCAGCTATATGCTGAAGACTCTAAGAAAATCCATGTTTTACTGTCTCTGTGAGTGAGCTTCTCTGTGAATCTTTTAGATGGAGAAAATGGCAAAAAAAATTAAGTTTTGTTCTGGGTTTCTTTATTTCTGGGTGGGCAAACTTGGTCCTACAATCCAAGCGCAAGAGCAGTCACCTCAACTAAGATTTTAGAAGTAATGAGAGTTTAACAGGAGGAAAAATTGGGACTGCCCATCAAAAACTTGGATGCAAGGATGTGTGGGATAAAAGTGGGTAAATAGAAAAAAAGAAAAACACTACAAAGCTTTCCTAATAATAGATTACAGCACACTAGCCAGACATTTACAAAAACACACCAAACCCTACTTTCTACATCAAGGAAGTGAGTTGACCTAATCTGACTGGACTTCAGGAAAACATTTGTTAGTATACTACTTGAAAAAAAAATAAACTGAGGAAAATAGCAGTTGCTAAATTAACTCTTAACATGAATAAAAGCTTGTGAAGTAGTTTGGAAGGGAAAGTCTCAAGCAGCAGAAAGTTTATAGTGAACTTCCTTAAGGAATGATCTCAGACAGATCTTATTAGTTATTTTCACTGACTACTTTAAATTTGGAATGATCAACTGAGGATACAAAGCTGGGGTACTGCCTGCACAAAGTGGGACTGGAATATTGTATAACAACAGGCATGAGAGTCACTTTACATGATACGCTTGACTCAGTACCCTGGAACTCTGCCTATACCAAACTTAGGAAAAGTTCTTCAGTATGGTATTTTCACTATAAAGACCAACCAAGTAGTCAAGTTTCTCAGTTGTTCCACAGGCACAGAAGTAAAATATATCAAATAAAATTGCTATATAAAAATTCTACAATACAAATGCCATGTAGCCAGTTCCAAGGGAAGGCAAAAAAAAAAAAAAAAAAAAAAACCAAAAAAAAAAAAAAACAAAAAACCAAAAAAAAACCAAAAAAAAATTCACCTATTTTTGATTGTTTAATTAGAAACAGTCATAATGGTATCTAACTTCCACAAACATGATGAAAATCCTCCAGATTCTTCTATTTAAAAAAAGCAAAAAAGAAAATTCTTAGTTTTAGATGCTATTCAAGAGTGCCACACAAGTCTTGTACATCTGTTCCTCCTTCAATTTCACAGGCATCACACGTTAACTGGAGATTAACCTACAAGATCAATAGAAACAATATAATGAGACACTAAGTCCATCTCCTCTGTTGTTCCTATAAAAATATTTCAGAATTTGGCCTCTTGCTCCCAGAGCTGTCAAATGAAGCCAGTGTAGGACAGCGAATCAGAAGTGCTGTACAAATTCTGGAAGGCTTACCTGAACTAACACACTGTGATGTGCTGGAGGTAACCTAATCCTAGAGACAGTTCTGTTTCATGAGCCAAGCTAGCTCACCTGCAGTGCCCTGTGCTGTATTGTGTGCGTGTGCCAGCTCACATCCATGGTCGTGCAAAGTGCAGAGATTCCCAAACAAATCTGGACATGCCGGGAAATTCAGGGGAAGCCCGTGGCTTGTATGAAAGTGATGACACCCTTTCATAAAAAAAGCCTTTTGACACCCTTGTCATGCAATACCACTATGATAGTGCAAAGGTCAAGGTCACAAGCTAGGAATGAAGAATGTTTGCTGTCAGTATCCATAAAAAAAGGGTAAGTTGGATGTTTCGGTCAGTCCTTAAGCCTTTTAAGATGTTGAAAGCAGATAGCTTTAATATAAAAATAAATTAATTAAAAATCAAAATATTTGTTGCTTTGTATCTAGGAGGCATAGGAAGGTATTAACAGCACCATAAGAGGCACTAGCAACATCTCATCTGGATCACTGTGCTTACTTCTAACCCTGCAGATTAAAAAAGATTTACTTGAAGTGGAGGTAAAAAGGAGGGTTAGGAGAACGGTCGGTGAAAAGCACTCTTCTCTGTGATAGGTACAGCACAGCTGGTTTGGCTGAACTGAGGCTGAGCAGGTTTTGGCAGTAAACTGAAAAACTCAAGGGAGGACACACGGGAATGGACTTTATACCGGGTGAGAGAAATGCTCTTGAAACTGAAGTCGAAGACCTTGCAGAATGTGAGAGGTTCAGCTGGTCATGATATACATGATCTGAAATCTTTAACCATGAAGAGGAACAGATAAACAGAGGCAAGCTGATGGCAGGGGTAGCTTTAAGATGGAGTCCAGTGTCTCTGCATGTTAAGTTGAAGAGTGCAACACGTCTGCCTGCGATAGAGAGGATCAGGCCCCACAGTAGAGGAGGTCTTCTCCAGTCCTGCCCACTTTGTCAAGGACAAAGCTGGCTATGAAAACTCTGACTTTCAAAATATGTATCAAATTTACCCATTTGTCACCAGCCAGTTTATCACCACCCGCTATCTTATATTCAGTAGTGTTACACAAGAGTGTAAATTAATGTGGAGTGCAATACTCCTAATTATTACAGTTGGGGAGCAAATGGGGCCATGCATATGCAAATATCTAATTAGTCACATTGTGGTTGTCTGTCTGTGGAAATACTCTGTGTGACTATGAAATCATACTCCCTGCTTTGGCTTATACAATGATGTGTGTTGCTGTGAGTCTTGCATAAGGAGAATTAGTCCTTCTGTTTTAATAATACTGCACCATTCTGCTCAATTCTGAGCCCTTAATCTTGCATCACAGTGAAACATTGTAACAGCAACACATAATTGTCTATTTTTACAATTTTCTGTTTTGTAAAATGCTAATTCCTGACCTCTGCTGAATGTGTACAGTGGCCTACCTTGACACAATATTAGATTAATCTTAACTGAAAAGAGTTTCAGTGCAGCTGTAATAGAAAAAAGAGTATGACTTCACCTACCCAGGAATTTCGGGTTTCGGTCTTCTTTTCTCAGAAGAATGTTATCGTTTCACTATGACACATTTGTAGTTTCATAAGTTCTGTTTGCTTTAGCCTGAGATGACCTGGCCTTATTAGTTCCTTCTATACCCTCCAGTTTTGGTGGGGTCCCAAGGGCCTCCTTAGTGGTATTGCAAAAGGAAATCCCCATAAACCACATAAATCCCTAAAAAAAGCTGATGGCAAAACTGACCAGATCTCTGTTCGGGCAGGCAGCGTCCTCCCCTTGCGCAGCGCTGCCACGGGTGTCAATCGCAGCCCTGCAAAGAGACAGAGGACGGCACAGCAGCCCGTAGGTTCTGCTTGCTCTCCATGACTGAAAGGCCACCCTCACCCAGAGCACTTCTTCTGTATTTGCTCAATTTTAAGATACCTCTTTGCTGCAATTTCCAGGGCAACATCATCACTGTGGTGCTTCTGTAATTTACAGATAAAGGGTGACAGAAATGTGGTTTGGAGGACTGGGCACGATATAGGGTTGTGTTCACTAAGGCTGGCAAGATACCTGCCTTTCTGCTCAATTTGTAGGGCTAACTGGTTTCCGAATTATTACTACTTCGTTTTGAGGAGCATCAGCAATGGATCAATAAAAAAATGTGCTTCTGTGGTTTTATAAATACCTCTACCTTTTCTCCAGAATGCAATAATTCCTTATCTTACTGCTTATACACAGCAATTAAAATTCCTCCTAATTACTAACTAATTTTATGATTAATTTCACCTCCTTCCCCCTCTCCCAAAATGCAGACATGTATATTCTTATGTACATACGCATACCTCATCAAAATTATTTCAGCATAAGCATGAATACCACGAACCAAAAGTTTGGCATCCCTGCTACAGTGAAAGATGACTGCCACCTATGGGTAAGAGCTCATGTTAACATATTTAGATAAAATTTTAATATTGTTCTTTTTAGTTAATTCAGTTTGTAATTACCTACAGGAGAGAGTTCTGATTCATTTGCTTATATTTTGTCAACAACAATCACTGAAAATCATCCTCTGAAAGTTAGGTATTAGACCAACTCCCTTACGAAGGAGCATCAGCTTTACGACAAATAAAAAAATGGGGTAAGATGTTCTTATTTTTCTTATTATGAATAAAGACTACATAGAAGTGCTCTAATTCCCTATGCAAAGAAAGAAGACTTATTGCTATGCAGCTAGGTACAGCATATTAGATAAAGCTGTATTTAATGACGACTATAATTTTAAAGTTTAGCCGTCTCAAGGTTTTAATATTTTGCTTGCTGTTTCTTTTACTAAATAGATACAAATAGCTTAGCTGTGCAGTTCCATGAAAACGTGTGTATAATCAGTATGTCATAGTAATTTTCTTTTAAAAATTTTTCATTTTTCATAGTAAAATGAAAGCTAAGTGGGGGAAGGGAGGCAGTAGAAAAATGTATGTCCCGATTACGTAAGCCTCCATTTTTCTGATAATCAATCTGCACAGCATTTACCTTGAAAACTCAAAAGAAAGTACAGACTGGAAAGCCGAATTTATCATATCAAAAATACTTTTTTCTGATTCAGTTTTCAGGTATTTAAAAGCAAACAGCCTGACAAGTCTGTATATCTGACTACCAAAGAGAAAAGCGCTCGATTACGGCTGCTATACTGTGGTAAGCTGCATTAAAATGGACACTACAATCTCTTTCTCAGAAATACCATATGTAAAAATTGCTGGAAGTCTAGCAAATGAATACATGTATTTCAGTTTGGGAAAAAATAATTTTTCTCCAGTAAACAGAAGCTAATTGTAGCCATAATATTTCTCCCTTTTGGGGCTGGGGCACAGTATTTCTGAAGGAAGAGAGACAAACTTAACAAAAGAGAAAATTATATTAAAAGAGAGAGCAACTAATACAAACAAAAAATAAGTGCAATACTGTTTTTTAAAAAAATATCCCTTTTAAAGTGATCTTAGTCATGGGCCTTCTCATTCGTATTGTATTTTGCTAAATATGATAATCGGCCTAGCTAAAAAACCCCAAATCAGTATTACACTAGTGCTCACCTCCTCCATTTTCACTACATAAAATTAATACTAAACCTATATTATAAATTTGCAAAATACTGTAAAAGTGGTCAGTAAATGTTGCTCAAATATCTGAGGTTCACACATCACCATTTCATGCTTGCTTTCTAATGGCATTGGTACCCTTTATAATCTACATAATTCAGACGCCTTCAGTAAAATCTTTGAGCTTCATAGAAAAAAGCCTTCTTCTAGGTAAAGTCACTGCTCCACAGTACTATATTAGTGATGTATTTTCCTGACATATTTTAGGCCAAAAATAGCATTCTTCAATTTACTTCTTTGTGTCCACTTTGGCTACCGAATCAAACGGTCACCGGTCCAGTAACATTCCCCTGTATTTTCAAACCACAGTTTAAACTTAAACCACTCAGTCTCCTTTGATGGGAACTTCATATCAGACAGAAATTATTCCTTAGCACGTATGTTGAATCCAGCTTAAAATAAAACACCAGAACTGCATGAACATCTGTGACAAATGACTTGTCTCAGTCATCCTGCTCTTTCTTATTTAATCTCCCACTGGAGTACAACTTCATAGGTAAACTGTTTTATAGTGCAGACCTCCTCCCACCAACCTACTGCTTGCAAAAGGAATTAAAAAAAATATTTTCTATGTGTCATACCAAAATCTGAACAGATTACATTTTAACCTTTCAAAATAACTAAAAGTAGGAGAATGGAAATAAACAAATAAGCTAGTACCTCAAATTTACAAAAGCAACAAAAAGGCAAAGAAATGTAGAAATGCAATAAAGGATTGTTAAACTAAAAGATCTGCTAATGGACTATGAAACAAACTCTCCTTTCCTGGTGACACATTGCTGAGTTACTACCTGCATAACCTACAAGTAAAAAGGAAGAGAAAATATTTTTAAGTATAGTCAGTATGACGAATTTTGAGATATTCCTATTTCAGTCTCTTTAAAACCAAGACCATCTTAAAAGACAGAGTACTCGACAAGATCTACATGATATTGGAAAACCCAGAAAGGTTTTTCCTGATTTTTTGCTGCCGAGGATCTCTGTGTTTTACAGAGGGAAAAAAAAAATTCCACAAATCAGGCAGTGTTCTTAATTCTCTGATGTGCTTGCTGTTAATTTTATACCCTTACAGAATGACGAGTAAAATTCCACTTTCCAAGTAAAGAAATACAGAACGTCGTACCATAGCTTTTAAAAATGATACTTTCAGTTCTATATAGATGTCTCATCAATTTCACTTGAATGCTGTTTATACTGTATAACACAGATTTTACTTTAAATAATAGTACTTAATGCCCATATGGATTTTTTGTTACCTAAAAGCTTTGCTAAATTGGTCATGGATTTTTTTACCGTGCTATGTATTTTTTCGGTACTTAGTTATATGCCTGCATTTTCCAACAGACATTGAAAATACTACTGCATTCTGGTCTATTCCCCTGTTTTGACACTGAAGTGCATTCAGATACCCATAATGTCCTTATAGAGGCAAGTAAAGAAAACAAAAAAACCCAGGTTACCTTCTGATGTTCTGGAATGAATGGGACTTTATTCTAATGGGAGAAAACCTGTTTGTTCACAATAACTTAGTTTGTAGCTGAGAAAGAGAGCAACAGCCCTGGAATCACCTCACTGAAAATTCCAGAAATGCAAGGAGCTTCACAAAAAGTCTGCAGTTACCTTGTTTTTAAAGTAACCATGCAGAGCTGACAGCTATTAGCAGTAGGAAGGACTTGCATAACAAGGACTTGGAGGAAGGCTTAGTACTATCCATGCCGGAGTGATTTAAAGAGAATGAAGGCACGTATTTCTTTATGATGCATTATGTAACAACAGAGAGGGCAATGTGAGGCATTCAAAAATCTACAGGACCCACACTTGATCTCATTCTTGTTATTTATCAGACAAATATTTAATAGTGCTTCTAGCAGAAGGCTTAGGAAACACCAAGCGTAGGAATGTTAACTGGTATAAATTAGTTTGAAATGTTTTAGGTGACGTAGTCTATGTTTTGTGCATCTTTAGGAAAATGTAATAGGCCCTATAATTCATCTGCTTCAAATTTCTGCAATACATGCAATCTCAGATAAAAATGTCAAAATCAGTGATAGCTGGACCTTCTGGTTTACATTAGTGAAGAGAAAACTGCTGTTGAGCTGACACATTGATAGATTACGAGTTCTGCTGAAGAATAGCTAAAAATGGTGATTCAATCTTGTCGCTACTATGTAAGAAGAATAACAGAAGTGGTGATGATACTCATGATATCATGTCTTTTATCAAACTCCTAAAGGGTATTGGTGCATCGGACACATTCTCTTCCTGAGAGCTTCTGGTTCCAAAAAAATACCTGTGTAAGTAAATGAAACTAAATAGGCCTATTAAAAGCTGGGATCACTTTGTGTCCTAAATTTATTTAAACACTGATATAAATAGCAGATTGTAATAAGACTTTTTTTGCTTGGTGGGGGGGGGGTCCTCTCTCTTTCTCTCTCTCTGTGTTTTTTTTTTTTTTTTTACAGTAGAGATGCTGGTCTTGTAATGACGAAATGGAGAGCTAGGAGGATTATGAAACACAAGTAACATGAAGGGCAAATCTGGCTGAAAGAGAGGGAGAATATTATTCCAATTATTTAAAACTTCACTGTATTTCTTTACTAACTTAAATCAATACAGGTCGCCTGAAATCTATATGGTGATACAGATGCATCCAAGATGCATATAAGATAATGCGGATCATCATCTTCTGCTAGGACAGTAAATAAAAACACTTGTATAATCATCTTTTCTGAACAGCTCCCGAATCTTTAGTTATGCAAAAAAGAACTTTTAAATGAGGCACCTTAAGTGCTTCTGCTATTCTACCCCTGGTCCTCTGTTATCTGAAACTTATGTGGTCGTTAATGCAGAAGTGAAGTCAGGTTTAAACACTGACTTCTGTTCCTCAGTGCTTCATACTTCCCTGTGCTGCTGCAAATCACCATGGAAAGCTCAAGATGGAGGGAACGGGGCCTGGGTGGCTTGTGCCTTCCTCCCACAAAGATCACAAAATGCTCCCGGCGCTTACTTCCGACACATCCAAGGAGTTCTGCAACAACAGAAGGGGAAACAAGGCTTCACAGTCCTCATCTTTCACTGACAGGAAAAACAGGTAAGAAGGAGGAAACAGAAACATGGGGGAGGATGGGGGTAACGATTTCATTTTAGAGGCTCCTCTTTTCCAAAGGGAAATAAACCTTGACACAAACTTCATCACATCACAGAGATGTAGACAGGTAGGCACCTCAGATTTCTGATAACTCGGTGGGATTGTTTCAGGGAAAGATTAAGCATTCATTTGATTTTTAGTTTTACATTTACTGGGGCCTCTATGGCAAGAATTTGCAGCTTCTCCTGCAATAATTAATGTTTCATGTTGCATAGGAATTTCTGATTACATAAAAAAACCCCTCTCCAACAAAACTGTGACTTAAGCTGTGTTCTTAATTTGATGATGAATGGGGAAGAAAAGCAGCAAGGCAGAAAGTTTATCACCCTACACTAAAATGTAGGGGGAACCATAAACCGAAATCAAATTTAAAAAACCAAAAAGGTCTCAGCCTTGTTCCATGTTTTTCCTACAATTCTTACACATGCATTTGCCTTTTGAGTATGCAGGCTGACATCTTTAGGATATTCAGGCAACGCATTAACACACTGTAGATACGGAAAAGAAGTCAGAAATATTTGTAGAGTGTGAAGCAGTAAACAGTATCCAAGAAGAAATGTTTTACGTAATGCTATCATGGCTTGACAGCAAAGTAGATTTGTACCATGTTCTTCAAGCTAGTAAGCTTGGTAACAAGTGAAATGGATTAAATTTTCTGAGTTTGGAATGCAATTGATTTGTTTGTTCCACAGTGCTACGCAGCTCTTAAATGTACGAGCTCCTGCGGATGAAAGTCTGCTTTTAGGACAGGCCCCGCAGTGACAGGCTGCGGCATGGCAGGGAGAAGCCCAGGCAATTCTGGCGGGGCAGCGGCTGGCGATGCAGGACGCAGCAGGTACCCAGCCATCCAGCCAGCCCGCCTTACGTAAGGACTTCATTTTCGTTCGGCTACATCTCGCCGCCGCGCGAGACACGGGAGAGGAGGCTATTCCATCTCCCCGTGCAGCCCCATCCCCTGTGCCAGGCCCAACGACCGCATCCTCGCATGTTTTAATTTTTTAATTTTTTTTTTTTTTCTCTCCTCTCCAAACAGCACATCTACACAGTGGCGTTTACCTATTCGCTCGCGCCGTGGCTGCCACGCAACCTATCTGGGCGGCGGGCTGGCACAGCCCGCGGTCACCGGAGCGATGCCGAAGAGGAAACTCCCGGCCCCTCTTCGGGCGAGGGGCGCGCTGCGGGCCGGCTCCGGGCGGGCAGCTCTCCCTCCTCGGCGGCGGTGGCGGCGGCGGCGGGTGTGCTCCGCTCTGCGGCCAGCGGCGGGCAGCGTCCATTGCAGCTCGGCGGGTCCGCGTCCGGAGTCCGGGGGCTCCGGCAGCCAGCGGGGGCACCCGGCCCCCGCTCCCCTAAACACCGCTGGCCAGGTGCGTTTATTTCTCATCCCGTCCTCTTCCCACAAATCCACCGTCTGCGGCCGCCGAGCCCCAGCAGCAGCCCGGCCAGCCCCCGAGTCACCACCGATCGCTCTCCCCTCTCGCTCTCTCTCTCTCTTTCCCTCTCGTTTCAAGCTCTCCCCGAGGAGGAAACAGCACAGCGGGGCCGCTCGTCCTGCATTTCACCGCGCGGGAGGCGCCGCCGCCGCCGGAACGCTTAAAACAAAGCGGAGAACAGTCACTTTCCACACTGTTCCCTTCCCTCCCCGCGCCGAGTAACGCGGCTGGATAGGGGAGCTCGCCTAGCAGGGATGAAAACCAAGGGGGGGGGGGGTGGTGAAGGCAGGAGAACCCACCCGCCCAGCCCGGAGCCCCCCGGCTGCTCCCCGTTCCCGGCGCATCCCGGCGCACCTGACAGCCCGCCGCGCGCGCTGTATTTCCCTCCCTTAGCGACAGGGGAGGCGCGCGCCGGCCGCGGCCCCGCCATTGGCGGAGCGTAGCGGCGCGGCGCGGCCATTGGCTGCGGCGGCGACCAATGGGGCGCGCTGTATCCGGGAGGCAGCGGCTGCGGAGCTATTTAAATCCTGCCCGGTGATGTCAGCGCGGGGGGAGCGCCGGGCCGGGTGTGTGGGAGCGCCGGCGGCCGCCGCCCCGCCTGTCAGGCCGCGTTAGGCGCGGAGCAGCGCGGCCGCCGCCCCCTCCGCGGGGAGTGGAGCGAGAGGGGCCCGGCGCACCTGCACGGCCGGCCCCGCCTCACAGAGCTGGCAGCGCCCCACTCCCCTCCCCGCTGACCTGCCACGGTGTCGCTCCTGGAGGGTGCGGGTTAATCCCGGGGTGCTGGGCGCGATCTCTGGTTGCGCGAGTGTCGCGCTAAGCCCTCGCTCGCAGAGAAAGCAGAATGGCAACTCTCCGCGCTGAAAACACTTCTGCCAGCTGTTCGGGGGGGAGGTACCCTCCCTGTGCTGTATTTGCACCCAGTGCCTCTCTGTGGCACTGAGCCCCTCCACTCAGGAAGGACACTGAGGGGCTGGAATGAGTCCAGAGAAGGGCAATGAAGCTGGTGAAGAGTCTGGAGCATCAGTCCTGTGAGGAGCAGCTGAGAGAGCTGGGGTTGTTTAGCCTGGAGAAAAAGAGGCTCAGGGAGTCCTTATTGCTCTCTACAGCCACCTGAAAGGAGGGTGTAGGCAGGTGGGATCGGTCTCTTCTCCCAGGCAACCGTGGCAAGATAAGAGGGCACAGCCTCAAGCTGTGCCAGGGGAGGTTCGGAGAACATGAGGAATTTCTTCACAGAAATGGTGATTAGACATTGGAATGGACTGCCAAGGGTCATGGTGGAATCACTGCCCCTGGAATTGTGATGGAAACTTACCCATGATGTGACCAAAATGCAGGCATCTTACTTTACACAAAGGTGTGTCACCCATGATGGGAACACACAGCTACATGATTTTCTCAGTTTGCAGATGGATGTGTGCTGTGACTATAGATTTTTGGCCCATATAACTACAAGCATTTTGGTTGCCCAAAAATGCGAGTTAAACTATGTTGCTGCAGAAGGACTTATGGTGAGGTGACATGTGGAAGTGGTTCCCTAAAAGCAATTCTGTAATATGGTTAAGATAAATGTAGAGGAGGTCACTGAGCTGAATTTTGTTGATACCAAAAAAAAGATCACGAAGAAATTAGGACCAAAAGCCAGGAAGAAGGAGGCTGTCACTGAAAGCATGTTTGTTTCTTTGCTGTGGCAAGGTATGGCAACAAAGGTAGAGGACAGCAGAAGAAGGCTGATCATGGAGGTGACTTCTGTGAGGTTAGGGATGGCATGTCATAACTTGGGGTCCTCAAGATGAGTCTGATATTCTTTTAAGGACACTCTTCCACTGAGAGTCAGATGGAAGAATGCAAGAGCCTCTTTCAGGAACTGACTCTACATGCCTTTTCAGTCCCATTGGCATTTCCTTGTTTTCCCTGTTTGGGAGGCTTCTTGGAATAAAGATTAACTCACTATGCTCAGTGTGTTGTTTATGTATTGTATTTGTCCATTAATGTCACCATACTCCAGATTTTCTGTGAATTACCAACAAGACTCAGGAGTAACATTTAACATTTTTTGTTGTTTTGACTGCACTTTCCCCCCCTGGTTCCCAGCTCTGTTACTTCCAGGGTGTTACCTTCCTCTAAAATATCAAATCAGCATTAGCAAGAGATGAAAAGCTGGGCAGAGGTTTTCATGGTGGCCCTGCTCTTGACACATGCATCTTGCTCAATTGCTTAGAACTAGTGATGAGATCTGATTTAAGAAGAACTTTTTCTGTAATGTGGCCTGTTGCATTTGAGGTTAAAAAAAAATGGTAAGAGGGAAGCATTCACCCCACTCAGCAAGATGGAATGTGGTTAATTTTGTAAAAGAAACTTGGGTATATTGGAGACAAGAACTTCTGGACAGAGCCCTGACCCTGGAACAGTATAAACCTTAAATCTGTTGGCAGGACGGTGGAGTGGAAGAGGTTAATATATGTAAGTGGAAGACAAATGATATTTCTGGACTTCACAGCTATGGCATAAACTTACAGGGGTGGAAAGGAATGTGAAGAGTTCATCTCATCTATCCCATGATTTTACTACCATAAAGCATGATCCAATCTTCCCATCTCTTTCCTGGTCAATACCCAAATTATGCAAATACATTTAGGGATGAAACTTAAAAACCTCCCCACGCATCTGTTTGAGCTCTCTGCTTTCCTAAGCTTAGGACAGTCTAGTTCTCTTTTTATGACCCTGAGAGACTGGAATCTCTGACTCTTCCCCACTTAGTTCCACACATCTGCTTAAGAAAAGTCTGGAGAAAAAGGCCAGTAGTTATGTCAACATTTCCTCATGGTTTTATTTTTTTTTCTTCCTAAACAAGCATGATGAATTAACAAAATTAATGGCAGGTGAAGTTTACAGCCCTGGGAAAGTAGCACACACTGCAGGGGAAGATGGATGGATGGTGATGAAGTGATGACATCAGCTCTAAAGAGAAAGGTAGGGACAGCTGGGTGCAGCTCCACTGAAAAAAGGAAAAGAAAAATCCCAACCTCCAAATTTTAGCATTCTTAAGGAAAGGGATGCTGAATGATGAGCAATAAAATGCTGCTGTAAATTATACTGGACATTACAGTGTGCAGCAGTACCTCAGCTTCAGAGTTTTGAAGGGTGTACAAAGATCACTGCTGGAGCTAGGTAAACAGAGACACGGAGAAACTAGAAGGCATGTGGGTAGCTGAAGCTCAGATGAGGCAGAACTCATCTGGAAATCCTTTCCCAGTCTAGACACTGCTTCTTCCTGGCCAATCTTTAGAAATCATTCCTGCTCCAGACTAGTGATACATAATACTGTCGTTTTTCCTGTTAAGAACACATTTTGCAGAAGGGTCTATAACATGGTGTAGGATTCAGCTGAATTCAGGCTATAAGATGGGGTCACTGCAGCCCTCTGCTTTAAAACATGGCCAATAAAAATCTTACTTTAAATTTTCTGGTCAGGACTAGTGAAGCTTTTCAATTTTTAAATGTGTTTTGTGTGAAAAATCCCTCTGTTAAATAATTAGCAAATGCTCTGAGCATTACTGCATATTTTATATTTCATCTGCCTGGAAGAAATGGACAGTTCACTTGCTATAGATTAACCACAATTTATTTTGTGATACTCTGACTGCTGGAAGAGAGAGACTTCTTATTTCTTCTTATTTCTCTTGCATCCAATTACTCAAGGAATGGGGCTGGACAGAAGAAGGATTTAGCCATACCTTTTCTTCTATTCCCCATCCCAGTGGACATTTGAGTTTACAAAAAAAAATTTGCATAAGCTGTAAATGTGAAAACCAGAGACTGAGTGGTTCAGCAGTATAAAGAATTCCAGTGCTGGATCTTATTTTCTTGGCAGGCAGTGGCTAGGATGGCTTGTTTATTTTACCTTTTACAAAGCCTTATTCCACATTTTAGTGTAAATTTTCCTCAGGCAGAAAAAAAAAATCATTGCTGTTGCATGAATTAGTCTTAGGTACCAATAGACACTAATTGTGTTTAAAAGGAAGAATTCCACATAAAATTCTGTTCAGATTGAACCTTTTTTCTCTCAGAAGTGGTGTTACAAATGACTCTTTTAATGGAATGAAGGATAAGATTACCTTTCGAGTAATTCTGATGGTCAGATCTGTGTTCCTGAGGCTCTTTGAATGGGAGGTTGTGTCAGAATTGTGGCCCTTGGCTCTGCTCTGGGCATTTCTCTACATCTCACTTCTGTTAGGCTACACCAGCAGGCCTTGGTGTGACAGAGTGATAACTGTCACACCTGTTTTCCTAGAAAGTTGTTTTGTCCCATCTTCTTTGAATTCTGAGATCGTTTTATATCCCTAGCACTGCAATGGGCAGCACCATTCCTGAAGGAAAAAATGCTTCAATTTTCATGTGTGTTGGACCTAACAGCCCTCCTGGCAGTCTGCAGGAGCCTTTAGTCTGCCAGAAAATGCAGGTGTGGGTTCCTCAGCCTGAAGGAATTGCTCTAGATTACAGAACATAGACAAACATTGATTAACCAAACATGCCTACAACACACAAAAGCTCTCTAAGAGTATAAGCTAACTTCCTAGTCTTTTCCCATAGTGTAGCACCAATAGCTCAAGTCTCTAAGCAGACCTCTACTTAATTCCACAGGCACTGCTTAGGTGGCTGCTCCAGTTTGGTTTGTAAGCTGTGTTATACAGAAAGTGGTCACCTGTGCGTGCTCTCTCTGCACGCACTGGGGCTCAGTCACGTATTTTGCCCACATCAGTTTCTTCCATGATGTTGCCTGGTTAGCACTTGCAACAAGCATCCTGTGAAGCCTTTGGAAAAGTCTCTTCCAGCTTGCTGGAACACACAGGATGCTGTTGACCATCATGGAGTATAAAGGGGATGTTTGCAGTGGTACTCAGTGGTCTGTTAAGGACCAGGTCCCTAGTCAGGCCAATGAGGATTGCAGGGAAGAATCAAGGGCTTGGATAAAACTAATTCTCCAATCTGGCAATCAGACTGGGGAAATGCGTGTTTCCTTGCAGCCCTGCTGCAGCTTGCGCAATCTCTTCTATCTCCAAAACACTGCTGAGACTGATGCCAATGAAAATAACAGGCAGAAACATTTTTAACATTTATGCTGCTCATTTGCAATTTGAGTATGGTGAGCTCCTGTGTGCTGAAAAGCAGGGAGCAGAATAGAATGGACCAATCTGTTTATGAGGACTGGAGAAGTTATTTACCATCTCTGAGATTTAGAGGATTGTTTTAATGTTATTGATCAGCATTTCCAAAATAATCTTGAACTGTAGCTTTCCTGTTGTGATAAAGCTGAATGACTACGATCTTGATGCTTTCTTTGTTAGTAGGTTGGCTCCAAATATCAAAAGGCATGGGACACCAAAGAAGGCTGTAAGAATGTGTTCAAAATAGCATAAGGAGGAATTCTATGTAGTATTTCCTAGGTACAATGTTCCTAAAGAAATGAAAAATTTTATTCTTTCACAAAACTTACCTCTATGTGTATAACAAAGTCTGTTTTTAAGTATTGGCTTCTTTGAGCAACTACTTTTAGATTTGGGATGAAGTATAATGTGATGTGATATCATGTCAGTGGGCAGTATTAATCTCTGCATAATTTTCCATAAAGGGTATGGAACTTGAGAGAAATGTCCTTTTACAATCCCCTATAATGAAGGGGGAAGCTTGTCAGCTGATTTGCCCAGTATGTGGATTATTTTTGTTTTTAAGAGTTAGCTGTCACATTTCACTGTGGTCTTTCTTCTCCTCACAACCCTGAAAAACAGATTATTCAATCACTAGCATAAAATTTTAAGTCCAGAGATGACTCTTACAGTAAATACCAGTGTGACATTTAATATAAATTCTTGCCTAAAAATATCTGCAATATATCTTAGATCCTATAGGTATGCATATGTATGTATTGGTACTAGAGGATGATGTAGTTGGGGGGTTGAGCACCATGTTCCAAAAAAGCAAAGCCATGTAAACTACTCATCACCTCTTCATCATCTGAGCATATGTAGACACCTACCATTTTTGTGACACTGTTTTAATCCTATGTGGAATGTCTTCATGAAGGCAGCTGCATTTTTAGCATACATGGAAGATTACTGAGCTCATCACAGAGCTATTTCCAGTCAATAATGCAAAACAGCAGAGATGGTTATTGTCCACTTCTTTCCTAATGGATATATATTTAGAGGATAGAGGACTTGGTGAGGAAATCAGACTTTCAGCACCGTCAGACAACAATTCCCACTTATTACATGACAGATTTCACCTTAGTGGCATGAGTGGAATCATGACACATCCTCTTCCATGGTTTTCAGAGTTGATTTATAGTCTCTACCATGCTTGCACGGGACTGTTTTCCTTTCTATAACCACTTAAAATGCCATTCTCCTCTAGTTTCTGTGGAATTCAAGGTTTGTAGTAAGGAAAGGGATAATTTTAACACAAGAACTGAAATTGTGTCTGACTTGTGAGTAGATAGAGAAGAATATCTCTAGTGCTATTTCCATAGGTCTTTAATTTCTAAGATAAAACTATATATCTATTCTCTGGTACCAACTTCTCTTGCATCCTTTAAATAACTGTTCTGTTAGGAGTTTTAAAGCACACAGTGCTTTTCAATTCATTCAATTCAGCATGAGGGAGAAGTGTGTATAAAACTTAAGGACCCAAATGGAATCATCAACCACTCACAAGGCAAGAAAGCATTTACAGCTTCTTGTCCTGGGCAATAATACAGAACACTGACAAGCTACTGGGTTAACTTGTCACACCCAATACAGGAGCCCCTGCAGTGAATCCAGCATTACTTAAGTATGAGCTGTGTCCATGTGTCTGATTGGTGTGTTGTTTTGGTTTTATTTTTCCACAGGAATCATAACTCATTTACACAAAGAATCCCTTGTCCATAATGAATACACATACCAGGATTTATAACAGATAAATTAAATGAGATGTGCTCAGGAGACAGCAAAGCATGCAGTAGTAGAAAGGGAAAGAAGTACCCTTTTCATTCTGCCTGATAAGAATGATCACTCAGAGCAGGATATAATTTTAATTTCTAAGTTATCCAAATGCCCACATCAAAAAAGGAAAACAAAGAGAAAACAGGTCATTATGGGCACATTGGTATCACAAGTGCTTTGGTATCTTGCTTTTGTGTTGCATTCAATATCTGATTGTAAATCATACAGCACTAAAGCACACAGCATTTATAAAGATGTCATTAAAGAATGTGACAGTCTAGGCTGCAGGAGACAGAAAGAAAAAACCTGTTTCCACTTAATCATTTGCCTGAATCTTACATGACTTTTTTCCAGGGCAAGAAAAACAACTGTTAAACAAGTGGCAATTGAGCTGCTGCTCAAAGGAAGGGGTGCAACTCTATATGGCATCATTAAAAAATGAGAGCCAAAGAAGTTGTGATCTGCTGCAGACAGCTGAGGGTGTGTGTTACTCTTCAAATTAATTTAGGTAAATTTAATTTATCAGTAAATTAGCTATGATAAGATGCTGGAGAGGGATAACCATGTTGTAGGTGTGGGTGGGAATAGTAAGCACAGCAAAACAAGCTGGTTAGGTATGTGGAGAAGTTTGTTGCTGGACCATCCTGTGAGATGCTTCATCTAGCTGAAGTATCGTATATAAACTTGTGTCACGTGCTGTTGATCAGGCAGAATCCAAATGCTGAAAAATCTGAGCTGTGGCAGTCTCTGGCTTTGTGTGATTGCCAAAAAAACCCAGTGTGGAACACTTGGTAGCATCCTAACCTCTAGTTTCTACTTGTTACGACTACATGGTGCTGTTTCATGGCAATTTGGAGGTTATTTTAATTACTCTGGAGAAGGAAGACTGAATGGCATATGGCATTGGAATGGACCCAGCAACTGCTGGAAGATGCAAGAGGATTCACAGGGGAGGAGAAGTGCAGAGGGCAATGGAGAGAAGCCAAAGTGAACAAGCATGGAATGCAAAGAATGAACAGAGGGGTACCATCATTTACCATTATGGTATAGTTTAAGATGTTACCTAGGGCTCCTTGGACCTGTGGGAAGCTGAAGAATCCTCTTTGCTTAGCTTGGCAGACCTACTTGTCTATTTATTTTATCTGTGGTATTTCTAGAATACAAGTAATGTGCAAGCTGTACTGCAATGTGGAGATAAGTAATAAAGGCAATTCATCTGCTGGATCTGCAGATACTGATGTCCCTCATAATCTTGTATGTGCCTGGCAGGAGAGGAGGAAGTGTAGTAGAGTCATAGTGCACTTGGTTCCATGGTTCAAACAGCTACAGCTGTCAAACAATAGTGCTTCTTGTTTTGGAGTTAGCTTGGGTTAAAACTCTTCAGGCCTACTTGCCTGGGGCAAGCCTCCAGGCTACAATGCTGCTAGGAATTCACAGCTTAAATCTCCTTGGCAGCAGTTGCCATTTTTCAGCTTTTGTGGCAGTGGAGCAGGTTCCTGGGAATGGTAAAGGAAATCTCAGAAGATGGTTGTGAGACAATCTGGGAGATACCTGTAGGGGTAGGGAGGAAATCTGTGAGAAGCCAGCAGGATGTCATGGGTCTGTGGTAGACCTGCAATGAAGGGGAGGCTTTACTCAGTTTCTTTCCCTTCTCTCAATATGTTCTCATCTTTTCCTCCTCAGGGGTGGCTCCTTGTATTCTTGGGAGATTCAAGCTGTTTTCTGAAGCCCACAACTGTCTACTTCCCACATTATAGCTGTCTTCCTCTATCAAGTCAACTGTACCTTGAAAAAGCCTTCCTGTGGCTTTGCTGTAGCCTCTAATTAATCTCTGCTGAAAAGAAGAGAATGCTGGTGTGGCTCCTGTTACAGAGCAAAGAGAAGGCAGAAGGTGAGTGGGGATTATTTAGGCCAGAACAGCAGGTTCTGTATCCCAAGGCACAGTCCCTTACAGTCTTCTGCCCCTGCTGGGCTGACCACACTCAAGTAGTACAACTAATGTCGGAGGCTCACAGTTCAGTCTTCATTATGTTGCTGTGTAGTTGTCAGGGATTAACTTTTGTTAGGTAAAGCATGAGCAGGCAAGTCTTATTAGGAAAACATGATGGTAGCAGTAGCAGAAGTAACCCAATACAACAACACTTGCCCAGTGACTCAATGTACCCATCATCAAGCAACACTAGAATGAAGAATGAAGCTACAGCTAGTAAAAATCAGCCAACCTGGATGGTGCTCTCCACCTCATGAACCTCATCTTCCTCAACCTAAAGGGCAATAACAGAGCCCTACCTTCAGGGACATCTGTGACCAAGCCTGTGTAGCTGGAACCTGCTAATAATGCTGCTCCTCCCATCTATTGACAATCGCTGGTCCTGTCAGCAAGGAGAGGGGAAGTAGAGATAGCCACTCTTCCATAACTTTGTAGTGTCCTTTGCATTATTAATCACTCTTTCATAGAGGTAATGAATAGTCACAATCCTTCCCACATATCCAGTTATTGCACAATAATTAATGTGCAATTCATCCTGACCTAAACCACAAGATGCCGAAGTCTCTTGAGTCAGTTTAAGACTGTCTTGTAGGTTTCTAAACCAGGATCAATTAATGGTAGGTATTTTTCTGCATGCTCTCTGCGAACTCCTGTCCCAGTTCCTGTCCTTTGCCTTTGAGGTCTGTTTTCCAGTGCAGTGGTGGTCAGGCAGTGATGGCTATTGGATACACCAGGACCATAACTCAGTGGAAAGAGCCCTGATGGACACACCAGCCTCTTTATCTCTACACCTTTGTGTGTAAGTAGAGGTTACGTTTATATAGCTTTGCATCTAGTTTAAATGTGCAATATCCACTTGCTAACTGAATGTGCATGGATGGAATAAAACATTTTCCTCTTCATTCCAGATCTGTTTTCTAGCCAAACTAAAATCTTGGCCAGTTGACATATCTACCTCATGGATAATGTCCACTGTCTCCTGCATAAATAACGCACAGCTGTATGTGTTTCCTGCTAGTTAAACTGACTTAAATGACTAATCATCTCTTCATTCATGTATTGCCTTTGGTCCTCATAACCTTGCAGAGTGTAAAATTGGGTGATTTTCCCACTAAGGTATCCCTAAAATAGTTCAGCCTTCTTGAACAATAGAAAGTTACCTTGACTTTATTAATGGAAGATGAGTTTCCGTTTCAGTGTTTGGAGAAGCTCTTCGTTCTCTTTCCTGATTTTCAAGGAAGCTGGTTCCTATCTTTGCTCAGAATGCTTCCATAGTGGCTTGTCTATTTGAGTTTCAACTCATGCTACAAAATGCTTTCTTCCTCACTAGTCATGAAGTCTGAATAGTCCTTTACAAACAGGTAATGTAGGACATTTTAAATATTATACTTCCAGTCACTCTCCAAAGCTATCTGTCATGATAGGCCTATCATGGCTGGAATTTAGTTGCAGACATTCCGGGATTTATACTCATCAAACGTCTTAGGTTGCAAATGCAAGATGTGGCTGGAGTGTGTATTCTATTGCCACCAGTTAGAACCAGGTGGGATGGTTTTCTTTATCTCTTCCACAACCCATCCTCCCTCTGGGGAGATATCTTCTGTTAATGAGCCATTGAGTCTTACTGATAAAATTACATCATCCCATTGTGAGATGCTCTACCCAGGGGGAGGGACCAAGCCTATATTCCTACCTGGATATAATCTGAGATTTGGAATACCTTTTGGAATTTCCTTTGGAAATCCAAAGGATTTCCTCTGGGAATCCTTTTCCACTGGATTCCCAGAGGAGCAGCCTTTTTTCTACTGAATTCCCTGAGGAAGACCAGGCCCATGTACACCAGCACTGGACCTTCAGAGGAAAACCACACCCTTCTACAGAATCACTGCTTCAACATCTATCACTCCAGGAGGACTGCAGCCACCATTTAATCAGGCTGCTACCAACACCCTGACCAACAAGGTGTCAAGTCATATTCTGTCAGTGTTGTTTTGTAATTCTGCATTTTTCTTTTTCTTTTTATTTTTCCTAATACAGAACTGTTATTCCTACTCCCGTATCTTTGCCTGAGAGCCCCTTAATTTCAAAATTATAATAATTCAGAGGGAGGGGATTTACATTTTCTATTTCAAGAGAGGCTCCTGCCTTCCTTAGCAGACACCTGTCTTTTCAAACCAAGACATCATAGTAGCTACTTCATAAATACCATCTTTTTCTACCTCTGCATCTACCTCTCCTTTTCCTAATAATTAAATTGCAAAATCTTTGTGACTGAGAACGTTGTCATGTTGCTCTCTATTTAGAGAGATGTCTATTACAATTGGCTTATCATTCATGACTGGAATTCTTAGGCAGTAGTGAAACAAAAATTTTAAAAAAAAATTAATTATGTATTCATTCAAAAATACCATGTGTTATAAGGGAGTATTTTAGGATATTTGAGTGGAATATTCTTGAAAATACAAAATGTCAGTGATTCAGGATTCTATCTATAAAATGGTTTCTCTATCACTCCAATTGCCATGGAGTTCTTCTTTTTACCTTGTTTGTAAAGCCAATATTAAACACTTTTCGTGTTTTTCTGGACTCTCACCACAAGACCATAAACTGGATCAACCTTCACTGTGGGAATACAGTGATATTAGGACAGAGCAGTTTCAAAAGCTCAGCAAATGTGTATTCTTTTAGATACTTAAAGTAATAGATTTTTCTAAGCTGTATAATCTCACCAGATTCTTAAAGGACACCATCTGTCTGTACCATCACAAAAGTCCAAGTATGCCCTCCCCCTCCCAAAAAAATGCAAGATGTTTTTTAATCATAACTTTTGAATGTATTTTCACAATTCAAGAAATTTAACAATGTTTCTGAAGATGAAAGAACACCAACAAAACTGAGAAAGCAGATTGTGGGACTTTCCTCCCTAGATCTGATGGGAATGTGGAATTTGAACAATGTTTGTCCTCCTTTGTTCCCCCAACTCAGGAACACCATTCTTCCTGTACTATGGACAAAAATCATAATACAGATCTTTCAATGCACTGTGGGAACAACAGGGCAGGAAACAAAAGTTAAATATTTACAACTGACCGAGTCCTACTCTGTTTGTCTGTACCCTTGATAGCAAAGGAGCCATTCTCTGAATGTTGTGTTCCTGGTCAGAGAGGCTTCCTATGCTCTCGGACACCATCATTCCATCTCCTTTCTCAATAGTACCATTAAACTGTGTGCTGGCATGGATTTCTGTGGAAATCCCTCATGCACATAAATGAGTAGAACAATAATGACAGCAAAGTGCCTCAAGCTGAAGTATCAGGATGCAGTTTCACAATTCGCCTACACTGCTCTTAGTCCATTTTGCCATATCCTTCCCCTGTGCCCTACACCTGCCAGCAGCAAAAGTGGTCCTACAATTACATACAGACTGGTCAGCCACGCTAGACATACAAATCTGGCAAAGCCAGCTGATTTTGGAGAGGGAAGAGTCTGTTTTCTGTTTAGGTGGATCCCTTGCCCCCTACACAGCCCTGTGAGAGTCAGCACCCACACATAACAAGGGGGCAAGGGCAGGGCATAAGGGCAGGACATAAGCTTGTCCGTATCTTTAGCAGCAATGCAGATGACTTAAGGTGGCAAAATCTCCCACTAGAAAAGGCATTGGAACAGACTGATAAAAATGAATTTAGAAATTGCCAGGACTTGACAGTATCTATTCTTCAATTTCAGCATGGTTAAAATATGAAACTGTTCTATTACTTTTTGTGGTGTACCACTTGAATTGGGTGCAGGAATTGAAGGTGAAGGGTTTGGGATATTTTTGGTAAGCATAAGCCAGTATGTCTGATTTCTGCACCAAGAAAATAAACTAAAACTGTAACCAAAACTAGAACTAGTGTATACAGCAGGTGGATAGAATATGAAGAGTCAATATGGCTTTATCACAGGGAAGTTGTACTTCAGAAATCTATTAGAGTCCTTTATGCTGAGTATATGAAAGTAAACAAGGAGCTGAGAGGGGATCCACTTAGGCTTTGAAAATACTGTTGACCAGGTCCCTCAGTAAAAGCTCATTAAAAAAATAAGTTTGATGAAGCAAGAAACAAAATCTGTTGGTTAGTAACTGTTTAAAAGCTGTGCAACAATGGATAAAAATACAAGTGTTTTCACAAAAAAGATTTGTTACAATTCCACTGTTATTAGTTTTCATTAACCAATGAAAAGGTGAAGAATACTATATAGTGATGAGGTTTACTGATGATACTAAGTTCTTTAGGATACTAAAATCAAAAGCCAGGTATAAGGTGTTGCAAGAGAGCAGCATGAATTGCTGAATGAGAAAAGAGCTAACAAAATTAGGTTAATGTAAGCACATCTTAACTTTTCAATACAGACTAATGGTTTCTAAATATCACTAACATTCAAGAAAGAGGCTATAGAATAATTTGGACCAGTTTGATTAAAATAGTTGTAATTCAAAGGTAACCACAAGGAAAGAAACTGAGATTGAGCAGAAAATCATTGTTAAAGCACTCTACTTTTCTCTAGCTCATATTTTTCTAGGTTACACTGAAGATCAAGAGGAATGATCAAAGGTGTGGAACATTTCCATCTGAGGAGATAGTAAATGAAAAGTAAATAGACAAAGATGTTTCTATTTGGATAAAGGGTAATTGAAGGGATACTATGAAGGAAATCTATGAAATGGGGACTGGTATTAGTGCAGATAGAGAGCAATCACATACAACTTCTCATAATAAGAGAATTGAATGGGTGTCTATAAAATTGTCATTTGGCAGATTCAAAGCACAAGGAAGTAATTTTTTTCCATAAAATAGAATTGAATGTAGAATAAACTTGTTGTTACAGTAATACAAATGAGAATGGGTTAAAAAAGGAATCAGAGCCATCTTGGAGACAAGCCTATTGAAGACTATTATGCAGTGGTCTAGAAAGAAATCTCCAGCTTGGAACTGTTGGGAGCTACAGGATATACCCTGGAAAGAATTGATTTGTATGTCTAATGAGCTTTTCATAAGTATCCACAGTTGGCCACTGTGGGGAAGAGGGAACTGAGCTACAAAGACCTCTGGTCTGTCCAAGTACAGACATTTTAATCTCTACTTTCCAAACACAGAAAATTACTTTAATGAGGCTTCTAATATCAGCCGCATAATGTGAGGTTAGCACAGGTAGGCAATATTTTAGACATTACATCTAATTCCATATTGCCTTGATTAACAGCTATGAAATATCCAAAGGGCATTCTTCGGCATCATTCAAGTGGAACTGGTCTTATGACATGGATGCAACAAACCTCTATATGAGACCAGAGCACTTTCTTCTGGTAAACACCATGCCATATGTTTTTATCAGGCACTAATTTGGGGGAGAATTATTTTTTATAAAGTTATTACATTAGAGTGTCCTAGTTATGTCAAAGTATAGAGCTGGGGGCTTCTTCATTTATACAAATGTTGCTAAACATTTAATTTCATATTTTCAGTCTGGTGGATAATAAAAAATGACTACCCACCAAACTTGAAGCATTAAATTGAGGCTGTGTTTTTGGCAGCTCATCGTAGAGGGATTAATATTACTGGAATAGCTTTGTTTCTCAGCAATACCTCCTTAAAAACAGCTTCCTCTGAACACATATTTCTATTTTATTGAGAAAAGGAAATACAGTATTAGAAATCAATGTTTTTAAAGGGTAATTTAAAGAAATCTATCTTGGCAGATGCTGAAATATTTTCAATTTAAAACAAATAGTATTTCTGTCATCCAGTTGGATTTTTTAAATTAGACCATTAGTCCTTGATAAGTTAATTACAAAACAGAAAGAGACTCAACCAATCTAAAAAAGCATATTGATGAAAGTATAGAGCACATGTCCAAAAGCTACTTTTACTGATTTATGGGTGAAATTTCAGTTTTTATATGAAAAAACCTTGTATCCAACGTCTTAAATCATAGGGAAAAATGCTCAATTTTTCACCCTATCACAACTAATGTTTTACATTGGTACACTGATGGACTATTGTTTTACTGTGGTACCATCCATTATAAAAAGTGACAGCATCATAATTGAAATTATTTAAAATATGTTGCATTTAGATAATTCTTTACTTTGCTATAAATATGACTACACAAGGAATGCTGCTACTGGAAATTGCTAGGATGAGCTACCAAAATGGAATTATTGCTCAGTAGGCCATATTCCTCTGGGAGTAGGAAATGAAAAATATCAAAACCTCCTTTGAAATGCAGAAAGGTTAAAGGAATGGAATGAACATTTTTTGTTGTGTCTGAGATGCAGACAAGGGAAGCACGGAGTATGTTGCAACCATGGTTTAAATGTCTCCAGATCCATCAGCTGAATCCTGGTCTCACCAAAATCCCTGACAAGTCTTTCAGCTGAGTGAAGTCACAATTTCACCCCAAAGATTTTGGGGTAAAAGGAAGTAAAAGTCACCAAAAAAATTGTCCTGTGTGATTAGCTTCGTAATCTCTGCCCATGGATGTCCCTGTAACTGTGATGCCTGGCTGCATTTTGTGCTTTTTACAGTAAGAACTTGCCAAGTTGCCCAGTGGGAATCCTTCTGGATTAGTGCTGGGGTCTGAGTCAAAGTCATGGCAGGTATCAGTCTAAGAGTTTAACAAAATGAATAGTGGCAAGCCAGAACCCAAACTAAATGCCATCTATGAGTAACTTACCTGTATAGAAACTGTCCCACAGAGCCAACAGATGTTGCTGTCCTAAAGTGAACAGGCAGATTTAGCATTTTCAGATACTGTAAAATTTTACAGAATTTCACAGAACTGGCCAACTGGTGAAAAAGAACCTGGCCAACTGCAGAAAAATGGCAGAAATAACAAATCTTTGGATGTTGTGTCCATGAAACTGTACAGTATCTGAAAAGGCTAAATTTCCTTGTCCACTTTAGGGCAGCAACATCTTGGGGTAAGAAAATATTTATCATATTATAAATACATTCAACAGAACTGGCCCTAGAATTGAACCTGGAGGAACACTGCTGGTGACTGGTCGCCAGCCAGTTTTAAGCAAGCCCCTTTAATAACAATCCTTAAACTGTTCAAGGCCAGGTGAAATCATAAGAAATTTTAACAAAAAAGCATTCACAGAAGACTTCTGTACTTCAAATACAGGAAAGAAAAAAAAAAAAAAGGAAAATAGTATGGGACACAACAAAACCCCCAAATTTCAATATACTGTCCACTTGTAATTTTAAAAACCCAGAACTTTTGAAAAAACAGGCAATTTCTTTAATTAGATGTGAAGCCTCCTTTATACAAAGCTTTCCATATTACTGCTCACATCAATACTATCTCATAGATAACAGCAACCCATAAATTACAATATTGCTTACTTTCCTAAATGTGGAGCAAAATTTAGGCAGATGCTATGCCTTGGTTGTGTGTATGTGTTGTATGCCTCCATCCCCTCCTTCTGACAAACAGCAATACAAGTACCACTGTAAAGTTTGTAACTTTATGCTGTTACATGAGAATAATCCAGGGACAAATGATCTCCATTATCAGAAAGCATCCAGCTGTGTCCAGCATCATCTCCAGATGTTTAGCCACACCTACACCTCAGTGTATGCTGTAATAGGAGATCTAAGATTCACGAGTCTGGCCATTTCTTTAAAAGCTGTATAGCAATGGTGAACATATTTTACCATGTATACCTGCAATTATGAAAGTAATTAAATAGCACAGGTAAGCCCAAGAAGCCCCTCAAATAAAACCCCCTGGACTCACAATGTTATTGTAATTAGCTGTCTGTCTTTGTAGGTTGTCTGCTTTTTCCATCTGCCCTGTGTGCTAGGAATGACAACCCATAATTTGACAAAAAATATTTTACCTGATTTCTTACTTAGTTGAGGACTTTTTTTTTTTTTTTTTGCAGTTCTTTTTTTTCCTTTGCTTTTAATTACAAATATTCATGGCAGTGAGAGACAAAGTAATGATCTTCACTCCTTCTATTTAAAGAGAAAACCTGTCTGGTGATGTTTTTTTTAATCTTTACCTTACAAAGTGACATAGTCTAAGGACCCTGAAGGACAGGCATGTCAGCTCTGTGGTTTTGGTTTGGGATTGTTCCAGGTTAGATAACTTTTCAAATACCCCTAATTACCACTGTGGAACAGTTTGCATTTTGATATAAATTAAATCCCTGTCTGTAAGTGTGGACTTATAATTTCCACAGAGGAAAAATGGAAGTCAGAAGTTGTATATGAAAAATAAACATAAGCTGCATTGAAAATTGGACTTTGGATCATTATTCAATGGTTCACATTAACATGCATTAGGGAAGTTACTGTGAGCATGGTAGCAGCATTGTGAGTCCAGGTTCCAGTTCTGTCACTTGCTTGTGGCTTTTCAGCAGGAGTTTCTTGTGTTGCTTCATGGTGGAGCAATGTGCAAGGTCAAGTGGGGAGTGTCACTGAAATTCTGTATTAGGGACTGTGCCTGGGTTAGGAGAATGTGGCTGAGTCCATTATCAGGGATTTGACTCCTTTATTTATCATAGTTATTAATGTACCAGCTCAAAAGGTCAAGTGACTCACATGAGAATCTCACTTTTCATTTGAAGAAAAATGTGTCCCTAGCCTTGTGCTTATGGAGAAAAGATAAAAATGTAAATGTGCAAAGGCTTAAGAAGTAGAACGATACTTAAAAAATCATTAAAAGACACACTAAACATGAAGAGTTTTTGATCTGATGTTATGATCTGGGGGATGAATTCATGACCTTTGAGTCAGGGATAGAAAATACTAGAACGGACAATAGAAAAAGAAGTGGAGCAATTTCCCAAAATGCTATTTATTTAAAGAGCAGTTCTCATGTGTTTAAAACTTGAGATAATATTTTATTGTCTGCTGCTGTAGACTATGATCCTTCTGGCTGTTATCTCACTTCAGTCAGTTGCAATTTTACTGACCAATAACTTGACATTTGCTGCAAAGTAGATCCACAAAAGACACATTTGTCCATGCAGCACAGAATTGCTCTTCCACAAGGGCCTCAAGACCTGCTTCAGGGCTGGTGCCTCTCACCAATCAATTAAATACATTTATTTTTATTTTAAAAATGAACCCAGATTTTACATGAGATACAGGAGAGCTGTGTGATACGGTTTGCTGTGCAATAACTATCCATGCTCAGGCTTGAAACAATGTTTTGGTTAGAGTTTGTTCTGAATAGTGAAATGCTGGAACAAAACATGAAATAGTTTAGTGAGCTTTCAGCTACTACAAAGAAGATCTAGTAGAAAGAATAGAGGCTGAAGAACTTGACTGTGAGAACTCTTTGGGTAAAATTTTCACACTTGCTCCTAACTCCAGCTTTTTGCAAGTGCTGAGTCTCTTGGCACATCTCTAACTAGTCTGTTGCTGAAAGCATTCCTGTTCCATCTCTGAGTATCCTGTCAAGAGTTTCCCATAGGCTTGGTGATGGAAGCATGGGGTACAAATCATGGTGTCTGGCACAGTGAAGTGTTTTCATATTAGAACTTGACTTTGCTGGCCGAGTATGAAGAGAGAACTTCTCTATCAAACTTGATGACTTCAAAATTCCCTTTTGATCAACCAGTGGTTAGATTTTGAAGGGAAGGACGTAGCTATTTCAAAAGTGAAGTTTAGTGGTTCTTCATAAATGCCTTCCATTTCACATCCTTTCATGTCAGGCAAAACCTCAATATCTCAGAAGTTTTCAAAAGTTGTTTTCTAAAATTCACATAATTAGAAGATTTTCTTTTAGTGACTATACATCTGTACTTTTCACTTTGAACCACTTATCTGTGGTTCAGCTTAATTTTTTTGGTTCATCTATCACTTGCAGACTGATAACACCCTGGTGTCCAGTCATGGCCAACTGGGTCTTAAATAATGTGAGATGATGTATAAACACACTTAGCAAAATGATGTTCTATCCCAGAGACAACTGTTGTTGAAAATAATCCTAAAGACTGTAAACCTGAGAAAGGAAAAGGATTATTGGTCAATAGACTACCATAAAACACAACAGACTGTCTTTAGCTTGGCAGAAAGTTATCTTTTGTCACATATTTGCAGCCTTGGGGTTGCAGCTGTACAATAAAGATACTTATTTGTTTCTTACATTTATTAATATTATGTTGTTCTACCCGCATCATAGCTGGAGAGTGTTAGAAAGTATTTGAGAGCCTACTGAACAAAACTCCTTCTGCTTTTCCCTTGTGTGGGCTTGATCCAGGAACAGTAACTGGAGAGCTGAAAAGTAGAAAAGAACTGTCTGAAAAAGATGTGTGATAAAAGAAGATAGCTAAGAGAAATACTGGAACTTTTAAACCCCTCCCACTTAGCAATGCTGTTTCTTGCACCTTCAGTTTCATCTGCTTCTCACAGAGTATCTATCCTACCAAATATGCCTACCTTTCAAAATTACCCCAGCTTTGGAATGGAGGTAGCAGCAGCTGCAAGACCCCATAGGGTGTGATTGTCTCCTGTTGATTATGTTTAAACATATGCTAAACTGTAAAGGTCATATTTTCTAGCATGACTCTGGAGTATATTTAATGATAGTCTTGTTACCAACTGACCTCCTGTACCTGACAGAGATGAAACATCTTGAGCAAATTTTCATTGCTTGAATCCATGCCAAATCCTTTTAATTTGTGAAGGACTTGATCACTTTTAAACTGGTGATGTAGTACAAGCAAGATTCAGTTGTTTGATGCCAAGATGCCTGCTTGATTTTTGCAGTAAAGGAACAGAAATTCATAACCACTACGGGAAGAGAAAAAGAAAACCTATCTGTGCAGATCTTTGTTGATAGCCTAATCTGATTCCTCAGTACATCCTGCCTGGACAAGGTTGAGTGATGCTGCAGCAGCCAGCAGTACAACGGCCATGCTACCTCATGCTACATGATGAAAATACATTTTCTGTGTCCATGGCTTATCATCAGAAGCATAACCTCAGCTTTCAAAATAAGGGATATACTTTTTAAAGTGTTCATACTGAGGAAATTAAAGTAAATTAGATCATGTTTTAGTGTTGGTTTTAGCAACTTGTACTTACTCTGCTTCCAGCATATTTAGACTTAAACATACCTGAAAAATCTCACTAAATCTACAGTAGGGCTATTTTCAGGGATTCTTTTATGCTCCATTGGCTATTAACATTTCACAGCATGTCACAACTGGCCATTCTGATTCTATTGAGCCTTGCTGAATGGGAATTTTTGTATTATTTAAGAGCAATTCATGGCACTGCCTATATTCTATATCACCTCCTCAGAAATAGGAATGATGATAGGTGATGTCTCAAAAGATAAGGAATCTTCCACTACATACCCTCTGTCTACAGTGAGTTTTCTAGATGCTGTGCATGTGGTTCACCAGGAAATTTCATCATGGCATGTTACCTACTTTATTTACCATTCCACTTGATACACCTACTAAAAATAGCTGTTCTTAGATGAATGAGTCTTGCACTCTCACATGTGTCAATCTGCAGGATCTAATTCTGTAGCTAATTTTACAAAATTGAAGAGTCATAAGATGAATGGGCTGCATTCACCTACTAAATGGGAAACTGTATCCTCCAGGGATATTTTGATGATTTAAAAATATCTTAGGATACATGTCAATTAAAAGGAAAAAGGAAGAGAAAGGATTCCATACACCCTTTCATGCTTATTTCCTCTTTTTCATTGCTGTTTCCCTTTTATTGCATCTATCCTCAGATAAGCTTTCTGTTACCAAATCAATTTTGCCATTTTATATATTTTCTTTTGTCTTCTTTACTTTTGCATCTTTGTTGTGGTTTAATCTGGCAAACAGCTAAATATCGTATAGTCACTCACTCACTCACTCACTCACTCACTCACTCACACACTCTTCCCCACCTCAGTGGGATGGTGGAGGGAGTTGGATAAGAAAAATAAAATTCATTGGCTGAGATAAAGACGGGTTTCATAGGATAGAAAAGGAAAAAAAATTAAAAGAATATGCAAAACAAATGTTGCACAATGCAGTTGCTCTCTACCCGCTGACTGATACCCAGCCAGTTCCTGAGTAGCAGCTCCTGGCCACCTTTCCCCCTAGTTTATAAACTGAGCATGACACTATGTGGTGTAGAATGTTCTCTTTGCCAGTACAAGTCACCTTGTGCAGTTGTGTCTCCTCCCAGACTCTTGTGCCCTCTGGCCTGCTTGCTGGTAGGATGGCGTGAGAAGCAGAAAAGGCCTTCCTTGACTTCGTGTAGCAACAACTAAAACATCCCCATGTTATCAACATCATTCTCATCCTAAATCCAAGCCACTGCACTGTGACAATTACTAGGAAGAAAATCAACTCCATCCCAGCTGAAACCAGGACAATATTCTAGGTTACACTACTACTATGTGAGAAAATATGTCTTCTTATTTCCAGGCATTTTCTGTATTTTTATTATTAATGACAATGAAATTGGAACCAAGTTCAGCATCAACCAATAGCTGGTTAGTATTTCTGATAAAAATGAGTGGATAACAGTGAAACTGTGAAGGAGAGGGTAATGATTATAAAATTTTGCTCACGTTTTGAGCTTTTGTTGATACTTTAAGTAGAGAAAGTAGATGGCTGAATTTAACAGCTTCTCAGCACTAGAATGGTTTTCTTTACACCATGACTAAAAACTGCACTGATGGGAGGCCACAGAAAAACTTGCAAGACCTAAGCTTTAGGTTTAACATTGGCTTAACATTTAAGCCTGTTTTAACATTGACAATAAATGTTCTGTGCACTGAGACAGAAAGAATGGGACAAATTGTGATTTGCTGGGCACAGGAACAAGGACAGAAGGAAAAATTAGGTCTTTCACCCAGTCTTTCCTTTCTGTCCTCAGAGGCAGGTTGTAGAACACAAGAAAAACAGCAGCTGCAAAAATACTGAGCAGGCCAGCCTTTCTTTAGAGGTGGTGCTGAGCAGGTCAGCAAGGTTGCAAACTGAGGTGGGTTTAGAACAAGTATGAAAAGAGTACATCTGCAACAGTCACAAGGTCATGCAAATACCACTCAAGTATCCATGAATATTTGAACTGCAAGCACTGCCAGAAATTAAACTGGTTTTTCTTTCAATGTAATTCTACAGGTAAAAACATATTTTTGTATGTAGGATCAATCCACACAGGAAAGTGCATGTTCCAAAATAACAAAGAATGCCCTTTTCCTTAGTTTATTTATAATGGAATAGAAGTGTCCACACAGACAGCTTTACATTCATAATTATATTGTAAGATTTTTAGTGGCTCATTTTTTTCAATAAGTCTCAAAATGATTACTTGATGGAAAACCCCCAAACCTTTGAGGAAGAACAGGAACAATATTGATATTGCTGTGTTCTGGAGATGGTACCCTTGTGTGCAAAATCCATTGCCCTCTTTGGGCAAATCTGGACCATCACACAAAGCACTGTCAGCAATGAAGCATTGTGATTAGCAATTTAGGAGAGAAATGTGATGCCATCAGAAAGGAACCCAAAGAAGCAACAAAGATGGTAGCCAGAAAATTATATATCAGCAGTACTATTTCTAAAAATAATGGTTTCCAAACTTTTCCACGAGGCATTAACAGCTCTTTAAGGGATAATCTTTATTGCTTTGTAATGTACAAAGCAATAAACAGCTGCTCAGATTGATTAATAGCCAAAGCAAAGTTGAGGCATGTAATCAATCTAAAAAGCCATTTATTGTGAGTATACTACAAAGCAATAGAGATTATTGCTGTTGCACAACAAACCATAACAGAAAACACACAAACACACACACACACACACACACAGTTGTTTTCTTTCCAAGGCTTGCAGTGCTATGCTGCCTTTTCCCTGAGCTTTTCTCTTTAACGAAGGCAGGCAACTGGCTTTATAGCAAGCAATCTAATGGGAAAGGTAATGCTCTAAGAACTTCAGTGTTATCTAGAGGAGAAATAATATTTCGTTTTTTAGTTCTGTAGCTAGAAATACAAAATTCCACAGGTATTCCCCATGTCCTTGGTAGCGGTACTGCTATTCATATTACCAGGAAAAACAAAAACTTAGCTTACCAGTCAAAAAATCATCTAATTCATGCAAATGCAGTGCTCATTTAGAAATGAAGGCTGTTGACTTTTGTGGGGTATTTTCATGAATGGCTACTAAATCACTTCAATTTTTTTCAGAATAACACTGATTGAAACAACTGGCTTTCAGCTCCAGCTATTTCCAGCAACTTCCCCACCTCATTCTTTTAATATAACTTTAATACAGCTCTTATTATAGTTTGGTTTTTGACTCCTCCATTCTTCCTGGGAGGCTGTTTCAGAATCTTACGTGTCTACTAGTTTTAAACCTTTTTAAAAAATTGCATTCTGATTTTTCCAGGTCAGATAATGCTTATTTGTTCCTGAACATAAATAAAGTATAAATTGCTTTTTATCTTCTTTAAAGAGATGATATGAACAGAGTCTCTCACCCTTCCCTTTGGCAGAAAAAACAAGCTGTGCCACTGTAACTTTGTGGCATGAACTTTACAGGCTTGTCCCTGAATCAGTCTCACCATCCTCCTGTACACTCATCCCAGTCTCAGTCTCTCTCCTGAATGTGGATGCTCTGGAAGGCACTGAGCTACAGAGGGGCTCCCAACACTGCCTCCTCTTGACACACACTCGCCATCTCTACTGGAAATATCCAGTAGACCCAAGGATCAAATCTGCCTTTTCCACATCCCCTTAACATTTGAAGCCAGTGGTTAACTTGCACTTCCAGGCACAACTCGCATATTTCTGTTTCTGAACTGATGACCTTGCAGCTTATGACAGAAATTTGTATTAGTACAGAAGGGCACAAGCTTGCAATTTGCGCCATTAAGTTTCAGTCCATTTTTATTACTCTAGTTCTCAAGGTTATTCAGGTCTTCCTGTATCATATTGCCATCCCTTTCCTTATTAACTATGTCTCCCACTTCCGTGTCATCAGCAAATTTTATTAACAAACTCTGTCTTCCTATTCTAAGGTAATGAATAAAAATATGACTGAAGAGGTATCCTTGAGGAACTCTTGGTAAAATACCACTCAAAGTCAGGCATCACAACAGTAGGAACTGAATTCTCCAATTTCACATTTACAGGAAATACAATTCAGCTCAAAGAAAATTAATTTTTGGATCCTAGTGGATCTAAACTTTCCAAACTGTTGTCTTCAAAAATCTGATACTATTTCATATCTGCAATTACCAAAATTTTAATAACACCTACTTAAAATAATAAAATAAGGATTTTCATAAATGCATGTACATACCTCTTTACAGATATAAAAATTTCGAGTATAAGAATTGTACTCATGATGTAGTGGTCCCTTTGGTTGTTCCTAAGCATTTGACTCTGTGAAAACAACTGTTTTAAAGTTATTATTGCCATAGCAGCCAATTTTTCCATTTATTCAGCCTTATATTTAATTTTTTATCACCTTCATACTATTCCTGCAAGTCACAACTTCCCTGCAGAAGACCATTTCCAGACTTGAGATGACATTCTCCATGAATTCCTTTTCTCTGTGGGTCTGAAATTCCAAATTTCCTCATGTTTCCATTTTCAGCAGCCATACCATTCTTCTTTGAGGAAATGCTGGACCTAGATTCATGACCTTCTTAGCCCTTCTCTACTTTTTATACTATTTTTTTTTTTTTTCCAGCTGGGGAGTTCAGTGTCAGCAAAATCAATTAAAATCTTTCTATAATTATCAGTGATATTTCTTTTGTTCCTGCTGGTATTTATTTGCAAAGGTATTGTCACTGAAGTACATGACCTTTTGTCAAAAATTTTAGAGAAAATTCCCACTTACAGCAGCCAAACTGAAGCTTGTACCTATCTCAGCTGTGTCTAACCCTACACTTGTGCTCAGGAGGCATCCTGACGCTGTGCACACCACTGCTGCTGCTGCTGCTGCTGCTGGCCTTGTTTGAACTAGAAAGTTCTAGTGGCAGAAATTCTGGTGGCATGTGCCACTGACATAGCTGTTTTGGCAGGATGTGTTCACATTTGGCTGTTTTTTAAAGATGCAGTATGTCCTCAGATCATCAGGCTTTTATCAGCAAGAGAAATCGGGTGCTGTGGGAGGTTAACCCAGAGTACCTTGTGCCACATTTTGTAGATTGCTTTCTGGTAATTCTTTGCAGCATGTTGTGGAGCTGCACTGTATACTGTGAAGTACAATGTCCCATCCTAAAGTCTGTGTAAATATTGGTTCAGATTTAAAAATGCTTTTTTGCCTTGTACAATAACCTATTATTATATGCATTGTTTCTCCATATTGCAGATTTCTCACTGCCAGAAACCCAGACTGTATCCAACAGTCTTGTCCATTTAGGACACATGAAAGAATTCTTTCATATCCAAAGAGGAGCTTAAAATATTGGGTACTGTGGACAAGTGGGATATAAAGACAATGAATGATAGCTAACTATTTGCATAAAGATTTGCTGAACTACAAAAACAAATTGTAGTTTCGAGACATATTGTAAACTGTGGATGAGGGAAAATTTCAGGGTTGGATGTGAAGTGTTATCCTCACAGCACATTCACTCTGAGTTAAGAGCTGCTTAAAGCAAAGACAGTGGGGAAATAGGTGGTGCCAGCATTCTGGAAAGCTGTGCCAATCTGGGCATTTTGGCATTATTTGAGGTGCTCAGACTCCAGTAAAATACACAAAATTAAGTATTTCCTGCTGCACAGTCTTTTCATGCTGAGTAATGTACTGGAAATCAGAGATGAACTTGATACAATAAGCTTTGCTGATTGTAGTAGAACAGTAAATAAGGTTTATGTCCAATTCAGTCCCATCTTGTTTTGAATACATAAAATGAAAGCAGTGCTTCTCAGTGGTGATTCCTCTGGAGAACATTTTATATCAATGTTGTTTGTGAGAAAGCCCATGCTCTCCTTCCCATCTATACTGTTGTCATTAATAGAGCTACAAAGCCAACCCTGGCAGCAAAGAAAAGGCAGATCTGGTTGGCAAGGTGTTTGTGCAAACAAAAACGCTATAACTGGAAAAAATAACACCAACCCACAAACCTTTAATTTAGCAGTCTCCTGCAAAACACATGAAGGGTCTCATAGGGTCCCTGCATTTCAGTGGAGTTTCATCCCGTTTCCTGAATTCAGCACAGAGACAGTGAAAATGCTTTGTATATTTCCATAACATTTCCAGATATTAGAGACAAGTGTGTGAGAGACGGTCCAAAGTTTCCTTCATTTGCCTCACGGCCATCGCAAGAACCCTGAAGACCCCTGACAGGAGTTCTGGCCTGGCCGAGGTGGACGCGGACGCTTGCCAAGTGACTGTTAGCAGGTGCATTTGCGGTGCTTCTACAGAACATTGCATTTGAACAGGTTGTGACAAGCGGTGGCTTGTCCCTGCATGCCAGCACCTGCTTCACAGACCAACGGGCTCTTCACAATGGCCCATCAATCTTCCCCATCTTCTGGCCAGATGCCACTCGCTTCGGCTAAAGACTATATAAACTGTAACTTTTTGGGAAGACTTTGGTGCACCCTCATGGACGACGGCGAATCCATGTGGCTGGCCCATTGAGGACCTTGTCTCAGCGGTGGTAGCTATAATTCCCCTTCCCCTCTTTTCTCTCTATTCTTTACTTCCTTTTTCTGTCCCCTCTATCGCATTTGCTGTTGGTACCAAAATAAAGGTGCAGTTGTTGTGATTAAACTGATGGTCCCCTGCCGTTCGCCTTTTTGCACTTTTGGGATTGGTTAACGAACTATCACGACACCCCGTACGAGCAGATCGTGACACAAGTGGATTCTTTAGATAGCTATCACACATGTAGAATATACAGCTGGATAGAGCTTAGAGACCAGCATGGAACCTGCTGGACTTGTGCATAACCACACCTGTAAGGCAAGTTCCAAACAATGAGACAGACATGTTAAGGACCTGCAGCACCTGTGGTCTGCAGGCAGCCTCTGTGTACATGAAAACAGGCTGAGGGAGTTGGGGTTGCTCAGCCAGTAGAAGAGAAGGCTCTGGGGAGACCTTAATAGCACTTTGCAGTACCTAAAGAGGGCTACAAGAAATCTGGAGACGGTCTTTCTAAAAGGGTATGTAATTTCTAACCCCCATGTCTCAAGTGGATAAGGGGGAATGGCTTTAATCTGGAAGAGAACAGGTTTAGATTAGATATTAGGAAGAAACTCTTTACTGTGAGGGTGGTGAGACACTGGAACAGGTTGCTCAGAGAAGTTGTGGATGCCCCACACTGAGAACACACTGGGAGTGTTCAAGGCCAGGTTGGATGGGGCTTGGAGCAATCTGGTCTAGTGGAAGATGCCCCTGCCCATTGCAGGGAGTTGGAACTAGATGATGTTTAAGGTCCCTTCCAACCCAAACCATTCTATGATCCTATGACTTTTTGAACTTTGGCTGAAAACTAATATTTCAGCAATTTTAACGTGCTCTCCCCCCAGATACAATTTAACAGGAGAATCTGTTTGGAGGAAAGGCAAGGAATGCTGATGAGATACCTTGAGAAAGCAAGTAAGATCACCATGTTAATGCACCAGCTCTATTCAGTGAATCCCCTTTCTCTATTAGCTCCTTAATGGGTTCTGTGTCTCAACAGTTTTGACTTTATCCACATCTCTGTGCCCAAAAATCCCTTCCAATTTAGTCAGTTCTTGGTATTCTTCATCACAGGCTTCTGTGAATTTTAAGTGCAGTGTCCAAATTCATTACGCTCCATAATGCATGCACAGCCATCATAAGTTGTGCACAACAAAATGCTCATGAAAGAAACACCTTGGATCACTAAACTGAAGGTTGTGTCTTCTGACAAAAAAAAAAGAAAAAAAAAAAGCCCTTTCTTTTTCAGCCTTCACTGGTTCTTAATTTGCTCTTTAGGCTCTACATTGGATTGCAACCTTCAGTGACCTTCACATTTTTCTTCCAAATTTATTTATTCTTCAAAAAAGGCTGTTTCTCCAATATTTCTTTGCCTGGCTTGAAGAAATTTGGGTCTTAAATTGACAAGGAGCACCAAAGTCATGGGGAGTTCTGTTTGTCTAGCTGTTTCAAAAGGCAGAGTAGAGGAAAATGAAGCATTTCACTAACATGGCAGGGATTTCCAGTCACTGGCAGAGGCAGCAGAAATATCAGTAAATCAATGAAAGCAATCATTTATGTAGGGACAATTGCATAGTGGGTGTGCAGCTGGTAGATTGCTCACAATGCTTAGTTAGCTGGTACAAGAAGTCTTTGCATGCTGTGTGTCAGCACAAACACAGATAAAACTGAAGCATATTTTACTTGGGAAGCTGGAGAAATCTCAGCTTTTGGCTGGAGGGTTGAGCACTGAGCATGGAGGGAATCAACTGCTGGTCAGAGAGAGGGTAAGGGGCAGAGTTTTCAGAATGCAGTGGTCAAACCACACTAAGCAATGCAAGGTAAAGATTGATCATGGCAATTTCCAAAATCTAAAATTTCAGCCAAATCTGAATAAGATTTTAAGAATTTTTTTTTTAAATTTACATCTATCACAGAATATTTAAGGTTTGAAAAAATCTCTGGAGATCACCTAGTCCAACCCCCTTGCTCAAAGCAGTTAACTAGAGAAGGTTGTTCAGGAAGTTTTTCAATCAAATTTTTAATATCACCAAAGATGGAGACCATACAAGCTCTATGAACAACCTGTTTTAGTGCTTGAGATGTTTAGAGATAATCATTCTCATCACAGAAATTTAGTTTTATGGAGTTCCATGTATTTCAATTTGTGCCTTCTTCCTTTTGCTCTTGCACTGTGCACTACCAAGAAGTCTGTCTCCATCTTCTTTGCACCCTTCCTTCAGATACACATGGATAAGTTCTCACCAGAGCCTCCTCTTCTCCAGGCTGAACAGTCCTAGCTCTCTCAGCCTTTCCTCATACTAAAGATGCTTCATTCCCTTAGTCATCTTAGTGGCCCTTCTCTAGACTCCAGTATGTCCCTGTTGTACTGGGGACACCATGACTGGACCCAGCACTGCAGCTGCGGCCTCACTGGTGCTGCACAGAAGGAAAGGATCACTTTTGTCTACCTCCTGGCAGTGCTTTTCCTAATACAGCCCAAGAGGCTGTTGGCCACCTCTGCAGCAAGTGGCACACTGCTGGTTCAACTTATGTCAGCTTGCATCCCCAAGTCCTTTTCTGCCAGGCTTCTTTCCAGCCAGTTGACCCCCAGTATGTACTGGTGCATGGGGTTATTCCTCTCGAGGTGCACGACTTCACATTTCCCTTTTTTATGCTTCTTGAGATCCCTCTTGGCCAGTTCTCCAGCCTGTTGGGGTCCCTCTGAATGGCAGCACAACCATCTGACGTACTAGTCACTCCACCCTGTTTTATGTCATCTGTAAACTTGCTGAGGGCACACTCTGAGGATGAATGGTCCGCAGCTGCATTTTGTGTGGCCAATCTCAACCCTTTGAGCTCTGCAGTTCTGCCAAATTTCAGTGCAGCTCCATATCCATCCTAATAGCCCATGCTTCATCAGTTTGTCTGTCAGAGTGTAATGGGAGACAATCAAAAGCCTTATTTAAGACAAACAGCGTACATTGCTCACCCTTTATCCACCAACTAGTCATCTCATCATATGCCCAGCACTCTTTCCTGTGACAGATTTCCCTGCTACATGTAATGGAGATCTCCATAAACTTGCTTTATTAAGACTTATTAGGCCACTTGATATAGGAGTTGCTTCTAACTGCTATAAAATGAACAGCTCCACCTGCCTTTGTAATGATCTACAAGTGATAGAAAACATTGAGCTTATTTAACAGCACATACCAGATGGTTTATGCAAGGTTGAATATGACAGGAAGATTTTTGTCCAGATTGGGGGTGGGACTGTTGTTTTTATTTTGAAAAAGAGGAAAGGAATACGGACAAATGGGGGCTGCATTGCCACTTGTGTTGCTCAAATTGCACTGGAGGCTGCTTTTACAGGTCAATGAAGACTCAGCAAGCAAAGTGCTTAACATTGTAAACTAATTCTGAATGGCACTGTTATGTTTGGATATTCAGGTAAGTTTCATCTCTAGACAGATTTAAGTTAGTCAGACCAAAACCTGAAACTGGATACCAGCACAAAATCCCTTTCATTATTTTCAAATCAAACAAATTTTTTTTAAAAAAGCAATTTGAATGAATATGACATAATTGAATACTTTTTCATTGAATATTTTTTTCATTAGTGAGGCAGAAATGTTCAGAACACACTGCTTTTACCTTAGCAGTACTTCTGCAAATACTAGCTTACCTAGACCAAGTCAATTTATAGGTTTTGAAGATATTTCCATCCTAAAGCACTGTTACTGCCAACAAGATTTAATTATGTACCTGCATTTAAAAGTGGTGCTGAGAGAGTTCCTTCAATAAAAAGCACAGGATAGAAAGGATTTAAGTGAGAAAGTTATAACAGTTGAGACATAGCAGAGAGATCACAAAAGAAATATTTGCTATAATTGCCAAAGCTCAGAAAATGAATAAAATTTAACTCTTCAATTTGATGACCTAGAAAATAGAGAGGAGAAATAATGTGCATATGAAAAGGATTAAAGAAGAAGCCAAGAAAGGAGGCTTAGTGGGTTTAACTGGGTGGATTTAAAAATTGTTTAAAGAATGATAACAGTAAAAAGAAATTCAAACTGGCTTTACCAGGAAACACAGATCTACACATTTTTTCTGTGAAACTTCCCTTGTATTATTTCAATAACAGAAAGGTTCAGAAGAAAGTAAAGAAAATGAGCTAACTGTGAATGATCTGAAAATAGCATACATACATGCACGCACACACATTCTTTTGGCTTTTAAAGAAGAATATACAGAGAAAAGTGGGTACAATAATAACAAGCTTTTCATTACTTCTGAGGTATTGAACTTGGCTGCCAAAAAAAGAGGACTAGATGTCTAATAATTAGAGATAAAGTAGAAGCTAGCAGAGATAATGGCATGTGTTATGTAAACCAGGTAGCGTTACACACGGAGATCTTTTTACTGCTATCATAAAGTCTGTCAGAATCAAAAAAAGGAACTAGAAGAGGGTATTTTTCTAGAACAGAGGGGCATAACAAAGCTTGTAATAAAAATCAGAAAGACAAATTAAATTTAAAATATCCACAAGGTTCTTATGTAGCAAACATGAAAAAGTAAAAGTTACATTAGCAAGCGATTAGTAAAAGGAACTTCAAACTGGTAAGAGAGAGATATATATTTACATATAAATATATGTAGAGGATGAATTTATTCAGGGAGTGCTTTCAGATATAGCTGAAGTATATAACAAAGGAACAAAGGAAGAAGTTTGGTCAGATGGAGCTGTGTTTGTTATGCTTTTCTATTATTCACAGAGGTAACAACTATCCTCCTACAGCAGTTTTTAGATAAATTTCAAAACGCATTCAGAGATAGCAAACAAAGTCAGCCACAAACAACCCACTTGCCACAAAAGGCCTGTCTTTGTTGTTGTTACATGTCTGGAGATTTTCTGATACAGGCTGTGATCACATTACTCATTGCAGCAGCAGGAGGCATGCGAGGGAGCTGTTCAGGGAGCATCTGGTTCACCTGACCAACAGGACCCAAACCTGGAGGTGGATGCATTTTTGGTGAGACCTTGCCAGGAGGCAGCCTGGGGTAGTCACTGCAAGTGACCCCTTTGTGCCACTCCAACAAAGCCATCTGGCCTGTGGCACCCATGTGTGTGAAGCTCTGCTACAGCCAATGTGAAAATGTCCATCTTTTGGCCCTCCTGAGAACAGGAGGCAAGTGGGAGATGTGACAGCACTTCTGCCCTGCCAGGGAACCAGTAACGTGAGCAATCCAACCTTCACTGCCTGACCAGAGTGACCCAGGCACAGGACAGGAGTTTATGGCTGCGGCTACACCGTGTCTGAGACCCTGGATTTTTACTTTGGAAAACTTTCAATGTCTCCATTTTGGACCCGTAAATCTGAGCTCAGAGAGAAGGTATTACAATGATACTGACACCTGAGGAGTCAGAAATAGCCAGCAATTCATTCAGAGAGTTACAGAGAATGAGAAGGCTGTTGGGAAACAGAGTCTTGCCTTATCAGTGAAACAGGCATCATAGCTTTAAAGGACTGACCCTGAACAAAGGATCACCTGGGCTTTTATCCAATAATCTGGGGTCATCCTGTGAGTGTTCAGCTCTTGCTGTGTCACCTGTCTGTCTATTGACACTTGCTGAGTCTCTTGTCACCTGTCTGCCCACAGGTCCAGTGCCCTTTACAATGCAAGGAATCAGTGCCAGTTCACAGCCTCTTGATTCCAGCCACCGTGGAGACTCAACCACCACTGACCACCAACTCAAGAAACCCACCAACTCAAAGGAAGAGAAAGATTGAGTATGAGAACTAATTAGCACGAGAAGGAAGAAAATCATTAAACCAATAAAAGGTTAAATACTAATAGAAGAATTTGCCAATGAACGGTGATTTGTTTGCTAAACTGTATATTTAGTGTAATTGAAATGGACTGCCCATGGCGGTGGTGGAGTCACTGACCCTTGGAGGTGTTGAAGGAAAGACTGGGTGTGACACTTAGTGCCATGGGTCTAAGTGTCATTGAGTTCATTAGTCATTGAACTCAATGACTCCAAGCTAATCGATTCTGTGATTCCGTAAATTTTTGAGAATCTGACTTGATTTGTGTAACACTTCCACCTTGCACCCTGCACAGAACAAAGAACGTCTCCTGGCTAAACCGGACCCCGTGCTTGCATTTAGCGTCCCTAAATTGTCAACAACAGCAGGTCACCCCGCGTAACTTCTGCCAGCTGTGCCCTGGGCTTGTGCCAGCCGCCACCACGCTGTTCATAAACGTGGGCCAGGACTGGCCACGGGGGAGAGCTCTCCACCAGGAACCCACCGTCCTGCGGGCCAGCGCCGCGGCACAAGCCAGCACGGGCACTGCCCCTGGGATCTGGGCACGCCATCACTTGGACGCGGGCACGCCATCCCTGGGATGTGGGGACGCCATCCCTGGGATCTGGGCACGCCACCCCCGGCATGTGGGGACGCCATCCCTGGGGTGTGAGCACGCCATCCCTGGGATCTGGGCACGCCACCCCCGGCATGTGGGGACGCCATCCCTGGGGTGTGAGCACGCCATCCCTGGGACCTGGGCACGCCACCCACACCAGGCAGCGGCCGCGCCGCGCACGCGCCCGCAGGTGCTCGCGCGTGCGCTTCGGGATGCCCGGGCGGCCCCGCGGGCGCGGCGGCGGCAGCGCGGGGGGCGCGGCCCCGCTCCGGGCCCGGGCCCGGCGGCGCCGCGGTGCGTACGGTTGCTATGGGAACGGCGGGCGGCTGAGCGAGGCTGGGGCCCTGCGGAGGCGCTGGCGGGTCCCGACCGAGTCCTCCGGGCTGCGCCCGGTCCCCCCACCCCCGGCCGTAGTGCTCGTGCCTGGGGGTGCCGCCTGGCCGGGCGGGGGCGAAGGGCCGGACTGTTGCGGTAAGTGGGGCGGGAGGCTTTGGAAAGCGGCCGGAGACCGATAATCCCTGTGCCGCTTCCCGGCATCTTTCCCGTGCTCGGGAGAAAGGCGTGATTGCCAGGTGTGGGTTGGGACAGCGTTTACTCCACAGGTGCTGCTTATTTGGGGAGTTCCTCTGGGACGTGTAGTCCCACGGTTGCGCTGGCAACCTAACTCCGCTGAGACCTCAACCCTCGTAACTTCGTTCTTGTTTCCTTTTGATAGCGGCTTCTCTGCATCAAAATTTCACCGGGGTGAAAGTGCATCAGTTGTGATTGGTAAGTTTCTGTTAATCAGAATTATGTCTAATAATAGCTATAGTTTACATATTCCTGAAAGAAGGATGTAGTGAGGTGAGGGCCTATCTACCGTGCCTGCAGTGAAAGGACAAGAGGAAATGGCCTTAAGCTGAGATGGGGAAGATGGCAGATTAGATATAAGAAAAAGAAAATTCACTGTAAGAATGGCCATGCACTGGAATAGGTTGGCCAGGAAGGTGATGGAGTCACCAACCTTAGACATGTTTAGGAGGCGTCTGGATCTGGCACTAGTTGATGTGGTTTAGGGGTTACAGGGCCAGTGTAGGGCTGGCTGTTGGACTTGATGATCTTAAAGGTCCCTTCCAGCTTCAAAGATTCTGGGATTCTTACTAAACCTGTACCTGTGTGCTGGCTGTTCTAGAGATTTGCTAGGGCGGACAGAACATGGAATCAGATGTCAGAGAGCAGAGTTCATAGCTTGAATACAGGGCTTCTCCTCACTGTACTTAGTGATTGCAAATACACCCACTCTGCACCCTGGCAATTAAATGGCACCAGTCTTGAGATGGGAAAGAGGATGGCAGAGGCAGTGTGAGATGGCAGATGCCATATCTGATGTAGTCAGCCATGCTTCTCTCATCTTGATTGAACTGAGATAAGAGCTGTGAGAGTACAGCTGCCTCACTTCTGGACATTGCTGGGATTAATGTGTGGATCCTGTACTGCTATCTACTTCTTTAAAATCTTCCTGTACAGCAAAGACCAGACTTCTGGAGTGAACAACTGGGGAATAAAGACAAGAGCCCAAGTATGGCTTTTCAGACACTGTTGTGATACTCTTCTACCTCCCAGGAGGCAGTCATAGAGGAGCTCTTGACTTGTGCAAGTTAAAGGCTATTTGGGAAATGGTGATAGTAGAGAGGGACGAGGTCTGTATGCACCAATTATGCTGTCCCCATTGACACTGCAACCTTCCCTCTATCTGTTTCCTGCTGGGACTGGGGAACAAAATTACAGAATCACAGAACAGGCTGAGTTGGAAGGGACTCCAATGATCATGAAGTCCAGCTCCCAGCCCTGCCCAGGACCATTGTCAACTGTATCAGACATAAGGCCTACAGAGAAGACCTTCCAGTTAAGGTCAAAATTCTGGCTCCCAGTATCTGGGGGAATAGGGAATGATAGTCTACCTTGCTTTTTCCAGAGAGAACTGACTGTATACATTTTTCTAAACAGACAGCTGCAGTGGAACTCTTTACTGTTTTTTTAATCACATTTTAATAGAGGGAAGAGTAAGGAGCAGAGAGAACAAAATTCAGTCACAGTGAAGACAAGTACTATATTAATGGTAGTGGGAAATACTAAAAACACTGATAGTCTCAGGCTTCTGATCTGTTCCTGAGATTTTTTTAATTATGTATCATTTAGTGAAAGAGGTTGGTGCAGTTCTCCTTAGCATCCAATTTTATGTTGGATGTGCAACAATGAAAGACACTGCCAGAATGTGCAGGCTCTCAAAGAAAGAAGAAGCAGCTGGAAAAGTTAGACTGCCGAACAGGAGGAATTGAACTAAGAAACTAAGGATAGAAGATTTTCCTTTTTACTCCATAGTTTAGAAATAACCCAGATGATGGTGTCTGGTCTACTGTCAGTTCATTGTCATAAACTGTGTGAGAGAATAGAAGTTACCAGATGGTCTGAGTCACAGTGCAGAAACGTATTTTTGTTTTTAGGTAAGTTTGAAAGCAGAAGAGGAATTTTGCATGGTGTAAGACTCAAGATGAGTTTGCTGTAAAATTACAGGGATGATATCTACAGAGAACTGCATCATGATAGTGGTGGGTTTTGTGTCCAGGGGGTGATGGAGCAAGTCTGTCACTGCCCACCGCATTTCCCAGAAACTACAGCAGGACAGAATGCTGATTGGAAGTTTGGGTTTATAACTTTATATTAGTGTTATCTTTCTTTGCCTTTGCTTGGGGGTGGGTTGGGGAGTCGTTTCTTTCAGAGGAAAAAAATTGATTGCCTGTTCTTCCTTGTCTCTGCTTATCAATTGCTGGTAACTGTGCTTCAGTTACTGATAATGATGCCTCTGACATATTAGGAAGCTGCATTTGGTAAGGTCGATAATATATATTGGGTTTTTCCTAAGTTGGAAAAACCTGTCTCTTTGGAGCATATTATTGAATTCCTGTTTTGGCTGTGGTGTTTCCTAAGTAACTGGGTGTCAAGAAACAGATTTTCTATGGAATTGTAGAGGACCACATTTGGCCCATGAAGCACAGTGATGTATTTTAGCATCCTGTAAAAAAACTGAAGGTAGATCTTCCATGCCACATGCTTTCTGTTTTTGAGTGTTTTCCTACGGAACTGAGGAATAGAGAGAAAATGCATTATCAGTGTACCTTATTTCCCACAATTGCAGCACTGTCTAGGATTTACTGTGGTAGCATAACCAGTGATGAATTAATAGTTTGTAATTTAAAACTAGCATAATACTTTGTGCCATTCACATATATTTTCCAGTGTTCTTCCTGTCCAGTACTTTGCAGAGGAATGCAAGCTTCAAAGACTGAAAATAGAAGAAAAGCAGAAGCATTCTACTGGCTGTCAGCAGCAAAGCCTAAGACCAGTTCTGAGATTGTAAATGAAGCCAGAGATGCTCTACGAACAGTAAAAACTCAAAGACCATTCACACCTACAGATGAACAAAGGAAACTTCTTGGATCTCAATCCTCACAATGTCCTCAAAATAGATGCCCTGTACTTTTTAGGTACTGTGACTTTAAGATTTTTTCGAATATCCTTTAGCAACAAGAGATTTGGTTCTGTAATTATGCTTCCAGTGGTTATTTTCCCTGTGTTCCTAATCTGTATTCCTAATCACATCCTTTGCCTTCTTCTAATGATCTTTACTGTTGGTGTTAATCTAGATGTCCAGGAAGTTTCTCTGGATCAGAGCTACCAGAGGCCGTCATTACACTAGTTTTCTATGTGGAGAATAGTATAAGAAAATAGTCTGTTACTTACTTTTTCTTGAGACAATTGAACACTTCTAATTGAGATAGTCTTCAGCTTTATTCCTAGAACATGTGAAAGCTTGCTTGTTTCCTATAACCTATGTGCTAGATCTTTTTTCAGAGCCTCCTGAGATCTTTCAAATGTGGAATTTTAGGTCCTGCAGTTTGAAATGCTCACTTTCAAAGCTTTTCCTACCTCAAAATTATTTCTAGGTGGAGTTTTGTTACCATGAAGTGCTCTTCTCACTTTTCCTTTCTTCCTTTTCCCCATATTCACTGGCAAAGGGAAGAAGCATGCAATTAAAACAGCTGATCACACAACTCTGGGTCTGCTTTATTCTAACTATGTTTCATTTCTTCATTAGTCTTGATACATCCAGTTTTGATTCATCTGAATCAAGACCGAATTCTGGTGTTCGTCTAAGTCCACTGACTCATGTAAGTACTCTGGAAATAACTCATGCAGTACTGATATAAAAATATGTACCTTGATAGTGTTAGGAAAATAAATTATTTAAAGACATTTGGGAAAAATGGAGGCTTGTTGTAACATTAGTCTGAGACTTTTAAAGTCAGTTTTGTCATTTTTCCCCCAAAAGAAACCCCACAATAATTTAACTACTTAAATATTGCTATATTGCTTTGTGGTTCAAAGTGACATTAACAAGAATCGGAAGACTGATAGTTGAATCAGCTTTCTTGTGTAAGTTTACTAAAATAGGTGAAGTTCATGAGCATGAACATGTGCCAACAGCGTGCCCTTGCTGTTAAGAATGTGGCTGATGGTATCTGGGGCTGCATTAGGAGGAGTGTTGGCAGCAGGTTGAGGGAAATGGTCCTTCCCCTCTACTCCACACTGGTAAGGCCACACCTGGAATGCTGTATGCAGTTCTGGGCTCCACAGTACGAGACTGACACAGAGCTACTGGAGAGAATCTGATGAATGGCCCCAGAGGTGATGAAGGGACAGGGAGAGATGAGAATGTTCAGCCTGGAGAAGACCAAGGGAGGACCTTATCCATGGATGTAAATACCTGAAAGGTGGGTGCAAAGAGCATGGGATGAGCCTCTTTGCAGTGACTGGACCAGTGGCAGAGGGCACAGACTGGGACACAGGCGGTTTTCTCTGAACCTTAGGAAACAGTTTTCCTGCTGTGACAGTGATGAGGCCTCAGCACAGGTTGCCCAGAGATCTTCAAAAGCTTCTTGGGCATAGTCCTGGGCAACTTAGTTTAGGTGGCTGTAGTTGAATATGGGGCTTGGACCTCCAGAGGTCCTTTCCAACCTCTGTGGTTCTGTGAACAGTAACTTGAAGGTAACTAGGTTGCTTTCTATTTGGCTTACATTTCTATAAAATGTCACGATTGTAGTTTATTTCAAAACAGATAGAGGTCCTTTAAGAGCCTCTTTTCTTCCTCTGCGAAAGCTGTGAATTGCTTTCAATTTATAAGTGTATCTGCTCTTTCACAGTTTTTTTATATTTGGTCTTTAAATATAAGATTAAGTCACGACTGTTTGTTTAGTACCTGAGATAACAGAGCATGCTATAGCAATTAAATGTGCTTGCTGTATACATTGCTTTTTCCAGACAGGAACCTTTAGGAAATTCTTTAGGAAATTAGGAGAAATATCCAAGAAATTTTATGCTTTAGTAATTTGGATAAGGCAATGTATTTACATGAATCAAGTTTAAAAATTCTGAGCATACTTCTATTTAGATTATTTATATCTACATTTGGATTTAAGAACTGGTGTTAAATATTCATGTATTTTGTGTGTGAGAGTGGAAAAAAATTAGAGAAAACTACTGACCAGTGCAAAACCTGCTTTTTTTTTTTTTTTTTTTGCTTTATCAATGGATGTAAGTTAATACACTGTAAATTAAGAGTTTGTATTAATCATGGTGGTTGTAAGTAGTCAGTCTCACCTGTTGGCTCCTTATTACTATGGAGAGCTCTGAAGGATTGGCTGGAGACTTGCTAGTGGATTCTTTATTTTAAGGAAATAGGTATTGATTTTAGAGGTCAGTGCTTTTGTGTAGGTCAAGGACACAACAAGTGCTTGGTACTAGAGATCCAGGGACTTGTTCACCTCCTCTAAGATGCACCATACTGACATAAAACTAGGACTTTCATGTTTCTGGATCTGCATGATTTGTCTCAGTGTGACAGAAAGTAGAACATATTTGTAGTGTTTTAGAAATACTGTTTTAATGCCCAAAAGCAAAACAAAGAATAGATATATCTCTAGAATTGTTAGCAATAGTCATTGGCACAATATTTTCTTTGATAAATAAGCTTGCTGCAGATGTAGTTAAATGAGTACTTATGAGGAATAAATAATTCTGAGTTGTTCTACTCAAGCTAGGTTTTGTTTTCTCCACCCCTGAATGTTGGCTTTCTGTGGTGATAATGGTATAGACATCTGGTTTGTTTGGTGGAATGGTATCATTAGATTCAGGATGTGAAAATTTCTTAATGAGCAAGCCAGTGTAACTTCTGTTCTATTTTGAACTTAGCCTTTGTTAGAAGTTATGTGGGTTTCTTTTTTTAAAATTTTTTACTTAAGTGCAAATTAAATTATTTGTGCTTTTGTTTAAAAGTCTTCCTTATTTTTGTCACAGAAACCAGTAGTAATAATTTCTGAAAAAAAAGATGAAGCTTCTTCTGTTTTCCATCCAACACCACCTGCTGATGCTGCAGAGGTTAGAAAAGTCAGCAGTGCTTGCAAAGCCTTATTTAGAGCAACTTCTCTGAAAGATTTATTTTCTGCTAAGGTGGTTCCTCTGGATCAGAGTAAGAATGCTTTGATACATATTATTTGCTAGAAAGATAACTGCATGATGGGTTTTAATATTGGTAATACATTAAAGGACTTGTGTGTCCTTTCAGTGTGAATTCTGGAAGTATTTAAATGGGTTTAAGGCAGTTTTGAAACTGTGGTTTCCCAAAATTATGCTGGCTTGCACTACTGAAAATGAGTTGAAAATTACTCAGGTGCCTCTTCTTCCTATACGTTTCCAAGTAATGGAATTTTACTGAAAGTTGTCATCAGTGAGTAAAATTAACATTAAATGCTGACATGCTTAAAGAGATTATGAGATGCCATCATCTAAGGAGACTCCCTGACAGATTATTGAGCCTAAAAGGAGGACTAAAAAGGAATGATATGTCTTGACAGGCCTCCAGCTACATCATATTTGTTGTTAAGAGTTTCTTTAGTGGAGATTTAATAAAGGTCACCAAATGTGGGATTTAAAAGTAATTTTCTTGAAGATGGGAAATAGCATCTTGGCTTCCTGCATGTTGGCTCATAATAAAGTGTGCTGGGACTCTGTCTTTATTTCAGAAGACTCATTTATAATGACAGTTCTTACATTGTCTGGGATTGTTACTTTACATGATAAACGGAATATCTCACTTTTTACCTGCTAAACTTTACTTCATTTTTATGTATTTATTCTATAAATATATATTTATAGAATGTGTCACTTCATGTGGCCTTAATAAGCTGATGTTACTAATTGAAGAAGTTGAGAAGCTAGTGTATTTGTAACCTGCCTTGGTCTCTTCTTGCCTTTTGGGATCATGCAAATGTTATGTGAGGGGTTTAATTTGTGGAGGTTCTTGTTGTGTGTACATAGAAGCTACTTTTTTCCTGAGTTCCTTCATAATATTCAGGTCCTGAAATACAATCACTTTTTTCTCAAGGTAAAATCCATCTATTTGTAAAAGGGAAATAAAGAAGATGAAATATTAAAACTTTAAACACCAGAAGATTTCAAGAAATACTGTTCATAAGAAGACATTGACTACCTTACTCTTAATAGACTTAAGCTTTCTCACCTTTTAAATTGATACAAGCAAATTTTGATAATGTAACACAACAAGCAGTAATTAATAACACTTGAACAAAATGTTCTCTTTGACCATTTCAGATGAAGTGAAGCTTGATTTTGAAGAGCAAACTACGATGATGAATAATCTTGACAGAAGTAATAATAACTGCTTAGCAGAACAAAAGTTGTACACATCATTTAATGATGAGTGTAAACAATTAATTTGTAATGAACATACCATCAGATCAGGAAGTGAAGACGCCATGGAAGGGACACCAGGAAAATTTTCGCTGCAGCTTCAAGGAGAAAGGTCAGCATCAGTCAAGTATGGTAATGTACATCTTCCATACAATCTTCTTCCTAGATACTCAATTATGCAAGTATAAAAATGCTTAAAATTAATGTAATTTGAAGATAAAATTATGTTTCTTCTTTTAGGAAGTTTCTGCATTCAAAGGAATAATTTGTAAAATATTGTTGGTAGAAATTTGTTCGATATTATTTGTTTGATCATTAACATTTCAAAACCAAGTCTTCTAAACAATGTATGTAAAATCCTCAAGTTTAAATTTGATGTGCTTGCTTTTGTAGTTTAGTCCTGTTATTTTAAGGTCATATATCATCTTCACTTAGCTTGGCAGATGAGTAGAGCCATGCTTTCAGTTCTGGTATGTGATCATACACCAAAACCAGGCTTAAACTCTTTAGCAATAGAAGCAGATTTTTTTGTGACTTGGAATTTTGAGTTCTTTTTCTGACCAAATAGGTGTAAGAGATTAATGCAACTTGCATGCCTGCAGTCTGTTTTTACTGGATCTGGAATATCCTATCCATTCTTTAATTCATAATCAAGTTACTTGTTTTTCTTTTGATTCAGATGTGAATTCTTTCACAGGGAGGAATAGTCCCATGGCACTATGTATAGTTGGTGTTTCAGCTGCTGCATTAGAAGTCAGATGAACAACTGTTTCTTGCTAATAACATTGACAGATCTGGCAATCTCAGCAACAAAGAATGAAAAACACTTCATTTTTAAAACACATCCTTGTAAAACTGGTTCACTATTAAAAATACGTACTTGCCATTAGGTGTCTTCTTTCTAGCATGTTTGTATGCTTAGGGAAAAGCTATTTCCCTGGATATTCTTAAGCACCTTTGATATTAAAGATTATGTTCTTAATTTCATAAAATGAAAGGCCATTCATTTATTGACTTGATGATAGCACTTAATAGTTTAAGAGAATGTTGTCCATTGAGGCTGTTATAGTAAGTGATACATAACAGAGTTATCACAGCCCTCTTTTATATTAAACTTTAAGCAGGATTTTAAAAAAAGACAGATTCTAAAAGAATGAAGACTTGTAGCAAAGAAGAAATTCCATGAGTGTAGAGGAAGAATGAGAAAATAAGAGCAGAATGAAAAATGTAGATTAAAAAAAAAGTTAAGCACCAAAGAGAATACTTTACTGCAATATAATTTTCTCTCTTTAAAATCAGTGATCTAATAACTTCTTAGATAAAAACTAGTTGGATTATCATACTACATAAATTACTGTAGTTTAAATTTTATTTAATAAAGGTGTGGTGTGAAGTACTTCAGTGTTGCAGTGGAAATGGGTAGTTCCTTTTGTGGAATATGTATCCTGCTGTGTTCAGTTCTGCTTTTTGTTTGGGTTGCTGTTTTGGTTGCTGGTGTCCAAGTGTCTCTAACAGGAAAGGATCAGTTGATATTTCGCTAATTCAAAAGAATGACCTTCCTTTTCAGTCATCATTTTAAAACCTGAATGTATAATTGAACAGCTCACCCATTAGGCATGCTTCCTGTCTGTTCAAAATTGTACACTTCTTTTTATAAGAACAAGAGCTCTGCAAATTTTTGGTTTTGCATTTTGTTACTGGTGCTTTTTGCAATCATGAATCTCATACATCAGTTAAATTAGATCTCAAATTACTGGCCTTAACATAATACAAAAAATTGCTTTCCAATATTGTTCTGACTAGTTTTCTCCAAAATGGAAGGGGAATATAACATCCCTTCATCTTTCTGTGTTGAAACCAAGATCTGTATTTTTGAATGGCCCATTTTTACCTCTCCTGTGAGTTGTGGATGATTTCTTGAGTCACAGCTGGTTTTTGCCAATGCTTAGGAAGCGAAGCTTCCTGACACCATTTAGGTGCTCATATGGCTTAGAGCACCACATATATCTGCAGTGCTGCAAGATGCACAAGAATAATACAAAATGCTTTCCCATTAGCCACAGACAAAGGTCTCTCATCTCTATCAGCCCAAGCAGTTCATGCTATCATGTGATGGGATGGGTGTGGATAATCTCAGCTGCTCTCATACGTTCTAACTCCTTGCTATGACCAAAGAGCACATAGGTCCAGTGTTTGTGTATGATACTACCCAAGTCAGGTGGATCTACAGGCAGACCTTGTACTGTGTGCTTCTGTGAGTTCAGAGATGTCATTCTTCATCTGACAAGGCAGTTGAAAGGTACCACAAACCTAGCCTTCCATGTAGTTTGTTGAGTTTGGTCTTCATGATAGTTGTATGTAAAAGGTTCCAGAACCACAGAGGGGCCATTGCAGTGAGAGATTTGGAATTCTTTCTCAGTAGAACATGTTTACTAGATGATTGTAAGGTTAGATTGTATCTGGTTCTGTATCATAAATACTTGAGGCATCTTGTGTAGGGTTACAAGATGTTTCCTATTTAAAGTACATTGCATTCAGGAGTAATAGGATGAAAGCTTAAAATGTCAAATCTTTTATTGTCTAGTGTCCTGTCATTCTCTATATGAAGCAGGTGTCAACCTCAATTCTGAATTGCAGTGACTTAAAATCCTTGCAGGAATTAAGCAAGGGGATTGTAGAAATAGTACACTTCATACAGGGGAAGGCGTGTGGGACTCCTTTTCCCTACAGTTCCTGTACATGTACTGAAATAACTTCCCTAATGAAACTGTTTTCCTGCTAATGAGGGAACAGTAGAGCATGGCAAAATAGCATGGCAGATTCCTGCCATCAGTGCTATTATATTTATTTTAAAGAGAACAGAAGGGAGGTATTCTAGTCCAGCAAGAGACTTGATCACTTTCTATCTCACATTCTTTTGTTGTCCCAAATACTGAAGAAAGGAATGAACAGTGTTCATGAAATCACAGCTGCCTTATAAAGGTACTGGGGGGAAAAAGAAAAGGACCTTTTGAGGAGAAAAAGTAATTTGACATTTTGTTTGCAATTCTGTTTTGCAAATAACAATCTATATGTAATAGAATAGGTATATTAATTGAAACAGATTGAATTTATTGACATGTTGCCTCAGGAAAGCTAGGAACAATTTCTGGCAATCATAAGAAAGCTCAGTTTTGTTTACATCTTCCTCTAACCATTGTGCCTTGCCATCTATTGTGATTGCTATAGAAGTGAAACTTCTAAAATGTTTTCTGCATTCATATATTTCAAGAGAAGTGTCAACAGTGATGGCAGATTTGCTGATGAAGAGCAACAGTTTCCTGGGTGTGAAAGAATGATGATTTTTTTTTTTCCTACTCCAATTTCTCAATATTCTGAAAGCTTAGATGTCATTCCAGGACTTCTTAAAAGCAGAGGTGCCTTGAGTGAGGAAGAGTTTGGAGGCAAACAGTTCATTCCCAAGTGGCCTGTTCTTTTTTTAATAAGTGAGTTTTATAAAGATCCTACAAAAGGATTAGCAGGTACTGTAAAGAAGATATACTGTGCCCTGTTTTCTCTCACAATTGCTCTATTTATTAAATGCCTGTTTTACAGTATCCTTGAAATATATTCATCTTCCATGAGAGTAGTTTCTCTTTTTTGTGCTTTTTTAGAGTTTTGGAATATTTCAATAGAAAATGATAAAAGCAAAGGATTAAATGATAAAATGAATCATATATTCATAGAATAGAGTGGATTGGAGTGGAACGCTAGAAATTACTTCTCTCTGGTTGCTTAAACTACCTTCACATCTGCACTCAAAATACACATTCTTTTTCTCTGCAAAGAAAAGGGTTCCCACAGAGGAGAGAGTTTTTTTTTTCCTGAGGGCAACACCCATTCTGTTTTGTTCTGGATGATTTTTTTGAAATGAGTGACATGGTGTGGCTATTGGTTTGAAGTATGGTGTAGCTGACTCTCCAGACTTTTTTCAGTATTTTTATCTTTTTCTTTTTATTTTTAAATTATGTATATTGACAGCTTTAGGAATTCTCATAAACACAGGGAAACAGGAAATTAACCTGCTCCCAACTAATCTTTATCTATTTCTGCCTCAGTTCCACTGGCTATTTGGACCACTGATTTCAAAAAGAAACAATTGAGTGGTGGGAAATCCTTCACAGGTGGAGCTTTCTACAGTGTTTTCCAGATTGTGACACCTACCCTTTCAGGAAGGTAGAGAGTCCTTAATACCAATTGAATTGCAATTCTGGAATGGGCAAGTGTGCTATGCAAAGGGTAGAGAAGGAATGTCAGTTCAGTCTAGGTAGACCTGTAGTAACAATGGATTTAAATTTATTTTCTGTTTAGAAATGCAATGTTTATTCAAGATTCAAGTTAGGAAGATGATGAGGATGTGGTTTTCAGCCTCAAATATATTTAGGCTAGTGTTTTAGATATTTTTTATGGTTAGAATTAGACTGTCAGTTGTCTGGTTGCCTGAAGATTCTCTGTTACAAATAGATACTGTTAATATTTTCAATATTAGACAGAATATGCAAAGACTGTGAAGAATAAAAAGGATAAGGATAGAGCTTTTTCATCAACCTTGATTATTCTTTTAAGTCGTACAGTTTAACATGTGCATGAGGTTCTCCATCAACAGCCTGCATAAATACAAAATGCTGTATATTTTTATTGCTGGGGTTGTCATACGAAATGAGTGAGCTATTCCCAAGGCTGTGTTTACAGAATTGTTATTTACTCATCTTTAGGATGACTCAGAGAGTTGGTCTATTTGTCAATATATTTTTACAAATTATGTTGTCTTTCTACTAGTTATATTTTCTCATATCAGTGGTATCAGTTATACACTAGATTATAGTTTTCACTCCCTTTGTTTTTTTCTCTTCTTACGATGTTCCTTATAATCCTCTACAGTTCCTGAAATAATTTCAGGACATCTATATTGCTGGTTTTTAAATTATTTTCATGCTTTTCAGAAGTTTGGTGGATGAGAAATAAAACTAACTCAAATTGTGTGTAATTGGCTTAATACTTCATTTTATATCTCTTTTAGCTGTCTGCCAGTAATTTTGTCTCCATTGTTTTTTTGAAAAGGAAAATAGTCTTTAAAAATTGAGCTATTATACTGTTTTTTTTTTTTCTTTGAGGCTTATTTCCAGATTGTGTTTATCTGTCTTGTTTGTTCCTCAGATGACATCACAGAATGGAAGTTTCCGTGGTAGCTGAGCAAAATAGGGACAGATTCTCTTAAGTGGCTCAGTGGAGGTCAATTCTTTGTCTAAAAGAATAGGGTGCTTTTCAAGTGCTAAGTTATGGGTCAGGAAGGAATCAATCGGTTTGTAATAAAAAACATATTCCCTACTATTCAAATAATGAAAGACAATACCAGAAACTAATTCTGATGTCCTTCTGGCAACATAAAATATCTGGATAGTATAATGAAATTGAAATAAAGGGATTAATGAGAAATGCAAATGTTAATTGGTATGTGGAAAAATTAATTTCTGTGAGAGTAAATGACAAAACTAAACACTAATTTTTCTCATTTTGCCAAAAGCTAAAAGCACTTCCTACTAGTTGCTTTGGCAAAAATACTGGAATGTTGCTTATACTTCTTTTCAAAGTCTACAGGGCAATGTCGTGTTGTCAACATCAGTAATTTTGGTTTAGAGTTAGAACTCTTGTTTCTTGGTCACTAAACACAGTGGAGGAATCATGGTAGCAGGGGATTTTGTTCTGAAGCAGTGGCTCCTAAAAGCATTGTGTAAATGAGCCTGCTCTGAGAAGATTCTTTGCAGTTTCTCGCACTTGCTGCAACTCCGCATCTGACTCCTCCCCTTCTTTGCCTTGGGGCCCTTCCACCGCTTTGTCCCTTGCTGCTGACTCGGGGTTTACTCCGATGTCTTTAGTGCCCTAATTCCCAGGATCACCATTAGTTCCTTTAACTTTCCTTGGAGCTGCTATTGTTCTTTTTGAGACAAAGCTGCTGAGTTTGGCTGTGCCTTGATAAACTTGGTCTAGAGCCCTACATATCTTTGCACAGTGCTCCACAGTGCTCCTGCCAAGAGATCTGACGGGCTGTTCATGAGACCACAGTTCTGAACAATATTTTAAAAAGTGCTAACTGGCAGTCAGTAAATGAACAATCCATTGGCTGATACACCTGAGGGTTGTCCAGAGGAGCCTCAGCAGGCTGTAGAAATGGTTTGACAGGAATGTGATGCAGTTTAATAAAGACAAGTGCGAAGTCCTGCATCTGGGCAGGAACAGCCCCAGGCCCTGGGGAGCGATATATATATATATATATATATATATATACACTGGGAGCAATCCAACTGGGAGGCAGCTTTGCAGAAAAAGACCTGGAGGTCCTGGTGTACACCAAGTTGATAGAACAGCTCAGGATAGGAGAGATCTCCGAAGATTGTCTGCTCCATCTCTTTGTGGAAAAGAGAGTAGATGAGATTATCTAGCACCCTGTTCATTTGTGTCTTGAAAACCTCCATTACACCTGGGCTGCTGGGCGAGCTCCAGACTCCCCAGTGCAATAGAGATATTGAAATGACTGGAGGAAATATAGCTACTAAAATGTGAAGGAATCCTTTGTATGAGGAAAGGCTGAGAGATCTGGAACTTTTTAGCGTGGAGAAGAGAAGGCTTGGCAGGGGTTCTTATCAGCATCATTCAATACCTGGAGGGAGGGTGCATTGTGACACCATCACTGATTGTGTGACAAGAGCTCTTTCTTCTTCCCCATGGCAAGCACTCAAAACAGGCAAAACTATTTACCTGTGATGGTTCTTTTTAAGGATTTATTGGTTGTATATACTTCCACAACACCTCCTTGCAGCTTTTCCCTTTGTAGTCCATATAGAATTGTGAATCTTGTGTTGAAAGAAAAGTGCTCAACTGCTTAAATAGCCATATGATCCTTATCAACATAAGGCATGCCATCCTGGACAGTGCTGGCAATAAAAATAAACCCAGATTACAGTGTAGATGTGTAGTTACACTCTGAATATACAGGTGAGTAAAATCTCAAATATTTAACATTCTTTCTAAAGGTCTGTCTGTTTAAGGATTATCCACAATCAAGGGAACTGAACTCTGATCTAGTCTGGAAGAACACCTTTGTGCCTAGTAGTCATTTTGATACATCTGGCTTGCCTGAACAGGCCCCCAAGATCTACTTAGCATTGCTTGAAATCTGTTCTTCCTAACACTTAGTGAAATGTCTTGATTTTTGGGTGTAGATACACCATGTCTGGCTTTCCAATGCACACAACGTATGTTGGTAAAATCAGATGTTCAGTGCTTGTATTTATGTATAAACAGTCTGCATCTACTGCAGTGCGTACACTTTTTTTAGAGCTTTGTGAAAAGTTAGAAATTGCTCTCCTAGACTTTTGCAAACCTGAAAACATTGATATATCAAGGATCCAAAATAAAATTTGTAAAAATTTCAGTCACATTTTTGGTTTTTAAGTAAACTAGAAAAAGGAGTTTTGTGGAAGCTGAAGGTGATGTAATGAAGGAAAATATACTGGGGAGAAACTGAATGACTGTGAGGGGAAAATGGAAGAAAAAAGGCTTGTTTACCTTATCAAAATAAAGACCAAATATAAAAGGGCTCTAAGGTTAAACAGTTTAAACTATTTAGAGCTTAGATTTGCTTCTGAGGAAGTAACTTAAAGAATGGTGGTTCTATAGATATAGAAAGGGCTCTGCAGTTATAGATGTGTAGAAATCATGTGCTCATGATTAGAGTTCTTTGGCTTAATAAAAAGGGCATGTTTAAAAATGGAAAAGAAATCTGTTTCCAGACATCAGATCATGTCTACAGTCTAGGGCTTCCTTACAGCATTTACTCAGGGCATACTATGCAGAGTCTGTGTGTTGGTAGCTCTCTGCCTTTTTAAGAATCTCTTCAGGTTCTGGTTTACATGGAATAGTCCCAATTCCTGTCTCTAATTTAGGAGAGGGTCCATAGATCCAGTTTATGTGGGTGCAAAAGGAGAGGCTCATAACATCTGAATGAGCAAAGTTGTGTGAGACCTTGGAGCTTGCAGAAGGAGATACTGTGGGGCTTATGATGTTTTCCATCCCCACTGTCCTCATCTTTTTCTCATTCCCCTTTATTTCTACTCTTCTCTTTGATAAGTAACCTGTATCTTCTTCATTCCTTATTACACTATTTCAGTTACTGTGCTTCTCTGTTCTTCTCCTACTTTGTTGTCTAGTTTGGATTCCCAAAGCTGTAAGGATATGTAAGATGTTACAGGATCCTTACTGTGAGGAGAGGGTAATGTCAAGAGGGAATGCCTTGAAGCTGGACAATTCAGAAAAGGTGGTCATGTTCTTTTTTTGTTCTAGTTGAGCTTTGCTACCTCGCTGACCACAGGTGCTTGATAGATAAAATTCTGAAGAGAAGAATTCACTTGTTAGTATTAGGCTGTATGTCCCTCTCAACTGGTACCTAAATAATCAGGGGCACCAGCCATACACCTCTACCAATAATTAATAAAAATTAAACAAAGGAGTAAGTCTCTGGCTTGGTGGCTATCTGCAGTGTCATAGGCTATAGCAATACAATGAAACTATTTTTAATTGCCTCCCTATTTTTAATGCACTTAAGGTAGTGTCTGGGAATGTCCCTACCTCTGCTTATCAGTGTCCTGTGCTCTGGCATTTGTTAAGGAAAATATCCCCTTTCCTGGGCCAAAACTGTAGCAGGGGTGATGCTAAGGGTCTAAATCTGTTGGACAGTGTGAGACAAAGTTCAAGCCCCTTGCCAGACGCTGTTTGGCAGGTAGGGAGGTAGCCAGATTCTCAGATGTTTAAGGTGCAGTATGAGGAAGGAGCCCAAGCACTGTTCCTTCATTGGGATCTTACTTTCACATTTGTGATTCAAACCTTGCTGTTGTGTGCAGCTTCTTTGGAGATTACTAGTTCAATTCTTTGCCTCTGGGATACAGTTCATAGAAATGTCATTTGCCCTGGAATACCATGGAAGAGTGAGAGTTTGCAGGTTTACTATTAAAAAGAGGCTCATGGCAAGAACAAGCAGATAAATGTCTAAACATGCAGAGTTTCTTAATAAATGCAGCTTTCACTTAATTATCCATTCTTTCACCAGAAAATACTGAACACATATTGGGTCTGGCTGAGAAGGAGTCGATTTTCCCTGGAGCAGCCCTCACAGTGCTGTGCTTTGCGTTGAAGAGTGCTGTTGATAACACACCAGCAGCTGGCTACTGCTGAGCAGCACTCCACAGCATCAGTGCTGTCTCTCCGACTTCAGCCTGTTACCAGTGGGCTCAGGGTGAGCAAGGTGTTTTGAGGGGACATAACCAGGACAGCTGGTTCTGGTTAGACAGCTGGTGCTGTCTCCTCAGCAATGAGAATTAAGACAAAGAAAGTGAGGGGGCATTTATTATTAAGAGATTTGTCCTCCAGAGCAATCACTGCATACTCAAGCCCTACTTCCTTGGAAATGGCTGGACATTGCCTGCTGGTGAGAAGTTGAGCAAAAATCTTTTGTTTTTCTTTGCTTCTGCAAGTGGCCTTTGCTTTTGCTTTATTAAACTGTTTCTGTCTTGGCCCATGGGATTTTTTGTCTTCTTTCTACCCTTGGTCCTGCTGAGGAGGGGAGTGAAAAGAGTGGTGTGATTGGGCACCCAACATCTGTCCAAGGTCAACCCAGCACACCACACTACTCCAGGACTGGCTCGCTTTCCCTTTGGAAGTCCTCACACTGTGTACATTCAAGAAAGCAGTGCTCTTCATTGAGGCTACTATGATTTCTTTCATATGAGAAAGACAAAAGTGATCCAGTTGCCAAGTTCTTTTTCTTCTGTAAATCATCAGAGCCTCTGTCAGTTGATTTCTTGATGAGGCCCTTGATCAGATTTCTGCCAATTGTTTCCAAGGCAACCACTCTTGACAAGCCAGTTCCCTTCCATAGTAGGTGACTTATTTTTTATAATAGGTTGATTATATTTTAACTGCATTGTTCTTAATAAGATACTTCTATTTAAATTTCAATCCTAAATGAAAATGTAAAGATAACAAACCAAAAGTCTGTGTAACTAAAATGAAGTTGGCAGAGTGGTAAAGATACATAAAGGGATTTAATAATCTCTCACAGAATTCCTAAATTGTACATACTCCCTAAAGATAAGCCTGCCCATGAACCATTCCCATTTATATAGGTATTCAGTGTATTCATTTTCTGAAAATAATGGAAGTTTGGGTGACTTACGAGGATGTTTCTCGAAAGCATAGATGGTTGTACTGCTGGTATTCACAGGTATTTGCTTTGCTACTAATTTAAGTCTCTAAAATGGTTGATACTGGTGTTTAAAAAACAACAGATTCCAGCTGCTGTATAAACCCAGCTTGTTTTCATGCTCAATTGACATGGTGTTACTCTGCATCTCACACATGTGGTGTTTCTGGTAAGTTAACTCATCCTTTGCTTCAGTGGCTTTTTATATTAATCTGCTTTTGCTTCCAACAAAAATCATAGGATTGTGTTTGTTGTGTTTCTTGGATTCATCCTGGATTTACATTTTCAGGGAAGAGGCACAGACAGGATATAGTTACAAAACTCTTTCTCTGAGGAAAGCGAATTCAAACATCCATATACATATAGGCATGTAGTATCCTCATGCCTACACACAATTCTGAAGGTACTGATTTCTGACTATAGCTATGTTTAGTATAAGGTGACTGAAGTTGTTCTCCTGCTTATCCAGTGTCCTTTCAAGTTGTAGTCTTGATTTCAGAGATGGCTTGTATAAAACTTGTATAAACTTGTATAAACATTTCTGAAAATTTTAAAATTTGTAGGACAAGGCATTCACAGAAATAGAATCAAATTTTTGTTTCTACCAATACACTGAACTGTCTGTAATGTGTGCTCTAAACCCCTTCTTTCTTAGAGATATCAGACAATTTTAGAGAGGCAAGCACTTGTCTTTTCTGTTTTATAAAGTATTGCTTCCCCAGAGGAGTAGAAATTGCTGTATGTGAGCTGAAATAATTTCAAGGTAGTTTGTGTAAGCATTTGGATTTTGGAGCACTTAAATCCTCATGCTGTAAAAATAAAGCATTATTCACTGTTAGCCATAATGAAGCAACTGGTCCTCTGTAATGTGATTGCTTGGGAAATTTCTCACTGATCACAGTGAGCTATCCAGTCCCTTATGCAGGGAACTGATTTTGCAAGAGCTTTGTCTTTTATTCTGTCTCCATCTGTTGATAGGATGACTTACATCTTCTGTCTGGACTGACAGACAGGATTTAGGCACCAATCCAGCAAACTATTTAAACAACAGTTTAGTTTTAAGCCTTAGAGTAACTAAATTACCTGGTTAAAAAAAATTGAAATAACATTGCTAACAGACTACAGTCATCTTTAGAATGGAGTTCAGGAGATTAGATTGTATTGATACATGAACTTTAAATGGAATAAGGAGTGTTAAATTAAACATACACTGAGAATAGAAAACATAGAGTAAGAATTTCCTCTTTAGTTCAGGAGAAAAGATTCCAGTTTGATAGCAGAGAGTCTATATCTTGTATATTTCTTTTAGATCAGTGCTGCTTGAGTGTGTAGCTAGGCAAACAGAATAAATAAATTTATTATAGATGTATGTAGTAGTTTCCTCTGTCCAAAGACTGATCATAAAATCAGCAGGAGTTATAGCATTACTTTGTAAAACAATAGAAATGGCAACATACCTGTTTTACTGACAGAACTAGTGACCACTATGCAGTTAGCAATAGTTCACTGGCAGACACAGAAATTCTAATATATACTTTAAAGGTTACTCGGGTGTTTATTTCTTTGAAAGGTCTTCTCATTAAATATAAAAGTATCCATCCTGTCAGAAAAAAATACTGTCCTTGTGAATGGATGAACTTACAGTTTTATGCTAGTTGAGTTTTATATTAATTTAATGAAGCTGATTGTAAAATAGAAATTGTCTCTTTCTGAATTTAGTTTGTTTCATCTTTCATTTTATTGAGCAAGCAGAAATGCTTAGTTTTTGTGTTCCATAATGGTGACCTCTTGTGGTGTGAATATGCCAGTATTTCTGAAGGAGCTTTCTGTAATACAGAGGGGAGGAGGTTGTATTTACATGTAACTTTTAATGAGCAGCTAACTTACTAACTTAGTAAAATAACATCATCTTTTCTAATTAAACATACACTGAGAATAGAAAACATAGATTAAGATGTTCCTCTTTAGTACAGGAGAAAAGATTCCAGTTTGATAGCAGAGAGTCTACATCTTGTATATTTCTTTTAGTTATTAATATGCACAACTCAATGCATGTGAAGGAACAAGCATTTTGAGCACAGTTTTCTGATAATGCTTTTGCGTGTTCATATTGTATCTTTTAGTGACCAGATGGAAGAGCCTGGCAAAAAGTCATCACAGCTGAGGTCTTCAAGCCAGAAGAGAAGAGTAACAGGTACAAGGGATTTCAATCTCCATTCAAAAAATGTGAAATGCAGTCAAATAGAAATAATCTAACTCTTGTGATTTTTTCAGTATTGTTCTTTATTATTCACTGATCAATATACTGTTCTTAGTGAAGAGAAACAATATTCAAGAGATCTTTACTCTAAATATCTGCTGGTATTTTCTATCTTGCTTTCCCCATATCTAGGCTTAAGAATTTGCCAATCCATTAGTACCTTATTTGCCCATCACTTTTTGTAATCTGTCACAGTTGCAGAGAAACTAATAAAATTATGCCAGCATGTATTATCTGAAGAACTAGATTTTGGATTGCTGTGTAGGGATGCATTTTGCTAATTTTACATAACAGATTTTAATAATATTTCCTCATAGCTGGCACATTTCATATATCACAAGTGCATATTTGAGAGTCTGATATGGAAACCTGAAGTTTCTATTGTGCTATTATTGTGCTTTATTACTATTTTTCTAGAACTGAGGAATTCTGTTATTCCAGATCGTTCTGGAAAAGGCTATACTGTACTCTGCTCTCATTTCCTTATGAGGAGCAGAGAGTATTTACCATACCATGAGAGTTTGTACACTTACAAGCCTTTTAATTTTTTTGTGGTATTTTATTGGTGTTACTGAAAATATAAATGTGTTTTTAGGATTGTTTCTTTTTATGTCTACTTTTCTTAACATTATGTAGCATCCTTAGTTTGTGCATGCTTCATCTTTTATCCCACAGTAAAGAGTGGGATAGCACTAGGAATTCTCCATCATTTCTTCTTTGCAATGGTGTTATGAGTGAAGTGTTCATTTACAAATTATTTTTATTTTCTGATATGAATTGTGTTCATAGTTTGACATTTTAGAGAGGAGGTAGACTGTTTTAATATTGATCTATTCGTGGCCACTCAGTATTCAGTGAAAAGGCTAAACATTATAAGTCAGGCAGTACTCAGCTTTTGAAAGCTCAGTGTTGCTAAGGCTCTTGTGTTTACATGCTAAAAACAGCAACCAATAAATGTAGACTGATTAGTGATTTTTTTTTTGACCAGAATGCAAAGCAGCGGTTAAGACCTATGAAAAACTGAGACAACCAACTTGAACTTGCTGCATTCTTTTGCTTGAGTATTTTTTTCTGTTGAATTGTGGTTTGCTCTGTTAGAAAGTTCTAGACAGCTTCTGCAATATTTTAAATATAGCTTGTACCCTCACTTCATCAGCAGCTTAAAAAATCTCCCAGGACTGAGACACGTACAATTTAGTAATGTTGCTTTACTTTATAGTCATGTATTGTCTAGTCCTTCTTACTGCTAGGATTAATGCTGTTTAGTAAAAGCTGATTATCTTCTTTTTAATTTAGGTATAAGAGATACTTTTTTTAAAAAAAATTATGCCATTATGACTTTCAGTTTGCTGTATTCTTCTGATGAATATTAGGCACGTGAAGCAGAGTAGTACAAAAAAGCATCTGTTCTTTTCATTCTGAACTGAAAATTACATGGATTTGGTATTTTTTTTTTTTAAGTGAGAAGTTTGGCTCTATCTGCAAATGCATGCCTGAAGTTTCTATTTCTTGCCTAATGAAGTTAAGTATCTGTGTAGTTAAAAAGTCAGCCCTGTCTTTCAGTTTGAGAGAGGTAGCTACAGGTAGAAAATAAAAGAAATAATTGAGTCAATATGTGGGTTTTGTGGCAGGAAGGAAGAGTGCACACAATTGTAGTGTTCTCATTTCAGCTGTACTTTCACATTATCCAGAGCAGAATTTTCACTTCATTGCAAACACTGCATAGTGTTTTATTAATTAGGCTACTCATCAATTTAAATAAGATTGTCAACTCATTTGATCTAGAAAATAAAGATGCCAAGCAAAATAATAAGAATAATAATATTTGCTAATAACATGTATTTTTATATATATATATATAACAAGTATAGTGTATTACTTATCAAATAGCAGCATTTTTTATAATCATGTGAAATAGGTATATTTGATAGATTAATTGTGTGTAAGATGTAGATAGACAGTTAATATAGACCAAAAAAAAAAAAAAGAGTCTGGATTATTTTCTAAAGGGCAAGCTTCTAAAATAGGAAGTTTTTGATTGTTTTACTGTTCCAAGTAATGCCAGTAGACTGTCACTGTTTTAAGGTCTGAGATACTGTTCTTGTGATGCAAACCTCTTATTATTGGTGTTCTCAGGTAGTATAGTAGTTTGTGTGTTCTTTCATATTTCTTTCATGTTAGGAATTTACATTGCCCTTTAAATGCAAGAGCTAGTAATGAACAACAGGAGATATTTTCAGACAATTCCATCACTTAAACAAATGTGTATAATCCAGTCTTAATGGCTTTCTTAATGTTATTTAGTAGAGTTGTGTGACTTTTATTTCCATATTAAAAAAAACTCAAAGCAAAACCAACTCAACAAACCAGACCCTGTCTTTATAACAACTTTGTTTGCCTGCAAGATAAAGAGCTTATCCCCATCTTGAACTCCAAACACTTGCCTATGTGCACCTTGTAAGCAACTGTTAGATCCTTTACATCTTGAGTTTCACAGAAACTCTGGCTCTCCATCTGTAGTGGCCTAATGGTCAAGGCCAGAATTTTGCCAATTCACAAAATACTAGGTGGAGGTGTAAAGGATGTTCAGCAAGTCAGAATAATTCCCAGTGATACTGCATCCATATGAAAGTGAATCTTGATTTCCATTTTTTAATAAACCGTGTTTTCACCATCTTCCTTGTCCAATCTGAAAACAGATCCCAGTCTTGTTTCCAGAAAAATTCTAGTCCACTGGTTTTTAGGTCCACCAATTTGTGACTTGATGTCTGTGATACTTTTTTTTTTTTTTTGTATTTTCTTTTTGAAGCCAAGTATAAAAAAAGCTTAAATATTTTTAAAAACTCTCTTTGTGAAGTGGGCAAGGTTTCTGATAGTGAAGAGTAGTTTTCTCTGAGTCACAAGGGTACTTGCCTGAGAGCGGCCAAGAACAGTGGGAGTTGGTTGCCTTCAAGATTTCTGACATGTTTTTTGGAGGCAAAATATCTTTCACATATCTATAGTTTACTAATAATGTCACAGATTGCTGTGTGACAAACTGCTGAATGCAATGAAGAATAGGAAAAACCACACATTTTATAGAAGTTTAGTTATGAAGTTCGCAAAACTAATCGCATGAAGTAGTTGGAATTGCTAACAGGATGTAATAACTAACAGGACTTTTCCCTAACTGACCAGTCAGTTAATCGAGCTTAGTGTTGTATCATGCATATGTACTAGATAAAATTCTACAATCCTAGAGGATTGTCTGTAGTATGCATTTTTTTTAAACAATTAATAAGCTGTCACGTGAACACAGAGCTGAGAAATAGTAGGACACCTTGATGTTTAAGTAGTCATTACCTTCCAATTCAGTGATCAAATGAAACATTAATGTCAGCAAACAAAAGCTTTACAGTACAGCTTTACGTATCAAACCACTTATCCATCTAGTTTTGTTTGAAATCTTTGGTTTTGAGAACATGTAAATAAAAAGAAAATCTTTAATTCATAGAATAACCCAGAATATAGCAAAACGTGACATTTTAAGATTTTTTTTCTGACTAATGAATAAAGTATTTGTAGCTATTTATTACTATAGAAAGTGAAACCTTCACTGAATGTGTGCTTTTTTTTTTGAATGTATTTTGAAGGCTTAAAGGAAGAAACAAGAATAAATGAATGGGAAGAGGAAGATTTCTTTTGGCATACAAGGATTCTACCAATTCTGCGTGAACTGGAAAAAGGTGGGTAACACTGCTCTTAGGTGTATTTTCTGTACTGTTTCTTGCAGGAAGCATGTTTACTACAAAATAATAACAGTAATTGGGATATGTGGCCTTTTATGCTTTCATATATTCAGTGACTTCACAGTGTAAAATCGGCCTGGGCAGTCTATGTAGCCCTGCTTGAGCACAGGGGTTGTACCAGATGACTTTCAGAGGTCATTTTCAACCTTACCCATTCTGTGATCCCGTAAAAAAACCCTTTAAAAAAACTGCTTTAGAGAAGATCTTCTCTTGTCTGATTAAATCACCTTATTTTAGACAACATAGCTCTGCCAGCTTAGCAGTCAGTGTTGAGCTAATAATTTTAAGAATAAATTACTGCACAGATTCACTGCTTTAACCATAGACTGTATTGAAGGTCTCAATCCCTTTTAAAAAACTAAGGAAATCTAAATGAAAATTTCCATTTGTGATTAAAGTGTTAGATGTGCCAGAAAAGTATGTAATGACTGAGAATACTGAAGCAAAAATGAGTAAATTAAGTATAGCTTGAAAGGTTAAACTCTAGAATCAATTTTTTATTGAAAAAGTTGCTCAGTTGCCTTCTGTAGGCACTGTATTTATCTGAATGGTAGGAATATAAAAAGTAGATTTGTTTTTACAAGTAGTTCTGTTTTACATGATCTTTAGCAGTGTTTGTGATAGCATGGTACAGATTAGAACTTTTTTTGCATAGTTTTGCAGATGTTCATGAGTATGAAACACCTGTACAGTGCTAAGTGATTCCCAATATATGTAATTGTTTAAAAAAGACAGGATTCTCTTTCCCACATCTGTCACTGATGTATAGAAAACAGTGATCAGGAAATTTAAAAACAGCTATGTAACTTCACATTTTGCTTGCTTAATGCTAAGATTGTCAAATATCAGCCACTGAGTTACGGTTTTGCATGGTGAGATGTTCTTTATTTGCAAGCAAAATAAAATTTAGAGGTAAAATCTAATCATGTCTTTCTCTTGTCATGAATGTAGCTAAGGAAAATCAGTTTTCATGCCCCTTTTCCTCAGTCGTCACTTGATTTGGTTAGTGTACTGGGGTTTTTCTAGCTTTTATAAAAACCTGATTATGGCTTAGTTTTTCTAATAATAGATGACATTATCTAATGATACTTTCTCACCAGTTGGTTGAATGTAGTACTACATACACCTTAAGACTTGAGTTCTGCTACTTCTTGAATATTAACACAAATTGTAACTGAATTGCATCATTGCCTCCTGCAACTGTGTGATATATTGCTTTCTTTAGACTGTTTACTGCATAATTCTTATGAATATTAGAATTCCATAATTGAAATGCTTTGAATGGGTCTGTTGGTAATTTAATGTTTTTTAATTTCATGTGCAGTCATTTGCTTTGTACCTTTTAGCTAATTCCCTCCACATGCACTTTGGTTGCATTTAGTTTTTCATGTATTAATAGAGAAGCCTTTTTCTTCACCTTCCTCATGCAAAAATATTTGCAGAAGCCTTTCCATGCAAAAACAAATCTGAAGTTAACCTGGAACTTATTTATTGCCTAAATTCTTCTGAATATGATGTTCTTGAATTGTTCATAATATGACAAAAGAAACCCTGAAGTCTCTTTTTCTAGAAGAACAAATAATTAATTTTGTTACATTCCAATACTCATGAGGTTAAGCTTTAAAATGCCCCATGGGATGAGTGATGAATAATTTTTGTTGTTAATTTTGGTGAAATGGAGTGTAAGACCTTTCAGTTTTGATTCCTTGCCACTCCTGTTTAACAGCTTACTGGAGCAGAGCATTTAGAATCATGATAAATTTTGTTAAATTTTCTGTCACTATGGGAGTAGAAATGGAATAGTCATTGCTGTTCCTTGAGTGTGATGATTGCAAATTGAGAGCTTCCAATTTCTTCTTTTTCTCAGCCTGAGAGATTGGTCCTTGAATCTGCCTGCAGGTTTGGGGCCTCAGACATATTTTTTGTTGTAATTTCCTGTCCATACATATTTAATCACAAGTGCTTTGCCTCCTTGAATATGACTTTATTAGCTGTGAAGTACACCCTGAGTAAATGTAGAGTTTATACTGCCAGTTCATGTGGATTTACATGGGGCTTTGTAAGCAAAATGTAAGCAAATGTAAGAAAATCTTAAAAAAATCTCACTGTTTAATTTAAAAAAATAGGTGAGACTTTTCATTTTCTTTGTAAAGTAAACGTGTACATGATTCCATTGTGTTGAGATGCAGTTTTTGTAATTCTGTTTTATTTTTGTGTATTTTAAACAGTGTCTCAGGGACTTGGGTGAGGAAGTAAATCACTTTTTTGTCAATAGGACAACATTCCACTCAAATATGTCTTGCACCTTTACATTGAAGAGGTCTAGCAAGTTTCTACATTCACTTTTTTTTAATCCCAGCAAGGTTTGATGTATAAAATTACGTATATGGGGAGAAAAATGCTCCTTAACTATCCCTTTTTCACATCTAAAGTTTTGGTGGAGTGCTTTAAGGAATGTTTTCAGAGACACAGTTTACTAGTAGACATTTGGTCAATCTGATTATTAAGCATCAAAGGTGAGTTTCATTTTAGCTGTAGGTATTATTTTGGCTCAATGATTTCTTGGCTTGAGTCTCCTTTTTTTGTCAAAACAGAATAAAATTATTTCTGGGGATCACGTTATCATGTGAAGATGTTTATTTGGTGCCTTATTTTTGTTGTTGTGCAACCTGTTCTTTGTTTTGTTCTTCTGTGTCTTCATGTATTGAAATGCTCTGGATAAAGTGGCATTGATAATTATTTTTTATTTTTCTCTCCTTTCCTACACCTTTCAAGGAGAAGACAATATAGAACACCTTTGTCTAACTTGTACCAAGCTCCATCAAGCATTGGGTGAGGGAAATATGCTTGGAAAAAGGTTTAAAAGAAGAAACATCCTTCTGAAGACATTATATAAACTTGTAGACATTGATTCAGATCCACTTTCCCTGAAGCTGGCAAAGATTATTTTGGCTGTAAGTGTTTTGAAATGCTCTTTGGTAGAATGTGAAGCTCAAAATCAGGAATTACAACTTGCATTTAATTTTTCATTTCATACTTGTAAACTGTGTCTAAACTAACCCTTTCCTAAGTGCAGTTTACTACCACAGGGATACTAGTCTGCCATCCATCTAGATCAGCACTTGTAGCTTATTTTCTGCAGAGAAATTACATCTTGGAGAGGAAGGAGGGGCACAAAATAGAATAATTGGTGTATGGTGGCAGGAATATTGTATAGGCATGGACAAGACACAGTGTCCTAAACTGGGATATACATGCAAGTATTTAAAAAACCCAATGATTATAAAATGTACACATGGAAATGAAGCTTAGTTGTTGAATAATATCTTGACCTTGTTCTGAAAATACCAAAATGGACAGGTTTTTTTTTTGAAGGTGAGTGAATGTAAATAATCTTTTGCTTTAACATTTCTGGTTAAAATTCTCAGTTAAATTTTGTGCTTTAGAACTTCTTTGTTCATGTTCTACAAAGCATGTATGGACAGTCACTGGTGAAAGGATTGCCCACTAACATTGTGTTGTAGGCATCTGAGTAATGTGTGTGTGTGTTGAGGGAATCATATTCTCCTATACGGTAGTGGAGTTATTTTATTGAGAAGGTACAGTTACATACTCAGATACCACAGAGATGTTAAGTGGTGCTTATTAAAAAGAAAGGTTCCTTTACAGGCATGTTTCTGTGTAATCTTTCAAAAAGCATGAACCTAGAAGAAATTGCCCTTGAAATGCAGAGGAAAGGAAGAGAGATGTCATTGTATTTTACCACCTTTACTTCCCTTTCACATTCTTTCATCATAAGATTGTGTTTTCTGATAGCTGAGAGTAAATTTCATTATGATATGTACTGTTGTACTGGAGGTCTTTGTGGTAGGGCCACAGATGCCAAACCACAGATTTCCATACAGAATTTCTTTGTAAGGGAATTGGAGAAAAAGTCCTGCAAGTTATTGATATACTACCTGTTCATATTAATACATTAAAAGTTAAAAGCAGTTATTTTAAAGCTGGCAGAGTTTGCTAAATAGAGTTTAAAATATCTGAGTTTCAGATTATTTCAATTTCCTTTAATTCTTCATACATCTTCATACATCTTGTTTTAATGTATTGTTAGGATTTCAGCTGTAATTTAATAGTTCTGTGAGAATACAAGTTTGCCATGGTGTCTGAACTTGTAGAATGTTATGGTGCATTTTTGCATGCAGATTTTAGTTGTAATTTTATGTCTTTTAATTTCCTTGCAGATGAAAGTAGATGGAAAAAATCTTCTTAGTGTTTGCAAGCTAATATTTAAAATTTGTAGGAATGAAAAAAATTATTTCATCATTCAAAATGATACATTATTGGGTATGTATTCTTTTTTGTCTGTAAGTTAGATGTTGAAATTCAACAGTTAAAGTTGTTAATCTTTGAAAAAAATATTTTCAGAGTTAACTTTGTCACAGACTAAAAGTTGCCTGCCTAGGTCAAACTAATGTTTGGTCTAGTCCAGTATTCTCTAAGTAGTGATGGGGATGGGGAATGCTGTTCAGGGGGAGCACAGGAGCCTGTGTGTTTTCTGTGATCTGTTTCCCCAGCACTACTCCAGCATCCAGAACTGTTCTATTCTGTTAGGGACATTGGATGGTGCATCCTTACCTAATCCCTTTTTTAGTCTCTGTTTATACATCTTTTGTTAATTCGTTTGCCTTTTTGGATTTTCTGATTCTGTCTCCCTCTACGATGTCATAGAACAATTTCCAGAAATTCTGTGTGCTGTTTTAAATCTATATATTTTTCTTTATCCCCCTGCTTGTAGTTTTGCAGGATACAGTCAACTTACCTTTCACCTTCAGTACTTTTAAAAAGAAAGTCTTACACCTCTGTCTTCTCATTTTCAAGACTGGGGCATCTCAGCCTCTTAGCTCTATTAACAGATATTGTGTTATTCAGTTGTTTTATGAGTCCTTTTCTGTACCTTCTCAAACTCCAGTGGATCCTTCTTGACATTTATGATAGAACAAAACTATCTATAGAATTCAAGCTCTGTCTGCACCAAATTTTATGGAAATGAAATAATGCTGACTCTGGTGTTGGCCATCATCAGGGAGGATCTTGAGAATCGTCATTGTTTTTTAAATATTTTATAGCTGCTGCTGCACATTGAGCCAATGGTTTTGCAGAACTGTCAGCAATGGCTCTAAGATCTTTTGAGTTTGTGTCATGTGCACCCCTCCCACCCCTTGCAAATATGAGAAATATGAAGAAAATGAAAGTGTGCGAATGATACTCAGTATTGGTTGAAAGTCATTCCTTTCATTAAAACTTTAGTATGTTTTATTAATGTAGGCCTTGATCTTGCAAGGAGTTATTGCATGTGAATTAGTTAAGGCATATATGTATATTTGCTTAAATAGTTGAGAGTATTCCTGGTCTTAAAGTTTAATACACAATTGTCAGAAATGAAGACCACTTTCACGTGGTAAGGAAAGGACTCACAGGAAACAGAACAGCTGGGTTAACTCTGGATGCTGAAAAGTACAGTTTTGTAGAGATAGTATCATACACAGCATTTGAACAAGTCACATTTTGCTCTCACATTTCCATCCTCATTCACTTTTCTTTCACTTGCTCTTCTTTCCCTGTATTTTAAAAACTAGTGAAGGAAAGAGCATTGGTAGGTGTTGTTTTATTTGTTTATTCACTCTTTGTCAACACTAATAAATACATATACTTCCACCTTGTCCTGGAAGAAGACGTGACCCTGGCCTATCATCACAACTGCCCAGATCCCTGTTGCTGTCACTGGGTTATAGATTCAATTTCTTTTTCTTCTTCTGTCCCTGTGAACTAGTTATGTGCAGTGCAGCAGCTCCAGTAGAAGAAATAAGTTAATCCTTCATCCCAGAATAGACAGCTACTGTTCAAGACCCTGTTTGATACTGTGCAGAGCAGGAACCTGAAACTGAGTTCTCACATTGCCACAACCCAAGTGATTTAATTGGTGAAGGTGGGAGTTTGGACAAAAGCCTAGAGTGTGTACTTCATTCATATACATATATACGTGGAGAAACTTGCAGCTTCAGTTGAGACAGAAAAAAATTTTTAAATCTCTTCAGCTTAATTATATAGGAAAATGTTTTTCTTCAAGTGGAACTGAATGGAACATAGGAAGCAGAAATAAATACCTCTTTGAATCAGTTACTATAAGTTTAAAAGTATAATATTGGTTAGGATTACTCATTTGTTTAAGATACCCCACTAAATTCAGAATGTCTCAATTTGACTGCAAAAGATACCTTGGCCATGTGTTAACTGTAAATTTTAACATTTCAGATGTCTCTGACAGTGGTTGCACAAAACAAAGCTTCTATGTCAACTTTGCCTACATAAAAAGTAAATCTAAAAATATTATGAGCAGATTTCAAATGTGAGAGCTGAATTAGGCCCCTGTGCCTTCTAGTGCTCCATTTGAGATGCCTTAAGACATTTGATTTTTAAGGAAGTAATGGGAAGTACACAAAATTCCAGGCACACAGAATCACTTTTGCAAATCTTGACTGAGGATTTCAATGATTCCTGCTATGTGTTTTCAGCTTACACTGGCTCTTGAAGTCTAGGAGAACAAAAGTCAGTCTCATTATCTTATTCATCAATAATTGTTTCTTGGTTTCAGTCCAAATATCCAATTTTTCTAGCCCACTTATTAGAAATGTAAGAGTTCAATCTGAGGGTGTTTTCCAGTTGTTAATCTCTTTAATGACTGGACTGTATCAAATAAAAATTTTAATATTAGGCTTTCTGAATAATGATTTTCCTTTTAGATTATTTGTTGCAGGTTCTGTGGAATGAAGATCTACAAACAAACCATGAAGCTCTTGTCTATTGCATGGCAGCTATAAAAGTCATGTCTGAAAAGGAAGTACTTCGTTTTAAAATGATCAGCAAAGGAGCTGTTGAAATGTTTCTGGAATTAATGAAGCAGATTAATAACATAAAAGAACATGACACATATTTCTCCAAGTTGGGCCACTTATTAGTCCAGGTTAGCATTTACTTTTATTTCTAAAAGTATGTACTTCAAGGGCAAATGAAAAATTTAATTAGAGGAGATAAGCTAACCCTGTGTGCTACTGACAGAGTTGTACCTATATTTCAATAGATTTATTTTTAAGAAATTAAATTGTTCAGGACCTAATGTAATTACTACAGATGTTTGTGTGTAGTCAATTTTAAAGGCTTTAGGAATTCTGAAGTTAATAGAAATATTTTTATACCTAATAAACCAGTTTCTCATTACTACTTTATTGTGCTGACAATATTCTGGATACTGTAGTAAACAGATAAAAATGTGTTCTCTATCTAAATTCTTGAAACTGAAATAATAAATACAAACTGGTTTTGCAATACTCTAGGAGATTACAAAAAGCTTATTACAAGAGTAATGGCTTTTTATTAGAAGAATAATATATTTTTAAAATGTATAGGGAAATACAGCTTTGTAATGTAAGGAAAAAGTAGTTGCAAAAGCGAACACTTTTTGTATTTTTTGAAGGCAGCAGGCTCAAAACTGTTTTCACATACAAAGCACCTTGATTAAGTGGTGGCTCTGAAAACTAATCATTGTTCCTAAAACTTTTTAAACCCATATATTTTAGAAACACCGTGGGATGGATATTGTGTTTACCATTTGCCAGGTAGATTCCTGGCATTTGTTTGGAAGTTACTGATGTAATGTTTAGCAAATGGTTGAATTGTAAACTTTCAGGTACTTAATAGGAAAATACATTGAACAACTTTCTGAGGTAGCATTTACACTAGGTTTGTCAGCTAATTATGCCAGATTTCTTTCATTCTCTACTGATTTATAAGCACAGGATTTTATACTTCTTGAAATTATATGAGAAAACAGATAGCCTAAATCATCACATTACTATTGGTGATTTTTATCTGATTTTTTTAGTCTTAGTAATAAAACTAATGAATCAATTTATTTCCAGGATTTTGGCTATCTGCCTGATATTCCTCACAACTTTGCAGGAATGTTTTTCTTCCATTATTTGCCTGTGGATAAATTTAGGTTTTTTTTAATCAAGGGTTTCATTTGCAAATGTCTAAAAGGAAAATGTTGTATTTTATGCTTTCTTTAAAAAATCCCTCATATCTCTGCTTTTTTCAGTACAAATGGAAGTATAGCAAAACTGCTTTGTACTGTTTGAATAGACTGGCTGTTTCCAAGACGTTCTTGAGTGTTTTGTGGAGAAGTCAGTACTGACAGCTGTCTCTTATTGAGATTGCTCTTTCACTTGTTTGTGTTCTCTTCTATAATAGTACAGATACTTCGGTTTTGTTCCTCTTGTGAGAAAAGTAGCGATTCCTACTTCTATGGAATTCCTGTGTGACTTTCTCATATTGGTTCCTTCAACAAATCCATGTGCACTACTTCCTTCATGTGAGTTAATTGATCAGTCATCATAGACAGATGAACAAGTAGTTCTGTTTTAGGGAAGGTTGAAGAAAGTTTCTTCTGTGATCAATGTCTTCAGAATAAAGTTTTTGTAACATACTGCATCTTGTAGCAAGAGATCAAATAGCCAGTGATGTACAGAAATAATGTCTTCAGTTATAGAAAGCAAATTATATTCGAGGAGAAAAACACTTTAAATAGTCACAGTGATCTCTGAAGGAAGCTCAGCTATCTCTTAGCCTTGGTAACTGAGGTATCCCATTTAACTGGGACCAACTCTTCATTCTTTAACTGTATAACTGCACAATCACCAGATGGCAGTGTTATACATAATCTTGCTAGATCCTTTTTGCGGGAATAAAATCCCTATCTAATTTCTTCATTTTCATAGCATTTGTCAGCAGTTAAATTTTCTGTTTGGGTAAATTTGATCTTTCATATGGCAACATAAGGATTTAGCAATCGTGGGGATTGCTAAAGACAATTGTTATGCATTTCTCTGAAACATAGGGTCTGCTTGAAGCAATCACAATATTTCTAGAATTCAGCTGCTGTCTGGCTAGCTTCTATTATTTTTCAAACTGTACTCTTCAAGTTTCAGTTGCACATTAACTGTGTTTTGTGGATATATACTTCTGAGAACTGGTGAATGCTGTTTTCTTGCACATTTAAGTGTATGTTATTTTGCATTGCTTTTCCTTTCCAACCTGTCTTTGTCTGAGGATGGCTCTTGATAGAATTTACTCCTTGAGGATTTTGAACCATCTAACTGTATCAAGCATCAAAAAATTTTACTCTCTTTTTGGAGACCTCTGTACCATCATCTATTGATATATTTTTTTCCATTATCCAATATGTGTCTTTGCTGCAGTGAAAGCTCTTGTCTGGGTTTGAACACTTTTAATATGTGGCTTGTCCTTCATTTCCTTTATTGTGTGTATTGAAGCTTAGCTAGAATTCAACAAATATTATCCTAGGCTGACTGTGAATATCTTGTATGTAAGCACTGACAGGAGTCGCCTGTCTCTATTCCATGTGACAGGAATTTTTCTACCAAAACTTTTGAACAGCAAAGTATTTAATCAGAATATATTTATTAAAATGTATCTCTAGTATTGTGTTTATTTTTGAAGCATCATGACTCGAAAAGGAATGTGCATCTGAATTTTTTTTTTTGCGGTTGTTCAGTTAAAATAATAAAAACCTCCAGGTGTCTTTTTAAAATGAGTGATATGAAGCAAATAGCTTCTGTAGGTTCAGATTATCTGTATTATGAATATCGTATAAATTGCATTTTTAGTGCTGAAGTTAAATCCATTCACATATCACATTATCACATTTTTGCCCTCTATGCCTTGCTTCTCCATTTTGTCATGTTGCATCTCTTGTTGCTCCATTACAGAGCATCATGGGGTTGCTGAAGAATTGTACTCTGTCAAATTTGTTGAAGTAGGACAGCAAATTTGAAAGCTGCTGGAGAATGGACAGACTACATAGAGTCCTATGTGCAAAAGCTGAAACACAGCATCTTAACCTGCTCTTTGTCTAGAGTTTTTCTTTAAAATTAGCAATTACATATCACTGGATAAGCAGTCCAATTTAGTGATAAAATGCTTAATTTCCAGAGTTTTTTGTGATAAGAAACAATTTGAACAGATAGTTTTTGTGCCTTATCAAACTACATCCAAAACCAAATCGAAGTTTATAACTTCACTCTGAATAAGAAAACTTTGAAGAATTCCCATATTCACATAAGATTGAATGACTTCACATTCATTTTGTAGTTAGTTCTGGATTAGATCAAAATTAACTTAAATGTCATTGCCTGTCTGACCTTGTCATTTGAATACTCTTGCCTTGGAAGAGAACCAGACTATTGCAAAATACGCAATAGGTGATGCATTTTGTACATCTACAAGTCTTAGATTATGCTTTTAGCTCCTTGAAATAGAACAGTATCATGTGAAAATATTTGGTTTCTTCAACTAGACTTGAGCACTTAAGCCTTTCATTTTTATGTTGGTCAAACAGTGGATTTCTTTTATTAATATTAACTTTAAATTTTGTAATTGGAATAAATCTGATTGTGTTTTAAAATCAATTCATTTTAGTATGCAGTTTACAGTTATCATGAATATATATATTGATCATGAACATTAAGATCATGAATATATTATTATTTTCAAGATTTAAAGATAAATATGCAATACTAAGATTTATTGAAGAATTATGCAAAAAATTACTTTAACCATCCACAGCATTTCACCTAATTCCAGTTGGTACATGGCTGTATACATTGCAAGATTTTAAAGCATATGTAAGATCATGTGTTCCACATAGAAGGAGGTTACATGCAGGCAAAGACCAGTGTCAGTCTTATATTTTCAGTTATCCCAAATGCACCATCTTGGTGCCTACACATTTCCTGTTATTTATTGGTTTATACATACCTGCAGAATGTTAATGGGGCATGCAGACTGCTTTAGGTGTTAGAAATGAGAGCTGAGCTTTACTGAGTTGTCCCAGCAGTGCGTTGTGCTGTGAGCAGCTGTGGTTAATAAATGTTCAAACGCTCCATGTGCAGCTGACAGCCACTCTGCGGATCCTGGCTAACTGCGCCCTGTCCCGGCGCCAGCTCAGCCCCAGCGGTGCCATCCCCGAGCTCTGCGTGGCGCTGGAGCAGCGCAGCAGCGACAAGGACGTGTGCATCTGGATTGTCAGCGTCCTCAGGTACGTGGGAACGCTCTTCTGTGAGCCGGCAGGTCCCTCTTACAGGCAGGTTCCTCTCAAAGGAGGCAGGACCAAGCACTAAGATAGGAAGATTTACATTGAACTCTTTTTTAAAAAGCTCTGTGTAGCTTTTAATGACATTCTAAGTTAATTGTGTCTCTGTTAATACTTACAGAATTGTTTAATTGTAGCCATACAGACTTGGATTCATCATCCCCATGAAAAATATTTTGTTGTATTGTGTCATTCTTTGATCCCACCAATTCTGATTGAGTTTTTTAAAGTACATTTCTTGTATTTTAAAGCTGTATAAATTATTAGGTATTTACTAATGCTGGTAATAAGCCATGTTTGAAAAAAAATTAACAAGAGAAATTACACGAGGAAGTTTGTATTGTGAAATAAAATACACAAGAGGGAAAATGTGACCAGTGTTCATTGTTTTGAGCTATTACAGAGTGTTTGAGGAGATTAATCCCTGGGATCGGGGCTTGAGTGTGCAGATGAAAGTGCTGAAAGAATCTCAGTTTTATGAGCAGTTCCCAAGTTGTGCTTTTTAGAGGGAGATCAGTATGAGTTAGTCACCACAAAGATCATTTTGTAGTCTGAATAGTTTCTCAGTCAAAAGTCTTCCAGTTACGAAGCATCAGCTTGCAGTATTCAGTGCTAGATGGACTTGCAAACAATGCAAGGATTTGGAAGAAGTTGTGAAATCAGCTGTTGGTAATTTCAGGAATAGTAGGATTATAAGTGCAGTTTGTGAATGATGTGCTGGATGAAGTGTTTGCCATTGCTGCTTTGTTACTGCATTGAGTCATGTTGCCTGTGGCTCTGTGTTCAGTAAGATTCTTTTATGGACTTCTCCTCCTGTTCAGGTGCTCCAAATTATCCATCTTGTTCTTCTTTCTGGATGAGGTTGAGTTGTGCTTTGAACAGTGGCTACGTAAGGAGCTGGCACTCCTTCTTCCCCCCAGCTGAAACCAGGCAAATCTGCTCCTTTGCTGTTTGTGCTACCTGTAAAGCATGTGAATGGCTTCCCCAATTCCATGCTACCTTGTTCACATCTGTCTCTAGTTGTGTTCCTAAAAATGAGCTCTAGCAATGATTACAGCACTTTGAGCATATTTACTTCTTCTGAGGAGGGAGCATTTCTTTTACTTGGAAAATGCCATGAAAAGTGGGATAATGAGTTTGTAATTAAGTGTAATTGATACTTACACTGTAATTCTGAGAAGGACATTTACTTGGTATAGAATTCAATATCAAGAAAAAATAACTTACCTTACTTCAAGTTTCCTACTGCTTAATTTTTTTTCCTTAAGATTAGAACTACATGCTCCAAGAATACAAATTAGCCATAAAAATCAATTTAATTAGCTTCCTGGAAATTGCAGTCACAAAAAAAAAATATACTATGCAGTAAAGAGCTCAGATTTTAATTTTGTTTTGTCTTCTAGTGATACAGAATGATTATTCTCTCAATCAACTTTAGGCAGCTTCTTTGTAGAGAATGTGTTCAATCTATTCAGATTATTAATTCAATAAGATTGTAAATCTTCCTGTAAGAAGTTGTAATTGAACATCAACACAGATCTTTTCTGGCTTTGACTACATAAGAAGTAAGATGTTATCCTAGCTTGTTCTGTTACTGCATTTTTATGGTGTGACAAAAGCATGTCCAATTCCCTGTTTTGGCAATGGTCAAGGTGAGCAGCGTAGGACCGGAGCAGCTGTTAGGAAATGTGCAGAGATAAATCCTGCCTGCATGGAGGCACAGTCTCTGTATTTGCTGGTGAGAGATGTATTCTCTTAGTGCTGTTGCTGGGCTCTACTAGATGTGCACTAGGAAGGGACCCTGATTTCCTCTCGTCTGACTTCCCACATCATCGTGAAATTCCAGTTCTCCCCTTTAGCACTAAGACTTGCTGGTGTTAGCATACTGTGCCCATATGGCAAGCAGGTTGGGAAGCTCCTTATGTTTGCTTCTTCCCATGATTCACTGTGGCAAGGATAGCTAGGCTTCTGTTGTGCTCTTATATAACTGCACATGCCTCTGCTAGAAGTCAGAGTATTGGGGTTCACTTCATTTGTTGGAAAATACAGCTCTGAGAATCAAAAGTGACTTTCTAAATAATGTTTTGTGGAAAAAAGTCCTTTCACTCATTTACATTTTATTTTTCTTTCTTTATAGCAAACTTTCTACCTACAATGACTTCTGTGCAGCTTTAGCGGACTGCTCCAGATGTTACATTGTATTTTTAGCCCTGCTAAACAAATACCAGAAGCAGCAGGTCAGTTTTTCATCTCTTGATTTTTGTATATTAATCCTCTGATGTGTCTGTATTATTGTGTATAAGCTTGTTTTCAGTGTCCTACTTTTATGCATTTACCAAATAAAAATTTTAAATGGTTGACAGCATTTTTAAGTAGTAAATAATTGTAATGAAATAATTTAGATTAAAAATTCAAGGCAATACAGAGGACAGTTGATTAACTTGTCTATCCATGTGTAGGAACAGTCCTTTGAGTACCTATTTTTGGTCCTAGTTTTAAGAAATATTTTTTAAAGCAAAAAGCTATTTGAATATTTAATTGTTGGAAATTGTTGGGCTTCCTCCCGTCTTCCTTACCTGCAAAAGAAGTGTGACTTTTCTAGAGCTAAGCAATGTGAAAACAGAGCAAAATATGTTCTTTACTGTCATGTAAAAAGGGGAGATTTACTCAAACCCTTTGTGTTTAATTAGTCTGTCAGAGCCCCAGGAAAGCCGTGACCCTTGTGCCCAACCAGTCTGTCGTTGTCCCATTATGGGACCCTTCACTAAGCAGTCCCACTGGATCTGTTCCACTGACTTATTCAGGGTCACACACCTAACAGAGGAACTCCTCTTGAGTCTCCTCCTTTACCCACTATGGGCAGAGGTTAGTGCCCTTGGAGGACTCACATTAACAGTTTGCAGAATAACACTCTTTATTAATAGAATTGTGAAAGGTTAAGGTTTAAGACTTGCCAGTGGTAGTATCAGACTGCAAAAAATATATTCAAAGCAATATACTAATTTAAAGCAATGTACTAACATGCTCTAATCCCCAATAAAAGCTGGTCTGAGACAATCATTCAGCATGTAGAGATTACATTTCTTACACAGTAGGTGTCCCTATGAGGGAGAAGACAGATTCCGCTTGTCAACTGATCCCAGAAGTTACAATGGAGTCTTCCCCCATTTCTCCCCATTCTTAACTCATTTTTATACTATTTCTTAATGTTTAGATGGAACTTGAGTGGCTTTGGTCACACCTCTTAATCAGTGAGGGATGGTTGTACTAGGGGGTGGATCTCTCAGGATAGTACCCGAGATAACCTTGGGATGGGGACATGCGTTAGTCCAAGTAGAATGATTTCATAACAGTTGCTGATTCAAGAGCAGAACATTTTCCTTTATCTCCCTTGGTTTTCAGCTGCTATGGGGCTTATCAACTAGAAAGTACCACTGAGTTCCCTCCTCTGCAAGGGTTTCAACACAGTGCCTGGCCATGGTGTCTCCACTCTGCTCCACCCTCTGTTGGGTCCCCCTTAGATTGCATAGTGTGTGGGAGGTCAGATATGCTGACCATATTTCATCCAGGGAGTACAACTGTATTTTTCCTTGTGACTTCAGTACCATTATCTTTTTACTCTGTCATTTTCCCATACTCTCTAACTGTGTAAGATATCAAAATGTATCTCTCCTTTATCAGAGAAAACCACATGCCTGGAGTACTGCATTTGGGATGTTCATGTAGAAATAAATGTTTAGACTTTGTCAAAATGCCTTGTATCAGGAAGTAAAATTCTGAGTATAGTTGCTGCCAACTTTATTAGAACTCCAAGGGTGTTGCTCTATTGTCCTGCTGTATCACAGTGATCTTCCTTACATTTACTGAAGCACCGGGTTCTCAGAGCTTGGTACAGGATCCCGGTCTTACAGATGGATGCATTGGTAAGAGTGGAGTGCCCTGTGTAGGGCAAATTACTCAGCTCTATTGCCAGGTAAGTTTTAAGAAGAATATAATTTTTATCTAAAGCATAGATGTTCAAAGGTGGAACAAGATTTCAAACAGAGAATATTAAATTACATTAAGATGAGTCTTAAAAGTAAGGAACTTTCTTGGCTGGTCCAGCATCTAAACTAGATAGAGATAATTTAGTTTTCCTATACAATTTAACCCAGGGTTAGTAAATCTTGGGGATTTGTTGGAAGGAGGTCTTTTGGGTTGCTATCATTGAAGGTAACTAGATTGGTTATGCTGAACAATATTCTTTCTCCTGCCAAATACAAAAATAATTTGTTCCTTTCCTGTTTACCAGCATCCCTGTTTTCTGTGATAATGTGCATGGAAAAGGAACAAAGATTAAGTTGTTTCTCTTCTTCTAAGTATCTGCTGTAGCATATCTGAATATTTCAAGGTTCAGACTGCTCTTGCATGGTTTAATCTTCAAAGACACTTTAGTAAAATACCATGTAAATACTATGTAAATAACATGAAAAATGTCAAAGGCATTATATTTTCCTAGATTTATAGTTGTTCTTCCTTATGACCATTGTATTAAAAACTCAACAAATTATGGAACCAAGAATAAGGATCTTTAATTAAATAACACCTTTCTCCTAAACTTAATCTGTCATTTTGAGGGTAGCTTTTCTAGGTTCCTGAGATAATAGCTTTGTGTCATAATGAATTGTAGGCTCATATCTACCTCAAATTGTTTGCTCTGATTTAGTATTCAGAATTTAGCTTCTTATTTGTCTATTAAGTGGTCCTGAAATACATCTTTCTTCACAAGGTTAGCATTGCATTTTGTGTTAATTATCAGTTGTTTTATCAAATTACAAATGAGTAAAGGAGTAGCTTGTGTATTAAAAAAAAACCTTAGCTATTACCTTGTGTTGATTATATACGCAATGTCTTCAGAATAATTATTTCTTACTGCAGTTTTGAAACAAACATGCAATTGTCAGTTGTCAGCTTAGTGAAGCCCTGCAGACAGAAAAAGAAGGACATAGATAATGTAATGCACGACATTTTCTGTAGTATATAATAAACTCTTGAGCTGTGTGGAGTGCAAATGTTTTTCCTGAGGTGTAGTTGGTACTGCTAATCTTTTTTTTAAATGCCGACAGCTAATGAGTTACAGTATGAGTTGGTATGTGTTGAAAAGAAATTAAGTAACAGCAGTGTGAGTAAAGTTGTCTGCTGTGGGAAGAATCAAAGGGAAGGAAAAATCATCATTATTAAAGCATTAAAAATCATCAGGACTAAAAACTGATATGTGAAGAAAGGAAGTGTGCGTGTGTTTCTGTGTGTGCGTGTATTTTTCTGAGTTCTCAGGTTGCAGATTTTGTGGGATCAGGTTTTTTACTGGCAGTCATAGCAGCTAGAAACACAGGGGAAGAAATAGAGGAAAACCAGCATTCAGACTTTCTCAAGGGCTGTCATAATTGTGCCTTTAAAGATAATTATTTAATACTGTGAAAGTAAAAATGGGAGCACTGGAAATAGGCTTAATGACTTGCACCCACAGCACATACTGAATTCCACAGTTGCAACCCAAATAATCTCTGTTCTTTGCTCCACTGCAGTTACAGCTCTTTTCCATTTTTTTCTCAGCTCATTTTCTCTCTTGGGTGAAAGAGTCCAAAGGAATGGAAGAGTAATGATTCAACTCTATGAGGCAGACTTTTGGGGAAATTGAGTTGGCAAGACTTGATAATACCATGTGTCATAGTCTTAGGTAGGGAATACAGAAGACTGGAAAAGCTGAATCTTCAGGGCAGGACTGGGGAAGTCAACTGGACTCTTACATGCATCTGAAGTATGTGTTCATGATTGGCTTTGGACCTTACTTGTGTGGAGTAAGAAAAAAATCCTTGGTGGTTGCCACATGCTGTCAAAACTGTCAGAACTGTTTGTGTAGAGCCTCTGTCGTGCAGGATAAGCTTTGCATGATTCTCTTTCTAGTCAGTATTGTAGACTTCTGCCTATCTCAAGAAATATTCTAGCAGGGTTCTGTTCCACTTTCCCACATCATTATCATCCCTAAGCTTTCCAGATAAACTGCATAAAGAGTGACTTTCTCAGGCTGTGGTTAATGTCACAAGTCACAAGTAGGCTATGCTTTTGGAACAGACATTGACTAAATAGGACAGTAGCTTCTGTCAATAAATGGGGCACTACCTGAGCTTAGGTGGCATTTTGGGGCCCTGCCAGCTTCCATGTAATGTTTTATCAGTTAGGAGTCTGTTTTCAATCCTAAAAGCACAAACACAGGGTGCAATACTAAAATTTGTATAGGAGCAATCTTACGCCTGTTGTATAGAAAGATCCCCTTACACTTTAGTGTATCCTAATTTTGAAATTGGGAAGCATTTGTTTAAGAATCTGACATCACTGGATGCAGTAATTGCCTATTCAGCAAAATGATAATTACATTGGATCACACGAGCAGTTCATCCAGCCTGCTCTTGATGCTTGGCAATGGTGAGATTCAGATGTCTGGAGAACAGTAAAAATGGAGCAGGCTTGTATCGTACTTCATGTGTGTACTTACCAAACCTCCAACTCTTTCCAGTTTGGAAACACCCTCAGCCAGCTGTGTATGAAATAAACCTTAGCTGACTTCTTTTCTATGAAATTCTGCAGTCTTTCTTCTACCCCATATGAACTTTAAAATGTTAAAGATTGTTGACAACGAGTTGCATAGCAAACAATTCCTTTTGCCTATTTTGAATTTTGCCTTTACTGTCTTTATTTGATGCCTTCTGGGTCTTGTATTGCAAATGTGGTGAAGCCCATTGTTCATTTCACAATGACCTTGCTTTTCTAAGTGTTTATCCTACCCTCTTCAAGTTACCTCTTTTCCATGCTGAAGAATCCTTGCTTACTTAGCCCTTTCTGATAGAGACTGTTCCATGCCATGGTGTATCCATGTTACTTTTCTTATAACATTTTCCAATCCTGATTCCTGTCTCTGTTTTTGAGAGGAGGAAACCAGAACACAGAATTTAAGATGTGGCCATGTAATAGATTTACGTGCTTGCATAAATCTATTTCCCAATAATTCTCAATACTTTATTTGCTTTCTTGATCTGTAATCATTAAACTCTCTCATTAACTCCAAGATTGTTCTATAGGTGGATATGATTGGTTTAAAGTCTGTAATTTTAAACATGAAAATATGTTTGCTCTGTTCTTTTCCATGGATCCTTTCATGTATAAATTCATGCATTTAAATTTCATCTGCTATTTTATTACCAACTGACTACAATTCTTTTTCAGCTCTTCAGTCAGCCTTCATCTTTGGTACTTTGAATATCATGGTGAAATCCTTCCACATTCTTCCATATCACTGCTGCTGCCCATTTTCTGTGTTTATGGACAAATTGAATACAACAGATCCCAGCACAAAACCTCAGGAATTCCACTGATCATCTTCCACCATTGCAGAAACTGCTAATTTACTTGGTTTTACATCCTCTAATCATTTATCTATACCAGGACATTCTCCCTTACAGCATGATTCCTTAGTTTCATAAGGATTTTGGTGAATGACCTTGTTAAAAGTCTCCTGAAAAGTCACATGAGTGGTATCAGATGGGTCTTTTTTATGCATGTTTGTTAATCCCTTCAAAGAATTCAGTAAATGCATGAGTCAGAAATTAGAAGTCTTAAAGCTGATTGTGTTTATCTGGCTGTCCACTCTTTTTTTTTTTTGTTCTTTTTTTCTTTTGTGGTCTCTTCTAATTTATCTGGTCCAGACACCAGACTTGATTCTCACTTGGTATCTTTTTCATGTTTGTTACAGTTTTAGGAGGTTGTGTAGTGCTGTTAGTAATTAAGCTGTTCAATTAATTAGTTCTTTTAGAACTGTTGGATAATTATCCAGTCCTGGTGATTGGTTACTCTTCGTTTGGTCAGTTTGTTCCTTAAAGTTGTTTGTGATCGCTTCAGTTTTGGACAGATGGCTCTGATGAGCCTTCCCTGGAGAATGCTGTCGCATTGAGATCTCCCAGTTGCTTCTAGAGTGGGCATGAATCAATGCAAAGAGCTCATTTAGCTTCTCTGCAACTACATTTGCTTCTCTCAGTGCTCCTGTTTTATCCTGATCACCAATTAGTTCTTCAGATTCTGGCAAACTTCCCAGTCCTGATAAATTTGAAAAGATTTGTTATTATTTTTGTATCTCTTGCATCAGCTAGAAGAACTGCACTTATTTTCAATTATAATTTGCACACTGCTTTACCTGGTTGATTCAGCAATCAGTTTGTCAGAAACAATTTATTAAATGAAGAGATGTTGTCTTGTCATCCTCTGTAGGGACTTGTCCATATTTATCAGGTTCACTGTGCCTGCGTCTGCCCAGCTTCCTTCCCAAATGCTCTACCAGCTAGTGGCTCCCAAATCAACTTATTGTCTTCTGTGAGCAAGCAGGGTTTTGCTTGTGAGACTTGCTCTTGTCTCCCCCAAAGAAAAAACCTTGTTTCAGGGCTGTTGAATGTCCTTTTTGCTCATGGGAGTGCTGCTGTGGGGAAGGTTGTCACAGGTGAGGCCTCTAAGTGCAGGGAATTTTCCCACTGTGTTTCTGGCTTTATTGATTAGGCAAAGGCTTATCTGCAGGTGGTGATGACTGGTCTTTCTGGCTGGTTTTGGTTGGTTTATGGATAACTCTGTGATGAGCTCCCAGGAACCCACCATCTGTCTGTTTCAGTCAGTCATAGAACATAAATCATGTAGTGCCCAAAAGCATCCACAGGCTCTTCCTTACACAGTGTAGTGCTGCACCTGTGTTTAGTTCAGGTACACATTTGCCTTTTAAATACTTTGAGAGTGTTATTGGTACTCTGCTTAGTGCCATCAGTCTTCTGAGATTCCAAAGGTGGTTTTTTATTTATATTGTATTGGGGGCAATGGTGTGTTCCTGTGTCTACTGCTTGCTTCTAAATAAATGGTTATCCTGTGCTGACCCAAGTGCTCTTTGTGTTTTGGTTACTCACTTTTTCCTCTGTGCCATCCCTCATTTGGACTGAGGACAGCTGTTTGTGTGACAGCATGATACATGGGTCAGAGAACTGACCCAGCTTCCAATAACCCTAAAACTGAAAAGAAGAACCCCAGTCCTTTCCTGGTTATCATCTGCATTACTTTCCTGTTTAGTTTGTTGAACAGCCATACAAATGCTTCCTTGATCCTAAATACTGAGGCAGCAGTGTGGGAGAGGAAAAAACTCTACATGGAAAGGAGATTGAGTGCTGTTTATGCCACCACTTGTGCTGAAATGCTTGTCAAGGTAACCCTACAAAGAACTTGCATTGATAATGTGGTTCTTTTCTCCTACATTTACTAGTACATATTTTCAGCTGTATTCCTCCTCAGTATAGCTCAACATTATAATAGTGCCTAGGACAATTTAAAAAAGGAAATTGATCAGTAATGTAATTGATCATTAAAGAGCAAAAAATACAAGATTTTTCTCTAGTGTTCTGTGTATGTACTTGCATATTCATAACTGATCAGTCATTCTCTCTAAATTTGCTTTTTGTTCCAAGAAGGAAGTAGCAATTCTAGGATAGATATTCTGACAACTCTGAAGGAATTTCCCTGCTGGTAAAGGTGAATAACTACAAAAGGTCACTCCTTCCCTACAGTATGATTTCTCAGTGTGCTGAGCTGGAAAGTGTATGTGCATCTTCCTAAAGCTTTAGTTATGATTTTTTTCTTTTTTGGCTGAAAGAAAAAGCAAAAATATTAAGAAAAGTGCAGAATATTTCATCTGTATACTGAGTGTAAAATTATCAGAAATGCAGTGTTCAAAGTTTGTAATGAACCAGTCTTCATTGGCATGCATCATACCAAAACCTGCTGTTCTGGTGTATCAAAAGATACAAGTAAATGTATGTAATTACTAGATAGGTAAACAATAAAATATCAATAATAATAATGTTACTGCTTAGTGAGACACACTGTTATGAAAATATGTTATTGTACTTTTTTATTTAATTTCTCTAAACGATGCTGAAAGCTTGGGAGCACCTCTAAAAAAAAGCTGAAAGAATTACTAGAGTTGAAATGCCCTGAGGAGATCAATTTATCCATGACAAAGGTCAAACCATTAGCAAGCTGCCTATTAATAGAATCTGCACAAGGAAGATATTTCTGTTAGAAGACCAGTCTTTAATATAGAAAAAAAAAAGGGCTGATAAGAAATAGGGGCTAAAGTTGTTCAAATTTAAAGTAGTAATAAGAATAAAGATTTTAACCAGGGAGATCAGCAGTCATTGGAGCAATACGATGGAGGATATGGTTTTCAACTTTTTTTTTCAATTAATTTAATTTTTGAAAAACACAGCTTTTCATCAAATATTGTTCTGGTGACAATGTGCTTGCTTTTCTTCTTTACCTTTCCCACATCTCCAGGTGTCCACAAATAAACTTAAGCACAAGTTCTTGATTGCTGAAATTCACTAAGTGCAAATGAAGCATTTTCTGAAAAGTTTAGCTGAACGGATCAAATTTTGGGATGTAGAAATTATGGGGTAGGGTCCTATGCTGTGGATACACTGAAGTATGATTGCATTTTATTAATGGTCTCTCCTTCTCCTCAAATGCATTAATATTTGGGGGAAAGGAGGGTCTCTTTACTGACAAGGTACTCCCTGCTGTCACTGTGGCAAAACTTCTCCCTGCTCCTTATTTCACATTACTTAGTCAGGAGGTTCTCTATTTGTTTTTGATACTTCCAGTGTGTTCTGCACCACTGCCCTCTCCCCCTTTTTTTTATTATTTAAATGATGTTCCATATTGTGACAGCTGTCATTTCTGGGGTTGAACAGAATTTTTTCCAGCTAGAATGTCACTTCAAGATGAATCTTTACTGTATTTGGAAGAGATTAGCTCCAGGCTAGTATAGCTACAGGAATTTTGCCTATAAGTAGACTATTAAACCCTGCAAAGAAAACTCCCAAGTTTTCTTTCCAAGGTGAATAATAAAGCAGAAATACAAATTTGGATGTGAAGTGCAAATTAGAATTGAATGAGAAGCAGGGCAGGTGGTAGAATTTTGACTAACTCCACTGAAATCTGTGTAACATGGAGAGGAGATTTCATTTACAGCTGATGATTCAATAGGAACTCAGCTGCTGGCATCTGACCTTTTGGTTTTTTTACTATCCCACTCATTCTGAGGGCCCAGACACCAAATAAAATAACAACAGGTACTTGGCCAGCATTCACAGGTTCTAGATTAGACTGTCCTTCCTTATTGATCTTGTTTTATTTAGAAACTACTGACCTAATTTGCTTTCCTCCCTTACTGATAAGGACACCTGTACAGTCTGTACCTGTGCTCATCATGCTTACACTGAAAGGCAGGTGTACTTTAATTGCCAAGATAAACTGCTGTCAGGTTCTGTGACTCAGCAGGTCCATGGGGTACCTTTGCTAATTGGGCAGTGCAAGGAAGAGAGTTTTACATGTAGGTAAGCAAAAAAAAACTTCCATATCCGTGATGATCAAGTGTTTTTGTGTCAGTTGCCAGAAGAATAAGTGTTAAATGCTGATGGAGTATGTGGTGCCACTACCACCTTAAAACCCAAAATATCACAGTTTCTTCACAGACAGGAGGCAAATAAAAAGATCTCGAGATTTTCTTGATTTGTTTGTTCAAATTTATTTGTGTAGGTGAAGCTGTGTGCTCTTGTATATAGCCTTTCACTCAGGTTTTAGTACACTCTATGTTCATCGTGTCTCACATGAATGCCTCACTGTAAAAAGATGAAATAACTGAGTGTAATTCCTATCTTTAATCTAGTTTGTCTTTAGTGCAATACATGTTTAAACTTCTATATGATATAGATTGATCTGATAAATGTAATTTTTCTGTAAGTGTGAAAGAATGTCTGAAATTCCATATGCACTTAATACTCCAAATATGTGGAAATGCACAGTAATGTCATTTATTGTATTGAGTTTTTGCTATGTGCAGAAAGGCCCATGGGCCTTGCACAGGTTTAGTCTTGCAAGCAGTTTCAAAATATCATGTAGCTTTGCATGTAATTTTTTACACAACCATTCTAAGATGGTATTTCTTACTCTTGCAGTCCTTACCCATGAGCATTTAAAGAAATATAGCAAAAAATATTACAAATCCTTGAGCATTGTACTGCTCAGGAGAAGTTGTACAGCTTTCCTCTTTGACCTTGCTAGTTAAATTTTCACTGGAAGATAATGCAGCTTCAGTACTATTCTATTAAAGCCGGATGTGCTTAGCTAAAAAAGAAGTATTTTATAAGTTTGTTTTGCTGGGCTGTAGGTGGAAAGCACAGCTGAGATCACATTTCTCAAAATATCAGTTGATTGCTGTGCGGTACCTGTTTGTCTCTTTCCTGATTGGGTAGAGCTGTTGCTGGGCTGATACCATTTTGACCAAAATTAGAAAGTCAATATAAACGAGTCAAACTAGATTGCCTGCTTTTTTCAGTTCTCTCTTCTGATTCATCAGTTGTTTGTTTCAAATTTTTACAGCCTTTGTGAGTTGGGTGTTGTGCCAGCAAAGGTGAAAGCTCTTAGTGGGTAGTCATTAAGAATATTCATAAAAAATTGTCGTGATGACATTTAGATCCTAACAAAAACGTGATGCCTACTTAAAAAAAAGTGGAAGTGGATCCTACAGAATGATATTATTAAATACATGAATGTGAAAACAATTTCCTCACAGTCTCCTGACTGCTGCTTCTCATGTTCAGGCATAGCACTCGTCTTCCTGAGAGGATGTTATTGCCAGTGTCTTGTGGCAGAGCCTTAGGACCTGCAATTTACTGATGAAGGCATGTATCAAAGGAGGAGTTGCTGCCTAAACATCTTTTTTCCTTCAGTATTAGCTTGTACACTTCAACAAGTTAGACTGTGCCTGGTTAACTTATGTTACTAATACCAGAGAGGGTTAGAATATGTGTAAATATAATTATGATATTTGAAGAAAAACAGCATAATAATTGTTTAGTAAAATTCTAGGTTAGTGCAAGTACAGCAGGTTAGCAACTAAAGGTAGATGGTTCTCATGTACTTGAAGAAATGCTGTTAATTTACCTGCACCATTAAGCTAAATCTACAGACTTTTTAAAAAATGAGTTGATTTTGATGCAAGTGACAGAGGGAAATGTTTCAAGTAGTTTAAACTTGAGTTACTTTAGACTTTCAGATTTTTTTTTTTTCTTGTCACATGCTGGTGGTAAGAAAAAGATGCCATTCAGTCAGAATCCACTACTCTTGCCACTAAAAGGTTGTATCTCAGTATGTACAAAATGAAGGTCAGGCTAGAAAGTGCTTTAGGAGAGCAATTTGGTGAAATCATGAGATCTCAAGATACCTTACAAAAATAGAAAGTAGGTCTCAGGAATTATAAAAATAAAAGGGTAGGAAGAGCATATAAAATCAGAAAAAAACCCAAGCAGAGTCCAATATGAGGTGCAACTACAAAGGGACACAAAAAGAAACAAAACTTTTTGTAGTAAAGGGAGAATACAACAAGGAAATAACTGCTCTGGTGTTCAGAAGAAGCTGAGCATTACTGGCAGATACTGTGAAAGTGAAGTGTGAAATGCCTCTTTTTTTTTTTTTTTTTTTTTTTTTTTTTTTTTTTTGCTTCTTTTTTCTGAAAGGGTTATGTATGACCAAATGAGTAATCTCTACCTTAGCCTGGATTCTTTTGTCACTAAAAAACAAGCTGAAGCATATTAAATGTCGTCAAACCAGCTGATGAAATTTACCTTCTGGTGTTTACAAAAGGACAGAAAGGGGATCCCAATCTCTGGGATTCTTGAAAAGTTATGAAGAATTGCAAGGTTTTTAAAAGGAGAAAGAGAAGGAACTGAGGAATGACAGACCAGTCAATTTAGATTATATTTCTGGTAAAAATCAGGAACAAATAATTCAGCTATCTGTAAGCAATTAGAATGAACAACAAAATGAATAAAACCTAATTTGGATTTAAAAGTAACAAGTCAAGGGGCAGGAGTTTAACCTCTACAATGGTTACCAGGCCTAGAAAAGGAAAGATTGTGGTCTCTTCCTGTCACAGCTGACACTTTCTTACTTGAAAGATTAGTAAATTCTGGCCGTATGATTATTCTAGTTATATAAAGTGTGGTTTTAAGATGTTTTAAGATTACTGTGGGCTTGGTAAAAATAGATGACCTCTACTAAGTATATCGCATTAGTAATTACTCCAGTGGTATAGTAGTTCTGTCAGATGTTTTTGATTTCTTCTGCAAATCAGGTTATGAAAATTGGTAGCATAAAAAATTATTTCTAGCTGCTGTGTTTGGCATTCCTTCAGTTGTTCTGGATGTGCTGTTATCTGAATTGGGGAGCAAATTAAGTATTATCTTCTTTTTAAGCAGCTGCCACCTTCTGATGTTTTCCATGTAACGTGGTTTGTTTATTTATTTTGTTACAGGATTTGGTTATCCGTATCATCTTCATTCTTGGTAATTTAACAGCAAGGAATGACCAATCCCGGGAGCAATTTTTTAAAGAAAAAGAAAGTGTTGACACCTTGACATCATTATTCCAAACCTACTATGAACTTGATTTGAGTGCACTGACATGGCACCATGATAGAAAAGGAAAAAAACACCTAAAGTATCCGTCAGAAGCAGAAGATGTTCTGATAAAACTGATAAGAGTGCTGGCCAACCTCTCCATTCACCCTAGAGTAGGCGCAGCTCTGGCAGCTGCCCATCCTGTTGTAGGATTACTTGTTACAGTACTAGGTAATAAAATTTATGTTGTGTTTGTTATCTTCGTTCAGCCTGTAAGGAGAGTTTAAGACTTTCCATTGCAAAAACCCCCAAAGTCAATTGGTTGATATTCATAAACTGTTTTATGTAGGAGGCCTGCTTGAGATAGTGGAAGCATTGCTACTTTGTACTGACTTTTCAGTATCTGGGGAAAGATGTTGTAGAAGTCTTTAATTCAGTAATCAGATTTGCAGATAGGATCATTAAAGATAAGAAAACAAATTTTATTTTAAACATTTCACTGAGAGTTAATATATAAGGAAAGTTTGTTCTTATCAGGTGGTATATAGATATGTTTGGTGGTGGCTTGTTTTTTTTTAAAGGTTTGCATTTTTTGTGACTCTTTTGGATTACGTATTGTTTCTCTTCTCTGTACCCATAACTTTCAGCCTCTTCAAAGAATTTTCTCTTACTTTTTTCCTTCTTTTTCAGTCTTCCAACCTTTTATCTCTTTCAGATTGGAAGAGTGTCTCCCTCCAAATGGAGGATTAGGATTGCAGTTCCTTTACCACTTACTGATCCTCTTGTAAATCTAATTACAGACTAGGGCTGGTCTGTTCTGCCCATAACAGAGTTTAACTGTGACAAGATACATGTTAAACAGCTCAGTATATTTTACTGTGTAATGAGAACATTAAATATTATGTTAAGGTAATCAACCTGATTGTACACTGTCTTACCAGTCATGAGGGAAGAGACAAGTCAGACTCACAACTTGGTTCTGTCTCATGGGTTGAAACTGTCTTAATGATTTTGTGAGTGCTTTTGACCTTCAAAGCTTCTTTCTGCTACCCTTTCCTCTTCTGGAGCACTCTAGCAGTCAGTTTACTACAAAATGTTCCGTCTCCCTATGAACTTACCCCTCTTTTATTTCCTTCACTCTTGGCTTCTGAGGCCAGAGACCTCAGACAAATAAGTCTTTCAGACTTTTACACAGGTTAACATTCTGTCAGAAACTCTGTGAGAAAAATCTTTCAAATATTGTTGAAGGGATTTTTTTACCGTTTTTTTTCCTAGATACCTGACAGTTCAGTGGCAGTTCAGTTCAGTCCTTGGCATTTCTCTATGTCTGTCACACAGCCCTGTTTCTGCATCTGGACTCTCTTCAGCGCCATCTTAAAACAGCAAAGAGGATTTGTAAAATGTCTTAACTAATTTAATTTTAAACTTTGTTGCCTAAGTCACAATGACTTCTGTAAATTAATAATGGGAAAGAATGGTTTTGTATTGCCATTCTTGGATCAGGTGTTCCTGTTGGCTTCTGCCATGTTACTGAACAACAGAAGGTTTGACTCTAGTAGTGGCTGTGTAAACTATTACTCAGTTTGCTTCTGGGATCTAATGCATTGCAAAATTAGACACATATGTGTGTTTATCTGCATATGCATAAGTTTTGGGTTTTTTTTATTCTTAGAATACAAGTCAGTCGATGCCTGTGAAGAGCTGGTCATCAATGCTGCAACAACAATCAACAATTTGTCCTACTACCAAGTGGAGAATTCTGCAGTTCAAGACAAGAAGCTACACATTGCTGAAAGTAAGGACGTTTAAACAAGTACTTTTTGTATAGCTTTTAGAAAGTAGAAGCATTTTGACACAACAGAATGTAAAGTCACGTAATATTTTGTGGTATTACATTGCAGGAGTATAAAGTTCATAGGGCTAAATTCTTTCAATAATGATTTCCCATTTTTCTTGAAAACTATGACTTATATGAAAATAGTTGGGTTGTTCATGAAACCCCTTCTTTTCCTCCGTAAAGGAATTTGCTGTACTTTTTTTTTTGTTCAGCAATTTTTGCCAGATTTTTTCAAAATCCATATACCTGAGCCAAAATAATCATGTTGTTTTTTCCTTCTAATCACAGTATGGCAAGAGGTTTTTTCTTCTTGTGAATTTCTATACCTGTAAAATCAGATTTCTGTCTGTTTCTGGCTTGTAAATCCATTGGCAATGTTGTATTGAGTAATTCTCTCCCCTCTGACATTGTGGACTACAATCAGTTATGTGTAGGAACTGTCCTGACTTCTGGGACTATTGTGTTAATGTTGTACAAAAGGTAGAGAGGCTGTGTCTTGCACATCTCTCTGTCTCTATAGACCAGACACTGGGGAGAAACAGAACCTGAAGTTCACACAACAGGTAGAATGAGGAATAAGAAAAAATATCCTGGCTGTCAGCCCAGTGCCTGGACTGGTAGACATCATATTCTCTGTAGGTAACATCTCTGCTGTTCTGTCACGACTTATTTTATCACCTATAAGCCAGCTGCCTCTTGTTGCTCATTGGAAACAAATTACTTCTGTCCTGTTTGTTGGCATGTGGAGTTAGTCCCATCACCTTCCTGAACTGAGGAAAGAGGAAACCTTTTGTTGCAAGACCAGCAGGCTTTCTGCTCCTGCAGGCATTTTGAGAATACTTGCTGTTTGATATGAGTGGTAGTAGACAAAATCCCTTCAGATGTCATTTAAGACAAGTTCAAGGTGTGTTCAGGATTGCAACATCCAGAGGCAGAAGTAATGAGGACAAAGCCAACCTCCCTTCTATATTTTTTTCTCTCTTCTGTCATATGAAGGACTAAGGGTTGACTTACTTGAATCCTCTGTGTGATGGACTGATTTTAGTGTTTTGCTTTGTACTCACAGAAGACTGATAAATGTAACTTATGCAACATCACTCCTCTGCCGTGCACCAAAATCCTCCATGATGGTAGCTCTTTTTAGGAAGGTCTCATTCCTACTGCTGAAGCACACACTGATCATATGTGAAACTGCTAAGCAGAAAAGCAGCAAGGAAGTGAGTGCTTCAGACTGGGACAATATTAAGTAGCTGTTCGGAGAAAATGTGTTTGCTTGTTACAGCAGCACTGAGAGGAAAGAGCTAATATCAGAAAATAATTTGAGCTTTAGGAGACATCCCACCATAAGACCATCTGTTCAGGATTTAAATCAATTCTCTTATAACATTTTTTAAATTATGTCTTCCTGGATTTTCACATGAGCCCACTCAAAACTGCATAGCAAAACTGGCTCCCGTTATTACAACTGTGCTTAGATTGTCTCCATAACTCCTCGTTTGTTCCTTTGCATTTAGTCCTATATTGGAGCTCTTTGTTTTATCTTCAAAGCTGTACACAATTTTGTTCTTGTTCTGCCATCAGCTCACCCCCTTTGCTGCCACCAGACAGACAGACAACTGCCCCCATTTATTACATTTATTGCTGTTGCTGTTTGCATTTTGATATTCATTGATAAAAAAGAGCCACGTATTTGTGATTTACAAATTTTAATTAATTTCTCTGCAAACCAACAGTGCTTTTGAAGCTGTTAATGAGTGACAATATGGATGCAGTTGTGGAGGCTGTCAGAGTCTTTGGCAATCTTTCCCAGCATCATGAGATCCGTGAGTTCATCACGCAGAAAAAGAGTGAGTTACTTTTGCATTTGTAGGAGGTCTATTTTTAAATGTCCATGGTTCTAAAAACAAAAGATTGTTAATAAGTTGTCTCAGTTAAATCAATCTTCCCTGATGTTTTGCAAATTAGGCAAACATTAGAATCCAATAATAGTCATTATAAACAGCATTTTATTTCAGTTTCATTAAAATGGAAATATTGGGGTAGGAAAAATATACCATGGTACTTTCACAAGGTAAATGCTACAAAAACTCTGGTTTTCCCAAAGTTTCAAATTTGAAATTTCCCTTTACTCAAATAGCTTTTCAGATCCTGCAGGTTAGTAGTGATATGATATAAAATTAAAGTCCAGCTGAAATCTCATTTATGTTCATAATCTCCGATTTTTGATTGCCATATTCGACAGCTTGTTAGCACTTTGTAACATGTGGCTAGGATTTGACTGCCTCAGCAAAGACCTCCTGTTTGCCTCGGGGTGAAGTAGGATGCAAGTCTTCTTTGCTTTGGGTATCTGAAGAGCTTTGGGGAAAATGGCAACTCCTAGCTATCCACAGAAGGTGCGTCATCAGCTTAGACACCAGTTCACTGTAAATGTTTTGGTTTTTTTGGTCTGCCTCTTGGTGCTGAAAGTGAGGTGATCATGTCACAGTATGCAACTCTTTGTTCCAAGGGTGGCACATCACGTATTTGAAGGGAGAAGTGACCCTTAGTAGCTGGTTCCTGGTGAACAGTCTCAGTCAAAGGACTAAATTTTCCAACTGGGAGAGACTGGTGTTTTTGTGCCAAGCTCAGGAATTGCTGAGAGGCTTCCTCACAGTGAGGCCAGCCCAGCTCCCTGGCTGGGGCTGGCTCCACAGCTTCGCAGTCAGTGCCAGCAGGTGTTGTGGGATGCTGCTCCCACAGGAGCCCCAGGCTGCTGCACTTGCAGCTGGACTTGGTGCAGTCTGGGACAACCCTGCACTCACAGCGGAAAGAACTTCCCCCTCTGAGTGCCACATGCCAAATCCTTGCAGTTTGTGCTGGGATGGAAAGGGGGGGGTGATACTTTCAAGAAATAAGCTGCAATTCAATTTGGTCAACTTAGCCTCTTCTGATGGGATTTTCACATTCCTTTGGTGTATTTTTATTACTAGAATTTCTGGGTTGTTGTTTTGCAGGAAACTGGTGTTCAGCATGATGTTGCTCTGTCATGCGCCTCCTCTACAAATGTCACAGTAATACGCTACAAGGGTGACTTTTTGGGTAGCGTATTCTGCATTTGACTGCTTTCTAATTAGTGTGTTGTAATGCCACTTGTATGGTTAATCCATCTTCCTAGTAATATTGTTTCCTTCTTTATAATCCAGTATACAAGTTCATGATTGCTTTGCTCGATTCCAAGAACCGAGAGGTGTGTTTTCCTGCCTGTGGAGTTCTGCTCAATCTCACAGTAGATGAGAACAAACGAGCTTTTCTCATGGAAGAAGGAGGAATTGGAAAGTAAGTTCCTCATTGTGCTTGAGAAAAGGTAATTTTGAGTAGTTTGGCCAAAGTTTCAATTGGATGGTTTTTTTCTGGGGCCAGTAGCTTGTAATAAAGATGCCAGCATACTTTAGATACTTAGTATCTAAAGTTCTTGGAGAACCAGCTTTTCATAGGCGCCCAACCCCACAGAAAAGTCTCACAAAGACCCCCTGTGATGTGATTCAGCAGAGGGTACCATAGAAGAAAGCAGCTCAGGTCTGGCTTTTCAGCAGCTGCTTGTGCTTGGCTTAACTGGATCCTAGGTGGGCTACAGTGAACAGCGCAGTCAGTGTGTGTCTGGGGCAAGTGTGAAGGTACTTCAGGAACTGATAAACCACATGGTCCATTGCAATTTTTGTAACCACTTGGTTCTGTAGAGAAAACTACCTGATGTAGCCATGGTTGGCAGGGAACAGCTTCAGAGTCTCCTCTCTCTGGGACTTCAAGTTTAAGGCACTATAACATTGTAAAGGACATTAGACCTTGAAAAACCACCGTGGATGCAACACTTGTGGCTTTGATGTTCAGATAATAGCGGATCCAGCTTAATTGGAGCAACATGAAAGATCATGTTCCTGTGCTTGTAAAACAGTTGGTGCAGCCCAGAGTTATGAAACAATATGCCTCACTTTGAAATGCTTTCCTGTTCATACATAATATAATTACTTTTTTATACACTGTAAACAATGCATAGTCCTCTCGTCCTTCCTTCCCATGTTCTAGTTAACTTTCAATATAAAGCTGGCAAATTGAATAATAAATGTGAGAAATCTCTATTATATAGAATATTCTGTAGCCTATAGAATCATATAAATTCAGAATTTTCTATACCGTGTCTGAAAATTTGTGAGGGAAAGAGCAAAAAACAATAACAGCATAGAATGAATCAAGAGAATTTGGAAGTGATTGTTAAGGAGATCATCCTGACTGTGCCAAACCAGCTCTATAGATTTTTGGAACTGAGGTTATTGTACCAATATATAGTGGCCCAAAGAAAATAGGGAATTAGTCTTTTCAGAGAGTTAAATTAAAAAAAAAAATAGTGCAAGTTCTTTTGGCTTTTCATTAGATGCCTCCTGTTGTGCCACAAGGACTGCCTTCAGGGAGGAGAAAGAAAGCAAACCTCTTTTTGGGTGGTCTTCAATGTAACTGATACTTTCAGCCATACCTGAATATAGTAGTTATCCTTTACTAATCAACAGATTATAAATCTCTCTGTGAAGCGGAGAAGTGAGGGAAGGAGGGGGTCCTAAGGTTGAAGAAGAGAACAGCAGTGAAGGATTACTGTTGGAGAGGTCACCAGGGACACCTTAGTAAAACAGGCATTTCTGAGAGGAGTCCCTTGGGAGTACAGCCCGAGGAGATGCAAGAATGGGTGAGATAGGCAAAATTGTGAGACTTCATTGAATGTGAAAGGTAATTCTTTGATCATGGAAGTAGCAAATTCCTTTGGATTTTTTTTTTTTTTTTTTTTTTTGTATGATGATTTGATGTGTAGTCAGATGGGTATTCTGAAGCTTTTTCTGCATTCCCAACACCTTTTCCAGATGAATCACTCATGCCTGATAAAGTTTGGCTCGGATTGCAATCTCTGCTTTAGTGGTAGCCACAGATTTGGGACACTCACATACTGTAATGAAATTTGATGGAATTTTAGTGACTTTGAAATGGTTACATTTGCAAAGTATGTGAGTGAAATTGATCAGGTGGGTTAGAAAGTTACAGAGGATGGGCAGCTGCAGGCAGGCACACACATGTGTAGACAAAAGGCATGTCCACAGCCTTGAGGAACTACACTAAATGAAAAGGGGGAAGTTACTGAGGAAGAAAGTAGCATCTGAAGTTTATTAATGTAAAATTTTCCTGCAAACTTCCATGGAGCTTGCGTACATTTCTAGACTGCCAGCTTTTGAATAGCTGAGGAGTAAATTCCATGGAACAAACCACTGGCTTTGTTTGGTACTGTCAGGTTGGTTGACTGCTTACAAGACTTTGGGCCGGCAGATTGGCAGCTCTCGTGTTTGATCTGCAAAACCCTGTGGAACTACAGCGAGAACATGGTGAGCATGGCCTCCTGCTTCGGAGGAAACGCCAACGCGCTGCTGGTGCTGCTCACAGCGCTTCTAGGTGAGACTCATAGTCTTGGTCTCTTTTCCTCAATAAAAGAAATGGAAGGAGCAAAATTAAAGCAGGATTAGTTTGGGTGGGAAGTCTGTCCTGCAGCTTTCAGAGGGTGGCCAGTGTGGACTGTCCAGCAGCACAGTGGCCCCTGTGCAGCACACACTGGGCCCCTGGGGATCGTGGCATTTCTGGGGTGCAGCAGGCTGACATTGCTGCCTGGCCACCTTTCTTGGCTCTCCATGGTCTCCTTGTGGGCAAGGACAGCATCCTTACAATTTCTCATCTGCTCCCTAAAGCCAGGAAGGGTGTGCTCATTGCTTCACAAGGCTGAAAGGTTAATGTAAGGACCTTCATTTGCTTACCCAGTGGGATCTTTTCATCCGGGCATTTACTTTTACTTCAAATTTTACATAGTTCAGTGGCTGTGTAATAGTCTTGTAGTCAGTATATGTAATTTTCCTCCTTTCGTTTTTGAGCAATGCTTTGCTTATGATTTTATTTTGGGTAGGTCACTTGCAATTATCTTTAAAAAAATCTTTAAAACATAAATCAAATTGAAGGAAACTAACTATATTTGATATGGTTTTAATTGGGAATTGATTAAAGATGTGTACTTATGTCAGACCCAGACAGAATGTGAGATCTCATGGTCTCTTTTGTTGTAGACAATCAGAAAAGTGGGTGGATTTGTGAGGATTTTTTTCCAGTTTTACAGCAGAATTACTGATATTCACTGCTGTAATAGTTCCTTTTATTACATTGTTTGCTATGATGGACTTTATCTTAATATGTGCAGTAATTCCATCTATTTATCTGAAAATAGCAGCGTTTCAAGGTTATTACTGCACTTCTTAACATTCTATAAGAGATCTACAAACTTTACAGCCACAATCATGCGTGAATTTTCTGGCACACAGCGAGGGGTATATATCTTTTTTTTAGAAAGTACATGCTTATGTTTTCCTCTGCATTTAACACTGCTTATTGAAGCAAATCATTTGACTGCAGAGTTCAGGCTGGATAGGAGTTGTAACTCTCACTGAATAGTATAACTGGAAGTTACACAACTGGAAGTTTGTGTACAATTGCAATTGCAGTTACAGTTGTGATTGTAATGCAGCTGTATTGGTAATTAATTAGGAATAGATTAGAATTAAATCAGAAGACCAGTCTTTCTTCAGAGTCATTCTTCTTTAGTAAGAACAGGAGCTGTAGAAAAAGCACATCTTATTCATTGGATCTGGTTCCTCTGTGTGCAGAGAGCCAGCAAATCTTAGTAATAGCAGCTGGTTAATAATGTCCTACATCTTCCTCCTCTCATTGTGTCCAGTAACAGCCTTGAACTGTCATTGCTCTGATTCTATCATTCAGGAAGCAGGAGGCTGACAGCCAGTGAACTGTACTTGAGCGTCAGCACACCCTCAGGAAGCGGAAAAAGTGGAGCATGGCACAGCAGACACCTCGCTTCACCTGCTGTGCTTGGCCTCCTCCCCTTTATTTTTCCCTCCCCCATCTGGCACAGGATGACAAAAGATACAAGAAGCAAAAGGGAATGGAAGTGGCCTGGAAAGATGTTGTGCCCAAGGGAAAGGCTGGACAAAGGGCACTATTTGTTTTTCTTTTTCCCTGCCTGATCCCAGCAGCCTGGGATGTAGTGGCCCTGCTTTCCAATGACACTTGTCATTCACCTTCTTTCAGCTGCTGGACTTTCATGTCACTCTGCTGGCTCAGAGCTTCTGGAAGCTGCTGTTCCCAGGCCCCTGGCAGCAGCTTTGCCTTGGCCCAGGCCCTCACGAGCAGCGGTGGAGATGAGCTTCTGTCTTGGGAACATTCTTCTGTTTGGTCATTCACTGAAAATAAAGTTTCTCCCTCTCTCTTCAGACATTTTCTTGTGCTGACTTTTACCTTCACTATCAATTCCAGGAGGTTATTTGGGAATCTCAGTCCATGTGAACTCTTACATGACATGACAGAGCTTCCAGGGCTGCCAGCCCCTATCTTGCTGGTGTTTCAAGGATGGGCAGCCCTTGCAGACTACAGGAGTCTGCACTCCAGTCTCCAGTTTCCCCCACAGTATGCAGGCCCACTGTGTTTGTCTTGTTCCTGGGCTTGCAGCCAGCACATATGCTCTTTGGCCAGGACCCAATATTGCTGGTTTTTGAGGAGAGTCGTGGGAAAATTAAATTATCTGAGGATGCACAGCTTGCATGCGGAACACTGATCCTCGCTGATCCCCAGCGTTACTCACGTTCTGCTTTGGGGAATTTACTGTTTCAGTTCAACACTTCAGCTTTGAACTGCTTCTGACCTTTGTTCTTGTAGGCTGGAATTCTCGACCTCAGTGATTCCATAAATATTCAGTTGAATTCTGGGGAGCACAGCTGTCTAATAAAAGGGAGAAATGCCTCTCTGTGTTTGAACAGAGTTAATTTGGGTGGAAAAAAGCAGGAGTAGGCAAAGCAATTCTCCTTGAAAACAAATCCCATAATCCCTTATTTTCCACTTCAGGGTCTCTGGCTTCTCTGCTGCTGAGATTGATTTTAGGTATGTTGGGTTACTGTGCCATTGATAGAACAAGAGCTAGAGGGCACAGGGCAATAAGACAAAATTCCAGTTAAACATTAGGAAAAGAGATTTCCATCATGGTGGAACAGGCTGCTGTCCTAGAAGGTGTTCAGTACTCAATAGTATACAGACTAGAGCAAACTGATACATGGTGACTCTGCTCCAGAGATGTTTTCCAACCTAAATTGTCCTACAACATCATCAAATGATGTTGATGATGTCAGAGGCTGGATTTTGTCTCTGATTACAAGCTTTCTTCCTGCAGGGATATGACATCCTTCTTGAAAGAATGGGTGTTCATTTCCTCTATTTTATTACGGAAAGACTCTAAATGTCATCTCCTTACAAAAGATTCCCTTTTGGAATCTTTCTCACAATCAGGCTCTGTTTAGTTTTGGTAGTTGCAGTGTAGTGGCACAGGAGCCAAGTACTATTTGCAGTTGGTGGTAACTTTGTGTGAGCTGGAGCCCATCTCCACACACAGGAATGTCATTTCCTCCTCCATACCTGTCTCAGCTCAGGCCATCTGATCTGCACAGGCACCTTGGCATGCTTTTGGATGGGAGTAAGTGCTGTTGGAGCATCGCTTTTCTACATAAAGTTTGACTCAAAATGTGGGTAACTGAAGTTTCTGTTCAGCCCCAAGTTGCCTAAACCTGCTGTGACTGTGCAATAAGGTCCCTTACAGAGTTATTTATTTAACACATTGTGAATCTGGTGCTTTTTCATACTGTAGGCCAAGGGTTAAGTATTGCCCTTTTGGAGCAGGATTCTACCTTCATTTTAGGTCTGTTTATGGCCTAAAGCCTATCAACTATCCTTCTGTTAAACTGTGTGAAAACATTTGTTCACATTATCAGTTGTGTTTGTGGATTCCTGATTCAGCAGAATGCTTCTGATTGAAGACTGATTTGTATCTTCTCTAAGAGTTGGTCTCTTTGCCATATCCAATGCTAAGAAAAATGGAGGGGAAAAAAATGACTGATGACTTCCTTTCATCCCTTACATTGTCTTTAATAAAGACTGTCCTGCTGTTTTATTTTTGAAATTTGCAATGAAAGGAGGGCATCAGTAAATACAGTAATTAGCATGGCTCAAGTTCCTTCAGTGTGAGAGCAGATACAGTTTGAAAGAGTCTCTAGATTAGTAGAGCAATTTGAGACAGGAAAAACATAGTTGTAGTTAGATGACTGGATTGCTTACCTCAGCAAAATTGCTGTGGGCAATATTGAACCCTGGCTCCTTTCCAGACTGGCAGTCACAGTAAATGATCAGTCTCAGAGATACTTTTTGTCTCAGAGACACCTGTGAGGTGTGAGAATAAAAGAACTTGCAGTACCATTTTCACTGTTCTACTGACCTTACCATCCTTTATTTTCAATTAAATCTAAGATCCTCAGAGAGTGATGCTTAGCTTATCTCAAGTGCAGTTGTTTTTAAGCCATCAGCATACACAGCTGGTAAGCTGTATGTGTTACAAAATATGTAATTTAGTATATTTTTATTTGGAACTGATGACAGTGTTTCCTTGATTACAGATGAAGAGGTAGAGTTGGAGTGCAGCCTTGACAGAGATATAAAGGAATGCCAAAGAGTATATTGGGAAAGAGAGTTCAAACCTGTGGCAGAAAAACTTCTTGACAGAATTCAAAGCCATCACTCTTCCAGCTGAGTCTATCACTCCATTTTAATCAGTTGGGGCGTTTTTGTCAGGTAAACTGTATATTTCTCATACACCTGTACATTGCCAGTGGTAAGCTTGTTGGAGAGCATGACTGTTTAAAAAAAAAGTCAGAAAAGCCTGGCATTTATGTACTGGATGCTATCTTCTGAAGAGCTTGTATGAAATCTTTGCATGTGTAATTACTTTTTACAATATAACTGAGCTGATGTAGCAGCTGTTCAGTGTGACTTGTCTAGTGATTGCATTGTTTCTTGACTGGAAAAATGAAACAAAAAATATTTGCTGAACTTCTACTTTTTAAAAGGTAAGTTATGAGTGAGTACTTCGACTCTGTGGTATGAAAAATGCTGTGCAAACGAATGTTATGTTACAGGAGTCACATCTCACCTACAGACTTTGACATGCTTTTACCTTAAGGAACTTCTGTGACAGAGTAACCCGGTGCTGTTGGGGCGTTGTCCTGTGTTCCTTCATGAGCTTCACTCTTCAGATTGAACGCTGTCGGTGGTCAGGGAAAGTCACCCCCTTTTCCTTCTGACACTGGGGGCTAGGGTCTAGGGTATCCCAGCTAACCCAGCTGCTGGCTTGATGCTTGTGGGATGTAGGTCCAGCTGTGCTGGTCTTTCTTGAATTGGGACTTCCCATCTTTAGGCAAAACACCCATATCCCTGATGTCAGAGAAGATTTTACCTTCTTTCAGTTGGTCCCATGCTCCCAGGAGCCACCTGTGTGCCTCTTCTTCTCAGATTTCTTAGCCAGCTGTCTCCTCTGAACCTGTCTCTCCATCTGTGGGGCCATAACAAGCCTCTTTCTCCCTGTTCCCCCTGACTGCTGCTGGCTTGTTTATTGCTCAGTTTTCATCCTTGCAGCGTGTAAAAGTCCCCGCTTGTAGCGCATGGATTAGCTCAGCAGGCGCATCACTGGCCTCAAGCACTAACAGCTCAGTTGGCCACAGCAAGCTTTCCAGACCTGACCCATTTCTCTCTTTCCTGACCTCAGATTACTGAGAATAAGCAGCTCTGCAGGGGCTGCCAGGCTCCTGCTCCCACGGGTCAGCAGCATCACGCTGGGCCATGCGCAGCAGGAGCGGCTCCAGCTCCTCTCCCGGGAGAGGCTGGAGGAATTTATTGGGAGGCAGCAATTCGTAGCTCCCTCAGTGGCACTGTTCTCTCCACCTTTGGTAGTGCCCAGACCTCTGCTTCCAGGTGAGGAGAGAGGCTGGGAAGTAGTGCCATGGTAGAAGGGCAGCGAGACTTCTTTCCTAGTTTAGATCCCTGCTTTTATGGGGCAGGGAAAGGGAGATTTTGTGGCCCAGGTTTTGGGAGTGGTGAGGAGGAAACTTCAGTGCAAGTGATATAATTTGCTCCATTCTTTGTGTCTCAGCAGCTCAGGTGTTACTTGTGCCCAGCAAGGCTCAGCCCTGCTTTGGGAGCTGGTGTGGTGGCAGCCTCTGTCACGGCAATCCGTAGGAGAGAAGCGCTCGGCATTCAGTGTGGTTTGGCTCCAACAACAGCTCTGCTCAGCTCAAAAATATCTCAGTTATCATCCCTTCTTTCGCCATTTTAATTTCAGCTGAAGTTGAAGGGAAGATAAATGGCTTCAATGTCCCAATTTTTTTCTGGGAGAAAGAATGGATTTGCTTTGAGAGAGTATTAAAGAAAGGATGATGGGTAAGTAGTCCCTGTGGGGAAGAAGCTGGAGGCATTTGTTCCTGGCATTTGTGTCACAGCAAGGCAGGCAAACATCCAACTGTGCAGGGCAGGGCCGGGGCACTGGAAAAGGCCTCTGTGGCTAAGCCCTGTTAGCAGGACTAATCAGAATTGACAAGGGCTGAATCTGTATCAGAAAGCAGCTGATACTGATGGCTGGCTCAAGTCAAGGTGGTCCTTGGACAGTTAAGATGTGTTCAAATACAACATGAATTATGTCAGTTATTACTGATCAAACTGTAAACAAGAGCCTGAAGCACTGTGTCTGCAGCTGGGCAGAGCTGGGGATCCTGGGGCAGCCACCAGGTGTGAGCTCTGGCCTTTGTACAGGAAGAGACACGTTCAGAGGAGCTGATTGAGAAGAGAGGGTGGCAGAGGACTCTTGAGCACCCTTCCAGTTGAACTATACCAGCCTCTGTCTTTCTCTGGAGAAAAACCTGTGAGCAGTAAGAAGCAGCCCCAGAATGCTGGATTTCAGGTGTGTTCTTATGGCATAATTTACCATTTGGGTATCTCTGCCACAGACCTCAGTGCAGCAGCTCTCTGGTGTCCAGGAGCCCATTCCTGTTCTCCCCTGGGGAGAGCTGCCAGCTCCACAGCTGAGGTACATGAGAAGCTGCTGCACTTCACAGCCAGGGGCTGGGGCTCTGCCTGAGCTGCCCGGGAGTACTGGGCAGGGAGTTGGGATCAGGATTGCCTGTAGGTCGTGGCTTGTGCTCTGATGGCAGCTGTGACCAGATGAAGCCACTCACACACAGATCCACTGCAGTGTCTACTGCTTGAAAAGTGACAGGGCACTTGGATGTGGCTGAGAGCATAGGATGGAAACGGCCAGTTTAGGTTTCTTGGAAAAATTAATGTCTACCTTTGACCTCAGAAAGCACATGGAGACTCAAGCACTGCAGAAACTGTTCACAGACTGGAAAGGCACAGCTCAGCTGTACAATGCCCTTAAGACAGGAAAGTTTTGCTCTGTTTTTGGAACATTAAAAATCCTGTATTTTCAGTTAAGAGGAAGCACCAGATGCTTCCTGTTAGTCACAATTTTTGACAGTTTATTAATCTTTCTCCCCTAGATCTTTTTAGATATTTTAGCTTCTTGGACTGTAAACTTAAAACTGTTCTCAGAAGGTTCTGTAGAAAGAGAAACCAATCTGAGCTGAGACTTCAGGCCAGAGGACAGAAATTAAACTGCTTATGGGCTTGGGAAAATTCATTTCACAGAATCACAGAAAATCATAGAATCAGCTGAGGTGGAAAGGACCCATCAGCATAATCAAGTCCAACTCCTGGCCATGCACCAGACACCCCAAGAATCACACCTTGTGTTTGAGAGCTTTGTCCAAATGGGTGAAAATATCAGCAGTACAGAAGAGGTGTTCCCACTATAGTTAGTGAATCTCTAGCTCTGTTTTTAAACTTCTTCTCCCACCATTTTAGACTCAGTTAAAAAAAATCATGGTTCATGATTTTAACTGTTTTCTCAGTTACTGTTTCAAACATCTTAAATGGTCTTAGAACCAGTAAGAACAGAAGCCTAAAGTTAAACCGCACAGAAACACTAAGAGAAAAAGTTGTTACCTTTATTTCAAAAATACCAGTAATACTGACAAATTTAAAAAGCAATTCACACTCATACAAAAGTATTCATGTGTTCTCCAAAACCACTATATATTAAACGTCAGCATTTTAATCACGTTTTGATTTACTAAAAATAGATGGTTTTTAGCCTAGTTATTTAAGCAACTGCAAAAATCATTAAGACCAGCGTTGGGCATGTAATACAGTAGGACTGTTTGGCAGTCTAGAACAACATTCCCACACCTTTTCCTAGCTCCTTCTTGGTTCATCCATGAAAAGGAGGACAAGAAGGTACTCAACACTTTGTGTAGGTAGATCTCTAAGAGGCTCTGAGGACTCCAGTCCTCAGATTCTCAGAATCCTCCAGATTCTTTCCATAGGAAGACCATTGCACTTTGGAGCTCACAAAATCATGCTGAACAAACATCCTGTTTTTAAGGCTAAACTAGTTGAGAAAATTGACTGCTATCTTTCAAATTATCAGTGTGGACAGAAGAGGTTTAGTTCTGATTAAACAGGGAATCTAAATAACAAGGCTTTTTTGAAACCACACACAATAAAGGCTCAGACAATAGCAGTGCTCACTTTCACTTCTAGCTCAACTGGAACAGCCTGGGTCTGTTCACCCCACCTGCACAAATAGCAGCATCAAGATTTTCTAAAATTATTCTCGTAGGGAAAGCAAATGTCATCAAGTCCCGTTCTTTTCACACTCTGACTCCCACAGTATTTGCCTTAACACAAGATCTATGTATCTATGGTTTGCTATATTGCCACAAGTTCAGAGAATGTCCCGGGCTGTCTAAAGCCAAAATACCATGAGCAGGCAGTACTTCTGCACAACCCTGTCTGTCAACTGCCAAGCGTTCGCTGCCCAGAGGCAGCAATGATATCCCAAACATGGAAATAGCTGAAACTAAAGGAGTTATGGCACAATGGGCATCTTAACTTATAGCTACTGTTGGTCCTGAGGCTTCGTATCTTCCTCTGCCATACTGCAGCTGCAGAACATTCCAACGTCGACAGGCAGCCAGAGACATCAGGTCATATAGCGAGTAATAGCTCTCAGAGCATAAAGTAGTTCGGCTTGCATCCGAGCTTCTACCAGAAGCAAATTTACATGGACCTTCAGGAGAGAGAAGAAGTTCCGCTTTAGCACCGTGCTCACCACCACATGCTGCAACCAAAGGAAGCCTGGGGGCTGTGGGTGTTGTGCTGGTGGAGCAGCAGCAGGGGAGCACTGCCCGTGTCACCTGCCAGACCTCGCTGTGGAGCTCACTGAGAGGAGCAGAGGAATCAATGCCACACTCGGTACTGTGGCACTGGCTCACGGGCACACTTACAAAGGGCCAGGGCCATAGGGAGAGGAAATCATCTTTTATCAGACTTTAGCTGGTTTAGCTGGAAAAAATAGACAAGCTTTCAAGCACACAAGCCCTTCTTCACCAGCACAATATGCACAGGTTTTTCAATTTCAATGAGGCTAATGATTAAAGGCAGAAGGGCAGTGAGTATCTGTGGAGCAGAGGGGGGTGCTAGCAAAGGTAGAGGTGATAAGGACATTTGCCCCTGGGGACAGAGAGAAACACACAGGCAGCTTCCACCTGAACAACACAGAGTGGTTGGCCAAGGTGAAGCACCAGAAAAACTCTCAAGTGTCATAAACCCTCTATCTCTACTGAGACACTGGTGTTCATTAAAGAATTTTAGTTTCCCAGATCATCTCAATACCTTTACTGCATTTGTTTGAGGATGAAATCAGAAATTTGTTGGGAGGAGGGTGTGAAAGTATTTTTTCACTGACAGCAGGTTGCTCTGAGTTTGCTCTGGCATGTGAGCGTTGTGTGTGGTTTCATTTGCATGATACCTGTGAGGATGTATGGTTATTGCGCTCAGTGACACATACGTGAATGAGCCTTGGCTTTTTATGGCTATGGAGATGCAAAGTTTTGGGCTTTAAAGAAGGATTTGTGTGCTTGGAAAGTTCATCTATCGCAATTAGTCTAACCAAAACATAGGCAGTGTTTTACTTGAACAATCTTAAATCATTGTAGTTACAGGACCCTGCTTTAAGGGGTTTATCAAGAACTAGAGCCTTTAGTAATATGAGCATTAATGATTTCTGCATCTTTATGTTTCAGCATTGACTTTAAGTGAGGCCAAGAAATACCTTTCCAAAGAAAAACTGAAGGATATAAACTTAATGGATTCAATATCTGGGAGTTGACAGCAGGAAATGTGACTGGGAGGTGTAATTCAGGCTGTAACCCAGCAGCAGGGCTTTTAGGCTTTGAAAAAAAATGTTTTGGGGCTACCCATTCCAGAAGGACCAGGGGACTGGAAAGACCCTGGGCCAGCCAGAGAGCTGTTCCGGATCTGCTGCCAAGGGATGGATGGATGGATGGATGGATGGATGGATGGATGGATGGATGGATGGATGGATGGATGGATGGATGGATGGATGGATGGATGGATGGATGGATGGATGGATGGATGGATCGTGCACCACTTTTCTGCCTCTCTGGGATACAGGCAGTACTGACTGCAGTTGAGGTGAAGCTGTACCATTCTCATGTCTAACCCCCTGTACTGCTCAGAGCTTGCCCACTCCATGTCAGCTGTTAGCCAGCACACAGGCAGGAGGAAAGTGGAGATTATTTCAGCCTGGGAACACGACACTTCCCACTGTTCCCACTTGACTGTGAACAGAACCCCAGGAGCACCAGCTAAAGCTTAAGCTGTGAGGCTGTGGCTGCCAGGGAGACACTGATCTGGGGCCCGTGGCTGTCCCTCAGCACACACACCAACTGTACCTTCTCAGAGTGTTCAAACTGTCTCCAGAAGCTATCATACATTCTTTTTGTGGTCTTTTCAGGAGTGCAAACCACAGTCTTGATATAAACTTTAAAGCTGCGGTCCAACAACTGATTAATTTCACCATAGTCATAATCATCGTATCTGTTTGGAATTGAAAGAAAAACACTTCCATTTTCTATCAGCAGTTATTTCACTTGCACTGTTTCTAAGTTCCTATGGCAAAACAAATTATTGGGTAAGTGTAACACTAGTGGCCCTCCCCCATAAACAAAAATATATTAAAAAATATATGCATGCTTGCTTAATAAATAGTTCTGGTTCAACCCAAGCAATAAAAGCCAATGTGTTTAGAACAAAAACAGTAAAACTGACCTTATTCCAAACATACAATGAATATAATTCCAAATAGCTCGTCTTAGCATTGAGGTATCCACATCTTTGTGCATGGCCATTGTGTTGTAAGTCAGATTATAAGCAATATGGAACTTCTCATCAAGTAGCTGTCCCACATCTGGATAAAGACGATTAACCAAGGAATAGCCATGGTCTTCCCAGGAATAATCCTTAGAATAAGTAAAAATGCAGAATGGAGCATTTCAGAAATGAACTTGTGAAGACCCAGAGCTTTAGTATAGTTCAAGATCCCAGGGCAGATAATCCAGTGGGGGTGGGGGTTGTTCATTTGCTGGCTTAATTTAAGCCTCACCCATGGGGGCAGTGAGAACACAGCCATTTCCAGGTTTGGTATCTGGCATAGTGAGCAGGTTGTTCCCTAAGCCTCCTGATGGCAGCCCCCAGCCTTTTACCTGAACACGGAAGGTGGGCACGTGCATTCCGTGTCTGGAGAAGTCCTTGTAACCATAGCTCGTATCCTCAAAGTGGCGAGACACATCTCTTGTTGCTGCAGATTCTTCATCTTCTGTTAATGTCAAATAGAATTTCACACAATTTGGAAAGAACAAATTGGAAGTGTATGAGCAGAACACCTGTAGAAGAATGGGTCTCTGTGCTTTTTAATCAAAAAAACATTTTCACTGGACTACCTGTATTAAGATTCTCTGGTACAGCTCTGTGACTGCAGCTATGGTGTTCAGAAGCAACTCCATGAAAAACACTCAGGTTTTTTTCTTACAGACAAGCATCTTTTTTGCCCTTCTGTTGTACTGCAGTCCTATCCCCTGAATCTAGGGGACATTTTCTCCCTAACTCAAGAGGTCTGTAAAACTGTCAGGGGAAAAACCTCATTTGGAACAGAGAGCTTATTAAAAGAGAGACTTTTGAGACTCTCAAGCCAAGTATGTCTTAGAGGAAATTGTATTGAAGAGCCCATTACAACCCTAAACTTTCAATAGATTAAGTATTGTCTCTCAGTCATCTGAAAAGTAATGTTTCATACACTTAAATACCAAAGCATGCCAAGTGTCTTGTTTTTAGAGCATCTTGCATCTCCTGTGAAACTTCTAAAACTCTCAAGAGAGAAAGTCCATTTCTTCTGGAGATTTCTATTAAACACAGTTTTGGTCAGAGAGTGTTTTGGTGTGTCTGTGAGCAGCCACAAATCTTGGCACTACTTTGCTTTTAAGTGTTCCTGAGAGAAAACAAGGCATCCCTAATCATAATTCCTTCAAAGAAATGGTAATGTTTCTGTGACATCTAATAGCACTTCTTTCCCCTTCTGCAGGAATATTTCTACAAATAATTTGGAAAAGTCTTAATAAATACATATACAGACTACATCTGCGCTACCTGAAGAGCACACAAACATGCTTTCTCTCTTCTCTCTTTCAAAACGCGTGGCCATCTCTTCTTGGCTGGCTTCCTCTTCATCTCTGCACTCCTGCAGCTGCTTCATCTTCTCCATAAGAGCTTCAACTTCACAGACAGACTCTGTAGACTAAAAAGAAGAGAAAGACATTTCAATTTCATGCAACAGGAACTGACAATGATGGCAGAAATTGCCAAGCCAGAAAGTTTAAACACAACTGAAGTCCTTTACATCTTTAAATAAAGATTTTTCAAGGAACACAGTTTTTGAAAGAAACCTGTACTGACACAATGGTTTAGATTTAGTCATCATCTTTTCTTAATTAGACCCCTGTGTTTTGAGCATGATTTAAAAATCACAGCATTTTGGAACTAGTTGTTCTTACACTAAAATTAGTTTCTCTTAGTCTAAATGTTCAGCAACTGAAAAACAAGGAGCTGTAACAGAAATTCTGATAGAGGAAGTAACCACAATTTACCACCCAACTGTATTTTTCTCCTCCTCTGCTCACAAAGAAGAAACATTGAAGGAAAAAGGAAGGTGAGTATAAATGCAGATTTAAGGAAGCCTCAAAAGAAAGCCAGTGCAAGATAATTGTCTTTCACAAGAGTTGTTTTAACACCACAAGAATTCAGTAATTGATCTTGTAAACATTCATCAGCACCAACGTAGAGTAAAATTATCTTTAATTTATACAGTTCTGCCCCTTTCCTCCCTGCCTTTTGCAGTTTGGTCCTTCAGAGAGCCAGCAAGCTCCATCAAACAAATTTAAATGCCAACCACACCACTGCAGTAAAATATCACAGGCAAGGATCTTGCAGTGAGAACACCCTCATGGCTGTTCCTAAACCAACACTTAGTTCACATAATTCTTTTCACCAAGGGAAAACAAGTCCAGATCAGCATAACTGCTGCAAGCAGGAGAGAGTGTTTTAAAGAGAGTCTCAAAGTTGTGAATGATCTGGTAAAAATGGTCTGTGTGGTGCATGACAAACACCTCCAGGCAAAGAAGTCAGAGCATGAAATCAAAGGAAGAGCCAACTTTCCACTGCACCGATGAAAAAAGCTTTCCTGGCCACTGCTGCTCAGGACACGTGTCATGAACTAGCTGAGGCTGGGACTCATCACAGTTCACCTTTATGCATGACAGGCAGAAAAAAAAAGACAACAGAGATTGTGTCTGCTTCTCCCTTTGGTAGCTTTCCCTAGCTTCCCAATATCATTTCAGCTCCTCCTAAATGCATTTTTTCAACACCCACACCTGGATTAGGCTCATCAATCCCACTCTCAAAAGAAGGAAAAGAGACAGGCCACGTATTAAGTTTACAAAGAAATGACTACCGTTGGAAGAGATTGTTTGTTCAGACAGACACTTACTGGAATACTTCCAGCTGGGCTGGCATGGATTTCATCCACCCCATGGTAACCATTTGTTATATCACATATGCAATAGTTACTGACAGAGGGGGGCCTGAAGGTGTGACCCCCTTCACAGTCGATCTCTGGGCTGATCCCACAGCCAAACGTGAAGGAAGCAAGGGAGTGGTAGTGTGTAAGGAGAACGACTGCATGGATCAGCTCTGCCAGGGACCAGCTGTTCTCTTCTGTCTTCAGAAGTTGCTTAAAAATAATGCAAGACAAAAGTATTAAAGTAATTCATTTGACCCCACCTTAACGCAGTTTATCAACACATTTCTTTGTCAGGTGAAATTACTTTTCTGACATCCAAACATGCTTCCTAACTCTCTGCTGCCATTAGTGTGCTCGCTGACCTGCCAGACACAGACCTGCGTGGTTACACCACAAAGGACACAATTTCTCTTCCCTCCCTGTCCCTGGGCAATTGAGTAAGTTGGGGTTTCTCTTTTGCACCATGTGGTTTCTATCGAGGCCATACTGACTTGCATTGAAATTTCACACCTCTGATGAAGGTGCAACCACAACTGTTACATGTTTGTTCAAATTGTCTTTACAGCATCTGAAAACCCAGGCAACTCCTTGCAGATCAGCTGTGTAAAAACCTGGCACAGGCTCCCTCCATCTTGTCCCTGTGGGTGGAATGCTCTAGATTCGACAAGAAGCTTCAAACCCCAACTTCCCCTTCAGGCAGGAAAGTGTGGGAGGTTTGGGGCCTTCTGGCAGAGCATGTGCCCTCCCCCACGGCACAGCGTCCTGCCTCAGCTGGACCTGCCACCACCTCTCACCCGGCCAGGCAGCACGGAGGAAGTCCCAGCACCCACGTGCTCCTTGCTACAGGCACGGAGGAGAGCAGAAGGGGTGGAAGAAGCAGCCCCTTAGTGGTTTGTTGGTGCTGCAGTCCTGGCTGTCCCGTACCACCACCACTCCACTGGGCAGCTCTGCCAGCCTGTTCTCTCCATCCCACCTGAAAACTTATCACTTGAACTGGCAGCAAGCAGACAAAAATGTGGTGGTTGGTGTTCTGCCTGGCCTCTGGCAGCATCTCAGAAACACCTGGGGATTCTGGCTACTGAAAGCACACAGCTTGAGGAGGGAGGTGCACACCTGAGCACCTCGTCACTGCACCAACAGAATTCCAAAATGACAGAGAAATTTCAGGGTGTTGTAAATTAAATTTGTTACTCATTTAACAGCAGTTATCCTGTTAGTTTTATACAACAGGGCACAAGTGATACTAGATCATGCAGTGATGTAGCACTGAAATCAAAGTCATACCACAGAACATCTTTCACCCTGTCTGGCTCTGAATCCCAAGAATCTGTGATTACTTTACTGAAAAGAGGGGACATTCACATTACTCCATGAAAGACCTACCTCAATATGTTCCTTGGTGATAAGCCAGGGTCGGTGAGCCAACATTTTGTTCAGTTCTCCTAAATTTTGCAATTTTTGAGGTGCATTTTCCAGACCATTCAACCATTTCGGGTCTCCACCGACATGAAGAAAGTCATTCACGTGGAGGTTAACAAGGTAAGAGCACTGATGTCGTGCTGCAGCCTAGAAGGGAAAACAGTGTGATACAGAAAACAATTACAGAAAGTTAGTGCTTTATGAGAAATACCATGAGGCATAATTTTCTCAAAACATCCAAGAATAAGATTTGCACTGATCAAAGACTCAAGTAAAAAAAGATTTCTGAGATTAACACTTCAGCTTGTTTTGATTATTGTTCTCGCAACACAAATATCCCTTGTTCATATACACCATCGTTATGCTGGCTACAGGTGCAACATGCCTATACCCAGGGAGAAATACAGGCATGGATTTATTGCATGTCCTGAAGCAAGTAATCCATACTGCATCCCACTCCCCAGGGGGAAGAAGCTGTCTCTAGATGCATCTTTACCAGCAACAATCAAAAGCAGGTTTTAGATTGCATGTGGCAAGAGAGACTATGGGCAGCTCCTCAGCAAAGAAAGGCCCAGTATCATTTACTCCAGCCCTTTCTACATCAAATTAAGACACAGCCCAAAACTTTAATTCTACTTCAGCAAGCAAAGATCATTGAACTGGCAGATTAAAAGTTAGAAATCAACCACTTTTGGCAGAAAACTTGCTCAGAATTTACATACTCAGAAATGCACAATGGGACCAGCTACTGAGTTAAAGAGAAGTGTATGTGACAGGACACAGACACAAAAACAAGCTTTCTTGAGAAACAGTTTCTGAGATAGTAAGGAAGCCAATAACAAACAAATTATCTCATTTCTATAGCATGCTTTTCCTCTTTTTCTCACAGTCCTACCAAATCTATGAACATAAAGTGCTGATCTTCTGAAACCATCTGTAAAGCAGACACCAACAAACCTACTCTGCTTTTCCCTTAGCTGCTGGTGAAATGCCTTTCCAGCTAGAAACTGCAAAACACAGCAACAGCTGCTGTCAGACAGGGCTGGAGCCGCGGCCAGCGTGGCAGTTTCTGCCGGGTGCGTACCATTATCCCGATGTAGTGCCGGTAATGGAGCGGGAGCGGGCCATCCATTTGCAGGAGATAGTGCTGAGTTTTTAGAAAGCTTTCGAGATACTGCGGGTGGAAAACCATCACCAAGGTGACGTTGTCCAGTCGGCCCAGCGTGGCAAAAGACTCTGCAAACAGTGTGTGCATCGTGGCGTCCTCCTTTCCCACCTGAATTGTCTGATTGGAGAGAAGGAGCAATGAGCAATATTGTCCAAGTACCACCAATAAAATAGCAAATACATACATTACCACAGAACCCAGAGGCCCCAAGTGCAAGGAATTATACTATAAATCTATTACTGGCGTTAAATCAGTGCACATAAGGCACATTAAATCCCTGTAATACCTCTCATTTAGGAGATCACAAGTGGTTATACCAGCAAAAGGAGATTTTTGGCTTTAGTCTCTCTCTAATACAACACTGACTTCTCATTTTTAACTGTCTCACCTTCACTTTCTTGAATACCCCAGGTTGATCTTAGTTTATTATAACTAAAAGCTAATTGAATCATCATTTTTACTACGGGAAAAAAGGGAAAGAAGCAAAAAGCTGGCTAAGATGACAAGAGAGAAAAAAAAAGGAAATTTAAGAAGACTAAAATTCCTAGAAAACCACAGGCATATTACTAACTTTTCCTCTGCTCCAAATTCTCTTACCAGACAATCAGGAGAGAAGCAGCAGAAATGCTCATCCACAGCACTCTGAAGCTTCTCAAATTCTTCAGAGTGGTAGAGGCAGCTCAAGGAAAAGCAATCCCAGAGCAGAGGGGCAGGTACCTTGTGGACCAGTAGGAAATTACATCCGGATGTTCACAAGGAAACAGTATTGGGTTTCTCTCATACTAGATAGCAGAATGGGAGGGGTCATAACTATTCCAAAGCTCCCCAAGGCTCTCACTGTTCTGTACACTAGAACTGTGGCCAAAGTCTCAGGACTGAATGTGATCACTCCTGAAAATGTTTTGCAGATCAGCAGCTGTCCTGAAACCACTGTGGGCTACTACTAAAATGATGTTCCTTAAAAGCATAAAGTTCACTATGTACTTGAAAACACTACCACACCTCCTTCTCAGGGATGAATCTGCTTGGTCCGTGTCCCAGTGGTCTAGGAATTCTTATTCCAAGTTCCTAGAAAAGAAAATTACACCACCTCAGCATTTAGTTATAAACAGCTTTTTAGCTGTGGTTGCAAGAAAGAAAAGAGTTCTCCGTTCAGAGCTGGGCTTATTTGGGTACTTGTGGTACTCTTGCACGGGCACTTTTACTAGTACTGTTTGTACAAATGCAAATCATTTTTTATACAAGTGCTTTATAATTAGCTGTACTTGTTTACAGCACACTGCCCCACTCCAGCAACAAAAAGTTCAACAACAAAGGCCCTGTCAACCAAAGAAAACACACACAAATTTATATGCATGCACACACACAAACACACTACAGGCTGGTTCACAGAAAATTCTGTATAAAGCATATTTTGGCAGGGTGTCCAGGACAAGGAGTTCCGAACATGCCGGCTGCTGTGTGGTTATGCCACTGATACAAAACGAGGCTGCTGTGTGTGTGTACATCCGCAGTTCGCCAGCACACAACACCCTGTGCATCTGTCAGGAAATGAAACAGCTGTAACCCTAATCAGATTTCTTCTTCCCAACCTCAAAGAGCACTTAAACTGCTGAAAGTACCTGATCTACATTTGCATCTGCTTTCTTTTCAAGATAGGATAAAAAGCTATTCACATTTGCAGGGAAGGAGGGAGGGAGGGGAATTTACTTCATCAGAACAGCAGCAGCCACATCTTTGCACCCGCTTGTGTGGATGTGTTGCCTTGCAGGGAAGGTGGAGGCTGGATAACCCTGACAGTTCACTACTTGTCCTCTCCTTTGGCCAGATGAAGTTTTCTGACAGGCTTATGGCACCGTGGGCCTTTCCTGCAGCCAAGGAGCAAACACATGGAAGACTTGGGTGCATTTGTGTCCTGCCCATTAACATGGTTCCCTTCGGAAGGGGGGGAGCCGTGTGTTCCGGGGCAGTCTCTCTAGCACAGAGCAGCCCACTGAGAAGGCACAGCAGGTTCCAGGGGCCAGGTACCAAAGCAGGACATGGCCTCACTTCACACTTTCACACATGTCCCCCATGCCATTGCTGCAGAGGCTCCTCTGCCGTGTGTGTGGCACTCGCTGCAAACCAGCTCTCCTGAGGGGATTACTCCCCAGTGAGCAGTTTGGCTTCCCCAGGAAAGATGGGAGCCCTGCCAGCTGATGGCATGGCACTCTTACAGATGGAGGGAGAGCTGGGATTAAAGCTGAGGATGGAGCTGAGTGCTAAACACTAGGCATTATATAAACTAATGGTTTAGGCTCCTTACCTGTGCCCTCTTTCCCAATCATCTTTTAGAACGTATGCATTGCCTGTGTTCCATAGCCAAACCCACCCATTTTGTGACCATACCAACTTCTCAAGCAGGTTTAGATGAATAAACACCAAGCACTGAGCCAGTTCAGCCCACACAGACCAGAGGGGCACCTTCACCTGGTCCAGGCCTCAGAGCAGATTATTCCCCAAGAGCTGCCTGCCAAATGCAGTTGTTAACTTTATCACATTTTCCCCACATAGGTAAAGGCTGTTATAAACATTCAATACTTAGTAGTGGTTGCACTCACTACTGCACTTTTTTTCTCTTTAGCTGAGGTTTCTATTTGCACAAGTTTCACTGTACAAGAAGCAATTTTATTAATCAGTTACTGTTTCCTGAACTTTCCCCTAAGATTAAAAAATAACTCCAGAGACCTGGAAACAATGAGTTCAGGCCTAAGTGGCAACTGCCAAACTCTTTAGACTCTGACAGTCTCCTTAAATCCCAAAGACAGATGCCTTCATTTCTCAAGTCTTACTTGGATAAAATAAGATCAAAGGGCATCTCTTAAAAACAGTCTTTTCACTTTTTCCCTTCAGTGTAGCTTTTTCCTGCTGTGTCCCAACACACACAAGCAAATTTTGCCTGTCAGTCAAGCAATGCCACTTGTAGGATGGAATTTATCAACATCTCTTTAAAACTTCAGCAGAGCTTCTTATTTTGGCTATAACTACGCTCGAGAAACATCCTATAGCCAAACAACAGCAAGCAAAAAGAGAGATAATTTAAATTGTAAACAGGATTTAATTTAGCAGATGTCTGCAGTTTGCCAGATCAAGCCCTCCAAGATAAATACCTTGAAGTTCAATTCTTGAACAACTGTTTTTCAGTTTTTCCTTTTCCCAGAACAGTTAGAGGAAGGAAAAAACCTCCAAACCCAGATTTAAGAACCTGAGATGAGCAGACTACTGATGTATTTTGCTTCACAATCTAAAATACATCACAATCAATGCATTTCTATGTATTAAAGCATACAGAGGTCAAACTTAAAATTGCACAGCACATAACAGGTTATATTACTCAACTATCCAAACCCTCACTGCAAAGTGACTTAAGAGATTTTTTAATGATTAAATGAGTTGCTTTGTTTTCCATCAGGAGAGGGATCATCCCCCTGATATCATGGCACCAGCCTAGTACTTGAGAATCTTGGGGTCAAGGCTCTGTTGTGACAGAGACGTAACAAAGGATTTGTGAAGATGAGCCTGTTTCTCATCTGCAAAATGGGGGTTTCTTCCAGAGGGTGCTGAGAACAGAAGCAACTTGCCATGAGATGCATGCTTAACACAGTCATGAGAGCTGTGTAAAATGTGACCCATTAGAAGCCTTTTGAAAACTTGTTCTTCAGTTACAAGCTATGGCAGACCTTTCAAAAACTATTTTTCTCTCTTTTTTGGAAGCAGCATTTAATCAAGTTCTCCTACTACTTCAGAAATAGCTGTGTGCTTCCAGCATCCCAGCATTTCAAATACTCAATAGCACAGTAATAATTCTCCAAACGGTCCTAGTGAATCTCTCCTTTGTCCAGAACGTATGTCTATGCTTCATGATATCCTTCATTAAACCTCCATCTTCCAAATACACTCAACTCAGGGAGCAACACTCTCCCTCTCAAAGGCAAGACCTGCATCCTGACCAGATCCTGACACGCCACTACCTCTCTCTCCTGACCTCACTCCTCATCTCACCTTTCTCTTAAAGCACCATCTCACCTGAAGCACCAACAAGCACTTGGTGAAGCAGTTGTGTCTAGGACAAGCAGCAGCTGGAAAAAAGCCTGTATTCCTTTTGGTTATTCCAAAAGTATAAGCAACTTTCATATGATTCCAGACCACAGAATTGCACACCAAAGTGACCTACTTAGTGACATATTCTCTGCATCGAACTTCTCCTGGCTCCTTTCCTCCTGTTTGTCAACCTCACCACACCACTTTCATTCAGTCTAGAAACTCTGCAGCTGAAAACAGCTCAAAGCTCAGCAGAAAGCCAACCACAACTGAGGCTTTAGGTGCAAATAAATAATAACAATAATAACAATAATGATGATTGTGATGCATCAGACACGCTCCATCTTCAAAGCCAGAACATAAAACTAAGGTGGCTGCAAAGCTGCGCACCAAGGGTGGAACACCTAGAAGCTCAAGCTAATAGAAGGAGGTGGGCCTTGCTGGATGGCAATCCACTTCACTGCTCACCTTCTGGACATACCTTGACAGAAAAGCAAGACTTTAGCCATGTAAGTGCTGTATTGCTGCATTGACAGAGACAACCTCAAAAAACACAGAAAAGCCTCCCCTTCCCCCTTGTGTAATGTAACTTGTATTTCTGTACAGCCACTATTATTATTTCCATGGGAACTATGCTCACCAAGTACCCATCATTTCTCAATATACACATCCCTCACCACTGCCATATCAGCCCAGCATCACATCTCATGCAATTAGATAATGCAAGATTCCTGTAAGGTAGGACAAGCACATTATCTCCCATCAAGGAGAAAAAAATCCCTCAGAAATGAAAAAGCTACACATCTTAGAGAAGCTGCTACAGAGCTGAGTTCTCTGAAGTCACAGGCTAATGCCCTAATTATCAGACTGTGTGCCTGTTCAGAGACTTCTCAGCCAGGAAATGCTTTATGCAAATTTACACCAAGAAAAAGCACTGCAGAGCTGAGACAGAAAAGTTAATGAGACAACTCTGCAAGCTTAATTATATACTTCCCAGTCATCACTTACTCTCACCAGTCTGGCTCAATTAGCACATCCAACTCCACAAGGACAACCAGACCAAAAGCCTGTACTGCCTGCACATACATGCTCAGAGAAGACCACTCTAAAGCCTCAAACATGTAAATTCACACAATGTAGAGCTTTTCTGTATCTTACAGCTGTTGATCCAGCCCAATTATTAGATAGCTTTTTTAAGCCTCTTGACAGGAACATCATTCCTGTCAAATTTATGTAAAAGCCTGAGATAAAAAACTGAACTGCAGTAGTGTAGAAGAGGTTTGTAAACACTTACAGTACAACACACATTACCTCTGCTAGTAATAGAACATCATCTGCTTTGTTTCTGAATCTCTTTAAAAAAAAAAAAAAAAGAAAAGTCACAGTCTAAGCAGACACACAGTATCTGAAATTTCACCTAGAAACACAACTAAGCTACAAGCTGGGTCACAGAGCCTGTGGAACAGGAACATCTATCTAACGTAAGCTACAGTTCTTCCTCCATTGTATGCCTAAAATGCTTTTTTAGATCCTTGTTCATCCCTCACTACTGGCTCCTTGCAGCTAGAGCTCTGCCCCTTATCACAAAACCTCTCACAAAACTCCGTGGTAGTTTTGTCCAATGAATCTGGGGACTGTGACCAAACTGCTAATTTTCACTCATTCAGGACTGATGAGCTATGATCCACAGTGCTCACTCAGACTGCTTCCCTGGTGTTAGCACAGTGAGTCATTTTGCTCCCCTCAAGTACAGTCAGTACCACTATCAAGTCTACCAGATTTGTATCTACCAGAAAGACTTATTTACATACTTACTTACCCCATCTCTAAAGGGCAAGGGGAACATTTTATCATAGACAAGCCACAGGCAAAGTAAAATTATAATTATCAATTTACTTCACTAAACTACATTTGAATTAACATCTTTATCTGAATCATCTATGTCCTGATTAAGCACTAAGTGCTGCTAGATTCAAACAAAATTATATGAAAATCACACCCCATAACACAATATAAAACAATCTAAGGTAATGAACCAGAGAAGGGAAATGAGATTGAGGTGAATTTTTTGGAGTTCATATTTTTTCTAGATAACCAGTCATCATTTTACATAATCTAAGTGCTTTCCTACCCAAGCTTAGGGTTAAGAAAGGCACAATGAGCTGTGAGTTAAAAACTCTTCAACACAATCTCCTGGTAGAATTAACTCCTCCAGCATGCCTGCGCTGAAAATTCAACTTAGTATAATATGATGAGCATTTGAGGCATGGGCATTAAAAACACCCATTTAGGGCTTTATAAGCTTATAGGATGCAATGCCCCTAAGCATATAAGTGTCCAAGAAGGTTGTGAAGCACTTCCAAGGGAGACTTGGCACTTACCAGTCTAAGAGGCTTCATGCTGCTCCTGCTGCTGTGCTCACTGTGAACTGTCTGGCTCCTACTTCCTTTTTAAAGGCCACCGGCAGCAAAACCTCACTGGTGGTGACACTGAGGCTACAAGTGAAGTTTCCTTGTTTAGGACCTTAACAACAAGGACTGGCACAACTGGGCCCACAGGACAAGCTGTCCCCAAACTGATACATACTCAGCTTAAAAACTGTATTTTCAGTTCTGCAAAATGCAGTAGCTACTGTAGTTTCCATACTGGTCAGAAAACATTTAGGAAGGAGGGAATTAAGAACGAAGAATGGTGATTAAATATATTTTTTTTCCTACACACAGAGAAATCCTACATATTTTCTAAATGTGGGGCTATGCAGAGCTGGCCATTTTTCCTATTTTATTTGTTTACTTAATCCTGAAGTAGCTGCAATTGTTGTGGCTTTCCCAAACAAACCATGATCCACATTAAAATGACAGGAAAAAATTATCCTAGAAATGCTCATGTACTTTAAATTTTTGTACTGGTTCCGTTTGCTGGGTATTGCAGACTGTCATTCAGCTGAAGCAATAGACATGTCTCCACTTGTACGGATTTAAAGAACCGGGAACAAGCACTCCCCCTCTGTTACAAAGCGCTTTGTTACACAGACCTAGCGCTCTTCACTGGAATTAGAGCATAGCAAATGCTGAACTGTTCCTCTTTCATATAGAGTGTGTTATTCTTACATGAATTTAAAGATGCAAATGACTTAAATTTCATTATAATTTCTCAGAATGTCTCAAAGTCTTTTGAAGTACCCGATTTTAAAAACATCCCCATCTAGTTTATGTGACTTGATTCAAGACAGAAATCAAGGCAAGGGAGAGTGTGTCCAAGATCACACACCTTGTTCACAACGGAAGGAATAAAAGCAAAGCCCAGACTCCTCTGTCTCCATCTCTAGCACCTCTTTGGTCATTTTCTAGGACTGAGCAGTACAAGCAGGTTCAGCTGCAGTAGTCTCAAGGTGCCTGCCTGTGTGCTACCTTACACTTACTCAGCATCAACAGCTCTTCCTGAAGCGGTTTTGTGACACAACTGCCTAGAGTCCACAACCCAATTTACTTTTGATATGAGCTCACTGAAACTGAGGCTGTTTCAATGATTAGTGCCTAGTTTTTTTTTATATGGCACTTCTGTAATGAAACAGAAAGCATTAAAGGGCAAAGGATTTCGAATGAATGCCTGCAAATTCCCTGCTGTAAACACTATTTACATACCAATAAATTGGTGACACAGAAGGAAACAGTCTAAATGTGACAGTAACCGTTTGCATTACATAGACTGTACTGCTGGATTATGTCAAAGCAAAGCCTATATCCATATATCCATATATATGTATCCATATGTATCCATATGAAGTACTGGGTTACTCTAAATCAGAGAAATACAAAACAGGCTCTGCCGCAACCTACGCCAGTTCTGAGGATTTAAAAGTTTCCTTTAAAAGAAGGATCTTAACTTGGTGACACTAAGAAATTTACAAGAGTGATACAAATCAGCAGGTTTATTCCTGCCCAAAATAATGCTCTTGACTGGCATTTGTTTATAATTACAGCCCTTCTCCATGAGAAACACAGGACCAGCCATACTGTTTTCAAAAGGATAACCCAAATCTATGCAAGAACGATGTAAACGCCTGGCAATTCCGAGGCAAAAACCACCTGAACGATCCCGAGAACTCTGCAGAAGCACCCGGTTACCACACACACCAGCGGAACACAGCCCTCCTGGGAGCAGGGGAGTCGCGGAGGATAGCGACAGCATCTGCACTGTCACCGCAGGCAGCAGCTGCTTATCCCGCGGCTGAAGAGGACCTGCGAACCCCGAACGACACCCTCCGAGCGAAGAGCCCGCAGGGAAACGCCGCTGCTGCCTCCTCAGCCCCGCGGATGATCCGCAGGGGGCTGCCCGGCTCCCGCCCCCCCCTTCCAGCAGGGATTTCTCTGGGGGATGCGCCCGGGGAGAGAGACCCCCGCCCCTGGGGGCCTCAGCGCCGCGGGGACAGGCGGCGGGGGCACCGCGGCCACTCGCGGGTACCTGGTGCTGCCGGCCCGGCCTCGCCACCATCCGGCCGGTGCTGCGGGGCTGGGGCCGGGCTCGCCGCTCTCGCAGCCCCGCTGGGCTCTGCCCCAGCGCCGCCGGGGCGGTCCCAGCCCCGTCCCGCCCGCCCGGTGCAGGGGCGGAGCGGCGGCCGGGGCGCTGCCCCGCCGGGGACCGGAGCTCGCCGCGACCCCGCGGCTGCTCCCTGCGCCCGGGAGTGGCACCAGATGCCACGGGCGGGGGCACAAGAGGCGGCAGCCCCCGTCCAGTCCACCCTGGCCCGGCAGGGCAGCCTCGAGCCCCGGACCCCTCGGCTCCGTTCCGCTCTCCTCCCCGGCACAGAGACGCTCCTGGGACGATGCTTTCCGCTCCCCTCTCCTGTTCCTTATGCAAGAGTTTCTACCTTTTCTTTAAGCAACAAAATAATTACGGCTTTTAAACCGAGAAATCGCAGGAGGTTCGCATTTTGCAGATATTTGTGTGACTAATTGCGCTGCTGCTGCTGCAGAAATCTGGCCGCCTGCCTATTCCCAAGATCATAACAGTCCTGGGCAAACATATGTTTTGCAATCGTATCAGCAAAACACTCGGCCTTTGTTTGCAGCAGGCTGTGCTGTGCCTGCCGACCCCCCAGGACTGTAAACTCTGCCAGATGCCTCGCATCTCCCACCTCTTTTGGTCTGGGATTTTATGTCACCAGTTATTTCAAAAGAAACAGTCCCTGAGCTGACCCATGTGATTTTTACTTCTTTTTTCTTTCACAACATTTTAAGATCTATAAAGCTACATTCTGTTAGATAGTTTTACTTCAAATAAATTGAATTAAACTAAAATATGGTAGACCCCAAGAGGAGATCTTCTGTTGCAGTTTTCATGGGAGAAGGGCCAGGACAGCTCTGAAGCCCTAAACATACTCACCTGGGGGAGGAAGGCTTCTGCCTACAATTCAGGCTGTGTGGTTTTGATCTGTACCAAGTTATCTTAACAACCAAGCAAGGAAATTCCGTGACACTGAACTTTACACTTCTGTTAAATGTAAAACTGAACACTGCAAAATTGCACACAAACTGTTCCTGTTATCAAACCTAGCAGCTAAATGCAGAAAACACTGAGGACAGTGCTCTCAGGGGAACATGGCAACATGATGCAAGTCAGCACTTTGCACATCTCTAATTCCTGAGCCTTAAAGGCTTTCTTTCCTCTCCTGTTTTCAAACACCACCAGGCCTCTGGGTCATGCAATTAATGCTGGAGAACCAAGAGATACTCTACTGCTCAAGGCTCAGCAGCAGTTACAAGATTAAATTACCTAGAGATGTCCAAGTTCCACAGTTCCATTCTTACCTGGGGCCTCGGCTTGAAGCTGCTAAGTTTCTCCAGAAGAAACTGAGTGTCCTTACCTACTTGCACTTTATAAAATGCTCAACAGAATCATGGAGAAAGAATAATGCAATACTGGCAGAGAAGATTCCATTTTGTGAGCTAATAAAATAAACTAATGAAGAACAGTGTTTAATTCCCACTGCTTACTTCCTTACTTCAGGACAAGTTATAACAAAAAGGTGGCATGGGCTCCTCTTTCAGCAGAGGCAGAGAACTGGCTAGCACACAGAAAAACTATTGAAAGGGAGAGAAATTACCTGAAAGCTGAAATGCAAGAAGCCTCCCTGGATGCTTCTTGCTGAAATGCAAGAAGCCTCCCTGGATGACAGACAAATGGTCATCCCCTTCAATGAATTTGTTAATACTCTTGGAAGAAGGGATGGGGGAGGAGGAGAACTCCCTCACTTCCAGAGTGGTTCTATCCCCCCTTGTGGTCATTTGTACTGCCTGGGTATTTGTGAGGAAACCTGTTTATATTAACAGTTGTTCCTATACAAAGAACTTTGGCAGATACAGATTCTTTTCTGGCATCATGCAAGGGAAATTCTCTCTCTTTAAACAACCAACTCAACAACAGAAGGTAGGAAATTGTATCATGTTCTCCGCTTTCTCTGTCAGGAGAGATGGAGGCAGTGACAGCATGTCAGAAAAACTGTGTACAAAGGGGAAGAGGAAGTTGCACAGCCACAGCAAACAAGTAATAATGGACTTAAAAGATCTCCCATATGGCCAGAGTACACAAGCCCTGCTCAGGCCCCAGGTATGCCTCTGCCTTAGCAGAATCCCATCACCCAGTCTGCTGCAAGCCCTTTTTCCACCCCAGCCCTCACACAAGTATTTCCAAAGTGCAACTCCTCCAAACTAAAGAGCTCACACAAACCTGAGCCCCCTGCTCATCTATAAATCAGTACACAATTGCAGACTGAAATTATTCCTATTTGTGAGCTAGTATGACCAGTTACATGAGCAATTTCGTAACAGAATATGGCACAGAGCTCACTTGGGTACTGATGAGTGCAAACTGCAGTGCAGCTGGGGAACACGGGGACAGATCCATGGTCTGGTTTGCATAACTGGAGCGTTCCCCTGGGGAAACACAACAGTATGTTTGACCATGTATCGATGTAATCAAACAGATCTAGTGAAATGCTCCTATGGGAAAACACAACCGATGTTTAACATGAAAATATTGATAGATACCGAGTTCCTTTCACCCAGAAAGAGTGAGATATACTCAAAGCAAACACCACCTACAGCATGGAAGCACACTTTTTCATAGCAAGCATATCCATAGAGGTTGGCAATTAACATCCATGCACTCTAGGTTATCAGAAATGCAATTTTTCCTTATTGCTACATTTAAAGAAAGGCCCTGGGGCAGCTAAAATGAGACCAAACAGCTACAGTGTGCAAAGCCTAATCCTGCAAACAAAAATGTCAGCATTTTGCTGCTTTAAGTTGAAACAGTTCTGTTTCAGCCCAATAGGGCAACTTTTTGAGTTAAGTTCAGCAAAAACATATGACTCCAAAGAACTGGCAAACCTAGATCTTAAATTCTTTCCATAGAAAAGCCATCCAGGCAGGAGCACTCGAAATGCCAGTTATTGCAATGCCCTGGATATCAAATTAGTATCTTGGAGGATGATCAGATGATTCTTTCCCTGGAACATTTACAAGCAAAACCAGGTAATTCTTTGGGGCTCTGAGCTGATTTGTATTAGTTTTACCTCCACCTAATATGGTGCCTTAATGATGTCACCAGGTGTTTCAGCAATGACTAAGCAGCCTCATGCTGGCCACTGTGAACATTTCCCTTTGGATTCCTCTCATTCTTTGCTGTCCACAGCCACTAACCTTTTCATAACAAATTTCTTACGTGTCTTTTAATCTCTTCTATCCCTTGATTATACATTTGTTATTTTTCAAACAGCAAAAATCTTTATCATGATAACAATATGGTACAGGAATCAAACCATTCATTACAGTGATGAAAGAATTTAAATTAAATAGAAGAACGTACCATTGTAGCATGCAAGTAAAAAAAATATGGCCAGTATTTGAAAGCATTCCTCTTGATTTAACCTTAATCTGATTGTCTGATTAAAAAAAAAAAAAACAACATTCTATTATTAGAATTGGTACGCAGTTCTAGGGAGGAGAATAAACTGTATACTTTGCACAATCTAAATTCTTGCTGTATTTGTCAAAAAGGATCAACCCTTTAGGAATGTCACTACACCTGATACCTATATAATAATAACAAAAACAAGTTGATTATTAGAATGGAGGGCTGACACTTGGCCACATCAGGAGATAAGTTTAGCCCAATATACAGAAGCTTTCCTTTTGTAATCTTTAGGATTGTAAGGTTGGCTAAGACCGAACATTTTACCCTATTCATACATTAGATTTATTGTCTTTTCTTCAAACCTTATCTGTCTGCAAATTGCTGTTTTTCTATTTCTAGACCCTGCTTAAATGCTGCTTTCTTAATGGCCACATCTTCAGCATTAATGGACAAATGACTTGCAAGTGATCATGCTGGTTTGTGAGCAATTATAAATCAGGTCATTCATTCCTAGCCCACTGTGTTTCCCACCAAAGACACCATCTTTTCTCTCAGAGCAGCAAGAGGCTGTGGGTCTCCTTTGTTCCACCTGAACTGTTATCACAATTGACTGACTTGAACTCACCAAGCTGCAAGAACTTCAGTGGTTTTATTTGTTTCCTGAACTATTTGGTTCATCACTTAGGACTCTTACTGCCTCCAAAGAGTCCTTCTTCTGGTAATTTCTACCTTTAAGATATCTACAGCTCACTCCCACCTCTAAACCACAAGTTGTTTTGCTTTTAATGTCAGCACAGCTTATCCAAATTTAACATTCTGTTCTGCAGTTATTAGGTAGCAGAAGTACAAAGTTTAATTTAGGGAGCTATAAGAAGTTTAGATCTTGAGATTATTCATGCTTTGGCAAGGACACAAAAACAAAAGTATGGTTTCTAAGACTCCTGTAAATAGGTAGATTAAAGATGCATATCTAGAGTTTAGAAGATTGAAAGAGTGCCTTACCAGATTATCCTTCTCCTTTTTTTATGAGGGTACGCAGCTCTTCCGAGGCTGATAGGGAGCAGCTGACCTATCAAAGTTGTTTGTCTGGCTGGCTGTGGGTTCTGCTGCTGCTGTTCTGAGGTGGCCCCAGACTCACACACCACATAAGAATACTCAGGTTAACAAGTGCCCCCAGATCCAGCTCTCCCAAAATCAAAGTCTGTGTCAGCTAGTTTCAAAGCTGACCTTGGTATCTCACAGGTAACTGCTGAAGTAGAGGGTGTACAGAGAGGGGATTGGCTCTCCAGCTGCAGATTGTCACCACTCCCTGGGGAATGGAACGGCTGCAGGCTGCCAGTCACTCTGCAGTCTCTCAGTACTAAATAAGCATTAAGGTTAAACAAAACGAGTTTAACCTTAATGAAAGAGTGTATTTGGAGTTCAGATAAGAAAAATAAAACTTAGCTCATTTAGGTTTGGCCTAAATAGGTCACCTCTCTTTCCTTTAGTAGCAAACTGCTGGGTCACACCAATGCCAAACATATTTCATAGCTCCTTGAAGCTGGGATACATTCTACCATCTTATACTGATGTCCCTTTTCCCCTAGATGAATACTGAAAAAAGATTAATATGATGTGTCCACTGAGTGAAAATTCACCCATAGGAACTTCCTGCAACTCCTAACCCTCATGACTGATTCAGTGAGACAATTCAGAACCTTACTTGCTATGCTGCCTGGAATGCTGTCTCACCCTGCATCACCACTACCATGTAAAGATGCTCTTGGAAGGCCTGTCCTGCAGGGATGGAAGTGTCCCTATCACTCACTGAGAAATCAACTGCCAACAAACCTTTACACAATGCAAACATATGTCTTCAAAGCAAGGGAAGGTCAGCTGAATAATCTCTGTGAGTTTAAGGCTTCTGTTGTTTTTTTTTTTTTTTTTCTTTTAAATTGCATTTAATCTCAGAAATAGTCTTTAAATGAAAATAATAGAAGAAAAAAACAGCAAAATGTATCTCATTACTAGCTTCAAACAGAAATAAGACACAACAGCAAGCACATGGGAAGAAGAATAGGCCTTTAGGAGTACTGGAGTGTTACACTTGGCTTATTGGAACTGGCTTGAGACCATGACAGCAAGTGACCCAGATCTGCACTGCTGTGAGGTTACAGCCAGTGTGCAGGAAATGCTGTGCAAGTGTCCTATAAAGAAGCTGCATTTAAAACCTGCTCTCATATTCTGGAACATACAGACATGCAACCCAGAAGTACATCTTACCAGAAGCTTTTTGCCATCTTTACTCCTAGGAGCTCAAGGGTGCTTCTTGAAAATTGCTTCATACTCTGACCTGAGGCTCATGCCTGACTTGATTCTGCTGGTACAACATACAAAAAGCTTACTTTTGCAGAGCCTTCACTAAGAAACAAACTAGAAATTTATAAAATGCTTTGTTAAGAAGTCAAGTCAACCCTTAATTTCATATATACTCATAGTGCATTCAAAAACTAAGATATTTTTGTGTGTTTTCTTTTCGTGTGTGTGTCTTGTTGTTTTTTTTTTTTAAATAAATTCAATGTTTTCCCCACAAAACCACAAGTAACAAGAATGGAATATGACAAAATGTCATGCCATTTAGTGTACCTCAAGACTCAGCGATTTATCTGTAGCTTGATTTTACAATGAGATAAATGAAGTGAAATAGTACTAAACTAATAATGTCAATTACTGCTAGAGATTCAGGAACCCTTCTGGCAGTAACTGCACTTTGGGGAACTGTTTTGTGGCTTCTTGCTCTTGCCACTTTCAGGCACATGCTCAGAGTGCCTAACAGCAGCAGCCAGGAAGACAAAAAGAAAAATCAGTTCTTTTATTTTCGGTTTTCACAGTCTAGCTGTGTCCCACATAATGTCTTTTTTTTTTTTTTTTTTTTTTTTTTTTTTTTTTTTTTTTTTTAGTCTGGGAATTCTGGAAAAAATCACAGTTTTTTATTAGGGAAAAAAATCCAAATAAACATAAAGCTGTATTCCCCTTGCACTGTCTGTAATGACCTATCTTGTCAGGAGGTTTGCAAGTTCCTCTACTGAGTCTTTCTCCTTATTTACTTAATATATGGAGCCAAGTACAATACTATCATATAAGATTTATCAACCCCTTTAGAACAATATCTTGGCAAGAAGTTAAGTACAAAAGTAAACAACATCATCATAGAAGAGCAACCCACATCATTGATTCAATGATAGCCATTAAGAAAACAGATCACTCTCTAGGTACTATTCAACAACTGATTGTTATAAGTTAAGGAGATAACACCAGATCTGTCACTTTCATATCAGATCTGTTTCTTTTTGCTTTTGTTCTCAGAGACAAACCATTACGACCTCTGCATGAGGAGACTCAAAAAATACCCAGATGAATCATGCATTTCCTGTCATTTTTGGCAATTTTTATTGCTTTTTTGTTTAAATTCAGACAGCACTGTGATCTTCATTATTCCCATTTTCAGAAGACATGGCCAAGATTTTTGAAACAAATAATTTTTTTGCCTTTGTTTTCTAAATCAGAAGAACTGAGAAGAGCACTGCTTTCCTGCTGATACAAGCCCTGAAAGATCCGGCCTGTCTCCTACTCAGGCATCGATACCATTTGCTACAGTGGGTCTTACAATGTTGCCACTTACAGCAACTGGTAATTTCTTCCTCTTACGGGGAGTTAAGAGGTCACTGACACTCGCTGGGGGTACACAGCAGGCAGCAGAAGCCTCCCAGCCCATCAGGAGCCACCCCTGCCCTGTGACCAGCGCCCGCCACCACCCGCTCTGATGAGCCCAGCAAACTGCAGTGCCTCTGCCAACACGTGCTTCAAGGGCCCGGAACACGTGCCCCTGTTTAACACAGCACCATTTCTGCATCCTTCTAAGTCCTGGAGAACTTCAGAGCTTGGAGAGCTCCCTCAAGGCCCCTGGGACAAACTGGCCTGGCACCAAGCTCCTGTGGGACTATCATCCTCCTACTGCCACCGCCACCTTGGCACTTTTCCACTGGCCACAAAAGCTTTGGATCCCCACAGGACAACTGCAAAGTCACAGGACATTTCTGCAACTGAGCTGCTCAGGACCTGAATAAACCCATATACTCTTCTGGACTTTGTAACATTGCTGTCTGCAATACTGTCATCTAAACCATGCAACTGTTAATACCTTCCCCCACCTACCTTCTCAAAAGCATATTTTGTAGGGCAACTAAGCTGGAACAGGCTTGAGAACAATTCTAGCACTTTCTGTTCAAATACTGTTAAGGTTTTTTTGTTTTTTTTTTTTTTTTTTTTTGGTTTTTTTTTTTTTTTTTTTGTTTGTTTTTTTTAAGTTAACCACAGTACTGGAGCTTAGCCTTAAATCCACTGTTTGTTACAATCATAATTTTAAATCAACCACTTGTTGTTTTGAGAGATGAAAGGCTACCTACCACTGCCTACCTGCCTACTTCCTATACAGCATTTTAAACCCTTGATAGATTCTGTCAGTCTTGGGAAAGGCCAGCAGTGACTGCGTAGCCCCTCAGATTCACACATGCTGAAACCACATACAAAAAACATATAAGCAGCTGTGCTGTAGGAGACACAATGCTCTCAGATTTCTTTATCAAAAGAAGGATCTTGTAATCAAGTATCTGGTAATCAAGCTACCATTGAAGCCTGATTAATAGCAATTTTCAAATGTAAAATAAGTAAATAAAGTACAAGTAAGTAAATGAAAATGCATACAGACCATACTAAACATACACAATTTTATTAAGATAGGAGTAAAACAGGAGCTTTTAAATCTGGATATGAAGCTAATATGCATGCAAACACCTTCTCATTTTGTCAGTGAAGCTACAAATCCATACTTGACCCTCTGCTCCTCACCAGCATGACAACTGCCCTCTGGACACTCAGCAGGGATTCCAAACCAGCAAAACAGAGCAGAAAACTTAGGCAGAACTGGACCACATTTTCCCTACTGATGAATGATCACTGAAGCCTGTAAACTAAAATGTTAGCAAAAAACTCTGGTTCATTTTCTAACTTGCCTATATTACTAACAACAGCAGAGAAGATTACTTTATCAGGGTGTGTTTGTCATTTTCCTGAGATGTCCTCTCTTGAGAGAGACTACCACAAAAATAATTCATTCTATTATTTTTGTAAATGTAAATTTCATTCAAGTAACAAATGATAACTTAATGTGAAATGTGACTTGAAAGAAAATCATATGTCCCATCACACTTCTGAAGTTGGTAGGGTGAGACTAAACCAAATTTGGATTGTAGCAAACAAGGGCCAGAGGCCAACTCTTCAGAGCTGCAGCAAATAAGGAGTTATTTGGCAAAGCATAGGTCTGGAGATGTCAAGGATCACTGCACAATAACTAAAACATACAAAACTGAGACGAGTTCCAGAGAAATAATTCTGGTGAGCCTGGACCAGGGGTTCACAGAGAAACCAGAGTCAGGATTGGCATTAGGATTTGAACCAGCACTGACTGGCAGGGCAGAATTCAGGCTTTGGGCTAAGGAATGAGAGAGAACTCCTTTGCATCATCTCTCTAGATTTAAACTTAAGCCTAGTGGGAGTCATTTTGCTAAGGCAAGGTGTTTGCACGTCCACAGCCAGCAGCTGAAGTGTAGAACTTGTACTAACCAGGATCCAGAAAGGGAGGTTCAAATGTGGCAAATGAGAGGGCCCCCTCTTGTAACAACAAGGGGCTGATTCTTTGCTCTGAAAGAATAAATAAATAAAACCCTGTGTACCTGAATTCACACTGTAAAATCATCTATAGTTTTTCTTTCAGGTACAAGGGCCACATTTTCTACAATGAATTCTTTCTCAGGGCTATAGATCAATAATGCAGCATTACACACACAGGCAGGAACTTTCTTAATAGCTGTCCTGCTCTAATTATTTTGCTGAAATACAATCAAGACATTGCTGGGAGGGAATGTTTTAAACTGGTGTCACTTGAGACTTCAGGTTGTTTCTGGCAACACATTGCCCTGGCTGAGGGAAATGGTCTTGTACAAGCAACCAAAATTAATCATCTGACCACGCCTAAGCTGACCTGAACAGGAAAGAAAGATAACCCCCATATAAGCTTGCACAGCAAGTATGCTAGGAGTGAAAGACTTTGCCCAGTTTCACATGATACAGCAACTGGACAAATTCTCCTAACAGCTCTGAACCTCAAACACAAGCTGCTCTGAAAGCAGAGTGAAGAAATTAGCTAGAGGCAAGTGGGAAGCTGATTTGCAGGGAGAAACTCCATAAAAGAAATGACAGGGTAGGGTTAGAATGTTTCTGCATGGCAATGTGGGCACAGCCCAGGTGGGCAGCATAGATGATGTAAAATCAACAAATTTTGAAAAAAACATGAAATGTAACAGCAGTTCATTCAGAACCATTTTAGTTCACTGGGTACTGCCAGTGACCTCCCAAGTATAATTTGTGTAACAGCTCTGAACCTGCTCCAAAAAATATCAGACACCTGTGTGTATGCATGCAGCCATCACTTTACAGACTGTAACCAGCTACCAGAAGCCCCAAATGACCAAATTCCCTTTTTTCCTTGTCTATGCCATCTTCCAGGAGGGGAGGGGATGGCAGGGGTGGAAGGGACAGGAATGTGTGTGGGTAATGGCAGCCCTATTTATGAAGTCCTAAAAACAGACTAGCTCTCTGCATGGGTACTCACTGATGAAGAAAACCAACCCACAACTGCCTGCTTTGCCTCATAACAAGACAGACGTTCACATAGAACAAAACACACATTTAGATTTTTGGCTCAGTATTCTTGTCTCTGAATTGTTGCTCTGCATATCAACAAATGATCCTTTGTTTTGAAAAAGCCTTACCAGCCACAAGTTTCCCAAGAGAGGGACATCCTCAGGCACTGACAGGCCTGCCTGCTAATAAGTAACCAGCACGTATGGGATAGATGGCACAAATCCAGGTCTGAGTATAGAGGAATCACAAGAACACTGGCCAAGAGAGAGTTTAAGTTAAGAAGGTATCTGCATACAAGAATGACAGAAAAGTACTGGACACAGTTATCCTACAACCCTGCTATGCTGCCTTGCATGCCAGCTTGTTGACATTTATGTGACTATTAAAAAAAAAAAAAGAGAACAACCACAAACAAGTCACTATGCAAAACTTTTTTTCTAAAAGTACAATGTTAAGGAACATTGGACACAGTGGTATCCAAGCTAGTCTTAAAGCAATCAGCCTCACATTGAGAGTTACTAGCTAACAATTCTCAGTCAACAGTAGGTAAAAACATTCAATCCCAAGCACCTAGAGCATGGGAAAGACTGCAGTCTATTTAAAAGTCAGGAATATCAAAAAAGCTGCAGTAGAAACAGAAGTCTGGACTTGGCAAGTAAATGCCTTTTCCACTCCTTTTTAGACAAGCTTCCTTGATGGAAGTTGTCCATTTTAAAGGAGTTGAATTTTTCATTTGAGTATCCTATTAAATTCTTAACTAAGTATGGTTACAATTTTTTTATAAAATACAAGAATATAGTAACTGGTTTTTTTATGAAGTTTGTTGACAGACTAGAGCAACAGCACTTACATTAGTTTCCAAACAGTAAATAAAGCCTTTAAAAGCAAATTTATTTCATGTTTTCTCTGTTAACTAGCAAAGTATCAACTAAATGTTATTGGCATTTATCCTGCTATTTTGGTCACTATCAGATTTGAAGGAATACAGCTGCACCCATTCTCCCCATATATTTTATACCAGTGTCTCCCTAAATGTTTTCTTCCTCTCACCATATAAAATGTCCACCAACTGTTGGAGAAGCTCCCCAGCTCCCCAGTGTTTGACTTAATATGAACTTCCTCATCAGACTGTCTACAGCCTTTAGCCCATGTTCCCAGTAGTCTCAGGGGGCAAAGGGACTGGGCAGTTGCTCAGAAAGCTTGTAACTAACCAAACATTGTTTGGAACATGAAGGCAACTAGAGTCAACAAATTAGATTTGAAGATTTTAAGCAAAGTGCCTGAAGAGACAGCACATATTTTTAGTCTGGTAACAACTTCAACCATTACATAAATGTATTTGTACATCACCCTGGAAAGCCTGTGGTAGAAGGGTGCTTGATCTCCATGGTTTGCTGCTTAAAAACAACAGTTTACATCAAGCAAAGTGCCTCATCTTAGATGCCCTTGAACCAATTTGAAAATTTATTAAAGCAGCATTGCAATTATGTGAAAAGTAGGTGGAGAAAGACCCAGGGAAAAAAAAGCTACAAAGGTTTTCAATTAACTTCCAAGTGGCATTTCCAAGAATCGGCACGTCTGTTCCATACTGTGAAATAGTTTTCCAACTGTTTCCTTTGCCCAGTATTTTTCCAAGCTCACTAGTACAGCCAAGCGCAACTAGGCAACTCAGAAGAGTGCACAGTGAAAGACATTTCAGAAGAACCCTGGGTTCATGACCTATTTTATGTAATGGAAATATGCTTAAATATGATTCTAATGTAGATATAAGAACTCTTCACATTGAGATCATATCGACCTATGTGTGCCTCTCTTATGTGCCAGTAAGGCTTGTACATCATGTTCTTCCCTGATAGGAGGCCCCTTCAACAAAATGAGGCTCAAAATTGAGAACACAAAAGCCAGTTTTCTGCTGCTTTATTGTTTTCAGTCTCTCCTGACCCTACTGCTTCCCAAATTAGCTCAGCTTTTCAACGACATGAGAACTAGAAGGAGCTAGAGCAGTGTACCAAGGTTTCAGCACAATGCCCTAAAACCATAGTCCCCACTTCTCCTCTAAACCTCCACCTGCAAAGTCTTTCACATTATGGAATAGTCTCATCTCTGCTCTGCTATAGGTTGCTGCTATTAAAAAAAAAAAAAAAAATTCTAGCTCATTATTACTTTGCTGATGTCTCTTTATCAAAGCCACTTGAAGACTGAAAATATCTGGTCTGCCCCAGGAAAAACAAAGTCCAGGAGAATTTATCTAAATTTGAGCTTGTTATGAAGCTGAAACTTGCACAAGTTCAATAAATACAGGCTTTGTCTCAGCTATCTGTGTCTGTATTACACAACTTACTTCTGCCTTGGAAGAACTAGGAAGGTAGAGGTTGAAAACTCTCCATGTACACATGTAAAAGTAGAAGAAAACAGGCTGCACTCCACTGGATCCACTGATGAGAGCAAGAATGAGCATCCAGAACCAAGGACTCCTAGGGAAAGGCATCCCTGTACTTCTTGGGCCTAGGGTAGCCCCCCCCCCCCCCCCAGTATGGTGCCTCACCCAGGACAGCAGCCTTGTAAATTGCTGTGTAGTCTATCAGGAACTAGTGGAAACCATCTCTCTCAGACTAAAAGCAGCTTTTAGGGGGTGAAATTTGGTGTGATTCAACTTCATTGAAGTTTCAAATAGTGGAAGTTTAAGATAGGGCAGGGACTTCAAGGAAAACATGGGTTAACCTGAGTCTATGACCAAAATGCAACTAAATCCTTCCCAATGGTCTGAGCTTTGCTGTATAATCTGTTCAGATGGATTCAATTTGTAGAATTGAACTTCCAAGTTTTATTAGTAAGCACAGCTGCTGGCAAACAGAAACAGACAAATCTGATGTGAAAATAAATTGGTAGCCTATCTATTCCTTCCACTGTGGCTACTGTATTTGTTTTCTCTCTTTGGACAAACACTCACCCAAACTTGGGACAATTCCAGCTGGTTACATCAGCAGTTTATACAGCAGTAGCTACAGACAAAAACTAGCCTTCATATTACTTTCTGGACTTTATTAACATTTCCTTCTAAAATCTGCAGCATTAGCCACAACTTTGTATGTTATTAGCTCTATAGCATCTGAAAAAGGAAATTGAGATGCTTTTATTTTTCATCTTCAGAACAAATAAATCAGAGTTCCACAGAGCATCTAATTATCACAGAGATATCAAATTATCATCGACTTTGCAATTAACACTACAGGCCAGTGACAAATGATGCAGGAGTACCTCTTAACACGATTTAACAAAACCAGTCAAGTCCCAAAGCAAAGAGGGAATCAAAGCCTTTCAGATGGCAGGAAATAGTGGCCAGCTGGCAAGAGATTTAATGAATACAACAGCATTCAGCAGCAACTTGAAAACTGTCTGCTTTGGTATGGCTGAGTTATTAAAGAAATCTCCATTTATAAACAGCGTTGATGGGATTTAAACAGCCTATGTAAGAAGGATTAAAAGTCAATTGAAAAGTCTGTACAGATAAGAATGCAAAAAGAAACTGCGTCCTTGAATTCCGTACATAGTGATTAACCTTATCTCTGTCTCCTGGCACTAAGCAGGGGTAAAACAGGCTGCCTTATGCTGGTGAGGTGGGCTTTGCATTAGGGCTATTTAGTGCTTGTAAAGTGCTTTGAGCTCTACTGTCCCTTCACTCTCCCCCTCTCCATTTTCCCAAACTGTATACTAAAAATCACCTTTTGCCATCCCACCAGTTACATTTAGCAGATACCAAAGAGACACATAAATTGCAAGAGTCTTTCCAGGCATGCTATAATGATTAGGTTTTTCCTTGCTTTATGTAATTGATGATCTTGCTATTCCCAGTTAGACTTTTATAACTGTACACTTTCAATATAAACCAGTGTAAATATTGACAATGGAGATTGGCAAGTGGGGATTTCTGGGAGGAGGAGGGAGATGAGAACTTGTTTTTAAGGTTTTTTTTTTTTTTTTCCTCTTGCCTCCAGAACATCCTGTAATATTCTGCTTTACCCAAGACTTACAATGGCTCTTAATTTATGTATCACTTCTTAGAATAAGACAACAGAAAGGAACACAAAACTAGCTCTTTTCATTCCTTAATCCCTCCCCTATCCTTTCTCATCTTCTCATCCTATCCAAAATCCAGCCTATTCTGGTAATGGAAGTTGCCTATTTCTGACGTGCCCTTTGTAAAACGGCCAAAGCCAAAGAGCATTTTAGGTGAAAATGTACAATGCCACGTCTTGTCTTGGTTTCCCTTGCCTGTAACATAGCCTAACATTTGATTTGCTTCCTTTGGTCTTGTCTAGGATACAATAAGAGCTTTATGAAAAAGCTCTGTAAGAATCTGGGCCATTGATTTGGACAAGGACTATTTAGCCATGACACAGCACCAAAGAGAGCTGTTCCACATGCCAGCTCTGGAAGCAGCATTGCCCTTTCAGCACAGGGCTCTTAACAGGAGTGCAGTGCTCGGCAGCAAAGCTGGGCAGCCTCCGGGACCCAGGTTATCTCCTGGCACAGTCCTTCACCTCATTGTACCAGCCTGCCGGAGCTAGTTCAGGTGTGTCCAACGCGGAACCACAAAACATGATGTAAACATATTCCAATTACTTATCTGCGACATTTATCAGCCTGGTTTTTTCCAAGGCATTGCAGAAACCATTTCATGAACATAACCAGAATATTACTTGCAGAAGGGGAAAGCTATTCCACTGGGAAGTAATATTTAAGAAACAAACAAACAAGCCACAGATACTTATGAGTACATTGCCTCCATGCAAATCTGGGGTGGAAATGAAGAACATCAATATACAATTGCCCTAGGAAGATTCAATGAACTTTTATTCAATCAGCTGTGTTTGTATAAACCTGGATAAAAATCCTGTAGGAAATACACTTTTTCATTTAATAAGTATGGTTTTATATCCTTCAGAGTAAGAAGTATATTGTCACTCAAAACACATTTGTGACTATTCATTTTGCAACAATGTTTTCATGATCCAGTCCTCACTCTGGATGACATAACCAGGGGGTCCTCATTGAGGATATAGAAATAAACTTAGCAAAACCAATCCCTCTTAAAAGCTCATCACCCTTTTATGTAGTTCCTACTGAAAAAAGGAGGGTTTTTTGGTACTTTCTTCTGTTTGGGCTGCAAAGTCAGCATAGGTAAGACAGCCAGGTCTCCCTATTTGTTAGGGTTCCTACCATCTTAGTATGACACTAAAAAGGATTGGATTGCCTTTCTGTGAGAGCTCTGAAAGATGAGGTGAACCTTTAAAAAGTGAAAAACCACCTTGCATCTGAATGTAGTCAGGCAGCTGCCTTACTGAAACATCAAGAGTATCAGTCACAGTTCCCCTGCCTCGATGCACGTCCCTAAGAGGATTATGGTCTAAAAAGGTGCAGTTTGGCTCCTTCGCTGTGACCTCATGATGTTATTTGGGCATTTATGAATAGCCAGATCTCTGTGAAGATGAGCTGCTAATAACATGGCATGTACCAATCACACTGCAAAGCAAGTGATCTCACCTAGGCAGCTTGTGTAAACACAGCTCAGCCACAGAAATATGACAAGCTTCTCAGCATGCTTAAGGTTATTCCATGAAAAGTATTTATTCTGTTGCCTGGAAAAACATAAACAGAGCTTTTGGGGGTTCCCCTCCAATTTTTCATGAAGAAAATTTAGATGAAGAATTCCTTCTAAGAAGGGGGGTTTCCTATTGTGGTAATTTAGCATACCATATTCTGAAGATTAACTTTTCTAAACAGCATTTCCAAATCCAGCAGTCTTCCTTTCTCAACTCCTATTTCCATTAGGAAGTGTTCTGCTATTATAGCCAAGAACTGATGGCACTTCCAGTGGCCTATTTGAACAAAGACACACTGCTGGAATTAAGACCACTTCTCCCCATGAATGCATTTTGGAAAAGTACTTTTTAAAGCTTCCTGGACACAACAGTGCAACTGAATTTAAATTCTGAAAGATAAAAAAGTCCAAACCTGTTGAAAGAAGCTATAAATATCTGTTACCTTTGTCCTTAAATCAATAAATATTTCTTACTTGTTGGCAAACTGGTAGGAAAATAAAGTCTTTGGTTATTCATGAGGTCTACCATTAAAAACCAGGAATGGGTAGATTCAGCTGTCTCATGGTCTCATGGAGAAACAGCTAAACACCAGTTCTGTCCAGATTAGAAGAGGGTAAATCCTATTTACCACCATTTAATCTCCCTTATACTACATCTTCCATTATTAATACTTAAAAACAGAATTCTATTTCATATGGAGCAGTGTTAGAGAACAGAAATTCCATCAGAGTAAGTATGAAGGTCACTCTATATGAAATTTATGGTTTGCAAGATATTTACCAAAGAATCCTGTAAGAAAATAAAGTTTATTTTTATATAATGTATTTCATTATTTCAACTAAAGCAGTTGGAAAACTACAGGGGGCAAGCTCTACTTCAGATCAGGCTTAGAAGCTTATCTACTTTTATCAATTGTATGACCTCATGTAAGAAAAGCAAGCACCTCTCCCCACAAGTCTGATTTACTGTTATAACAGCTACAACACTATTTTTATTCAAATAGAAAGAACAAGTTTAGAGTGTTTGCTAAATGTTTTTAGTTGTTTTTTTTTCCTCCCCATCAAAACAGCAAATAATTATTTCCTTAAAGGCTGCACTGCTACAAATACCAGAGCAGAAGAAGAAATAGGGGTCAGACAATTTATTTTAGAGATATATACTCTGCATTAAGTGGGATTTCAAAGAAAAATGGTATGATAAGGAGGTTTAGCCAACAGCTTTGGCTAAATAGCCAAAGTTTTTTTGATGCAACTTTGTAAAATGAGCAGGTATTTATTTTCAAGATATAGTTATTGAACTCTGCCTGGCTTACCTGATGTGTGCAAAAAATTGATGGACAAATGACAGAAAATTACTACAGATTCTTCAGTATTTTAATCTTCATAACCACAAAGAAAAATACACCTTGAAATTTGAAAATCTGTACAGCACATCATGCAGAATATTTCAGAAACAGTCACAAGGAAAAATGTCCCAGCTGTAGAAAAGGGACAGATGGGACCCCTGAAAGCCTACTCAAGACCAGTCTCCTGTTTCAGTAGAATGAAATGCAGCTTTGTCATCCTGACAGATGTTTGCCTAACCTGACAGAAGTGCCATGAGTCCTTAAGTAAAGGAGTGCTTAAGTAACATTATTATTAAGAACTATATTTTACCTGCTACCATTATCTGAATCAATCAGTGAACAAAGAATGACTCTTCAGTGTTATAAAAAATTATCTTCTATTACTGCTGAATAATTTAAAACACCACCAGTTCTCAAAGAATACATTGCTAAGAGACTTTTATTATGTTCCTGCAGTGTGACTCAGCTGCTCAATTGTCTTTTCATCCAGATATAAAGCGAAACAAACTCAAATCTAGAAGCAAAGAGCATCAAATATAATGCATGACAGAATGGAAGTGACAACAGGTATTTCAACTTAAGTGTGGCTCAAAGCATTCAAAGCATTATTGTTTGTTGTTCTCAATTCTTTTATGGCTTCTGTGGATTTGTGACTGAGAAATAGAGGGACAAGGATAAAGAACAGGGTGATTTAAAATTTCTAAGGAACAACTGTTTTGTGATAAACTTTTCAGAGCGGGGGAATGAAGCTCCTAGGAATAGCAGCTGTACACAATCTTACTGCACCTTAGAACAATGCTTTGCAGAGGACGGGGGATTAAAAGAGGTCTATTCCTACTCTATCATAAAATTGGTTGCAGTATGCCATTAGCAAAGGGTGGTTCAAAAGGCTTAGATCCCATCTCTATTCAACCCTACTTTTGAGCCAGCTCTTGCTGATTTTTTTGAGAATTTCTTGTCCTTCTCCAGCAGCCTCACTATTAGTTACTCTGTCAGGGAGAGATTACTTCTTCAGAGACAGATAAGTAATGACCTTGGACAGCAAGTTTGTTACTTCATCTTTGCCTCAGAAGATGGGGACAAAATGTTCTACTTTTTTTCTGTGCAACCCTTGTTACTGAAGAAAACAAGTAGTGGTTGATGTTCTGGTGTCTCCTCCAGACTGAACAAGCCAAGTGATCTCAGCTCCTCATAAGGCATCCCCTCCAGACCCTTCACCGTCCTCATGGCACTCCTCTGGATGCTAATAGCTTCATATCCTTCTTGCATTGTGGTGCCCAACACTGCACACAGGACTCAATATGAGGCCACAGCAGCACAGACTAAAGTGGGACAATCCCCTCCCTTGCCTGGTTGGCCCAGGGAGAGGCTCCTCTCTGTGCTTCCTTAGCAATGGCTTAAGTTCAGATGGAACTTTCCACCTGCACTCTCCTCTATTGTTTCTTTCAGTAGTAATTTACTACAATTATATCCCCATTCCCTGCTCACACGAACTCTGCCAACAGAAAGCAATCCTGTCCTACATCCTGGAAGGCCCATATAGTTTTTTCCTCACACAACAGATGTCATCACATCAAAGAACAGTGATGATTATCAGCAAGCCTCTCAAGGCACACACAAAGGCAAACAAAAACACACAGCTGCTTAACAAGTCTTGTTGAGGACCCTCGGTATACTTACAAAAATTCACACAACAGCAGGACCAATGAGTCTCCACACAAGACTTCTCCCAAATGCATGATGGTCAGATTTCAAAAAACTAGTCACAGGTGATAAAAAGAAGGAATGCGTGGAAACTCTTTTTCAAGTTTTCACAGGTAGAGGTGAAACAGAAGTATGGAAGTCCAAGACCCCAGCCAATGTAAGATGTAGGTAATGGATAGGTAACAGTAGGTTTTTGCAGGAGTTTTACTTAGTCAATGTGAAAGGATATTTCTAACGCTATTACAAAGGAAATTCAGGGTAGAAGGGAAAAGGGCTCAAGGACATTTTAAATGTATGCGACTACAAAAATCAATCCTCCAGGAAAAAAAGGAGGAAACAATGCTGAGTGCAGCTCTGAAAGGCAGTGGTGTAGCTGACAGGAGCACCCTTCCCTCCACTGGAGCCTTGGACTACCCTAATGTGTGAACATTTGCACCTATGTGTATACAATGGCACAGTAAAGAAAGGGAAAGAAGATGGCTGGAAAACTGTATGTCTCTTAACACCCAATGTCCCTTTTCTTTTATCCTACATTTAACCTAGGACTCCCTGTCTCCTTTCAAGAACTCCTTAAAGAAAAACATTTTGCCTGTAGTCATGCGCACACACTCTATTTCCAGCTTTGTCAATCAGTGATAGGTTTTCTTCTCTGTTAAACTGGCTTCTTATTCACCATTATGGCTCAGTTTGAGGCAATGATCAGGCACTTCAGTCTGTATGGAATAATTTCCTATGAAAAGTCTTAGACACTTTTTCCTACTTTAAAAAAAGCTGACAATCTCATTGGAGAGAAGCAAAAAGAAAATATCATGCTAGAGCAGTTACCACAGTGGAAACACAGTCAATGATTATGATGCCTGGGAACTGCAACAACATAATAACAATAAATTAATACCTGGGGAAAAAGACTAAACCCTACTGTTTATTGAATTATAATATGAATTAGTATAGCAATCCATAAAGGAAAAAGAGGCTACATATGTGATCAAATTCAATGTGAAATCCCTTTCTACAAATATCTGATACTTACTATTTATTATTGTCATCTTTAAAGAATTGATCTTATTTACTCAAGCACTGTACTTATCTGAAACTGAAAGCTTACCTTACCATCAAGAAAGGCAATTATTTTCCTGCAGTTGACATCTCAAAGAGTTCTCTTCTGCTTAAAAATGTAGTTGGGCTCCATCCACATGATTTGTTTGCCTTTGCACTATATATGAATAATTCCATAGGAAATATACTTAAGTCCACAAACAAAGCTTTTTTAAAACCAGTTTTCTACAGTTGCACAGCTGAGCTTGCAAATTCATCCAGGTCCAAAAGTCTAAAGTGCACCTCTACAGACCATCAGTGCAAGAAGGTGTCTGAACACAAGCCAGCTTCAGTGCAGAAAGCATATAACTGTGACAGTGTTTCACCATTTCAGAGCTAATAAATTCTGCCTCTTAAAATGAGAAACAGGCCTAATACTTCCTGGAAGACATTCAACCATAATGAAAGTCAAGTTATATCCCAGATGCATACCTGTAATTTCACTCTGTTTGCGTCACTAACGACCATACAAAACTAGAAATGGTATCAGGTTTCAAGCAGCTAAAATGGCTTTGCTGATGCTGCTCAATCCTGGACAATTCATTCTTACTCTGCTGGGGAGTTCAATGACCTAACAGGATTCAAAAGCAGTGAGCAATCCTGCAGATATGCTCAGCAGATAGCTGTACTGTGAGAGGAGACCAGATCTGTTGAGAAGGCAGTCTTTCCATGGCCTTAGCTAGATGCAGTACTTGTAGGTAAACTGCTACTGCTTATTTAAAATGGGTTTGGTTAAACTGCCACAAGTTATGTCCATATCTTTTTAAACACCATTTACAAATGGCTTAAACAAAAAAGAGATAAAACCAAATGAAAAAGAAGCTTTTATAACCCAGTGTACATTTATTTACATCAAGATTCAAACCAGCTTAAACTTTAATGATGGTTAGGTATGGAATAGCATTTGCAAAACAGACTACTGACAAAACTATGCAAACATTGTTCTTGCAGTACTGTCAAGTCAGCTTGGGAACAGCTACTGCTGTGGTTTCCTTGTGAAAGTGTAAGCACATTAGGATCTGATAAGAGACACTGTAGGAGTGTATTATAATAAAGACAGAATTTCAATTCCAATTCTTCATCCTCATAAATTCACTAGTGTAACAAAAGCCCCATATGACATAGGTGCAAGTAATTCTGGGCTTTAAACATGAAAACTACAGGTATGAAGCTAAAGTAGTTGCACTTGATGCTGTCGATCAATACTAGCTGAGCCAACCAAGACTTTAAACTCTGTCCCTTTTCAGCTTCAGAAAAGAAATTTATGAAAAGCTTAGCCTCCAAAATAGAAAATTTAAATATGCATAATCTAAATATCTGCGTGTTCTTTACTTGTAATTCAAAATTAGCATACAGTTCTGTGTAACTGGACTCCAAAGATTCTGCTGGATTACTGATGCCAATTACTTGCTGAAATGCTAATTTCAAACAATAAGTATAAATTAGTTTCTTTTCTGTCCTGTCCCAAGAATCACTCATTCAGCCATTACCTGGACAACCAAAAAGTCTATATATTGAAGAAAGAGTATCCTTTATTTCTCAAATATGGTAGTACACCTTCTAAACCAGAATTTTTACCTGAACTGTAGTAATATGGTTTCGAGAAATGTGTAATCAAAGCATGAAGGGGAAATGGCTCTCTCTGCTTCAGGTATCTTCAGGTACAAAGAGGAAGCTATAGAACTGACAAATCATAAACCTCAATAACAAAGAAACCTGCTTGTTGTATAGTCTGTGTGATAAGAGCTCAAACCAGTAAATTTTGGTGTACTCTGTAATTAATCTTTGGACATACCTCCTATGATAAATACTTATCTTTAATGCATATACTTTTTCAAAACATCACTTGGAGACAATCAATTCAAAACAACCAATGAAGACATTGGTTATGTTATTACAAAAACATATGCTTCATTGCTCAAGGAGTCTAGCACAAAAAATTAAACAGATCTGCAGCAGTCTTTAAAGGAGCCAAGAAAACCTGTGTGATGTGCTGCTCTTCCCCCTTCAAAAAAATAGGAGAGGTAAAGGAAGTTTTATTTGACAAGCTTAGAAATTTAGGTTTGTTTACCTGAGACTCTAGGGAACTAGCACAGCTACACTGCAATTTTCAGCAAGTTCAGCTCTGGCCATAAATTACAGTGGATACAGCCCAGCAGGCATGACTCATTCCTTTTGGAACTGCGCTTTAAAATCTAAAAGGCCCTGCTCATCAGCCTGTTTCCAGGAAAATCATATTTTTTCCACACCTGCCTAATGATGACAAGTAGAATTCCTGGCTTTTGTTTCTGCTCAGGTCCCACCTCCTAAGACCTGATGTGCCCAGCTGTGTCAAAGGCATGTGAGTACAAGTGCCCCCAGTTTACATGTCAGCCTTGTTGACGAGCACTTTCCTTGAGACTCTTTGGTCCTCTGGTCCAGTGTTAGGCCACAGGACTTCACTACTAGACAATAATACTCATCTGGGCAAGCAAAAGGAGAAAATTACAATAAAGACTGGCTATAAATGATTTAATTCTGGATGAGAAGGGGATTTATAGAAAATGAGTGAGGAAGGAACCACTGGTAGGCTTCACTCATCTTTCATTAAAAAAAAGATACATTCTTTTTTACTTAATAAACAGAAATTCATTGCAAAGATTAGAGGCAAAATGCAGAGTGATATCTCAAAAACTTAAATATATTTACAGTTTTGTTGATAGTTTAAATTATTATGATGCAATAATTCTTTTATAATGGAACTTTTATACTCACTTTGAACATTCCTCTTTTCATTTTCAACTTAATCAGACAAAAATTGTCAAACTCTATTACCAAGAAAAGCTGATTTTAAAAACCTGAAATTTAAAGATTCACCTTCTTAAATGTGCCTGCATAAACAAAAAAATCTAAATCATTAATTGTCTTGAAAGATTTCTGTAATTCATCTGATTGTAAAATTGCTTTAGTAAACAATTCAAAGCTGTTTGATAAATACAGGGACTACTACACTATTTAAATGCTAGTCATAAATTGACAAGACTTTCTTCCATAGAAGTGTCTAAAAGGCTGCATTTCAGAAATCTGGTTTTTAAGTTATTGTGTTAAGCATAATGAAATCTGTGAGCATGTGTGAACACAACATGTACTTTTTAAATAAAAGGATTTTCCTGACAAGCTACAAAAGCCATGGCTGACTTCCTGCTCTTTCATTGGACCTAAATAATATTTCAAGGCAAATAAAAAAAAGGGCGAACATTTCTGTTTCTCCAGGAAAACATTAGTACAACCCATCTAACATCCATTTAAAGAGTTAAACTATGAAGGTAAAGGTAATCTGATAATATCTTAGAAATCCTTGTCTGGATCTTCTGTCCCTATTCCACTTAGAAACAATATTATCCTTACTTGCTTATTGTATTTTGTCTATATTGTTAACTTGAATTATTTAGTACAGCTTCTATTCCCACTAGCATATGTAATTAAGACCTAATAGGGTGTTGTAACACAGGCAAAGAAGGTCATATGGCTATATCATGGAACACAGACTTTCATGAAAGAAAAAAAATTGTCAAAACCTCAGAATTTCAGCATCTATTATACCCAAAAATTTTGAAATTCTGAGATGATATAATAAGTGAATGGAAAATAACAAAAAGGCAACATAACAAAGCCATCCTGAATTTCCTTTTTTAACCCTCAAAGTTCAACATCAACACAAGTCAGTCTAGATAGAAGTAAAGAAGCTTAGCCAATTAAAAAAATTACCTATATTTCACCTTAAATATATACAGAATTGACTGAAATGGCTAGTGCTGTTTTCAAGATTTTATGGAGGATGGCAAAGTACCAAAAACTAGAGAAACAAGAAACAATGCTTTCATTCTAAGAAGGAAACAAAAAAGGGACCAGTTCAGCCAGCTGAATTTCAATTCCTAAAAAAAAAAAAAGGAAGGGAGAAAAAATTGGCAAAGCAGTTTCTAAGTGCCTAGACAATTATATGTGGTGGGGTAAAAGGCAAAATTCAGTTTGACACACATGTTGAGGACAGATTCTAAATCCTTTCTAGCTTGCCTTCCCCAACAGATAATAGGTTCAAACAAGGAAAGGCACATGCTGCCGGTAGTCTTTGAAAGTCAGATAGACTTCTCATACACAGCTTAGATATGGTAATTGTTTCTTCCCTGGGGCACCACAACAGACCTAACAGCTCTCTTCAGCACCTTCCCTACCTTCCCTGTTCTGTGGTTCTGTGAAAATGCATTTTAATTTAGCTATCCCGCACATAAGGACAAAGAAAATAATCAACATGCACACTTGGGAAAGTAATTTGGAAAGCACTGTCTCCAGAAGGAACATTGGGAACTGCAGCTTGGGCTCCACTGTGTATTTGTTACTGTGGTTCAGCTGCCTAGAAGGCTAATTTGAGCTAAAATATATAAAAGTAGAAATATCAGGTAAAACAAACAACTCCCTTTCCTGCAAACACTATGGCAACCTGATTGTTTATGATGATTTTCTTGGTGTCAGAATTTACTTGAAAATACTGGAAGGATTTTTAAGGCTCTTGTCCATTTGGTAAAGAAAGGGGAGCCTCTCAGTACACACCTTAAAAACCTCACTATAGGCAAATTAACAGAGGCTGAGAGATTACTTGATATTTTTGCATATAAACATATATATTGTTATATATACACACACCTTTAAGACTCATTAAGATGTCCAAGAAGACAAAAAGATTGGGGAAAAAATTAAGATTTTTTTTTTCAGATTCACAAATTAACTCACAGAAAAGCACAATGAATAGAAACTGGCATTACACAAACATATCTTACAGTGGTACCACTTTCTAGCAGCAAGAAAATGACTCAGAAAGCTCTTAGTACAGAAAATGGACATCATTGCTTCAATTTTTAAGTAAATGTAGATACCTTTCAGAAACTTAACTTATATCCAGCTTCTGGGAGAGAAACAAAACTCTCTGACCTACACACACAAGACTGAATAGATTATCACAATTCTCTAACCTGGCCTAGAAGTCTGAACGCTTCTTTCTCTCAGTTTCTGTGAGATGCTTCCTAGTCTGTGCATTTTGCAGTAGAAGGGACTCAAGACAAAAAGAAGAAACAATTACCATATCTATGCAAAGACAGAGAGAAAGAATACTGAGGTACCTGAAAAAAGGTACCTCAAAGGCAACAGTCATATAAAAATAACTCCTTAGGTTCCACAAAATAAGAAAGGAGCTTTAACACTTGGCAAGTGGAAAACTCAAAGAATCCTATGGAAAGGAAAGATGCAAGGAGAAAAATCAACATATCAGAAAGAAGATGACTGCTATCCATCAGGGAAGAAATGGTGAGCTGCCTCTTGAAAAGGCTCTGGGCTTGAAATATGTGTGAGAGAAATAAAACTCATCTGCTCTCCTAGCCTGGGCTGCCTGACGTGTTTCAAGTTAATAGTACCTCAGGCTTTCTGCTGTGCCTCCATAGGCTCAGACTTGCCTGAAAAAGCAGTTCCAAAGTCAGGGACATTACAAAAAGCAAGCATTTTATTGTTATTGCTGTACTGATTAATCCAAGTCTAAACCTACCCTGTACATTACATACAGTCTTTGTTTACATTTTATTACTGTACAAGTTGTTCCAAAGGAATCTTTCCCTTCCCTACAGTAACAACCAGGGAAAAAAAATTCCAATAATACATTATGTTTCCAAGTGTGGTAATTGTCATAACAATTTAACCTCCAGTCCATCCTAACAACCATTGCTAGAACAAATTCTCCCTTTGGCCAGTAATGCATCAAGTCTCACTCCAAAATACTGTCAAGGCTGCTACTGGATGCTCAGTAGAAGACTTCAGCAATGTAACTAATTCATGCTACCTGTCTGCTAAAGAAAATTTAAAACTGCCAGTTCAGGCAGGATCTTTTCTGTGACAGCAAAATAGCATATTTGACATGTTTATAATTTTCAACTCCCAGGCTTAAAGTCTCAATATTTCCATCACAATATCATCCCAAATAAATAGTAATAATGAAATTTTGTATGTCAGAATAAATTATAAAGTGGCTGGAAAACAGAACCTAAGTTAAATATAATTAGTTTTTTTTTTTTTTTTTAATTAAGACATTAATGTAGAAAGGATTCTTAAAAATTTAATAATGAGAAAGATTTACTCTGTACCAACACATACAGGATTCCAGAGGAGCCAAAACTAGATATTTACTCAGAACAGGAGAACCTTAAGACATTTTTGCTGTTTTGGAAGACATGACAGAATATGTTAAGTTAAAATAAACACAGAATACACTCATACTCTGTATCTTCAGATCAGTATATTAGATAAATAAGTATGTTAAACATTTCCTAGGACTTTCAGATCATTATGAATCAATGAATGATTGACTGAACAGTACATCCAGGCACCCATGGAACAGAGGTGATATGGAAAGATGCCCTTTAAAAAACAGTCCTAGAGCAGCTCAGTCCTGAAGTCCAATTTCTGCCTGAATGAAATTTTGAGTTCCTGGGACAGAAAGATAAAACCTTGTTCTACATGATATGGAAACAACAGAACATGTAAGAATTGAGATATAGGAGGAAATATACATGTATCAGGGATATGCAGGGAAGAAGCAATTACAATATAGCACTCCTTACAGACCTGAATAATGAAGAGCAGGAAAACATCATCAGCAAAGCATATAAGAAAAGGGCAGGCTGACTATGTTAAAGCTCTTCTGGAGCTGAGCCATCTAACAAACACAGGAAACATTCTGAGAGATAAAATGCTCCACAAAGTGTACTGAGACACAGTGTTTGTTTAGGAGATGGGGGATTTCTTTTCAGCATTGTAAGGTAGGTTTGGCTCCTCTTTGCAATGTTGGGTACTTTATAGCTGCTTAAACATCTGGCCAGTTAATATTATGATCTTCTAAAACTTCTAAGATTATCAAAACATCTAAAAATATGATTTTAAATGTTCATAACAGTGGAATTAAACTTCATATAAACATATAAGCTTCATATAAACAGTACTTCCTATACAGAAGAACAATACAGTATCACTTAAGCAAAAGCCTAAATGACAGTACAGCCCATTACATTTAAACAGAAGCATTCTCTTCTGGAGAACTGCATTTAATGTAGATATTTAACATCAACTTATATTTATTGAGCTCCAATTAAATGTTGTAAACATTTTTGTTCGTTTTTAAGCCAGAAATGAAACCTGAAATTCTTTCTTATTGATTACCCAAGGGACACATTAGCAGCAGTACCTCCTTACTGAGCTAGGCTGTACAAGTATTAAAGGAAAGCATCCGTCAGCTGAACAAGCAAACCAGGAGCTGTCTGTTTTGGTCAGTATTTCATTTCCACATGAAAGCTAAGAACATGTGCACCCACCTAGGAAAAACAACTCTAAACCTGGCAAAACACACAGGGTATAGGTTTATTTTTTACCAATACCAACAGTGTATAATTGTTTCTCAGTCAAACTACCTTAACCAGCCAGTAGAAAAACTCCTGGGAGATTAAATACTCAGTCCTCCAGAATCAGATTTGAATTTTCTACTTAACATCAAATTCGTGTTGTGATGCTGTTATTCTGGGAAGCAAACTAACATTTTTTATCTTTTTTTCTATGCCCTGAATCCATGGGCAAAGAAACAGTACTAATAGGCTTGTATTTTAATTGCTGGTACAAAACTATTCAGTCAACCATTTATTGATTCATAAGGCTCTGAAAGTCCTAGGAAATGCTTAACATCTTTCTTTTTATGATTTCCATATGTAAATCAGGTATTAGAATATGGGTTAATTACAAATTAAATTTCCCCTCCTCCCCCCATGCTGAAGAGATACAGTACAGAGCTTTCACTGTAGGATAAAGTTGATGAAAATAATTAAAATAGAACTTGCTGTACAGTTGCTCAGAACCACACTTTCTGTTGCTTTCTGCAGTTTCAGCATTTCCAGAATGTGGAGGAAAGCATAAATAGACTACAACAATGAAACAGAGCTCCACCAGAGATCTGAGACAATGTGTGCAAACACAGGAACTTCCCTTTTTCAACTCTTGGTAGTCCTTGATTCACAGAATATCCTGTATCAAAAAGTTTAGATGATATAAAGTTTGACATGGAAAAGTGGTAAATTTGTCTTTGACTGAAATTTGAGTTTATATTCTCAGAATTTAACTGGACTGTGGTGAGGATTGCATTTTCTATGCAATTGAAAAGAATGTCAACACTCGGGAAGAATTCAGGTTGCATGAATGATTTTGAACACAAAGTGCACCTGCATGAACTCCCACTAAGCTCCAAGCCTGCAAACTTTGGCACTGTGGCATAATGCTGCTGCTGCTGGGGTACAAGGATTTTTACACACAAGTGGAAGTTTCTTTACACTTAACAGACTGTTAGAGTTCAGAAATTCCAGTGAACAGCAACAGTTATATCCATGGTCCAACTGTAATATTTGCCCCCCCTGCCCCGCAACTCCCAGGAAGGGGAAAACCTACCATGTCTTCCCGACTAGACTGCAGATTTGAAGACAGAGCCCGGTTTTACCCTTACACCTCCACTCTCACTACTGATCTGACAGCTTCCTCCAACTCCTAAGCAATGCTGGCAACTACTGCAAAGTTTTTAGAGGCTCTTAACTGCACAAAGGCAAATCCTTTTTTAACACTTGTAGGCTTGACAAATATGAGTGGTAGCCATGGGGAAAAAGAAAATTCCTCTTGTCTAGTTCAAGTGCTCCTGTCAAAAGATCTGCTTCAAAAAAAAAAAAAAAAAAAAAAGGATAGACTCTCTCAAAGGAAAGGTCGTAACAACTCTTTCCAAGGAAATATCTATGCAGGTTTTGCACAAGGTAACGTCTCAGTAATGCAAATCAACATTAATTTAGAAAGATATATGGGTAGGGTATAGCTATAAAACTCTCAAATTAAGTCATAGTAATGACAAGAAAAAAGCACTTCTATTGCTACAGTTTATAGGTGTGGATAAAATGGGGAATAGCTTGTAGTGCAGAAATTTTAGACTAACAGAAATATTTCTGAGTAGTAGCATTATGAAACAGAAAAAAAGAAATACTGAAAACTCTGCAAATAAACAAAAATACGGAAACTCATCTTGATATAGGGTGATTTCCATAATCTATTTGATCTATAAACCAACAGACCAAAACTACTGACCTATGCATTTCTTCCTCCCAAATCAAACCATATTCAGTGTCTTATCCAGCTCTGATTTAGTACCTCAAACATTAGATCAGTCACTCTTACGTACATTTATTCTGTGGCATTTCATTCTTTTCCTTCAGTTGCTCAATACAGAGAGGTTACATACACCTGTCTGCAGAAGTAAAGACAGAGAGGAGGGGGTTTAAGCTACAGTATCTGGAGCTTTTGCAATGATTGAAAAAACTGTTTATATATTTTTGCCTTAGTTTCCACTTGAAGCAGAATGGTATAACTGAGTCCAATCCCTCTGTGTGGAAGGCAATTATTTATCAGCTTCCTTTTGGCAAAGAATTCTTTCACTTCTTATTTTAAAGCACTGAGGGTACCAAGGTGTTTCCTGCTCAGCCATTTATCACAGCAGGCTTATAATTTATTTTAACAAGAAAAATAAGATAAAAAGGATATCACAGAAGTACAATGCCCCAGAGTAAAGGGAATGCAATTCTAATAGCCACCAAGACAGGTTTCTAATACTGAAGATTCTCCTGTCAAAGCAAGCACTGTTAATCCCTGTTGAGTCAGAGCATTGCACAGACTGCTGATATATTCAGGAATTACTGCCCCCTGCTCATTGCCCCCAGTTAGAGTGTCCACACTATTATGAACAATTGACATGTAACACCAGAGATTACCACCAGCTGTATATGCACACAAACCCATTCCTATGCTACTAAAAGGCCACATTTCTTCTGTCAGGTCTCACCTTCTCAGAGGTGTGCACATGCTGTTCCAAAAACTAGTCTGAACAAATGAACACTTTTACCTTCATTTCTAGATTAACATTCTTCATTGTGAGGAACAATTAGCACCAGCTGATGGAGCTATTACTTTGGTTGAGTTTTGAAATCAGTACAAAGTTCACAGTAAATCTGAAGTCACTACAGACTTGATTTTTTTTTTTTTGCCAACACAAGAGGGATGTTCCTACTTTCTCCAGGAAACATGCAAGTAAATTCCAGAATTCACTAGATGTTTGTGCTCTGCCTATTCCCTGAGCTGCATGATAGATCTTGGACAAGTGAGCATAATTGAAGTTAAACATTTCCAGCATTCAAGAATAAAATTTTGACCTTTATCATCTGAAAGAAATCAATTAAAAAAAAAAAAACAAAACACTTCACCTTTCCCTTTAAGGTTTAAAAGAAGAAACTTACACACAGGGGGATTTTGAAATTTTTCCTCTTAAATTTATTATTTGTAAACTTCTGCATCCTCTCAGCACAAAGAATGAATCAGTTCTTCTCTGAGCTTTTCCATTTTCCAAGCCAAACATCTGCACTTGCCTTCCCCCATCTGCTGCTCTTGTTGTTGACTTAGTTTACCACCTCAATCGCAGCAACTTCCTTTTCAGTTTTAATAGACAATAGATTGGTGCTCTCCTGATGAAGTTGCCTTCTGTCTTTTCTATCATTCCATCTTTCCCCTTCACTAACCTGAGGTGACAAGAAGAAACACCACTAGCAAAAGCTCATCTCCTTTGCTTTAAAAGAGAAATTTATTTCGTTTTATTCTCAGTAACTCTCCATCCTAGTTTTTCCAAGATTAAGATATGCAAAAATACTAAGACAAATGCAAAGACAAGCCAAGAGCAAGGCCTCATATATATATATATCTATATGTATATAAAATATGTATGTATATATGTATGTATACATATAAACACTTGTTTTAAAGCAGACTAGGAAGAAGGCCATTTAAAAACAAGACAAACACATTCCTACAAACCACTGTAACTATTGTTAAACATTTACTTGGTTTTGCCTGTGTGCAGTGTTACCCAACAGGCCACTTCCATTGTATTTAATAAAGTAAGTGTAATGAGATGCTACAATAGCCAAAGTTGTCAATTCATGACACATTTTAGTCACATATGTGTTGTCCAGATTAGACAAACCTCTATATGCAAGAATCTTAAATGAAAAATAAAACAAATCTGTAGTATGTGAACCCTACAGGCTGAAGAGTTTGAGTGCAGTAAACAACGCCTACAGCATATTTCTGTAAGTCTCACTGTTTTGGGAGTTGCTAGGAGCCAGAAATGGATCAGCAGATCAGACTGAGGAACAGAACTTTCCCAACTGCAGACTCAGCAGCTTCAAAACCAAACCACCCCACCATTTTATCATATTGATCTACATTAAAATAAAAGACCTAAAAGAATTTTCTTAAACTACAGTAAAAAAAATTTAGTAATTCCTGATATCCTGGCAACTAACATACATGATCAAACTCCGAAGTGTATTTCTTGGGAATTTTTTGTTATTATTAGAATGGTGTATGAGCAACTGGAACTGTAAATCTCATGCCAACAGTTAATTCCATATTGACTTGACTCACACAAGGATGTTAAACCATTTCTACACAGACTTTCAGTTATGCCTTCTGTAGGACCCTCCTTTGCCATTACCAGCACATCGGTGCCTTACAGCAGTATGCAAAGTATAATGAAATTTATTTATTAGGAATCCATATTCCTCTCTAATCCTTTTTCCAGGAAGAGGAATACTATGTGTAATATTTTCTTGTAATTTTTGATTTATTTTTTTAAATTAGAAACAGCAAGGTCAATGTGTTCTTTTTACACTTCCAGGGGAAAAGAACATTTGGGAATGTCTTTGAACATACTTGTTTCCCCATGGGCATTTAATCAATAATCTAGGAACACTCACCTCCAAAATAAATAACTGTATACGCTTCCAAAGTCCCCACTATGTTTTCATTGGGGTTTGAGCCTTTTGCCATCTAAGGACTCCTTTAACAATGCTAAGCCGTTTGCTTCTTTTAAGTATTGGAAACAACTGGTGATCTGACAAAATCCAGGACAACTCTACATATTGAAAAGAAAGAAATTACGAAGTTCAGCTGTTAAAACTGGAGATGTGACACAGCTTAGGTCACTGTGAGGTGACAGCCTCTCTGAATAAACAATAAACACACCAACACGAAACTCTTTCCTATCTGTATCTCAAGATATCTATCACCCAGTGTTTCTAAATTGTTAAAAGTAACTTCTTACTTTATTGATTTGTCCAAGAACTGTAAAATGTTATTTGAGTAACACATTCATCTCTGCAAATAAATACTAGTCCAGACTTTTTGAGTTTGAGAGGGGAACAGAAGCCAAATCTCCTATTTTAAATTCCTTAAAATATAATTTTGACATTTTTTACTTCACTCTTCCTATTTTTATTTATCATCCTCCGCACATGAGGAGGACTCAAAACATTGGGGGAAATGGTTCTCCTGAATGGCCACAGCTATCCCAGCCACTCCAGGGTTTGCTTTTTGTTGCCCACTTCTCATTTCATGTATGTTGAACAGAGGACTAAGAAAAAGCATGCAGCCACTAACAATCCTCCTTGGGACACCTTCAGCAAGGGGCAGCCTGTGAAACAGGTACTTGACTCTCTGTCTCCTCATTTACATCTTTGACACTTGGCCTTCTACTTGCAAGTGCAATCCTCTCCAACAGCATGGCTTACTGTGTTTTTGAGGGAAGGGTACTCTTATTTTTGGGACAAAGGCACAGTCATCCCCTTGGTTAGTGCTAACAACAACAGCAACCAGTATCAGAGGCCCAGAAAACATGGAAAGGTAGAGGTCTCACAGCCCACTTATGGCACTCCCTGCCTGCCTCCAGCAACCTGTCACTCAGAGAGAGCCACAGTTGGGCAGCACATTTTCACACCCTTCCAAAAACCTCTCCCAGTTTCTGTGCAGTTGTCTGAACCAGCATAAGCTACCAGGAGACATACTAGCCTACAAAGTTTCAAAGGTTAGCTGTGCCTTATTTAAGAAAAATGTTTTAAAAAGAAGTAATCTCATTTTGCTTGTAAACTACCACCCAACAAGGATATTGAAAGCATTTTATTCTTTCATATAAGGTGGAAACAGCAAAATACTGTTCGCATTCTCTAATAGGATTTAGAATTTTTTTATATTAATAGATAGCTCTATTGTAATTTCACCATTTTCTGAATAGCAAACACATAGAGCACAGCCTGTAAAATGAGAATTTGCTTCCTCTTACATGCATATCTTGCAGTTGTCAGTCTGAAATGTCATCTGCTATCCAATCACACTTTTTGAAGCTCTCTGCTACCAGCTTCCCATTTTACTAACCAACAATATCAGCAAATATTTTAAGGAGGCTAAGAGACTGTCAATTAAGATAACAAAACAAGAACTCTAAAAATTGCCTCACTAGCTCTTTTATGCCTATGAAGAAAAGGAAGAGATGTATCTTTCCAAAAAAGTGACTAAACAGCAGCAACATTTATGTAAAGGGGAGAGCACAGTTTAACATTTTCATATGCAATAAAGAAGATTATAATAACATAATAACGAAACTCCCTTTCAAATTTAGATCTGAAAGCACAGGTTCATCCTTCAGTCTCACTAAGTCTCAGGATATACAAACATAATGCTGGTAAGCCAAAGAAACCCTAAATTGTTGTATCAGCACTAAGGCACAGACATAAAAGGCTATTTTCAGGACTTCCTACAGCTTACAAAAGGGAAGCAGCCAGAGAAGCCCTTTCTTAAAGCAAGTCTTCAGAAATCTCTGCAGAACTGAACAAGATTTCCTCCTTCACAAAGCTCCCTTAATTACCCTAATTTGAAGATATTCCAATTAATAGCTAGAAAGTGAGCATAAATGGAATGATGCTGCTAGCTCTCCCATTACTATCCAACAGGAAGAAAGTTTTCTTTAAAGAAAAAGTTACTTTTGCTTGTTATCTAGCTGATAACGAACAAAAAAACTAGAAATCAAATATACCATTACCATACCACTCCACCATCTGCAGCTGTGGAATTCCATAATTTTTTTAAAGCTTCTGAGGAAGGCTTTTCTCAGTCACTTTTCTGGGTTTAGATTTTAAACAAACAATTAAAAAGACTTGTGTATTAGGGAATTTAAAGAATATTTTGCTAGTAATTCCTCTATAACTGCGAATGTTATTTCCTCCTTATTTTGCTCCAAAGAGCAAGGAATTTTAATAGGATAATGTGAAAGCTTATAAAACCATCACTGAGGGTGCAAAGATTAAGAAGGGAATGTTTAATATTAATTCAGCAACACCAATAAGGTATCAGAGCTGGTCTTTAAAAAATCTCAACAGTTAATTCTGTATAGATCAGGAAAATAAATGCATTTTCAAAAACTGACTGGCAATTTAAATATTACTAACTACTACCTTTATCCATATTTAAATATAACAGAAGCAAATCCAATTATTCAGGGAGGAGGGAAAAAACTGAACTTGGCTTTCGAGCTTTCTGGTAGTTAGCCTCTCTTTCCTTTAATCTTCCCTCTCATCTATTTCCATTCTCATTCTCCTCTGTATCTTTGCCTCTTCTTCTGAAGGCAGTAACTCCTACAGTCAATATTCCTGTTTGGTACTTGTCCAAATCTTTGTTACTTGATAACAACCACAAGTTCCTGCTTCACAAACTAGCCTTTCACAGCCTTCTGCTTCTGTATGCATCCCATGTGAACTACAACAAAAGTCATATGTGTTTTCCATATAATTTTCTACCTTTTTTTTTTTTTTTGAGAGAGAGAGGAAGTAGGTTAATGAGTTCTGATGTATTCAGTTATGCCAAATACTTACTCAGCTGGAACATTCACTGCAGATGATCAAATCACTCATTCAGTTGTGGTCTGGAGTTATTTTTACATGGGGCATCAAAATAGTTAAACTCTTTAACTTAAAAAAAAATTCCAAGAAAATTCCAGATCTATTTAAACTGATTAACATAATAAAAAAAAGAAACTCCCTAAAACATGATCAGAAATATCAACTTGATATTTACAAAAATAATGAAACACAGTACTGCAAGTGTAAACACTTTACTGAGCAGACATAAAAACAGCTTCAAAAGAATAACTGCCTTTAGTATAAGCTGAGGTCAATACATTATAAAATGTGAAAACAACTTTCAGCTCTAGTTAAGATGCAAGAAAGTTCTCAAATATGATATATAGTCACACAGAAAAAAATGTAAACAACAGATCTAGACAACTCGCACAGGCATAATTTTCTCAGAAGAAAATGAGGAAAAAACAAAAAAAAAAACACCACCAAATAAAACCCCAAAAACTTGAATTCATTCCACTCATCTAAAGTACTACATCTGTTCCAAAGAGGTCAACTTGTTTGTTCTGGTTTATTTGGATATTAAATGCAAGACAAAACATCTCTAGGCAAAATGTAAAAGATTGTATCTTATTTTTGGGAAACAAACAGATTCCAGAGGTGTGTTCCCACCCAGCCAATCCCGAGGCTGTCGTGCAGCTCTGCCACCTCTCTGAGCCCAATCACAGCCATGAAGGGAAACTCGTTTTGCAGTTTGTCTCGGCGGTGCTGATGATGAATGGCTGCTTCAAGGGAAGAGATCAAGCTGCGCGGTAAATCTTCCTATTTGTTCCATCTGCTTTTCTATTTTAAACAGCTGCAGTGATCACCCTGGCACCCTACATTAAGTACATGTGAATTTCGTAATAGAAAACATTTCTGTAAGTGAAAACATGACCTAGGGAGGACAAACCTTTCTCAAACTGAACACTGCAACCTCTGCAAACAGATGCAGAAATTTACTATTATTTTGTATCTGCCTTCCAGAAAAGATATGGCATAATCATAGCTCAATTTTACAGCTTTTACAGGGTTTACTTTGCAGCTATAGCTGGTTTCAAGATGATGGTGTTCTCCACCTTCTGTTCTCCTGCCTAGCTCCACTTTGCAATACAACTTCTAAGATGGCAGAAGTAATATGCAAACAGAGTATGTTTATTAAAATATGCAACTCAAATATACAAAAGCCTAACCTGTAAGCCTTACTTCTCTTGTAACTGTGCTGAGGTTGTACTAATATAAGGTATGCCAATCCAGCCTGGCTCCAAAGGTCACCATTTTAAAGGAATGCTTTCAAGAAAGCCCATTACTGATTTTAAGCTAAAAAGACTGGTAAACATACTGAGACAAGCCATGGGTTTGGGTGTTTTTTTCCTTTGGTTACAAACACCATTCTTGACTGGTCAGATTCCAGTGTGGCCAAATGCTGCTTTCACTTATACTTTCACTGTGTTGTTCTTTGTCTCCTGACATACTGTTCAACACTGCTGTGCTCTGCTAAACAGCTTCCTCACTTCTTACAGCCAGCTTCATTTCAAATGCCAGCAAAATAAAGTTTACTGTCTTGATAAGAATACCTACCTTATCCCCAAACTGAAATGCTTTAGGATTCTAAGGAAGGAGAATGATAGCACATATAGATGTAAAGACTGTAACATGATTCTTTTCCTATTACTGTTTCTCTTCCCCAGCCTTAAATTCAGTTTCTTTGCAAGTTTGAATATGTTTAGCCACTTTGAATTAAAGTGAGTGAAAAGTGAAGTGAAATGGCAACAAAATGAAATTGGAAATCGCAGCACTATAGGCTGCCTTTTCAAAGTCTCACAAGAAATTATAACATCTCTTAGATAATTTCCACCATACTCTATCTATGGATAATTTTCTTCACATTAATATGTCATGCTATAGAAATTTTCTAAAGTGCAATGGTATATAAAATTTAGCAGAAAATATTTCAACTTCAACTAAATATACTTCTATAAATACATCCTATCAGCTTTTCACACAACTCAAAACTATTGCGAAGTTCCATGAGCATTATTTACATTTTACAGATAAGCAAACTTAAATGGGGCTATAACTTGTCCAAGATCACACAGCAAATCAGAGAGTGGCAAGGCCAGGAATAGCACCCATCTCCCAGGCCATTCCTAGAACTGTTAAGCCCATTTCAATATTGCTGAAGCAGGAGAAGGTACATTTTGGGGAGAAATGCCAGAGGAAGATTTCTTAGTAAGGAGTCAGAGAGAACACTCATGTGCCAAGATCTCGAGAGATCAAAGTCTCGATTATATTTCTGTCCCCTCCTTGCAATAAGACAACTTGTTGACAGTGCCTTTCAACAGCAGGACACATGAATGTGAATTTGACACCAAGTTGGCAAAGGCTTCAGAAGTTAATATCTGATCTTAAAGGCTAACTACAGTATCTTTTGATTAGCAGAATTTAAAGCTGACATGTTTATACATTCAATATATAACTTTGCAAATACAATGACTGAACAACAAAATAACCACAATCCCAGCACTAATCTCTTAGGAAGAAATCAAAATTGAGAACTGCCTGTACAGTTTCTATTATTTTCTAAGTTTAATTTTAAAGAAGATTTTAATATTTAAGTAAGTTTTAAGGCTATTAGAGACACTTAGCACTTTAAAGGAGAATTTCAGGAAAGGAATTATAATTTTCTGTATTCAGACAGACCTAAAGTAGACATTTTGAATATTATTCTAATGGTAACACAACACATGGTTAAGCCATGCTACCAAGGCATTTTATTTTGATTCACCAGTAAGGACTGTAAAAATTGTGCAAAAAGCCTCTGCACAACCAGCATGAAGAAAACAGGTCAAAGTAACAAAACAAAACCCTGAACAAAGCAGAAAGATTCTACTTCACTTACCTGCTTTCAGCAGTATCTTAGATCTATGCAGATAATCCTAAATTGTCATACTATGTCAAGAAGCTGCAACACTAAATTGTGACCTCCCTCAGGCTGACAGTTTTTCTTTCATTTGGGATTTCAAACAGTTGAACTTAATTTGCTTTATTTCCTCACCTCCACACCCCCATGTCTTGCCTCAGCAGTACCTCCTTCTGTTATGCTACTGTGCGTCAGCGGGGTGCGTTCCCGCAGCCCCGCATGCTGCATGATGCAAGAATGTGCAATCTGAAACAGCTGTTATTGATACAATCCCAGCAAGGTATCTGCCTTATGGACACACAAAGTTGGGCAGATCCTGTCCGTACAGTCAATACAGAAATCAATATCTTTATGTAGTAAGCACCAGTGGAAATGAACAGATCTTTAAAAACAAATTTTTTATTTCATGACGCAACGTGAAAGTTGGCATCATGTGACAAAAAAAAGAAAAATACTACGATGATGGCAAAGTAGGAAGCAAGAGCAATGAGATGACGATGACACAACAGGGAAGGGAAAAGCTGAAAGGAGTTCAGTTTAAGATACGCTAACTAAGGTAGTCATGAAGCCATCAGACATGAATATGATCTATGCCCAGACAGCTGAGACAGAAAATGGAATCTGAAATTCAGAGACCAGAGATGGTTTACCTCAAAGAAAATTAATAGGGAAAACATTGATGAGTTTGATAGTGTAGAGTAAGTGTAAAAAAAGCTACAACAATAATACCCTGCACATTTAATTAACATGAATATAGAGAATTTGCACAAACACACTAGAGTAAAAAAATCTTAATTAGCCAAGGACTAAAGACATTTATTGAATGAATTTTACCATTCATGTTGCTTTCCTTTTTAAATTCTGCCAATCTAATATTTGCAAGTTCTGCTCTTTCCTTACAATCCCTGGCTGTAAAGCTTAGTGAAGTGACTGGCTGCTAACTGCCAAGTATTCTTGTGCCTTAGCAGGATATAGGCACTTCATTCCAATAACATGATTTTATTTGGCAGCTGGCACAAAACAGACATTAGGGTTATGATTCAGTACTTGGTTGTCTCAACAATCTAATGCTGAATGAACTTTTATCTCCCTAGCATTTGGTAATCAGACTATTAAAAGGTTAAAACAGGCAAAAAGGTTTCTAAAACTTTTTTTTCTACAGAAATCTTCATATCTCACAGGGCACTTTTCAAGGACAAGAACACTAAACAGTCAGCCAGAGGTGCATAAATTCCAAAGCAATATTTATTGTGTTACTATTAGCTACACTTTCTCCTAATACCTCTCTCTACTGCCCCATATAAACACTCACACAAAGCTCTCACCGAAAAATACTGCTCGCTTTGAAAATATTCTCAAAGCTTTATGTTCTTACAACCTTCATAGGTTACAGAATTTTCCTTTCCCAGAGTATAGCAGTGAAGGGGAAATAACACTGAACAAGTGTCAGAATATTCTTCCTAGCTTCACAAGCTACTGTGTTGCTCTCCCTCACCAACCTGAACTTCTCTCTTCCCCACTCCAGAAATGGTAACTAGACTTCCTCTCTTGTTTCAGCTCTGTCTCCGGAGAAGCAAGCAAGCAGCACCCATTACAACCCCTGCTCAGCTCTGAGCACTGCTCCCAGCATGGCTGCACAAAGCTCTGCCTGGCTCCAAACTCACCTGAAACAGTAAGTCCAAAAGCCTCTGTGCTCCAACAGGCTGGTATCTTGAGCCAGAGATGGAACCTGTTAGACTGTCATCTGCTGAAACCCACATCTCAAATTCTTCTACTTCAAGAAGGATGAAAAGTCCTAGAAGAAATCTAGGAATCCTAGAAGAAATGGTTGTATTTGAGCTTGGACTGTGTCCTCATTCCATAAAAGCCTAATGCGAGAATTCAGCACTTGTCTTCCCCTTCACGTTATAGAGTGGTTCTTCCAAAAGGTAAAAAATAAAACTCACAAACCAGCACCTGGACAATGTAAATTTGTAGGTGCTCAAAGCTATTCCTGAATTCTGGTCCAAGTACAGATCTAACTACACTCACTAACACCTCTATAAATCAACCCTTTCCAAACCAGCTGGGTCTAGTAATGCATAAGGGGTCCACAAGAAGCAAGTCACTGTGGGATAGATTAAATTTATAAATGTCCACCATTTAAGTTGGGGATATTCCCAGATTTCCAGCAGGGAGAAATCAAGCAGACCATTACGGAAGCACAGCCTTACCAGCTTCCATTTTGCACAAACTGCTATTTTCCCTGGTTCTACTCCCAAAGTATAATGATCTGCAATAAAAGGACTGACTCCATCTTTTCAAGGACATTGATAACTTAATGTTAAAAGGAAAACTATGGTGTTTCCCTTTGATTTTGTTGCTTGTTTCTGTGTTTTGAAGATTAAAACTTCACAGAAGAGGGAAGGAATCGCCAAAAAGGAAGCCTGCTAACCTGGCAATGGGCCAGCCTTTGGTTTTATGCTAGCTATTCCAGAAACAACAACGAACCAAACAAAAAAAAAACCCAGACTATTTTGAAGTTCCATATTTATAACTCTAGGCTTCTAATGTTCATAAAAGCTTTTACAACTAGGAGGTCACTAAATAGTCACCCCAGGTATTGTATAACTAATTCATGTCATTTGAGGAAGGTAAGGAGAAAACTATTAGCCCAGTCTTGTGGGAAAACAGGGAAGAACTGTCCATCATCAGACACCTTCTTTAATCTACTGCCAATAGATTAAACCAGTGATTGTCTACAGCACCACTTGATGTTTGGCATTTGCTACATTTCCTTTCTTTCCAAAATCCTTTAAGAAAAAGTTTTAAAGATGCTGGAATATATGTTTTAGCATGCAGGCATGCTTTAACACAGATGGAAAAGTAAACATTAATAAGAGCTGTTATCATAATAAGTTCACACAACTGCAAACAATCAATTTACCACCATTGTATGAGTTAAATCTTCACTTCACAGCTACAGCAACCGACAGCATGCTCCCCATTCAATCCATTTTACACAGCAAGTCAGACAAGTCAGTTTTTATAGATGAGCTACTCCAAAGTTAACAGTAATTTAGTTCATGTGCAATCATGGGAAGTTACCCTAAAATCAGAAGGTCTGAGTGTGAAGGGAGGTGTTAGCATCTATCTTGTGAGTTCAGTCACAGAGAAACACTCAGGGGCTCTTCAGGTTGCAGATTTTTATGGTACTGTTCATGAAACTTCTGGCATTTCACAATGCCCATGGCCATCCACTATGCGCAAGATTCAACTGCACACATATCTATGTTTAAAAAAAGGTCTATTAAACAGAGTAGAAGCACAGTGTCACTAAAGAGACATGTACTTCATCTCCTATTGTTTGATATAATTAGGAGATGGGGAAATAAAAAGGCCTCTGCACATTTAATATATGCTGTTATGTCATCTAGTTGCATGTTTGCTTGAGGCTTACTTCATTTGGCCTGAATATAAACTTGGAAGAACTTCAGGTTCTTTTAATGTTAATGATCTAGTTCCTGCATAATACAGTCAAATGAAAAAGCTTGACATGGGAAAACTTAAATAGCAACAAGAATACACAGTTCTCTTCAAGAAGAATTTCAACCTCTATTTCAAGCCTCTATTAAACTCAACCCAATATACAATACTTGTTGACACTGTTTTGCTCTTCCTCCAGACTGTCCTGCTGGTTCTGCAACCCTATTTCAGCCACTTAGTTGCAGTAGTGCAGGTTACTCACATCTCACTGCACTTGGATTTTGAAAGCCAGTTGCAAATCCACTAGAGACCAATTATTTTCTTTCTAGGTGCCAAACTGTTCTGTGAAGTCTTACACAAACACCCATTGATATTTTAAAGAACTGTTCTTCTTTTCCCTTCATGGGAACTTCTAGATGCAAACATTTTTCTCTGAAAATAAAGATAAATAGAATACTCATAAAAAATACCAAGAGACGCCCAATTTTGGTTCAAACCTCCACCAAGAGGTGGCAGTCAGTTATAAAGGAATAATGAACCTACAGTGCCCTCACGTGTGAGGGAATATGAATTAGAAGAAGTCTGGAGATCTAGGAAGGGAGAGAAACGTTCTCAAGCCTTCAGGACCCTCACTGAAGAAAACAATGCTTTCCAGCATGTCGGGATAATTGCCCTCATGCATTAGGACAGACTGGGTACTACAAACACACGCACAAGAAACAAATGACAAAACATCTCCACTTTCAACTGCTTTTTCAGATGCTTGTAAGTTGAAAGTTTCATGTGCATTCTCACAACAGGAACATAATAAAGGCAGTTTAGTTATCTAGTGTAGAAGCCTCTAAATAGTATTTCAAGGAAGTACCACCTTAGTGGAAGGTCAAATTTACAAATACAATAAATACTGTGCAGACAAGTCCAATGATGTTGAATACAACATTTCTTCAAGTGAAGAAGAACCTTTTAGCGAAGATCACACTTCGCTCTATTACCCAGTAACACAAGTTATCTTTTCTACAGTTACATAGAAATTGGGGAGGGTAATACACCTTAACTAGCATTCACAAAACCTGTAGGTCAAGTTGGAAGTCACCTAAGTTAACCAACAGGAAGCCGAAGACAGGAGTGCCTTGTCAGTCTCATCTCTCACTGTGCTAGAGCTTTCTACTCACCACAAAAAGGCAACTGCATCTATTCATGACCACAACCTCAAGCCGAGAGACTGGTGCTCTCACCTCAGCAGTGAGATCACTTAAACAAGATAGAGGCCAAGTCCAAATCATTAATGGGCCCAAGGTGACTTCACCTCATCTCTATTTTAAATAAAGTTAAGCTGTTTAATGATGGTGACACAGCCAGCACTTCCAACTGCATTAGTCCTGCTTTACATGCAATTCTTAACTTGTTCACAGGCCCAGAAATGAGAGCATAAGCTAGTTCAATTCTCTCATCTTGGGAGCCCAGGCATGTAAAAGACATAACTTTGAACCACCTCAGGGAGAAAAGATGCTGAACCCAGAGTCCCCACTCTTTGGAAATGCTCTAACCACTAAGCTATTTCTCAGGAGTGGGAGGGGCAGCTCTGGTTTGTTTTGTGCAAAGCCCATCTGATAGGTCTTCAGTAAACATGCTCCAAGAACACCATGTTCTGCAAGCCCTGAGAGGAGATAGAAGGAAACATTTAATTTCTAGATCCACAATGAGCTTACTTGAGCACAGGCGTGGAACTACTGCCCACTTCCAGACCTGAAACACCCTTAAGCACGGTTGAACATCTCAAGTTCTGCCTAGATGCTCACTGACTTTGGCTAAATGGATAGAAGAATCCTGAGTTCTGAAGTTCTGAGCTGAGTAATAAACACATGCTTCCTGAACTCAGCTCCTGTCTTTAGACTGCGTAATTGTCTTTCAGTGGCTTAGTGAAAACCAGAACCTTTGTCTTGACAAATAATTATAACACAGGACAGAGGAACTGTCCTGTGGCTGTAAGTGCAGAAATCTGAAGTTATCTTATTCCATTTAAAACAAACAAATAAACAAACAAACCCCCCAAACCCAACCGAGCAAAAAAAAACCCTCATCATCTGTACTATAAAAACATTAGGTTTGAAGAGCAAAGCATTCTGATGCTAGCAACTACCAGAAGCTGAGTCTATCTAGATTATTTCAACTTTTAATTTTCAAGTTTTTATTCTTCTGTAGGAAGAAAATTTTCCTGTTAGGGTTACTTTTTCCTATAGTGCCATCTGTTGCAGAACTTCACCTCTTTTATTGTTATTGTGAACGATATATCAATGATAAAGCAGGGACAAACTTGTCAATGAAAATACTGCATAGTAAGTTCTGTCACAATCCTGACATAAATGTATCACAAGTGGTTGAACTATCATTCCTCTGTAGGAGGCTGTAAGAAACAGTAGGTAACAAAGTGTAAGAAACAGTAGAGCATGGCACCTGAAAATACCTCCAAGATACAAGCTAACTCTTTCAGTTGCATAATATAGTAGGGGAGTTCAAAGAATTTGAAGAGTATTTGCATCTAAGAGGCCACAAGCTCCAGCCCCCTCCTTTCACTAAAAATACCACCTATGCATTAGACACTGGTAGTAAATCTCTGGGGACACAAGCAGTTTGTTGGGTCATTGCTACAGCCAGGGTTGAATTAGGCACCTTTCCCACTGGATGAGGCCTTGCCGTACAGCAGGATAAAAGCTAAAATGCAGCCAGGAAGTTTCACCATGCAGGGTCCCTCTGAGCACACACCAGTAACTCCTGTGCACCACAGTCACACAGCAAAGAATATAGTTTCTTCTAACTAGTGAAGACTGCCAAAGAATTCTATTTTCCACCGTCTCTCTTTAACAATTAACAGTACTTGAATAGATTTTAGCCTTGACAATGCAGTAGTTTTACTCTGTTTGGAATAAATAAAAAAAAACCAAACAAATAGCAACATTACCACACAACACATTATTTTACTTAAGATAATACAGTTCAGCAGAAAAAAATTATTTTATTCTAGATATAGCTTAAACATGTTTATTGGTTAATTTTGTTTAACAGGAACTAAGAAGTCCTAAAACCTTAAATGTCAGCCCTCTCTTCCCAACTAGAATCTAATCTTTTGTTGAATCCGTTCTTAGAAAAACTGGTTAGGTGCCATGTGTTAGTTTAAAATTCTTCCCAGATAAGCTCAAAATTAAAGTTAAGAGTTATTCACCAAAGTCTTCTAACAGTTTAATTTCCCCTAAAGTCCTTCATATAGATCCCTTGCTAGATCCTTCAGAAAAAGAAAATAGGCTGATTATGGCTATTATTTTCACTTAGTACCTCTACTAGTATTTTCTGGTTAGAACGGGGAAAGTTTATGCCCCAGCCAGCAACAGAAGACACCATCATACATACTCAGTTCTGATTTCCTTCATAAACCTCAGCTTTTTGACCCCAACTCTTTCAGTTATTAAAACATCACTGTAGTTGGGTAGAGGATTTTTTCCCATTGTTGTTTTGGCTTTGGAGTTTTTTTAATATGTGGGAGTGTATGCCTCCTGTGTTCAGATGTGGTGACTTCGTGCAGTGAGTGCCTTTTTCCTTCTTTCAGTTTTGTTTTTTTAAAAGACATATTGATGCCAAGGTTTCATTAACAATATAGAGGTAATATTACAGAAGTTTCAGCTGGAGATTAATGCCTTACAAAACTGAAATAGTGACAATCATGAATTAAAATAGAAACAGGAATGAAACTTGAATATAGTGGTGATTATTCATAATTAATATACAAAGTGCTGATTCACCTACTACCACAAACTTCTTATCCATGAATGAATGCTTTTCTTCTTCTTTTCCTATAACTGTGTCAATCATCACTGCTTTAAGTCAGTTACAATTACGTTATTTCTAAAGAAAACTGGCAAGATATCATAACCAACAAAAAATACCTAAAAATATGCCCCATCTCAAGAAGTTTTCATGTTACTATTCTGCAAACAGAAATAGCATGAGACAAAAAGGACAAAAGTTTCATTTTTCAAGAGTTTTAGAGTAATACATCCCAATTTACATTGATGTCAGTTCAAACAAATCAAAACCTGCAACAAAACATGAGACATGAAGTCTCCCCCAAGTGTTCCTTCAAATTCATTACATCTTCCTGGAGCAGGTGCACCAGCTTAAGTTCATTCCATGTGGAATTCTGTGAAGCACGTACAAGTGAGGAATGTCTATTGACTGCTGTGGCAACTGGCACACCTGGTGGCCCACACTGAGCCAGTTTAGCCCTGAAAATACTGCAGCTGCATTCATATGACATTACCTTTAACCTCCCAGGCCCTGCTGAAAGGTACATCACTCAAATAGAGACACTGTGCTTCCAGGCTCCATATGGCCCATCCAAAACTTGCTTCCTGCATCTCTCTACTCACAGTGTAACTTCTCAGATTAAGAGACAAGTGTGAGTGTCAGCTTGGCACAGTGATCACACTTATGGCCACTGGAACTCCAGGAAACCTGTAAGAGGAACACATGACTGTTCATAACAAATGGAAGTACTAAGAGAATTTTGAAACAGAGTCCTGCAGCATCTGTCAAGCATCTGTCAAGATGCTTCTGGACAGACCAACCAGCACAAGGGCCTCAACTCTGCAAGCACATGTATGCTTCACTCTACGACACAGGAGCAGCCATTCAGGCAATTTAGGGCTGCTCCCAGGAATAACAGGCAGACAGGATTTTTTTCAGGATAATGTCTGTAGTACACAACATTTTAATGAAGTACCTGCTGGTTTATTTTTAATCTATAATTTTTATATCATGTGATGGTATTAATGTATGTACCCTCAGTAAAGCACTTCCCTCCAAATGTGACAGGAAGTGCCCAAAATACTACTGCTAAGACAATAAACACTTCAGAAAAAAATCAAGGAAAAAATCCCCCAAATCCTACCACAACAATCTAATGAAACAGATGTGTTTAATATCATAGTAAGTTTCATCTGAATAAAGAAAAAACGTTTTCCTCTTGTGGTACAAAAAAAAAAAATGGTGTCCTATTTCAGTAGCACAACACAATTTCCCCCTCTTCAAAAAAAGATCCCAGAAGCTGAACTTTAAAGAAGTCATGTAAACATGTATTTCATCCTAGTTTTCTGAAGTCAACATATTTAGAAGTATTCTAAAACGAAAGAGAAGATAAATACTTAATGTTATGATTAGAGAAATTATTTTAGCATATTTCAGTCTTCACCAAAATTCTTGTTCAACTCACCTCATTAATCTGACTGGATTACCACTACTCAGGTTAAATCCTTCACCCACCTTACAGGGCCTTCAAAGCTTCCTCACTACTTTGGCTTTAATATAAAGCATGTTTGGACTGAGGTAAATAAATTTCACAGCATCTGGACAAAATGTATTTTTTTCCAAACTTGATGAAGTTTTAAGACCTCACGTACTTATTTCTCAATGTGACATCTTGTCAATAAAAATTACCTTTAGGGCCAAGTTAAGTTTTGAGATGAGGCAGAGCAAGTTTCAAACTCCAGTTCAGTACAGATCCCACTCATGCTTGAATGAGATACTCATACATCCAAGGAAAATGCTCTAAGATTTTTACAACTTTAAATGAAAACATGAAATTCCTAATGCTTGAGAAGATCTACTTTGTCTGTTCAACTGCCTTCACAAGTCACTTACCTGAGAGAGGCAAACCAGAGACTGGAATGTGAGACCTTCATATTCATAGTTTTTGGCTATTCTAAATGTATTTTTCTTCCTATTCTTCATAGGACTTTCAGTCATTACTGAGGAAGCCTTTCCCTGCAAGCACTTTGTCAAAAGCAGCACATTTCAAAAAAAGGAGGGTTTTTTTTGAGACATCAATCAACTTTGTAACAACCAAATAAACACTTATATTCTAGCAAATTCTAAATTTCACTCTCAAGAAAACACACCAAATAACTAGTTCCAATATTGTGGTGAGTTGATGCTGGCTGCACACCAGGTCTCCACCAAAGCTGCTCTATCCTTCCCTTCTTCAGCTAGACAGGGAGACAGAATGTAATAAAAGAAGCTCATAGGCCAAGGTAAGGACAGGGAGAGATCACTCACCAGTTACCACCACAGGCAAAACATCCTGATTTGGGGAAATTAATTTAAATTCTTAATAAATCAAAGTAAGATAATCAGAAATAAATTCAAAATTTCAAGCATCTTATCCCCTCTCTACCCCACCTTCCTCCTGGATTTAATGTCCCTCATAATTTTTCCTCAGAGGGAATGGGGTTGTGGTCAGATACAGTCTCTGCTGTTCCTTCCTCCCCTGCTCCAGGGGTCCCTCCCCACAGGAGGCAGTTCTCCACGAACTTCTCCGAAGTGCATCCTTCTTCAGGGCTGCAGCTCTTCATGAACTGCTCCAGTTTGGGTCCCTTCCAGTGGAGCAGAGCATGGACTGCTCCAGCATGGATCCCCCTCAGGGTCACAAATCCTGCCAGCAAAACCTCTGCAGCTCCATTCTCCACAGGGCCACAGGTGCTGCCAGGAGCCTGCTACAGCACAGGTTCCCAGACTTCCTCAGGCATCCACCTGCTCTGGTGTGGGATCCTCCACACCCTGTAGGTGGAGATCTGCTCCACCATAGACCTCCACTAGGACATCCTGCCTCATCATGGTCTGGACCATGGGCTGCAATGGAATCTCAGCTCTGGTCCCTAATCACCACTTTCCCCTCCTTCTTCACTGCCCTTGTCTGCAGAGCTGTTTCTCTCACATATCCCTCCCTTCTCTTACTTCAGTTGCTATTACCCTGGACTTTTTCCCCTTTCTTAAAAGACATTATCCCAGAGGTACCACCACTGTCACAGATGGGCTCAGCCTTGGCCAGTAACAGGCCCATCTTAGAGCCAATTGGACATGTGGGAAATTTTCAGCGGTTTCTCACAGAAGTCACCCCTGTAGCTGCTATGAAACCAAAATCTTCCCATGCAAACCCAATACAAACACAGAGCCAAGGGGGTAAAAAAAATAGAATGCATTCTTTATTAAATAAGCTGCCCCACAAATTTCCTGGACTTCATCTCCACTACAAGAGAGAAATAAAAAAGATCGCAGTAAGAGCCTTCTAGAAATTTAGAATTTGCATCAATAATGAGAGCATTCCCTTTAGGATGCTCTCCTGCAGATGATGTCAGATTTCTAAAGCAGACTCTGTGAAGAGTTATAACCCCATCTAATTACGTGAAGGAAAGCAACTGCTACAAGGACATAATAGCAGTTTCTTTTCTATATTTTCTTATAGTAGCAGAATATTGTTGCAACAGAATATTATACAGCATGCTGCTTCAATTCTTTTTCATTCTATAACATTCAGAATTTTTAAGAACTCACATAACTTCTTAGAAGAAGCTTCCCCTTGCCATTTCGTCTCAGAGTTTAAGACTTCTCAAAGAGCTTAATATTCAGAAATACAAACTATGTAAGAGGTATCATACTATTTTGAAAAGAAAGTAATTTACGGATGTTATTATCCATGTGATGACTGTCTTAGTCTGTTGGAGATGGAGAGCTTGATTTCAATGAGGATCAGAATCTACCGTTGTACCAGATACAGGAATCTAGTCTCAAACTAGGCTATCTAATTATATTATCCCTGGCTTCTATTACATACAGAAGGAGAAGATATTTCACATTATACTATCCCTAGGAAAATCACTTCATTCTATTTCAAAATTAATTATGCTTGGCTTAAGAATTTAGTTAGTCCTTTGTTAGATTGCCTCTTATATTGTATATACATAATAAAAACTTACAGCAGATGCTCTTTCCAGTTTGATTTCCACTTACATTTCTTAGCAGTTTTATACAACAAAGGAGCTCAATGCTTTTTACAAGTCCTGCCTGGTTGGATTGTCCACCCTTATTTTTAAACATATATTCCAGTAGTACTGTAGCAGGATACTCTACCCGGGAAAGTGGTCAAGCAACTTGGACAATGTCCTATTTGCATAGCTATCAGTGGTGGGCTGAGCTCGGGCCACGTGCTGGTTTTGGTGTTGAACCATGCTAAACCAGTCTGGCTAACTGACCCCAAATCAGTATCCTGACAGTGAGGCAAAGATTTGGCAGACAAGCTGCTAAACTGACCTGGCAGACACGGGACTGGCAGCGGTCACTTGATACTATGGAAGTCCAGTCCACTTTCATAAGGTAAGGTTTCTCTAGCATATTCCTTCTTGACCCTCCTCAAGCATTGGTAGGGTGAGTTACATCCACACCTACTTAATTATTCCTTCTTGCAAGCTTTAATATAGTTGCTTTGCAATAGTGTACTGTACTATCCTATATATACACTGCAAGCAGTTCTGGCTTTTATACTATGCAGGGAAGAATTCTGGGGCTAAGATTGGATCCAGCCACACCTGGACCCCTCTCTGAGAAGGAGTTTAGAAAGCAAGGAGTTCCTTTCAGCACCTCGTGGTTCAGCAGCTGGACTTGTCACTCCACCCTCAACAAGTACATAGAGCAAATGTTTAGAAGATTAGTATTCATTTTTCTGCTGAAGTTTTGAAAACACATGATGATAGACGTTTATGTTTGTTTCTGTTACAGAATGAAGAAGGTGTCTCCTTACAGCTGTCTAAAACAGCTACATATGAAAAGAAAAATTTCCCCCATCACACAGGACAGAACCAGACAGGTTATATTAGCAAAGGATAACCTGGGATAAGTTTGCACTAAAGCCACAGACTTCAAACAAAACTTCAAGCTTTGGCCCTCCCACACCAGTATCCCTGCCACAAATTCTCGGATTATATCTTTGAAGACATTTTATTCCTCAGAAGGCATTTTTATTCATGAAGTTATCGTTAAACAGGGAATTTGTGAGTCTGAGTGAGTGTGCAACTGGAGAAATTTTCAGTTTCCCAACACAATCAAGAAGAGGTTTAGAAGATAGTATTAAAATCTGATTTTATTCTCTGTAAAATGCATTAGTTTTTTTGACCTCAGGACATCTTCCCAATTATTTTTTAGCAACTATATTTTGAGGGAACAGACAGCAAGTCATTTAGCTTCCATGTGAGATTTCTATCAGAATTTTGCAATTGCCTTAGCACGTTTTTATGCAAATGCATTTATTGCTACTGGAAATTACTTTATTGCTACTGGATTTAGATTTATTGTTACTGGAAATTACTTTTGAGCCATGTGGCTACACTACCCCAGAGATCTGATATCCAAGAACTGTACCTCCCCCATAAACATGTGGATGCGGAACACACTGCACCACAGACCTTGGGCTCTGAGAGGAGGAACATAGGTGGAAGCCACATGTATGAGAAGCACACCACAGCTTACCAGTACAAAATTAACTTTTGCCTCATGAAGGAGCCATATTTTCCACTGCCATTAGGAGTAATGATCTGCACACTGAATTCAGAGTGTATAAAACCAGCACTTTTCCCAAGTCTTTTCTATCACTATGCACACACATACAGAAAACTCTAAAAAGTAGAAAAAACATAAAACAGTCTATGCTTCAATCTCAGTTATTCATTTAATGCATAAGCTACAAAGACTACCTTTGGAATCTAAAATTAAGATTTTTACATTGTGCATTACAAATGGTATTTTCTGCATTAAAAAACAGCTTTCAATCCTAGTGAAACCTTACTCAAAACTTGAATCCTTTAACAGAAAGGCCTGACACCAAATAATGAAAGAAAAAGAAGCAACATTTGACATTTCCAGTTTACACATACTCTTCTGACAGATTATAGACAATATCAGCCAAGCAGAGTTGCCATGTTCTGAATAGCTAGAAAAGCAGAACACTACAAGCCAAAATATCAATATGCCTTCTAAAAGCCAGACAAATACTTTTCCATTTGGCTTATTTTCCTGCCTCATGGAACAGAACAGTAGCAATAAAAATGTCAGAATTAAGCTTCTCTTACAGAATGCTATTTATACATCAATTTCTAGGTAAATATAAGCAACCATTACAAACATAACTCTTAAAAACAAAATGTAACCTAGGTGAAGTTATAAGGTTTCCAAAACTTTTTCTGTAACACAAGTAGGAAGGACAGAATGGACACAAAGGAAGCTACAGCAAATATCAAAAGCATATCCTGGTAAGGCCTTATCTCATAACATGTTGAGCTCCAGAAAACGTTTTATGCACCACAGTTGCCAAATATTTAGTACTGTTAAAGGGACATAAGCTTGCACTCAGCACTGACTTGAAATTCACAGAAAAAGGAAGTTTTTCTTAAACTTCTTCCTTTGTTCGGTCTTTCTCCTACATAGGTATCAGTGTGAAACTAGTTTAGAACTAAAATTTAAATAAATGGAAAATCCAAACAAGTGGTTTAATCTGAGTGGAATGTGCTGTTGGCAAACAGGGTGCATTTAAAGCTAAAAGTTCTGTAGCACCAGAACACCAGCAACAGGCTCAGCAACAAGCAGCAATGGAAAAAAATCTTTCAGAAAAGAGGCTCTCCTCCTCCCAAAAACAAACACCATCCCCTCTCCCCCCCAAAAAAGAAAACAAAAGCAAAAAAAAAAAAAAAAATGCACACAGGAAAGGCTTCAGAGCTTTAAATAAGTTTGCATTTTCAAATATGTTCCTCCTTTGAATAAATGTCATATTATTCCATGTTTACTCTCTAGGAGTTAAGAAATCCTTGACAAAAATATTTGTCTCTGAAGAAAACTGTTTAAAAACAATTCAATAGCAATCAACAATATCCCAGGGAGAGAAATTTGGTGAATAGGTGATTACATCTTGAGTCTCAAAGCTAAGGCCCACAAAGCCAGTCAGCTATTCAGGCAGACAAAGGACTTGCCAGGAAAGACCTGCAACTAAGAAAACTTTATTACTGACTCCAAAAGGCATAGACTAGTGAAAAAAAGTTACAATTTTACACTAATTTACAGAGAAAAAAAACTAACCACGTGTTTTCAGAAGCAGTTTTCAGTGCTTTTCTACATTACAGTGCCTGAATTGAATGCAAGTTCTTGCAGTTGCACAGAAGGGACACATTATCAGATTACATAAATAGCATCACCTTTGTTTTTAAAATACCAGCCCAGTTTATTTTTGGGTAATACTCTTGCACTAGAACACATCACTGGGTGATACTTTTAACCCAAAATTACATGAAAGAACAAATTTGGTTTCTACATAAAGCTGAAGTAAGGAAAATGGTAAATTGTTTACTAGGTTTAAATGGAACGAAACCAGTTCACCTCCCCAAACCAACTTTTGGCAGTAATTTAACCTAAGCTTTCCAGGAAAAAAAAAAATACAAAGGGAAAAAAAAAAAAGGCAAAGTCACTGAAAAGATCATAAAGGCAGTAAACAAGAAAAAATGCCACCACTTAACTTTTTGGATTTAATTCATTTATGTAGCTTCAAGTGAAGATTTCCATTTTTCCATTGATTTCTTGAGAGAGACCTAAGCTTTTCCCACCCTCCAATCCCCATTAAACTGTAAACAATTTACTGGAATAGAAAACCATACTGACAGCAAACCATATTTTTGGAAATTTAAACACTCGGTATCCACAGGAAAATATAATCAAGCTTTCAAAACCTTTTTTTCTGGCCCACAATGGTATATTCAGTACTTTTCCACTATGTTTATTTCGACAGGAGTAACCCTGACCTGAAGAAAAAGTCAAGAGTAAGATGACAAAACAGCAAGTGTTTCTTCAACGCTCACTTTGCACTTGTCACAGTAAGACAACGTAATTTTCTTTAAAGTAATATGCTTTGGTCAGGCTAACAGAAGATACATTATTTTACATAACCTAGAAATCCATACATTTTTTTTAACTTAATATTGTATGCTAATTTACAAAACATTGCAAAATCTTAGAGCTTTTCACTTTGCTTGAACATCTCCTCAAGATACATAAAATGTCCCCATTCGTGAGCAAAAAGCGCCCAAATGTATGCCAGGAGCCCAAAATGAAGACAGTTATTTACTAATAAACAGGACAAACAAATTATATTATAAAAAACACCAACAAATATAAATAAACTGGCTTCTTGGAAACTTAGAGCAGAACTTCTATGAAAAATCAATGCAGAGAGGGGAAGGATCACTGTTACCCATATACTATTAGGGTTAGAGCAAGAAAAACTATTTCAGATAGAGACCTAAGTGGACACTAGAATATGAGCATAGATCATATTCAGTTATGAGTTGAAATGAACAGCCAACTTCTAAAATTACCTCTAGAAAGAGAAGCAGAATCAAAAGAAAGGTTAAAAAAATCTAAAAAAGCATTCATGTGACTTAGTGACTGCTAGATCAGGAGAACAGATGCTGCTATTTACAAAATGTATTCAAGCTGAAGCATTTCTGGTTCCTACAGATCTCTAGGTATTAGCTCCTATTTAAAAAAAACAAAAGAGACAGGAAACAAATCTTTTTTAACTAAGCCACCAATGTGCATCCTGTAATTGCTTACCTCATTAGTAAACAGCAAGAGATAAGGAAATGTTTGTGCATGATTTCTTCAGTTTTAAAGCATTTCAGTGCAGTCAAAAAATAAATATCAACTAAGATATTACCAGAAGTGTGCTTCACGCTTCACTTATTTTGAAAATAAAAATTTTAGTTATGATGTCCTGAAAATAAATTCAGCAGAATCACATAAATTCATAAATTTACAGATCAAGTAATTTCGAAGAATTATAAGGAAAAGCTGACTAAGCAAAGCTCATTTCCATACACGAAGAGCCGCATACCATTAGCATGGAAAATTATGGAAAGGCTCCAAACACAGAAACAGCATTAGAAGTGCCCCAGATGCCCTACTTCACAACACTTTGAGAACCTCCACTGTTTTCAAGCAACTCCTTATTCCAGCCAAAGATATTCCCAAGGTCAGGCAATTCTGGAGTTGACAAGCTCAGCAAGAGAAAATTTTCCTTCATCTCTCTCAACAGACTGAAGCCTTAAGAAAGAAGGCAAGTAGGCTGATGGAGGGAAGAGTCAGATAAGGCCATGTGAGTTTTATTGAGCATTTAAGTCTTTAAGAAATATGTTCACATGCCTGCTCAGAATATTCCCTGCCATGTCAAGATTAATTCTTTTCCATTAACATCAGCCTCACCCCACACATGTGATACAGACCCATCATCAGAGCACATTTACAATAAATACTGCAGAGGCAGCAGATGCTGTAAATAAGACCAATCATTTTAAAGCATCATGTCAGAATTCTCTCTCAATTTGAGAACAGCAAGAGTATTAAACACCACCAAAAAGCCCATAAGAGACAGATGCTTTCTAAACTAGTGATCTGGTAAAGCACCATGTGGATTTTGAAGGGAGCATCCTACAATTAATAATTAAAGCCATTCCATCCAATGCCTGGGAAGAGACAGAACATACTTTTGCTATGAAGTGAACTCACAAAAAAGGATGTTTTAATTCACTGTAAAGAAGAGCACTATGGGAAACAGAAACCCATTGGGTATTGGGATTGTGCAGAGGGACTAGTCAGCTTCCAGACGGATCAGATTCACCACCACCAGTGAGGATACCATATTTAAATTCTTGGGCTTGAATAGACTATAAATTTCAACTGAGACACCTTTCTATGGTGGCTGACCAACAGTAAGCATTACAGGGGAACATCCTGCAGCAGGACACAGTCAAATTAACTTGGACAAAAATCCTAAACCTAACAGATCTGCCTAGCTAGAGATCTCAAAGTCCACTACACAAAACTACTAGTGTTGTACAGGAAGGCTAAAAAAGACTTTAGACAAAGTTATAAAGTAATTTTTCAAAGATTACCCCCAAGAAGATTAAAGATTTGGAAAGTTAGGCAGTCTTCCATAACACCCCTCATCAGAATAAACCATTTAGGAGCAATGAATGTAATTTTCACCCTTATTAATCTTAACAAGCATGCACCACAGAGCTAAAACACAAAGCAAAGAATGAATTCTCTTGTGAATTCACATTGCTAGAACAAATATAACAATGAAACAAAAAAGAAACTCCTATTTTATCCTTTATGGATGCATACAGGGGAATTACTACCTTTTCTCCTGGCAGAGGCTTTATTTGTCCTACCACAGTGGCAGAGGACAAAATGTCTGCTTTGGCTATGACTAGAAATCTTCCCATCCTTTCTGGATGCTCATTTAATTTAAATGATACAAGTATTTTGCCAGGATTTGGAAAGGAAGGATATTCCCTGCCATGTCCTCTGCCAAACAAGCCTAGATCCCTATCAGTGCCTCAAGGTTTTAAGACAAGAATATGTATTTGGCTCCTCACATGACCCCTTCTCTTCTGTACCATAACAGCCCTTGGCAAACTGTGGAATTCTGATACATTCATCCACTACAGCAGCAGGCCTGAGAAAACAAAGAGATAATCAAAACCGCTCCTTCAAGCCCACCTGATGCTTTTTTGTACGAGACAGGTTTCAGACCACAGGTTTGAGCACTATTCGTCAGGTAAATACAGTCTTAAAGATCAAAGGGAAAGGACTTAGATAGTTCTTGAAGTCCCTCCAAGCAGTTACCAATACAAAACACAGAAAAAGAAGCTGGAAGGAAAAATCATCCAGCTAGCCATGCTCTGCCTTTCCCAGGGAGAGATCAAATAAGCACCTCGCTCCTGTCTGACATTTAAGAACAGTTTAGATCTAGTGATGAACATGACTGAATAGTCTATCCTGATATTGAAATTTTCCCCAAATATCCAAACCAAGTCTTTCTGGCATATAGATCCATTGTTCATTCATTCTAGGTCATGTTTTCTTTGTTCTTGCAGCAAGATTTTCATCCCTTTTCATCCTATTTCTTTGGGGACATATTATCTTCAGCCTCCTTTTAGCCGATCACACCACCACACTAAGTACTTCAAACTTTCTTCACAAAAAAACTCCAAAGGACTAGAAGATATGATACAAGCTCACATTAAAGTAATTTTCAATTATATGATTGCTCTCTAGTATTCTTACTCTTCCTCCCAGCTCGTAATTTATTCAACAAAGTGTAAAAATTTGTTAATCAAGACTTTGCTGGATAGGACCTTGTAGAGCCTGTACCAAGTACTTGTTACCTGACTTTGCTTGCCTTCTGGGGATGGTTTTCCAGCTAATTTTACTCTCTAAAGAGTAGTTTATAGATCACAATTCCCCAGCTTGTTAATAAGGCTATCATGTGAACACTGAGGACACCAGTTTATCAATCTATTAATATAATAGAACTTCTCTGCACCACAAGGCCTGTTACTCCATCACAGAAGCAGCAGCAACGCTGGATTTAAAAGAATATACCCTGGCTAAGTCTGCTTTGGCTGTTGCTCAACTTCTTTTCCTAGGCACTAAAAATGTGTTTCAACACTGATCCAGTATTTTTGCTTTGAGCTACAGTTAAAATCTATCAGCTTCCTCTTCATCCCATCCCATTCAGCCCACACTGAAGAGGTATGCACCAATTCATCTGAGTCTGCTACTTCCCTCCACTATCTTGAAATTGCAATCCACTACATGAGATCACTTCAGCTAGTTGCTTTTAAGCACCCTGGAATTAATTTCACTGACCCTACCAGATTTAAAATGTGTTGCTTATCCAAGCAACCTTCAGGTCTTCCCCCCACCCTAGAGCCTAGGAAGGTACTATTTATGCTTTTATCATGGCTATTTACTACACAGGCCGGATTAACAGTTTCAGAAAACATTTCAATCACCTCAGCATTATCTGTTAATCCACTAATCTGTGGACCTTTTATTTCTTGCTTTCTTCCAATATTCATTTTAGCTATGTCTCCTTATGTTTTTGACCACCCTAGCTTTATTCATACATCTTTCTGCACTTCCTATATGTTTCTTTTGTTTACATCAATGAAAATATCAAGAGACAGCAGAGTTATTTTTTCAATACTAATTTTCCCCTTCAATGCAAGTGTTTGGTATCATTAGACTACTTCTCAAAGAAGTAGACATTGTTTCTTTCTTCCTTATATTTGCCCCATCAAGCTCTGTGTACCAAATTCTCTGCTTTTTGACACTTACGGGTTTTATTCTGCTGTTGTCATCTTTTATCCCATGTAGACTAGCATCTTATTGCACCTGCAGAACCTGCCCTCCATCTATGTATTCTCTTTGTTTATGAAGAGAATTAATTTACACACCTGTGGATAGCAGTATGGTCTGCTGAGTTTTCTCCACTGAATGGTTACAAGAGATTTTAATTAGCAAATCTCATCCTTTCAGTGATTCTTCTCCAGCTACAGACAGACGCCTTGTACTTATATTCCACTCATACATATCTGATTGATCCAACAGAGGCTGGCAGAAGACTTTTAATGAGCATGTGTTTAGACATTCCACTGCTGCTCTTTCCTAATATATTTGTGTTGGTGTGCGGACACCCAGCACACTGGGAGGAATGACGCACTACTCTGCAAGGTCATAGGCACTATGCTATAAATACATGCAAAACACCCCATGAGCAAGAATTTACCAAGAACCTATGATACATATTGGGGGTTTTACCTCAAAAACTACTTGTCAAACATTTTCAAATGCAAACCTTGAAACTGTTTTCACTTGGTTAAAGCATTGCAATTGAAGTATCTTTAAAACATTTTTTAAATTATCTATTGAGATCAAAGTGGCTTTAGGAACTTGCTTTTATTAATGAAAGCAAAAATTAGAAAGAAGAGGACTCATTTGCTGACACTGTCTTTATAATAACCCTTAAATAAACCTCATTTATTCTAAGCAGGAAAACAGATGTATTCTCTCAGGTAAAAAAGTATATGTTATTATACATATATAGACATATAGCCTACAATGAGAAAATTCATTATCCTGAACATAAGTCAAATCAATGGGAATTTATAATTAATTCTATAGATTGTGATACAAGCAATATTATTTATTAATAATATCATTATTAATGCTATTTATTAATAGCAAAGAAGAAAGCTTAGCATTCCACCATATATCACAGGAATTTTTATCCAGGGAAAAAAAAACCAAAACATAACAAAGGCAGGCTTAGAGGGATGCCATGCTGACACAGGCTGCTGCCAAGCCTGCAGCTTACACCAGCCATACAATGCATTCTACCAACCTGCTCCAGACACAAAGCTGCAAAATCACCAGGAGCACCAGTTGCTCATGCCTAAATATTTGCTGACTGCCCAAACAGACAAGAGGGCACTAACTCAAATAGAGAAATAGCAATCAGACCACATGGAAAAATCTAATATTTGATTTCCTCACTGATTTATGCTGGAAGCAAATCAGAAAGACAAATAAAGCACATTTTGCAGTTCTCCATATTGAGGCAGCTGGGGTGGGCAGGAATAAAAAAAAAATATATGAGTCCAGACTCAGAGTTCTAGTCTGGGATGGACCATTCCACAGGAGAGAGAATGAGGGGAGCCCCAGTTCACAGGAGAACTTCTGGGTTCGAAGTTGCCTCTCCTGCCCTGGGCTCTATATCATTTAATAACTTTAGACAGCATAACTGTACATATTGGTGTGGACTTCAGTATTGTTTCAGATCCCAAAACAGGGAGATAAAGTAATACAAGTGCTGATGCTATTCTGAATGGGATTGCACATTTTTATGTTACTAACCTTTGGAAGCGCTGCTGAAAGCCATGAGTTCTGTGGAGTGATAATATTTAATTTAATAGTTTGCTCTATCTGCCATCTTCACTGCAGGGATCTGAACAATATTATTCTTGGTCATTAATCAACAGAAAACCATTTAATGCTTGACAATAGTCCTTAGCATCCAAAACAGAACACTTGCACTGGATTATTTCTCCAGCAAATGTGGATCCAAAGATTACAATGAAAATTTTCATTTATGAGTACAGACACAAGAACTAAGATTTGCCACTCTAAATTAATAAAATACAGAATACTTCTGTCAGATCTATGCTTCTGAAAAGGAAAATTTACAAAAGCAGCTTTTAAAAATTTTCTTAAAATAGTGTTCTATTTGATTTTATTTTGCTTAACTTGCTGGAAAACTTTTACTGCACCCTGTGTGCATACAATTGGTTTCACAGCTATTAAACCTTTCACACCTATGTTTATTAATCAAACCAGCAAGGACCACGGCATTTGAACTTGCATTTGCTGTATGAAGATGGACATTTTCTGCCAGAACTTTTTGGCCTAGTTAAAAAAAAAAAAAAAAAAAAAAAAAGCTAGTAACAAAGTTTCTAAACCACACTAATAGTTGAACATGCCACTAACTTCATAAACATAAAAATCTAAAAGGGAGTCATTCAGTCCTGTATTCTGACCTCACCCCAAAATTTAGGTGAGAGCTCACCATCTGTTTGGCCTTTGAATAGACTCTGATATCTTGAACCTGATAAAACCAAGTCTTCCCTTAGCAGTCTGTTGCAGTAACTCATCATTCTCACTGGTAACAGACTCACTTCTCATACGCACCTTTAACAGGGAAAATGCCAGATTAAGTTTTCAACTCAATATTCAAGTTTGGGGTGGTTGTTTGTTTCACTGGCTTCAGTTTTTAAAGAAAAGCTGTCAAACTTTCCTCTTAGACCATGTGAAACCACCAGCTTTGAGAAAAACTCCACACACAGCCTAAACTGGGTAAAATAAGTTACACTGTATTTATCACACTGCACACTACTGAGAAGTTAGACAAAATAAACAGAGACTTTTTCAGCTCCAATAACCCAGAATGTGTTTCTATATATATGATAACATATAATGGGTTTTATGTTATATATATTTATGCATATAATGTATAAATTATTATATCTATAGTACTTTCATATATTATGTTTCCCTGGATTTCCCTATATTCAACCTGTTAAAGTTCAGGGAGAAAAAGCACAGTAGTGAGAATCAGGCAGCTATCTCCATGCACAGCTCTCTGTATTCATTTGTGATTAAAAGAAATACCTGAATTTCCTTTTCCTACTCTGCAGCTAAAAGTAGCATCTTTAGCAGTGCTGTTGAACCCCTTGATACAAGAACTCCAAGACCTGCGCAAAAACCTGAGGTGAGCAAGACAATCGCAATGCAAGTAACTATAATTAGACTGTAAGAGTGGAAGAGTACAAAGTAACATTTATTTTTGTTAGCATTATGTCAGTAAATGTAATCCTCTATTGGCCAGGCTGCCTATGAGCTATAGAGAAAAAATAGTTTGGGTCCTATCTATGCCAGTGGAGAAACTATCTACCAATAAACAACAAGAAGAGCATTCTGACGGGCTCTGCCTTAACAACAAACTCATATGGCTTTTAAAAGCTCCAAAACTTCCCATTTATATTTTCAATTGGCAACACTAATATCAGTACCCAAATCCTTCCTGCTTTTCTGTTAAAGTTAACCGGGTAATACCACAGCACTGATCATACAGACTGAAACCAGAGTGTTAAAGTTGTCATTTTAGTGCTTCCTTGGGGTTGCCCCAACTTTCCAGCCATTCATTGCCAAATCTTCTCTGGTGGATTCCACTGAAAGACTTCGTGCTTTTTCACAGAATAGTTAGGGTTGGAAGGGACCTCTGGAGATCATCCAGTCCAACCTCACTGCCAAGGTACGGTCACCTAGAGCAGGTGACACAGGAATGCATCCAAGCGTTTTCTGAGTGTCTTCAGTGAGATATTCCCCCCCACCCCCGCCGCCTTTCAATAACGCTTTTCTAAATGTTTCTTTGGGGAGAGAGCTGTAGGGCTGGGGAGCATTTAGCAAGTATTAATTGCAGGAATAAATCTGACAGGGTGGATCGCCTCGTCGCACAGATGAAACCCGAAGGTGCCCTGCGTGGGACGGGGCCGGGAAAGCCCCCGGCCCGGTCCCAAAGCCGAAGGGGCGGTCAGCCGCGCTCACCTGCACCCCGCCGAGGATCGCCTCGCTCTTCTCCCTCACGTCGGGGAAGGGGCACCTCTTGGACAGCATGAGCAGGCGGGCCAGCGCCTCGCCCAGCCCGTCGCGGGCGGCGGGCACCGGCAGCCCGTCGGCGGCCGCCCCGGAGGCGACGCTCTCTGCGCGGCGGAGCACGGCTTGCCCGATGCTGTCCAGGGCGGCATCGCGGGCGGCGGCGTCCCGGCTGCACAGCCCGTCCCAGCGCACTTCGCCCTCCCGCTCCTCCATGGGGCCGCCCGGCCGCTGCTCCCCCGCCGCAGCCACCGCCTCCTCCTCCTCAGCAGCCCCGGCGCGGCCGCCCCATGGCGGGCTCCCGGCAGCCGCCAGCCCGCCCACACAGACGACGACGAGCGCGGCCGCGGCGAGCGCAGAGCCCGCTGCCCGCGCCGCATGGGGGGCAGCGCGGGCCGGTGCCCCCGACAGCCGCCGCCGCCCTCCCGCGCCGGGGCTGCCGAGCGAGCGGCGCCGCTGCGGCTTCGCCTTTCCCGGCCGGGAGAGGGGCGGCCACCACCCCGCGGTGCCGGCGGCTCCTCCTCCCTGACCCGGGCATGGAGGGAAGGGGCGGCCCCGGCCCTGCCTCTCCCGGGGCGGCCCCTCAGCCCTCCCCGCCGGGGCCGCCACCGACCCCCGGCAATCGCCTCACTCGGGGTTGGGGGGAAATAGCCCCGCCCAGCGCGGGGAGCCCGCATGACAGACACGCCGCTCAGCCAATCGCCTTTCAGCGCTCGCAGCCGGGGGGCCCAATCGCGGCGGGGAGCGGCAGTTCCAGGTGGGGCTGCTGGGATGTGTAGTCCGGCCAAAGGGCCGTCCTGCGGCTCTCGCGCGGGCAGACTACGTGTCCCGGCAGGCAGCGCGGCGCGAGGCCGGGATGCTGGCGGGGCAGGGAGAGCGCTCCAGGCTCGCACGCACGGTATTCCCGGCATCCTGTTTGATAGGGGTTTGGGGGGATTGGGATTCTGTGGTCTATCGCAGCAGGCTATGGAGTGCCGATGGCTGGCGGCAGCCGGGGGTGAAGCAGTCCTGGGATATATCCTAAGCAAGCGCGTCAGCGCGAACGGAAGAACTTTCGGTGCTAGCGAAACACAGTCCCGTCATCGCTTGGGATAAAGGAGGGATGGGAGGGGCGGGGAAATCCCCGTAATATTCACATTGAGCAACAGTTCAGCGGTGTTTTTATCCAAATTAATCCCAGGGGATTTTTTAAAATCCCAGTTGTGCAGGAGCTGATGAACCTGGAGAAGAGAAGGCTCGGGGGGAACCTTACCGGACATTTATTTGTGCCTAGAAGGAAGGTGCAGTGAGGATGGAGCCGGGGTGTTCTCGGTGGTGCCCAGTGCCAGTATCAGAAGCGAAGGACTCAAACTGAAACACAGGAGCTTCCCTCTGAACATCAGGAAGCACATTTAGCACATTTTTTACTGTGAGGGTGACCAAGTGCTGGCACAGGTTGCCCAGGGAGGTTGTGGACTTGCAGTCCTTGGGGATACTCAAAAGCTGCCTGGACACGGGGCAGCCTGGGAAGCTGTCTCCGGGTGGTCCTGCTTGAGAGGGGGGGGTTGGGCCAGATGGTCTCCAGAAGTTCCTGCCAAACTCAGCCGTTCTGTGATTAAGTGTAATCTGCCACTTTAAAGAGGCTGGTATTTCTGTTTGCTTTGCTTTTCCTGCAGGGGAAAAAAAAATGCTGTTTATGATAAATTTATATTTTCAGCCAATTCAGTTCCTTGATCCAGTTCACCTCTTGGCAGTGAAGAGGAGAAAATAACAAGGGCAGAACTGTTTGCAGCTGTCACATTGAAGCAATCATGCAACTAAAATTTTGAGTGTACAGAAAGGCAAAAGAATACTTGGGAGTAAATTAGAAACAGGGTATTGGGCCTACATAGGGTCTTGTATAATTATTTTTAACTTCTCACATACACATTTCCCACTCTAAAATTCAGATGTCAAAACTGAAGGTAAATGCAGAACGAGCTTCTCTTATGCCACAGAAAGACACAGAAGCCACTTCTGAGTCCAGGAAAGAGCCTGGGCAGGTTCGCCGACACCATTAATCGTCAGCTCTCTTCTTTGTAAAGAATCTGATTTCTTCATCTGCCATCCCTTTGTCTTCTGGAACAGCTTCTTTAAAACTTGCATTTACCTGTAGCTTTGAAGGAAGACCGGTGTCTTTTTTCCCCATAAAATCCTTTCTGCAAGGAGGCTGCATTGCCATTGTTCAGTAGGGTGGACAGGCCTGGGCTGCTTCATGCAGCTGCTTCCTCCAGGCCCTTGGCACCCTCGTGAACAATGTATCTGCTGAAATCAGCACTACCTGAAATAAATATGAGTCTTGACTTCTCTAAGCACTTGAAGCCTCCACCCACCATAACTGATGGGTTCAAAGAAAATAGTTCTGCCAGTGCTTTTTATGTTGTTGGAGGGTTTTTTGGTTAGTTTCTTCTCTTTTTTACATTAGCTACCACTTCAGCTTCCCATCCCATTCTGTTGTCACTCGTTATGGTCTCCCATTTTCCCATGAATGGGCATGTCACATCTGTTTGCTTTATTTCTATCTAGATTTTGATCTCCAGAAGTTGGCTAGATCTTATTTTCCCATCATGAGTTGTTGGGTGTCTCTGACAATGTCAACATGCATCCAAGATCAGAAGAGTGATCCAGAATCAGAGCTGGAGCTTTGGTGTTTTAGACTTTGGTACAGCTGTATTCACACACTGAATGCCAAGATTGATTGAAAGTCACAGCACTGCCTTTTATCTTTTAGAAGCTGTTTTTTCCACTGGCTCCAAATGAACTCTGGCTACAGGAAACAGATTGTGAAACTGGCTCCAAGGCCTAAACTTCAGATTTCAGCCCTTTGTTTTATAGATTTTAATGTAGTACTTAGGGAATAGCAATGAGGATGGCTTTACTTTTTTTCCAAACCAAATCTCTGCAGTTTTCTGATACCAGGTCAGTTTTTATGCACTGCAAGACATTGTGGAAATCAAGGTCAAAGGCTACCAGTGGAATTAATCAGAGCCCAAAGTTAGGGCAATGTGTTTGTTTGATTTGCGTGTTCACTGACTGCAGTTAATATGCTTGTTTTTGATCCCTAAAGAATGGATAAGAGAGAGGCAGAATTATGAAGGAAACAATCTGGCAACTCATCCAGAATTACAGCAGTTGAGTTTTCAAAATGATAAGCTGAAGAAAAACAAATTTGTGGCTGTTTTAAACCTCAGTATTTCCTTCCTTCATGATTTATCAACTTCCTTTTTTTTTTTTTTAACTAGATAAGGACTTCTATAGCTATATGCAAATGACATCCAACAGCAGAATTATTTTTGAAAATACAATGTCTAGTAATTGTATTCATGTTCTTTCTAAGATATAAGATCTAAAATATATTATATTTACTTTTGAAAGTCGATTCCAGTTTCTGTATGTCACAAAAGAGCACTTTTCTCAAGAATGCATTAGTCAAATACTGGAGAACTAATAATAACACAGTAAAACTTGTGCAGTCTAGAAGGAACTGCTTTTTAAATTAAATTCCTTCAACTGTTTTCCTTTACACCTGGTTTTCTTAATGCTTACTTCATTCCAATTGCTAAATACCTAGGATGGGATGACTCTTCACCCTCCCTTTTTAGATCTGTGTTTTGGCATGTTGCCACAATAAATGGCACTCCAGATTAAAATGCATTTTCCTTCACAGCTACCCTCTGAGAAAACAAAGTTCTGTGACTGCTGTTTTGCCAAGAGACACCAAAAAGCCAGAGGCTGCTCCTCTACTGCCTTTGAACCCAGGCTCAAGTTTGGTGTCAAGTCCAAACCATTTTTTCTGGGAGGAGATGTGACCTTTTTTTTTTTGCTTCTGAGCATGTGTTTGGACATCTAATCTGTTCTGCCCTATTATGTGTTGCAGGTGTACATTTGCACCAAACCCTGCCACCCTGCCTCCTTAGAGGTCACAGATACAGCAGAGATGGGTAAATTAGACATTAGCTTCTTCTTAAGAGACCAAATCTTCCATGCAGAAATTCGGTGGAATAGTTTATGCTGGGGAGTGGGTTGCTTTGAGAAGAGCTGGGCTATGAACTAGAACTAGGCCAGAACTACAGGCCACTTAAAGTCCTGCTGGACGTTGCCAACTCTCTGACTATACTCCATTGTACAAGTGTAACCTGAAACACTGAGAACTAGGAAAACAGTATGGGTAAACTGAAAGTGCAGTTCTGAAAAACTCCTCTGAGCAGCCACCTGAACTCTTGTTATTCTGTTTTTGGATAGAAGTGTTTAGAATTGCCCCAAACTGGGCACCTTGCAACCTGTCTCCTCTTTGTTCCCATTTGTGGTCGAGGAAGTAGGTGGAGCAGCTCTAAGAGAGGTCCTGCTGAGTGGAACCTCTCCAAGCCCAACAAGTCAGGGTCTTCTGTTGCAGGCACAGATGGCTTCAGTGCCTGGCAGGATTTGGTAGAGTGCTCACCTTCAGTACTGTAACCCGGGGATTGAAGAATTGCCTTTTAGCTCAAAGGCATTTACATCAACACCTCTTACCTATCAGGAGAGTGTCCCAGGTGCTCAGGAGGATTCCAAAATGAAAGGGAACCATTCATCACCTCACCTGTTGAATTTGTGCCCTACTGGAGGAGATGGCAAATGAGTGGCACTAGTGTGAACTAGAAGGAAGGAGACACAGGGATCTGTAGGCAATTATTCCTGGTTTCTGATAACTTTTCCCAGGCCAGTGCTGTTTATTCATCCAGGAACTGTTTACTCCAGAAATGCATAAATTAACCCCAGGACTCTGTTTTGATGATTGAACTAGATGAGAGAAACAGCTCCTTGTTTTACTCTGTCTTTCGCCTCAGCTGTCTTGTCCTTGTTCGAGCCTCACATGCTTTTTGGAGCAGGGTCATAACTTCAAACAAAAAGGTGGTGACTCCCTGTTTCCTTCCTGCTCTTCCTCCTCCCAGTCTAGCATGGTGGTCAGGGATGAGGCATGAATGCTCCCCAGGAACTCCCACTTCCTGGCCAATACTCTGACCACTGGGTAGCAGCACAGAGAAGGTGGACACTGTTTCCTCCAGCTGCACTTTAAAAGAAAAAGGAACATTGCTTATTGGGAATTTTATATCTGCTGACAACCCAAAAGGTCCTTTAAGCGCCTTTGGCAGGCTGTTAACACGGACCTTGGTGTTTTCCAGCAATAACACAAAGAAAAATGCTGTGACCAGCAGCCACATGAACTGAAGTCACAAACCAGAAAAGCTACAGGGTCTCTTTATTCATTGTTTTAAAGAACAGATTTTGGCACTCACTGCCAGAAGAGGACTCCAAAGAAGATAAAAGTCCAAAGAAGATAAAAGTGCCAAGCACCAGGGTGGGACTTCACCCACGTCTGTGTTCATAGAGTTTCCTCACCCTGAAACAAAGCTCTTGTTAGCTCCTCACTGAGTGTGCTGCTTGTTTTGGATCTATACCTGCATTTCTTTTTCATGTAAGCCTGTCATTACCACACTCAGCCCCAAGGCTGAAAGGCTCACGTATCCTGAAACATCAGTCCCTTATTAATCCCAACCCTCTGATTTATTAAGGTCACACAGGACAGCAAGAATTGTAGTCAAGAACCTAGAGATCCACTAAATTTCCTTCATATATGCATAACTATTTGCATTCAGAAACTGCATATAGTTAATAGGGAAGAAATGCCTATTAAAAACTTGATAATCAATTGAAGTTAGTTTTCTGCCTGCAGCATTGCACAGGATTTTGTAGCATCTTACTCAGATTTGCTTTTTCTGTATCTCCAAAGCCATGCAAGTTTAAATATACAGATTATATTAAACAAGTAATGCCTTTGACAGTTTAAGTTTCCCCAGGCAACTCAGGGCAGAAGTAGTGATAAAACCATTTCTACATTTTTGAATACTCATTATACCATATGATATACAAACTATTTGGCATTAATACCTAGAATATTGTGCATGTTCAGGATGTGCAATGAGAATGTTAGAATTGCTATGATTATTCTGAGTCATGTAAGCAGGTGATATTTTTAAAAATCATTCAACAAAATAGCTCTCCAAAATAAAATCAAAGAGTTACTTGAGGAGTTGCTTTCTTTTCTTCTGCATATTAAGACACAGCTATTTCAGACAAAATATGATTTTGGAAATAATTTCTTGCCTGGAGTGAAACTTATCTTTTCCTTTTCCTTGCTAACTTTTTTTTCCTCATTCTGTTTCTTAGGCTGCCTGATGTACAAATGCAGAATGGAGTTTTTTGTTCCTTGCCAGGTGTCTAGCTATCGGCACCACAGGAATATATGAAAAAAATGTAGGTGTGGTAGTTGGTAAAAAAAGACAAATCCTGCAAATAATTGCCCTCTTTGTGTTTCTCTGCTCATCCATGTCAAGCTTTTGTGGTTATCTGTCTAAAATCTACCTCCTACTCCCTCTTCAGGCTAGGTTAAAGGATAGTGGATGAAGAGACTGACACTTTCCCTGAGAAGGTATTGGTAAAAACAGAAGTTTACTTTAAAAATAAATTCCAAGGCAACAGTGGGGACACAATCTGTGTGTTTCATCTGCCTAGAGGGCAAGTTGCAACGTTCAAAACCATCTTTCAGTGATGCCATTAAATATTTGAGACATAAAAGGTGAAAACTATCATGCAGTAGAAGTGTTTACTGTGAATGAGTCAACACCTGCAATAATCATCCCCTACCTTCTTATATTTCTTCACTATGATTGTCATTTCAACCTACCCTTATATTTGCCCTGCCCTATCCAAATATGCCTTTTCCTTTTTGCATTTGCCTTTCTAATATCTAATTATTCTGCCTGTGCACAGATACAGTCTTTTATACTGGATTCAGTTACCCTTGAAAACCTTCCCTTTACACAACAGCAAACCTTCCTTTTTTTTTTTTTTTTCTTTTTTTTTTCTTTTTTTTTTTTTTTTGTTCCCCAAACTAAAGAAACTACATATGGAAGACTGTGTGATGGCATCAGCAGGAAATAATAGGGGACAGAAAAAATAGCCTTTTCCATTCTTCATGTAGAGTACTGAGGAGAGCACCTTCGATTTCCACATCAGTCAGTGTACTAAGGACAAGTAGCATCTCTGGATTTTAAGTATAAATGGAATAAACTTCATCTTTAATCTTGGTGTTGGGGGCAAGTAGGTATTTTTACTTTGAAAAAATCCTAGCTTTTTGTGCTAGAAGAGGGAGTAGGATAAAAAGAATACCAAATGGCAAAGGGCAAGGAACAAAGCAATAAGATCATGTAAATCCAATAAAGAGAGAGATGAAGAACAAACCCCAAATATAATAGAAGATAAATGAGAGAAAAGGAACAGAACTGTGGGTGAAGTGAGGAAGTGTATTAGTGATAGTATTTGGGTTTTGTTTGATGCTTATTACAAAAATATTATGTTTAATTACTTTGGCCTGATTAAAGATATATAAATGTAATTATTTTGGTAGCACTGTATTACAGGTTAAATGTTTTCATGCTAAGATAGCAATTATTTCTAGGTAGGAATTTGCAGTCTTGCTCCTCTAAAGTTCAGTTATCATCTGAACCACGTAGAGGTTAAAGCAATTTACACCAACTTGATTTCCCCACGAAGGGTTGATTGTGAGTGTATCATGTACTTTTGGATGAAGGCGCAGTTGGACGAGGAATTTGGTCTGCTCATTGAAGAAAACAGCAAAACTCTAATAATATTTTGACCCAAGTTTGCATGCTTGATACGCTGCCAGGTTAGAATCTATTCCCCAAAAAGTTGTTAAAAAATCACAATTTTTTTATCCACTAGGTTGTTTCTTTGCCTTGCTTACAAAATAATTGTGTAACTCATTCTGCTTTCTTTCTTCCTCTTTTTTTCTTTTTTTGTTTTTTTTTTGTTTTCTTGTTCTCTCTTTTCTCTGTAGCAAACAAGAAGTAGAGAAATATCAGTGTGACTGCTTAGAAATGAAATGCTGACACAGTGAAAAGTCTTAGGAGTTTTGGGCATTTGTTGGGTTGTTTATGGTTTGGGGTTTTTTTGTATTAAAATACCAGGTTTTATCCTACTTGACAGTACATATGGTGTCATGAGAAAACAGAGAATGCCATTTCTTTTCTTCCAAGAATGAAAAACAATGCTTGTATGAAAGTTCTGCATAACACTTGATATTCAGGAACAGATGGGCTTTGCTACAGTAGTATCGAAGAAGAGACTGGAAATTTAACCTTTAATGTGTCCAGTTCTGCGACTGCCAGTGTGTATCTTGCAGTTTGTACAAAAAACTGCCTCCCATGGATTTGGCTGTGTCAGTTTTTCAAAACACTCCCAGGTTCCTTAATTTCTCTAATAAATTTTTGCCATTTTCTCTGGACTTACCTAAAGTGAAAGTTGACAAAACTTAAAAAACATGTTTAAATGCTTTATTGATTCAGTGAGGTTTCACTTCTTATTAGTTCTGCAGCTGCTACCATTTCATGTCTAACCCACTTATATTAAAAGACACATGGGAGTATCAGCTGCTTAGATATGTCCTGAGCATTGTCATGTGTTTCAGGCTGATTAAAGTGGTTGTGTCAGGATGCTAGAGACTGGGTGTTCCCAAAACAACAGTGCAGTTTGCCCACAACATTATTTATTTCTTTTTTTTCCTCTGTGGAAGGGCTGTTCTTTGTCTGCTGGGAATAAGGCTGAGCATTGCAGCATAGCTAGTACAGCTGACCAAGCTTTTCTCCCAGTTCTCAAAGGAAAGTGAAAGGGGAAAAAATACACTAGTTTGGATTGTGTCACAAAAATGGCTTCTCACATAATCATTAGCCAGCAAGACTTGGCTCAAGTAGGCAAGGCAGCAGCCAGAATTTTGGGAACTTCTCAGTATTGCCTGTGTTGGGGCAGTTCTTTAGACCTCCTCTTATGTCAGATAAACACTGAATCAATCTTTGGTTCATCTAAGACTTTGTTTTCCGTTATCAAAAAAAACCACTATAAATTGTGCATGCTCGGTAGGTCAGGCCAGAAGATAGATATCTTTGTATTTCTTTTTGAAAAATGCTTTGATCTGCTTTTTCTTTTTCCTCTTTGAAGGTGTTCTGACATCATCTCTTTCTTTGGTTCTAAAAGGTTGCCCTCACAGCAATTTGAATGAACCAGTGTCCCTGTGAGATAGCAAACATCAGAGAATTTAGTGGAAGTATCCCTTACATTATCACATTATTCATTTAGTGTGTCTTTTGGGAGACTGTTAAGCCAACATTATTCCCTGAGTCTGCTATTGTTTACATGTAGAAAAAGCTTTTCCATATGCTGTTTTACAACATGAGACATAATTGTATGTGTGGCAAAATGTTTCTGGACTTTTCACTTGAGGAGACATTTTTTTGAAACTTTGTAATGGAGTGGCTTGCATTGAAGGGGGAGAAACACAGGGGAAGGGGTGGAGGATGATGAAGAAGTCATAAGTGGTCTTTCTGTAACACTTGGGATTTCAGTTGTGTTCAGTAATTCTCCACTGTTAGTATACTTGCTTGGGCCAGACAGCAGTAACTAAAATGCCAATTGATTTTTACAGCAACCCAGTCCAGTACTCTGGCATTTACTGCAGGCCATATTCAGCAAAAGTAAATAGAAATGGTATAAAGGTAAATGGTATTAGTACTTAGATGACTCTGATGAAATAGGAAATTCTCTGTTTATCTTAAGGTACCAAACTCCACTTTGCTTGCTTTTTTCTGAGGCATGAACATCATCACATATTCAGGGATGGTCCTGATGGGATTGCTCCCCAGCATACTTTGTGCAAGCTCACTCTCAACCTGCATGTGATGCTGAGCCAAGAGGCAGAAGTGGTCCCACGGAAAGGACCAGCCCTTCTCATGCTCACAGCCCCAGGGCTGAGCACTCCAGCTGCAGGAAGGCAAGAGCTGGGCAGGGTATTTGCATTAATGCAGTGCTGTCACAGAGCTAATGTGCTGTGCCTGGCATCATGCACCATGCACAGGGTTGCAACTGTGTGGCACAGAACTCCATGAGCCTCTTAGCTCAGACCTGGAGAAAAACATAGCTGGCTTTCCCAGGATGATGTTTAATCACAGAATATTCTGAGTTGGAAGGGACCCATGGTAAGCCCATGGGTGCAACACAGTTACCCCATGCTTGATGCAGCCAGTATTGGAACCAGTTGCTCTGTATTTTTCTGGGTAAAATAACACTGGATGTCTGAGCATCACTACTGCATCCACAAACACAGGCCGTGCCACTTCCCATTAAAAAACCCAAAGGGCCAGTGTTGACTCCAGATATGACCTGCACAACACAAGTGCTTCACCCTGCTCACCACAGCAGTATAGGCTGCTGAGGTGGGAGTGAGGAATTTCTTGCTTCTTCCCCTCCCCTCTGCATGTAACTGGGGTATTTTGTCAGCCTCTGTTTAATATGCATACCTCTCTCTTGGCTCTTGCCCAAACTCAAAGGAGTGTACTGCTTTCCTCAACCAAGGGCTTGTCTAAACAATGATATTCTGGCTGCTTTAATGAGTGCTGTTCAAGTGCTAAATCCCCCTAAGCCTTGTGGAGTTACATTAGTACAAACATTGCTGTTTGGGAAGCAATATCTGCTTTAAAGCACCTCTCTAGGGCTGTGTACCAGGTGTCCATGGCAGCAGCACCATGGAATAAGAGAGTGGTTTAAGCTTGCTGTATAAGACTTTTTAAAAAGCAAACCTGGTTGTGATGGTTTTATAGAAGCTCAAATACTTGGGGGGAAAGTTGTGGTAGGACAGTTGACGTTCAAGCATGCGTCAAACTATTTAATTATTTCCTGATATGTTTCTTGTTGCAGTGGGCTGGAAGTGGCCAGGACATTTAGCAATGTCTTGCTGGTGTAGAGTGACCTGGTCCTTTTCCTGGTGTGCATCTCTTTGCCTGAGGTCTGCAGTGTTGTAGACGTTCCTCCTGTGCAGTTTGGTTGCTATAAACTCTATTTACCTGCTGAGATATTAGGACTTGTCTACACCAGAGCACCTCTACCAGGGTAATTATGCTGACACAGCCTCAAAGCACTATAGCAACCATGCCCTCAGCTGCTCCACACAGCCTCTGTATCTGAGGAAGCTGTGGTAAAGCAAGGCGTCCCTGACTGTGTCTGCAGCAGAGTTTCTGCAAACACAGGTGTCTCGGTCCTGTGGTGTTTTCTTTCACACCCTTTGCTGAGCCTGTGCTCTTAGGAGCAGCTTGGGGAGCTCCCCCCTCCAGCTGGAGGGTGTTTATTTTCCCATTTAAGTTGTGGGGTTTTTGTGCTGAAGCCCACACTGGATCAGCTGAATCACCACCACCAGGCAGGTGAGCTGGCCTCTACTCTTTCACTTCCCTTTGGTTTCACTTGCAGAACTAAAGGGGTTTTATTTCCCTTTCTGCCAAATAGGTGTCCCCCATGCCCCCCCACCTTTGTATTACTGAGTTTGTCCACAAACTCTCAAATATTCTGCTTCTTTATTCCCTCCTTTTTTCATTATTTGCTTCGGATCACTGCTCTCCTTACAACTGTCCACAGACCCATCTCCTTGGAAACAGCAGAAACTTATTTATGTGAAAGTAATAAGGGAAATAATTGATGTGTAGCTGTGCAGGCATGCAGGGGAGCCATGGTCTACTGGAGGATGTTGGAAAAGCGAGTCTCCGCTTATGCTGACTGCTAGAAGGTTGGATGGTGTGAGGAAAAACCACCTTCTTCCTCTGCTCTTTCCAAAGTTGCCTTTTATTCACAGCGGCGGTAGGAAACTTCTTGCTTGTGCATATGCTCACTTTTATGGACTTTTTTTTGCTAGTCTTTTTCATCACCAGTGTGAAGGGGTTGAATAGCAGCAGGAAAATTTTTAAGTCTTGTTTATCTCTTATTTTCTGGAACTCCATGCTGATGCACCATGCCATGCCAGGACTATCTCCTCTCTTGTCTTGGACCACCTCTGTGGCCACAGGACTTTCTCATCCATGTTTGGAGGTTTCTGCTGCTCCTTCTGCTGCTTTGTGCCTTTCTCTGCCATTGCCCATTGTGCTGTTGGACATGGTTGATAGACCTGGCCAGCTTTATGGTCAGGTATCCCTGGCTGGTCTTTCCCAGTCCTTAAGGACAGAGGTAGGGAGGCCCATAAACAGCTTTTGTGGCCATGAATGTAGTGGGGTCACCAGATGGTGATCCACCTCTTCCAAGTGATGGTGGGGTACCTGACTGACTGCTGCTGCCTACCCAGTGCCAAGAGCTTGTGGCCTGGCCTTGACTAAGATGGCAGCAGGGCCCCACGGAGAAGTCTTTGGAAAAGACCTGTGGCACAAGGGTAGCCTAGATAGACTCCCTCCTTGGGACCAGGGGGGCTGCTCTGAATGGTGAATGTGACCTCAGGGGTGTTAGCACACAAAAGTGGTGATGGCTGAGAGGCCCCAGGTCAAGCAAGCCCTGGTGAAGAGATGCTCATGTGATGACAGTTTCGAGGAAGAAAAAAGGATTTCTGCTTGCCTTCAGTATAGTGCATATCTTGAAGAGGCAGTGTGGCTGGAAGATTTTTTTTTTTGTTTGGTTTTTTATACAGCCTTTGGAACAGGCTGTAAGAGCTGCAAGTGCTCCTAGAAACTTTTTTTGTTATTGGAAACTTCTTCCTTTGTTTGCCACCCAGTATGAATGGCTTCTCCTGGTGTGTGCTTCATCAGCAGGCTCTAGTCTTGGTCTCTTTCTTCCTTGTGTTACTAGATACCTCCTTTGGGTGATTTTCTTGGGGACTAGCATCTGTAAATGGCCTTACCCAAGCAGGAAGACAGTTCCAGTTGCATGCACTGTATTTTAAACACAAGTGATACAAAAATCATAATTCTTATATCACTGAACCTTCAAATAAGCTGTTTTTCTATTAGCTGAAGCTGTATAGACTCTTTGCTTCTTACACTGTACCAAAAGAAATGCTTGATACTACTTTGATACTGCAGGATGATTTCAAACTTGCTTTAACTTCCTAGAGGTTGTATTAGCCTAAAGCACTTTCTGCACATTTCACTGTCCATGTCTTGAGTATCAAGAAATATTTCTATTTGACAGGGTATGAACTGTCTTCAAATGTGCTTCTCATAAAACAAAGAATGTGAAAGGGTGGAACAGAAAGGGAGTGAAGAAACAGGACTTAATACATGTGCCTGATAATGGTGATAATACTGGGGATATTGCTTATTAAATAATCTCCTGTTATCTCAACACTAAATGTGGAGAACTGTGTCTTTATTAAGTAATAATGGCACATTATTTACCATATATAATTTGGTTTTACATCCAAAAAGATAGGAAGAGGAGCACTAAGGAGGCTGCAAATGGAAACAGGCTGTAAAACCTGGAATGTTTGCTCTGCAGGGAGCACTTAGAGTCAAGACACTGAAGTCTGTAAAACAGTTAGTAGAAAATGCTCTTGATGCTTGGGTTTTTAAAGGACAAAAATCAGCATAAGTTATTAGAAAGCACCTAGAAAAATCTTGGAAAATTTTGGTTGGTCAAAGGAAGCTATGTTTTTTAGTGTTATGAAAGATATTGTTTTGGAACTGCATTAAAAGACAGGATTTTTCTGGTGGGGTGTGGGTATTATTATTATTATTATTATTATTATTATTATTATTATTATTATTATTATTATTTTGGTGTACATGATCTGGTTTGATATAAACAGAGCCAGGAACAGCCCAGTGACATACTTCGGAAAAAGAGTCTTTTAAAGAAATAATGTCATTAAATGTCTCTCTTTCTACAGGCTATGGATTCTGAATCAAAGAACAGTTTCATAGGAAGTTTTCTTCAGCCACCAGATTGGAGGCTTCCTGCAGCCTTTGTTTGTATAGAATCAAAGAAGTTGGCAGCTGCTGTTGGTGACAGGCCTTCTCTCCCAAATAACCAAGGTATAGCCAAAATATGTCCTTAAAACAGTCATTTTAATTGTTCCGTGTGAAATCTCTTGAGCAAACTCCCCATCCTATTTGACTGAGTTCAATGACTTGGTGCAGTTATCAGTCTGACATTAAGACAGGATGTATATGTGTCCTGAGGGAGTAGTCTCCCTGAAGTCATATGTCTAGAATGGAAACCTCTGCAAATCTTCTAACATCCTTGTAAACTTTGGCTTTGAAATTTGTTTAACTTAAAATCGTCAGACTTCCTCTGAAAGCAAGGGAGAATGCTTCAAACTCAGTAGAAGTAGTTCATGACTTCAAATACAGTAAAAAAAAAAAGATCATTAGTATGGTACAGTGACCTGAAATTGGCTTTGCATGGTGCCATTTGACTGCTTACAGCTTAAAATAATTTTCTAAGGTTTTTTGGTGGGTTTTTTTTTTTTGTTTGTTTGGTTGGGGTTTTTTTGTTTTTGTTTTTTGGGGGTTCAGACTCACAGGAAAGTTAACAGCATGAAAGTTAGTCCCTATGAAATATGGTTGTCATGTGCCTTAGTGACTACTCTCTGGAGCTCACAAGGCAAATCCGCAGTGGCTTAACATATCTGGAGTGCCTGGGGAATCTTAAGGATACCCATACTTGGACTTACTATCATGGACAACTTTGCTACCTTGCCTGTGAGTGTGCATGTGATCATTGTTCTTCACCTGAAAAATCTGTGATTTCTGTAGTAATCTTATTTCATGCAGAGTTTGGGTGGTTTTGGATTACAGTGATCAGTTTAGTGCTATGTAGCTAAGTGGTTAAGGAAATGTTTGGCATGACAATAGAAAGATGGAAAAGGTGGTCCCACTTCATCCTTCTGCTTTCTGGTATTTCCTTTTTGGTTTGAGTTTTTCTTTGATGTTTGTTTGGTTTTTTCTGTTTTATAGTTTTGTTTGGTTTGGGTTTTTTTGTTTGTTTGTTTGTTTCAATGGATCTGTGATAATATGGTGAAAGTTGTTACAGAGGTAGCAATATTTGATGGTATTCTTTTGATGAGAGAGTTTGGAATAGAGAAACCGTCAATTATAAAATGTGAGAAAAAAAGCTTGACTTGTTGCAGGACATGGCTTAAGCTTCCACAGGTGCGTATGCTTTATGGAGAGCTAGCAGACTTTTTCTTGTAGCTGAAATTGCAGCTTTTATTTTTGGTATAATTTGACACACACTGATTTGAGGCTGAAAGCAAAATCTTCCAGACTTGTTTCCATGGTTTAAAGAATCATCAAATACAAGATACTAGATGTTGAAATATTACCTTTTGAAACAATAAAGTATTTAACAATGTATCCTTTGCTAAATTGTCCTTTGTATCTAATTTCCCCCCCTGTTCTGAGCCTGTTTTCTCTTTTTAATCTGTCCAGGCCAGTTGCCTTACACTAAAACTTATGATCTCACTTGGGTGCCTGTGTTCTCTGCTTCTATTTAAAGAGAAGGCCCAGTGTTTATTATCTTCTATTTGCCATTATTTTTTTGGTGCTTGCTGCCATTTGGAGTCAAAATAGTTCTGCTTATAGGGCCAGAGCTTCATACCTCAGTTATGCAGGAAACACATCCATTTTCTCCCATATATGTTCTGCATATGTTAGTGTACAGCTGGGGAATATAATTAATTTTGGGAGTGACACTAGGAAGAAAATTCAGGTAGTATATTGTAATGTGAAGTGTTTTCTAATAACGATCATCATCATCAAATGGGAACTGTTACTTAAGGTGTAGCTGTTTTGTTGTTTGCTAGCTGTAGTGGCAGCCCTGAAAGCTCTGCAGGAAAAGATCCGCTGCCTAGAGCTGGAGAAGTCACAGGCTGAAGATAAACTGTGCAGCCTCTCCAGAGCAGCTGCTCAGTACAAGAAGATCTTAGAGCACAAATCCTACGAGAAGGATGCAGCACATCAAGAGCTGATGCAACAGAGGAAAGGTATTTCTTTGGAGTGATAAGGTGTAGCCACAGCAACACTAAGACTGTATAATCCAGGGAGTGTTTTGTTTTGAAAAACTGCTAATTAGTGCAACTCCCTTTCATTTTTTGCTTCAGAACTGAGGAGGGACAGGAGCTTGATAATTGTGGATCAAGTTGAGATATTTTTTACATATATCAACTGAGTATTGCATAAGCGATAAAGCAATTTTAAAGACTAAGCATGTTTCAGGTGGTATGTTCAACTCCTACAATAAGCAAGCAGCTGCTTACATAACACTGCTAGCTTGAGAAAAGATAGGAGAAGAGAAGATTCTCCTTTCTCAGATTCTGGTTAGGTATCTGCTGATACAAATCAAAGTAACTGCAGTGCTCATGTCTTTGGAATTCAAATTAGAGACTAGCTTTGAAAAATAATTTTGATTCTCATGTCTTATATATTAAATACATTTTAACCTCATTACTTGTTCAGACTAACAAAACTGTTCTTGCCTGTTTTGAAGACAGAGAATTCCTCAATGATATGACAGTCTAGCTAAATGTGTAGCTCCCTTTGCTGTACTGAATGTCTTCTTTCTTTCTTTCTGTAGATTCATATATGCAGTTAAATGCAGCACAAGCTCGCTGCTCCCTGCTGGAGAAACAGCTGGATTACATGAGAAAGATGGTTTCCAGTGCAGGACTGGAAAAGAAAATTATTTTAGAACAACAGGTGAAGTCCTTTAGCATAAAAACAAAGTAGTGACGTAGTTCAAAAGTATAGAAATGTGCAGGATCTGAAGTTTTTTGTGGTCATTGTTTTTCCTGAGCTCTGCTCAGGCTGCTAGCAAACAGAAGCAATTTAGTGTATGGCTGTTGACAACTGTTCAATGAATTGTATGAAAAGCTCCCTGGGTGGAACTCCTAATGAGCAAAGCTATGCTAATACTTGCACACTTGGTAGACAAAAAAGCTGCTGGAAGCTTAAGCTGTCTTTGTTTGCCTGGTATTTTTCATCACTTTGCAATTTAAAAAATATGGAATTTAAACTAATTAAACACCTTTATTCTGATGTGGGGTAGTTTGGTGTTTTTTTCTGTCTGAAACAATTTCAGTCAGTTGCCAACTCCATTCTTGCTTATTTTCTCCAGGCTCAGCTTCGGAAAGAGGAAGATCAGAACCGGCTGGAACTGTATGCAAAACTTGAAAAGCTTGAAATGCTAGAAAAAGAGTGTCTTAAACTTACTGCTACTCAGAGAATTGCTGAAGTAAGCATGCATGGAATGACAGTCTGAAAGTCTGGTATCATTTTATGGCATACTATTGATAGTACTAAGTTTTGCAAAAGTTACCTCTGTTGAAGCATACCTGACTGAATGCCACCTTGGCTTCGTGTGCATGAGTCTTTTTTCAGTCTGGGCTTTAAAAATTCATACAGTCCAGTTTTATCCCCATATTACAGTTGTGAGCTCCTCCAGACTTCTGGTTCAGCATGACAAATTGAAGTGGGACTCATCATTCTTGCCTTCAAATTCAGGACAAGATCAAACACTTAGAAGAAAAGCTGTGTAAAGAAGAGCATCAGCATAAGCTAATACAAGATAAAACTGCTCAGGTAGACTGAAAAGATTTTATTTTATCTTATGTTTTAGTACTGAAGAAAGCTATTCTCTCTGTTCAAAATGCCCTTCTTGTTTTATTACATTTTTAACTCCTCATGTTTATTACCCAGGCATAACTCCTGGAATACTACCTAGATCAGTTATAAGCTACATATTAGAAAGCTTGCCAGGTGTGTTGTATAGCTCAATGAAGAAAGGTTCTACTTGGGTTTGTATTACTGATACAGTTCATCAACCTCAACACTGCTCTAGGCGACCCAGGTGGAAAATTAATTTCTAGAAGATCTGTAACTGAATCAGGTTCACTTAATTTTCAGTAACTCGAAAGTGGTCACATATGAAACCATATATACCAAGTGAGGTTGGTTATTATGTTTGTTTTCCTCCCTTTGTTAAGATCTGTAGAAATCTACTACATAGGGCTGTACTTGGAAAAACCTTAATCAATGATATGTTGTTCATCAAATGAGATCTTGTATAATTCATTATTCTGTGAAGCCATAATCGGTTTGTTGAGCCAGCATCCATCTGAGAGAGGAATATTTGCCAAAGAGAGCAAAATGATGGAATCTTTTGTTAAAGGGGCAAGGTATTCATATTCCAAACCTCACTTTGTGCATAAGTAGCAGCCAGCTTGAAAGAGAGACCAACTGTGGGGGCTGAAGTGCTGAAGAGTAATATTGGAATAATGTAATCAAAGCTTATGCCTTAATTTAATTCATCACTGCTGTCAGCTCTTACACCTCATCCAAGGATGATGGGTTTTCATCAACCCAGGAAGCTTTAAATAACATGCAAATTTGGAGCCCAGATGTCTGACCATCTCCAGAATCCAGCAGAATGACACAGTTGAAAACTTGTAGGTTTTTTGGTTTCTTGCTTAGACTGCATGCTGCTGCAGGGCAAAAGGCCTAATACAGAGATTTTATCTTCTGAGAAACGTAGTAAGAATGACTCTCCCAGAGCAGACAGTCTAAACATTTGGTCAAGAAAGGACTAAGGTGCAGTAAACTGAGTCCTAAAGTAGTGTTAGTACCATCTTAATACACTACAGGACGGATTTAGGTCTGTTGGATCTGAGCTGGGAAGCACAGGGTGTGGTGTGGTTCACTTCCTCTTGATGACAGAAAAGCCAGAATATTCTCACTTTAGTGGTGGACCTCCAGCATTGTTTAGCTGGAACTGTAACACATGCCAAAACAAAGTCCTTGTCCTGTGTTTAATTGGGGATGATTATCATCCTGTTTATCATGGGCCTTGATAGCAACTTTGGACCACTGAACAGTATGAGGATTGTCCAGCAGGTTTGACCTCAATGTAACACAGACAGGCTTAGTTCTCTCTGTCCTCAGATTGTAAGAGCCAAATGTTCGTATAATTTGGATTTTACGATCAGATCCTCAGCATGTGGCAGGATTGGCTTATCTCGGTTGCTGGTTGTCACAGTGGAAAAATACAGTTTTTGCTGCAACTGAATATGAAAATGAGGAATACTAAGACAGAGCTGCAAGATCTGCCTGATACCCTGCCTTCCTAGTAATCTGTTCAGGTTTTAAGAGTAGCTTATGCCTTCCAAGCAGGACAATTAATAGTGCCCTTAATTGGTTCTTATCCATGCATGAAAGAGAATTAATTTAACCTTGCTATTTCATACTTCTGATATTACGTTAAATGGCTGTTTTCTTTTTTGCTTATTGCCACAGCTTCAAACAGGATTTGATATAAACAGAATTTTGATGTCTTCAGTAGCATCTCAACATGAACCTGAAAAGGAAAACGGGAAGAACAAAAAACCTAGGAAGGTAATGTGGAAATTTTATTAGCATACTGTTGCTGATAGCATATGACTCGCACAGAGACTGGAACTTATGAAAAACGGTGATGTAAGAGGCACTTGATTCTTCTGCTGCACTTTACTCCACTTCTAAAGTGACAAACAGTACTAAATAACTCTTTTTTCCCCTCTTTTTTCTTTCCTTAATTAATTAAAATGGTACTGTGGCTGGTAGGATATCACTGGAAAACCTTCCCTTACCAGCTTGACAGTTACCTCTGTTAAAGTCTTGCTGCCACCCCCCATGTCCTGTCTTAGCTTCCGTTCAGTATATCTGGCAAAATTTGTTTCCAAAGTTGTTTTGGCTCAGCGTCTTAAGGCAGTGTGTTTTAGGGGGATTCCTGAAATCAAGAGAATTGATTTTGCAACACATGTTACAGATCAGTCAAAATTTTGCAACTGTGGTTTTGAAAACTTAAGTAAACAGGTTCAATTCCTTTACTGTTAGCCTAGTTGTTAAACAATCTCCTACATGCATATGGAATAAAATTTACTTGTGTCAGCTATTGGAAAGTCTTATTTGTTCCACATACAGAAGGAGGGAATGGTTTTTTTTTTTAAACCGGAAGAAAACTGAGGTGATGCATTTCACTGTGTATTTACTTGAATTTTACTTATTAAGAAAAAAGTTTAAGATTGTACTCTTGAGTCAGCAGATTGGAATTTCTTGTCTTATATTTTCTTATGGCAGAGAAATGCTACAATGAAGAAAATGCAGCTTTCACAATTACATGTAAAGGCTGGTGAACTACCTTTTGTGGCTGGGAAGGTAGGTGAAAACCACTGTTGTCACTAAAGTGACATCTACAGTTTGAGTAAGGCTGTGTAGTAGTTAATTACTTTTGTAGGCTACTGATCATTCTTCTTTAAGTCTGTCAGCTCCAGCCATTCTGTCAGCGCAAATGTCCAAAGTGTGCTGCACGTTATGAAGCATCGCAATCCGCGTGTCTCATCGCGAGGACAAGGAGGAGCTACAGCTGGGATTTCAGGGCACAGTACAATTTCAAAATCTGTATCCTCTTGTTCCACATCACCCACTGCCACCAGGAGCTTTTCAGACCTTCTGTTGGCCTTTCAAGATGAGCTGGGCCAAATGAGCTCGTGAGTAGCCATCGTTGGTGTTGTGAGTAAACGTGACTTCAGCAGTAGCCCTGAGAAGTGACGGGGTGCTGTAGATGAGCCCAGCCTGTTTTCACTATAGGACTACTTGTTGACAGAATGACCTGAGCAGGCTTGACTAGTAGGATTTTTCTCATTCAAAAAATTCTTTCTATCCTGGTGTTTCACTGGTCTTGTTTTTCTGCCTCCACATCCTGTATTTAAACAAGCTGCTACTGAAGTAGCAGCTACAGCAAATGAAAAGCCTTTCAGACCTGTGCTTCTTAGACATTTTAAACATATTCTGAGATATACAGAATAAATCAAAATTTTTCTCCTGGAGAAGGCTGCAAATCTGTTGCTGATATTGAGTAGGCCTGCAGGATGCAGTCAGTCTGGTTGGTGGAATGGGTTAGTACAGCTCTGGCATGAACAGTCCTGTCACAACATCTCTCCTGTTTTTGTACTCACTCTGTGTTCTTTCCTTACCCGTGTACCTGCTGGGTCTTTGTGCTGAGTCAGTCTGGTGCTCGTACCCTTTGCTTGTTGATAGCAGGAGAACTTGCTGGTCCTGTAAGGGGGTTGTGAAAGAGGGATGGTCTCCTGCCAGAAAAGGGGCAGGGTGTGGAAGAAGCTAACACTTCAGATGGGAGTGTATGTATCTTTCTAGCCATGCAAGTAAATGTGGATTACAACCTGTTGTGTTCTTAGGCATCTTCCCATTAATGCAGGCTTGTGGGACTGTGGGCCAAAGCTCTGTAGCTGGTCGTAGCAGACATGTCAACACGATGAGCTGTGGTTTGAACAGAGGAGGATGTGCTGATTAAACCAGTTAGGATGTTGACGCTGATTTGAAATCCTTGATGTGGTAAAATTTAAACTGGCAAGCAATCTAATGTTCAAAAAGCAATGTCTAGCTTACTCATGGCAGTTCAAGGACAGGTTTTTTTTTTTTTTTATATAGCAACAACCAGTTGCTTCAATGAAACTGTGAAGGAGAAGCCATTAGTCAGAAGTCAGAAAAGAAGTCTGACCTTTGTAAAGGGATTACTTATCTAATAGGGGATCTCTGGCTTCAACTTGTTCAGGTATCTGGGTATCAAAATCTACACAATTTCTTTTACTTAATCTGGTTAGTTTAATTAAACAGCCCACTTTGCTGTAAATCTTTTTGAGTAGAACATTTTAATTTGAATAATTTGTCAGAAAAATTGTAACTTGAATGTACTAGTTTAAAAAATATTTCCATGTATTACACTAAGCCTTCATAGTCTGTGCTAAATTGGCAGGAAGTGAAAATGTACTGCATAGCTGCAGTTCACTTTCAAAAATCTCATTTTGCACACTATTACACATGTAGTTGTTATGCCTGTGGGAAGAAGGAGAACTAAGATGGACATCAGCTAAAAAATTGTAACGAGAAAATCAGACTCACAGGAAAACCTTTTCCCTTTCTCATGTTAATATATTCCAGATCAATGTGTATTGTGTCATAGTGGAAATAATACTAAATTTCTGTACTCTGCACAAAATTACTAGGAACTCCTGCAGGAAGAAATCCTAGAGACTGTATCATGAATACTTAGATTGCCATTCTTCTTTAATAGTGAGCATCAAGATCTGCTGGAGCAGATACAGGAGACTCGAGACTCCCAAGCTCGTGAAGACCTGGAACAGGAGCTGGATTGCCTCGTAAAACAAATGGAGATGAAAGGAAAACAAATATCCAAGCTGAAAAAGCATCAGGCTACTGTAAGAATGAAATGTAAACTCTCTAGCTACTAACATTTTTGGTGAAAGGCTGCCACAACTCTGCCTCCTGTTGTCGTCAGCAAGAATGTCACTGGAATGTTTTAAGCCAAGATGTTCCAATATGGGTGATTATAATTAGACTGCTGGCTCATATTTTTGTACCTCCAATTTCTTCATTTGATCAAGAAAAAGTGCTAGTGCTTACAACTGGCAGTTAGGAATGTATGCTGGTGGGAAAGCTTCCTGCCCTGTGGCAGTTCTGCAGTACAGAGCTGGGTTGCACTGTCTGTCACTTCTGCTCACCATGTTAAGACAAACTGTTGAAATTTCATTTCTTTATAACCTGTCCCTCAGGGGAATGAGAAAATAGAAGCTGTAATTTCTGTACAGACAGGATTAAATGTCTTTTATATTACTGAAGCATCGAAGCTTTTTTGTTAACTAGTCTGTTGACCAGAGCTTCTCCAAAGTCATAGGTGGGCAAGCCTTTCAGTTTTGTTTAACCTTTAAACTGCCCTCATTCTGTCAGTATTTAGTTTAGAGCCATAGATAACAACTTTTCATACATGCCCATATAAAATCCCTCTTTGGTAGTTGAACAGCCTAACTCTTTTGTAGCAATTTAGTTTGGGCATATGATTAAACATTCAACCCATAGTTCTGTCTGATTGTTTCTGTTTTTTCATCTTATGTTTCAAGATAAATACTCACCTGAGAACTTTGCTTATACAGGAAACAAAACAAAACTCAGCATGAGACCTTATGAAAAGAGGAGGATATAGTTAATTTAAATCTGACCAGTTTTAATCATATTCATTTTTGATGGATTTTACTCACTTAAACTTTTTATTGTCTATGTAATTGCAAGCATAGAGATGCTTTATGTCATAGCAGATGTGTCAGACTTGCATATTAGCAATATGGACAAAGGGCATTGACTGCTGAGTCCTCACTGCCTCTCTTGGCAATGTCAGCTGGTGTTTTTGATAAAACTCTTATATTCTTGAAGACCCAACAATTATGGTGTTCTCCTTGCCTCAAAATCTTGCTGTCTTCATCCTCAGGAACCTAAGACACTGGGCAACAACTGCACCTTTGTTTCTTTCTTTTGCATATCTTTATGGCCACAGTTTGCCTTTGTTTTGGGATGATGAAGAGTAGTACATACAATGTGGTGCAACCTTTTTGTCATCTTTGCCTCTTACCAGTGTGCAGATCTTCTGGCAAGTACTCCATGCTCTGGTACAGCCTGGTCAGAGCACACCCCTTAGGGTCTTGCTGTGAATAGTAGTGTGTCTGTATGATTACTGTCCATCATGCCCTGGTTATCAATACAGGCCATTCCTCTAACTCCTTGGCCTGTATTTTTTTTTTTTTTTCTGGTGCTTTTGCACACAGACATTTCCATTTGTATTTTATACAGGCCAATCTTAATATTTCTAATGCATATTTCTTTTTCTAGAACCTGCCATACTAAAAGTGCCATGCTAATCTCTGTGTTTCACAGTTAATAATATGTTCTAGAATGCAATTTAAGTTAATTATTTTTAGAAATGGACTTAAAGCCTAAATTGGCATTTGGAATGCTTCCAGCCTAATTTTATCTTTGAGAAGTGACCTTTTCATGCCAAGTGCAAGTCAAGACTCATTATTTGACATTTTAAAAAACATTCTTTAGCAATTAACCCTATTTATTCTGTTTTCCACTTTTGTTAAGGAGGCTTCAAAATAAGCTGCTTAGATCCAGTAACTGATAATTAACAGTATACATTTTATAGGTTTATTGGTTTATTGGTTTTATAGAGGTTTATTGGGTTTTTTATTAGGGTAGTACAATCTGAAATGGAAAGAAACTGTTGTAAGTATAGATTATTAAGAGATTATATTCCAGCTGTCTCAAGCAAGCGTTTTTATGTTAGGGAGTGATGGGATTCAAGAACCAATTCAAGAACCAGGGAATGTGGGTGAGGTCAGTTTTCTGTGGTGGTTTCTTTATGGGCAAGGTCAATTTTCTATTACAGTGAGACAACTGTGCGAGGTTACTAAGTTTAAACTTTTTTTTAAATGTCTCTTAGTCATCTGTAGTTTGGAGTTCAGTAGAAGTCCAGTCATCTCTACAGCTGTGGGTCTTTAGAGTATATGTAACGTGCTAATTAGTAATTTTTTTTCCCTAGGTGCAGAAATTAAAGAGAAAAACTCAGAAATTGAAGCAAGGGGCAACTCATGTCGAACTAAAGTGTGGTGAACAAAAGGAAGCAAATGAGATTGCAGTCACGGTAAAGGAAAGTATGTCTAAACCTTGTCCTGGGCAGAAGAGCAGAAGTTCTCTTCAGCTGCTAAAAGCTGTGAGGCAACTTCAGCTATATCTGAAAAAAGATGATGTCATCTGAGAAGAATAGTTCTGAAGTTTGTTATGTTAAAAGTTTTTGAAGTTGTCTGACATCTAGTAAATTTTTAGTTGCACAAAAAACCTCTTAAAAATAAACTGGATACAGTAGACATGTACATTCTAAACTGCCTACTCTCCAGTAGGTCAGTTTGTTCACCTTAGAATTAATTTTCATGTAGTGTAGCTATAACTCAACTACACTTCCTTGTAATAAAGTGTTTTAATGGACTAATGAAATGTCATTATTTGTTAACTTGTCAAATAAAATTTTATACTTTTTTTACACTTAAAATAGTATATGATCTTTCATGTCCTATTTCCCCGGCTACCAAGGAGATATTTAGAGCTTGCTTTTCCAGAATGACTTGTGCTAGTGCTTCTGTACAAATAAAAACAAACGTGTTCCTTTCTCTAATAACTGAAGGTTTAGATCACTGTGAATGAGGCAGAAGAGGTATTGTCTCTTTATTTATATATGTTTTCATTATTATTAATATTATTACTTCAGAAGCTCTATTGACAATGTTAGGGACAGCTGGGGTCTAGAAGCACAACCCACGACCTGGTTTAGCCACGAGAGTATGGGAGTGTTCTTGATATGTGCATGGGCGGGGGCACTGCCAAACGCTTGAGTGCTTGTCTTCTCTTTAACAGAACCTGCTTCTAGAACAGTCTACAGTGACTGAGGAGGAGACTGTCATAGAGGAGACCTTCAGCTGTGTACCTGCTACCAATCTTCTTATTTATGGATTATTTCTAGCTTAGAAAAGCACATTGTTTGTTTAAAGCTGCTTAGACAAAATTCGAAGCATGGTATTTTTTCATGGTGGAGATAGCTTTTCTGAGATAGTTTCATGCACTTCTGGATGCTTGAATCTCTGATACTGGTAGGGATAGGGTACATGAATCTCTCTGGCTCCCTCTGTACCTTGACCTGGTGTTTTTGTTGACTACAGAATCCTGGGGAGAGGATGTTATTTTGGAGCTGGAGAAGCAGGGCCCTAGTTCCCCACTTTGGCAGAAGCTGTGGTGGAGGGCTGCAACTTTGGGTCTGTCAACCAGGTACTGGATGGGGCAGTCTTTAAATGATGGCAGCGTTGAATAGTCAGTCTTCAAAATGTGTGTACTGACAGGGGCTATCCAGTCCCAGAAAAAAAAAAAATTGTGTTTGCCCTTGTGTAGGGTGAGTGGCTGGAGGGAAAGGGACACAGTTGAACCTGGTCCTGCTGTTGACTGGGCATTTCTCGTCTCTGCCTGCTTTGGAGAGGGACCAGGAGCTGAAAAAGCTGTCTTGCTCAGACCCAGGAACTGGCATTTGAGAGGGGAAAATAGGAATGGATAATACTTGAGCTTACATTGACTAACTGGTTACATCACTTGTATTTCAACTCACAAGATTTAAATACATTTTAATAATTCTTTTCTGCTTTTTCTTTCTGAAGCTTTTATTTCTGTAATGTGTGTGTTTTCACACACCAAAGCAAAGTAGATGCATTTCAGCATCAGCTGAGAGATTCAAACCAGATACAAAGAAACTGTATCCCAAACCAGTTTTATTGCTTGAAGAAAAGCATAAAATTTATTTTCAGATTGTATCTTGGGAGGGAGGAGTAGGGTAGGAGGTCAGGTTATGTATTTATCTATTAGCATATTCACAGTTCCAGGCAGTTATCAGTCATGTAAAATAAATCTTCAAAGAAATATCTGTCAGACAATAATTGTCTAGAAGCTGCATTGGGAAGGTGAGCTTGTGCACAACTGTGGTGAAGTTCAGCTCCATGAGAATTAGGCAGATCACAGTGAATTTTGCTGGGATCAAATGCTTCATGTCTTTATGCTGCAAAAATGTTCTGGCCTAGAACTCCATAAGCATACATTTGGAGAAAGCACAGTGGTCAGAGCAGGCTTCTTCACAAGAACAATATGTTTTTGGCTTAGTAAGTGCTTACTCTATTCTTTTGCAAATCCCTGTTTTGATTTATATCCTGCATATTTTTGTTTGTCTTCTCAGATGAAACTTTATATATCTCTTTTTTATTAATGGTTTGGATCTAACTCTGCAAGGCAGCAGACAAAAACACACAGTGATCCCAAAAAAAGACTTATTTACTTGAGATCTGGGTTCTTTTGTGCCAAGTTATGCAAAATTGCGGCAACAGGTTTTATTGGTATTTGAATCAAGGGTTGTATTTTATGGTTAGATATCAAGGAAAGCAAACAAAAGATGTAGGTCAAACAGTGTGATTAAAAATACAGACCAACAAATTGCATCCAACAATAGTTCACTTTCCTGTTGCTAATGTATGCTAGCACACTTTAATGGCTCGTTACTTGAGCCTTGCTGGAAAGACTTTGTCCTAGTACAAAAGATGTTCACTTTGAGCATGTGTGTTACAATCTTCTAACTAGCAAAGCTGGAGGTTGGACATAGCTATAAATCCAGTGTGTTCTGGGAATAGAAGCTGGCAAAAACACTCAGAGCTAAATAATCAGGGCAGGATCTTGCTGGTTAACATAACTAAGTGCAGATGTTTATGTGGACTGAAATACATTCCCAGAATAAGAATATTGTACAAACACATGATGATTTTATAGCAGGAAAAAAAGCCAAGGAAATGAGGATAATAAAACAAGCACTCTTATTTTTTGATGAAGCACGTTCTGTTTCTCTCTGCTTGCCTGTACTAAAGTGCCTCCACTGTGTCCCCTACTGGGGCCTGTTGAAGCTTCTGCAAATTGCTTTGGTTGTGGCTCTGGTGCTTACCTGAAAGTCTCCATGGGCTCCCATGTGGGTGCCACAGTCTGTCTTAGATGAGAGGAGAAGGGAAAAGCAAGCATTTGTGAAAGTGTTACTCTGAGGGAACAGCTGAAACAGGTCAGATTAATCTTACCCCAAATGCCTGCTCATTAGTTTTACAGCCATTATCTGTGTTATTTTTACCTGAATTTCACATAGTGGCATCATTTCTTTTCTCTTGATTCCTTCTTATTTATACAGCTGAAGAACTGCCTACTCTTTATTTTCCTTAGCAATTTTTAATTTAGCTGATGTTTCTTGCTTTAGTTTGGACTTCCCAGCCCTGAGTTTGGGCTTCCCAGCTCTGACTTTAGCTGCACCAGTGCTTTTTTTGGGGGGTCACGATTGTGTCAACTGTTCAATTTTGAGGCCTGAATACACACGTGGGAGCCAGGAATATTGGCTTTTTCATTGTGTGTTTACCACAGAATTATGGTTGAAATTGAATGGCATGTCAAAACATAAACTGAATCCATTTCATGTTGTGTATTGTAAGCAAAACTGAAGATCTCCCTGGCAAGTCAAGTGTGCCCTTTCTTAGAGTGAAGAGAAAGCAGCTTCAAACATAATACTGCAATGTATAAACAGAGTGGTTGCATAGGAGACTTTCCTTGGCAATTATGAGATGAAAGCTAAGATGTGTCCAAGGTTGGCATTACACTTCAAGAAAGCTGTAGACTACTTGGAGAATATGTGGAGGAAAAACAGAGGTGAAGAACACTTGACTAAGACACTTGAGACAAAAAAGAAAGGAACTGTATTTACACCTCCACTCTGTTTTCTCTAGGTTATAAATCTTAAGAAACATGGGACATTGCTGTAAAGGTGAAGGGAATAAAGTTCTGCTTGCACTTATGCATAGGACATGTAATAGTGGGCTAAAAGTCAGGCTTTCCAAAGATAGTGTAAGTTAAACACTGACATCTAGGCTAGGAGGTTGTTGGCCATCTGTAATGACCATCCATTTTTAAGAACAGGATAAACAAACCTTAGGGAACAGATTTACTTTTTCCTGCCCAAGAGCAGTGAAAGTAGTAGATAGATCATAAAACCCATTCTGGTCCTAGCTCTTTAGGGCTCTGAAGTCTTCCAGCAGTTTGCCATGTTTTGCTTTTGGATGAGATCTAGGGGGCCTTTTTTAGTGGTCCAGGTTTTCACCTGTGGTTTTAATTTTCATGCATTAATTTTTCTCAAATAGATAAAAACTATATAGTGTATGCTTCTTGTAAGTATATTTATCATAGAACCTTAGAATATCTCAGGATGGAAGTGAGCCATAAGAACCAAAGATTCTAATTCTCTGCTCCTTGCAGGACTACCTAAAGCTAGACCGAATGACCAGAAGTGTCATTTAGATGCTCCTTGAACTCAGGCAGATTTGGTGCCATGACCATTTCCCTGTGAGCTCGGTCCAGGGACAGACCACGCCGTGGCTGGAGTCTTTTCCTAGTGACCAGTGTTGATACATGAGAATTAAAAAAAAACAGTTCTCCTCCAAAAGTTTTCTCAGCTTCCCCTTCTGTGACACAGGCATACTAGGAAGGTGACAGAATTGTAAAGGATGCTTGTCAAGGAACTCCACTGCATAGCTGTGCATTGTACTATGTATTTATAGGATTGACAAGTATCCAGATGGACTTTTTAAAGACTTTCACCAAAAAAAAAAAAAAAAAAAAAAAAAGGTGGAAGACAAGAATTTGCCAAAAAGTCATCTAATTAAATAAATTCTGCTCTTTTAATACAGTCTTTTCATTAAACTTGCTTACTCATAAATTCACCATCTGAGCTGCATTGAGCCTGACGAATGTTTGGATTATACCAGCTTATGTGTAGCATCCTGTTGAACATTTTTTTTCTCCTATTGTTCTGTTGGAATTACAAAGGATATATCTTGTTTCAGAAAAGAAAGAAAGGTAATACTGAAGAAAGGCTTACAGGCAGGTAAATAAAATGCACACTGGTTTAAAAAAACCCCTCTTAGATCTGCCAAGAAGTAACTGAAAATTAAAACCAGAGAAAGTAATACAATTTTTGAAATCCGGGCCCATAAAGGCAGAATAGGAGGAGTCATAATGCTGTTTTCACTGTAGTAAAATAGCATATCCCTTCTTTCATCTGAGTAGTACTGTGGACATGGTTCTGCAATACTTATTTATGTGACAACTCAGTTAAATTCAATGCCTAATAATTCTTTCTGTATTTACCACTTTAGAAAACTTTTTTTTTTTTTTTTTTTTTTTTTCTTTTTATTCAACGTATGCTCCTTTTGCATGTGCCAGAAGCAAATGTCCTTGTTATTCAGGCTGCCGTCATGCAGAGGGAGTTAGAGAGCTGGAAATAGCCCGGAGAAGTGAGCACACGATAGTACTGCTGCTGCTTCAGGTCGGGCTTCCGATGACTGCAAGGACCCAGGAGCTTTCGCTGGCCCAGCAGGATGCACTGTGCATATTTGAAAGTAAAACCAATATGAAACTCCTTCCTGAAAACAGGCATGAAAATGCCAGTATTTGCAGTTCCATTGCACAAAATGAAAATTTTCTCTTCTTCTATTTCTTGAAAAGATGGGAGTCTATGCCAGACCCAATGGGCTGGGCCAAGGTTCTCTTAATTCCCTGAAGTTTTTGTGCTGTTCTAGTACATCTATGTTGCCAGTTAGTTTTATTTTCAGTTTTTAAGTGGGTTTCAAATTTGTAGGTTCCATGAATTCTGCCATTTTCCTGGTATGAGCTGTTTTGGTTTCTTTATGCTTTTAATACTTCCACTGGGTTAACTTAAGGGAAGTACACTTCATGAATAAGTCTAATAGCACAGTGGTGTTTGATGGCTGATTAGCTGTTGTTTTGGTGTTAATCTCTGATGCTAATGATGATATATATGCTCTTTAAGTTTCTTATTATGTCAAGATGCTATTGTTTTTGAATGTGGGATTTGCTGGATATTTCTGATTTTATTCCAGTGTTTTGCAGACAGAATTACTCAGCTAGTCCAGAGTAAATATTTGCACATCCTAAGATGGAAGAGATTTGGTACGCATGGCAGTGTTATTGGACAGTTTTATCCCCTTTATCAAGAGGGAACTAAACCTAGGAGCTGTCATGCATACATCTAGCCCAGCAGCTGTTCATGAAAAACAGTGTGTCAGCAATGGCTTTTTTCCCACCCAAATAAAAAGCTATTAACATTGAGAGCAATTTGTCTCTAGACTTTCATTCTCAGCTGTCTATTTATGATCAGAATTAGCTGCTCAGCAAGATTCACTATTGGGAGTGAAATTCCCTTTTCCTCATTGGGTTGGAAATAAAATTTGTAAGCACTTAGGAAGAAAATAAACCTTTGAGATTACTCTCAGGCTAGGATTCTTCATGCAGTGGGAATGCAATGGCCTTCCAGCTAACACAGGAAGAAGATTCAGAAATTCAAAAGTAACAGCCTCTCTTTTATATACGTAAGCAGAAGAAATTCAGTCACATCAAGGAGGAACACAGCAATGCAGTTCAGAGGGCTGCAAGGACTTCAGTGGCAAGGAAAAGTTCCTGACAGGAAAGAAAAATCCAGTGAATGTAGTGATGCAGGAAGATTCACACCTAGTAGTTACAGTGTGTCACCTACACTCTCTAAAAGTAGTTTTCTCCAGATAAGATGAGCATCCTTTGAAAAGTGAAGTGTAATTATGGAGCATTTAAAAAAGTAAACAGAGGAAGATCAAATTCAATGAGAGAAATCTATAGGTTTATAAGTAATGAGCTAGGCTGCATATATGTGACTTAAAATTCCTTTAGCAAATTGATTTTACTAGGAAGGAAATGTTGCACTGATAAACTTATTTAGGTAATGAGCTCCCTATGAGCAGTGTAGGTAGTGTTGAGCTGCTTGGATTTGAGGAGAACTGGGATGAGAAGGAGAAAGCTTGGAGAGACTTTTTTCTGTATTATCACTGTGATGATGTTTAGATAGAGCAGGACACTACTGGGGACTGAGACATCTCAATGAGGCCTGCAGACTTGGGGAGTATATGTTTAAGCATCACCTTTTGAAAATAGTTTTGAATACTTTCTTATTTATCCAATTTTTTCAGTAATTTTATTTTATCAGTGCTAGTGTCATTGACAGTGAATAAATTTCTGGAATTATATATAATTGATAGCTACAGTTTGTTTTTTTCTCTTTTGTGTTTCATTTTGTTACTAAATTTGCTACAGAACAGTTTATATGCTTTCTAAATGACTAAGAAAAATACTTGGTATGTTCTTAACTCAAATTTTCCAGCATTTGCCTATTTCTCATAGAATGAATGCGGTTGATGATAAATATCCTGATGTGATTCAAGACAATTGGGAAAAATTAAGAAGTGCTTTAGACAGGAATTCAGATATTTTTAACACTGATGTGATTCCCTGTTCAAGAGTTTTAAGAAGAAATTGTGAATAATTATCAGCTTTCCTTTAAAACCACAGTCCTACAGATAATGCATTTGTTTATATGTATTTTCTGAGAAAGGTCAATACTGCAAATGTTGTCATCCTTGGTTTGTATGCTTGAGAAATCTGGAGTGTGGCTTTTAAAGTCAGCAGGAATCCTGGAAATCTGGTGCTCAGATTCCAGAGTCTGGAGCCCTGAATCTGCAGTGGTTGCTCCTCTGGACTTCCTGTGTTTTGGACTGCAGAAACAGGCAGTTCAGAAGGATATTTGTGGGATCGACTTGATAAAGAAGCCAAGATATTGTCTCAATTATGCCAAACCCTGAAACTCATCCTTCCAATTTTCTGCAACAATATTATTTAAAATATTTCTGTTGGTGGGCTGTTTTTGCATAAACTAAGAGAAGAAGGCTCTTGTTTAAAGACTTACGCTGAAGTATCTCTAGGAGTTTCTAGATTTTCGTTCTAAACTGTCTGCTTATGATCAGAATTAGCTGCTCAGCAAGATTCACTATTGGGACTGGGTGTCCAGCAGTATCTGCTTGTGGTCATTCTCAAGTTCTCTTTCCTTTTGAAGGAAGGGAGGGAATTGTTTACATAGAATTACTCATATGAGTGGTACTCAGCAAGCAAAGCAGCATTCCTGTTGCAGTGTGTTTAAAACCTAGGATGTAACCCATGCTGTTACAGAGTAGGAACTGTCTGGAACTGTAGCAGTTTGCAGGATTGTCTCCGGAAAAGTACAACACCCCTATTCTGGGAACTAGGCAGGTCTATGCCTCATCCTTGCAGGTGAGGAGTGGCTGCCCAGGATGGAGGGATGAAAAGGTGCTGTGAGTTGTCCTCCCTGTCTCCTTTCTCCACCAAAAATCTCTAGTGGATGTACCTGTGGATTCGCACAGGGGAGGAAGGCACAGCCCTTGGCCCAAGTGGGACTGTCCAACCAGTGACAATTGATTGGGACAGTGCTAAGGAAAGTACAGCTTTACCTGGGGCAGATAAGGGGTCTGTAGCATTTGGTTAGCAGCTCTGACTAGTCTAACTGGTGGTGCTGGTGTAGCCACTTTTCACTCCTTATACCAAAAGGGTTTCATGATGGGGAGATACAGCTGCACTGCCACAGGAGTATGGCACTACCAGGGCAGGAAGAGCAGGGTTAAACTCTTTGTCCCAAATACAGCCTCTTGAATCTGCCACATTTCTCTTATACAAGCAGGAAAGAAAGAGAGATGATCCATGATCTTGGATACAATGGGTTAATAATATACAGAAAAGGGAGCAAGACCTACAACATTGCAAAGTTCACCAGAGCCACTCTGTGGAATAGACCTTTATTAGTAGTAAAAGCAACTCAGACATGCTCTGGATCATTTTGATCTTCAATATCTGGTTACCTAATATTTGAGGAACAGTTTCATCTTACCATCATAAGTGTCATTCATCTGCTATCTAGATCTGAGCATCATAGATGAAACAAGAGAATGATTAGACAAGACATTAAAAACAAAGCTGAAATAAAGCATGGAACAGAAACACAGATGGCCCGTATTGATTAAACAATGAGATAAAAATTGTATTACATGTAGCTCCAGTAAACCCCAAGAGTTGTGCTGAATTTTAGCAAATTCTATCTTACCTATTGGGATCATTGCACATATAAGCAATACTCACCAATACTGGATAAAGAAGAATCAGCTGATACTTATGTAGACTTTCAAAGGTCTCTGGAAAAGTAGTAGCAGAAAAAGTGCTGCTCTTTGTTATGGTTTGGCCTAAGACAAAAATCAACCAACCAACCAACCAAAGTCCCAGTATTAAGTATACCCATCAAAGAGCTGAGAAAAGGAAATACGACAAAACTTAAAGTAACACAGGGGTTTTGGCTCTTCAAGGATGAAGTAATACTCGTATCCTTCAAAGCCTTGAGCAAGCCTGAGGTGATGTAAAGAAGAAGGAGAAAGTTTTCTTCTAAAAATGGTTGTTATGATGCCAACAGACTCTTCAACACTGTTACCAGGCCAGACTCAGCCATCCCCTGGACACCCTTGTTTCAGAAGCTGGCGATAGCAGCATCGTGCCAGAATCAGATACCAGAGGAGTAGTAACCCTGAAATAGTAACATACTTGAAGTTCTCATGGCATGTGAAGATTTGTGAGGTGTGTGTGCGAGAAGAATGTTGTACATGCCTGAGCAGGACTCTGTTCAGGAAGAAGGATTTGTTAGCTGATGTCCTTTCCTAGAGGATAGGCACTCCTCCAAGGACTGTGGAGGTGCCTTGACCTCCAACAGCTGTTTGTCTTTTGGGGTCTGGCAGAAGGCCCTTTATTAAAAGAGATATGAAAATAATAAAAATCCACACAACATGGGTTTCCCCTGCCATCATATTCCATTCTCTGCTTCAGGATAAAAAGCCCCAGGGAATTAAGTCATGGTGTGGATGAAAAGTAAAGGCCACTGACAGCATTGCTTTCAGACATCTTGCACTCATGTTGCTTAAAGTGTTGATGTTCTCCAGCTGGTCTGATTATGTTTTTTTTGCAGAGTCCTACCACAAGGACAATGGTTTCACTCTGCCCTGCCACAACACTGAAACCAAGGAGCTGAAACCTCAGTTCCAGCTTCTGCTTTCTCACTCTGATATTGACTATAACCTTAAGAATCTCAATAACTCACTGATGAGGTTGGACCTCTTTTCCCTGGTAACTGAAATGTACTTCCCAATGGTAAAAAAAGTCTTTAAAAGCAATAATGAAGGTCCCATTTTATTACAAGTCAGTGTTTTGCATCACGGAAAATAAGATTGTGTTATTTTTGCTCTTGACAGGAAGCAGCAGAAAGGCTCAACTCACACCCACTACGCTCTAATAACTGCTCACATTCATATTTTCATATTTGGCTCTGAGGCTGTGCCTTTGTTCTCTCAGGTCTCACTAGCGTTTTCTGTGTATTTTCTCGAGTTTTCCTGCCTTTGTTTGGTGTCTCCCTGAGCTGTGGTCCTTCCACTAGAGGTCGGCTGCAGCACACCATCACCCAGAAACTCGCCAGCCTCCACAGTTCTCGGAATACCAGAAGGAAAACTCTGAGTTTCATTTTTATTGTCATCCAAAAGGCAAAACCAAACAAAAATCTCCTCTGTGTGCCCAGAGTTCAAAAGAGTTGTGTTAAACAGAAAGAACAGACTGCTTTTAAATGCATGACTTGCCTTACTAACTGCACCTTGAATGAGCACAGGTGATCAGCTGAAAAGGACAAAGGTTTGATTGCATAAACTGATCTGTAACACTTTCCTTAAATTAGCATTTGAGCTATCAGAGATAAGCACAGGCAGACGTGTTTACCCAACTAGGCAATGATGTACACTGCCTTCACTGTAAACTGGCTTAGTTTGTGATTTTAGTTTTTGAACAGGACTTTCAAGTATACCTTCTGGGCTAATGCTATTCTTACCAAAGCCATTGACAAGAAATTTGCTATTAACTTTGGTTGAAAGACAGTGGTTTTGAAAATCCTGGTTTTTTATTTGGAGGTGCCAGAAATAACAGCAGGGAGTTTCATTGTGTCTGCAGGAAAAGAAAAGAAACACAGAACCAGAATGTCTCCTTTTTCCCTTTACCAGTCCACTTATTTTCATCTCTTTTTTTGGCTGATAATATCCAGTATTCCTTTACTCTAGGATTTCATATCCAGCTTAGGAAATTTATATCAGTACCATCTCCTTTTGTGCTTTAGGTTCTGCAAAACTTTAGAAGAATTTTTTTGCAAATAGCAGACGATGAGAACATTTCTAGCTTATGTTGCAGAGGTTTCACAGTCAGAGAGCTGGGGCATGCTAGATGCTGCCAGGACTTTGGAAAAGAAAAACTACAGGATTCAGGATTCCTGACTTAAATGTAATAATGAGGAACTTTCCTTTTTCAGTTGTGTTAATTCTAACTAGTCTTCAGGATGTAGCAAGATACATTTCAGCAATTAAAATCTAAAATGTTTCTTTTGACAAATGGAAGGACGATTTTTAAAATAATTCAGGCCTTATCACACGACAATATTTCTGTACAAACTACAACATTTCTGTACTACAATAGTCAAGAAGCCCTATTCATATCTGCTGAAAATACAAACAGAATGTGTTGCTCTTGCTTTACTATGTATTGCCTCCTGTATAAAAACAGATAGCAATATTCATAAGTTTTGTGGTTACTTTTATGTCAACCAGATTAATCCTAAGTAGATCCCTGGCAGCAAAACCTTTGATGAAACTGCAACAGTAGAAAAAAGGAGATAAACTGATGGACCTTTCTTCTAAAACTGTAGAGGTAATATAAGGGACTAAAGTGAGTTAATTTGAAGTTATTTTAATTTATTTATTGGACACTTCCAGGAAAATTGAAAGCTCTAGAGAAAGGTTGCCTCAGGTTTATGTATCATGTGCTTATGCTTGAATTCATAAAGATCCATTACAAAGATGCTATAGAGATATTTTCCCTCCTCTTTCCCAGTTCAGGAGTTTCAAAAGGCAGCTGAAACACTTGCATAAATATTCAAAAGCTCTGAAGTTCACCCAAGTCAAGTAAAAATCAGCCCTAGAATTTGTGTCAAAGGAATTGCTCAGAACAGCTCTTTTTGTAATGTGACCAAGGTTCAGATCTGTGCTCAAAAGACAAGGAGAGATGCTCTAATAATAAGGTACAAGTTGTTGGGGTACAATGTGTCCCAGGGAGTGGCTACTGAGTGTCTCTATTTTAGTTCTGGCTTCCCAGGTTCTCTTGACTATGGTGATGCAATGTCATTTTGGGACATTTGGAGGATGTGCTACCTGCTACCCAGCCTCCTTGGAAAAATGGCAATGTGTCTTCAGAGATCACCTCTAACACCTCTCATTCATTTGTCCTAATTGCATCTTATTCACTGTGTGTACCCTTCAGGGCTGACCTGCACCTGCCCAGCAAGAGATGCTCATTCACCCCTGCTATGGATGCTTGAAGGAGACTCAGGGTATGACAGGCTGGTCAAGTGTGCTGGGGTCTTGCCACATTTTCCCAGTGAAATTGGAGCAGGTCTGGTATCCTCATCTGTAAAACTGGTAAAACAGGAGTGTTCTGCCTCCAAAACAAGAGGAAAACAAATGCAGTTAAGATGGTGAACTGCTACTATAGAGCTGGATCTATATAAATATCTCATCCAGTGACACTGATATGGTGTCAGAGCATGAGGCTACTGCCTCTCATCCCCTGGGTGAGCCTGAAGCACAATGAAAATAAGAATACCTTGTAGCTCACCTCCCAGTTCTACATAAAATAAATACCTTCTCTGAAGCTGTGGTGGAATTGTGCCCCATGTGCCCTTTTCTATCTATAGTCACATTCCTGACAAATGGAAAGTCCTTGGTGTGCTGTCTCTTTCTTCTTTTATTACTCGTGTGATGTCTCCAGCTCATGTGAGGCTGTTTCAGCCCAGAAATATTGCTGAGCTCCTAAGTTTTCTATTCCCAAAGAACCACTGCTGCAGTCCATCCAAATACTTCTGTGCTCAGGCTTGAAGATCCCTGCTGTCTAGAAAGCGGGTAGTGGGCTTGTCAAAGAGCAGCAGATGATGCTGTGGAGGTGTTCGAGCTGTGGGCAAGCTTTCCTTTGGGACCCTTGCTGGCTGGTAGCTGTTTAGTAGAGAAGCAGTAAAGGATCAGAAATTGTTGATTCCCAACCAGTAAGAAAGTGAATAAAGTAAATAGGGAAATTAATGGAAATGTAATTTCCATAGAGTTTGATATTTAATTTGTGTTTTTATTGAAGGCTTCTTGGTCCCCTGCCTCCCCCCTTTTTAATGTTTTTTTCTTCTGTGTTAAGCAAGGTTCCATTTGTTCAAAACAGATAACAAAGAGTCTTATGAAACTCCTGTTCTTAATATCCTTGGAATTCCTATAATGCTTTGCTAGAAGCTGTATCAAGAAAATTTTATGGATACAAATAACTGCCAAAACATGACTATGTTCTTTAAATTATACTTCTGATCAGAGTGGCAATTAAAAACTCCTGCAAGATGAGATGTGTGTTTTTAAAATTACTTTTGTACTATTATTAAATTTATTTAACCTAGAGTTTGGCAGTTCTCTGTATATTAATATTCTCACTGGTTCCTATTTAACATTCATTATTCCTTTTGTGGGTCTCACAAAGCATTTGAGAGAGGACTTGTCTTAAATTGCAGAATTCAAAAACTGGATATGAAGGCTTTACAGTTGAATTTGGCTTTACAATATTTTAACTAATGTAATGGGTTTGATTTTGATGATACTCAGAAAGATTAGATGTTCATGGCCTTTAAAAAAAATTAGGACAGAAATAAGTTTTCTTTTATGATCCCTCTTTTCAGACCTTTTCCCCATGCCAGATACTTCACAAAGAAACCATTCTTTCAAAACTTGCTACAGCAGGTAGTTTTTCTGGAAAGCTTGGGTACAAGCCATCATCACTAATAGAAGTAAAACTGGCTTTGCTGCTCACTGAGACAATGAAAGAAAAAAGATCATTCTCCTTGTGTTTTCTATAGTGATTTGCTCACCAAATACAGTATATTTGATTTTGATCAGCACTCCTTAATGATGGGGGGTAACAGGAAATGAGAGAGGTCGTCCCTTCCTTCCATAAAGCTTAGAAAAAAATCACTTTTGCATTCTTTCCCATCTGGTGTATTTCCTCCACATGCTATAACAAGCAAATCCATTCTACATTTTCACCTTGGAGAGGGGGCAGCAGAGAACTTTCCCAAATAAAAGAGCAGCAGTCAGGATCAGTGCTGCAGAGGCCAGATGCTCTAAATTGATCTTGACTCACTGCGGGATGGGGTCTGGTGTGCTGACTCATTGGCCTTGTGAATCTTTTGTCTGTATTTGGTGTGAGAGTGATGGAGGATCTCCAGCAACACGCAGCAGCATTGTTTGAAACACATCCTGTGTGGTTAAATTCTACCACTACTTTTCACGCCACTGGACAGCAGAGCTACGATTGTGTCTGGGAGAAGTTCCACCAGATACTTAGAAGGGTAGAAATTATGGATAATGGACAATTAACGTATCAGGCAAGTATTTGTCAGATTTGATAGAGGGGTTCTGTAACTGATTTCTCTTTGGACACCAGCCTTCCCCTTTTTCAAAATTCGGTCTCCTGCCCAGCTGCAGTGTATGGTGATGTGCCAAAGTGTCCTCTGCTCCTTGTGCTCACCAGCTCCAGTACAGCACAAGCAGTGTGCAGGTGCAGAGACTGCACCTCTGTAAAAACAACAAGGGGATGTGCCTGTAGCAGAGCTCAGGTGAGGATTTGGCCACAGGACGTGTGCCCTGGTATTTACTGAAGGGTAATGGTCTTGGGGAATGGGTTAGCATGACTTGTTTATTAGAAGCCATCCAGCAGCTGAGCACCTGGGGACCCGAGAGCAAATGCCTACTTTGTGCAGGGGCAGGTGTGGTAGCAAGTTCCTCCTCTAAAGGAGGAAGTGGCATCTGTGGGCATGGCCTCACAGAGGCTCAGAAGCTACAAGAAATCCCCAGGTTTTGTAGAGGGGTTGAAAAAGCCCAAAAGCCCTCACTGTGGGGGTAGTGAATGAAAAGTAGGACCTACTTCTCTGGTATCTAGGGAAGTTACAGTGTCTGTGTGGCAAGCTCTATGACTAATCCTCTGAATATGAAGCTATCCCTTTGATGCACATGGGCTTTGATTCCCTATTTCTTTATTGTTTGGACTCAGAAGCCCTTCACAGCTGCTGCATTTTGCACAGGAAGGTTACATCCCAGAAGTTTTTGTATCTACAGCCCAATGTTCAATTTGGTTCACTCTACCAATGCCTGCACCAGTGGGCCCTGGTGTTAAGGTATGAAAAAACTGAAAAATCTCCTCATTTTGCTGCTGTTTTTTGAAGAGGAAAGGTCTCAGCTACTGGGGCTGAGGCAGCTCTAATGTTAATGAGAAGGTCTTGAGCCCATGTGCTTGGCCAGCATTAAACATGGCAGTAATACAGGAGCAGGGGAAAGGGAACAGAGAAAGAGAGAAAGCATTTCATCTCACAAATTCCCTCTTTCCTGCTGATTAATCTGTCCCAAGCTTGATACCAACTCTGTGTTAAAAAATATAACCACATTTTTTGTCAGGAAAATTTCCCACCTGCAAAAAAATACTGAAGGTCTTCCTACCTCAGGCTGACCCGGACCAGGAAATATTCAATCAATAAATGAAAACTTCAGGGGAAAAAAAAAAAAGACTCCAAACATTGGGTTGACTCATACAAGCAACATGAAAATTAATAAAAAAAAAAAAAGAAAAAAAAAAGGAACAAAAACAGGTTTGCCCACTGCATCTTTTGTCAAGTGCACTAAATCCACAATTGAGTTGGGAAAGAGTAGCTGATTCAGGGCAATGAAAGGAATGTGACTGATTTAAATTTCAAAACAGTCTAGTCATCAAAGTTATTGGAGAACTAGAATTAGATCCTCCACAAAGTAAAAAAGGTGCTGTCCAGGTTTCTCTCTTTTAAAAGAAAACTTTAGCTGCTAGCCAAAAATGTGCCATCGCTTTTTTCCTCATGTCACTCACATTTTTCAGACAGCATTGTCTGTTGTTTTGGATTGGAAATTTTATGCTTCATCTCATGCTTAGTCCATATACTTACTGTGATATTTAACAGAGATGCACAATTAATGCTATTGATTCAGGAAAACATATTTTAATACTATGTAACCTCATGCTATTTTAAGTAATACAGATGGAAGGACCTCGAGTTTCTCAGATTTAAGAAATTAGACCTTTAGAGTCAATGAGAATAGGATGAGTGAGGATGATCATACTAAGATAGAGAAATTGGTTCACAGATAATCTGTCATTGCAAGGATTATGTAAGGAATTCATTGCTTGACAGTTTGTCATCAAGATTTGCTTGGCTTGAAGGAATTCTTGGAGGCAATACGCTCATGATGTCAATTTACAAATTTACAGAACTGCCAAGGTAGTCCTAAGTTTATCTGTGCCACTTCTATTAGAAGCTTCATTACAATGTCTCATGTTGAGCAGGATAAATTTGCCAAGCACCCATTTGCAAAGATACATTAACAGGATTTTCTCTAATCAGAAAAAACCAAGGCCAAGATTAATGTTAAACCTTTAGCACACTGAAAAGGATTCCAATTTATGCCACCCAAATAAATTTGGTTAGAGAAGACATAAGAATTTTTTTTATCTACTTTATTGTCTGAGACAATGAAATTGATAATGCCAAGTAAATCACTGTCCATAATGATCCACAGTTAATAAATACTGCATGACTTACAGTGGTCTTCTCATATACACTGATTCTAATGCCAGTTTAATTCCACTGATGCTGGTAGAGTAACTCCTGATGCTTGTGAGAAGGCCTTTGAATTGATACCAAGGCAGGTGTAGCTGTTTCCTTGCTTGCTGTTCTTCTCCTTTTTTTTTTACAATGGTGTTGAGTGTGCTCAAAAGAAGTGAGGAAAAAATCCCAAACCAAGTATTTAATTTCCTTTTACAGAATGTTGGATAGAGCATTTAATGTATGCTTGTTCTGGGGATATTGTGTATATGTCACAGTAAAACTTTCCTACAGCTTTGTCTGATGCTACTTCTTTGTTCCACACTATGATTTTACCCCATGCTGCTCTTATGACCTTCTGGAGCCCAGAAATTAGTTTTGCTTTTTATGTCTGGAGGAAAGAGGATGAACTAGGAGGTCAGACATGTCACTAGCCATAGCTGTGCTGAGGTTTTAGTGAAACAGATGTTCTAAATTTCTTTGGAAAATTCCCTTGTTGTGTCCCTTGCCACAATCTTGTCTTTGAATCAGGGGCAGCGCTTTCATACAGCCCAAGGACAAACCACTAAGGACTGAAAAGGAATCAAATATTGTAGAGTTATATGCTGTGATAATTTCACTGCTGGCTGGATTATGAATTTCATCCAGTATGGAACTTCCTTCTCTTTTTATTATAATAAAGTCTATGCATAAAACTGTTTATGTATGTATATATTTAATAAAGCCCAAAAGAAGGAAAAACAATGATATCAATATATTAACAGAAGCGGTAGTGCCATCCTTTTTCATTATTCCATACTGCAGGTTTCCATGATTTTCAGTCCTGTAGGCAGCACCAGTCTTCTTTTAGACAACAGACATAGCCAAATTGTTTGCTTTGGAGAGGTTCAGAAATCTCCTTGAATAGTAAAAAATGTAATTACATTTTTCCTGTCAGGAAAAAGGTATAGCTATACAGGCAGCTTGCAGCTGCCCAGGCTAGAAGGTGACACAGCTATTGCCTGCAGGGAGCACGTGGTGAAGAGAAGAGCCTACTTGTCCCATCTCTTTTTATGTCCCCTGAGGAGTATGTGAGCTAATGGTAAAAAAAATTGACATAAAATCTGCAGAGATCACAGTGAATTTTTTTAAGACAGTCATCCGATTGAAAATGCACCTGTTCACTTGTTCCAGCAAATGTGCCTGGGGATCCTTAAGTATTTCAGGTCCATGGAGAGAAGCTTGACCATGAGTGCTGCTGGCCACTCCTTAAAGGCTGGTTGCCTAAATCCCACACAGAAGATGCTGCCAAAGGAGGCACTGGGGTTTTTGGTGACCTGAGTTCTCAACCACATGTTCAATACACACCAAGGTGAGGTACCACCCAAGTCTTCCAAAGCATGTTCTTCACCAGGAGTGCCCTATCCAGTGCTCTGGATCTCTCCCTGCCAGTTGTGTTCTAATCAATTGCTGAATGATCTGAGGGATTCAGGGTAACCCATTCCTCAGAACCCTATGTCTTGTCCTTACCAACTAAATCTTGTGTTTACCTTGGTCTGTAACAAACCTGAGAAACTTTAGGCATGTAGAAGTGCAATGTCAATAATGACTGCCAGATAAACATTCACTTACATGGGTGCTGCTGGTTGTGCTTAAACTACAACCTCTCCAAGTGTGGGACTATCATACAGCGTAGATGTTCCAGAAAAATCCGAGGCATTCCGCAATTTATGGAAATGCTCGTTTAAGGAGCTCCTAATGACTTCTAAAATGTACTGTTAGATTTAGGTAGACCTTAGGACTTACTGGTTTTTAATCTTGCATGAGGGCATGTGGCCGAAGTGAGATAATTTGTACATTTACTTGACAGATTTGAAAAAATAGCTACAAATGTAATTCCTAAGGCTTATCAAACTTTCAGTCTCCAGACTTTTTTGTGGAACACCCCAAAAAGAGTCGGTATCTCATCCTGATAGAAGTGGTTTGATGTGAGGTATATAGTATTTTGTCTTTTGAGATGTAGAATTTCTGCTACTTAACACTCATCCCAAAATTCTCACGTACAAAACCTGAAGAGGCATGATAGTATTCCACAAGGAGTTTTTTCAGCATTTGGAACTCATATTTATTTCTTATTTATTGAAAACTTGTTTGTGTGTTTTTCTCTACAGAAACATATAGAAGTAAACACAAATGCAGAAGAACTGTAGCTATAACCAAAAAGGAAGTAGGCTTCCAGCTCCCATTTTTCGCTTGTGTAAGACTTCAAACATTCTATCCACCACCCCCCAGGAAAAAACCAAAACAACCCCATCAAAAAAAAAAAACAAAAACAACAAAAACCCTCCCAACAAAACTAACAAAGAAGCAAACGAAACAAAGCAAAAAAAACCCAAAAAACCCAAAAAAACCCAAAAAAACCACCCAAATAAACAACAGCAAAAAAATCAAACTAACCAAACAAAAAAAAACCCCACACCACCTTCATCCAGAAACACGAAAAATCCTCAACTTCTTTGAAAATAAACAAAATGTGGGGGACAGACATGGAATTGGTGATGGAATGGACATGGAATTTTTAAGTATCTTTAGTTTTATTTCTAATATGATCACATTTATCCTTTAAAAATACAATCAGTAAAATTCCTAAATGAAAGCTAATTGGAACTAGAAAATTGTATTTTTCCACTAAAGAAATGTTGAACAGAGTGCTCCAGGATCTTCACATTTTCAAGTCAGAAAAGGTAATTTGAAAACTTTTGCTTTCCCCTGGGATGTGTCAGCTTTCCAGGGAGCAGGCACTGGGACAAAATCTCCTGAATTTTACATAATATAAGTTTGTTTTCATTCCTCTTTTTTTCAGTGGCAGAAGAAATGATGCAAAGATCAGTTCTGATGTTCCATGTAGGCAATCTCTGATCTGGAGACTAGATGTGAAATACTTCAGAGAGCCCTCACAGTGACAGAGCCATTATTGCACAGGGGCCTGTCTTTCCCCTGGTCTAATACATGGATATGGATATATACTCTTGAACTTTAACTAAAGCCTAGATAAATATTTACTAATCTGATTACAGTTTATTTGGCAGTGAATTTAGAAGCAGAGGCAGCAGTATTTCCTTAACAACAGTCTCTAATGTGTTTTGTTTGTTTTGGTTTTTTTTTATATACTGCACAGACTGTCTTTCAAGAACTGGAACAACAGGAAAGCCAATTTACTGGCAACCTACTCGAGACCTACCTAACATGTAGGTAGCATGTGCTATAAACACAAATTGTATGGCATTGTTTCTTAAATACATTATTATTTAATCAATGCCCTTATTCGGAGCAGTACCTGTGTTATGAATCCCTCCACACTGTAAGCTGCGAGCCAGTGTGACAGTTCAGGACAGATTCTATCTGAAACTGAGATTGAGTCAGTGTTGCACCCTCCCTAGCAGACTGCTGGGATGATCAGAGGTGTGGGTTACACTGACAGAAGGCCCTGCAAACCAAAGAATTACATTACGTTAAAACCATTTTCTGTTCCACTTTGAAATTCAGCTTGGAAGAAAGTAGATAAGACATATGTTGGTGTGTAAGTGTTGCTTTATAACCCAAAACCAATTTATTAAGGCCCAGTAAGCCTGAGCAGAATGAGAGGAGAAAACCCAAAACCTGAAGCAAAAAAATAAATCACTCAAATATCCAGGTACTTGCTTTGCTGCTAAGATATTTATAGGCCTAAATAGTACTTAGGAGGCTTGGGTAGTCTCTTTAAAATATGACTCCCAAAGCAAGCACAACAGGGATAAGTCTTAATTTCTTCTTTTGTTTTTTTTTTAGTAAAATATCTCTAGTTTTGTAGTCACATACCCCTTTTGCAAAGTGCAGTAGTCTTGACTGAGATGTTTAGGACTAGGAGCAGGAATTGCCCAAAAAAAAGAGTCAAGATCTTGAAAGTGGAGATATTTCAATGAATGTTTTTTCAGTGAATGGTATTTCAATGAATGTTGTTTAAAAACACAATCAAAAACCTCTTCTGCTATAGTGAAGTAAGCCCAGAATATGCTCAGTTATTTGCCTCAATCAAGTTGGATGTAATTCTTCTATAAAGGGCTTTGATTTAACCTTTAGCAAACTCTGCACCCCATCATTAAGAGCAGTGCAACAGATAGTGTGTTCAGAAGAATAAGGAAAGAACAGAGTGCAGAGAATTGTATCAGAAAATGGAAAGGAATCTGACCAGGCTGATCCAATATGCTGTTCAAATGAAATGAACATTTTTCAGGGGTGCCTCATAAACTTTATGGTAATGAATGGATTCTGATTCAGCATAGGCCTGTGAAGCTGGCAAGCTGTTCTTCCCAGCACGTTTAAATTTGACTAAGATTTCAATGACTAAGGCAAATATCTCTTCCTTTTCTCCATTCTTTCTGTGAATAGAATTTGAGACACCTGGGAAGCAGTGGAGATCCTGTCAGGGCAGATGTTAGGACAGACAGTGGGAAAAGGAAGTCTGCAGTACATCATGCATCATTATTTGGCACTGAAGGGAGAATAAAGGTCATTACACACCAAGAAATAGCAAAACACGAGGAGAACCAGGACCTTGCATTTGCTTGCTAGATTCTTACATGGAGAGTAATTTAAAAAATTACCATGGTTGTACCCTTATACCAAGTGCTTGTTTATACTGGAAGATTAACTTCAGTAATTATACACCAGTGATGTATGTATGTAATTCTCTTTGTGGCACACCTGGTCAAGAAACAGAATCTTTTGAAAATGAACACCACTTCTGCTGACTGCAGTACTGGATTCTTGCCTGGGGTGTTACCAACCTAACTAATGACTCACTGCCAAAGTAGACAATTCTCTCTTAAAGATGCTGATGGATTTTTTAGGAAAAAAAAAAGTCATTGTTAAACTAATCTACTGAACAAGTTCTGATGTCACATCAATTTGGGACACGTGTTGAGGAGTTTTCCTTTTAATTAGTGCTAAAGTCCTTGTGTTGTGTGAGCTTATCTTCAAATCTTGCAAGCGGAACTTAGCCAGGAAGGCTTTAAAAATATGTTGACATTGAATATCAGAATTTAAGACTTTTTTTCCAAACTTTAGCTAAATTAGAAGAAGGAAGGAACGTTCTAGCGTAGTTCAAGAGCTAATCTTCTGCATTGTAGTGCCTTCTTGGTCCTTTTTGTGAATTTATATGACTGAAGGAAAAACTAGGCACAATAAAAAATGCATACAGTATGTCTTACTCTGCGACAACATAAATGAAGCCACAGTGTAGGTCTTACCTGTAAAAAAGTAGTATTTCAGTGATACTTTATTTAGTTGTTTTCTGCTAGTGACAAAACACCATGTTCCAAGGCCAGATCCACTCTTAGGTCGATTATACAGAATTGAAATCTGTGCAGAGCTGGCTGCAGTTTCCTGGGTGTCTCTTTTTCATGGCACAGGTCCACAGCACTCAGTTCATGGAGTTTGCAGAGGTGGAAAACCATGACAACGCTCACACTGGTGAGGATGGATATATTCACACAGAGGACCAGTGAGGGTTTTACATAATATATGATGTGAATATAGAAGACTGAAAGGAGATTGGGAATGGTGCTGCTTGTCACCAGACAGTATATTAAAAAGATAAACGTAAGATATCCACAGGTCAAAAAGACCTATGTTAGTTTTGCACTTTTCAAGGTAGGCCAAGTCCATGACTTGAATTGTTGCTGTACTTCTGCAAGACTAAGTGCTGACTCTATTTCTGGGACCTTTCTTTATCCTTCTAGTTAGTTAGATGATGAATGTTCCACAAATACCTAACTGAACATGTGAAATTGGTTGTCACATATAGTTAATGTCACAATTTTGCACTTTTTCAGGGTCACAGACAACAAAGTCACACTGGAGGGAATAATAACAGAGAAGAGACATTTACTGATGTAGTTCAGTAATATACTGAGGAAACACATCTTCTAGAAACAGGGAGTTGGAAAAGAAAAATGTTATTTTTTTCTGAATATCTTTTAATTAATGTACTGAATTTCTTTTTCCACAGAACTATATTTAACTTCCTACCATTTTAAACTTTTCTCAGTTGTAAATTAAAATCCACAAATTACTTGATGTTCCAGACTTCCTTTTTCTTAAACAGTAAGATCTGAGTAAAGTCAGACTATTTCAGATTTCTAAATAAGACCAGGTGTATTTCTAGAAGGGTGAGGAGGAAGAAGCTTGGAAACCCCATGACTGATTTTTAACTCTGCAGCTCTAAACTTTTCAGATTCACTCTACTTGATTTATAATTTACTGTCAAAAATAGCTCTAATTTAGATAGCAATACAACCAAAAAAACCAAAAGCATCGGTTCTTTAAGGATTTCTCATGGACTGATAGTATTGAAACATTTGTAGCATTGGTTTTTCCTCCTTTCACAGTAATTTTCAAATTATGAAGACTGACTTTTCTGATACTAAGCTATCTGAAAAGAAAGTCTACCCCCTTGATTCACTCTCTGTCCCTATGCCTCCTAGTAAGATTTGTCTTTGAGCAGTCTGTGCTGCTTTTCATTGATCGGAGAGTGAAGGTGAAGGGATGAAGATGATACCAACAGGATTTGGTCTGTGAACAATTAAGCTTCTCTTCACTTTCCTCTCCTAGTTTTTCTTCTGTTTTCTCTGGCTTTATGTTTCTTGATGTGTGTCTTTTGAAGTTGAACCTCACAAAGCATATTTGTTAAACAAAGATGGAAGAGATATGTTTACACCAAATGGCTGGTGTGCTTACTCCTTTCCTTGTAGAATACTCTGAGGTGTGCCAAAGCTTATGGAACTTGAAATCTTCTCCTGGCCTGGGGTTCCCTGCAAGCAAAAACCTGCTATTAATAAACCAAATTACCATAAACCCTGGGACCGGAGGCATGTGGAAATCCCTGTGATACTGACATCTGCTTGTTTTCTCCTTTTTTGGTTTGTCTTAGGCAACGTAACTTGTGAGCAATTCAATGGCAGCAAGCCAATCCTTGGCTGGGCACATGCCTCTGTGTATCAATGTGCTATGCTGCTTGATCTCTGGACCTGTGAAACTGCTCTCCTGGAAAAAAAAGGGTCAGGTACAGACGACTTTTGGTCTGAAAACAGTGATTTGCAATCAGTTTGCTTTGGGTTGCGTAAGATTCCCTTTCAATGTTTCCTGTTGTGCATATGTATGGATGCTAGAGCCATCAAATGTATATATTCTATAAATATCACTCTACTATAAATTTATTTTTTAATTGTTATTTAATCTGAGAAAAAAGTGTCACGCTTTATAATGTAGTTAGGAAAAACAATGAACAAACCAACACTAAAACGTGTATTAAGCAACGTGTAGCATTGTTATTCACTAGGGCTGCTGCATATCCAGAGGGCTCTCCCCTTCCTCTCTATGAATCTGGAGATGTGACTGTATTTTACCATGGCCCATGGAAGCATAAAGGGTTTCTGGCCAAGAAAGACTTCAGTGTTGAAAGGTGAAGATTGGACAAGTTGAGAGGAATGGACCCAGAGAAGCTTGGCAGTGTATTTCTGCCTAGGGGACTCAGCAGTCTCAAGAACAATGATGTGAGTGTCAGGAAGTGGAAAGGGGCAGATAAACCACTTCAAAAGCAGGGAGAAATGGCACTAATTGAGGTCATCTTCACACACTTGAACTGTTTTTTCTCAGTCCTGGAATAACACAGGGCAGCTCTCAGAATAAGAATAGTAGAGGGTGTTATGGAATCTCCTGGGTACCCTTGAGGAGGCTTTAAATAGAAAACCTCTTAAAACTAAAAATATGTAGTTTAGGAAATCTCTTAAGGCCTCTCTTCTGTTTTCATGGGTGTTACAGAGCTGTATAAAAGACTATGTGATTGCCTAGTTCACTAAGCTTCTGCCCTCATCCCAACAGACTTCACTTTCCATTGCTGTATGATCATGCTACCTCTGTGAATCTACCTTTCATTTTTATCATGGGTCTTGTGTACAAGGAAACTCGATTTATTTTATAAAGAAAAAACTTCAGCTAGAGAATGATGAAATCTCAACAGCAACAATACAGTAATTTTCTTCCAAAAGCATCAAAGGGTATATTCTGGAATTGCTCCCATAACCCAGCTATCTAGGCAGGATGCTGTGGAATTCCTGGTAGACATACTGAAGAGCTTTGGGGAATTGAGTGCACCAAACTCAGAGAAGGGTAGAGGAGCCTAAAGAGGACTTGAGTCTTTGTCTTGCATCTTTAATTACACCCTCATTTAATTTGGAGTTTCTCCAAAAATATAAAGTAACAGCGGCAGTCATTGCCAAATGTGGTGATGGAAAGTCTTTGAAGAGTCAACAGGTTTCAGGCTGAGGGAAATGGAGCTCTTCAAATCTATGAAAATTGATTAGTTGTCAAAAGAAGCAGGTGTTTTTAAAAAAGTTGTCAAAAGAAGCAGGTGTTTTTAAAGCAGTACACTGCCTGTTACTTTTTAAAAAGAAAAATATGTATCATAAAAATCTTCATGTTTCAGTAGAAAAAATCCAAAAGTTAACTTTGCAGGATTTGGAAGAAATTTCTCCCATGAGCAATTTATTCTATGTTCTGTTCTTGAGCCTTCTGATGAAGTATTCAGTAATATCCTGTACCATAAACATGATGCTACATCAGGTTACTGGTGGTTTGATACAGGCAGCAACCTCCGTGTTCAGAAAGCTCTCCTCCCCCCCAAAAAAAATATTTGGGCAAATAAACATTTCTAAATGTGCTTCTGAGTATCTCTTCAGCTTTTTAATGGTTTTGAGGTTTATCAAAATGCTTTGGACCCAGAGGAAAGATTCACTTTGGCCTGAGCAATGATTGACATCATGCATAAACATCCAGGGTTTGACCTTGAGCTTCAATGTATGTTAATGACTACAAAGATGAATGCATGTGCTTGCAACTTCACCCCACTGCTGAGGGACATAGCAAACCACCAAGTAGGCTGAATTTACAAAGTAGCCATCTTGGGCAAGCAGATGAAATCCATAATGGAAAACTTTGATTAAAGCCTGCATGCATTTACAGTGTTAAGGTGAGTCAGTACTAATTTAAAAATGAAGTCCATGGATGGATATATAGAAGGCCTGAAGCTCAAGGGCAGTAAGCTATCATTTCCTCATCATAAAAAACAAAACATTGGAAAGATCGCAGAGCTTCATATGTCGTGTAAAAGCCCCATCTGCTGCTGTTTGAGACAACTAGAAATAGCATTTGAGAGGCATGGAAGGTAAATAAAATTATAATTGAATATTTTTCTGTAATGCAGTGGATAAGGAACTAGTCATGTTTAGAGTAAGGGAGACTTTAAAGAGAGTATATACAAAGCTTGTACTTTGTAGTGCACTTTGAAAAAATTCAGATAGCTGGGAATTCCTGTGCTAATAATTAAAGCACAGCATTTCAAATCCTCCCATTTTCTTCAGGTCTAAAAATCTGCGTCAGCTTTCTGCTGTATCCTGTCACAGGGTATTTCCTTTCTCTGGGCTTTGATTTCAGAGGATACAGGTTGGGAAGTTTAATTAGCTAACTTTTGTAACATGGCTTTTAGTCCACAGACAGAAGCTGGGGGTTTGGTACAAGAGGCACCTGTTGTGCTGCTGTTGCCACCAATGCTTCCACATTACTAGCAATAAAAATGAAATGTTGCCAGCATGAATGGATCTCAAATTTTGTTCTGAAACACTATGAAAGACTATAAATAATTTCAATACGAATGATTCATCTAGAGTGGGTACACAGATAACTGACATGAACATTTTTACATAGATATAGATATATACATATATAAAAGATATAGATATAGATAGATATAGATAGATAAAAAGATAGAAATTGTTCTAACTTCCATTTAAATAAAGAATAGTTGATTTTTGCCTTGATTTCTAGCTATATGTGAATTTTGTTGGCTAACGTTACTGTGTTTATTGGTAAGTTTTATGTAGAGGCCCAGAGGGAATATATCCACAAGACTTGTTTGCTTCTAGAAGCTTCCCCCACATCTGACTGAGCCAATGTCATGCAGCTCCAAGATGGACCCACTGCTGGTCAGTGCTGAGTCCCTCAGTGACAGTGGTAGTGCCTCTGGGATAACAGATTTAGGAAGGGAGGAAAAAACCTGTGCAACAGCAATTACAGCCAGAGAGAAGTGAGAGAAAACAGCCCTGCAGACACCAAGGACAGTGGAGAAGGAGGGGGAGGAGGTGCTCCAGGTGCCAGAGCAGAGATTCTCCCACAGCCCCTGGTGCAGACGATGGCGAGGCAGCTGTGCCCCTGCAGCCCATGGAGGTTCATGGTGGAGCACAGATCCATCTGCAGCCCCTGGAGCACCCACACCAGAGCAGGCTGATGCCTGAAAGAGGCTGGGAGCCTGTGGGAAGCCTGTGCTGGAGCAGGCCCCTGGCAGGACCTATGCCTCATGGAGAGAGGAGACCACACTGAAATGGGTTTGCTGGCAAGACTTGTGACTCTGTGGGGGGGACCCATGCTGGGGCAGTTTGTGAAGAACTGCAGCCTGGGGAAAGGACTTGGGTTGGAGAAGTTTGTGGAGGACTGTCTCCTGTGGGAAGGACCCCATGCAGAAGAGCATGAGGAGTCCTGCCACTGAAGAGGAAGGAGTGGCAAAGACAACGTGATGAACTCATTGCAGTTCCCAGTCCCTGTCCCCTTGCCCTGCTTGTCAGGGGAGGTAATCAGGAATGGAGTAGAGCCTAGGAAGAAGGAAGGGGTGAGAGAAAGCTCTTTTAAGATTTGGGGTTTTTTTCATTACCCTACTCTGATTTTTAATGTCAATATTAATTTTCCCTGAGTAAGGCCTGTTTTGCCTATGACAGTAACTAGTGAGATCTCTGGTCCCTATCTCTCCCTATGAGAATTTTGTTATATCATCTCTCTCCTTCCCTGCTGAGGAGTGGAGTGATAGAACAGCTTTGTGGGCACTTGGCATCCAGCCACCACATTGTAAAAAATTTAGGATCCAACACCCAAAAGTAAGACTCTTTGAAAAAATTGCAGTCTTATGGTGAATCAAGCAACAGATAAAAAGTCTCATGCTGTTTAGATACCCAGGAAAAAAAAATAAGGAGAAAAAGGGACTCCTTCCCCGCCAGCTTTACACTGCCCTTTCATGACAATGGATTTGGTAATTGCATCTTGCAGTGCACTGGGGCATTAGTATTCCTATGGGTACAGAATATTAAACAGTAATGATGGAAGCAATTACTGAGGTTAGCCTGGCCTCAGGGTCCCTGCATCAGTATTTTGATGTGGTGGTACAACTTTCCCTGCCCTTTGGCCACAGCCTATTACCCATCTGAGTACAGCTGCCCAGCTGGATGTGTATGCACTGTGATTTCACATGTGGAACCCACCCATGACCTGCAGTGCAGGCCTGCCCCTCGCACCCGATCCCGCAGCTGTGCAACACTGTGGGTCATGCAGAGCAGCCACAGAGCAGCTGATACACACCCAGAAGCCAAGAGCTCCTTGCCTCAGGTCCCTTCTGGATTCCTGCCTCTGTCTTGAGCCCCTTGCCCTTATTCCTATCCTCACAGACCTTGTGATTTTGTGTTGGTTATGTAGGGTTTATTTCCAAGTGCAGGCAGCACTATAATCATAGTAGATGTGACAATGTGGTTAATAAACCATGTCAGCTAACAAAAGAGAATTTTAAACATTTTCTGTTTTCATTAGCAAATGAGACTGCTTAGATGTGTTTCAATATAATTACATTTATTATGGCTTCAGTTCTATTTTCATATTTGATGTTTGATATCTGACGTGCACTAAAGCATTGCAGTTTATTCTTGCAAATTAACCTATTGCAAGGTTTCTTATGCAGACAATTTATAAAAGCCTTATTTGAGACCTTTTTGTTCTTTCTTTTTTTTTGTTGGTTTTAAGTTCTACTTTGAGGAACAGTTATTTAGCTGGAGTTTCACCCTTCTCTTAGTTTGGTGCACTCAATCCCCAGAGCTCTTCAGTATGTCTACCAGGAATTCCACAGCATCTACAGGGCAAAACCAGACAACAAAGGCGGTAATCCAGAAAAATAAGTACTGCAGCAAATAGTTGATAAGTGGCTAACTATGGAAAACCCATAGTTCTTGGATTCCAAAGGACATAAGATACATTTTGCTTATGTTAGTAATAATTCTTTCAAGTCGAATGCCCCAGTGTGATCTTGCTAGTTCAATTACATTTCCTGGTTAAATTTTAGCTATGTGATCCTTAATTTATTTATCTATTGCTTAAGAGTGGTGAATATACATTCTATACATTCAACCTATATATTCTATATTCACCCTTAAAACAAGATTTTTTTTCCTGCAAATGACCACAGAAAGGTAGAACTCTTGATCTCATAGTGGCAGGAAGTAGAAGCAATCAGCTTAATGAGAAGGAAAACATACATGTTTAATACTGATGTGACGTCATGATAAGTCTCCAGACTTTTTGTTTGTGTGTGTGTATAGTCAAAAAAAAAAAAAAAAAAAAAGACTTGCCATTAAAGCAAATATTTTTATAGTAGAAGCAAAGTATTACTATAATAGCTACCATTTCCTGGTGTAGGACTCCAAATTTAGTTGGGTATAATTTTGATAAATGCTAATTATTGTGAATGAAATTACTGATGTTGGATGTCTCTAGCAGGTCGGGGGTTTTTTAATTAGTCAGCTTAGTTGTTGCTTGCTACTTCTCCTGTCCTCACCAGAAACAGGAAAGATGCTGTTCTCCTTGTAACAGCTCTGTGAAGAAGTGTGTAAAGATGAATTTCCTGTCCCACCCATCCAGAGTCACAGGGTTACAAAAGCACATTGTAAAGTACTGGGCAGAGGGGACAGAATAAAGCTGAACAGCTTCTGACACTGAAGTTTGGGGTGCTGTCTTTCCAAACTCTTTTTTTCAGTATAGCTCTGAAGGAGTGGGGAATGGCTGGTGTTGAAATCTAAACATTTATTACTAATAACTGCATGGCTGTGTTCACATTTTCTTATGATCTGTGATTCATTGGTCATAAGTGGCAAAGTCTGAAGCCACACAGCTGTAGCAGTGGCCCACTGCTGTGAGCCAGGTGGCCCAGTTGTACAGGCTGGGACAGGCATAGAGAAGGAGCATCTTTCTGTGCACAGAGTCAGGATTCCTGACACCACTTCCACAGCACAACAGCTGATGGACCATTGTCTTTTCAGCTTCCATGTGATCAATCTTCAACTTTTGAAAATTTTTATTTTCTGGGGTTTCTGTTCTTTTGGAGGCTTCCATCATCAGTAAAAAAGGAGTCCAGCTCTGCAGACCATAGGTGTTTGCTGCCCACATTTTGGGAGCATCATAGGTACACTGGTGCATGTGCTGGGATCTGCATGGTATTTGGAGAAGGAATGGCCTCAGCTGGTAATAAGTGAACCAGGTTACAGAGGTATTTATACTTTAGAGAGGTATATACAGATGAAATCCTACTGAATTTTGATTCAAAAGGTAAATATCTTGCATTAGATATAAAAAATAGATAAAATAACATTTGTTATGGATAAAATAAGCTTTGAGCAAAGACAGGTTTATAGGTTCAGTGTCTGTTACCTTCAAAGCAAAAGACAAAATGCCAGCATATTTTTAGGGGCCAGAATAGGTCAGAGTGGGCACAATTCTGGCCTTGCATGGGTGGCAAGTCAGAAACAAATCCAGTCACAATTTACAATTGATTTTTGAATGATTCCCTAAAGTATTTAAAGGCCTTTGTTATCTGTATGTAAATTATTTATCTGTTTCCTTTTTTATTATTCCCCTTTGTTAGCAGTTATTTGCTGAGGTATTGATAGAAGACCCTGTGTACGTGCAAGAAATTGCTTTGTCACTATTAGAGATGAAATCAGACAAAGAGAAAAAGTCAGGCAGAGAAAAACAGTTCTTTATCCTGGATTCCTTCTGCACTCTCCTGGACCTTGTCACACTCTGCCACTGGCAGATGAAGGTGGAAACAAAGAAGGTATGGTTACCTAGGTTAGTGCTGTTTTAGCTGAGGTGATTTCAGAGATGTTTGTAGGGGAAAAAATTACTCCTTTTAAATAGGCCACCTACCGCAGTTAGAAAAAAATACAGAGAGAAGGAGAGTGCCTGCATTTTTGTTGTGGGAGCTGTTTGCCTGCATGTAGAGATGGGTTTAGTTCCAAAAGTTAAAACCATGCTGCTCCTCAAAGCTTGACAGGAGAAACTCTCTCCCAGTGAAAATACCAAAATTCTGTCAAAATGAGCAGGTGGAATTCACTAATCAAAAAACCACGAAGATCCATCCTTCTGCTAGGTTTTCCACACTTAAATATTTTAACAGCCGTTTTATGAAAGGTAGTGCAATATAAGAAGAGAGACACAGGAAGTGCAAGTTTTGTTCATCACCAGATGTAGGAAAATATCAAAATTGCTCTAGCTCTGCTGATCTTCACAATGATAATGAAATAAGATAGGCAAGGTACGTCAATGTCATTTATGGAGTTATCAGCTGGAGGAGATGATAATTTGTACAGGAAGACAAAGAAGATAAGGACTGAGGTAATGGGGAGACTACAAAAGGAAATGTTGAACTGCTGTCTTAGAGGCAGGTTATTGGTGAAAATTCTTCTTGTTCAGCTCCATACTGCTTGACACTTTTATTAATGATGTCAGTAGAAAACATAAGGAAGTGTTATTAAATCGAGGACATTGCAGTGCTGGCAGATAAAACTGATACGGAAAATAAATGGAATACCTTGCAGGAAGAACTCACAGTTCTAAGGATTAGAGCAGTAGAGAGGAGATAAGCATCAATAACACAAATCTTAAGGTTATGAATAATAATAGAAAATTCTCCTGTGGGCTTTGAGCTTATTACTTGGAAACAACAGAGGAGGAGAAAGAACTGGGTGTAGAGCTAACCATGGGATGATTGTAAACTGCCAACATATCACAACTGTGATGGGCAGGAAAGCCATTATTCCTTACTGTGAGTCAGGCAATGAGTTTATAGATAGAGGGGAAATTGATGCCTGTATGTGGTTCTGCTAAGGCCTTACCTGCATTATTATGTATAATTTGCAGATTTGTGTTCAGGTAAGATCAATTCAGTCTGGAATGGGGGCAAAGATGATATACTGGCATGCTGGGGCGAAATAGAGGACACATTTTACAAAAGCAAATGAAATAGATTGGCTTGTTTATCCGAGTAAAAATGAAGGCTGAGAGAAGATAAGATTTTTCTCCATAAATACACCAGAAAGATAAGCACTGAGAATGGAGGGAAGCTATTAAAGTAAAGGTCAATTTTGGCAGCAGAACAAATGGATCTAATCACTGTGAATAAATTTAATCTTGAAATTAATAGGGGATTTCTAAGAATCAGACAACAAAGTTCTGGAAGGGAAAGAGCAAACAGTAGAAAACTACCAGTTTTAAAGAGGGGCTTGATTCATTTATGGAAAGGATTTGTGGGATGTGATTGCTTGCAATAGCAAAGTTGGGTGTGTAGGATAGATGACATTACAGTCACAGGTTTTTTTTTTTTTTGTCTTAACCCTTTCTCTAACTTTCCTCTTAAAAATTCAGTCTGTATCAAAAAATCAGCAATATATATTTTCAGCAGTTGAAAACCTAGACATCTTTAAGATATGTCAGCCATGACCACTCAACTTAGTTTGAATGGGAAATCTAATTTTTTGTCACAACTCTTTTTCATTGAAATAAGAACTTCTTGAACTATAATCTGACATGTGGAACTTTCTTGATCAAACTAACAAACAAATTAATCTACTTCAGCCAAAAAATTCCATGAAGCAAGGAGGTCTCTTTTCTTGGCAGTTTTTGTTTCTTGTTTGGATACTCCGCTTTCTAATAAAATAGATATTCTAGTTAAGCTACTGCTGGGTGAGCTTTTCCTTCAATTATACACATGCATGCATACAAACACATTTTCTGGTAATTAATAGGAGATAAGGTCACACAGAAACTTTTCACTTACCTTTTTTTTCATGAAACCTGTAGGAACTTAGTGTCTTGAAAATTCTGTCTCTGTATCCGATTTCATTAATACTCACTAATTGCTATAGAAGTCATCTAGAGCAGACACATGGGCAGTCCAGATCACTGCCTGGCTGCATTTCTTTGGGGAGAGGACTAAGGGGACATACTTATCTGAGGTGGTTTACTTACAAATCCCTGAGAAATAGCAGTAAATTGTCATTTTGCAGTATGAGAATGGAGTGGAAAGTTATGACAGACAGTAAAATCTCAGACTAATATGTAAGACCAGTAAGCATAATATTATCTTCATTTTAGAGAAGATTGTTAAGTCAGTCTAAAGAGTAATATAAACCTATATAGCTTATTTAATATGGTACTTGGAGAGGATGTTTTTACATCTTTTGATGTGATGAAATTCGCAGTTCATTTCAGTATGAACTGGTAAAGGCTCAGATTCGGACTGAAACATCAGAAAGGTTAGTGATCTCTTTTCCTGTTATGCAGTCTTAAATATAGTTAATTTATGGATTCCTCTATCTCATAAAATAGCTTTTGTCAGACCTGTCAGAATTACTTCTATTACTTGATCGTATCCCCATTCCTGGAGTGGAAGGTTATTTACAGTTAAAAGTACACATTTATATTGTATGTACTGTTCCTTTCAGCCCCCATAGCTTCTTTTTGTTCCTCAGTGTTTCCCCAGTTCTCAGTTTCTCAGTATTCCTCTTATACCATTTCATCACAAGGGACATCCTTTGGTAGAAAACTAGAGCTAGACAGTGCAGCTTTAGTCTGAATTTTGCTTCTTTTTGGTTTTGTTTGAGACAGATACATTTTTAATATATTTTATTGCTGTCTATTTTCCCCTTTACATGATAACAACAAGCTGATGTGTGTGCTGATGGCTGTTCTGTACAGGCTCTTTATATGTCTATACTGGTTAATTGAGAGCAACATTTATAATAATAACACAGAGCTCTTTGTTTTAAGATCCTAGAGTTGATTTTGGCTGTGTCCTGTGGGATTCTTTATTTATGCACATGGTGTCTTTCATGTATTGTCTCCTCCCCTTTTCTTTTCTTTACTTCGTATGCAGGGAATGACACCTGATTTCAAAAGATTAAGAGCTATGTCTTCTAGGTCCTCTTTGTGTTTTTATCACATTCTCACAGCATAGATTCTCTGTGACCAGATTTTTTGACAGATAAAACACCTGATGTGATGTTAGAAGGAAGCAAGGGAGTATCTTACTCCTTTGCACTCTGTACTGAAAAGCCAAAGCCTTTCTTTCTAACATCTTCTTACACTGTATGAGATGAAGCATCACAGACCAGATCAATATTTCTGTGGTCTTGCGTCTGAAGGAGTGCAGTGATGGATCTCCAGGGAGGGAATACTAAAAGCAGAACAGTGCCCAGCTTCTGACACTTGGTGCTTTAGAAGTTTCCTGAGCTAGTGGTTGCATCTAGACTATGTGTTTGCTGTCTGCTGATGGACTGTTCTCATAATTCATTAGATGGGGAAGGTTGTGTTAGGATGGTGTCATACTGGGGCTATCTAGAATAAATGTTTCTTAAGTTTTGAAATCTCTGTTTCAATAGTAATAATGTGTATGAGCTCTACTTGTCTGTTTAAGCTTCCTCTCTGGCAGTCAGTCCTCTGCCCAATTTTTAATCTAAAATAATGTTATTTATCTCTCTGCCAAAGGCTTTCCTTTCTAAATGAGAACAGTTAGCCTATTTCCCTTTGTTTTCCCTTATGCCATTACAGGCATTTCAACTGGCTGCCCTTTGTGAGTGCTGCCTGTGTCAATTGAATGGGCAATCCTGAGTAATCATCAGCTCTCTGGGTACAACACTTGTTTGCTTTGTATCCATCACACCATTTCAGATGCCAAGAAGTATTTTAAGTTGAATGCAGGGGTCTCACTGAAGTGAATATGGTGGAGGCAGATTTCTAGACGTGGATTGTTTACAGCAGAAGGAAAGTTAATTTTTCAAATGCATCATGTGGTTTTTGTTTTAGGTTATATAAGGCTTTTGCAGTGGAAGAAGGTTTGGGGGAGTTCCATTTGTCCATTAATGAATCATTCTCAAGTCAACCACAAAACATCATGAGAAAATATTCCTTTTCTTAAAAAAAACTCCTTTGAAAACTATAGCACCATCCTAATATCACTAAATTAAGGACTAGAGTGACCAATTCCATTATTGTTCTAAATCTAAAGGGGGAAAGAAATAAAAAGTGCTTCTGAATTTATTACAATTTTCCTTTTATTCTCAGTTTGGCTTCTTTCTGTCATACTCCATGTTGATCAATAATTTTGCTTTTATTGCAGATGTTTTCCACGTAGCTTACCAACAAGCATTCAAAAAACTGCCAATCATATTGGAAAGTTTAGTGTCTGTACAAGCGATCATAAGGCAGGAGAATGATTTAATTTGCAGAATAAGCAAAAATATGTGTATTAAATTATAAAAGAAAATTACTTTAGCCTTCAATTTTTTTTTGTGTACTTTATCCTTTTCTCTTTGTACAGGTGTATACAAACAGTGTGACAGACTGCCAGGTCATGGACATTTCTTCTTTAAAGCTTTCCACAATGTCTGTTTCTTGCCATCAATTCAGTCATGAATTGTACTTTGCAGCATGGTGGCTTGTAATTAAAAATTTACCAGGGAAAAAGAAATAGGTTTTATTTGCTATATATTCCTTTCCCAGCCTGTTTGCACTTGGCTGCAGTCTCTAGCACTCTGCTCTACCATGTAGAACTGAGCATACACACTCACTAAACACAAATGAATGAAATGTTTCCTCGGTCTCTACATTTAGTCATGTTTCAATGATAACAATGCATACGAATATAACAGAATACCCTCCCTTACTCCTCCTTTCTTTAATTAAGCTGCTGAAGTACTACAAAACAGAGAGTGGTTTATGTGAAGTGAGCAGCAGAGGAAATGCCTAATGTTGTTTTCCCTTTCCTTAGCTCTTGTGTCTATCTGGAATAAGGAAGATGTAATTTATCCTGGCCTGTTAGGTCATTCAGATAAATGCTCTTTGGCAGACATTCAGCAAGCCTCCTTGTGTTATTTGATCCAGCCTCCACATTGGATCCAGCCTCCCTTTCTGTCCCTGGACAGAAAGGTTAGCAGCATTTTCTTCCTCACACTGCCCTAGTAATAATGGGGTTTGTCAGACTTAGCCCTCAGAGTGTATCTGTTAATTCTGTTTGTAATCAGTTGGGTGGCAGTCCTGCATAATACTTGGATCAGCATCACTGATGACTGCAGGAACTGTAGTGGGTGTGTATTAGCACATGACATAAAAATAAATGGTGTCACATCAGTGATTTATTCAAAGTCTATGAGTTGAGTTAGCGATGAAGCATAGCTAAAAATACACAAGAGAGGACTGATGGAGGTTGGAGACTTGTGTTCAAAAGGCACAGTGAAATCTTAAAGCCTGTGGTATGCAAAAGGCTAGCAATCACAACCTGACCTTGAAGTATGCATTCTTCTGGTGTGGTGAAACCATGAATTCCCACTACTTTCGTTTGTCCTGTCTTCAAAAAAGAGAAGTATGATCAATGCTATTTACAATGGGAAATCTCCATGCCAGCTTGATGCTATGATGTTGGTTCAAAAGCCACCTTCTAGGGTTACCAACATTATTCTTCCTCATATATGATTTTCCTTTTTTTTAACATCCTGCATTTAATATATGATGTCCAGGAGCTGCCCTTGCTTTATACATGCCAAGTTTTCATAGGGCTCTAGGCAGCATTATCACACAGCTGTTGTGTCTCTTCCAGAGACAGCTGCCTTACAGTGGTGAGCGAAGTGATCTCATGTGCAATATAGAATTCATAAGCAAAGAGAGATTCTTTGGGGCTTGTTGTGCCTTCTCTGTGCTTATATTGACATCCCTTTTGTGTTCCTTAGTACACTTCTTCCATCTCCCCTCAGCTCCCTCTTGCATCCCTGATGTACCCTGTGCTCAATCCCTCACCACCAGGGAGTATCCTCAGCCCATTCCTGAGTGTAGGAAGTGCCCGTGGTTTGCTGTCTAGCCAGGCAAGAAACACTGTGTTTTGCAGCAGGTCTGTAGCTGTGCACGTGCTGACTGCCTGGCTGTGATGCTGGGAACCCAGCTGGCTGCTGCCTCCTGAGAGCTGAGCAAGCCAAACAAAGCAGCGAGGGATCAAACCCTCCTTGCCTTTTCCCTGAGCAGAGAGTTCTCCTCACTAGCTGAATGCTGATTTTGCAAAACTGGAATGAACTTTTTACCCTCAAGACCTCTGTTCTTATGTCAAATGTATTTAAAATTAGTCAGAGGGTTCAAAAGTTGTTGGAGATGAACCAGCTAAGGGAATGAGGCTAAACCATTTCCTGTGTCACACACCACTGGTTTTTTTCTGAGTTTAAAATTGAAAAATAGATGTTATCATGACACTAGATTGTCTCATTTTGGGTCACTCAAAGCTGCAGTGTAAGGAGGGGAGGGAACGACTCCGTATGCACTGCAGCTGTGACTTGCAAGCTTCTGAGCATGAATTGCTGTTTCTAGAGCAGTGTACTACACACTGTCTTTCCTTAAATTGGAGATAATTGTAAAGTACTGCCTCCAGAGACTGTCAACTGCACCAGAACAGACTTGTTCCACCACTACATGGTTTGCATCCTGTCCCAGGACAGTGATTCTGCACTATATGGATGAGATCCACTGGCCCAAACAAATTGATACCCTGACAATCCCCCAGGAAAAAGCCTAGTGCTGTGTGGTCAGAGCTGCCTGCTCATTGCTGAGCAGGAACCTTCACAGCACTGAATGCAGCTTTTGGCAGCACACAGCCCATGTCCCTGGGGGGTGCTGCACTCTGCAGCCACTTGGTGGGCAGCCAGGCATTGAGACCAGCTGTGCAGCCTCCTTGGGCCAGCCAGGGTCTGCTTCATCCAACAGACTGGTTTCCATTCCCTCTCACAGGCATGTCTCCATTTCTCATCAGATCCTGCAGCACTGCAGTCTTCAAGGGGATCTGAGCGACTGGTTGAAAAGAATTGATCTTCCAAACTTTTGGAGCTCTCTCACTGTCTAAATGCAGACTAGTTTCTTTGCCACAGAATGGCAGCAACTCTCTTTTTCATTTTCAGATGTCTCCTCACCTCTGTAAATCATATAGTGACTGCTGCATCCATTCTGAATCAGTTTTTGCTGATTTCCTGTCAGTGGGTATTAGCTAACTTATCAAACACATACAGGAGAGAATCAATACAACCAACAGAGGCAGTGATAAGGTGGTCATGCATCTGTTATTCAAGTAATACATAAAAATGGAACACATCTTGTAAAACCTCCTTACACAGGAAAAGGAGATGGATTCAGGATGTCACAGGCTGTGTCTGCACTGAGGGACCTGCTGATGCTGTTAGTGGTGTGGTTGCCCATCCAAAATAGGGCAAGGTTTGTGGTGATTCCCTTTAGCCTGTGTGAAGGAAAGCTGTTTGTGTGGTGCCAAGGGAGCTGTGTGCTCTGCAGCCCCTGCCATGGCCTGGCTGGTTGATAGCCAACACACATGGGCTGTGCCATGAAGGGCACAGGCTTAACCAGGCCAGACTCAATGTGCAATAAGTCCTCGTGCAGACCAGTCTGTTTGACAGTGGTCTAGGACCTTCAGAATGAATTTGTATTTGTTTCTGTATTTCAAACCTCAGTGCCCAGCTTTACTATATTGCCTTTGTTTATAGGCTGAACTATTTCTCAGGAAGACACTGCTCATGTCTGCCCATTTACTTCTAAGGCAATTGCTGACCCTTGATTTTTAATACGTTTTATATTCCTTGTGCTCAGAAAAATTGTTCTCTGGGCAATAAATCAATTTTCCACAACAGAGCCAAAGCATTCTTTGGTAGACCTATCTGCAAGCTGCCACTAACCCAAGTCAAGTTAGTACTTAGTTAAGAGAAGGAAGTCAATCCTCAAAAACATAGCTTTTTTCCCCCTCTTTGATTTTTCCCTTTCCTGCTATAAATGCAACAATAGTTCTCCTTGAGCTGCAGTGGAATTAGTGTGCTTTTTTAGCACTCCTGGACTTCAAATGGCCTGTGACACTTTTGAAATATGACTTAAACTATTTGGAAAACTACCACTTCTTCCTATTTGAAAAATGGGATTATTTTTATATAAATATGCAAAACTTTCTGAGGCCCCTTCATACCAAGAGCCAATGGGACTTACATAGGAGTTGTGAGGGGATGAGTGTAGTTTTCTTGTTTGTGGGAAGGCAAACTGATTTTCCAGACAAGTAGCCTAGAAAAACAATTATTTGTACGTATTTGAAAAATGTAGCTATCTGTAAATATTCATATTTTATTTGCAGCTGACTGAATGTTGAGAATGTAGTCTGATTTATAAATAGGGTGCTGCCTCTAAGTCTGCTGCTGCTACAGTTTCATTATGCCTGTGCTCAATGAGAAATGTTTTTCTTCTGTGACTTTCAATAATCCCAGTGAATTATTACAGCATAAAACCAGAGTAAAGGAAAACACACAGAATTTCAAATCTGCAATGGTTTAGTAGGAAGAGCTGCCAGTCTTTATGACAGCAAGCACAGAATTGATGTTCACAAAATTTTAGGAGTGATATATTAAGCCTAACAAGTCAGAGCAGTTCAGCAGATGAAAGAAATTTGGAAATTCTGGGAGTGAAATACAGGATTGGCTGCTTTGATGGCATTCAAGACCAGGTTTATGGGGCTTTGGGCAATCTTGTTTAGTGGACAGTGTCCCTGCCCATGGCAGGGCTGTGTAATCTCTAAGGGCCCTTCCAACCAAAGCCATTCTATGGTTCTATATGACTCTGGTTTCATGTTAAAACCCATGGAGAAAACCTTTTGTTAACTACAGGAGAAAATCTAGATGCCTCTCAGGAGTTTCTAAGCATCATCGAGTTTACAATTGAAAACACTGCAAAATTTTGACAAATAATAAGTGGGTCAGAATAAGGCCATTAAATATGATTTTTTTCTTCCTGTAGAACAGAGCTTGGTCTCAATAGTTTTATGCCCACTTACTACTTCCTGGCTTTTACATGAGGTACTGTGTACTGGCAAGACATATGTTTTTTAATATTATTCAGTGCTGATTAGCTGGAAGTTGATCATAGGACACTGTGTGCTAACTGAACCACCTGGTTTGAAGATACAAGTAAAAGAGAATTCAATGTGTCTAGTTTGGCCCAGGCAGACCCATGGTTCCTATTGCTACTTTAATGCTAGTGCAAAGAGGTTTTTTGGTTTTGGGTTTTTGTTGTTTTGTTTTGTCATTATTTCTTTCACCATATATTATGCTTGCACTGAAATTAAAAACACATAACTGTGTGACTTTCTCCAGAACTCACCTTATCTCTGATAACTGATCCACAAGGCCCTGTGTATTTATATCTATTATATATAAGGAATCAATAAAATGCATCTTGTTAGAGAAGTTACATAAAGAAGTTGATCAGTTCAGAAGTAGATTTTCAGTTCACCTTTTGAAAGGTGACTCTTCTCAGCTCCCATGCTTTTCTTCTCTCTTTAGGCTTCCAGAGGCTTTTACTTGACCTCAGCTGGACAAATAGGGACCCCGAGATAGGAGGCTGAACCCTTTCACTCAAAAGAGAGAAGCACTGGGCAGCAGGCTTCAAAGCCCTGTAAGTACCTCAGGATGCTCCCAAGTGATTTTGAGAGGGACTGTTGGGTTTTGGCACGTAGGTGGAGTGGCAGCTTTGAGTTAGCGTTTGTACTTTCTCAGTGGTTACTTTAAGGGGAAGGGTAAGCCAGTGGCAGGTGTGGAAACTCCAGCAGAGGGGACGGGGCTGGGATGTGGCCACATGTCTAGACAGTGGCCTGGCTCCTTCTGCTGCAGTCTCCCTCTGGTCTCCCATGGGCATGGCTGCAAGGCTTGTGATGGATGGAGAGGGGCATGGAAAACAGCAGCAGTCCACAGGCACAGGGCTGACTAAAGCTGTGAGTGCTAATGAACATTGTTCCAAAACTATTTCCAGCCTAGGTGTGGACATAAATTCTGGCTGTAGTTCAGTTGATGGGTGCAGAATTGCTCTGGGCTTTTGCATATGAAGTGTCCAACAGTGGTCCTAGCTAGAGAGGGATACTTTGTGAGAAAGGCTCCTCTAATAAATATTTCAATTTTAGAAGAAGATGTGATAGTTATTTTTAAAATAATAAATGTAAACATACAGTTATGACTATAGATTTTGTCTTTTGCAAATTCTTATTTATCCAGTGTCTAAAGGTGAGAACATAGATCCTGTATTAAACTGCTTGTGATTCTGAATCTTGTGCTGACTGCATTACAGGTTAGGCACAGCCTTTAAGAATTTACCAGGTAGTGAAATCAAACTTCTTTTACACAACTCCCTAATGCCTATTCTGTTTCTAAAATAGCCAGCATAAATTATTTAGTTTAATATACTCCTAAGGTTCTTGCCATCTCAGTAAGCTTTGTGACAGTACAAGGAAATAACTGCAAGCCGCAGGCTCTTTTGGGGAAATACTACAGAATTTGTGAACAAAACTGTATGAACAGACTTCAATAAAATAATTTTAGCTGTCTACAGGGCCTGGCATACTGCTTGAAATGTTTTTTAATGTTTAACCTCCTTAAGATTTTGGAGTTTCATAGTTCAGATGTTTGTAATACTGTACATAATCTAGAGAGGTTTTAAAAATTATATTAATAGAAAATGTTACAAGTGTCTTGGCTTTGCCAGATTTAGAGTGCATGTAAGTCCTACATGATGGTAAGAAGAAAATATTGTCTCTTTATAGGGTAAAGTTCTGAAACTCAAAAGAAGAATTATTGTTGAATATTGCCATAAGTAAGAATATCTGATATAGATGTTTAGTGTATGTCTAATAGATGCTTAATATAGACCTAGTACAGCCATTTCCACACAAATGCATCACAATTTAAACCTAACTCTTGTTCTGAGGCCATCTTTTTCATGTGGATAGTATGAACTTAGAGACTCTTTATTCAGAATATTATTAATACACCTGTAAGCTATTTTGCAAGGTGAGGAAAAGAACATTTGCAGTGGTTTAGTAGGATAACATTACACGTAGTACAAGCCATGCTGATGAGTAGGAAATATGCCACTTGGTTTCTTAATGAGGAGAAAGGATTGATGGTGGGATGCTAAGCAACAACACCAACACTTTTTTGGTACTTCAGCAGAAATATCAGATAAACATCATTGATATGAGTGATAAATTGTAGTGGAAATAATGTGCAGTAGATCAAAGAATGAATGAGCGGGATGTGCTGTAAATTCAATATAGCTTGTAAAACAGTTTGTGAGAAAACATAAGTTCAAACAATTGGACTTGATTATATTTTTCTAACTCTGTGTTCATATGTAAATGTTCACTATTTATTGTTTTTATTCCCAGATAAGTTAATGTTTCTGAGAACTTTCTCTTACACACAATATCTTGAGATTGAGCACAAATGGCAATAAAGAAGAAATTAAAAACAGAAATGGGCTTTTTCTTGTCTATTTTCACTAAGAAACAGACCACATAACCCCATAATCTAGTTTATGTGTGTCCTTTCTACTGGGTGTGAAGCCTGTTGTGAAGCCACCTAGAAGTGTATATTCCACTCTGCCAAAAGCCTGGACAAGAACATGGCATATGGGCAGCATCCAGGTGCCATTTCATGTGCCCAGGTATGGAAAGGTGCATCTGAGCAGCCTGGGGAAACACCTCAGCAAGGAGAGTGCTGTGAGCAGGACAGCTGTTCCAGGAAGCCGTGTTTTGCAAACGGTGTGGGTTTGTGTCACACTGCAGGTACAGACTGCCAGTATCCCAGGTAACAGTGGGTGGGTAAGGCCACACTGAGGGGACCCCAGGCTGCAAGCTGCCTGGGGTTGGAGTAGAGTTTCAGCTGATGACGAAATGAAATCTGACTCAGGGTCACACTGTCGAATCCCCAGTTCTGCAATTAACTCATCATCTCACCTTCTTCCCACTTCTGCTGCCTTATTGTAACTTAAGTATCAGCAACTACCACAAAGTGGCTACTGTATTATTTTGTGGATTTTTCTAAAGATTGTAAAGACACATGTGAGATGAAAGGCATTAAATCTAAAATTGACCTTAGTTCTTAAATGCCACCATCACAATTTTTATCATGCTGGTCGTCACAGTACAGAGGAAGCATAGCTTGTAGATTTGGCCCTAGAAGATGCCAAGAATGTACATACAGAAAGAAGTTCAGCAAAGGTAGAGCTTATCTGGGCTGATGATGCCCTGCACAAAATTACATATTTAAATTATACTTTTCTTAGGCTGTGTCATTGTATGTCCCAGCATGTCCTGAGAGGTCAGCTCACTGGGCACTACTATAGCCTAAGGAGCCTCTTAGATGACGTCCTTGTCATCAGAGAAAAATCCTGCAGCTAATGCCAGGTTTGCATTACATTTGCAAAAGTGTTCCTGGGGGCCAGAGTCCTCAGTCAGTGCATGTTGCTAAGTAAAGGTAAATATATGTCTGTAAAGGGAGTGATAGTCTGAAAGTGCCTTGAGCTGTGTGTTCTGCTAGTCTTCAGGCAATTTTTGGTGGATCGAGAATGTGCACAGAGTCTCCTGCAAAAGCCAGCATACAGAGAAAGAAAATGTTGAAAATATTCTTGCTTCTAATCCCAGCACTATGTGTAAAGGAAAAGCAAACAGATAATCTCATTTTCAGGATGTAAATCCACTTCTTTAATGATTAAGCTTAGGAAATGAGGGTTGTTTACTCTTTAAATTTTATTTATTTAAGATTTAAATGAAACCTCTTAATAAACTGCAGACATGTGACTTGGAAGTTAGGAAAGGAGAGAAAAAGGGCACACAGCAGCTTAGGGGATGACCCTGTATCAACTGCTCCTTTGAAAAAGTACAATTTTTTGACCATGTCACAAGGATCTCCTTCCTCAAAACTTGTGTCTAGCAAGGCGTGCCCCTCTGCTGACTCCCTGTGTGACTCTCTTAGCACCAGCAGACAGATGGGTTTAGAAATAGCCCCCCAGCACACTAGTTTTGCTTTTAGTCATCTTGTTCCCCAGCAATAGAGAGACTCAGCAGGAAACACAGGAAAACACGTGTTAAGGTCCAGGCAGAAGTTTGTGTTGAGGCTGGAAGCTGTAGTTACAAGCCCAGCAAGGTATGAAAGTTGAGAAGGTGCTTGTCACCCCTCCCCTGCTGTTTAACTGCATACCAGTTGCAGGCATGTGGAGCTACACCAGTTTGGGGTAGGACTTATCTGGCTGGTAGTTGCTGGAAAGTTGCCCCATCACAGGCTTATTGTACAGGCTGTTTTCCTTGCTTTATCTGCCTAGTTTTGTTGGGTGTTGTCTAAGCAGCTGTGTTTTTTCTCAAACTGCCCCGAGAAGCTTTTAAGCTTTATATTATGTTATGTATTATCATAAAAAAATTGCACATAGGCCACTCATAGCACATTTATTCTTAGATTTAGAAAGAGTTTTCTCTGGACACAATAAGAGAAGAGATAATAGTAATCCTAGAGCAGATTATTTTAGTAGACTTAAGTTTCTAGGTCCTGCTGTCCCCACCTCAGATTGTTTCAGTCTGTGGCTTCAAGAGTCTCAGTGTCCTCCTACCCTGACCTCATTTGGGAGTCAGGACCAAGGGTGGTGGCTTGCCATAGTAACTCTTGGTAGCCATCCTAGTTTATCAGCAAGGATGGAATTGAACATGATTTATTTGTACCAAGGAGCTGAGTTCAGCTGCAGAACCTATCCATCTGCAGTCCATGCCATGCACTTCCTGCTACTCTTCGAGTCACAAGGACGTCAAGTAAAGAATAAAGCCATGGTGCATTTCAGGAGCGTCCATCTTGTGGCAGAGAAGGCATTCCAGACCACTGACTCTGCTGGAATGATCAAGACAGAGATCTGTGAGCCCTAATGCTGTGCACCCTTATCAGATGCTGGTTTGTGCCTCTTGAACCTGTAACTTGTTGGCAGCAAGAAAATATTTCAATACCCTACAATATTTTGTAGATTTCTACTATTACACTTCTTCAAGGAAGTTAATGTGTAACTTACAGATGTTACACATTGTCCTTTTACACTGTAAAATGAAACATCCAAGAAACAGACACATCCTGGAAAATGTGCGTATACATATGAATGCCCTTTTATTTCTTTAATAGCACTGATTTTTTTTTTTTTAAGTTGCCTGCTCTTCTCCTTTGCTTTGACACTTGCCTGTGTCTCTCCATCAGTGTGTGGCCCAGCCACACTCACTTTCCTATCACTTTATATGCTACTTTTCTGTGCTTCAGATGCAAAGGAAGCCGAGAGCAAAAACCTCACCTACTGAAGGGAGGCAGATGTCAGGGTGCCCAGAGAGCAGTGAATGTGGGGACAGCTGCAGTATGGGGGATAGCTTCAGAATGGGTTTCAGGGACCCCTGCAGCATGGGACCACTGCAGCACACCTTTCACACCTGTGTCAACCTGCCCTGCACATGTTGCTACAGAAACTGGCACTCATGCCAGAAAGGCAGCTGCAAGTTGCTGGAGAAAAGGCTTTAATTAAGAATTGCTCCTGTCCTTTCCACTCCTCTGCTCTTTTTTCATCCCTGCTTTATCAGTTATTACCAGTTAATGTTTCATTTTCTGGTTTTGTTTAACCGAAGCCAAGAAGCACCTTGTAGACAGTAACTGCCAATTAGTTATAATGAAAGCAGAAATTTAGCTTCCAGGTTGCCTGCATTTGGAGGGCTATAGCAGGGGTTAATTCAATTGCTTTCTTATCTCCTGAACTATTCTTGCCATGTGCATTTCTGGTTGCCAGGTGCTTCTGGGGTGAGCAGGCCCTGCTTTTCCTGTCTCTCTCTCCCTTCTTCCCTCTGATAAGGAGCTGCAGCTAGGTGGATGGATGGATGGATGGATGGATGGATGGATGGATGGATGGATGGATGGATGGGTGGATGGATGGAAGGAAGGAAGGAACAAATGAATGAACGAACGAGCTACTGGCTACTGACTCTGGGGGAGAAGCAGAAGATAGTTATAATGTGGATATATTTGGAAATATATATCTGCATTTCCATAAGACTAAAATTAATTAATGTTAATGGGGATTGTTTGAGAATGGCCCATCTGACTGTAGTCACCTGTGTCTGAGAAGATTCCCCTGATCATCAGGAGGTGCTTCAAAGATGACTTCTTTCAGACTCCTGGGCTTGGATGAGATGTTTTGTGTCCTGGAAGACCCTCTTTCTCTCCCCAGGGACTCAGGGGAGGTGCTGACATTGTCAAAATCTGCATTTGGTCAAGTGAATCCTCTTACTTTCCTGATTTTGGCTGTCTTCATGTTACATAGAGTTGAGCTGCAGCAGGATGAAGGAAAGAGTGTGGATAGTAGTCCTCATCCACCCTTACTGGCTTATGTAGGCCCTAGCAGTGTCTCTGAGTAAAAGGCAGAAGCACTGGGTACAGCAGAAATGTTACCTTACAGAAGATAGTAAAGAACTTTCACAGAAACTGCTGCCTTAAAAGTAGGTGTTGGAAGCAGGATGAAAGAGGACAATGTAGAACTGTGGGTTTAGTGCAGTGGTGCCACCCTGTTCTTTCCCTCCTCCAGACCTTTCTTTTGTTCTCAGATTTGGCATATGAAACTAGGTCAAGGCTCTCAGCCATACATATTTTAGAAGTACTAGTCACTCTGTGAGCATGACAAATCATGTTGGGGTGGGGGGTGGCTAGGGTTTGAATTTTTTTCTCCACACAATGTGGAAAATCCATTCTCTTTGGGATTAAACTGTGTTTTAGCTGTTTCTTGAGCAATGACACTGCAAGTCTGTCATCTGTTACTGCACTGATCTAGATCCAGTGGGATGTTCTTCTTTTCTCTCTGAAGAAGTCAGGTGCCACGTCATAGAAGAGTGACAAAGTGTTGGGACTCTTCTGCAAACATGGCTACAGAGAAGTCACCCTTCATGTCCTGCAGTGAGGTGGAGAAGAACAGCATCTGTGGCAGGCAGCTCACAGTCCTTGATTGCCAAAATCAGTGAACATAACGCACACCTGGACTGTATGTGCTTCTGCCCTGGGAGGAAACCCTGCTCGCCCTGCTTGCTCTCACTCTGCTGGTATCATTTACGGGTTGTGATGTAAAGCAGAGGAAATGGGGAGTGTGAATACCAATCTCACCCTGAAAAGGATCTGGTTTCCTCAGGTACAGTTTGTGCTTATCATTCTTGTGCAAAAGTTATTAGGTCACAGCTGGTTAAACAAACCCTGCCTAATCATAATTTCCGTGCTAACAACACAGAGTACTTAACCTTTCAATACTGCTTTCCACCCAAATCAAAGGTCTAATTTTTTGCATTCAATTTTACTTTGTTCTTTTTTCAGTATAAAAGAAAAAGGAAGACATTAAAACCTTGTAAAACTCACTTCAAAAAGACCTGAACTTAATCTCCAAGATTAACTGATGTCTCTTATTTCAGAATGTACTAACTGCATATTGTACTTCATCTACATGTAGATGAAGACAAGAAATGGCATATTGTATATAAAAACAGGAAAATGCGTTATTCATGTAATAAATGTTTTTTTATGTCTTCTGGGTAAAAAGTGGGCTGCCCACTAGTAATTGCACATAATATTTTAAAATAATGATGCAGATTTTTAATGTGTGTCAGTTGCATTGCTCTACCTGTCTCCTGTCCCAGGCAGCAGGAAAAGCTCATTCCTGGAGGGAGAGACCCTGAATGCCCTCAGTGCAGCAGCTCACATATTTGCTTTATAGATTAGATGCTATAAGAAAGTTTCTTCTAAATGTCATTCAAATTCAGCAGGTTTTGAAGACTAAACCTTTACCTTGTACTCTACACATCATAGCTAAATCGTGTTTTGTCTAAAATACACTTGCTTCAAATCTGAGAGACAAATCTTATACTCAAGTAAAAGTTTAAATAAAATAAAACCAAAAAAAAAAAAGGATTTCTGGGAAGTGACAGGCACAAAGAAGCCTCAAAACACTATATACTTCTAGCTCCTTGCAATAACTCCTTCTAACCTCAAACATGCTCTGCTGTCTAAGTATGGGCACACATTCCTTAACTTGTAGATAATGACTCATGCTAACAAAGTGCTGGTCATGTACAAAACGCTTCCAGAGAAGGTCAGTATTTGTTAATGCTAAAAGAAAATTTGTTCTAGGCACTAAGCCATCCATGGCTTTTCACATGCATTACAAAATGGTTTACAACTGGACACAGGGAAAAAAACAATTACACTGACAATTCCAATGCAGTCAGTGTGAGCAACAAATGAAGGGTTTTGGTGCGGCTACAAAAGGCATGCCAAAGGAAGCACGGCATTGCTCTAACACAATTCCCTCCTCACCTTTCTCCTTGGCACCAGCCAGGTCATGGCCACCTCAGCCTGAAAAAAAGGCTGCATTTACTGCTCTGCTTAGGGTTAGGGTTATGCTTAAGGTTAGGGTTAAGAAACTCACAAAGCCTAGAGCTCCAGGGTCACTGGAACCACAATAGACATGCCAAGAGAAGCACAGCACTGCCCCAACATTGTTCCCTCCACATCTTTCTCCTTGGAGCCAGGCACAGTAAAAGGCTGCTTTCACTGCTCCACTAAGGTTTAGGGTTAAGAAATCCACAAAGCCTAGAGCTCCAGGAATACTGGAACTTTAAAAGCAGAAGTTGCTTCTACAGATGCTCATCATGCTCAGTGGCCAGCGCAAGGAAGGGTAGGGCCAGGGAGCTCACTTCTTCTCTCAGGAGGCAATAATTACTATGCTGAATCTCAGGAATCACCATAAGAAATCTCTTGTGTGTAGGACTGGGACATGCTGAGGCCAGGGCTCCCCCACAGCTGTCCAGTTCCAGGATGATGCACAAGCTGTTCCACGCAGAGAAACTGCATCCCTGACTTCCAGCCCTCCTGCAACCCAGTCCTGCTCCATCCTGGAGTTGTTCCCTCAACAGAGTTCATAAATTAGTTAAAGACCGTGGGCTCCCAGGATTGGACTGGGTTTCTTCCACTCTGGTAGTAATGCATGGGAGATAGCTCTGGGATACAGATACCTGGAGACCAGAATGGAGCAAATTTGATACGAGCTTTTTATGCAAACACACAAATTTTCTGTGACGGATTCAGACTTGTCAATTTAAAATGCTTTGGCCTAACTGGGACATACCCACTGACCATTGTTTCTTTCCTGACCCATTGCATGACAACAGTGTTTTCCAGTGCCTATGTGCACAGATTTCACCCTCACTGTGTCATCCTGCACTTTCACTTCCTTTCTCGTGGTTTCTGGGGACAAGGCTTTTTAAAAGGCAATGCTCCATTTTCTGCTTTCAGAAGGATGTCTCTGATGGCAATCTTTCAAATTTCTATTCTTGACTGCTCAAAGCTGAGACAAGTGGGAGGGTTAAGAAGAATTGTGCTACAATTCATCTAACAGGCTTCCCAATTTTCCATTTATTAAAGTACTGTATTTAACATTGTTTATGGAATCTGAATTACAGGGGCGGGTCACATGACTGAGAAGAATGCACTTGGAATACATCATCAGCATCAGCAAACAGGCTGAACAGATCTTGAAAGAGGGGAAAAAACAACTGTATTGAAGTAGAAGGTAACCTTTGAGCCTTTAGAGAAAAGCAAAAGTACTTAGCTAATAACAAGCAAAAATAACAAGAAGGGCAGAAATTAAAAAAAAAAATGGAAAGTAAAAGAGGAGGACAGAAGGAAAATGCATGGACAAGGCAGAAAATTTTCTTATTTTTCATCTTTTCAGTCACTCTGGAATATACTTGCATCCTTATGGCTCACAAAATTCTTTGTAGAGAAGAATTGTATTGATACTCTCAGTCCTCAGCTTCAGTCGGCCCTATTCTGCCTTTAAGGTTGCTTCCACAGTATCAGAAAAAATCTCAGCAAGTTAAGTGATACAACCAGATCATCAACCCTCAGCAAATGTTTGCATGCCTTTTAGCCATCCTGCAACCAGCTAGTACTTGAGTCAAGCATTTCTGCCACATTCTACTGGAAGTCACAAGGAAATGTTTTCTTTGCTTAATATCATCTCATAAGATGCGCAATGAGACAAGACATGCGACAGGCTATTGTGAAATTGCAGCCTTACACCAGGATCGTTCGGAGCATGGCACAGGAAAAAAGGGCATATTTTTTGACTGTAGTGGGAACTCACACACAGAAGAGATGGGGATAAAATTGCACAGAAGTGAAATCCTTTGCTTTATTACTGCTTTCCTCAAGTGGAATGCATCAACAGCATCTCTGCTTGGTCACTGTGAAAAGTGCTATTACAGAAATCTGCCTTTCCACTCATTTTACTTTAAAAATTGTTCCTAGTATTTGTTTTCCATCACAAACAGTTTGAATCTCTCCCCATTGCTTGAACCAAATCTTTATGTAGTTTCTGGTAGACTTAGATGCCCCTAGGAGCCATTCCTCACAAACACATCCAGAATGGAATTACTTGGTGAAGTACAGCCTGGAAGTACCTTTCCTCTTGGTTTTAGACAGTGACCTTTGCACCAAGTAGTTCTTGACATGAAAGAGCTGGTCCTTTGGTGGACTATGGGGTCTCTGCTTTCTCCAGAAGTCTGGAGATACCAGCAGGTCCTCAAAGGGCATCTGCCACTAGGGCTTCTTTTGAAACCACTCAAGATTTATGAGACAACACTGTTCCCTTTGCTTCTTATCAGCTGGCCAGGAGTGGGTGAAGGCACAGCTCAGATCTAGGTCACCTATGTTCAAAGAGATTTCATTGCAAATATTAAGAGGAGTCCTACACAGAATCTGTACAGTCCCAAACAAACTGAGCTGTCAGAGATACCAGCTAGCTCTGAGCTAACAAAGCCTGACCAGTCAGTGTGCTCCTCCACAGCATGGCCATGGCTGCAGGACGTCCTCCAGAAGAAAGTACATCACCACCAGTTCTGCATGAGCAGCTCTTCAGGCTGCACAGGTACAGCTGAGGAGGAAGGCAAGGTCTCTGAAAGTCTGCTGTCAGAGCTTCACCAGTAATAGCAAATCTCATAACTGTCAGCACAGGGGCCTTTGTGTTACAAACACGAATGGGTTTCAAGTTTTTAGCACCATGGTTCTAAAACACGTATGCCCATGCATAAAAATTGTCTAGCCCTAGCACACTAGAAAAATGCTAGGTACAGGTTTATTATCAACAAAAATGCTATTTTCTGCCTGAAGAAAGATCAGATATGATGCAAATGGTAAAAAGGGCTTTTGGACAGAAAGGTGGGAGATTTTTTTCACTTCTGTTCTTTAAAAAAACAAAGACAGAAAAAAGATAATCCTAGTTTACTTCCCTCCTGTGTCACAGAATCATCTTGTCTTTATGTCTTTGGACATAAGTACAAGGCTACTGTCTCACTGTACTTGTATGTTGTAATTTAAATTAATTGCATTGTTGAGAGTAACTGGAAAAAAATCCTCCACCCATTAGGAATATCCTCCAAGGAAAATGCATGTGTGCCTAAAAAAAATAGAGATGACTCTTTGTAAATAAGAACAACATTCAATTAGTTATGGGATTCCCATCTAATATGATGAGGAAAAGGCAACTCAGAGGCTACATTGATATCTGATATGTGATACACTCTGCTCTGACTTTGAAAGTAGGCCAGGTATGAGAAAAGAGAGGAGCATCTGTTATCAATCCTTGGGAAAAAAAAAAAAAAAAATTCCAGAATACTTGTCCTGCCAAGATGCTGGACTACTTCTACTTCCACGGAATAGCTCCCACGTCTTTACCTAGCTACTGTCAATCATTTATGGTTGGTCATACCTCAGAGGCATCAGGACATCTTAATCATCAAAGCTCCAAATTTTGCATGCCAGTATAAATCTGGTTTCTCAATTATGCTAAGTAGGTACTACGTGTCATTGGACCTAAATCAAGGTAGAAAATTGTATTCCTGTAAGTTATTGTTTGGGAAAGGCAATATTAGAGGTTAAATCATAATATCTAGCATTGGATAATTAGCAGAATGGCACTAAAATTAAGAAATATTAAGTGAGAACAATTACTTAAAGCTGCCTATTAGCTTGGAACATACTAGTATTGTCAGCAAGACTCATCTTTACCTTCCCTAGCAAGATACCAGCTTCTTTTGCCAGTGTCATTCAAGGTGCCTTTGAGCACATAGGTGTGTATTTTGGCATTATGTAACTCCATTTGATGCTATATCTGAGAAAACCACTCCACCTAAATATCTTGCACACAACCATGACAGACATGTTGATCAATCAAAACTGCTACCAGGTGGTAAGAGAGCTCAGAAGGGTAATTAACCAAAACTGAAAGTTAGTAGAAATGCCAACGTCTGTCATGCAGAATAATTCCATTTTGGTGACATCAGTATGATTACATTCTGTCTCAGATTTTTATTATTCTTTATCTAACCTTCTGTAGAGAATGCTTTCTAGAACTCCTGATGGAGAATCAAGTTAATAAGCTGTGATTATGGGCATTTTTTGAATTAGCTGTTAGTGGTTACGTTCTTTGCCCCATGATAGGGAAGGAGTAAGCAGAGCAGAGGACATTGCTCTCTGAGGAGCTCAAGGCAAATGGAGGAAGGAAGAGTGCCTCTGAGGTTAGGCTTTACTCACCCTGCAGCTTTGAGCATCCAGGAGCTGTGGGAGTCGTAGCTGTGAAGCAAATGCTCTCTGAATCACAGAATTACTCAATAGAGGCACATGGTGCACCCTGTCTGTAACACTCTCGTAGGCTGAAACATACCCTGAGGACTAAAATGTCTCTCGAAAAGGAATCAAAATGTTTGTATTAAAAAAGGAAGTAAGGTGACTTCAAAATTCTCCAAATGCTTTATAACAAAATTACCTGCACTTCATTTTAACCCAACATGGTGGCAACTAAGAGGGATAGTGGCAGACTTGATTAAAACAAAAAGACACAAATATTAGTGACCTAGATACATATTTGAAAGTGCCTCTGACTGTGGACATTTACAGCAAAACATATGTCTGAGAGGAATGCTCACAGAGAGGAATGTTACTGTAGCTAATCGACTGGATAATAATTCAGAAGCTCTATTGCCTCCTATTCCTGATACTAAGATAATTTCCTATACGAAGTGGGAGAGCCACTAAAGCTTTCCAAAGTTTTCAGAAGTGCCTGTGAAACTTTGAAAACTAAATGACAGCATTCTTGGAGTCCAGAGCTAGGTTTAGCAGGAGCACGCCGCACTGATTTTCATGAGACCTGGACTCACACAGAAATGCAGGGGACATCAGTACCCGACTAAACCATCAAAGTGCCCGTAGAATACAGTTGTACAAATGCTTCCAAGACCCAGCTGACTCATGCTTGGATTGCATTGTGCTGTGCAATGCCACACATAAAGCTTTTCTTGCACTCTATATGCGTCTTGTAAATATATTACTCAACCAAGCTTAGACATGACTTTGTCATTTCATTGCAGCCTCTTTGTCACTCTCAATCCTTCTGTATTTCATTCTCATGCTTTTTTTTAAAAAAAGTCCCTGTTTGACCAGTTCTTGCAAGATAAAAAGCAATCTACACTGCAACATTTTCTGTAGCTGCACATCCTACTTTGAAAGGCAATTCTGAGGCAAGGATCTTGTTCTTTGTTTTTGTCAAACACACGCAAGTGCTTTTAAAAGTGACCTGGAGTTTGTATCAGTTGCAGGACTAGCAAGAAAATTACAGGGGCAAATAACAGCTTCTGGGATTGAACTTGAAGAGAAGTTCAAATGAGGTTAAATGTGATTTAGTGTCGCACTAAGCCCAGGTGTGAAGAAAATGGAAACTGCACTGGCAACAAGGAACAAGAAAGATGAGGTATCTGATATTTGCATTCTGTCTAACTTCCTGTTAACACACAATTCCTTATTTGAGGAAAACATTTCCCTCACAAATTGCCTTTGTAGTACTTTAAGCAGGGAAAAATAGAAATAAAAGCACTAGGTAGTTTTATCTCCTTGCAAATCTCCAGAAAAGTCCTCAGTCTTCAAATACATGCAACTCCACTGGATAGCACAAGTGTGATCACACTGGGTCAGAGCAAAGGTCCATCAGCTCAGAGTCCTGCCTCCCACAGTGATCAAAAGCAGGCTCTTGAGAAGATTACAAAAATCTCCAGAACAAGCATATGATGGTATTTCCCACTGATGTTCTCACGGCCTCCTCAGGCATTTCCTCAACCAGACATGATTGCTGAAAGTTTAATCTTGGTAGATTTTTCTTCCACAAGCCTGCGCAGGCTCCCTCTGAGTCCTATGAACTTTTACCACCCGCCACACAATGCAGCAAGAAATCCCACAGCCTAATTACAGGCTTTGTGCAAGAAACACCTTGTTATTGTTGCTGTGTTGTTGTTGTTGTTGTTGACAGCTGGTTACCCTGCTGTTCACCTTTGCACCTTAGACTGGAAAAGACTGCGAGCAAACACTCCTTGTTTATCCCCTGACCTTGACTGACAATTTTACAGGGCTCCCAGCTGTACCTCTTGTTGCATCCAGCAACCTTTCACCATCCATGTAGCTCCTTTGGGCACCTTTCAGAGTTCTCTCTCCTTCCTCAGGTGGCGACCAGAACTGTGTAGGCTTGTCAACACAGATTTATCCAGTGGTGAAGTGGTGTTCTTTTTTATTTTTTTTTTTTATTTTTTTTTTTTTTTTTTTTTACCTAAAGGGAATCAATTTGCTTTTCTTTTTATCACCACCGAGCTGAAATTTTGACAGAATTATCTGTTGTAATTCTGAGATTTTGGTATTGCACAGTGAATGCATTGACATGTAATGATCAAGTCAGAGGCTGTAATTTTATACACTGGGGTTGGTTTCTTTCCCCAAGGGGCATCATTTTACCAACACACTGAACTCCTCCTTTGAAAGAAAGTTCAACTTTCTGAAGTATGCCTTCTTGCTTTAATAATCTGTTTAATCCTACTGTTTAGCAATGCCAGCATCCTCTCACCCTTTCTTAAGGCTTTCTTCACATGTGGTATGCATTTCTTGAATGCTTCCAGTATGTCCTCAAAGGGTCTCCATGCCATCTGCAAGGACTGAATTCCCAGCTATGCCTTCTGATTTTTTTTGAGCAAGTATTCTCCTTTATGTAGTCTCTTATTTTGAAGATGGTATAAGTAGGTAAGTTCTCTATCTGCTTATAAAGGATATTTTGATAGAGGAGATTCTAAAATTGGACATAGATCCCACAGAAAAACAAAAATATTAACTCATAAGTCAACCTCTGTGGCAGCCACCAACCTCCCTGATGTAGTAAACTATGAATCAGAACTTAAAGGTGATAAAATGCTCAGGTAATAGGACAACTGTACTCAACATGATATGTTGAGATCTCTCAGTGAGGCATGTAAGGATCTTCAGCACTTTTAGTTAAATGAAATTAATGTTTTTCAGTGAAAGGAATATGTCTACACTTACAAGGCACATGTCATGATCTTGGAATAGACACCATGGACAAAATTTAAATTCATCTTTCCTACATTTTTTCTTTCTTTGTGATCAACTGAAAAATGCACCTCTTTATCAAAAAAGGTGCCAGTCCCATCCCCAACAAGTTGTAATTCCTACCATAATTGATGCCTGATTGCAGCATCAAACTGTAGAAAGACCACTTCTCTGTAAATGGTTAACAGCTGGCATACCCTGCTGAGATCCAGTGGATTCTGGAAGCTGTGAGAATTTTCTGTGTGTCTTGAAGTTCAGTCCCTGCAATCTCAAGAAGAGTAAATTTATCAGGTAAGGTGTCAGAAACTGCACATAAAAATATGTCAGTTTTGTAAACTTGTTTTTCCTCCACAGGTTTTGTACTTCAGGACTTTCTCAATTTTTCATCCTCCCCTGTGATGCAGAAGCATCTGTTTAGAACCCCCTCAACATTAAAAAAAGCAGGCTTTAAGAATAGAGATTGTGGCAGGTGGAGAATTATGCAGATGCAGTAAAGTCAGGGAGGAAAAGGCATAGTAATGGATATTTGCATGCAACTCAAAAGACTGGTTCTTTCATTGGCCTTTCCCATTAAAAAGTTAAATATGATAAAATCCAAGTAAGGCTGGTAGTAAATCATACTATCATATTAAGATTGGATTTGTCAGACACAAGCAGAATCATATCCAGAGATGGCATTTTGCTTACTCCAAAGACCTAAACTAGATACTATTTTATTAGGCATGAGAGGGACAACATTTCCAACAGTTTTTAATGAAATACTATTTCGGCTCAATCCTGCAAGCTGCAGAATATTTTCCTACTGAGGCTCAAAGTTTTTTATTCCCTCTAAGCTTAGGAAAAACTCCTCAAAGCAATGGGTCTCTGCAAGTCATTATCCTTACAAGAGCACCTGCTCTTACTTGGTGCTTGTAGGAAGTGTGCGCACAGGGCTTGACGGCCTCCCAAGACAGCCCTGGCAGAAGTGATTTAGCTCAGAACTACCTGTTATAGAAACTCAGTGTTCTCTCTGTCAGACTGAAGGGCCTGCCATCATTCAAGGAAGTTAAATGGTCTGATTTGGAGCAGAGGGAAATCATTCCTCAGCAGCAGCAACCAAAAAGATCTCTTGGTTATGAGCAATGGAGTAAAACTCTGTACAAGATGTGTTACAGAGACAGCAGAGCACTGCCCATATTTTCTGTTTTAAAAGTGTAGTAGCTAGGCACACATTAGATGCATTCCTCCTACGTCTGGTTATGTGGTTTCTCACTGATCATTGAGCTCAGCCTTTTTGAGTGTTTCAAAGCTCATTATGCATGCTAATTTACGTGAGCTTTCTCAGTCATACACAAATGAAGTTACTGATATGCACTTGATTGCACAATGAGCACACACCACAGAACAGGAAGGGCTTTTTGTCAGAGAAAATAAACCCACTTCAAACATCAAACATTCATAAGCACAGTAGTAAAATTGAAGCTGTAACAAGTATTTATGATTCATTGACTCCTTTCTTCCTTCCAAAATGAAAATTCAGGAAGATAAATTCAGAACTGATAATAAAAATCTTACTCACATAAAAAGAAAAAATACATAAAGACCAAGCTGGTCTTTTATATATTTTAAGCAATTATTGAAGACTTTATTGTTTTTATCAAATTGTTGTGATAGATTTTTCATTTTTTAACAGATGCCAGGACAAAAAGAAAGCTGTACAGAGAAACTTTTTACTCCTGAATTGTATGTGAGCAGCACCAAATGTACAGATATGTGAAGAGGAGCATTTCCTAGTGACAGGAAAACTTTCCAGACATGCAGCACTCACACCCACAGAGAAGATTGTATGCATAAAATGCCATGTTTTGAAATTCCAGCTCATTATACTGTGAGAATACTCTAGGGGCTGAAAAGCAAAATGCCAAAAGAGTACTTCAATACTTGGGACAGGATTATCTGACACGACCTTGGTTGCCTAATTATCATACATCAAGTTTAATTGGGCTCCTGCAATCTCAGGCACCTCCAAATGGACTTTCATCTCACTCACAATGAACACATTTTAGCTGAAGGTGTCTTTGTGAGAGTGTTCTGCAGAGGTGTCCAGTGACAGCAGAGGTACTGAGCTGTGGTGAGGTGCTGGTAGTTACTCACCACCTCCCTGTTAACTGCTAAAGAAAAGGCAGGCAAATCCCAGTCCTGCAGTTGTTTGACTTGAATAACAAGCCAAAGTTCTTAGGGAAACCAGTCCTATCTGTCTCCATGCAGGATGACACACACCTCAGCTGTTTCACCCTTTGGAAAGGAAAAGAAACGACACATTTACTATAGCAACCCCAGCCTGTCATTTCAAATCTTCTGGTAAAGAGAAAGTCATTGCAGGCTGATCAGATGGTTTAACAGGCGCGTGCTAAAGCTGGAAGAACAGTTTTTGGACCATGTTTTCTATTCTCTGCAGGAGCAGACCTCCCAGGCCTGGTGGGTGCATTGCTTTTCTGTGAGATCATGACAGATCTGTGATGCTGTGGACATGTTGTGGAAACACAACAGCCTTCCTCAAGTAAAATGCAGAAGGAAAAAGAAAATAAAAAGGATGAAATTTCATCTTGACTTTATTCTTCACTTGATATCAATCTCCTTTTCCCCCTTTCTCATTATCAGTATTTTACACTCTTTTGCACCTGCTTAAGCACTCAGTATGGGTCACTTTTCAATCCTCTTGGTCACTCCCCAGTCTAGGGTCAGAGGCTCTGGATTTAAGACACAAAAGCAGTTTTGGGAATTTCCTAATTGAGCAAAAGCCAGGATATATGAAACCACATGGTAAAATGTATCCACCATTTCTAGACTTAGGTGAGGAACTCTGAGAGCAGCTTGCAGACAAGACAAGGGCACAAATAAAATCTTTCAGATGAATATCCCTAAGTAAACCCACCAAAGTAGTAAATATTTTTGCTTCTTGGGCCACAGCTGCTCCCAGAGACTAAATAAGACCTTGCTGGGATGGCACTGGGGATCCCAGAGCAAATTCAGTCACTGGGTTTTGTTGAGGCTCTGAGTACCACTCCCAGCTGTCTAGTGTCCATCTAGTGTCACAGCTTCTGGTTAAGAAACTGCTTCCCCAGTGTCTCTCACAATTGCTTTCTTCAGTGTTGGCATTTACTCAGACACAGCCAGCCTTCCCCCACAGTCCTTTCCCCCAGCTCCCACATGCCAGGGCCCACCAGGTACCACATCCTTCCTGTTCCCTGCCTTATTTCTGCAGAAATAAGTCAAGACGTCAAAAAGGGCCTGGCCAAAAATTTCAGTATGCACAGGGACAAGGAAAATACTCTACAAACTGGTGGGCTGGAAAAATTTTGGAAAATAGGAAATATTTGGGTGGCTTGATTTTAGTTAATTCACATGTGACATTTAACCTAAAGGACCCTTGTTTCCATTTACTTTCATTTCTACCTAAAAATCAAGAGCACCAAATCTCTGTCCCTCCCTTTGTTCCCTTTGCCTGGCAGCCCGATCCCAGTGTTCCCTTTTTCCCAATCTGGAAATGAAACTCAAGATACTTTTAGCAAGCAGGTAATGTAAGAGCAGATCTTTATTTTAATGCTTTAAGGGGCAGTTGAGGAAAGATGTCCACAAAAGCCCATACCACAGGGATGAGTACATTTTTATAGGATTTAGGAAATTAACATAATAGATAAAAAACACTAATTAGGAGGACAAATGCTAATGCAATTCCTCCCCATGTCAAGCCCCTTCTCTGGAGTCCCCTCCTTGGCACTAGCAGCACAAAGTGCTGCTTGGCACTTTGTCCATGAAATGTATCTTGAAGAGTTATTCTCAGCCTTGGCTCCCAGGAAGAACCAAGATAGAACTGGGGCCTTGTAGCCGGTGGGGCTTGGAGCTCTGGAATGTGTTTTGTCTTTCTGCCTAGGGAAAGGCCATGGAAAATTACTGGGAAAGCGAGTTACTAATACAATAGGCTAGGAAGCTACAAATATATGTGCAAAGAATACAGAGAAAATATTAAAGGGAAAAAAGAAAAAACCCAAACAGCATCACTGGGACCAGCCATCACCGGTGAACTGTGCAAAGCAGCAATCCCCTGCCCAGCCCCACTGTTCTCAGACGCTGCTTTGGGGTTTTTGCTACACTTTAGCCTGATGCCCTGTGCCCACCATGACCCCCAGCTACTTCTGCTTCTGCCACTGATTCAGGGTTAGTGCTACAATTCAGTTTGCAGTCCCCAGGGGTCTGCTCACCTCTGCTGTTCCAGCCACTGTTCTGAGGTTCCTGTTACAGTCTATTTAACCACCTGGAGTGCCACTGAGACCAGCTGCTCCCCATGAGTTTGCAAAGGGAGCCACGTTCTCTTTCTCCCTCACCGACTGAGCCGCCATTACTGCGGGGCGTGAGGCGGCTGAGCTCAGGCCACAGCGCCCCCTGCAGGCGCGGGGAATCCTCACAGCCGCCTTGCCCGGCCGGGAGCCCGCAGCGCCCCTGCTGGCTGTGACCGGAACTGCACCAAAGGAGGGCGGGGACTGGCTTTGTGGTTCTGTTTGTGGTGCTGCCGTTGTTGCTGTTTGTTTGCCTTGTTATACATGTGTACACCAGTAAAGAACTATTACTCCCTTTCCTATGTATTTAGCTGAAAGCCCCATAAATTCACAGTTGTAATAATTTGGAGGAAAGGGGGTCATATTGTCCATTTCAGGAAGGTTACCGCCTTCCTTGGCAGACACCTGTCTTTCAAACCAAGACAGGAGAGAGAAATGTTGGGACAGTGCCATGCTACCCTTGGTGTGCCTTTTGTAGTTCCAGTCTGCCTGAAGGTCTAAGCTTTATGGATTTTTAAACCCTAACCCTAAGTGGAGCCCTTTGCTAAGGCTGAGGTGCTCAGCACCTGGGTGGTTCCACGGAGCAAGGTATGAAGGGAGCAATGTTGGGGCAGTGCTGTGCTTCCCTTGGCATGCCTTTTGTAGTTCCAGTGTCCCTGGAGCTCTGGGCTTTGTAACCCTAACCCTAAGTGAAGCAGTAAAAGCAGCCTTTTGCTGAGGCTGAGGTGGTCATTACATGGCTGGTGCCAAGGAGCAATTTGTGGAGGGAGCAATGTTGGGGCAGTGCTATGCTCTTTCACAGCAGACAATTTTCTAAATGTACTGGATCCAAAAATCCTGCTTTTCCCTCCTCCAAATCCCCACCCATCTCCTTTCACAGATAAGAGTTCTCTAATTCCCTCTCTGTGCTCTGTGCTGACCTTTGTGTCATGCCACCAATGCAGCAGTTTAAAATGCTGCTTGATTAAAGCAATAAACTGCAACAAGGGATATGGCTTGCTAATGCCTCCTCCGTTTCCAAGAGCACAATGATTGTCTGCCTTGGTACTCAGAAGCACTGAGCAAGCCATCATCAGATATCAAGGAGAGCAGGGATAGGAGCTGGACAGAGCTTCTTGCTCTGTTTGATCAACAGCGGTAGACATGTTCTCATCAGTGACCAAATTTCTGTCTTTAAAGTGCTTGACCCCTCAGTTGCTTCCCTTTGCTTTTAGTTTTGTGTTATTATAAACTTAGAGAGACTGAACTATGTGGTAAGGCAGGACCAGCAAAGAAGAGACAGACAATCCTGACCCAATTGTAGGTCAAGTGAGGCTGATGCAGTGAGCTGAGACTTAACCACATTCTGCATGGATTGGGGACAGGGGCAGGGGAAGACAAAGGAAAGTCAAGGTCCAAGGTCAGTAAATACTAACAGTCATTTTGAGAGAGAATGTGTGAAATATCCACGTCTCAGAGATTTTAGTGCAGGCGTACTGTGCCCAGACATGAAAGCCGCAGTCAGACAGCTATGGAAGAGGAGGTTTTGATAAGTGAAGTTCAGCAGGGACCCATGGGGGCTGTCAGGAGGGAAGGTCTGGCAGATGTGAGTGACCCCAGAGGCTCTGCAATGTCACCTCTGTCATGTGGCGCCAAGTGTGGGTCCTGGGAGAGCCCAAAGCAACAGTAAAACCTGCCCCTGTCCAGAGAGTTCGTGTCACAGCACTAGGCATAGAGTCACCCACAAATAATATTAACCTTGATATTCTATTGGAAAATTCTGTATTTTAGAGAAGAATGGCAAGAGAATTACTTTAGTTTAGGCTGCTACTTTTTGCTAGCAAGTTGCTGTATAAACTGCATAAAGTAAAAGCTAAGTATTAAGCTTGATTCTAGTTTCAAAAGCTTCTGGAAAGTTCCAAAATCCACATGATCCATGATGTGCAGAAGAAAATGAATCAGGACATGACTCTAGTGACATCTGAAATAGCCAGACGAGTAGCTCTCCCCTCTGGTCAGGAAAATTAGGATACTCTCTCTGGGGAATGTGGGAGCTCAGTAAATTTTCTTGGGAAAAGTAGCCTTGCTGCATAATGGCAGCAAAGCCTTGTCCTGTGTGTCAATGCATTTGCTCTCAGCTCCCCGCTGGAGTTTGCAGGCAGGCTGAATTGGACTGATAGGAAATTACTTCTCTACTCCTTTTGTGTTGTAGTGTTAATACTTTAGGCCTAGGAGAGCAATTTAAATGTCAGAATTTTTAGTATTTTAGGTATGTCATGTTGGTACAATTACTGCATGGATGTGGACAATTTGAGTATTCATGGACACAAATAGTAAAACAAAGAAAAAGAGGAAATAAAAGGTAAGAAAAATGTGACCTACTGTCACTCCTTGTGGTTACAGGAAGCAATAATTAGTGTACATAAATGCTCAGTTCCAAACAAAAGCCATATTCTTTTCTCAATATTTACAGAGAACTCCAATATACAACTGTGGGCCAGACCATTATTGACAGAACTGGTCTGTAATGAAATTGCATTTTGGCTTGGATACCAGAATGAATTTGATATTGCTGCTCAACACAGGCTTTGCAATCTGTTTGCAATGACATTTACTTTTTGTTGTAAACATTTTAGGAAAGTGGAGAAGCACTAAGCTGTAAAGCATAGCCAGTGTCAAATCCCAGGGATTACTGAAGAATCGATACTCTGTGATAGTGATACCCACCGATGTGTGGTTTTATTCTGGATTTTTTTTTTTTTGTTTGTTTGTTTGTTTTGTTTTCTCTCTCTGTCCCTGCAGAGCTCTGGAAACACAGGGTAAAGCAAGAAAATTTCTCAGTTGTACACCCACAGATAGTCAAAACAGTTGTTCAAAGATTGATGGATAACCACCAAGAATCAGATACAGAGGTAAATACTCTGCATTTCTAGCTAAGCAACAGCTAAATCATGTTTACAGCTTTATTTCTTAAAGCTCTTGTCAATCAGTGACCTAAAAGAGAAACACATTTCTTAAGATTATGAGCTTAGATGTAGATTATGTTGGTTTGTAATAGCAGCATTGGCATCAAACTTATGCAGTGCCCAGCTGCCTTCTGACAGGTTTATTTCAGCTCTCAGGACTGTAATTATGTGAAGATGAGTTAGGGCTTGAGACTTATATGCAACTGCAATGCAGGGTTGCAGGACTTTATTCAGAGAGTCAGTAGTGGGAACTCTTCTTCCTGAGTCATTGCTAAATCAGGGGTCAGTCATGATGTTAGGAAGCAGAATTCGTTTCTTTCAGGGAAATTTGAAAAAAAAAATATGAAAATATGACCACTTCTGGTAAAAAAAACAAACCACATTTTTCAGTGAGAGAAGGGATGTTGGGGCCCAGCTGCAATCCAGACAGTTTCTTTAATTTAATTTCTTTACTGAAAATTCTCTTTTAGCTTTAATTGGAAAAAACAACATTATACAGTTAGAGCTAGAACCAGTCAAAAAAAAATGACAAATCTGTTTTCCATTAGTTCAGTGAAATTGTAGGTTGGGCACAAACTTTTATATTGAATGATTTCATTTTGCTTCATTTTGGTATTGCAGAAGCACTTTATTTACAATAAAGTGACCATATTTCATTTTGATGCATGTTGTATATAGCAACCATTGTGACTCAGGCCACCCACGGGGTTTCTTATTTTGTTTGCCTGGGTTATTTTTAAAAAAGTAATTTACAGCAGTGTTTCACTGTACTGGGCTATGACATCACAGCCAGAGAGTGCAGCAACTTTGAGCCCCATTCCATGATTTATGGAAATATTCTTTAGCAGCATCATAATTTATTTTACCAAAACTAAAAAGTATGTTCAGAGTATTGATCCTACTCTCTGAGAACAGGAGAAGGTGGTTTCTCTGGGTAGGAGGCAGTTGCTAAGTAAAAATTAAAGCCAAGCTGTCTGGCTGGGAAGTTGCTGAAAGGGAGCTGGGCTGCACAAGCACAGTCACTGTGCATCTCCCTGCTTTCCTTCAGGAGCTGCACGCAGTGGAAGAAGGGGGCAGCCCAAGCGACACAGCTCTGACACAGGCTGCCAGTGGTGTCCCACTGTACAGACACGTGGTGACAGCCTTTGAGAAGGAAGGCTCAGAGGCTCTGGGGCTGTTGCTTAGTCATGCCAGAAGGACATGATGAAGCTATCAGCAACTATCTTTGGTGAAACAAAGATAACCTGAAGGCAGAGGTAGTGGCCTGCTGCTCCATGGTTCATGTGCACAATGGATTTTACACTGATAGCCTTCTAACTTGAACTTCTACTCCTGGGTCTCTTTTTTCACAAGGCATTTTCCCAGAGCACTTCAATCCTGTGCATTGGCTGAGACAGAAAACAGAAGTGGGTCAGGCACTGCAGGGTCAGTACGAGACATTCTGCAATATGGCTGCAGAACCAACTGTTCTGGAGCTCTAAGCTGGACTTCGCAGCTTCAGTTGTGTGTTTTAGGATAGCTACTACGTGTGGGTGGAATTTTGAAAAGAAGTAAACCCAGCCAATAAATCAGAAATGCTGTCTTGTGGAATTGTGACATCCATGTAATCTGTTAGCTGACTTGGAGGCAGGGCTCCATTAACACAAACTCCACTGCTACAGGCATGTCAGCTTCTACAGAAACCTGCGGTAGGGACAAGACTGCTTGGGTTCCAAGGATGTTTGCACAGCAGAGTTAGAACACCTGCACTTTTATTTCATTCCTGGGCTCCTACTCTAATCTGGCCTCATTACTGACTACATGATTTCAGGTTTTCTCCAGGATTCTTATCAGGGTTTTGTTGTGGTGGTTTTTTTTTTGTTTTTTTTTTTTTTCCTGCATTTTCTCATGCTTTTCCCCTTTTTTTTTTTTTTTTTTTTTTTTTCCTCCTACGTCTTTTTCTGTAGAGTGTCTGTTTGGCAACATTCTTTCTTGCCTGATTTACTGTCCTGTTCCATATGTTTGAAAAGGCTCAAGTGAGAGAGAAATAAGAAATGCATGTGAGGTTTCAGCTGTATGGAAAGATACAGGAGTCATTTGGACTTTCCTGTAGCCTGTGGGCAGTGGAGTCTCCCCACACTCCTTCCACTTTGCCAGCCCACCACCACCAAATCCCTGTGTCACCTCTTGTGTTGTACTCAAAGGAAGTGGCCCATGGTCACCAGCTGCCTAATGTCACTGGGCTCTGCTTCAGCCTCAGAAGAGACATCCTCCTCCCAGTTCCACTTCTCACTATCCTAAAGCAATCAACAGAGGCCACTGCAGGTCTGAAGAGCAAGCTCAGATGCTCCATGGAGCTGTTAGAAGATGCAAGAAATGATCAGGCATGATCAGCTAAAATGGGATGGCATATAGCTGAAAAACTAAAAAGCATCGAAAGAACATATATGAACCCGTGGGTTGTTCTGTTATCTCCAGTAGTGTCTTAGGATTCAACAAGCTTTTTGCTGATTTTGGAAAAAAAGAAACCCTAATCAGAGGAAAGCTAGTGCTGCTCTAAATAAAGATCACCAGAATTTTAAAGCAGGGCTAAGTCTCTTAGTAATGTTCATTATAAGATAAAACAACAACAACAAACAATCAAACAAAATCAAACAAAAAACCCAAATAAAATAAAATAAAAATCCAATCAACCAACCAAAAAAAAAAACCACAGAAAATTTCAGCAAGAACCCAGTGTAGCTATTAACATTTACTGCTTAGGTCTGGCATGCAGAGGTGCCAGGCAACCTTGAAAGCAGACTGTGCTGTTGGCTGAGCCCACAGTCTGCAGTTGTGCCTCTTTCTTATCTGAGTAGCATAATATGCTAGGAATGACTTCTAGCTTCCCTGCATTGTGTTCATCTGCTTGAGAGTGCTGTTCAGTGGTATGAGAATGCCCAAACATTTATACCTAGCAATGACCTACCTATGTGAAACTTCAATACTGTCATTTAAATGTTTCAGTTCTATCACATACCTTCCTACTTTTGCTAATCTGTGTGCCCTTTCTGAGGGCAGCTTGATTGCCAAATATCAACAAATGGAACACACAATTGTTTTTATCATATATTAAATAGTCTGTATGTACAAGCTTATCAGAAAGAGCATATTTGTTCTGGTAAATGCATTATCTCACAGCTTGCTGAAAGAAGCTTGGTCACAGTTGTTCCAGTGCTCTCTCTGGAGGCAGGGGACATTATGCTATGGGAGGCCAGGCTCACTGATGTAGCAGAACCAGGCACAGGATCTTCTCCAAAAATTGGATTTCCTAATCCTGCTCCCCAGTCTTTCTGCTCCTCTGTCTTTGGCACACATTTCATTCTGTCAATTCCTACTGGTGAGGAGATCTTTCCTGATGACCAGAAACAGACATTTTAAGATCATGTATGAAACTTACACATTTCACAGAATCACAGAATTACAGAATGGGTAAGGTTGGAAAGAACCACAGTGGGTTATCTGGTCCAACCTCCCAGCTCAAGCAGTTGTTACCTTCAAATATTGGTCATGAACCTCCTATTGCTTCCAGGGAGTCAATGTTTCTATTCAACAAACAGAGAAGAACAAACCTGATTATTTCATATCATCAAAGGATTATTTTCACCAAGCCACTCATTTAGGAAAATATTCTTGCTCTAATTAAATAGGTATCACAGAGCATATTCTGAGCTCTGGATCGTTTACTCCTAGGCTGTGGTATTTGCTCATCTCTAGCTTTGCTCATTCACTTTCCCTGCTGTGATAGATTGTGGGGCTGTGCCATGGGATGATTATGGAAATAACTGCTCTCAGAGCCCAGCTCAGTGACTGAGAGGAAGAAAATCTTGGTCTCAAAAAGCATGTTAGTAAAGTAAGGGATGAATATGAATCTCTAGTGCAGAACCTTTTTGCGACTTGTGTCCATCTAAAAGTACAAAATAAGAGGGGGTACTCAATCAGTGTTTCTGTTCTGTTGTATAACTTACCACAAGTATAGCACTCAAAGGAATAAATTGCTGCAGTGTACCAGGTGGATGAATGTGTGAATCATTTGTCTCCTGCTGCTAGAAGCATCTTGTAAAAATGTCTGGTGGAAAAATAATGTACCTTCTCTGAGAGAGATGTAGGAACAGGTACCACATTACAGAGAGTGATGGAAGCTCTTTTTAGTTACAGCAGAGGGAATATTTTGGATATACCTCAGTTTGTAATATTCTGCATTATTTTTTCTTGGAAACTTTATGTCTGCTGCATAATTGTATTGCTCACTCTAACAATGTCTTTGTTTTCAAGTAGTGCACTGATTTCTTTGTGGCTGCATATGCTATTACTTTGCAAAAATAAGATATCCCAATATAGTCTAAAAAAAACTGAACTGACTGGGACCTGTGTCAGATCCTCAGAGTTTTGATTTGATGGTACATGAGCTCATTAATGTCAATAGTGACTCTAGGAATATTGTGATTACTTTTGCAGTCCTAAGAGTGAATCCAGTTTTAACCAGAGAGCCTGATTTTTCACTGTGGTGCTGCTACTTCCATTAAATACATACATCCCAGGACTGCCAATAGATTGCCTGCAAATGACACAATTAAAATTCCACTTTTTTAGTGCCTGGAGGCAAGAAGAATATTGCTCTGTCTTCCTGATACATTGATTCTAGGAAAATAGTAAAGAAGAAAGACCATCTGGTTGTAGTTGAGAGACTTTTGAAATCTTCTGAACGTCGCTTTCCCATATGTGCACACTCCATCTCTTACAGGTTTGGTTTGTAATTGCAGGGAAAGTCAGATGTCTATTGCCTTAGCACTGAGCAATGAGTGCTTGAAATCAGCAGTGAAAGAACATTTTTCTAAAGCAAGGAAATACATCTGTGTGTCAGTAAACAAAGACAAGGACAATGTGCTGGTTGAGCTTGCTGCTGCTGTTACTGTGTTCTGCCTGGGACATGGGTTGGGGGAAGAGCTGGAGGTGATCCATTACTAGACTCTGTTAATTCATGACTTCCTGTCACGAATCTTTGTGTGTTTATGCTCCAAGTGCAAAAATGTTGGGCCCTTAGAACCTGAATAACAACATGTATTTGAATTGGATTGGGTCTTAAAAACTCTGCTTTTGAGCTGTTCTGAATGAAACCACCACCATGCTTTCTACACATTGGAGAGGTTGAACTTGGATCTGAGGAAGTATAAATGTGAACACACATTCAGTCATAATGTCAATGTTTTCTGGGCAGGGGAAAGAGACTGTGGTGTTTCAGTGACCCTGATAAATGTGTTGATAGGAGTTTCATCTTCTTCTTGTGCAAGCTGGTCACATAAAATAATGGGGGCAGAATCCTTTCTCACACTAGTAGTTATTTAGAATAAAAAAATATATACAGCTTTATGTTTTGAAAAAGGGCCCCCAAAACTGATCTTCTGGGAATTATAAACTAAAGCCTGGAAGGTTATTTCCAAGCTGCAACTTCCAGATCAATTTCTTTTATAGTCAAATGTATTCCTCTTCAGCAAAGTTCAATTTGTACTGAAATTATGGTAGTAAGCCAGTGAATACAAATGAGATCAAATGGATAATGGCAATATACTTCTCTCCAAAGCAAATATGTCTCCAGCTCTCTCCAGCAGAGAAGCTTGCAAAGCAGGGTATAACTGCAGTGCCATCAGGGTGAGAAGGGCCTTCAGCACCCCAAATGGAGGTGGGAGGTGGGCACAGCCAGAATGAAACAAGGAAGCAGTGGAAATGGAAGTGAAGGCTGCAGGGAGACCTTGGTGTCCCTGCTTGGAAGGGACAGTGTGCAGATGCAGTGGACATGAAGAGTGGAGAGCTCACATGCAGCAGAGGGCTCTGTTTGAGCAGAGCCATGGGAACTTGGTGGGCTGCTGCACACCACGGCTTGCAGGGTGCATAAGAAGGATCAGCAGGGAAGAAGAGGAGTGAGGATTGTGTTCTGTGTAAGGGGTTCATTCCCTGCATAAAGCTTGTGAGGGAGTGTGCAGATGCACTACTGGCAGCCTAGGAGTCAAGGTCAGAGGAGGGAGGAATGTTAGAGAAGATTAATGACGGCGGTGGGGAATGTGTGACAGTCTGCCTGGTCAAGAGAACAAATTAGATGGATTTGTCTATAGAGGGACAGGGAAAAGTGCTTTTAATTTGATATCTTGGTGTTAATCTAGAAATGTACTAGAAGGGGAAAACAACATTGTGAAAGTTGAGGCAGTTCCTGGGTAGCATTAATGATAATATCTTAAGAGCAAATGCTAAAAGAGCCAACTCTGGTAAATCCCTACTTCTGCTGCTCACAAACAAGGAAAACCATGTGGGGTTGTATTGACTGTGAAATGATTTCAGGATCAGGAGAAAGGTTGCAAAATTATGCTGCAGACTTAGGACTTGGGACTTCAGGAGAGTGGACTGTGACTTATTTAGGGAATTGATAGGCAGAATCCCTGAAACACTGCCAAGAGAGGAAAAGTGCAGAGAAAAACTGGTCGATTTTTAAATAAAACTGAGAAGATTTTGTAACCAGCTACCCTGTTATGCAAGAAGACCAGGGAGTTTAGCAGAAATTTGGCCTTGTTTGCCTTAGCAAGGAGCTTCTTGAGGAACTGAAATACAAAAAGGGAGATTGTAAATAGTAGAAATGTGGGAGGGCCACAGAGCTGGAATATTGGAGTTCAGACCCAAAGTGGTGAAATTAGGAAGGTCAAAGCCCAGCTGGAGATAAAATTAATATGGGGCACAAAGGCTAAGAAGGGAAGTGGACACTGAATGGTAGACCTTCTCTGCAGAGACACTTCTGCCAGGAGGGCCAGAACCTACAGCAGTCCTCCAGAACCTCTGTAAGAGTTTTCAGAACCTCTGTAAGAGTTTTCAGCAGGAAGTCATAGAATCATAGAATGTTAAGGGGTTAGAAGGGACCTTAAACACCATCTAGTCCCAGTCCCCACTGCCATGAGCAGGGACATCCTCCACTAGACCAGGTTGCTCAAGGCCTTATCCAACCTGGCCTTGAACACTGCCAGGGATGGGGCATCCACAGCTTCTCTGGGCAAGTCTACTTGGTACAATGAAGAAGAAAACCTTCTGACTATACTTTTCATGAATCCACCAATTTTGTTTTCACTGAGGACACTGTAATTAGGGTCGACCAAGTATATGAATATAGTGTGAACCTGAATCCCCATTTGGTGTAATAGTATTCACTACTATTAAGAGGGCTTCATTTTGGAGGGGTTCACTGCTTGCTTTTTGGGATTAAATTTTTTCAATTTTTTCCCATTCACATTTCCTGTTTCCCCAGAGATGCAGTAATAGAAATTTATTGCCAAAGGCTGCACTGCTTTATACTGCAAAGTTTGAGCATTTGAAAGTTAAAAAGTGATATAAAGTGTTGCATGCTTTTGCAATTGTATTTACTTCCAAACCATGTTGCTTCCTGGGGAAATAATCCTTTTGGGTCTACTCTTAACAATGTCTTCTTTAGCAGGAACAGCTGCAGTTCATGCAGGATGACAATACCAGGCTTAGCAAGCTGGTGAGTAAGCGAAAGGCTCTGAACCGTTGGAAGCAAAACCCTCGGAAGGCACAGCTCTCTGCTAAGCTCAGAGATGCTGCAAAGATACTTCCTTAACATTTCATCTGTTACCATGTCTAATTTTTTGCAAAACTCGTGGTCAGATTGGAGAGGCTCATGAGCTTATAGGAGCTCTTGGTAACTGCAAATTTTAGGTAAAAATTCTAATTTTTTTTCCCCACTGTCTTATGGGTATAATGGTAGTTGGTCTCCAAATGGGAAGAATGTGAAACAAATCTCTCATGCTTGCTTGAAGCAAGAGTTTAGGAAGTATGTGTAGCCTATAGTATTCCTAATTCTATCATTGACTCAGAAGATGGATTATGACACTGCATCAAAATTTCCTATTTCATAACTGGCCAGAAGGTATGAAAGGGAAGACAGGCAGACATGAAGTGAAAATGAACTAGATTGTTGTCTGGGAAGTGGTGGCATTTGTTTTCTTTTTTTTTTTAATTGGTATCTGCTTAAATGAAGCAGAACACGGCATGAGGTTTATCAATTTAATTAAAGAAATACAAGATTAAGGACAAAAATTACTAAATTAAACTGAAGATGGATGGAAAGAAAAGCGCCTCACTGCTGTAAATGAAGATTATTAGGATTGGACAAACAGGTTATTGATTGTTATAGTGGCTAATTAGCTGCACATGTCAAACTAAGGAAAGCAGAATGGATCGTATTTATTAACTTTAAATGGGTGAAAAAAAATGGGCTTTGTGTTCTTGTAATTTTAAACCCTAATAAAATGAACGTACATAGACTTAGTTCAGCTGTATCAGGGAGATGCTAAATCATCAGAATATTTTACTAAATAGCTCAGTCAAAAATTGATTGAATTATTGCAAATTGGTGGATTTAAATAAGAAATGAGAGCCATAGTCACAGGATTTAAAAGGAAAGTCTGAAACTGAGAAAAATTATTGGGAGAAATTGGCTTTTTTAAAGTTAGAAACTAGCTCACCTCACTCTGGCGGAGCTTTCTTGTGTTTGACTTTGGAATGGTCCCGAAGATCTAAGAATTTGTATTTCACTGTTCCCTACTCCAAGTGCAGAGGATCCTGGACCCTTCTTTTTCCAGTTCAAATGGCTGGGAAAGGAGGGAGGGCTGCTGAATCTGTGCCTGACATAGTAAGATGTATGTATACACACATTTATGTTTCTGTTTAAAAGAAACAAAAAAACCTTGCCTGGAAGGAGAATAAGCTTCCTCACAGACATTTTTGCTTTAGAGACAATGAAGGGATAAACAGGTGGACAAGTCCTTCTAATGCACGAGAGATCAGTTTTGCATTTCTCTGAGCTTATTTGCACACAAGAATTTGAATTGCTGAAATGTAAATATAATTACAGATGTGCAACTGTACCCATAGGAAACATCATCCTACATTTTCCCCTTTAGGAGACCCCTCTTGTCCATCCTCTTCCCGTCTCTGCTTTATAAAAAGTCCAGCTTTTGTTAGAAAATAGGAACAATTCAATCCCAGTTTACTCAAAACTCTCTGAGAAATTCACCTTTCCAGAAACCCACTTCTCTATAAAAGAGAGAAAACGACTGCTCCCATATTGTTTCTGTTATGTGCTTTCTACTTACAGGAAGCTCTTCAAAACAAAAATAAGTGTCTGAATGCTGCTTCATTTGAGAGGCAGCTCATGTCTGTAAGGAAAGCTCTTGCAAAATCTCAAGCAGACACTGTCAAGTTAAAGAAACGGCTGTGTAAACTGGTATCTGAATTCTCCTCTCCATCTCACTTGCTTTAATGAGCAATTTGCCTGCTGTTATTCTGTGAGAGAAATGGATTAAAAACTAACTACATAATACAGCTACTGGAGCTGGATGTGCATTTTATGGCACTGAAATAATGTATTTGTCTGGGGGTTCTCACCATCTCAGGCAGAGAAAACTAAGGAAAAAAACGTAGCATCTTGGAAGAAGTTTGAGTCACATATCCAAATGACACCTACAGGCACTACATTTACATCTGTCATCAACAGTGCTGGATGTATGTTTTAGTAGTGCAAAAGACACTATTAATCTTTTATTCCAGAGATTAAAAAAAAAATTACAGACCTTGAGATTATTAGTCTTCTACCCAATCATTAAATTTCAAGGGAACATTCAGGATGTTGCCATTAAAACCATAATAAATTAATGACATGGTTTTTTGATTCGGTTTTTTTTTCAATCTGAACACCTTCATGGATATATCACTATGCCAGCAAGCTGCCTTTCACTTCTACACATGGCTGCACATGCTGAAATGCCCCATTCCTCAAAGTCAGACTGAAAAGCACACCCTTCACTTGCAATATACTTAATGCCAGGCAACATTACTGTGTGGAAAATAAGTCTTGTCAAACCAACCTCATTTTATTCCACTGATAAAATTACCAGTTAGATAGATAAACATTATGCTAGAGATGTAATATATATTTGGAACGGCTGTGTGGGTTAGCTGCACATAAATTTTGTATTTTAAATTTCAGTATTACACCATATCAATAAAAATGCTAAATGGATTGAGATTTTTTGACATATAAAAATGCAGCATTTTCATTAAATTTAGTTAGTTTCTGATGGGTTTCTACAAGGGTTGGTAGCAGAGCTATCAGTATTCGTTTTTGTCAGTGGCTTGGAAATAAATATAAAATTACAGATTATAAAAATAACCAATGACATATTTGAGGAGGAATGTTAGTGAATTTGATAAGGCACATACAGTGAATAATGATTCAGTGGGCAGAGCAGGAGGACAGAATCACACAGGTAACTCAGTAACTTGATTCTCCCTCTGAGAAGTATTTCAGTGCCTGCTTTGATGAAGAACCAGAGAAAGTAGGATTTGTGCAGAGCTGGGTGACTGCATCCCTGGACAGGACAGGAAATTTAACAGACAGATGACTGGCTGTGTAGTGTGGCACTGGAAAAGATGGATACTGCAACCTTTTAGTTTATAAAAAGGAGAGCAGTGCAGGTACAGTGAAAAAGTTTGTAGCTCTCTGTACAACACAGAAATACTGCTGCCAGCTCCAGAGTGTACTACGTAAAACAGATGAGAAAAAAAATGAGTGAAGGGTTCCAAAAGTTATTTGAGGGCTGCAGTAAATTCTTTCTAGCAGAGTGTTCAATCTGTTTAGCTTATCTGAAAGAAGTGTGGCATGCCTACAATCTACAGATAATTATGTTGAGAGAGAAGATCAGACATTAAAAAGTACTTCGGGAAAGGTGAAACTTCAAAGTTGAGACCTGAAAAATTGAAAAAGGGGAACTTAGAAACAATGTTTTCAAAATGTGATTAAGCAATGACAATATGGCAAATGGAGTATCATCAAAAACAAATGGCTTTTTGGGAAACATGGATTAGCCAAACCAACTTCCTCATTTCAGTACAAGGGTAATGAAGGTAAAGGTGATATTAAAAATTCACATCTGGTAGATTGATTGAACCATTCTGAGCTTATCAGTCTATGAAACTCCAACCTTAGTAAAGCTGAGAGAGCTCCCCAGTGAAAAATGTTTGGGCTGTGACTGCTTTAAATTCTGCATGCTCAGATTTTTCAGCAGAGTGGAATTAATAAATTGGTTTTCTTCACTGACAAGCTGTCAATTTACTTCCACAAGACCCACTTCATCCATCATCTTTCTAGCAACAATTCTTGTTGGTTTTGTTTTCTTTTGGTTTCTTAACATCGGCTTCTGGTTCTTTCCTTTCTTTCTAATTCCTTCCTTACTATTATGATGATGTAATTTACCAACAGCAAGCTTCCAACCTTGCCTGTACAGGAGGGTTTGTCCTGATATGGGTGGCTTGTGATACCATTGCATTTGATTGAAGTGCAGAGTCCAACATGTAGCCATACTGTCCGTCTCTACAAACTATGCACAAACACCAACGTTTGAAAAAGCTGTTCCCTTTTCCCCCCCTCTTTCCTTTTTTATACATTGTTTTAAAAACAAGTTTCTCATGCAGAACTGAGACTGGTTGCAGAAAGCAAATTACAACAGAATGAGGAAATTGGAAGCAACTGAACTTTTTATTTGCAATTGAATGAGTTCTCCACATGAATGTTGTTTTGAGGCTTATCTCTCTTAAGAAGCAATGATACAAATACAGCATTCTGTTGCTAACTCACCCTACCCTTCCCTTGTGCTCCCTGTTTTCACAACCCAGATTTTATTGTGGGTTTAGGTCTGAGTAGGTTTTTTAGATATTAGGATAATTCAGATTTGTTTGCCAACATTTCATTATCTTCAGTACTAATGAAGACAATGTGGGACTGAGTCTCTCTTCATTCAGCTCAGCTGGGCATGACATCTGAGGATTGATCATCGGGGTTTAAAAGGAAATCAAAAAGGTGGGTGTGGGAACTGGGATAAAGTAATTAACTCTGAAGTGTTTATAATTGCATGTTTTAGAAACAAAAGCTGTTGGAAGTAGTATAGAGGAAGTTACAAACAGTAAGAACTTCCAAGAGACAAGTAATCTGGGCAATGAAAACCAAAAACATGGAGAAGCTGTTTGAAGAGAAAGAAGAAAAAGAGCAGAGCTTGCCTCTTTGAGGCAAGCTGAAAAACCTTCTAAAACATACTGTCTTCAACAAAAAAGGGGACAAGAAAGAAATGCAGCAGATACACTCATAATGCTGAGTTTAAAAAAGGAAATATTAGCATTTCTGAAGAGATGTCTCAAGTTTTAACACTGTCTGACCACATATCTGAGTGTGTCCCTTCAAGTGTCTGAACTTCAGAGCTTCTCTGTAGTCATGGAAGTGTGCTGGATATGTCTTGGCACTGTGCTAGCTGCAGTCTGCTGGGGGCTTTAGGGTCATGGTCCACTTGTTGGTGGCATCTTATGCATCAAGCAAAACATTAGCAGTTGGGCAAGGGAGGGGATTGTCCTGCTCTGCTCTGCTCTGCACTGGGGTGGCCTCACCTCAAGTGCTGGGGTGGGGGTTTGGGCACCACAATATAAGAAAGACTCTAAGCTATGGGAGAGTGTCCAAAGGAAGCTACAAAGATGAAGGGCCTTGAGGTGAAGCCATATGAGGAGCAGCTGAGGCCACTTTGTCTCCTCAGCCTGGAGAAGAAGAGACTGCGGGGAGACCTCATTGAAGTCCATAACTTCCTCATGAGGAGAAGAGGAGGGACAGACACTGATCTTTTCTTTCTGGTGACCAGTAACAGGACACGAGGGAATAGCCTGAAGTTGTGTCAGAGGTTTAGGTTTGATATCAGGAAAAGGTTTTTCACCCATAGGGTGGCTGGGTACTGGAATAGGCTTCTCAGGGAAATGGCCACAGCACCAAGCCTGACAGAGTTCAAGAAGTTTGCACAACACTCTTGGGCACAGGGTGTGACTCTTGAGGATAGGGCTGTGCACAGACAGAAGTTGGACTCAAGGATACTGATGGGTGCCTTCCAACTCTGCATATTTTATGATTCTATGATTGTCTTTCTGCTACTTCTCAGGGCCATCCTGTTGACCGTGGGTCAGTATCCTTGCTCTAGAAAGTGAGCAGTATTCTCCATACTGAAGAGGTAAACTGCCTAAGAATTTGTGCAAGGAGCTGGTGCAGAGGGAATGGATGTGCAGTGTTAGACAGTACATGCTGGCAGCCCTGGGAAGTCTGAGGGGGGTGCAGCCAAAGCAGCAGCTGGCTGGGTTTGGTGGATCTGGGGGACTTGGATGTGCCCCAGCCCTCTGCCATAATGGCCATTCTCATCACCAGGCTAAACTAGGAACTTTGGAGCCTTGCTTAGACACTGCCTCCCTGCTGGGGCCATGCTCCTGGGTCTGCAGTGCCTGTGACATTTTCCAGGCAGGGTTTTGACACCAGTGCTGCAGAGCTGACAAACTGCTATCCTTTGGTTTTATCTACTCTGCACTGGACATGAACTCTCTGGCCTTACTTCTGTTTCACATTGTCACACATTACAACACTGTTCCCCAAACTCTGGACTACCAAATGAATGTACTGGGAAGGAAAGGTCTGCCAGCCAGACCTCAAAAATGGCATTAGTTTTCATTAAATTGATGCTATTGTACTGAACTGATGTATTGAATCTAAATCTTAGTGCATATTTGCTAATCATTGATTAGTGTGACTGAAATCAGATCCACTCTTAAGATTGTCTCCATGTGAAAGGTGCTGTAGAACTTTAACTGCTTCAATTTAAAAACTGTTTTGGCTAAATAAATACAATCTCTGTATTTAGCACAGTTGGTAGAGTAGGCTCTTGACTGTGAAATGTACAGTGCTTCTTTTGTAGTGTAGCCTACAGAAAAAAAAATACTGTTTGGAAACTACTTGATTACACTTTAACTAGATGAATCCATCTACTGACAGTTTTGCTGCCTCAAAAGCCTTCTTGCCCTTGCTTTCTTGGTCTATTGAGAAAAAAGCTTTCCAAGTGTATCTGAATGTCTCCCCTAAACTGAGCAAAATATATTCTGTCTTCAATCTTTTCTAGCATCAAGGTGAAAGCAGGAATTGTTTGTTTTTCAGAGTCAGGATGACAAATGCCATTCTGCTGGAAATAATTTCTCAGGCTTCTGGCATGTTTTCTAAACAAAATCATATGAGAGACTTTACACAGCCACAGTAGTTGGTGCAGACACCTGAGGCCACTGATTTCATTGTTATCTATCTTTGATGGGGCTCTGAACTGTTTTGCTTTGTTTAAAAAATAACCCTTCAAGAGATCAGAGATGTCAACAGCTGTATCAGCCTTTGAGGAGAGCAGAACACAAAAGAGTAACTGCAGTGCCCATGCTTTTACTGCCACACAACAGTCCTAGCACCTGTGTGGTCATTAACACTAACAAACCTCCAATATTAATTTAGTTAGCAAATTACAGTCTGTGTGAGAGGTGAGGGAAGAGGTGCTGATTTTTTCCATACACCTTTGCCCTGAAAATGGATATAGGGCCTTGTCTAATTAGGGTTACTGCAGAGAACAGTGAGAAAAAGGCCTCTTTATTATTTTTATCTTCCTCCAGCAATGCCTGAAACCCAGATGTCCTATTAAACAATAATGAGAATGTCAATTTGCACTATTCAAGCTGTACTTTGCATTCAGAGGGATTAAAGGTACATTTGGCAAAGCTGTAATTATGGATTATTTCAACCAGAGAGAACTCATTCACTTGAGTGCACAAGGCAACATCTTTCCGTTTCAGTCTAGGCCCCTACTTGGAGACTGAGCTATCAGATGATGAATTTTTGTTGGTGTCATTAATTCTTTTACCACCTTTAAGATACAAAGTCAGTTAACCCGAGAGTGCAGTTTAAAACAGGAGACAGGTTGATGAACTGCAATGTCAAGTTGATGATCTGGAAGCTGCAGTTTCCCAGAGAAATGTGACTGCAGGTAAAGACAGGTTGTGAGTTATGTGTCCATGTCTCTGAATGCCTCTTTAAACTTTGAAGGAATAGGCAACTTAAGCCAAACATAAAAGAGGAGACAACCTGCTCTGTAATGAAAGCATTTAGGTAGAGGAGAAAGACCAAAACCAACCTCCAGGAAAAGTCAGACAACTCAAAAGCTGTATCTATGCTTTCTGACACCACAGCTGCTGAAGCAGCACAATACACCCAGTTTAAAGTTTAATAACTTTAAACCATAATTTATGTTGTCTTTTGCTTTGTAGGGATATCATGGGAAATAAAAGGAGAGCTGCATTTAATGGGGGAGGCAATTGGGAGACAAAGGATCCTAAGTGGTAGGAAATCAGGCTTCAGTAGTGGTGCTGATGTTGGAACAGCTTACTTAGAAACCATGTGGGGCAGTCAAACAAGACTGCATCCTTGTAATTCACTTCGATATATGCCTATGACTGCAGGAGTTTTTTAGAGGCTTTCAAGACAGCAGTGAGAACTTTCTAGCCCCTAATTGAATTAACCTGGAATTTAAACCTTTTAACAGAAATCTTTCTTCTCAGCTGTTTATTATGTAACTTTTAGAGGTAATGCTTATGTAATTCATGTAGTTTTTAAAGCTTGTTTAGGATTCCTACCCCTACCCGTTTCTGCTTTTTTTTTCTGTGTTATTGAAATCCTACTGTCAGTCTGACAAATGCATGCAGAAAAATGAATGGGCAATACCCAAATTCCTAGTAAGTCAAGTACACAGAAAAAAACTCCAATGATCTTTCAAGGTCCACTTCTATGCTATGAAGAGTATAAAGTACAACAAATTTAATTACAGTTTCCTCCTGCAGGAAAATGGTAGCTGTTCCTGCTGCAGGAAACTGAGAAATGCTCATTAGCACACTGCTGAAGACAAGACACAAAGCAAATCTGGGAAAATCAAGAAATGGGAGATGTTTTTACTTAATGCACAAATATACTTGGCTTCTCTGGCTTTAAGCCAATGAAGTTCAGGGAAAGAGTTGTTGCAAAACTTGTCACATTGATGCCACTGAGCACAAGAAGAGCAGTTATGATAGGAGATTTTCTTTTCTCCTGCAGTGAGTTATTATTGTTAAAGATGATGCAGAGCTGGAAAAATTGTCTGAGGAGCTTGGAGCTCTGTGCTCAACACAAGAGTGCCATCAAACTCCAGACACATAGTCTGAAATGCGTCAAAACTCTGCAATGTATTGTAGCTACCTTTTCACTTGTGGTATTTTTATTCCTATGTCTAATATTAAATGGATACTGTGAAGTTTTGATTTCTTTCCATTTCAAAAAGGTAGAAGGAAGTTTGCCCAGCTGTTGTCCCACAGTACAAACAGCATAAGAAGTAATTTTCCAGATAATAAGTCAATATTAAATAGCTATTTTTTTAAAGCATTAACACTAGTACTTCTGATAAGGCAATCCAGGCTTGCATCATAAAAAGGTTTGTCTTTACTGTTAAATTGATTGCACTGTGCTACTGACCTGACTTCAGACGTACAGTACTTGGCCAAATCTATCTATATTGGGGTGGCAACTCTTACATGGAATAGCTGTGCTGTGACTGTAAAGGCAAAGGTGTTTTTGAAACAGATCATGCCAGCTTCAGGAATTGCCCAGGTGGACTAAGACTTCAGCCAGTTTGTAAGAATAATCTACAGATTAGCAGTCTGAGCCATGTCTTCTAGGTATTTTCTCCAGTCCTTTTCCTTTCACATCTTCCTCTTGTTGTTCTCTTGTGTTGCTGCTCTTCTTCCTGGGTTCGTTCATGTGATGTTTGTGTAGGCAGCCCTCTCAAGCCCCTGCTGCAGAATGTGTGGACACCTGATGCATCTAGCCAGACTGGATCGTTGTGCACTCTGGTCAGCTGCTCTCCTGCTGCTTCAGCAGAAAGCCAGAGTCCTTTGGGCCTGCACCCTGAAATAATGCCAGAAACAGCTAACCACAGGTAACATCTTAGATCATATCTGAGAAGTGTCTCAATTAACATATTAAGTGCAGGATTACAGACACACTGTAAAAACATGCTCATCTTTTTAGCTAAAGTTAGTGGGAGATGCTAACACAGGGTGAGGACCAGTACAGTCACATCACATTGCACATAGATATTAATCAGGGCTAAATCACATCAAAGCTGACAGCAAGCAAAGCCTTTGAGTCACTGGGGATTTTTCTTGGGAGCTGAAGGGTTGGTACTAAGGGGCTGCATCTCTGTTTTTCAGAAATTAAATTGAAGATTGGAATTCACTAGGGAATTTGGTGTCACTGGGAACAGATCTCCACCTTTTAATCTTGGCTTTCAGCAAGACCAGAAAAGACACAGTCGTGGGGAAAATAGTCTCATATAATAAAGTAGATTTGTGACAGCAGGAATCTTCTGCTCCACTGAGATGTCTCTTGCTGCAGCAATGAATGCTGATACATTCATTACTATGAATTGAAAGGTCATGGGGTGAGCTGTAAAAAATGTAGAAAATTTCAGGTTTTGTGAGTAGTTCCAACTATTTGCAATTTTTTTTTCTTACTTTCTGTCAAGATCATCCATGAATTAACTGCTTTTGCAGACTAAGCAATATATTATTCAAATATTAATTCTATGCTGAAGGTTCACAGCTTAGGGTTTGTTCTTTTGGTTTTTTTTTTTTTCCCTTTACCCTAACACTTTTCTAAGAGGCCAGAAACAACAGCATTTGCATTTACTTGAGCTGTACTTTAACTCTCTGTTAGTAACTCTTCAGGTTCTGCAGCTCAGCTACAAGCTGTCAGCACTACCAGCAATATCCTTTTGATTTTGACCCAAGAAGAAGCAATGACAAAAGAGGAAACACTCCAAGACCAAAGACAGTAAGTAATGATGGCATTGATAATCAGCTGATATGGTTGCAGAATGAGCAGATTTTTTTGCTAGTCTGCAAGCTGTGATTTGTATACAGACCCAGGCAGGTTTCATGTGGACAGTAAGTCAAAGCCCTTTGAAGATTTATCTTCAAGAGCAAGGTGACAATATGCATTGTTAGTAAATGGGGAAAAGAAGTTCCAAAAACTGACTAAGGAAAGGGAGCAGGAAGGAGATGTTTAGTTAGCAACGATCTAAGGGAGAATTTTTTTGAGTACTGTACCATGATTAATGATATTTTTTATATGTTACTTATGCTTCAAGGTACCTAGCAGATGGAAGGAGAGAACAGCAAATAGGATATTGCTACACCTAAATGAAAAGTCTCTTCCTACTGTCATCACACAGCTACAGCAATAAAGGCTGGCCCAGAAGTAAACCTAAATGTATTTTATAATCCTTTCAGGTCATTTTGGAAAACACCACTGAACTGGCAACCTTGAAGTAAGGGAAGAATAACCCACACATAAATCAAAGAGAGGCAGTAATACTCCAGTGCTCTGCACATGTACTTCAATGCATCTGGATGCAGTGTTCAATACCAGCTCCAGTCTTTCAATCTGCTAATCCATTTTAGGTACTGGGTGATGCAGGACTCCTTCCTGAGCAAGAGCAGCACATAATGTCCTCCCTTCAGAGACAGTGCAGCACAGTACAGAAAGGCAAGGCCATCAGCTGAAACGAAAAGGATTCCTTTGATTATGGTAGCCCTGGAACATGGTGGTGCAAAACACAGCTAGGTGCTTACAAAAAAAACATTGATGTCTGGTGGTGTGTTTTTTTTTAAACTGCTTTCCTATTGCAACCCTTGCCTACCACATCCTGCCCAATGAAGTGCTCTCACCCCCAGAGGCTGCTGCCTGCACACTAAACCTTTGATGTCTTTTTAATGATGACTCATCAGAAGTGTTGCCTTGACCTGCCCGAGCACCTTCTCTGCTCTCCGCCTAGAAAGGAGAAGTGCAGCTCCTTCCAGAATGCTACACTACTTAGAAGAAAACAGAAAATGATCATAAGTATATCTGTATTTACCTTATATAGAAAAAAAGCTTGCTTTTATAGCCTAGCCAATAAAGGATTCAGAGTATCTTCCAGAGATGCATCAAATTGTACTGCAGCTTTTGATCAGTGAGAATACTAATCTATGTGTCTTCTGGCATCATCCACGTGCCTGGATGCTTGTGAACACAAACAATCAAACACTTCAGCACTATTTTTATAAGCAACTAAGACCTAGAATTAAATTCAGACAAAACTTAACAGCATTGCATTGTTTAACACAGATTAAAAGAGCTGAAAGTTGCATTAGAAATGCTGCAGTATGTAGAGATACAGGATTCCTAGAACAGGGCTGACATCCTTCACAATTACTGAAGCAAGTTTTAATTTATGCATGCTTGCTGCTACATTGAAACAAGTAATTTTATTCCCAGAATGCTGTGGAATCAGCTATCAAATAACATCAGTTCTTTTTAAGGTATGCAATAAATGAAGGACAAGGTGAGTGATATCTATCCAAGGTCAGTTGTCACTAGAGAAGCCATCAAATGTGATTTTAGCACACTCTAGAAACCAAATGCCAATTTAGAAGTAGAGCAATAGCAGCAGTATGAAGCACTTAACATACCACTGCAGTAGCAAAAAGGGAAGGGCTGTCACCAGTAATCACAGCTTCTTGTTAAAACACCTAAAGTATTACTCAGTATAGCAAAATTCATAGACTATTTAGAAAAAATGTTATACCTACAGGAGATACTCTTCAAAGAACAGAAGTAACAAAGACTGGTACTACAGGGATAAACCACTGTACACAGATTTTCAGTGGTGAATTGTAACAAAAACTGAATTCAGTCCTTAACTGCGTGAAGCAGATGGATGATTTTCTGGAAGGCATAGAAATTTTAATAACATCTAGGTTTCCTTCATTCCCATACAGCCTTTCCAGAACTACAGCTATATTTTTTGCAATTTCTCATCATATAAAACTGAGTCGTGTCAATACACATTCATACTTGATACACTACCCACATAAGCATCAAGGTCATGATGCGAAACTGAGGTTTCTTCCCCCATAGCTGGTTATCATTTCAGTCAGTCAGCAACCACAGAACTGCACACCCTCTCTTCTCTTGCTCAAGCATACTGATAAATTCCCTGGCATGTGGGACTGAGGGAACTGGCAGATGAAGCTGCTGTCCATCATATTTGAGAAGTCATGGTAGTCAGGTTTAGTTCCCACTGACTGGAAAAGGGGAAATGTAACCCCATTTTTAAAAACAAAAAGAAAAAAGGAAGGCCCAAGAACTACAGGCTGGTCAGTGTCACCTTGGTACCTGGCAAGAAGATAGAGCAAATCCTCCTGGAATCTGTGCTAAGGCACATAGAAAATAAAGAGGCAATCACAGCCTCACTAAGGGGAAATCATGCCAGACCAATCTGGTGGCTTTCCACAATGGGGTTACAGCATTGGTGAGTGAAGGAAGAGTGACAGACCTTGACCTGTGCAAAGTATTTGACACTGTCCCACATGACATCCTCCATAAACTGGAGAGACATGGATTTGACAGACAGACCACTGGGTGGATAAGGAGTTCCATTGGATGGCCACACTCAGAGCTGCAGTCAACAGCTCAATGTCCAAGGGGAGACCAGTGATGAGTGGTGTCCTCAGGGCTCCATATGGGGAGCAGCGCTTTGTTTAACATCTTTGTTGGTGACACGGACTGAGAGCAGCCCTGAGAAGGACTTGGATGTTTTGGTCAATGAGAAGCCCAACATGAGCTGGCAATGTGCACTCACAACCCTGAACAACTGCGTCCTGGGGTGCATCAAGGGAAATGTCATCAGGAGGTCACGGAAGGTGATTCTTGCTCTCCAACCTGCTCCTGTGAGAACCCACCTCAAGCACTGCATCCACTGGACCTGCAGGAGTGAGTCTAGAGGTTGCTCAGAGCAGCTCTAGATACCCCATCCCTGGAAATGTTAAAGCTTCATCCAACCTGGTCTAGTAGAAGGTGCTCCTGCCCAGGGCAGGGGAGTTGAAATGATCCTCCCTGCCAATCACCACCACTCCATGGTTCTATGCAATCAGAAAAGAAATAAGGCTCAGAGCAGTACCTTTTCCATGAAAGTTCTAACAGCCTCTGTGCAAACACAGACAGCAGCTGCTCTTCCACCTGACATCCAGTATTACAAACTTTGCTTAGAAAGAGGAGTATTAAGCCTCACAGGTTGTTACAAGTGCATACACAAGTGTACACAATGCATACATTGCTCCTCTTTGGCTTTAAGCAGAAAACCAGAATTAAGCTAATACAGAAAAACATGACCTGAATGAGAATTCTTTATGATATAATTCTAAATTTGAATCCGTACTGTTAAATACAAAGTTAATACTGTTTTTTTTTTTTTTTTTTTTTGCATTCTTCCTCTTTCCCTTAGTATTTCTCAATTCCCATGGGAAACAGCTCACCTCTGAGTCACCAAGCAGACATTCCTCTTGGGGATTGCTCACATTAAAGAAAGTTCACAGGTAAAATTCCATTCAACAGATTTTATTTATCAATTTGGTTTTGCAATTACAACTGCTTCAGTTTTCTTCCACTGAAGACAAGATACAAACTTTTACAGCAACACTTGCAGAGAACATTCTTAAGGTAACAGCTTGATATTTGCACAAGTTGGCTTCAAGAAAAAGCCAGATAACTTGAAGAGTCACTACAATTCAGTGCCTAAAACTGATTTAGGGGCAAGTACAGCTACAGATCTATCAGCTACCTTCCACTTCAAAACACAAGGCCAAGAAAAACTGCAAGTTGTTACTTCAGGTTTTTTGCTAGTACACAGCACACATCAGCTGATACTGCATTTCACAAAGGAGTAATTACTTTTGACAGTGAGGCAGCCAAGCACATGGTGAAGATGTATAACCCAGCCTCCCCTCCCCCCAAAGAACCAAAAGGGAAACAACTCAAGCCACAACTCTGAACTGTGGAATTGCACCTTGCAGGCAAGGCTAATGAGCAAGAGGTGTGTAGTGCAGGCCTTCCAGAATGTGACTAAACTGATACAGCACAAACTTGAGTTTTTCAGAGAGACATTTGTACATGCCAGAGATCCTGGGTTTCCTAAAGTCTTGGAAAATAGCAATTGCTGGCACCACAACAAATTTAGTAACTAAGGCAAGGTATCCCTTCTACCCTTTAAAATAAAATTTGAGGCAAACAAGTAAGCAATTTTAAGGCACTTTAAACATTATTTTTAGTTTGCTTTACCAGCATACTTTATCATCAACCTAAATCAGGATCAGCAAAGCTCACGAATAAGCATTTCAGCAACATTTTACAGAGCAACTTTTTTGTGGCAATGTTTTCCATGCTATGAAGTGTTCTCTAGGACTTTTCTGCAAGTTTCCCAAAAGAGCCCTTTGAGGCCAAAAGTTGTATACTAGGTATAGTTTGCTTTGCTGAGCTGAAGGCAAACTGTCATATTTCAAGAGTGTTTTGTTCACTTCAAAGCACAGAATACAAGCTCATGGATTTTTTTTTTTAACAAATAAATGTAGGAAAATAGTTCTTAGGGAAAGGACAGATTTAAGTGATTTCACAATAAGGCCAAGGATATACCCTCTAACTCATAGTGTTGCTGAAAACTGGCTGCTCACTGCTGTTTTCATAAACCTGAGCTGATTGTCTTATTTTTGTTTAGAAAACCAAAAGCTAATGAACTCAAAGATACAGTACTGGTGAGTAACCTCCACACTTTGTAGCAATTTGAGTTTTCTGTGCAACACAACAGAAACAATGCCATTCAAACTAGAAGAAAGCAACACTGTACACCTCAAGTTTCCAACTGAAATGCACTTAATTTGCTCCATAATTCAAGTCCCACTGCCATGACTACTGTCTGTTATCAATGCTATTTCTGTATTGGGTGCCCAATTCCAGTCAAGTCAGAGATAGTAAGACAGTACTACATATTATCCCAAAACTGATGATCAGGGGATATCATCAGAAGCTATGCATTATGTGCTACCTCCATCACTTGATTTTATCTCTACTTCCATTTTTCCTGTGGGTTTATTTTCACAGGTGCTCAAGTCAGTCTGCGTTGGAGATGATGTACCTTTGATACTCAGATCACATGGCTCATCCAGCCAAGGGGAAAAAAAAAAAAAACAACCTGAACTATTTGGCTGAATAGATTTCCTTAACACCAGTTCACTGCAAGATGGCAGGAATCTGAAGCCAGGAAGGGAGAAGGGACAGAAAAAAGGTGTAACCTGCGATCCCAGGATTACAGCAATCCTGACTAGGATCAAATCAGCAGACCCTCTGAATGACCCTTAACTGCTCCCTCAGCAAGCAGACATACGGGAGGGCGATAAAGAAAAATAACAACAACCCAAGCTCCTGAAATTAATTGCAACAAGTTTTAAGAACCGGTTGAATAACAAAAACATCAGGATTTCTCGAACATCAGTATTTCAAGTATAATTGTGAGCTGTTGCCTTTTTATACAGGGAGTGAACTGAATTATATCACTAATTTTATGGTTGGTCTTTGTAGGCCAGAACAAAAGGTAAACAAGCCAAAGCTTCAGTTTGTGACTGAACATCGCTGTACCGTACTCCTTGCTCTAAAACAAAATCACTAAGGGACAGTTATTCTAGGGAAATTATTTTTAAACTGGAATGCTCAAGTCATGTGTATTCTATATTCCTATGTAAAGTAAATACTTAGAAGTTTTATTTATCTTCGATATAGCTGGGACATGCTTACAACCTATTGAAATTTAGTCTTTTAAGGCACTAGTACTTACTTCCCCATTAGAAGGATTATTCCTACATCCACCCTCAACATTAATTTGAAATGACATAGGAATTCTTTTTGGAATGAAGTATTTTATGAGGCAACTTTAATTCTCGTGTAAAAAAAAAAACAGGGTTATGCTATTCTGTTAAGACATTATCTAATTCTACATTTTTGCCCATCTTTCTAGCAACACACTATAAGAGCCATAAGCTACTACAAATGGTATTTCACTCCCTGAAATCAGTCACCGATAATTCACATCTTGATAAAACTGAAGGTATACTGTATAAGATGTTGTTTATATTAGCCTTCAGAAAAAGTAATTTTAAGATTGTCTACTGGACAGTGTTGCCACTGAATAAGAATCTCTAAACATTCTACATTTGGCGTTATCAAGAAAAGTCCCACATCAGCAGCCACTAAAGGAAAATAAAACAGCCATTAGAACCCATGCAGCATATTGCAAGTAATCCTGTTGAAGAGATTCATACCACTTCTTGCCAAGTGTAATGTTGCAAAAATATTCATTTGAAGTCTTCTTTTAGAGATTTAAAGGATATTATGAACTGCTGTCTTCCATGAGCAACAGAAAATATTTTGGTTCAGTGAACTACAGGTGTTGGGCTACTAGTCCATTACCAAGGGGCAGGTCCTAAAGCGTGTGGTAATTTCGGTCTTTAGATCTGCAGAATTTGTACAGAAAGAAAAGAACAGCCTGCAGACCCAGAACAAGGACAATTCCACCTATGAAACTCGCAGCATCAAACGTAGATTTGCGTGGAGCAGGTACAGGAGCCACAGTAGTATTTGAACCTGTTAAACAGCAAATTGGAAACTGTAAGTGCACAATGCTCACCACAGTTCTACAGATTTAAGTGCTGGGTTCCTTGTATTAAGAGTACTCAAAACATCAAAACACCAATAAGAAAACAAAAAAGAATCAAAAGTTAAGCTATGCCAGCATCTGAATTTAGATTACTGGTACTGAAATTCTGATTAAATGCTGTTTGTACAAGGCTAGAGCTATTTATAGACCAACTGCTCCAGACCTCAAAACTGAGCAATACCCAGCTGGACTTTATTTGTACTTCAAAAAGCCAAAGCCTTCCTCCTCTACATAGAATATATTACTGATATGCCCACATTCAAGACATACTTTCCAGTCACTGCTCCTTGCTCCAATTTTTTTTTTTTTTGGCTTAATTTTAACATAAATTGTTATCTTCCATCTACTGTACTTTACCCCAAGAGTTAGGCTTAAAAAAACAGCTGAAGTTACAAATACAAGTCTGGAAATAACAGCCATCTGCTGATGGGTAGTTTTAAAGAGCTTTGCTTTGTGAGACGTTTTCATGAAATGGCATACTTAGGACTGACTGTGAAATAAAATACTTCAGCTTATTCCCATCACTGTAGAACAATTTCATTTAACAAAAACAAAAACAAAAAAAAAAAAAACAAACAAAACAAACAAAAAACCCCCATCCCATTATTATGCTGCAAGAACAAAATACCACCTCCCAAAGACAGGGGAGTTAACTTCCAACCGCACTATTAAAATCATCCAGTTTATCTCATTTGACCAACATGCTTCTGACTTTTTATATCTCACTAATTAGCTCTATTTCTCAGGCTATATAACCTTGCTACTTGCATATATCACCTTAAAAAGACTTGCCATGAAGTTAGAAGTGACAACACCAGATACACTAGTATTACTCTAATGGTGTCACTTGGTGAGTCTTTCAAGATAACACTCTTAAAGCGACACTGATTTCTAAGTAATTAATGCTTGAATTATGGCAGTTGTAGAGTTACCTGCAGGAGTGGCTGTCGTGGTGGCTGAAGTCACGGTAGTTTTAGGCGGAGGAGCATGAGTAGTTGCATTGGTGACGTTGGCTGTTTGAGAGAAGACAGTACGTACACACCATAAACTCCAAAGCAAGGTTTGCAAGCATTGACGTTCCTATACAAATGATTTTTCCTGTTTTGCTTTAACAAGGATAACCTTTGCCCTTAGTCTGTATCCCACACAATAAAGGTGGTGAGCTAAATGGCATTAAGCCAAGTTCCTGCAACAAGGATTATTTTCAAACTTGCATACTACTGTTACTCAAATACTTCAAGGTTCTCCACAGATCAGTGATTCTTTGCTCAGACAAAATGACTTTTCTTTCAAGCACTCATATAAATGCTGGTATTTGAACAAGGATCAAGAGATCTGCTTCAAGACAACTGAGAATCTGCATCTAGGCAAAATACTTTCATTAAACTTTCATTAGAATCAGTTAGTATTAATTGTACTAAAAAAGTACCTAATCTAATACCTCTAGACAGGAGACACACACTCTTTCTTCTCCTGTCCTCAAAACACTGTGAATGCCATCACTGGAATAAAACCACTCACCTAAAATGAAACTGTCTCCTAAAAACTTTCATCATCAAGCCACCTAAGCTGGGTCTCTGACCTCTCCCCTTCCCCTAAAGATTAGTAATACTAAAAATTAATCAGTATTCCCCTATGTGCCTGGGACAAGTGTCAGCATCTGTGGGTTTACTCAAAGCTAATCATACTGTACATTAGGCTGCTCTGAGCCTAATCAAGTACCAACTTATTACCTCCCAGCTCCCTTGATCAGCAAGTTTTTAAAGATTCGGTGACTTTTTAAAAAAGAATTTCACTGTAGAGATGGCAGAGAAGTTTTTGGGAAAAAGAATCCAAAAACACCAAAAAAAACCCCAAGCTCCTAAGAATTCATAATTAGTGGGAATTACTAATTCAATTACCACTGAGCCAATTTTTAACAGAGGAAATGCTTCCTGCCAACATAACTAAGAGTTTTCTAAAATCCACTCCTTCCAAACCTTAGAAGCTTTAATGCATTCTGCACATCAGATTTTTAGTAGCCAAGCTACTACAGTGAACTTTGGAAGAAGCTGCTGTCTTTCATGTTATTCACCAGTTCCCAGTCTCCTGCCATTCTGAGTTCAGTGTTTCTGTATTACCTATAGGAGTGTGAGCTGTGGTGGGAGTACTGGCTGTGGTAGCATTGGAAGACGCCGTGGTAGCATTGGAAGACGCCGTGGTAGCATTGGAAGATGCTGTGGTCGCATTGGTGGGTGTTACAGTGACATTGGAAGTAGGTATTACAGTGACATTGGGCGTAGCAACACTGGTAGGAGGAGAAACTGTGGAAACTATGAAAAAATAAGGTTACATTAGAGACTGTATTGAACTAAAAAACAACCCAACAAAACAACATCAGACAGCATAGCTTTAGGAATTTCATACAGCACTGAGTTCTAGTAGCTCTAGTAGTTTTAGTTTGAAATTACAAAGCTTTTCAATCCATTATACTAACACCAAAAGCTGCATAAGTGAATACGTGAAAAATCTTGTCACGGGCAGCCCAATAAAGCCAGTGTTCAACTGGCAACTCAAGATTCCTCAAAGCAAACCAGAGTGAGAAGAACCCTACTGTCCAAGCAGAAACTGCATGCTTTACACAGGAGAACACTAGGTATAGAGCACTGCTTCCCAACCTCACTGCAACTGAGACTGAACCTGAGCTTTAGGTAATGCAGCCAGCTATAAATACAGTAGAAAGCAGTCAAAGTATGGGAAATAAAGACAAGAACCTGGAGAAATTAATGTACACATGTATAAAAAGGAGAGCAGGAAAAAAGTCAATCTATTTGTATTTTGATCACAGCAGAAGCCAGCAACCTAATCAGTCCAGCTGCCTTTTTACGTCAATCTCAGGTCAAACATTGTTACCTTAAAACCACGACAACACATCCACTAACTGGATCAATTAAGATTTTCTCAAAATCTACAGTTTTACCACATTAGTTTTAATTGAGACTTACTCATACAGCCATCATACTCAGCAAACCCACATACAACCCACAACTCCTTCTGTTGCATGCTCTCCAGCACATTTCACATCATATCCACCCACTCCAGGCACCTAGGGGTGACCTTTCACTTTTCTCCATGAAAGGAATGTTGCTATCCACAGATCTCTGGCAGGCAGCATGCTCATTTACCTCTCAAATAACAACTACAAGTACATTATCTAACTTCAGTATTCTGACAATCTGAAGCCTGAATCCACATTGCCTTTCTCTTGGTTATGGCAGGATCAGGTCAGAAAGGCTGCCACTATTCCTTCCCTTTCACATAAGATAAGACCTTTTTGAGGTTGCATCAGTGAGGTGTGCAACAGATGCCCTATTCCCTTTAGGAAGGTAGCGCCCAATGCACTTCAAGAGCTTTATGACTTTGGGGTGGGGGAAAGTCAGTCAATTATGGTGGATATACATCTGAGGAATGATCACAGCACACACAGTGGCCTCTGACAAATGAACAACCTTCACTCTTGTACACTCCTCACTGGTATGTGGAAAATTTAGCACAGTACGTCTGTTAAAGACAGGAAGACAACTGGTAGAGCCAACTAATACAAGGTACACCAGGACTTCTAATTTAGTTTCAAGTACAGCCTTCCCAGACTAACACGGCAAAGGATCAGATTTGCAAGAGTAAAGGATGAGGAGATGTTTTTATCAATGAGCTGTTAACTTCAGAATCTGTATCAGGGTCTCAGACGTTGTCCCAATGACACCTCCTGCTGTGAAAGCCTCTGTGGGGTCTTTTACATGGGAAAACAGCAAGTTCCCCAACTCTCCCCATCACTAGATGCCTGCTCTTCACTGAAAAAAAAAAAATACCCTGATACCACGAACTCAGCTTTTCAGCCTAGCCAAGCTGACGTTTATCCCAAGATAAACCCCTTGTACTGGCTCTCGCGCAGGGTAAATTCGGATACTCCCCTTACAGTCGAGGAGGAACCAGGAACCACTGGAGGGGTCTGGCCTGCCGGCCCAACAGTGCCCTCTCCCGTCGCAGCGGAGCGTGCTAAGCCCCGGCGGAGCAGCCCCGGAGCGGCCCAGGCTGCCGCTCCCGCAGGGTGCTCCGCACCGGCCCGCATCCCGCCGGCGGGGCAGGGCTGGAGGAGATCCCTGCGGGCTAGAGCAGCGGTGACCGGGCAGCGTCACCCTCGGCTGCAGCCAGCGCCGCTACGGACCGCGGCCAGGGAACACTGAAGCGCTTCCAGACAACTTTTTTGTTTTCTTTTTTGCTGCTGTCCCCGCGTTTTGGGGCTCGCGTCACATTTCGCGGTTCTCGGCCCCGCAAACACTTCGGCAAACAGCCCACAGGGCCCGAGCTGTGAGCAGCTGGGGCCAAACCCGCGGGACGAGTAACGGGGCTCCCAGCGGGATAAGGAACACGCGGCAGCAGGGCCAGAACGACACGGCTGCACCGCTCCCAGACCCGTTCCAAGGCTGCAAGAAGCAGCCGCCCACGGTTCCCTGGCACCGGCTCCCTCCTCCAAGGGGGGACAGCACAGGATAACGGGTCCCAGACCGGCACAAGCAGGAGAGCGGCTCAAAAGCTCGGCGGGCTCCGGCCGCTGCGCGCAGGAAGCGGCGGCGGCGGCCGAGCGAGCGCCGGGGGAGCGCAGGGCGGGTCCCGGCGGGTCCCGGAGCTCCGCGGCGCTCCCGGCCCGCCGCCCGCGGAGGGTCCGGCAGCAGGCGCGCACAGACGGACAGCCCCGCCGGGCTCGGTGCGCGGAGCCCGCCTCGCTCCCCACAGCGCCGGGCACGGGGCGGGGCTGCCCCGTCAGCAGCTCCCGGAGCAAAGGAGGGGGGAGGGCGCGAATCTCTCACCGTCGGTCGTCTTCAGGTTCGCGGCCAGCCCGCAGAGGCAGCACGCCACGGAAACGACGGCGAGGGGGAACGTAAATGTCGTAAGTGTCCGGCCCATGGCGGCGATGTGGCGAAACGAGGGGGCTGCGGCTCCCGCTCCTGCTCGGCACTTCCCTTCCCTTCCCTGCCCCGCTCCGCTCCGCTCCCGCTGCCGCCGCGCGCCGCCGCCCCGCGCAGCGTCACGTCACGGGAGCGCCCCGAGCTGGCCCCGCCCCCCGCCCGCGGCGGGGCTGTGGTTTCGCCCGGCTTCCTCCTGCCCCCCCATCCGGCGGGTAATGGAACGGTCCGCAGCGCGGCGGCGCCACCCCCCCACGCGACCCCGCCGCTCCTCCGGGAGGGAGCTTTTCCCGCGCGTTACGCGCCGCTACGTCACCAGAGAGGTCCCGCCCCCTCCCCGCCGGGTCCGCTCATTGGCTGGGGGAGAGGCGGAGGGCGGGGCAGGGGCGCGCGCGGGGCTGCGTTTCCCGCGCGGGCGGCGGCCACGCGGTCCGTGCTGGTGGCGGGAGCGGCGCTGGGCGGGCGGTGCGGAGAAAGCGGCTCCCGCCGGCCCGTACCAGCTGCTGCCCCGTTCCCACGCCGCTCCCCCATTTCTACCGTGGCAAAACAGCCAAGTGTACTTAAATTATACTTAAGTGGTGGTTTAAATGAATCGCGCGTGAACCGTAGCAATCTGCGTGCGGCGCTTGCGGAGTGTTGTCCAGCTGTGCTCCCAGCAGCCCTGGTGCCATCACAGCTGGCAGCGGCGCACTGGGAGTTTGTGTAGGTCCCGGGTGAAATGGTTGCAGTAGCAGGAGGGAGGCGTGGTTCAAACCGTAACCCTTATCTTTACAGCTGCGCTGTAGAGAGCACCTGGAGAAGGCTCCTTGGTCATCCCACCGCTTCTTTTCTTGGACCTGGCAGTGTCAGGTTTGCAGCTGGACTCGAAGGATGCGTCCAACCTAAATGATTCTAAGATTCAGTGATTCCCCCAGACCACTGTGTAGAGTTCCCCCTATGCCTATCACATTTTCTCTGTCCTTTGTTTCTTCCTAAGGCAGCTTGAGTCTATATATATCATGATCAGTGGACTCTCTGCAAATAAAAGTTTATTTGTGTAAATCTGCCTCAGCATTTTGTGCAGTGTCGACAGAGGTGAATGTTGGGAAACCAAGGCAAACATTCATGTGTGCTTGTATTCAAGGAGAGCTAAGCTAGAGCTATAAAGCAAATTTTATTATGGTCTAGGTCAAAGGACAAATGGAAGAAAAGAGTTATAATCAGGACAATTTCCCCTTGGTTCTCCTAAGTGTGAGCTGGACTTGGGCAATAAAGAGGAAACTGCCAAATAAATCCCTAGCTTAATCTTCCCATTTTACTTTCTTTCCTGAAGGTGTTATATTGCCAGGAGCCAAGAGACCAATACAAATGCAGACATTTTAAGTCAAGCTACCTATCATGGTTACTGTGTTAGCTATCGAGGGGCCTGTAGGGCTGCTGGTAATACATAATTCGGGTACAAAGCTTTCTGACAAGGTTCTGTACTGCCATATATTGTGGTGCTTTCTGCTAGCAGGCAGGATGGTTAATGCTTTGCCTTCCTGCAAAGAAGTCTCAGGGAGAAAACAAAAGAAAGATCTGCAGAGAAACAAAATAGAATCAATTTTGTGATACGAACTGGAACCTTGTAACAACTGCATTAAAATGACCAAACATGTTCTGTTGTATGTAAATGTCAGTAGCATCAGAATTTAGTTCTGAAAAGTGATAAGAAAATGGAGTCGCACAATGACTTCAGTTATCTCTCATTCTCCATTTGTACTGGAGTGGTAGTGTACAATAATTTCGTTATTTCTGCAGTATGACAAAAGTTTCTGGCCTTTTAATAAGAAATATTTTTCACATGCATTATTAAAATACAATATTTCTGTTCCACTTTGAATAAACAGCATAAGTTGAGAAACAGCATAAGTAAAAATTGCAATGTAGTCAAAATTGCAGGGAGCATGGAATGAGGGAGTTTTCTATGGATTCCACTCATCCCTCCTGGCCATACCTGAAGAGGTTTTTATGTCCTTCTGGGACAAGGGTCTTCTGCTTGGATCAGGGCTTTATTCAGAGGGTCTACTGAGATTTTACTAGACATGTGAACTCAGGTTTTCTTTTTTGCAGGTCTTGTGGGTTATAATGTTAAATATATCTTCAGCAGTTATCAGTGTTTTATGAGGGATTGCAGTGGCAGTTCTGTTGATGTACTAGACACATGAAGTGTAATGGTTGCTGCAATCTGCATTTCATCAGGAGTGCATACTAAAAATCTCTTCTTTTGAGAAAGTAATAGGACAGTTAAGTTAAATAAGATAAAAGACAAGACTCTAATTAGTGTTTATGTGTATGGAAAAAGTGGGAGAAAATGAAGTACATAAAAAAATAGAACTAAGACTACCAGCAAAGGCAAGAACATCTCCACAAGCAAGTGAAAACATGTTTATCATTCTGGGGGCTGGTGGGAATCCGGGGAAAAGATAAATGTGGTTTGTCTGTTTTTCCTTATAGTCAGCCTCCTGGGACTTTGTTGCAGCATACAGTCAGCAGGATCATGGCAATCTGGGTTGTTGTTGTTGGATTTAAAACACCACATTAATCACTGGATTCAGTTCTCATTGCACTGTTGTATACTTAGTGGTTAGTAAGGCATTTACGTCTGTTTTGAATCTATAAGGAATTCCAAGCACTGCATTACTGGAAAATTATGTAAAATCCTTGACAAAATGGGCAAAACCTAAGAGTCTGCAGATGCCCATTTTAGGAAAGCACATTTGAAACATAGCAAATGCCCAGGATTTGGAGCAGATTGTGTTGTATCAATTGGTGCTTTGCAAGATGTGATAATGGATTGAAGAGATTCCACAGGAGTATACAGCAGTTTGGGATGACAGCAGTAAATGAAAAACAAAATTTAGTTGATTAACTGAAGGGAATATATATTTCCTTCATTTTGCAAATGAGAACCAATGAACATTAGTTCTCATTTCCATATTGTCATTTCAAGTGCACGGAAAGAGAAGTGCATGTGAAATGTAAATATGTGGTGGGTGTTTTAGCAGGGGGAATACAGCATCTGAGGAGGTTTTGAGGTATTTGTTACCATTTACATTATGATGCATTATTGTATCCTGGTGCCGTGAATTGTTCAGAAATAATGTGTTGACTCCTGTGCCTGGAGCTTTGTAACCTTTGTTGGTCCTTGCATCCTAAGGCAGCTATGGCAGTAAATCCCGCTGTAGGGGTGTGTCCAGCCAGGGCTGGATATGGCCCCAGGCACATCCAGGGTGGTGCATGCCATACTGCATGACATCAGGGGTGTATTTAAGGTGCCTGTGTGTCTGTCCCCAGCAGGAATTCTGTGTGAGGACATTGGCACCTGTACTGTACAAGCTGCTGGCCTGAGGCAGGCAAGGTGGAGCTGTGTTTGGTGCACACAAATTCTCTGTTATAGGTACTCACTCAGCCCCACCAGGTGGGGTGGAAAGGCTGCTTTTAACATAAGGAACAAATAAAATAATAGAGTGGTTAGTGATAATAAAATAATGTTTAAAATATTTTCTTAACTCTTTTACAGATAGAGATACAGGCTGATGCTTTTAGCCTAAGGCAAGCCAGAAATATGTCTTGAGAATAATAAAAGGCAACAGGTAGAGGTAAGATGGAATGGAAAGAATAAACTTTTCACCTGTGCAGCTGCAGCCAACTAGATAATGAAGACAGGCTGATTTAGCTGACCAAAGGAAATAAGGCCAAAGGAAATAATGTTTAGATGGAGTTCTTGTAACAGTACATCCACTGACTGTATTTTTTAACATGCATTTTTTAGTTGGTGATAGTGTAATACAGTGGTGGGCTTTGGCCTGTGTCAGGGCAGGAGCATATTCCCTAGGAGTTTAGCTGTGTCCTCAAGCCTGGCTGATAAAAATGCCTTGGTCAGTCTGGGAGGTTTTCAAGTGAAGGAACTTCAGGGAGGTCTCCACAACTTTTTCTCAGTAGATGTTTTTGTTCTGAGGCTCTTGCATCTGGCCCCTGCCTGAGATGTAACACCTGTGGGTTGCCTGTGCCTGGCCTTGGGTCCCACTCACCTGTCCTCTTGCTGAGCCCTGATGGCCTGGACTGGTGCTTCTTCCCACACAGCAGCTGAGGTCCAGGCACAACTGATCTCTGTTGATCTGGCCACCCATTACTGCCTCTTAACATCCCAAATCTTATCAGAATTACAGTACCAAGATTTTTTTCTATGAAGTTCGTAAAATCATTCCACTTACCCATTTTCTTTGTGCAATAGCTGTATTACATCATTCTGATCCATTTGATGTGCTGCATAGTTGATATTATCAGTGAAGTTCTTTCAAAACCAGTCCCTCCAAGTACCTTTTTTTCCTCCCTGGAACTGGTGGCAAGAATTTTTTGTCTGACTTACAGCTGTGGGTCAACAGTGAATTAGTGAAGGGCATCCCAAGCAATAAAGTATGTGAAGGGCAATAGCAAAGAGCTGTAGCCATGATAGTCTAAAAAGGAAGGCAAGGTTGGTCTGTAGGAAGGTGAAATATGTTGTCAGAGGTCTGTCTGAAAATGAACGTATGCTTCAGAGATCCCAGGGCTTCCCCAGATCCCTGTGGAGTACCTACACAGCTGAGGAGCCACACTAACAACTTCTGCTGGCTTTAGCAGCCCTCCTGGATCAGATTCAGAAACCCTCTAGCCTCAGATTAGGTAAACTACCTTGTAGATAATGACTTTGGCCTCCAACTTCTGTCTCATCAGTGCTTGAATAAGTAGGGGGAATGATTGGAGCCTACTGTCTGTGCTGTATTAACACAACGTCCTTGACACATACGCCTGTGCAAAGAAAACTGGTGTGTAGTCTGAGGGCTTCTTTCATCACTTTCCATTTAAAGCAGTGTCTAAGAGAGTGTTTTGCTGGAGTAAGAAGCTCATAAACTTTAAAAAACCCAATAAAGCAAAACTTGAAAGATACCAGTTTTTCTTACAGTGGTGACACATTACATAAATGAAACACTGTGTAATCCGGTAAGATAATAGTTTTCTCAGAATGCATGTTGCTGCCAGCTGTTCTTTGTAGAAGGGAGTTGTTTTATATGGTTGCTGGGAAGGGAACTTCTCCAAACCCAGCAGCTGACAATGAAAGTCTTCACCTCCCCATTTGCCAACTGCCCCTGAATTTCCTGGCTTTGTGGAAACCCTATGGCTTGCCTCTGGACTTGCATGTCCTCTGGATGCTTGTGCATGCTATTTCTCTGGTATGGCACTCTGAGAGACAGCACTGTATTTCTACTGACTTGACCAGAGATGTAAGTTATAGCAGAAAATATGTCACAAAACATCATTTTGGATTAAGATGAATATCCTATTTCTGTTTAATTGTTCATAGCCTTGGACTCCAACTTGCAGGCACTGGAGAACCAGGCTTGAAAGATGCACTTGTTTCTTTAGGTGACCTCTTAATACTGGATGAAAGATTTTAGCATGCTTTTTTCTGGCAGAGTGTCCTGCCATGACCAATGCAAATACAGTAATTATGCCTGAAATACAAAATGTTTCCTGGCTGTACCCTTCTCTTCTCGTTATAACTTTTTTCATGTGGTGTAACTTCAGCCAGTTGTCTCCTGCCCAGCTCCCATGCATTGTTGTCCTAGACCCTGAGTGTATGACATCCAGCTGGACATCCAGCCACCATCCTTGTCACCAGGTCTGTGACTTTTGGCACAGGATCAGCTTTCTGATACTTGATGTGATGAGGCATTTGCCTGCTCTCAGAGTCCCTGAACATTGCCCACTGCCAAAGAATGAGTTTCTGGGCTCTGACATTTGGTCAGATCAGGTCATTTGGACTCAAATCACATGCTGTGTTCTGCTTTGATCTCTTGTGGAACACTGGAGACACTGGAGTGGCAGCCACAGAGCAGACCTGCCATGGGTGACCAAACCAACAGCAAATAAAAAAATCAATTAACTGGCCTCCTAACATTGTCGTCCTCTGATAGTCTTCAGAACTAAAATTGCTTTCCTGACTTTAAACATCTGAATATAATTTACAATCCTTGCAAGAAATAAGAGCCACTAACCTCTGTCTCAATATGCAAAACCGTATCTTTTCATAGCAGTAGTCTCTGTTACTTACAAAAAGTAATTTGTCAGGAAATGTGGGGTTTTATGAAGAAAATATCACAGTCTATTTTAATATTTGACACAGAACTATGAAGTGAAAAAAATTACTCTAGGCAGATTGATTTGAAATGTTCCTACAGAAGATTTAATTCCTATATAATAGTCTGTGTATAGATTGCAGAATGCTTTGGAAAATGGAAGAATGAAATGTGTTATTGGCTTCTTAGCTAGCTGCAGACATATAAAGGTATTTTAGGTTAAATAATCTTCTTGTTTTGTAGCATCATTAAAGAAAAACTTAAATTCCCTTGCTAAAATTAACACAATCTTCATCTTCAGAGCCTCTGGAGATCACTCCGGGTCTATGCCCTCTTCAGGCATTCAGTTAAACATTTGCTGATTTGTTAAATCTGTTCCCATTTAGAAGTAAACTTAAGATCGTTACTTTTCATGAAATCCGTGGACTTAAGCTCGGACAAAATCAGGTCTCTCCAAATACTTCCCTAATTCAGCCTTCCCCATTTTACCCCGGCGCTGTTCTGTGAGGTTCAGCAGCTCATGCAGTGAGCCCAGGAGCAAAGGTCACTCTGGCAGAGCTGGGGACAGGGGTGGGATAGCTGCACTCTGATGGTGTCCGGGTTGCCCTGGCACAGCAGGGTTGGTTTAGCCTTGTGTTTGCTTCCCAGCTCCACAAATGAGTGCTCTTTCCTTTGAACCTCCAGTGCACTCGGTTATGGCCTCTCTTTCCAGCCTGCATTTTGATCTTAGACATACCTTCTCTTCTTTTATTGCTCCCCTGGAGCCATCTATGCCCCAGTACTGCACAGTGTGTCACAGAGACCTTGCATACAAGAAATCACTGACAGAGGATTATATATTTACATCCACACATAACCTTAACAATATTGCAGTAACTTTAGAAACAATATTTTTCTCCGTTTCAGTGGCAGTAGTCACTTTTTTTTTTAAATTGAGACCGTCTGCTATAAATAATTACTTAAATCTTCTGCCTGCTTTAGCATTTCCTGGTTTTAGCCTCATGCAGCCAATCTGATTTCAAGGACATTAGTTTATAGTAGTCAGAGCAGGAACAAATGTTTGGCCTTCACTGAAGGCACAGTCCTACAAACATATATTTTCTTCTTTTTTGTCTGAGATGTCATTTTATCATATCAGTGCTTGTAACTATATAAACATATTAACACTATTTTCCATAAATTGTAAGTGCACTATGTTCATAGGTCTTTTTCTCTTCTCTTGTAAAAATACTTAACACCTTGTGAACATTTAAGCCAAAAACCCAAAATATTTCCAAGCCATTCAAATGTGCAAGATGATATGGTTTTATTTTTGCTGGTCTGTAAAAAGCTGAGTGGGAAATAATGCTCTACCTTACAACAGGCAGGAAAAACCATCTGAGAATCATGAATTGAAGGTCCCACAGTTAATTATCTTGCAGGCTACTGTAGGCCTTTTGTTATATGTAGGTACAGCCTCCAATGTTTGGAGGATCTCTGTGTCCTTGATCACTTGCCTACAGGAGGGAGAAAGTGCCCATGGGATCCATTTCCATCCAAAGCCAAGCTCTGCAGCCTCTGTTTTGTGGGGCCATTAAACCCAGGCACCTGTTTCCTAGTGACAGGCTACACTCACTACACTCTTTAGAAAGTTCTTCCTCACAATGTGTGCTGTCAGTTTGTGATTAAGTAGCCTCCAGTTGGCGTTTTAGGAGAGGTGAAAATACTGTGGCTTTATGCAGCTACATTTATTTAAAGAAGCAAGTGCTGTTCCATGTGCCCCAGCTACAAATGGCCAGTACTTTTGAGATGAAGTCAGGAGACTCTGTGAGAAGTGACAGTGGTAGGGAGAAGTGACTCCCTGTGAAATATCCTTCATTTCCTTCCTTCACAGCACTAATCTGAATCCTGAAAACAGTCCAGCATTTTGCGATCTCTATGATTTTCAGGCTGTCCTTCTCCCACGCTGTGGGAGGACAAGCTGTGCCTCCTGCATGGTGATGGATGCCAGCAGAGCTCCATACAGCTTTGTACCATATCCCATCCCACCCCACCCCATCCAGCAGAGTTGCACCAAGCAAGGAGGGGATGCTGCAGGCATCCCTTGTTCAATTGGGGACATCAGAAAACCTTAACAGAGCAGAGCCTGGAAAGTACCTGGCTGTCCTTGTTGTACACTGTGGCTTGTTTTTGCTTCCTCAGGATTAAACTCCCACTCAGATTTAGGAGGGCCTGGCTATAAGATCATGGATCCTACACCTTTCAGATTGCACAGAGCCGGTGGCAGGGCAGCAACTTGGAGTGAATGTTGCTGGTTATGAATATTTCCAGCTTTTGGGTTGTTCTCTGTAGGTTTGAAAGTTATGCTATTTTGCTACTGTCAAAGATGCTGTCTTTCTTCATGGTGTGGTAACATGGAAACTACACTATGAATTGTTCTTTCTGTGGTAAAACTTAAATATTTTGTTCTCTTCCATCAAGCAAACTGCTCAAAGCAATATTCTTGTTTATTACATTCCTGAAAATCTAAAAATTTTAGCAGGCTAGTCCTATATGTTAACCTACTGAGAACAAACTTCTAGTATGCATCTGCTAAAACAATGTTTTTCAGTTTGTGAGGGCAGAGCAGAGACTGGAGGTTTTGTGAAACACCTCCCTGTCTGTCAGGGCCCACCTTGGGCTGACACTGAGCTCTGCAGCATGAGTTTGTAACCTTTGGTCCTGGAGATGCCCTGGCAGCTTCCTTAGTTTTGCCATAGGGTTTTCTAGCTTGAGTAACATATTTCTTGTCCAGGTGGAGCACTGGCTGGAAGGTGATGTGGAACTGTGAGCTGTTCCTATGGTGACTCTTGTTGGCCATCCTGAGGATCCCTCTTTCTTTGTGATGGACGGAGGAGCTTTCATCCAGGGAAAGAGTTGGGGGATGAAGTGCTGCAGTTGTGGTGCTCCCTTTGCTGCTATTCACTGTACAAGTCCCTTTTACCAGCTCCCTCAAGCTCCTTTTCCTTCTTTTGCACTCAACTTTTTCCTTTCCCTCAAAGGTTTCACTGAGTCTTATGCCAGCAAAGTCTGGTTTAAGTCCATCTTTCAGCCAGTAAAGAAGCTAATAAAAATGTACCCATAAAAAAGCACTCTGGATCCCTGTTGTTGGTCTGTAACGACTCTCACCAGAGTAGCTCAAGATACTGATCATGGCAATTCCCTGTGGCTGCTGTATTATTCCCACTGTACAGATGAGGAAAGTAGGAGGCAGAGAGGGTGCTCCAATCACAGGCTCAGCTCTGCCTCTCCTCATGCCACTACCAGTGGCACAGGACAAGGCTCCCGTGAGCACAGTCAGGGCTGTGAGGGTGGGACACGGCTGGCTGGGCTGGGATACCCAGCTGCTCCCAGCCCTTGGCAACTTGCACAGGAAAGCGAGCAGGATACTTCTTTATTTAAATAAAATGACAGAGCTGAATGAGTGGAGAGCAGATACTGAGTTAAGGAGGCCAGGGTGCTCCCAGAGTAGAAGATTTTTTCCAGGGTAAGGAGAGGAGGCAAGCGATGGGAATGAGAGCTGTGAGGAGGTGAAGAGGATCCTCCATGCTGGCTGGGAAAGAACTGGTGAGAGAGAGAAGAAATGCCTCCCAAGAGTGATGACTGGGGAGAAGCAAGCATTAGGTAAGCTTGTGTTTGGGGGATTATGGCAAGGACTTGACTTCCTTTTCTGTGGAGAGGAGCGTGGCTTTGGGGTGGGGAGCAGGGGAACCACTGATCCTCCATCACCATCTAACCTGATCACAATGAGCAGTCAAGAGCCCCATCAAGCTCTCAACAAGCTTGAAGGAAAGCGAAGAAATATTTAGATTTTATTTTTCTCAGGTTTTTTTTTTTATTCTTGTTGCCTTGTTTGAGAGCCTTTCTCAGAAACTGATTCATACAAATGGTAGTTAAATTTTAACTGAACAGTTATTCTGACTGCTGCCTTGTGACTTGCAAAATTACTCCAGCAGACTAATTTTGGAGTGGGATGTTTTGTCCTTTGACACAATGCTCCAGTACGAGCGATTCTGCGTAATTGCCTCAGTCCTCTCATCTCATTACAGTAAAATGAGGTTGTGTCCCATTAATTCCAGCAGGTGCTGGTTGCAGTGCCCAGACACGTGCCAAGCACGGAGTCTCCCGGAACATTACCGGCTGACAGCGGCATCTCTCACCCTTTTCAGATATTGAAGTTATTTGTCCTCTGCCCTCATGGTAAAGTAGGTTTGCGGGAAGTATTGAGAAAGCAATCTAAGCCTTAAAATAGAAAGGCATACCCAGGGGAACACCTTTCTTAAGGGTGGAAAGCAACTTTAATTAAAGAGGGGGAGAGCAAGAAGTAGCAATCTCCTCCTTTAATGCATCAACACATGGACTATGTGCAATATGGGTAACAGAACTCTTGCAGGGACACATTCAAGGTTGACTGATTCCAAATGAAATCCACCTTAAAATTACGGAAGCAGTTTTTGGTATATTGTCCCCTTCCCACATGACATGGCAGCTTCTTTCCTGAGTAGCACAGGGAAAGCACAAGCTCTGCCTGGGGGAGGATGATGGAGCTGGAGTCAAACAGTGCATGCAAGCTGCCACAGCTCCCCTGTGTGCAGAGGTGCCTGGGTACATGCAAACTTGTTTCTACCTGATGTGTAAATCAAGTAAATCTACAGGTCATAAAAAAAGACAATTTTTAACCAAACAGAAGGTGCAAAGGTGAAAGATGAGCTCTAGCACAAATACATTGGATAACATTGCTGGAAAAGAGGATTTGCAAAATTTTAAGTTCTTGGTGACACCCACCTTGGAAATAATTCCACAGCCAGTCCTGTTTTTTTTTAATATCAGCTTATGTTATGTTCTCAGAGATATGTATGCCCTGGGAGCCTGGGCTTGCTCCTGTTCCAGGTGCTCCAGCATCACAGTGACTTTTGCCTTTTTCTTTCCAATCTGGGAAGCTCATACCATTTAGTGCTTTAAATCCCACACCCACTCCCACCTCCAGCAGCTTTCCTGCTTGCCAGTGCTACTACATTTTGCTTCATCCAACCTGGGACCTTGAGGTGAGAGCAGATTCTCCTCGCAGGCAGACTCTTCAGCATCTTGGGAAAGAAACTTTTTAGCTGCACTTAGCATTTCTGATCTCAGTGTTGGCTGCTGCTCAGCCTGCTCCAATGGTTTGCACCATTGCCAGTGGAAAAGCTTTTATAGAAAGGAACATAAATAATTTTCAAAAGTGCTTTAACTGTCATAAAGTGTCTCAATGGATAGCATTTAATCTAAACAGAAAATCCCAAATGCGTATGTCAATTACATGGGTTGTTTTTCTTAAATATCAGAAGTTAGAATGTTCTTTTTTTATTTACATTTTATTACTTTATGCCAGTACAAGGGAACATTTTCAGTTAAATTTAGGTCATATTTGTAATTTCTCGACTTGCAGGTTTTTACATGAGATTCAGAACTCCTCTTCCACCTCAAGCAGAGTTGAGGCTGCTGGCAGCAATGCCTAACCCTTGCCCAAACCTGAGAAGCTGCCTGATGTCCAGGAAATCTAGAGTTAAAGCTGACTTACTTCAGTTACTTGAAACACATTTAAACAGGTGGTAGGTGTGCCTGGAGATCTGTAGCTAATCTACTTCTGCATTTCTAGGGTCCTGTCCACAAAGGTGAGTATTTGAATTTTGAAGTAGGCAGTGGGTGACCATCAGCCCTCATTTAGGCAAGGACAAGGGGCTGGTGGAGCTGAGCCTCAGGCAGGGAACATAAGAGGACAGAGGCAAGGTTACAGATCAAAAAGTGTTCTCACTAAAGCAGTCTGCCCTTGCTAATACAAGCAGGTTATAATTCTGACTGAAAACCAAACCTTTTTGCTTTAGGGACATGAAAAACAGTTCCCAGGTTGTTATGTGAATAAGATCAGATCAACAACTTGATTTTTGTGGAAATTCACCATTTGCACAGTCACATAGCTGGGGAGACCTACCTTCAAAAGTAGGACCATAAACTGACTCTCCTTCATCTCCCTTTCCAGTTATGGTATCTGCAGGGTAGATAAAAGTAATCATCAGGGACCACAGTTATGACAGGCATTTGTCACAGGGTTGTCAGTGAGCAGCTGAGCTGAGGTCAGAGATGTGGGTTGCCCATCAGCCTGGGGGAACAACTACTTCCATCCCTGTTTCACTACTGAAATTTTGACAGACCTTTGGGCAGAGCCCTGCTTCCATTCCAGAAGACAATCTCTCAATTATTTCATACAGTGTGTTTAATTGCTGCTGCTCTGAGAAGGTCCAGCATCTCCTGCTGGGAGAGCAATGACACTGGCAGCACTGAGCCATAGAAGCAGTGTCCCAAAGAAGGACATCTGTCAGAGGGAGTAGGGTTAGAAGGTGAACTTTATGATAAGTTAAGGCCACTAACTTGTCTAAGAAAGGAGACTTGATAAGAGTGAAATTCCTGTTCAGCTAAGGAAATTCCTTTTCACTAAGGAAAACCAGTATTTTTCTTTTTTTTTTTTAAATAAGTCTGGTTTTGCTACATTGTTTAGACATTGTCCAGGTATCATTAGTCCTCTACAGTAGCAAACTTAATATTAGATTGCTTTTATGGACTACATAGATATTATTCATTTGCTTCGAGTGCACACCACTCCCTGCAGCTTCCAAACTGGTGCTGGGGCAGAAGCCCAAAGGTCACCTCTGCCATAAACTTGGTCACATGGAAAACCAGGTGCTGGAGCAGCCCCACCACCATCACTGCCACAGGCACCCACCATGGGCCCACACCAGCCTGGCCACCATGAATTTGAGTCTGTCAACAGGGCCCAGCTCCACAGCAACACCAGACACCAGCCCACACCTTACCCTGCATTTCTAAGCATTTCCCAAGCCTAATGTGAGCAGTTTTCAACCCTGTGGGAGGTTGGAAAATGCTCAAATTTCTCTTTTCCCCAGAAGGAAGGAAAACCAGGTTACACAAAAAACCTGTGGCAGAGCAGAGGACTGAAGCTAGCTCTTTCCAGAGCTCTTGATGGATGCTGTCAGTAATACTTAAAGGATGAAGAGACTCTTGCTAATAGCAAATGCCCAGCAAAAAGTGGTAAGTAAAAGCAATCATGAGAGAACTGCTTCCCCACTCCACTCCCAGCCTCCAGTGTGCCTCTGTTCAAGGATTTCCTGGTATCTCTGTGTTTAATTCCCACTGGCAGCTCTTTTCCATTTGAATTTCTTTGCTTTTCAGGGAATTGTGAAAGTCTGGCATCCACAAATTTCTGTGGCAATGAGATTTACAGCTTAATTACACCGTGTGTAAAGTGTGTGCCTCCTTTTGACGCAAAAACTCCTACCCACAGCTGGGTATTCGCTGGGCACTGCTGAGACATCATTCCTGCCAGCAGCGCGTGCACGGAGCAGTTCCAGAGGGGTCGCGGCTCCCACAGCAAAGCTTTGTGCCACCGCGGCAGCTTTGCTCTCTTTTGGCTCATGCAGCATGTGCTAAAGCTGCTTTGTGGGACAGCTGTGGGTTCAGCTTGGGCTTCCATCAGCACAGCGGGGTCAGGTCACTTTTCATCTCTGAGCACCATAAACTTTCATGTGTCAAAGTCCTGTTGCAGATGAGGCAGTTGTGATTTTCATGCAGAATAAACCTATGTTAAATTAAAAAAAAAACCCAAACAAACTGATTTCTCATTTTAATAACAATGTGCACTTTTCCCCCGACTGCATATCCCTGTGGCTTTATAAAGTGATGCATTTTTACATAACCACAGAGTGAGAACCAAAAAGCCTCTGAGCTAAATGTGCTGAATTACAGTGTCTACAAAAAACACCAGACTGAGAAAGAAATCACAGGTTGCAGATGGGCTTCCTCCAGGTAGCCCTGAAGTCTCTCTGGTCTGGCTCAGTGGCAATTTCCTACAGTGATTCGTTAGGGCAATGCTTTTTTAAGAGTTTTGTTGGGATTTGCAGCAGTGCTGAATTTGAAGAGCTCAATCCTCACAATATCAGAGACTGTGAAGAAGATCAGATTCTCAATGTTTAGCTACCACAGCTGCTCCCTTGCCTGAAAGATCCATGCACAAGGTGTTATCATTTCATGTGATGATGTTCTCCTGCTGAAAAAAAATGCAGAAAAACAAGGCAGACAAAACAGTTTGGACAAGGAGACATGTTAAAATGGTAAGACAAGGCAGTTTTAATTCACAGCCAGGTCCTGGGTGGCAGCAGATGAGCTGAGGTGTTTTGTGGGCTATGACTGACTGATGCAAAGGAAAGCCCTTTCCTTCCTCCTCTCAAAGGTCGGCAGCACAGCTGCTGGAGCCTCTGTAGGCTGTAAGCTAAGCAGAATCTAATTTTGGTAGCCAGAGCATATGGCTTTTGCTATAGCCAACAAAAAGTCTATAGTAGCCTTATGTGAAATCCAGAGCAGAAGCAGTGTACCCAGAGTCAAATATAAAATTAGCTTCAGAATATACTGTCTTGGCTATCTTATTTTTCCCTGCATCCATATTTTTAGCTTGATACAGATAAATACAACTGAAGTTTATTGGGCTTTTTGAAGCATCTCTTTGCTCCTTTTTGCACCACAACATTTAAGGATTAAACCCAGAGCAATCCACTACACCCACTTAAAAAATCTTGAGATGGATGTCTGCGTTTTGTAAATGTGCTTGAATTTACACACAAAAAGTTCTGTTCTTAAATTTTAATCTGCACATACATAGGAATGGCTCCCATTAATCTGTTTTCTTTGAAAAAAAATACTTTTTTTTAACTGATAATTTCTAGAGATTCTTATTGTCATTGTGGGCAAGAAAGGGAATTAACTATAAACATAATAGTCAACTGATGGTCAAAGTCAAAAAGAAAAGCAATGATTAGTCTAACAGGCATAACAGGACTGTTTTTCTGAAAATTTATGTTGTTTGTTTTTTTTTTTTTATAAAAAGAGCATGCCAAGAACCACCAATTACTTGTTGTCTCAACCTGCTCTGGTTTTTATTTCTCCACTTCTTTTCTCATCACTTGGTGATTCAGGCACATTAAATTCTATTCAACAGGTTGCCAATTATGAAAATAACATATATTAAAATCCTGAACTGCGTGACTAATATTAATTTTACACTCTATTTTTTTACCTGTTTATGACAACATGATATTGTTCTGCAGGCCTGCTTGTAGTACTCAGATGAGGATAAATGTTCTGTGGGTGGCAATAGTTAGATGTGAATTAGCTGGTGCTGTTCTGCTTGCCAGCTGTGACAGATGTGCTGTGCTACATTCAGTTCAGAGAGGAAAACGATTACCACAAATTGGTAAAATTTGGAAAAATACAGACTGCACACGAGGTTGTGCAGCACCTTTAAACAATGAACCTGAAAGCCTTTCAAAGGTTGTGCAGCAATGCTCTTGGAAACTTGAAGTCCTTTGAAGAATGCACACATACCCAGACACAAGACCCAAGAGTTTTGCTTCTGTGTGATTCTTAAAGGGTTTTCTTGGTCCAAACTTCTCCACCTAGTGCAGCTGCAGCTGTTTCAGTTCCTTCCAGTTCAAAATAGCATCTCAAAAAAAAAAAAAAAAACAAAAGAAAAAACCAGAAGAGAAACAGAAGAGAAAGCAGACAAAATTAATTAAAAAAAATAAATTATACATACACACACACGCATGTATTTGAGAGAGACCCCTACTCTAAAGCAGAGCTGCTGAGAGACATCTTGGTGAAGGGCAAGTAAAACCACAGAATCATGGAATGGGTCAGGTTGGAAGGGGCCACAGTGGGTCATCTGGTCCAACCTCCCTGCTCAAGCAGGGTCATCCCAGAGCACAGGGCACAGGATTGCGTCCAGACAGTTCTCTCTCCAGTGAGGGAGACTCCACAACTTCTCTGGGCCATGTGTTGCAGTATACTCAGTCATTCACACAGGGAAGTTCTTCCTCATGTCAGAAAAATTTGCAGGACAGGGTAGGAAGTTTGCTAACTAAAGCAGAAGTCTGTTTCCTGCTATTCCAAAGATACTTTCAATTAGGTAGGATTAAAATATTAGCCAGAAATGAGCAGTAAGCATAGTACAGTGAGATGCTGAGAATATGCCTGGATGGGTTTTTCCATTTGGAAGAATTGCTTGGGACAGATATGATCAGTAGTCCCTCTGTTGTGGAAAACCATTTATTGTTCACTGTGTTTTACAGAGGATCTGAAAAGGGATAGAACATAGAGAACTGTTGTAGCTCATGGGACTGCAACTCTGCAAGAAGCAGACTCTTTAATTAGTCTCTAATGACAAAGTAAAAGAGGTCCTAAAATCATAGCTCTGGAGAGTAGGGCATTACTTCTTCCTCCTCTGCTCTTAGCGAGAACCTGCAGTGCAGAAGGACTGGGGAAAAGGCTGGCACAGATGGACTTCTGCCCATATGAAGATAAGCATGCCCGGGAAGGACCCTTGGCTGCTCCTGCACTCCAGGGCACGCCTGCTGTGCAAACCGGCCTCCTCCCAGCCACTCCCAGCCCAGACTCACTTCTCTGGGATAATGATACTTACACAGGATACTGTCAGGGACACAGTCTGGAGCAGAGTTGGAAGATGTGGGGAGACAGGAAACATGCCCAGCTGCTGTGCTCACACAGGCACAGCAGGTGATTAGGAATGAATGCCCTACTAGCTCCTACAGTTAAAGTGAAGTGGGAAAAGACTGAAAAAACCCACATCCAAGCACACCAGGATAGGTATTAGCTAACACCAACCATGACCTTCACCACGATGACTAACCAGCTACAACACTGAAACGAGTCACAAAGAAAGAAATGCAAGCAGACCTTTCTTCAACAGCTGGCAAGATCAATGTCAGGCTCAATATCCTTAACTTTAACCTGTGAATAGGCATTCAGTTGTAAAGAGTTTGTGATGAGGTAAAGTTTTCTCCTTTTCCTCCTAGATGTTAAGATAAAATTGCTGTACAATCCCTAGTAGTGCTTTCTTTTCCTATTGTCAGGGTAATTTGCTTTTACAGACCATATGAAATAAATACTCTGATATTCATTTATCAAAACCCAAGATGCTGGATTGGAAATCCAAGCAGGGGAATTACACATACAACAGGCAAATGCAGGCTCCAGAGTGTGTTTGCTTTACCTCTCAGAGATTTGTTTCAACTTGCACCTGGAGAACCAACCAAAATCTTCAGAAAAAGCCAAAATCTGATAAACTTGCATTTGGGGAAAAAAAAAAAAAGTGAGATCCTATTAGAGTTCAACTACACTGAGTAACTTACAAATTGAGCAGAGGAAACATACAATGGTGTTAAATGCTTACAAACCCAGATCTTTCTGTAGTCCTCTTACTGCCCTGCATTTATGTCTAAAACCTTAATCTCATTTTTACATAGAAAGCAGTGAGACGGATTTGCTAGGATTAGTCTATGTGAGAAAAAGAGAAGTTAAGGTGTTTTCTGGCTAAGGAGTAAAGATATTTAGAGAGCTGCTCTGAAACAGTTTCTAAGGGATGCATTTTCTTCATAAATAGTTATTAGTGGCAGATGGACTGAAAAACAAAGATGAAGTGGTTTCCTTTCAAATTCAAAGCAATCCTAGACTTCAGCTGAAGCCTTAAAAATGCATACACAGAAACAGGATTAATTTTCATCTTTTAACAGAAAGGCATTCACTAGAAAGGAAGCAAATGGTGTCCAAAAAGCAACATTTGTTGGTATGAGAAGCCACGCCAGCTTCTTGAGTGCAAGCTACAATATGTGCTGACAGCTTAAGCAATGCAGGGTGCAAGATTAGTCATTGCCCTGCTATTCACAGCAGCTTGTTTCTTCACTGGTAATCTGCAGAAAAGCAAAACAAAATTCCAAAAACCAAGCTTGAGTTTTTTTAGTTACAGGGAAAGCACTGAGAAATCAGCATGTGGAAGTGTCCCATGTTTTAACTGCAGCATGGAACTGAACCCTGCAATGATAACTGCATAATGAACAAAATGAAGTCCAAAGAAGAAAAGTACTGAACAGTTCCTTTACTGGTAGCCTCAGAATTTAGCTTGTAACCCGTTTTTAAGCATTTCAGGGTTTGTAAATATATGGCAATGAATTCTGTGCAGGTTCCTGTAAACTTATGACCAGATAGTAGTCTGGCTGCACTGTACAATGTTTTAGATAAAAGCAGAAGTTTTAGGATTAAACTGCCAGAGTATTTACTGTAAGCTTATACAATTAATCAGCAAGATTGTCATAAGTGTTGTAACAGGCTTTACTGGATTTATTTATCTGCTCTTACTACACCAAGACTTCAGGCTTCTCAGGCCTCTCTGAGTTCTTCTCAGGCAGAACTGTAGAATATGCTGGTTCACTTTGGTGGCAGAATGTATGCAAATTTTATTTCTCTATTCTGAAAGGAAAGGTGAAAAGCCTAAACACCTTTGCTGTAGGATGGCTTGTTGCTTTTTGGATTTGTTGGGGTTTTTTTTTGTTTTTTTTTGCATTGATATATTCCCACTGTCTACCCTTATCATGATCCATTTATATAAAAGTGATCCAGAACTTTGATAACAGGAGATACTTAGCCAAACATCTGCAGCATGCAGTCAGGAGCTCGCCAAGTAATCTGGACTTGGAACACGGGATTTTATAAAAAATGTGGATAATTTTGCTTTTAAATTCACCATGTTTTTTAGAATTTTTTGTTTGTTGTAACATAAAACATCTATGTAAATCACAAGTATGACATTTTAAAGCTGAAGAGACAATTGAGCATGTTCTTTTAAGTAACAGTGGCATTTTACCTGGATTTTAACACATCAGTGGCATTATATGTGGATTTTAACATACCAGTGTAAAGGTGTTACCAGTAGTCAAACCTGAAAACAGAAAGCATGTATTTTGGCAAGGCATTTTATTATGATGTCAAATCTTTTTTGTTAGCAGTCAGTCATTGAAAACAATCTGTACACCTCTAATTTAGTCAACAAAAATAGCTGTACAACTTTAAGTGACGTGCCCCATTTATGTAACTTGTTATGCTCTGAAGTGATGCTCTTCATTGTTTGAATCCTCACATAAACAATTACCAGTCTTAACATATATTAAAGTAAGATTATGTTCTTCTCTCAAAAGTACAAAAAATAACACTTTAAATATACAGTGGCTCCTAAGCTTAGACAGAATCCTGTCAGGTAGAGGGTTTTGCACTTCAACAGACAGTGCTTTCAAAATCAAGAGCTCTTCAAAGTGCTTGGCAGAGAGTGTGAACACTATCCCCACTTACTAGATGGTGAAATAAGGCACAGAGGTCAACTACCTTGCCCACAGTCACACAGAGAGTGAGTGGTAGAACTAACAGGGCAGAATTTGTGGGGTTTCATTTCTCCAGTGTAACCATCACATCTCATTGCCACTATTCAAGTGCAATGGCTTAAATGTTTCTGAGGAGCAAGATGTATACAGCACACAGTAAACAGTAGGGAAGATTCAGGGCCAGTTAAAGGCTGCAACAGTTTCAACCCAAACCAAATAAATTTGGTAGTCAGTAACTCGTAATGCACTTCAGGGAATGATTACATAGATAATTCTACATTAACCTGCAGAGAAAAAGCTCATTAAACATAAGAAATACGGTGTTAGCTTTGCAAAAAGTACTGGTTGTCTTAAGCTTGACAGTAGCTCAGGTGTAACGTTAAGCTTATCAGAGAAGTGGTACTTTGTGATCCACAGATATCCTAAACATTGTTCTCCTACAAGCAAGGTGAACTTCTCTGGAGAGTCACTCAGAAATGCAAATGAGGGCAAAATATCTCCTCAGGAGGCAGAGATGTGTATGAGGCACAAAACCCCACATTAATTGCTTGTGAGGTACTTGTGGAGGACTGTGTATAGTAAAGAAATACCAATCCAGAAAAACAAAATAGTCTAAAATAAATATGGCTAAGGAAACTGAGTCACTCATCCAAAATCACCAAGAAATGCATCTTTGGATAGCTCATGCTGCAAAAAAGAAAGTATGACATGTGTAATCCCTGCCTGGATGAGAAGCATTCTCTGGCCTAGCCCTCTGCTGACAAACAAGCATTTCAGAAAGCCTGTCCCTGGATAGGATGCTCATGAGCTGACTCATTTACTGACAGAGGCTGCTGATGGGATTCGGAACAAGTACACTTTGATTATGTTCTTCACTGACTTGATGGGAAGGAACCGTATCGTGGCTAGAGTGAGACTGCTGACTTGATTCCTGAGCCAGCTGCACGTGCTGAGCTGGATGTGAAGATCCCGCCAAGTGGATTTGTTCATTTTGTCCTTGATGAGCATGGAGATGTTCTAGTGCTTCCTTAGAAAGAGTGATGACATGCATTTGTTCAGGTTGGGCAGCCTCTATTTGGTTTGCAATCACATTGATACTTTGAATTTGTTCTGCTTGCTCCTGCTGAGCTGAAAGCAACAAGTTTTGCAGCTGCTGTGGTGGCTGTGCAAGGAGCGCGAGGTTCGCGGCCTGCTCCGTCGTCATGCTGGGGGCATTTTCTGCAGTCACAATACTGATGCCTTGATTGTGGCTGGGCATGAAGTTGATGTTGTGTACTGCATCTGTAACCAGCAGCTGAATTTCCTGCCCTCCTGAGGTGGCAAGTTGGTACTGCTGCAGCTGGAGAATGTTTCTCACTTCTTCGGGATGAGTGTTGGTGCTTGGGGCGGCGCTGGCTTCCTGAAACTGCTTTTCCTTGCTGTGAATTTTCAAATGAGACTTCAGATTGTCCAGACGAGCAAACTGCAAACTACATTCTGGGCAGGCAAAAGGCTTTTTGCCTGTGTGTAAGATACAATGTCTTCTCTTAGCACTGGAATCAGAGAAGGATTTTCCACATATATCACAAGAATATGGCTTTTCTCCTCTGCAAAAGGAAAGAATTTGATCTCATTAAAATATTCACTTTGACAATGCTACTTTCTGAAACTTATTCTGTAATAAAACACTTAAATGATTACATTGTTTTTCTAAATTGTAAGTACTTAAAGGGTAGTGTTAAAAACATCCTCTGTTTGATCTCCTGATTATCTCTATTTGACTTCACAAACTGTACAATTAGTATATACTCCAGAGCTACAGAGATAACTGCCTTCCTCTCAGAAAAACAGAGGTACAAGCTCCATGCTGTTTGACCTTGACAAGAATGCAACAACTTTACACAATTCTAAGCACTGACCATTTTAAGAACATTAATTAAAAGTGTGGGCTTAAAACCAAAAAGAAGTTTCCAAATCCTAACTTGCTGTCTGTGTTAAAAGGACAAGAAATTTTACTGGAAATGTTTTCTTGGACAACAGTTCTCCAGTGATTTACAATCTAACATGTCTTTATGCAATGCATTGCGCTGACAGGGGTAAAAGACAACTAGTGCTGTTAAAGAGACAGGATAGCTCACGGGCAACAAGGCAATGCTCCAATAACCTTGATACATCATGGCTACTGTCCTGTTCTCAAACAAAACTTAGAATAAAATTTTCACAAAAATAGCACAGCAGTAAGTACACTGTCAGTGAACAGACACAAAACACCAAAGAAGACTCTTACAATATCCTGGCACATGAGTATTTAGGACTTCAGTACTTTCCACTACCAATTTTTTTCTTACACAGATTAAGCAAAAAATGTTAAGTTTTAAACAATCATTCAAAATGCAAACAAGTCCTGACTGTTCTATAATTAAACAAGCACTACTTCTAGGTATAAAACTAGAAGTTACATTTTAATAGAATATAATGAAAATAAGACATACTTTACCTGTGAATTCTAATGTGAGTCTGAAGTGAACTTTTAGCTGTAAATGATTTGCCACAAATCTCACAAGTGAAGGGCTTCTCACCTATCAAAAAGAAACGTGACTTTCCTTTTTAAATTGCACTTTTCATAAATTCATTAAAAACATTTTGCATTTTACCATACAAAGTATCACAGTGCACTGTTGGCTCCTCACACTTCTGTCATGGTTCAGCAGATATCCAAAACCGAATGAACTCACTAGTCAAAATGAGGGTATAACATTTTAAATGTACACCTCTAGCATTTCTCCCCTTTGAAGATGAAGGATTAGGTGATCCAAGCCCCCAAAGCAACAAAAAGCTGTACCTATGGCATAGATGTGGGTGTTCCATATGGAACAGAAATGCTTTGAAAAAGGCTGTCCCTGAACCCTGGAATTAATGCCATGTTCACGTGCAGCACCATCCAGGTGAGTAAGCTCAAACTTCCAAAGCTGGAAAATGAATCCCTTATCTTAAAAACTTGCCTGGCTTTCTATAAGGCTTCATCATACTAGGCCTATGATATTCTGGGAAGACCAGTTAGAAAAAAAAAAATTATCATGAGTTAAATAAAATGTGAGTTTGTTTGGGGAATTTTTGTTTATTTGTTGGGGTTTTTTTTTTAGTCCATTTGGAATTCTGATGTCTAATTGAGTAGAAGCAGAGAGGCCAAGTTAAATTATAAGAAGGTTCATAGAAACAGATCCTACACAACCAAAGCGAATCCTAATTCACACCATAACAAATCCTTGTAGCACTGAGGTTCTTTAAGACACCAGACACGAGAATCCAGATCACCACTGTGGTAATTCACACCATCAAAGCACACCAAACCCAGGCACTGGGCAGCAGCCAGTTTCCAAGGAAGCTTCCCATTCAGCATAGAACTGCAATGCTTACCAGCTTTCATGTGGCTTTGGAGGGCATGGATAAAGGATGAGAGAACAAGAAACATTTGTCAGAAGGGACCTCTGGTCATCCAGTCCCAGCTTGCTACAGAATACAGGAGTAACTTCCCAATTAGACTGTATTATTATGACACAGTGTTACCAAACTGCTGCCAAAGGAGAACAGTTGTACCTATGTTAACGCTTGTCCCCCAAATGCCTTGGAATTTTACTTTGCTTATGAGATGGGATAAATGAATTATTATTTCTACATAATTAATACTGGTATCTTGCCTGTCTTTTCTAGTAGCAAAATATATTGCAAGCCAGTTTCTGCTGAAAATCAGCTTAACTCATATATTTTTGCATCTTACCTTGCTAGTAAGCTTCCTCTTCTCATTTCCCACCCCAAACTCATTTCCCACTACATTTAGAGAGCTCTATCAGCTTCAGATACAAAACTCTTGCCTGTGTCAACACTGAGTTCTCTTCAGTACAAAATTATATAAGTATCACATGCTAGCACTAGTCTGGATAACCAAAAGCTCCCAGAAGCACAAGTTTTGACCTCAGCATATCCCAGAAAATTTAAATCTTTTTCACTTAGAAAAGAGGAGGAAATGAATGAGTTAAAGTATGCTTGAGGCTGAGTTATGTATTACAACTGCAAGTGACACGCTTAAGAACAATTTGATTTTGTGAGAAAACAATTGCCACTGTTTCCAGTTACTTTAAAAGACAAAATTACTCACATATCACCTTATGAACTTACTCTTCAAAGGGAAGTATTTTATGAAGTTTATGCCTTGTTATTATGAGAGGATAGATCAACATTTTTATCTCTGTTACCCAGTGATTCATTACCAGCCTGCCCTCTAAATCTCTTAAAACACCCTCTGACGCACTTGCATTAAATCATCCCTCCCAGCCCATCTCCTCTCAACATCTGGTTTATTACCGCACAGTAAAAGCTAAATGGAAATAATTATTTTTCCGGTCACAGCACTTTTCATAAGCACCCATCCCTCACAGACAGAGGTGTCCAACTCATTTGGACAAACACTTTCTGTTGCTTGTCAGCTCACTGCAAGCCCGATACATGCTGGATACAACTCTCCCAACAAACTGAATTCTCAGTCCAGGATTCTATCACGGGAAAGCTAACTGGCATTTTCTGCAGCAGGTTTATAAAACTGGGGAAAAAAAGCCCTCTTCCTGTAACAGGCACTGCTTCTGTGCTGCTGTAACACAAGCTTTTTTTGTGCTCCTGCATTCTTGATGTCAAATCTCTTCATTAGCAACACAGGCATCATTATGTTACAAGTAGAGCAGAAGTTCATGCCACAGAGACAAGTGCAATTTGCTTAACATTGTTTTGTCCATGTAACGTCAAGAAAAAACAAACCACAAACCCCACAAAACACAAGATACAACATTACCTGTATGTGTTCTTAGATGTTTCTTTAGCTGAGCTGCATCCATGAATTTGCGCCGACACTGGTTACATTCCGGCAGTGAACGGCCTTGTCGCAACAACAAAAAAAGTGTCAGTGCCTAAGTGATCCCCTCTATCTCTTCAGTGATCTTTGTTAAAGCACTTTCCTGTAAAATAACCACTTTGATATAATATAGAGATAAAACAAAAGGTGATTCACTGCTTCCTCCCTATCTTAACTGTCACACTCCTATTTCTCAATTTAGTATTACCACAGGAAAAGAGGGGACTGACACCTGCTCCTGCCTAAAAACACCTTCTCCTGAAGCTTTGTAAATTCTGATTTTCTCCACCACTTCCTCTGTGTGTATCTTCATCCTGTTCCAGAAGTGAGAAGAACACTTCCTAAAGCTTGTATGCCCTTACTAGTCCAAAGTAGCGGGCAACTACAGTGCAGTTTGCAGACCAGACAGCAGACACAATTGTTTATACAATTCCCAGCTTCTATGTAGCATGGACAGCAGGGCTAAAATAATCAAGTTGTATGTCAAATACAATGTAACTAATTTTTCATCATCATAAGAGCCCTTCTCAATGAAACACTTTTCTACACATTGCATTTATTATACACCATTATGTCTTTTTCACCCTATCCACTGTTATACCTATCCAAGATAGGACACATCAAGGTAGCAAAGACTAAATACATCACTGAGGAAGAACTTTCAGCCTATGTTAATCTTTAGGAAGACAAATCAGCATGGACTGTAAGCCAGGTCCTCAATCCAAACTTGTCATACCTGTGTGTAGTCGATAGTGGCTCTTGAGCTGTCTCTTTTGGCTGAAGTATTTCCCACACTGATCACAGGTAAAAGCCTTCTGCCCTGTAGAGAAAATCACTTATTAAAATGTAAGCCACGTCCAAAGCAAGTGTAAGAAAATAAATAAAATACAAAATTCAGCTGTGAGGAGCCAATTCAGTTTTGATTTGACTCAACAATGTCAGAGGCACATGGGGGAAGAGGCACATGTGCCACATCCAGGAGGCACCTAGGAAAAGATGGAGGAAAGCCTTGTCTCTGGGGAGAGCTTTCCTGGCAACGAGTTCATGTCTTGCATGGGACAGGCAGTCAGCAGTACCAAAGACACTGTACCCCAGAGACACTCTCCAGTCAGATGGCAAAAGGTCTCTGCTAATGGACTGCACTGGGACATTGGACTGGGCCAATGGTTTCCTGTCAGCAGGCGGACTTTGGGAGGAGCTGGGGTATGAAATGTAACTGTGTCACAGGCCCCGGGGCTTTCTGAGTTGGGCTTTTGGCTTGGGGCATTTTTGAGACTGTGCTTTTGCTTTTGAGGCTTGGTGATTTGACGGGCTTTTAAAAACTTGCTTTTGATTTGTCGCTTATGCTTTTTGCCCTGGCCCCAGCCTGCCTTTTTGCTCTCCTGCCCTTGCTGGTCCTTGCTGGCCCTTGCATCTGTCCTGCTCCCCTGTGTCCCTGACCAACTCCCTGATTGCTTTGTCCCAGCCTCCCTGCGTCCAATCCTGCCCACCTCCAAGCCAGCCCACTGCTGTGATCCTTGCCACAACCATGTGCATGGTTCTGGTCCTCCTGCCCGAGCATCCCTCACCTTGTGTCCGGCCACCCGTCACCGCAGGAGCCGTGCCCAGGCAGGCAGCATGCACACCCCCCACCTCGTGGACATCGACAGCACTCGCCGGTGGTAAAGCCCTCTTTTTCTCTCTGTCTCCCCTCTCTCTCCTCCCATTCCTCTCCCATTTTTCTTCCTCTTGTTCTGTCTTTTCTAGCTCTCTTTAGTAGGATAACTTCTTTTAATTTTGTTTTTTCATTACCAATAAACAGTTCTCAGATACAATGTTTGTCTCGTGTGACATTATTTTGTTCCTGACCATCCATTTTTAAAATAACTCCTTGCAGTTCCCCTCAGTGGAATGTGACACCAGCACATACAAGATGGATCAGAAGTACCTTTTTTTCAGAAAGGCAGATTCTTGCAGCAGAGAGAGACATTTGCCTTGAAGTATTTACCTGAATGTAGGCTCATGTGCTCCAGAAGAGAATGCTTTGTTGTTAGAGCCTTACTGCAAATGGTGCACGTGTACGGCCGTTCCCCGGTGTGCATTCGCTCATGGACTTGAAGAGAATGCTTCTGGGAAAAGCCTTTGCCACACTCACTGCATTTAAAAGGGCGCTCCCCTGAAAGCAAAAGATGACATTTTTAGTCAGAGATGCATCATTTCTTACTAGATATTCTAAGCTGGTAGTGAGATGTGCTGCAATGTTGTAGCTACTGAAAAAATTAAGTCTCGATTAGTGGTAAAGAGACAAGCTTCACACAGAAATAAAAGAATTCTTTAGCTATTGCCATATAATTCAGTGCTTAAACAATTAAATTATTAATTACACTGAAATCTAGGTAAGACATAAAGGTTCTGAGATACGCTGACAAGAATAAAACAGTAAACACAGAACACATCGTAATTTGGACCAGCATGCTATTTTGGATATTCTTGCTGTAGTCAAAAAACAGCACTTCAACCGTCACTTGCATTTGGCAACATCCCTTAACCTAACCCAAAAGCAGCAGTCTCTGAAGGCCTACCTGTATGGCTTCGCTGGTGAATAGCCAAGAAGTGATTGTACTTAAATACTTTGCCACAGTCTTTACAGCGGGCTTCAGAACCCGCACGTTTTCTTTTTCCATCAGTTCTCTTTGCCAGTCCTTTCTCATCCTCATCCCCAAGAAGTTTATAATCTTTTAGTTTGATTGATCTCCTTATTCTACGTTTGCTGTAACGACTCTGAGTGCTCTGTATTCCTTCAGATTTGGGATCATAGTTTTCATCTTTCTCAGCTGACAGATCAACAGCAGCCTCTGAGCCACAAGCAGGTTCAGTTTCTTCTCCCTCTTTCCTCACTGAAGCCTGTTCACTGGCAACTGTTTCTTCTACTTCAGTGTCTTTTTTCATATAATTTTGCTCATTTTGCATGGAGTTGTTTTCTCTCAGCTGCCCATCTTCAGCAGAATTTGCTCCTGATTCTTCTTCTTCTTCCTGGACAACCTTGATTTTCCTTGGTCGCCCCCGTTTTCGCTTTGGTGGATCATCATTTTTCCTGTCACTTCCAACAACAGAGGCTACACTTTCAGCTGGAGCTGGCAATGCACTACCTGGGCTGCGGCTTTCCAGGTAGTCTGTACAGGCCCACACCAAGTCAGTTACTTTCAGCAGCTGTGCAGTGGCCAGGATTTGTTCTGTGCTTTTCTCACTGGCACAGAGGCAACCAGTGTAAATAAATTCTAGCAGAACTCCAAAGGTGTCTGCAACCATTCCCTCCAACATGTAAACTGACTGCCCTATTTCACCCTCATTTACAAACATCATTGAGAAGTATTCACTGCTGGCAGCCAGCAAAGCTTTGTGGGCTCTGAATTGCACATTTTCCACTATCAGAGTAATGTCACAAAGAAAATCCTTTTTCCTTTGTTCCTCAAAATTAGCTAGAATGGTATCTTTGTGAGCTTTGGAGTGGATGATCAGTTTCTCAGAAGGATCAGTTGTTTTTGCCATTTTAATTATGAATATTAAAGGAGGTGCCTAGAAAAACAGAATAGCTTTAGTAAAGAATTATTTTAACAGTCGGCATTATAAGACCCAAGTATCATTTGTTATACCCATAACAGAGTTCAAGAGTTTCTGAAGCAATTCTGAATCCTCTGAACTTTTGAAAAATCAACACTATTGCTGACATGGAATTTCTTCAAAAAGTATTTGAAAATCCTATGAAAAGGCTACAGAGAGTTTTTTAGATCAGAATTACTGCCTATCATTTTTTTATCTCTGATGTACTGTGAACCCTGTATTATCTAAAAAAAATTGCTACCCTAGCTTCTGAAACTAAAACAATCAGACAGAAACAATTCCTTGGTCACAGCTCCTTAGTACAGCACTGGCTTTGCATGGCAAGGCTTTGGTAGCAGGGCAGTTACAGGGGTGGCTTCTGTGAGAAGCTGTCAGAAGCTTCCCCAATGTCTTACAGAGCCAACACCAGCTGCCTCCAAGATGGACCCACTGCTGGCCAAGGCTAAGCCCATCAGTGGATGGTGGTATCACCTCTGAGATAACATATTTAATACGGGGGAAAGAAATGTGCACAACTGCAGCTGGAGAGAGGAGTGAGAAAAGTGGGAACAGCGGCCCTGCAGACACCAAGGACAGTGGAGAAGAAGGGGGAGGAGGTGCTCCAGGTGCCAGAGCAGAGATTCCCCCACAGCCCCTGGTGCAGACCATGGCGAGGCAGCTGTGCCCCTGCAGCCCATGGAGGTTCATGGTGGAGCACAGATCCACCTGCAGCCCCTGGAGCACCCACACCAGAGCAGGCTGATGCCTGAAAGAGGCTGGGAGCCTGTGGGAAGCCTGTGCTGGAGCAGGCCCCTGGCAGGACCTATGGACTCACTGAAATGGGTTGGCTGGCAGAACTCTCCAATCACATGGAGAACCCAGGCTGGAACAGACTGTCCCTGAAGGAGTGCACCTGTGGAAGGGATCCAAGCCAGAGCAGAATTGCAGCCCACGGGAAGGACTCAGGCTAAAGTAGTTTATGGAAGAAGGACTGTCTCCTGTGGGAGGGACCCCACACTGGAGCAGGTGAAGAGTGTGAGGAGTCAAAGCAGAATCAAAGACCATGTGCAATGAATGGACTGCAGCCCCCATTCTCCATCCCCCTGCATTGCTGGAGGGACGAGGTAGAGAAAACTGGGACTAAAGCTGAGCCTGGAAAGAAGGGAGAGGTGGGGTGAGCTGTTTAAAGATTTGGGTTTATTTCTCATTATCCAACAATGATCTTTTTGACAATAAAGTAATTTCCTCAAGTCAAGTCTGTTTTGCCTGTGCTGGAAACTGGGGAGTGATCTCTCTCTGCTCTTATCTCAACCCATGAGCTTCTGTTATATCCTTTGTTCCCTGTTCCACTCACAAGGGGAGTGATGGAGTGGCTCTGGTGGGCACTGGTGTCCAGCCAGCACCAACCCACTACATTGGAAAAAAGGTCAGCTGCAGCTTGATCAGTGCAGTTTACTCAGGGACAAGGTAGGAAATCCTATAATAAATGGTGCCATGGTTTATTTGAGGTGTTAGGGCATGAGTTGGACTAGATGATCTTAAAGGTCTCTTCACTGGTATCAATGTGGCAGGACTTCATTACTTCTTTTACCCCCATTTATCCTTCTGAAAATTCTCTTTTTTAACACTTTTTAACTTTACTAAGCTTCAGCCTAAGAAGGTAGGCAATACAAACATATAAACAGCAGTGTTTTGAAGAGTTCTAATATAGGACTCATTAAGGTACTATTAATGATCAATTTGACTTGCTAAGCTGCTTCAATAGTAAATTTACAAAAATTAATAATAAAGAAAAAAAAATACAACAATTTTAGAAGAATCCACCAAATATTATGGAAGAGATATGCCCACAATGTCCTATTTACAAAGCTCAGCTAAACCAAAGATAATACAAGTGTCATATTAAACACATGTAAATTTAAATATTTGTATTTAGTTAGCGCAACAGGTTCAATGACCTGAACAAATGCTTCATGAAACAGCAGACACTAGCTACAGATGATACCTAAATGCTACTGACATGGCGAAAAGGGGATTCTTTAGCCCTAATCAGCTACCAAATAGTTCATAGCGGAGCCAAATTGTTTTATCTGGGAGCTTTAACTTCTGGAGCATGTGAGCCCGATGTTTGTTGCTGGAGCACCTGAAAGCACAGCTGCAGGTGTGACCCAACCTGCCTTATCGTGCAATATAAGAATTCCTGGACGGCTGCTGCCAACTCTGCCTGCAGGCATCCCCTGACATCTACACGTGTTCCAGACAAAGTAGTGGGTGTTTTGTGAGTTCTGATCGCATGAAGGACTTCGATGTTTAACCAGGAGGTGACAGTATTAGTATTTTGACTGCAAAATCCAAACCACGCGACTGCACTAAAAACCCCTCACCATTATAGAATAAGGCTGTACTCCAGCAGAAGGCCGCACGCTGCTGGCGGTGCGTTCGGATACACTCCGGCCCAGCCGTGGAAGGGCTCGGGAGCTCCCGGGAGGTGACCCCGGGGGCAGCGCACGGCCCGGGCTGGGCCTCGACACGGCCACGGCCAAGGGCACCGTGCGGGTCGCCGTCCCCGCGCACCGTGTGAGCCCTTCGGGCCGCCCCTCAAGAGAAGGCCGCTCGTCCCTCGCGGGCAGGAGCAGGGAGCGGGCGTTGCCCCGCGAGAGCCGCGGGCCCGGAGCACCCGGCCCGGCCGCCGCCCGCCCTGCCCCGGCACCCGGCACCCACCACTCACCGCTCGCCGCCGCCGCCGCTGCACTTCCGGGCCGGGGCTGGCAGCGCGCCTGCGCTGCCGCAATGAGCGCAACACGGGCGGGACTTGGAGCCACAGAATCACAGAGCAGCCCGGCTGGGAAGGGGTGCGCATGGATCATCCGGTTCCAGCTCCCGGCCCTGCCCAGGACTGCCCCCAAAATCACACCGTGTACCAGAGAGCGTTGCCAAATGCTTTACTTGAACTCTGTCAGGCTTGGTGCTGTGACCACTTCCACGGGAAGCCTGTTCCAGTGCCCAACCACCCTCTGGGTGAAAAACCTTTTCCTAATATTTAAACTAATCCTCCCCTGGCACAACTTCAGGCCATTCCCATGCGTCCTATCACTGGGCACCACAGAGAAGACATCAGTGTCTACCCCTCCTCTTCCACTCACAAGGGAGCTGTAGACTGCAACAAGGTGTCCCTTCAGTCTCCTCCAGGCTGAAGAGACCAAGGGACCTCAGCTGCTCCTCATATGGCTTCCCCTTAAGGGCTTTCACTATTGTCATAGCCTTCCTTTGGACGCTCTCTAGTAGCTTGATATCACTCAACTTCAGACAAAAGATTTTATTTCTAAGATGTCATGGTTAAAAAACTGGCCCGAGAACACGTGATGTTCGCAGGCCATGTTGCAGCCATGCTGGTGCCTGATGGCAACACTCCATGTGTTAATCAGCAGAAATACAGGGTTCACACAAAAGTGGGGCGGGTGCCTTTCAGGGAGAAAAAAGTCTGCAGTCTGTCATCAAGGCCACGGGGCCGATCTCTTGGCTCCTTATACGGGCCCATCATGGCAGTCCCAAGGTAGGGGATGAGTTGGCAGTGCTCCACGAACTGCAACAGCTTCTTCCTGTACATCTGCCGCACTGGCTCTGAGCTCCGGGGGTTGTGCGCTGCAAGAATTTAAGCAGCATGTTAGTGTCTCCTATAAACTTTGTGGAATTACATTACAGAAATTTTCAAAGGGACCAAGTCTACCTCTGTTAGCATTACCCTTGGTACAGATAAACACCTTGACTGCTGGTGCCAAGCCAAAAAGATCAAGTCCGCTATTTCAGAAAGTTCCTGACTCCAAATTGTCATTATAATCAGGAGGATCAGGCTTTTCTAAAAGAAGACACAACAAACATGCCCAGCTGCTGTCAACTTCTCATTTCTCAGACCATGAGATACTGGTGAAACTCCAGGCAGTGGCAAATTTGGGTAGTGTGGCACACAGCCTGATGTGGCGCATCCTGGGGATAGCCCAGGTCTGGTATAGCTGGTGCTGGGCCACTGTGTTCTTGGTACAGGTGTTCTATGACCTATATGGTGGGCTTTGCCTATAAGGTGGGCTACCTTGTCATACAAGGAAGTCAGGTATGATAAGCAGGATTGTGACCAACATGGCTTCATGACAATAAAGTCCTGCTTATCAAACCTGACTTCCTTGTATGACAAGGTAATAATCCACCTAGTTGACCAAGGGACACCAGTTGATGTAATCTTTTTGAATTTCAGTAAAGCTTTCAATACTCTCTCACAGTATCCTTCTGGACAAAATGTCAGGCACACAGCTGGATAAACACATCATGCCATGGGTGAGCAACTGGCTCACCACTCAGGCACAAAGGGTTTTAGGGAATGGGGTGACATTGGACTGGTGACCTGTCACTGATGGGGTTCCCCAGGGCTCCATCTTCAGCCCTGTGCTCTTCAACATCTTCATAAATGACTTGGATGCAGGACTGGAAGGGATACTAAGCGAGGTCACAGATGATACAAAACTGGGAGGAGCTGTTGATTCTCTTGAGGGCAGGGAGGCCCAGCAGAGAGACCTTGACAAATCAGAGGACTGGGAAATCACCAACCATATGAAGTTCAAGGAGGGAAAGTGCCTGATTCTGCACCTGGCATGGATACACAGACAGACTGGGCAATGAGAGGCTGGAAAGCAGTGCTGTGGAAAGGGACCTGGAGGTGCTGGTCAGTGGCAGGTGGAATGTGAGCCAGCAGTGCCCTGGCAACCAGGAGGGCCAGTGGTGTCCTGGGGGTATCAGGCTCAGCATTGCCAGCCAGGCAAGGGAGATTGTCCTGCTCTGCTCTGCACTGGGGTGGACTCATCTCGAGTCCGGTGTGCAGTTTTGGGCACCACAATATAAGGTGGCATTAAGCTATCAGAGCATCCAAAGGAGGCCAACAGAGATGGTGAAGGGCCTTGAGAGGAAGCCGTAGGAGGAGTGGCTGAGGTCACTTGGTCTGTTCAGCCTGGAGGAGACTGAGGGGAGACCTCATTGCAGTCTTCAACATCCTTGTGAGGGAAGAGGAGCAGCAGGCACTGATCTCTGTGGCGGCCAGTGACAGGGCCTGAAGGAATGGCCTAAAGTTGTGTCAGGGGAGGGTTAAGTTGGGTATCAGGAAAGGGTTCTTCACTGGGTTGAGTGGTTTGGTACTGGCACAGACTCCTCAGGGAAGTGGTCACAGTACCAAGCCTGACAGCATTCCAGAAGTGTTTGGACAATGCTCTCCAGGATATTGGATCTTGGGATGCTCTTTTGCAGTGCCAGGAGTTGGACTCAATGATCGCTGTGGTCTCTTCCAAGTCAGCATATTCTGTGATTCCATGAGTCTGTGAAGAGCTGACCAGTAGTTTGGAGGAGGAAGGAAGGTTTCTCTCTGCCCTAAGCCCTATTTTGGCATACATTAGTATTGAGTGCCAGTCCTCAGAGTACAGTTTATTATTTTAATTGTTACCCCAAGGCAAAGGGGAAAGAGTGAGCCAAATCATAACCATTTTTTTTTTCTTATGGACAGTATTTTATATCTCATTACATAAACTGGACAGCATGAAGAACTATGCTATAAGACACTTCAGCCCACTAGCTTTAAACTGTAGACAGCTACATTTAACAGTTTCTGAGAGATTTTTCAAGCACAGCTCTGAATACAGCCCTTAAAGGAGTCCAGCTTGAAGGATACTCAATCTTTAAATGTGAGATTTAAGAATGATGTTAATTGAAGATGAGAAGGTCTAACTTGACATAGAAATAGGATGAAATAAATTTCCAGGGGACCACAACTTAAGGCACTTTGATAATTTTTTTTTAATCAAGAATGGCATGACTACTCTGAAGAGATGCACAGTAATAAATAATTCTGTATTTGCAACTAATCACAGAATCACAGGATGGGTCAGGCTGGAAGGGACCACATTGGATCATCTGGGACAACCTCCCTGCTCAAGCAGGGTCATCCCAGGGCACACAGCACAGGATTGTGTTCAGATGGCTCTTGAATATTTCCATTGATGAAGACTCCACAACTTCTCTGGGAAATCTCTTCCAGTGTTTGGTAACTAGCACATGAAAGAAGTTCTTCCTCACATTCAAGTGATTTGTTAGTGTACAGGAATGCTATATCTTAAAGTTGGAAACAGTCCTACCCAGTGCTAGAAGAAGATAACTTGTTTTCCTGGATTCCTATGGTCAAACTGTTTGGCACTGCATGAGAAGAAGAGATTTCTGCACTTGCATAACCCTTCTGGTTCATCATCCACTACTAATAATGATTTAATGTTGCAATATATGAGCAAAACATTCCTAGCATGGGCATCCTTATTTTAGCAAAGCCATGCTAACAATAGAATGAAAATAGCCTTTGTGAATGAAGCAAACTACAGTATAAAAGCAGTTTGGTGGCATAGGAATTGTACATTTATGCAGGGGCTTACCATGTGCCTGCCCTGTTCAATGGTCTTCCTTACAAAGCTGTGCTAGCAAAAAAAAATCTGTGACAGTTCAAGAAAATTCTGGAGGGATCTGAAAACTACATGAGGAAACACAGGATATGAAGAGCTTAGAAATAATAATTAAAATAATAAGTAAAAATGTAAAATATGAAAGGCCAGGTGAAGTTCACCCAGTGAACAGGTTGGCTTATAAATGACAAAAGTGGTGGGTTGAAAGAAATGTCAGTCTTGCTCCAGAAATCTCCAGCAGTACTAGAAACCAGCCCAAAGCAATAGCAGACCTGCAAACAAGGGCATTGAAATCAAGAAAGCTGGCAGTAGTTAAGCTGATTGCAAACTATTAAAGATTATTACATGCAACTGATATCTCTGCCTGAAAAAAACCCAAAGAGAAATTCTAAAAAATAGCAAATATGAACACTGATTGGCTATCTTGTATCAGAGGTCTTATGTCATTTATACAATTAGTTATTTTATAGCATACTATTTTATACACTACCTTTTAGATGGAAGGAGACAAAAAGCAGAGCAGTTTCTTTCACACTTAGGAATGGAAACTTTGGCTTAAGGCTGCCAACTTCATGCAGAGCTTTTATTAGAGAAGTTGCTACTCCCTAAAAAAAAGAAAATTGGTTTAAAAGACCATTATAGAAATCTTGATGAATGCCTTATCCTGTTGTAATGCAGCTCTAACAATACAGGACGATATCTTAAGTTGGTGAATAGTAGAAGATAACAAATTAGTATAAAATAGGGAGGGCTGTGTGAATATTTTTTTTATTTATTCGTGTGTCAAAGTATAACATACTACTCTTAAATTTTTCCAAGTAAGCTTGTGTCTATGCTGGTGTTAAAAGTCAAACCAAAATGTACTCTTACAAGATATGATAAACAACTAAGTCAGAAAATCATCATATAATACTGCAGCTTATTATCCCCCTCTGATGGCCTTGTATTTTTTCCATTAAAGCTACAAACATCTGTTATTTTAAAAATTGCTCTCAATTGTAACTAAAAAAATCAATTTAATATAATCTCATTAATAAATATAAGACTCAAATGCATTAAAAATAAAAAAAAACCTGAGTGGGATATGCTAGATATATGATATATATCACAAAATCATGTTTTAAAATAGAAAAGCAAAAACTGGCCTGTTCAAGGTATCCAGGCAAAGGAAGTGTAGTTAGTAGCATAGGCTCTTTTTTTGGAGGCAGTTTATGGGGAAGCTTCAGATTCCAGTACTTCTCTGGTAACCTAACCAGATATAAAGTAAGCATTTTTAAGATGTATAGACATCTTAAGATTGTATGAACATCTTAAGATTAAAATGCAGTTAGAGTATTTACCTCATAAACTTCTGAAGTTTTTCTTCACTTTCAAAAATATATACCTTGTCTTGGTATTTTGTTGCATACTTGATGTTGCCAGGCACCAAAGCTTCATATCTGAAAAGCCGAAGCAAGAATAACTCATTCACAGAAAACATAAAACATAATTTGTGTGGAGTAAATTCATAAGCTACTGGTGGCCTTCTGGTAATTTAGCAAGTGTAGCAACTACAAAAATAGCAATTGGATTATCCAAATTTCCACTAGATGACAGATAGTTACAAGGTTAAAAATCTGATAGAGTCTCTGCCTCAAAATCTGCTTATTAAGGAACTTTTATAGTGCTTCTTTAGAGCTTCTCCATTTAAAATGCCAATCATATTTGTTCAGGAGATTAAAAAGGGATAACATAGAATTGGCTATTAAGGTTCTCCTCTGATGACAAATTCTTGCACACTGAGGAAATCTGTGTCACTTTATGGTAGAGCTTTATGGATCTCTACAAAAATCATAATAGGTAGTTTTGCATCTACTAGGAATTTCTGAGATTTCTTTTAACCTTTGAAGGCTTATGATAGAGCAAATTCAAACTATATCTGTCCATCTTCATCATGAAAGACACCAAGCCAACACTGATTCTTGTAGAACCTGTATCCACACAAGTTTTAAAAGGTGATTTTATCTTGATTTCCAAAGCCACGGGTGCAATGTAGAGAATAGGAATTGCTTTTCCTGTCTAAACCCTGAACAGCATTAAAAAGTACTTTGAAAATATTTCCTCATTAATGCATTAATGTAGGACACTTGTTCTGTAATTCAGATAATAAAAACTCTAGTGACATACCTCTGTTTTCCATCTAGGTAAGTGACTGGACAGTATCCCTGCATTTCAGGCTTTACAGGGAATAAGGCCTTCACTTCTGCTGCAGTCAATTTCTTTGGTAGCATATGTGGGAGAGGGTGAGATGCCAGTGATGATACATAAACCTCAGGTCTGCTCAAGAATTTCTGTAGAAAAAGAAATATTTTTATAATGAAAAAAGCACTGTAGGACTGTTAGTCAAACTCCAGAGGACTGGCTCACACAATTTAGATACCTGTTTTTTCTACAATGAAACAGTGTGTTGGCATTGCTGTTGCTCTTGGGTAACTTCTTTTCCAACCTACTCTCAGTTGAAGTAGTCACTATTCACCCACCATCCATCACTATCTACTGCTGTCATAAGCCACTTTCTAACCCAGTCTCTCCACAACAGATAAAGAAAGGAGAAAGATACTGTTTTCAAATGAATGTTTGATCTGTGACAACTTGTAACATGAGCTTTAGTTCAATGGTGTCTGTGCTGTATTTTGTCTGCCTAGACATTTGATAGCAGAAGTATGCAGAACAAAAGCTTGAATGCTAACAACAGTGGTCTAATTCAAGTTGCATATTACCTATTTCTTTATGGAATCAAAGAATCTAAGCAACAATGTTCCCTCTTGCCATAACCCCCTCCTTTTTGACCTGCTTTTTGGCACTCACTTCCAGTTCTTCCTGTGAAGCCATTCTGTAATAGCGCCCCTGAAATTCTGCAGCAAACTCCAGTGAGGGGGTTACAGAGCAGTCAACCAGTTCACCTTTCTCTGCAAGGCTGACAGGACAGTACTGTCCACACTCCCCCAGCTGACTCTGTAGTTCCTTGGGAGTGATACATAAACCAGCAATGCTGACTGCTTTTCCTGTTAATGAAAGCAATTAATGATAATGTGCAATTTATGAGACATAGAAACATCCAACAATTCTACTCAGGAATGCTATAGTCTAGGAGGTAATTCATAATTTGAAAATTATATAAAATAATGAGAACTAAACCAGCAATTTGGTAATGAAATGAAGTTGTAACTCATTTTACCAATTAATTTTAATAACATTTTTGTAGCATTTAAGAAATATAATAATTATTAATGGTGTAGGATACTCTGCATGCTCAGCTTATTGGTCTGTTCTTCTTATTTATGATTTATTATTTCACTCCTTTGTGTTACTAAGGGACATTTCAGCTATTATTATATTTCTTTACATTGGTGAAAAAGAGTACAAGGTGTGATGAAAGCCTCCCCTTTTTTCATCTATATCTTGCAAATGCTACAGTCTATCTGGAGGAAATATATTCAAAATCTTGACTAAAATGTCATCTCAAAACCAAATTACTTAAAAATTGTGCTTTTTCAATTGTAAACATTAAGTTTACAATGTGTAAACATTAAGTGTATTTTAATATTTTTGATTATGACTCCAATTTTTAAGATGGGTGCAGCCACAGAGCTGTAAAAGTTAAACCCAAAAGGTGGATATAAGATAAGGAAGTATATTTGCCCTTCAAAGGAATTCTGACGTGTACAGACATGTTTAAAAGGCATATTTAATCCTGACCAGTGCCGACAGACAAAAACTCAAGTGGGAACTGTGCTATTTTAGGATAAACTGGTCTTCTTCCCAAAGCACAGAAATTAACTCAGATGACATATTTAAGCTTATTTCTAGATTTTAAATTAACATCTTCCCTATCCCTCCCTCTTCCTTCACTAACACTAAAGTGAAGCTGCAAGTTAGAGTTCCCCTTGTATCTTTGGGGTACTCTTTGTGATTTACCACCCAGTGTTGCCAGATCTACTATGGACCAAGGACTCTGACTTCCTTTAGCAGATTTCTGTTACCCTCCTCTTTGGAGGATGGCCTCAGATTGCCCTGTAGTTGGCTTTGTCATCACTATTTTCAAGAGATCTCTTCAGGATCTCTGCAGATAAGATTGAAGAATTTAAGGGTATGTATGTGCCCAAAAATTAGCCTCATCCAAAGAAAGGTGAAGTTGTCATGTACATAGTATATTGCAGCTTTTTAAAGAAACAAATATACTGCGAAACTTTGTTTTTCTTTTACCTTCTTTCCTTCTTTCCAGGTATGTCTGGATTTGTTTAACAGCCATCTGAACTTTCTGCAGAACGGTATTCCAGACCCTCCATTTGCTATGATTGGCATCAATCACACACCAGTTCTGATGTTCCTTCATATAGTAAGTTCTAATATCATCAATGTGCTGTTTATAGCAGGAATTTTTAATAGCTAGAATCTGTGGGCTGTCATGTTCAGGATAGGGAAGTCTAAAGACAATGAAAAATAACAGTGATTTAAATTTGAGGATTAGATAATTTCATTGAATTTCAGGTGTAAATTCTAGAGTTCACTGTAAGTTCTTTTTACAAAATTTTGCTTATTTGACACTGTAGAACATATTTGAGAAATACAAATTTCTTATGAAGAATACTAAAAGCTACATGTGAAAAGCAATGTACTTATGATCAGACAGTCCTTCAAAAACAAAGAACAATACTTTTTCTATTTATGTCCCAAATACAACTCAATAATTATTGTTCAAAGGATTTGGAATGTATCAACACATATTACCTGACACTCACTACACAATTAAATGGTACCCTGATATTGCACACTTGATTTCTACTTAAGCCTCTGAAATATAATTAGTTCGGCATTTAAAATGAAGTTTAAAGTAAATACTTTCAAAAACACATCATTGATTTAATTTTTTTGCAATGCAAATTGTCTTTAGTCTTTTAGTAAACAATTTAACATTGTACTGATTACTTGATAAAAAGAAAGAGACAAAAAGAAAAGGACAAAATGAAAGAGGCATGCAATAACGGTCCAAGCTATCTGGAACTTCTTAGAAACACTTCCTCTAATGAGAAACAGGTTCTTACACAATTTAATTTTAAGGTGAATGTTCTGTTCTTTTTCATTCTCTGTCTGCTTATAAACTACTTACTGTTCTTCTTCAAAAACAATCAATGGCTCTTTAAACAGAATATTTATCTTCTCAGAAGAACAAACTGAACTGAAAAGCTTAGAACTGAATTCTATACACTACTAAATATGCATTATTTCCATATTTTTAGAACAACTCTAATTAAATTTTTAGAAGAGAGATTATTACATGAAGTATCAATATCTTTCATGACAATAATTGAATAAAAATAAATTTCAGCAGCAGAGAGAAGTGGTAACATTTGTGATGTACAGTTTCATTAAACCAGGTAAACTAAGCAGTGGGTGCACAGCATTGCACATTTGTAATCTCAGTCATGCAACTGAGGGATCTGGCCAGAGCATACCCCAAACACCTTACATCCCTATTTCTGGTCTATGGAAATCAGAGCATTACAAAGGAGAGGGACTGGTTCCCATGTTTTTCATATGTGGAGTTCAGAGACAGCTGAGTTATGCTCCAGGTTAGATACAACCTCTGGGTATAGCACTGAGGCACATAGAGATATTACAATATCATCTAGAAAATAAAAACAGTTCTATCAGGGAGTATCACTACCGGTTTGTTTTTTCCTTATCCAGCAGTGCTCTTCTGAACACTTCCTTTGTATCCATATCTAATTCAAAGATTTTCACTGGAATGATCCTAGTTGATTCCAAGAGATTTACGTGTGCTCTTGTTAGAGGATATCCATCAATTACAACTCTGCACACAAACAGAAACAGAAAAATAGTTTTGAAGAAACTCACTAAGAAGTGAGTTTCCAATCAACCAGTAAGTCTGTGTGTATTTCTAGTACATTTTCCATGGAGACAAAACTCTACACCATTGCCATGAAGTTATCACTGCTCTCACTTGACAAGCACATTCTTCACTCCTAAGAATTTATGACCAAATAAAAAAAATCAAGTTGGCAGAAGAAGAAGTAGTAATGAGAAAAGGAAATGCACAAAGGGCAAAAGGTAAGTGGATGGCTGGGACTTATAAAAATGGTGTACTTTAGTATTCTGACACATCAATCATTCAGAAACATAATTTTAACTATGAGAAGTCTCCATGTGGATTGGGAGAAGCAGTTTTTAAAGTGGTAAGTAAAATTATTTTCTACAGTATTTGAAGAGTTTTTATAATCATATTGAAGAAGAAATGCTTTTCATGTATTAGGCAATACTGGAACAAAATATACTGAAACAATATTCCAGGATTTAACATGAAAGAGACGCTGAAAGGATTCTGATCTCAAGCACAAATAGTTTTCAGAGAATATTGCAGAATTGCCTTTCTCTGTAACAATTCTCCTTTTTGGGGAGAGAAGTTGTATTTTGTGAAATACTGATGATAAAGCTTTTTACGACTGCCCAGTTTCAAAGGTGTTTCAGTGGGGGAGAAAGAGCCTAGGATTACAAATGAATGAGATGGAAACACCCACTGGTTTCAGTTCCTTCTTAATAACTTCAGTTGTTAAGAAAACCAGAAAAAAAACCCAAAAACTTGAGTACTGAAACAAACTGCATGATCAAAGAGAATCAGGTGTGTCCAAGTTGGTCCTGGAGTTGGTATAAGAGAGACCAAATGGTAACTCTCAAAGGATAGTAGAAGATACTGGCTTCTTGACTGAAAAAAAGTAACTGTCAAAAAGTATATCACTTTGATGTACTGGAATATAGTTACTTGAAAATTGCAGAAAATTATGCTTCAGTCTCATTTCCCAGAACGATTGTAAAAAAAATCTCGTTTTGTACAGATTATTTTTTTTAATGCAAAAACCACTGATGTGTTTTAGTGAAATTGTTCTACAGCGGTAATGTGGGAATCCATGGCTATGAAGAGCTGACGTGTCTTGGAGAAAACCCCAAGAAAACTCTTACCCAGTGGGATTATCCACGAGATTTAGCAGAGCCACATCTAGAGCCTGGATGGCCAATTCATCAGGCACGGTGAGTCCTTGGAGAAGGTGTGACTGTACCTTAAGTGCCAACTCGCTCTCTGGCTGGCTGTTTATCACAAACCGGATGGCATCTCCTAGGGACAGGCGCAGGAACCCATAAACACTCGCAAGTCTCCGGGCAACTGCAAAATATTTTGATTTCAAGTCACAACTTTTAGGGTAAGCAACATCACAATCTGGTATATGCACAGGGCATGCAAACACTATTTTATTTAGAACAAACCTCAGCAGATATAGTCAATATTATTAGAGTGTGTTAGAAAATATGCCTTCATTGCTGTTCCTCTTACAGAACAACCCCTCAGTTACATTATTTATCCAGGAAATGGGAAATATGCTAAAATTTCATCCTAAATATGAGATAATTTCTTCCTAACATCCTATTCTCAGTAACTATGGTTTAAAATTATTTTTCTCCTCCTCCAGTAAAAGGCAGAAATGTGTGGATTGACAGAGTCATGGAGGAGGAAAGGGAGGGGAGAGGGATGGAAATCTTGGGCGCTTTTTAATCTAGAAATTTCGAAACAGACTGAGGAGTGGGGAATTTGGGGTCCTCATCCTTGATACTAGGACTATTTCTCCATTTTACATTATCTTACATTGACTCAAAAAAGTAAGAAACAATTATAAAATACTAATAAATAATACAAGGGGTATAAATAGTGTATGTCCACTTTTTCTAAATGTAAGTCCATGTCACTAACCTCTTAAGGATCTAGGATAAAATTCAGATGGAAAATGCATAACTATCAGACTGTCAAATGAGATACCAGAGAATGTAACTAAAAGAATCTGTGGCCAGCAAGAAAAGCAGGAAGACCAATAATATTAATGGTTTATGATTTTTTAATAATAGTAAGGACAGATACAGCTTCAGTTATTAAAAAATGGGTTTTAAATAGATAACTGCTCATACCTGTAGTCTTTCCAGATTTTGGAAGTCCCACAATTGCAATCTTTACTGGCACAGATTGCTTAGGTTTTGGCTGACAAATATATTTGATGGGATTTGTCATAAACATTTCTTTATTTTCTTTACTTGAAAAGAAATAAATATATTGTCGATGGATTACTGGAAAGACTGCACTTTCCTGCCTTTGCTGTGGCTTGATCACATCTCCTTGGCTTAACTGTGTAACATACAAAATCGGAATCAGTTAATTAGGTTTAATAAAGCCTTTTCTTCCTCCATCCCAGAGAAGTGGCTTTATAGGCAGATAGAGGAGTACCAACTGTATGAGACAAACCATCAAAGCATTCTAAAATTCACACATATGGACATAATATTTTGCTCAAATCTGACAAACTTCTATACCTACACTTCTTGTTCAAAAAGATGAACGATACATTGAAGACAGAAAGAATACTTGCTATTTCCAGTAGGTGGTACCATAACACTTTATGTCTGTCAAGATAGTGTAGTCAGAGAAGAATAACATAATAGTTTCTTTAATTTTCAAAGATCAAAGAGAATAGCTTTATTCCTCAGTGAATTAAACTCACCCGCCTGCCTGCCTGCCAACAGAAAATGCACTGAGAATATTGTATTCACCAGAAGTCATATGTAAATTAAGAAAACGTAAAAAGATATCAATACTTACATTATGGTCAAGTGAAAAACCACAAGATAAGCTGAAAAAGTTCTTGAAAAAATACATGCACTGATGATAAAATCTCTTCAAACACATCAGACAGCCTACTAAAAAGTCTGCAGTGTTGATGGATCATTGATATGTAAGAGATATTTCTGCAATTGGCAGAAATAGTCACTGAAGTAATACCAGATTAATTCCTTGCACTACTATTCTCTATGGAAAAACTCACTCATGTCCCTGTTACAGCCCTTCTTAGAAGAACTGTCTTAAAGTGTCAATAAAAGATGCTTTAAAACAAAATGTAGAAAATCAGTATGTAGAAAAAATTGCCCAGACCAGATGGCATTCACCTTACTATTCTAAAGAGACTCAAAAGTGTAATTCTGAGTAATGTGTAACATTGACCTTCCTTCAACAAAAGAAGGAAGGTGGAAAAAATTACCATTTTAAAAACGTTTTCTCCCAGCAAAGAACCTGGCAAAAATAGTCCAGTAAATCTGACTCTGTATTGAGCAAACTGAAATACACTAAGGAAAAAAACCCAGAAGTTACATGAATACACATCAAATAATGGGGAAGAGCCAACTCAGCTTCTTGTCAAGGAAAATCACAAATCTATTACTATTCTTTGAAGGAATCAGTAAGGTTGGTCTGGTTATTACAACATGCTACTGTGTACCATTGTCCTGCCAGACTCTTCTCATACCCTTAGGTTCCTACTCCTGGATCAAGTCATTTCAGGGTGTTTGCTCTCAATTTGTGGTATTTCATGAGTCTATTCTACTGCATATCTGCTTCCATTCCCCACTCAGCTCATAATGTTTATTCTCTGCTTATCTTATCAGTTGCATAACTACTTCCTCTCCCCCCCAAATTTATTCTCAAAGTAACTGGAATATACTCAATCTGCCTTTCTACTCCAAAACTTCCAGTTTGTAATAAATTTTATAATTTCTATTATTATCCTAAAATGCCCTCAAAATGATCCTATTTCCCTTTCATTTTTATCAGCTTGTACATTTTCACTGTCAGCACACCACTCTTATTTTATCCAATAACTTCCTATGACTTCTTTCTTCTAACTGAATTGTACTTTTTGGTTGGTAAAAAAACACTGTATAGAACAAAGGAATGAAGTGGAGAAATGGAATACAAAAATGTAGTGAAATCTGACAGAATGAAGTGCAAAGACTAGGGTTTAGAGAGTAATTGCAATTAAACACAAACTGTGGTTCAGTAGTGGTAAATGATGTAAATGTAGACATGTCTACTTCTATTAGTATGCACCTAGATTATTAGATGCCAATTGATGCAGCCATGAAAAAGAATGAAGATTCTGATCCTAAGGTTAAAGAGAGACTAATGTGATCCGGAACAAGTGAAGACCCAACATGACAACATGATATATATAAAAGGGAATCAAATTGTTTGATTAATTGGCATAGTAAAATGAAGGCCAAAGTATGTTTCCTTTGTGTTTTTGTGTTTTCTGTATGTTGTTCACTGGACTTTTTTTTCAACAAATCTACCTTTTTAATTTTTATTTACTCACAATCCTCACAAGCTTTTATTTCTAGCATTAAACCAAAAGAATTACCTGAGAACATTTCTTTTCCTACCTTGGGGATAGTGATGAGTACTTTCTGACCTCAACTTTCCAGATCTCTAGTAAAATACCATGGAAATAGATTTGTTGCTCTTCAAAGATTTTAAATTTTGACAAGAAAAATTAGTGCTAATGAACTAAGTACGTCTAATTAAGTACCTTTTTTTGCCACTGCTAGGTTTAGTGGCCAGTTGTGAGTGTGGCTTCTTACAAATTTATACTCCAAATCCTTTTACTTTGTTCTCACTACTATTGGAAGGTTTTAAGACCTTCTCTGTTGTCCTGTGTTTTGTGTATCATTAAGAGTTACGCATTTCTTTCTGACTCAATGCCACCTTTAATCATGTCACCAATGATAGTGTAACAAATTTAACTTAATGCTTCTCAGCCTTAAATTAGCTGCAACACTAAAAAGACCAACACCTTTTATTATTAATGGTTGCTGTATTTTGAGTATATTCAGTTGTGTAATTTTGATTCAATCATGCAGTTTTCATTAAATATTTCTGGTATTAGTTGCTACTGTCTGATAACATCTTTTTAATGTGAAATACATTTTTAAAGAGTGTCAGCTCTTGAAAACATTCTTCAGCCATTTAAGAACATTACCTTGATTGGATCCCACTGACCAAAAGAACTTCGTAATTTATATGAGAAAACTAGCATCTTCTGTGCAAGTGGCAAACTTATTGGGTAACATTTCTCAAAAATGCTCCTGCGGTTTTCCACTAGGGATTTCAGCTTGCTGTATATTTGGTAGCACACAACGCGAGGCTTCCGTCCTCCATTGATCTCAACTGGTGGTATTAGTAACTTTTCAAGTTCTTCCTGGTTATGAAAACATAATGAAATATTAGAATCATAAATGCAATCAGATTTTAAATAAAGATTGATGGCAAGATTTTCTGTGAACTATCAAGGATTTTCTAAGCATGCTCTCAGTCAACATAAATCAGCAAAGTTTGGTAGGAATTAGTCTTCCTGTCCACTGAAGTTTAAATTTCTATATTAGGTGTCACACTGTTACAATATTGTATTATTATCTGGTTTTGTAAACCTTCTGTCTGGTCAGTGGATAGAGCTTCTTCTAATTCATGGTTAGTTTATTTCTGAAGTGAAATACTTTGTAGATAATAAACAAATGTCTCTGATCTACCTACTGCCTTTGATGTGGCATTAGCATTGCAGGTATCTGGTGTTAGATGAGGTTCTTGCCATAGGCAATTGCACTGATTTCAAGAAAATTATGTCACTAAGTGTGGGAATGGTGCCAAACACCTGGCATCTTAACTGAGATTAGATTTGGATTTTTTCTTTACATTTGGTTTCATCACCAACAAATAGGATCTGTATTAAAAATAGATCTGTCTAGTAAGAATTTTGCCTCAAAAATTATTTTGAAATACTGTTCATACATTCACAACTCTCTAGGTTGGTTACCTGTGTCAACTGACCTATCAAAAATGAAATTACACCAAGACTGGATAGGTCTACCCAAAAGCTTTCTTTTTTTTTTTCTCTCTACTATATTAGTTACATAAATTATATACTCTTTAAAGTTTATATCTTCTCAGTACAGTCATCATCATGTTCACATACTTAGATCATGAGTATAGCAGCACAGTTATTTAGGCACTATAATTTTTAATGTGAAAATAAATATGGAAATTCTTATAATTTAACAAAATAAGCAGTGGTATCAGTACCTGCACACTTTGTAATCTTTCTACTTCTAATTCAAACTTTTCTGAAATTTCATTTTGCATGCGCTCAACAGCATCTTCTTCATTTTCTTCTTCTTCTGGTTCTTCCTCTTCATCTTCTAAAAACTCTTCTGCAAGTATAGCTTCAATATCTTCATTCGCCTCCTCCTCCTCAGTAGCTTCATCATTATCCTTATCTGCTAAAGCCTATAAAGAGAAAATATTTTGTTGTTTCATGTCTATGATACAGATATTTTGAAGGAACATATGGTATTCTTGTCTCTTTTTAAATTAAAAAAGCCATTAATTCAACAAAACCTCATTTTGGGATATCCTTTATCATATGCAAAAAATCTAGTAAATTCTAGAATCTTATTTCAGAAGAAAATACAGCAGTATTGCATAGTGCATACAGTGAAGCATCATACCACTTCCAAGAGTATTTAAAAAACCTCAGGAGCTACACTGCAGTTTTGATGAGTGTTTTTTCATACATGGTATTGAGTTTGAGAGGACTTTGTTATAAACAAGCATGTTTGATGAAAGTGTAGCTGACAGAATATCATGAACAGTTAAGTAGTACACGAATGCATTTATAAATATATTATGTAATTGACTTTGGGCAGAAATCCTGGTACTGTTCTGGATTAACCATGGATTTGACAGTGTACTTAAAGGCACATGCCTAATTTCAATTAGTGGGGCTACTCTTATGCTTACATATGATATAGTTTAAACACATTCATAAGTATTTTCCTGAATTTAAGCACATATGGAGAATTCTTTTAAAATAGTTTTTAGTCTTCATGAATCCATAGTTTCTAAAGCAATTCAAACATAATATAAAATTATTTTTGAAAGTTGAAGTTTCTTAAAGTCTATTATAATTTTACTTTTCTACATTGTCCTGAAGTCAGTGACTAAAAGCTCTAGAAAATTCTAGAATGCATTCTGGTATGAATGCAAATGCTTCTATTAAAAACTGTCTTGTTAGGTTTTCTTACCTCCTGCTTCTTCTGTTGTTCTGCTAAAAGTTCTTCCCTTCTTCTGGCAATCATCTCATTCTGTTAGTGAAAAAAAGATGTAAAAAGTCTGATGATACTTCCTGATAAAAACTCCCCTCTGAAAATTGGTAAGGTAACCTATAATCAACTCTTCTTTTTCCACCTTAAATTCTGTTCCAGTTGGTTCTAATGTTAAAAAACATTACCTAGAGTTTGAAATGTTGCAGACCAGATATAACTCTCTACTAGGCAAACTTGTAAGCATATTTTAGAAAAACTAATTTTGCAATTTCTGAGATTGATATTACAAGAAAAAAAAAGACTGTGATTCTTATCACACTGAAAATATAGTAATAGGTTGATTGGTAAATTACAGAGTTTCTAAATTTATAAGTGGTTTCTATAGGTGGTTTTCACACATTTGGCAAAGGGGTCACTGAGTATGGTAGTAAATGTGTTGTATTCCCTTTGACTGTTTAGAGATAGTAATGGTAATGTTTAATGTTTAGATAGCAATGTTTAGAGATAGTAGATGGTATTGTATGAGTCTTGTCCCAGATTCCGTTGTCCTAACTTCCTGTGTGTCAGCTGCTCTGTAGTAATTATGCACAGACCTTTTCTGATATTTACATGTGTAGTACTTCCTCACTTTTTCTCACTTCCTCACTTTTATAGAAAGTGAGGAACCTTTAAAATATTACATGTGCCAATTGTAAATGTCTGCATAGAGGCTTCAGGCTACCTCAACCATTTGTAACCTCTTCAACAGTAGGCACAAATTCATTAGAATGGGACACAGAGCAGCTGCAACAGCACTGAGAATGTGGCTTAGAGTTACTGCATTCCTGTGCAGAATATCAGAGTTGAGAACAGACACACTCCCTGTATGGTACTGAAGTCAGTCTATGGGAGATGCTGATAACTCAACAGCACATGCTCAGGGAATCTGGGATGCAGCAGTACTACAGTGTACAAACTGTCTGTTTGATTTTTTTTTTATTGCCATATTCACTCCCTCCATGGACTTGCCTTTTTCCCTGGACTTTCCAGGACTGCCATTTATCTGGCAGCACGGCTACTTTTTTTGGGCTGCAAGATGCCCAAACTCCTGCATGCATTAATTGCATAGAAGAGGAAAGGAGCCCTAAATTATTTTTGGTTCCTATGGTAAGCCTAGGAATGTTGTGAATGTGTAGGACTGTTTCTTCTGGCTCCATTACCTGTTACTCTCTGTGCTCTTCACAGCTTTGGGAGTTTCAGAATCTGTGTTCAGACCTGTCCTGTAGAAACAACACCAAAAAAAATGGCATAGGGCTGAAAACTTACTCTTTGTTTTGCTTTTAGTTCCTTTAGCTTCTTTTTATATTCCCTTTTTTTAAGCTGTTTGTCTTTCCATTTTTTCAGACGTGGAGGAAAAAGACGGTTAAGAATGTCACCTTCTTCTACTTGAATATAAACTGCAACATCAGGACAGAGTCCTCGTTCTGACAAATAGCTGGCTTCATCTGAAGTACGAGGGAAGCCATCCAGTATAAAGCCTGTGGACCTAATTGGAAAATAACACCTTTAGTATTATACAGTGTAGTTTAAAGTACAACACAATGAACATGTAATTGAAAAAAAACCCACAAAACTTCCCATATTAAATGCATATATTAGGAGCACAATTTGAAAAATACTTTCAGCTAGTATATTTTGACAATGTAAAATTGATATTTTGCTGTGTATTTTGATTAATGTACTTACAAATTTCTTCTGAGGTTTTAATGTGCAACACTTAATATTTTAAAAGAACTTAAAATTAAAAATCCAAACCTAATTGGGTCCTCAGACTTGCTTGTGTCACTCTAAAAACAATACTTTTTAGGCATTGGTCTCAAAAAATAAAAGGTGTCCCATACACTTTTATGGTAACAACTTCCCAAGAAACCTTGTGCCTGAAAATTTATGCTTCTTCTGTAGTAAAGGATGAGAAATTTGCCACTCAGCATGACTTCTGTTTCTCTTCCTGCATATGTTAACAAGTCAGTTATACCTATAAAGCTCTATGGCTTATTGGAGCGCTTACAATTTTGAATTAGACAAGCAGTTATGTAAGGATGAATGTTGTATTGATAAGAAGCTAGTATTTATACCTATTACTTTAGACTTTAATAGGATACATTGTAAAATTGCAGAAAACCAAATAAGCTAGAAGAAGTGGAAGTGGAGGAAAGAACAAGTAGCCCTGAATGCTGTGGGGAAGAAGAGTACAACACAGTATAGTTTATTAGTGTAATATATTGTGATGTGATATAATACAATACAATAGAATTTAATACAATATAATATTACAACATTATGCATAATGCTGGGTAATTTTTTGTCTTGGTGCATTCTTTTTTTCCTAGAACTGATCTCTCTGTTTTTACACTGTGTAGAGAACTATTGTCCCCTATCTGTAGTCAGGACAAAAATTATAAAAAAATATAAAAGGTTTGTTTTCGTATCTATCCTGTAAGACCATGAAAACTACCCAGCTATTTAGGAGATTTAATCTAATTCAGGTGTGCCAAGTACTTTTGTCCAATCCTGTGTGCAGCATATGAAACATGATATTATTGTAAAAATATTAATTAAAATAATACAACAAAACCAAGACTGACAGGTAGGTCATTTCTCATAAAAAGTACAAGAGCATTGAAATAATCTCTGTGATAGTAATTTACAATTGTGGACACAATGGATGATATACTTCCTAAAATTAATTAAAGAAAGAGAGAATCTAATTACAGTTACCGGAATGGCTCTTTCTTCCACCAGTCAGGAACAATCTTATCAAGGACTTCTGGAGGCAGTTCTGTATTGTCCATTAGATTTGCTTTGATTGCCTCTTCCTCACCAGTTAATTCCACTTCCTTATGTAAAAAAAACCCACAAAAAAAAAAAACAAACCACACAAAAAAAACAAAAAAAAAAAAAAAAAAAAAAAAAAAAAAAAAAAAAAAAAAAAAAAAAAAAAAAAAAAAAAAACCAAACCCAGAAAGAAGTATTTACTTGGCACGTTTATTGTTTTTTGTTAAGTAGGGTACTGTCTTCATTTGACTTAAACTAGCAGAAACAAACTCATTTGCCATATTGCATCATACTATGTTACACATTTTAGGCAATTCCCTAAAATTAGGGCAAATGCTGCTGTATGAGTTTTAATGAAACCTAAAATCAAGCACAACTGTTAAGTATTTAATTATACATATGCTCAATTCAGAAGAATAGAAACTGAAATGAGCACAGTTTCTCCTAATTGCCTACAAGCAGTTTTCTACTTGGCTATACATGTTCCCACGCTGGAAGACTACTTGCACTACATCAGAATGTTTTTTCACTTTTTGAAAGCAACAATTATATTTGGATGGATTCCAAAAATTATGCTGAAGAAGGATATGTAAGGTTATTTGGTATAGGCAGAAGAACAGATACCAGACAGATAGCATTGTTCTATACAACAGTAGTAGTATTAATGGCTAGTCAAATGCAGAGTATTCAAATGACAGACCAAAATACTAAATTATTGTGGAAAACTGTTAAGGTTTTCTTTCCCAGAATATCTAACTGTGAGATTGATATGGTTGAGGATGCATTTCTCATAGAATGGCTTCCTGACACAGACTGTGGTAAAAAATATTGAAAAGAGGATATATGTTGGTGGTTCTGGATTAGTTTACAGAATTCATATATCAAGAATCAAAATGTGTCTGATATCAAAAGGCCATAGCTGAATAAGAATTCTTATTCCTGACATCTATTCTGATAATATAGACAAAAGAACTTGAGAATATGCTGGAAGTCACAGCTCTAATACTGTGTATGTGTAATATTTTTTCTGGTGCCTGATACAATATATATATAAAAAGATGTTTGTATGACAGAAGATGCCTAAGTAGACAAAGTGCTAGCCATATTTGCAACACAGAGGCATCTTGAAAGAAATGTGTGAAGTGGGAGAAAACAGTAAAACATATAAAAATGTATCCCTGACATTACCACTGCTAAAGAGAGGTAGGAATGGTGTTTGCATCTGATAAAAGAGAAGAAGCATGAGATGTATATTCCAGGTAGAAAAAAGAGAACACAGAAATCACAGAATAGTGATTTGAAGGACAAGGTTTCCCCCCGAGACCTTTCAATGATGTGGTACTAAAACCATCACGATGATATCTTTTTGCTGAACTTCCTACACTGCATAGTATATTTTTATTTGCCTGTAGTGGTTTTTGCTTTGAACATTATAGCTGACCTTAAGCTTTGACAGATAAATGTCTGCTGTCTTGTGCCAAAGTGAATGAGAGCGATACAATGGAATTTAATGCAATTTTGCAGAATTAGAGGGTCAGTGGGTAGTCAGATAGTCCAGTCGTATTCATATTCAGAGAAATGCCTGGGAACTCTACAACCTTAGAAATTATCCTCTAGAGTTTTGTGCAGGGATGAGTGAATGGATTTCTAAACTAAACTGAAATTGTATGAGCGTGCTTAGGTCACACCAACAGATGAAGCACTTTAAAAGGAGTATGAGAAAAAGAAATACTAAATTGAAGATTGTTTCCCAGCAGATATGAAGATGACAAGGAAAAAATAATAACAGAAATGCCTTGGTGTAAGACATGTATTTATGCCAAAGAAATAAAATTGAGTGAGATCCAGCCATAACCATCAGTGCCAGAAACACTTGCCATATTTTGGCTGTGATGACCAAGTTGTAAGCTGACTTTTCAAAAGAACCCCCTCTTTGATTTTGATGAAAACCTGGATTTTTCTTCTGCCATCCATGATTTTGATCTGTACTGTATCTGTGATGAAGCATTTCTTTCAAATATTACTTGCTCTTGTATTATTTCATCAGAACACTACCTTCCAAGTTATCAGGGACCTGCTCCACATCTCAAGAGAGTAGACTGGCCTTTAATGTACCTTTGGCAGCTCTTTCATCACCTGCAAGTGCACCCCATCGACCTGTATATGTCCAGTTTACAAAAATGATCCCAAATTTAATCCTATTCTGTTTTTGAGTAGTACCATTTTTTTACCCAGGCTTTCCTGTTAGACACAGAGCCCTCTAGGCCACAGATTAAACTCTACTTGCAAAGACCATGTTTCAGTGTCAGACTTATATTTTCTAGATCTTTTACTGCTGTAAAAGAGCAGAAATAAAATTAAATTCAGAGGCCTCATTATTTTCCACTTCCACTGGGTGCTCATCTTGCTAATACTGTGCCTGAGTATTGTTTCTGTACGCCTCCTCCTCTGTAGTCTGCTGCCTCTCCTGCCTGCTCCCTTAAATCCTGTAGTAGGAAGTGTTTGAAGATCTTTGATGACTAATAACTTGAGGGAACTTGGCAGATATCAGGAGCACACACTAAAAAAAAAGGCTCTTAAAATGTGATGCAGAAACATATTTCTTCCTGAATTTTTGAGTGTTGCATAAATCCTTATTTCTGTTGTGTGAGAGATAGATTTTCAGTTTTTTACTACATATTTTTGAAAGATTCATATGCTGTGTACCTGTGGTGAGACTTCTCCACATAATGAATGGCTTTTATCATATCCATTGGTACCTAAGGAATTCATTTGCATTAAAACTTTGTGGATTTTTTTTCTCCCAACAGACCACTGCCTAATAAAAGAAAATACTATCCCAAATAAACAGTTAGGTAGAAGTTTTTTCTTCAAAGAAATTGCATCCTGTAAAAGATAGGGTTTAGAATGTGCATTTATAAGGATTTTAAGCCAGTAGTCAATCTGCTTAAGCAAAGGTACTAATTTTCTGAAAATTATTATTCATTAATTATTCTACCAGTATCATGAACATACAGCTATTTGAAACATTTTTTTAGTTAAGCTACAAGGCATACTTTATGCTACCCAAGACTTGGTTTATTTTTGTGGTTTGAAACTACTGCCAATAGGCAAAAAAACACTAAAATCCAGGTTAAGAAAATTATTGCATTAAAAAAATACTAGCTTACCCTCTTATTAATGATAAATAGTTCTGATTTTTTTTATGAGGGATGATCAGATCAAAGGGTTGGTAGAGGCATTCTATTCTTTTGCTCCAAGAGAGTGCAAAGAGCACAGCTGGGAACATTTTTAAAGTCCTGTGCAGTTGGAACACACGCACTTGACTGAATCTGCATATTATAAACACTTACAGGAAACCATCCCATTATTATTCTGACCTTGACCTTTTTTCCCCCCCTCAGTTGGTCTTCCATTAGGCATTTAGAATCTATCTCTAATATTTAGAAAAAAAAACTGTATATAACTCCTGAAAATGTTTTTGAAGAATGCTTGTGATATTTATAAAACATTGTCATGAAGTATTATTTCTAAATTTAATCAAGTATTTAATTTAACATAGTTTTACAATTTTTACAATTTTATAAGAAATTCCCATTCTGGCCAGAAAATGGTTATTTTGTGTATGGATGTATAAAATACTATTATTACCTGTTTGGTCTTTTCTGTTTCAGTTTTAGTTATGGTCTGAGAGAAGTCTTCCAGTTCCTCTGGTATTTTATTGTCATCTTCATGATCTTCATCAGAAGAGGGCCCAACTTTCCTTTTAGTTTTGGGTAAAATCAATTCCTGTAGATATTCTTCAAATTGAATATGGAAAATGCCTAATTTGTCTGTTATCTCTCGTGCACAAGTAGTTTTACCTGCTCCGTGAATCCCAAGTAAACACACCCGTAAAGGAGGAGCCTATGGGAAAAAAATGGAATATTCTGTAACATCTTGGAGTATACAGTGCACCCACCCCCTACTGTTTTTCACTTCAAAAATATAATGATTAAAAAATTCATCAAAAACCAGTCACATACTTTTGTATTTTAATATTACCAGAGTTTCTATTGCTGTTATAACCAAACTATCTGCTCTCTGGAAACACCAAACAAATCTACTACTCTACTATCAGCAGGTAAAAATGAAACTTCATTAGACAGGTCTGGTAAATCTTCCATTCTTTTGCCCTTTTTCAAGTTATAAAAAACCCACAAACCCCCCAATATTTGTAATTTGTTAAACACACTTTAAGATTATCACAAGTCTTTATAATCTTCCTCTCTTTTCTGCTGTATTTGCATCATTAATTCAATGTGTTAACACAAATTTACATTAAAAATCACTAGGGAAGCCATGTGTTTTATTTGCTTCAAGGGCTTGCCTAATATATTGTTACCTAGGAACAAATCAGCCGTAATAAACAAATCTAAATGGAAACATAAAGTAGTTATTTTAATCTGCTATTATCTGCTTTAAATAATTTTTAAGATTCTCACTTGTAGTGGTTCATTGTGAGCTACATATTCCTCAGGGTTCTTCAAAAATTTATCTCTGTACTCAGAAGTTGAAAAGTAATAAATCTTTTCTTTATATTTAGCTGCGTATTCCTGGAGTCCAGGGTAGAGGACAAAGTTCTCTTTCAGACTGACTGGACAAAAGTGTTTTGTGTCTCCCATATGCCTTTTCTTTTGCTTAATTGTTTCTTCATCCTGAAAATATGAAAATTTTAAAGAATTCAGGAGTTTACTTAGATTAAGTAGATCAGATTAAATAACACCAGATATATTAACTGACAATTGAATTAGGGCGGTTTTCTCAAAACATTTTGCATGCTGAAAATAAGTCTATGAAAATACACACTTTTTAGATTCTGAGTCAGAAAACACACTGTCCAAGAGAATTACTGAGAAAAGAATTAAATTTAAAATATCATGAATATCATAGTTAGCCATTGAGGACCAAAATTAGGGTAGAAGTATCTATGATAAAATCTATTCCTACTGTGTTTTTGAAACTGATCTGTTTAAATGCAGACCTCTTCAGAAAATACAGTGAGAGCTGGTGTTATGAAGTCAGATTACTTATCCAGTAAAGGTAATTTCTAAAAAATATATTCAATACTGCTCAGTCAGTCTGTAGATATCCGGTACTGTTAAATTTGGGGATGGGAATCTTCCAATATAGGATGAAAATAGAAAGGCAAAGCTAGACCTCTACTTTCATTGAAGTGGGTGTGTGAAAATTATCAATATCTGAAATGGAACAGGACTCTGCATCTTCTGATGCTTACATGATGGCTCATGGAATCATTGGAGCTGACAGAAATCAAAGTTCACATTCGTTTCTTTCATAAAACCCCTCCTTGCCTTTGGGCAAAACTAGGTACAGTCATTCTCTCTATTAGCACGGGGGTATTTGAGCTTCTTGCTGTAGTAAAACTACTATCGGCCACAACACAGAAATGTAGTGAAAGTGTTCTTGAAGCACATGCTAATATTTATTTTTTAAGAAGGCTTTAACTGGATTAAAAAAAATCAGGATCAAGCAAAATCTGTCGTCTCTGAGGCTATGTTCAAACTCAAAATAAAGGAGTTATAATAAAAGCATAAATAGATAAAAACTGGCATGCTTACTTTTTCCTCTTCTTCCTCTTCCTCTTCCTCTTCTTCACCTTCCTCTTCCTCTTCCTCATTTTCCGCTTCAGCATCCAGATCTTGTGCTTCCTCCTCTAAGTCTTCATCAGATAATTCCCAGCCATAATATTTAAAAGGTTCTGAAAAGGTTAAGGGTTTTTTTCTGTTTTAATAGTTATCCTTTGGCTATACCAGAATATATTCTCTTAGTCCATGAAAGTAGGCAAATACATGGAAGAAAATATTTCCAACTGCATCTTGCGTTTCTTCTACTCACAGAACGAAATGTTCTCCCCAGATGTGGAAATTAGTATATTGCATCCTCCAAAAATGGAAATTCTACAGGTTGTTTTTGGTTGAAGTAAATTGTATTTTCAATGGGAACTTGTATTACAAAAGTATTATACAAGTGCAGATAGTACCATTCTGTTTAAAACAGTTTTTTTTTTTCCTGTTACTTGTTGGGAAGAATCATCACTCAAATTTCAGTTTATTATAGAGCCAGAACAATAGATGTTTTGGTTAATAAAACACTTGATTTGTAGTGATAATAGGAAAAACACAGTATTATTTATATCTAGTGCTCAAAATTCTGCAAGACCACACAAATGAAGAAATGTAATTTGCCACAAAAATATTAATTTAAAAATAATTAATGTAAAATTAAATTTTGAAATACAGTCTGTGCAGGTGGTTAGGATAGATTATTACACATCCTGAAAGTCTCACTCACCCAATGAATATTACACATTCGTGAACTTTCACTATCCATCCATGTCTCAAACCAGTATCCTGGCATGCACAGATAGAACAAGTAATCATGGAAATGTGCTTTCAGAATGTTTAGGGAGCCATTATGCACTTATTTGCATAGCTACATTATATATATATATATTTCAAATATATATATTTTCCCCACTCTTAGATGTCTGAAAGGCTGCTATTGTGCTTTTCAGCTCAGAGAACTCAGAGAACACAATAAGACCCTCTTCATATTAGTAATATCAAACTGAGTATAACCTACTCCCTAATTTGCTCATCACATGAGCTATCCAAAATCTCTCTTGATAGTTGAAGTGCCAATCACATAAACAGTATTACTTACTTTCCATAACCAGCACAATTTGATTAAGCAGACTTTCTGGTGTTTGCTCAGCAATCTCTAAAACAACCACCTGAACTTGAGATGAGTCCCTGATTTCTGATTCCACTTTTTCCCAATCATTCATGAAAAGGTCAATCTTCATTTTAATTGTTTTCATTTCTTCTGTATCTGGAAAACCATCCTCTGCAAATTCAGGTTGCATTATTTCTGAAAATCAAATAATGTAAAATAGGCAATGCTCCTCTAAATTTTTTTACATTTAAAAACTATCATTATGCTTTAGAACTATTTTTATATTGCTCAAATATGGTGGCATACCTTTTAATGCTTCTTCCTCCCCATAATTATGAATTATTACACTAGTAGTTTACAAAGACACTTCATGAACTCCCAGTTTAATTATGTTGATACTCTATACACTGAGGCTTCTCCAGGAAAATAAATGAGGTCAAATTGTTGAACTATATTTACATATGGTTATTTAAATCAGCATTCAAAATAAATATGACTCTTTCTGCAAAGAAATACAATACAGAATATATTCATCTAAAAATTATGATTCAATGATGAACAGCTTTTTACAGACTCTCCGTATTGTCATGCCTCATGCCAATATGGGAAAAATCTGAATGAACAAATAAATGAAAATAAAGTTTAAAAATCTTATAATGACTTCCCTCTCTAAATACTGGAACTGGGAAACTCTCACAGGAAATTCTGGCTTTAATGAAGCCATGTCTGCATACAATCACTTGTTAAGTAATTGAAAGAGAGAATACTTTAATCTCTTAAGAAACATGCAGAAATTTGTAGTGTCTGTTGTTTAAGATCAGTCCAAGCCTGCTTCCTAACACTGTCTCACAGAAAGCTGACAGGAGTTAGAGACTGAAAGGATGAACTAATATAAATAAGAAAGTCACTGGTACTACACATTGTAAACATGACAAAACCATGCCAAATGTGTTGTCATACTCTGTAAGCAAATAAACAAGGGGTTAGTTTCTTCCACCACAATTTCTTGCTAAAGAAGACAGATGGAATTAAGAACTTGATATTGACAGCTGATGTTGAATTTAAAACTTGATATTGACAACATATATGGAATTAAAAACTTGATATTGACACATTAAAAATGGTTCCAATTAGGAGCTAGACAGGGCTGCAATTACTATCCATTCATACATTGTTAGACCCTGAAAGTCCTGAGACAAAGTCCTATATCAGCTTGAAGATGATACCCAAGTGCCTTTATGACTCCATAAGACCTTGTCGCTGGCAGCAGCAATGTGGTGTTGTTGCTGCTGTTCCCATTCTCTGCACTCATTTAATTTTCAGATTTGACTGTCTTTTTTTTCTTGTAATTTTTTTTGTGTTCTGTTAATAAGTGATGTCAGCTAACAGACAGAAATGCAGTTGAGAGCAGTGAGTTAAATGATCTGATATTACTCTAAGTTTGCTGGGACTTACAGCATATGCTTTTTTCTTGCCAGAAACAAAGATACAAGAAAAAAAATTATCAGTGAATGGAATGATTTTCTATTTCACCAAAATATCTATTTCCCCTTCTCTTGTTGTTCCTGTCTTGTTTTTAGTTTGAAAGAGCATGAACAGATTTTGACACAAGTAACAACATGCTCGGTCTATTCCAATGAACTTCAACAGATTACATAAAAAAGGACCATTACTACTGTTCTTCCTTATGTAACTTCCTACATGAATAAAGCAGAGGTATTACTAAAAATGAAAGTATTTTGTAATGCCTTATATGTAAAAAGCTTTGACTACTTTCCCAAAAATACAAAACCTCAAAACATTAAAACCCCAATGCTTTATGGTCACTCTCTAGCATTAAGCAGGCCAATGCTCACTCTGTCAAACTGCAGCACTGTAACATTCATTCTGAGTTTTTCCCTGAAAAATCCAAACAATTTTTCTGGCTTATGAAGGGTTAGATTGCCCTGTTACAATTTTCTTCATTAAGAAAATATATTTTCTTACGAATCAAGTATCTCTCAATCTCCCCTTGTGGACTGTTGAAGAAATTTCCAAATGACACATTTAATTTTCCAAAATAGAACCAAAAGGCAAAAAGTGTTTAATGTAGCAGGGTTTCAGTGATTAGGTACCAGTAAGATTTGGCAGGAAACAGATCAAAACGTAATGGTCAGAGTAAAGATGCTGCCTAATTTTTGTGTAACATTCTACCAACTAAAGCATCACCTCAAAGTGCCAGTATCAGCTGGGATATGCGAGTGCCTTCAGAACAAGGACCATATGTAACACACCTTCTTTTGAAATTCCTTCATGGCCCACTAAGGTTGGTCCCTTGCTAGTTTGCTACTTGTGCCTATTTCTACAAGTCCATACATGAAATCAGGCACTTTAGAGGTACTATGGGAGCTTTGGGTACTGCAATGTCTACATCTTTTAAGGGTCTGTATCCCAATGTGTAGCTCTCTAGAAATATGCTAAATTTCTAAATACTTACATGCTTTTAATAATTTTATTCTTCTGCTTTTGATGTTGAAACTTTTATTCTTTCAGTATCACCATCTACCTGAACTATATCCATGATTAACTGAGGTTTGAAGCAAGTTGGGCTCTCTATAGCAATTCATGTGCTGGCTGAGGGACCTGAGGACACGCCCTGGCCTGGCTGTCCCTACCCAGCCCCTGGGGTTCCCCTCACCTGCCCAGAGCCCAGGACCCCTTGTCAGCCCTCAGGGCTGTCAGCCATTGCTCCAGCAATACCATTGCACAGCCAAGGTAAACTGCAGAACTATTAACAAATAAGCATTTTGACAAGTAATTTTGTGATCTTTTATAATAACCAATACTTAATACATCTTCCGCCCGTTTTTTTTTTTTTTTAGTTTTGATCAACATAGCTATTAGACTGACACCTTTGTGGCTAACCTTCCTCTTATTTGATTATTAGTCTAAACATACATCAAAGTGCAAAAGGTAATATCATTAAGGAGAGACACCTTGCAGATTTCAAATAGTTTGATCTTGAATTAGAAACGTTTTCCCTTGAAAAGGCTTACAAACATTTGCATTTTACTAAACTAGACATTCATTCTATATATGTCATTACATATGCCCTGCAATGACATTTTTGCCTCTTGCCATGATTCTAAATAGGAACATAAATATACCTTTTTTATGTACATTAAAAGATGTTGTGCAAATGGTACCACTAATTATGTTGCATTCTACAGTGATATATTCCAAAGGAGACAGAGATTTAGCCACTAATAAGTGGGTTACACTAACTGCTGCTTGCACATGTTATCCCTGGCACAGTCACACTGCAGAAATCACATGTGCTGCCTTGTGAACCACTGCCCCGTTCATGGCAGTAGCACAAGGAAGATGGGATGAGGGCTGGCTGGATCTGGCTTTCAACACTTCATCTTACAGACCAGCCCTTTAAAAACCTTTCAGTTCTCAGCAGGTCATGACACTTTAGAAATATACAAGCAGAACAAGAGATTTAAATGAATATTTGGCATCATCTGAGACAGAATATTGAAAATGGCAATGAATCCACTTAATAGAGTAGTTCATAGAGTAGTTTATCTCAGATGCACTTACAATTCATGTTACCTCTTCTGACAGGCCATATTCAGCAAAGGATGGACCAGCATGTGTTCCAGCTTTGTTTTGCTACTTTAGACACATAATTCCAACAGAATACCTCTATCCAGAAGGTTTTGCTGCTTAAGGAAACATATCCAGCAGCTATTATTGCCTACTTACAGAACCTTTAAATAGATTACTCAGGTCTAAGTGAACTGGAGAAATTTTCCCCTGGAAAGAGGGGAGAAGTAACAAAAGAAAAAAGGTTTACATTCCCAGTGAAAAGAGACAGAGGAAATATCATACAACCCAAAACTCATTTGGTTTTGGTTCAGGTATTTGAATGTTATCATGATAAAAATGTTGCCTTCCTGACATTTACTTTGTCTCAGGGACCAAATAAGGCAGCTGTACTTTTTCCATTAGATATAAATTATAATAACTCTGCTTGGCAAGGTTATTTATAGTAAGAAGATTTTTTTTTTTTAATTAAAAACATAGACAAGTAAAATACATGAAAAGACAGAAGTGTTTTAAAACTAAATTATATAAAAATGCAAACAACTTTCTCTCCAAGGAGGTGGCCTTCTACCTAACAGTACTGTTCTTAATTGAATTTTCTTATCACAGTGGTGATAGGAAACAATCTTCCCCAGCCTTAAATCTTGGGCTTTTGTAGGGAATGCCTACATGCCAATCTCTCATATTCTTTTGCTCTGCATGTTCTGTGCTTCAACTGAGCATTGTTACCATAGAGACAAACAATCCTCGAAGGCTTTAGGCCCTCACATTCTCTAGTGAATTGTTGTGGAAAGAGAGCCTTAAATATCTTAGTATCTGTGACCTTTTCTTCCCTCCGTCCATATGCAACATCAAAAAAGATTAAACAGTCCTTCTTTTCTCCTCATTGAAATGCTGCCAAAGCTGACACAGACACACCAGAAGCCAGTATGTCTTCTTCATTAGAGCTTAACTAGCAAAATAAACAGAAAGGCAAAGTATATGGTAAGAGTGACACTTTCACTTCTTGGAACTGACCTGTATTTCATTATTAATGTATTTTCAGTTGTCTTTTTGAAACAGACTGTAGTTTGTTTATACAGACTTTTCATTTCTTACTCATAAATATACACTGCCAAATAATCTTCAGCATGCTACAGTGAAATACACTCCACAGACAAACTTATATTGTATGTACTGAATTTTTTAAATTGGGAAGACAACTTTGGTTTACAGATAAAGTTGATTCTTTCTAATGCATAAAAATATGTATATTTAACAACTTTCTGTTAAAATAAAATAGTTTCTATTTTATTTATTTCTGGTTTGTTCTTTAAAATAGTCTAAAAATTCTAGCAGATAAAAGCTAAAATGTATATTTTAAAAACTAAAGCCGATCATCTCCATTAAAGATGAGTTGCCTTCAAAGTGTTTTTTGAGAGAAAGCTGTTACAAGATTTCATATATCTTTTCATTAGCTTATGGTTCTATTTAATTTACAAGACTGGTAATGGATAGGGTCAAGGAGGACAGATGGACAGACATTAAGTGAAGTAAATTAAGAGCATGTCCTTTGTCTTATTATGTTCAGAAAGTGACAAGAGCTTCCAGAAAGACTGACAGCTTTAATCATAGGCTTTTGTTCTTTTTTCTGCAAAACACTGAGTAACTGTTCTCCACCAATATTCCTTAGTCTTTATTTATCTGAATGAGAGACTAAAAGAATTTAAGACCTGAAGGTATTTGGGATTTAACTGAGGAAGTTGTTCTTAAGCTTTCTGTTTTTCAATTTTTGAAATTTCTCTGCCTAAAATGCTGGGATTACAGGTATTAGAATGCAATTATCACGTCTGATTTATGAAGGACAGCAGAAAGTGGCTTTGAAGATCATGCAGCTTTGCTCAAACACTGAACAAACTGTGAAGGTAATATCACTAGAGCTTGCTTTGAAGTTTGCAGTACAAGTAATGTGCAATCTCTCATCTCCAGTTTAATAAACTGTCCTTGTCCAAACTCTCTCTCTGAAAAGTCTCCAGTTAAAGGTAGGGGAAAGCACAAATCAGGATGCAAGTCAGTCAAGAAAAACAAAGGAAAAATATTTAGAGGCTGTAGGACTGAGTACACATCAACTGCCTGGTACATGTTATAATTACAATTGATTCCAGAAAGTATTTATCTTCAAATAAATGGGAAATACACTAACATAAACAGGTTTAACTATTTTTTGCTGTTGTTGTTTCAAATATCTTATTGAAGTTAACATGATGATAAAAATAAAACAGCAAGAAAATAGATTAAAAGCCTAAGAGAAGGATATTGATTCAACCCTCCACCATCTGTAATGAGAAAGAAGATCAATAGTAAAGAGTTGGGATTCAATATTAAAGAGTATATAACTAATACTGATCTTAACAGCTGTGAAAGCACAAGCATGAGAGGTGACATCTGGAATTATGAGCCCAGCTACCAATTTATTTTTGCCAAGAACTTATGCCCAAATAGCATGAGCAGCAGAAGATGGGTTTGTACAAACACACCAGCCTGAGATACTGAGGCATAAGCATGTGTGCTCCAGTTGACTTTGCTATAGAAAGGAAGTAATCTCTGGCAGAAATGTGGCAGGAAAAGAATATGCCAAGTATTACTTCAGGAAGATTGGAGTGAACCCACAGATCTGCTTGAAGCTGAGAACTCCTCTACAACAGCTGAAATATAGTCTCATGAATTGATATAGCTAGTATAAATAGTCATACTCATGCAAAGCTTCTGCAAAAGCTTTGCAGAGCATAAAGTAAATAAAGCAAGAAATTCCTGAAAAAACCCCTCAGAATAATTGTGTTAAAGGACATGAAAAAAATATATGAGGCTTTAAGTTTCAGCGAGACAATACAAGCAAGAGTAACCATATGAACTGATTTCTGTATCTTTAGCAGACATTTCAGCATTGAACTTAGCTTCTTAACTCACTTAAATACATTTGTTAGATTTACATGAAGTCTCCTTCTCAAGTTACTTTTATTAAGACATGTGTAAGTACCTTGTTCATTACTGGAAGCATTTTTATCTTTTAAACACAAACAATATTATAAACTTTAATATATTCAGTACTGAAGCAATCCCAGATTCTACTGGCATTATAAAAATAGTGATTATTAAAATGTGCGTCTATTTATGTAGAACGGAATGGAACGGTGGAGTGGAGTGGAGTGGAGTGGAGTGGAGTGGAGTGGAGTGGAGTGGAGTGGAGTGGAATAGAATAGAATAGAATAGAATAGAATAGAATAGAATAGAATAGAATAGAATAGAACTGTTTCAGTTGGAAGGGACCTACAATAATCATCTACTGCTCATCAGCTGAGCAATTCAGGCCTGACCAAAAGTATAAGCATGTTATTAGTGGCATTTCCTAAATGTTTCTTAAATGGTTTGGGGCATCAATCACATCTTTAGGAATCCTATTCTGGTGTTGGACCACCTTCTCAGTAAAGAAACACTTCCTGATGCCCAGTCTAAGCCTCTCCTGGTGCAGCTTTGAGCCACTCCCATAGGATACCATATATGAGAGACCAAAAGAGTATGATTTGGGCTCTGGAGTATTTTTCTAAGCTATCTTTTTTATATTATAACTAGTATATATTATAAACAAACTGTGAACGTAAGAACTGTGAACATTTATTTATATTGCTGTAAAGACATGTCACATGGGAGAAAAGCTGCAGTCAATGTGCTGATGGCACTACATGTCAAATGAAATGATGTCAGGCTAAGAGCAGCATGACTGAAATGTTTTGGTGAGTCAGTGTTTGATTATTGAAATAAAATGTAGGTGTAGGAAAACAAGATTTTCTCTGAACAAGGACTTAACATGTCTTAAGACCACATGACAGTATTACTTCTATAATTAATAAATTTTTTTGATGTACTCAGATCAAAATTAGTTAGATATTCAAAACTACCATGAACTTTGTTATTTGAGACACAGATGACAAAGTATCTTTGTAGAAGCCTTTATATTTAATACTATAGGATTCATTCACTTTGGAGAAGAACTATGTTTATTAGAAGCTATAAAAAGATATAATGTGGATTTTTTAAAAAGCTTACATGCAATGTAAAGAATCCTAGAAACCTTCAGTATTTTTTTCACAGAGTAGGTGAAATGTTACCTCATTAAAAATTAAAAGCATGCTATCTTATTCAGTCTATCTTATACTACCTTTACAACTTGGGCTGTGTTATATATATATAAAATAAATGCCAGAAAGGTCAGGAAAGAAAATGTATGTGAGACATACTGGTAATACAGAACTTAAGCTTGGCTATAGTAATTTTGTATAGAAACCAGTATGTTATGTTTGAAAGAAAAACAGTAGTAGCAGTCTAGACCCTTGATGAGAAAAAAAAAAAAAAAGAAGTGGGAATTCATGCACTTCATGTTTTAATTTCATCTCCAGGCCTTGGGTGATAATTTAGGCTATGAATGGGAAATCTTGAGACTGTATAGTAGAGAAAGAAAATACTCCGAATTCCCCAACCTAGTTCTTAATATAGAGACAGATATTTATGCATGGTAATTCATCATGACAGCAGATCCAAATCAGACAGAAACATTCTTCTAAGAAACTATGCAGGGATTAAAGAAGGCTAAGAGGGAAGTAAAACGCTGCAGCTTTTTGGACTAGTGACGTTCAAACCATTGAAACTAACTGGAACTAACTCTAAACCTCAATTCAACTGACTGAATCTGAGGTGCAAAAATCCAGCCTATTTGTGACAGCTGATCTGCTGTCAAAATCTCACTCCTCACAAATTATTCACTTCTGCCCAGGACAATTATATTTTCTCTGCTGGAAACTAAGTATAACACAGTTCTGATATAAAGTAGGATCTTTACAAGAAACAAAAAAATATGTGGTTGTGTCAATATAGAAAGCAATGAAGTAAGAACATCTTCACCCAAAATGTTTTATTTATGTTGTTACCAGAGAGGAAACCTCATGTAATACACAGAATTCCATTTGTTTTTATGGTGTTAAAGACTATATTGTTAAAGACTAATCTCCATAAGCACAAAGGAGGGGAGAAAAAATGACAGTTGGGTGAACCCCCAAAACTTAATCACAACAAATACAACCTTGACACCTTGACCTGACACCCCTCAGGGCCATTAGAAGATGATGATGAAGGCGTTGTCTGGGTGTGAAATCTTTTGAGATGGGTCACCCCGAGAAGCTCTCTGGCTGAGATGTATTCCTGCCTACAGGGCATGAGATTCATTAGGGGATGCCTAGGGAAAATAATTTTGGGATTGCGGGAGATATATAATATTAGGAAGCTTTTCTGAGAAGGCAAGGAAAAGTAAGGATCACAGTGGATTGGAGAGGAACTAGCATGGATAATAGAGTAAGAAGAGGATGAAAAGGGAAATGGGAATATATGCTCAGACTCATTGCATGGTCCTAGGGACATGGAGCTGCAGCTGCCTAACTCTACTGGGCTTCTGGATTCAGGAATTCATAATGTGTGTTGCTATCAGATTGAGCAATTCCTAATGCTTGTTAAGAGAGCCATTGCTGAACTGAGTTCCATTCCCTTTTAATTACTTCAGGCTGAGCTTACTCTGGTCTTCCTTTTCTGGAGGAAGTCCCGAAAATCAGACAATTTTGAGATTTTCTCATTAACTATTGACTAAGTTCCAGCAAGGTTTTGTAACTTTTAAAGAGCTACAGATTTTTTTGATGAGTAGTTTCAAGACAGTTAATAAACCACTTAGAAAAGTTACTAGAGGAGATAGAATCCCATCCTTTGGATTTATTGAAAACTGCAACAGTGCTGGCTGATTTTATGGAAATCATCTCTATTCTGCAACATCCATAAGGAATGACACAAAGAAATAAGTGCCTGTATACCAGTGAAGAGAGTAACAAAAAGTCATTTTTCTAGATGCTGAATGTAAAAAAGGAAAATCAAAACTGGGAAATCAAACCACTAAATGATTGAAACACATAATTAGATCAGAAGTCAAATGATACACACCTTCCTCCTCAGCAGCAGCTGAAGACTGATCTTCCTCTGATGTCAGTGTTTCTTCCATTCCTCTTCTGTAAATAAAAGTTTATTTATCTTAAGACCTTTACAAATATTACTAAAGCAAGTTGCAGATATATTAAATATAAAGATGTGGAAATATAATTTCAGTTGTAAAAAATAAAAATCATATGTACTTTATTATCTAAAATGTTCTTGTCTCATTGCATTAAAAGGTTGGACTAATGAAAGGCTAATGAAAAAGCATTTAGAAAAAGATTTTACTGCCACCATATGTACTGATATAAATGTAATATTCCTCAAAGACAACAGATACTGGATTATTTCCTACATATAATAACTAGTCTTAGTGTACTACTTTAGTTAATTTGTGTGATAAATGCACTGATACCTTTAACACAAAGTGAGGCTAGAATTTTCTTGTGCTCATTTTATATATTCAGATATTTGGAATATTTTACCTTGCATCATCTTCTTTCTTTTCTAATACTTCATCTATTGGTCTTTCCAAAATCTTAGAGTTATTTTCATTCCTACTTGTTAGGTATGCTCTGCGTAGTATACAGGCCCCTGCAGCACAATTATATGACAGTAATGACTTTAATCTGTATAAAACTAAAGTCATTGGGTTAGGAAAATCAATTAATAAATAATTGACAATTTTCTTCTAAAGTCAACAAAAAGTATATATACCACTGAAATGTTATTATGCTGTTGATTTCTACAATTTTAGAGCTTTTTTTTTTTCAATTTAAAGCACCTAAAAAATTGAATCTGGGATATTGGAAGGTTATGAAGGCTATAAAGGGAGACAGAACTGAAATGATTTATCTTATTCTTTCACATATCATGTGTTACTCTGACATTTATTTTATTTGCAAGTGTAGAAAGAATGCTATGAAGAAACTAATGAAAAACATTCAAATAAAAATATAAATAATGTGCATACCTCTACTACTGCAGCTGTTTGGCAGAAATTAAGAATATGCTGTTCCTACTAAGAACTTTATTTACTTTGACAAATAGATTTATATATGGCTGTGTGCTGAAACCTGTTTTCATCAGTGGACTTATGAGAGTTTAGACTAGGTCAGCGAACAGCTTACAAAGTAATGACTCAAATGCTGTGAAAAGGTAAACTTCACAACTACATGATTATTTAAATGACAGAAATGAGTGGGAATCAAGTAAAGAGTCAACACAATTATGCAAATAAAAAGAATAAAGTGAAACAAAATAGCTAAATTCAAGGAAATGTATCTATAAGCAAAAAGCTACATTTTTTAGCCAAAATTTTATACTATCAAGAGTATAAAATATGTTGTTCAGATTAGAGCAAGTAATTAAGAGCTAGGTTTTGAGAACTAGTGGAAATGGCAGAGGTGTATACTGCAGGAAGGAAGCACATAATAGGAAGGCTCTAGAGGGGCCTTAATTTGTAAGTCTCTGCTATGAATTCCCAAATTCTTCCCTTCACAAAATAAAAAATAAGAAATAAAAAATAAAAAACGAGCAGCTACTGATTAGTTTTCAACACGGTTGTCATGAAGAATTTTGTGTTTCCAAAATGTCTAGATTAAAACATTTCAGGGATGATGAGACAACCTTTTCTTCTATCCAGCTAATTCACTGATTTGTTAAATTATGAGAAGTGAAGACAAATTTAATATAATTCTGAAAGCATCTCTCCCACCTCAGTGCTCTCCCTGCAGTACAGGCTAGAGTATTATTTATTATGCTTATTATTTAGCACACAGTATTGACATTTCATTACCATATGCCAGCTACAGGAAGGAGATGCTTTTTGTGGTTGGATGAAAGGACAATGCACCGTGTCCCAGAAACTAGGCTGATGAACATTTCAATAAGCTTGGAATAGCTGGGAAGCAAAGATGAGGCATGGAAATGCAATTTGCCCCAAGGTTCTTTCCAGAAGTGTCTGAGATGAAGTCTTGAATGACAGCTTCTGCAAATACGGTTTTCTGACAAGCACTGGATCTAGAACTTTCTCATAGAAATGTTCAGCCAGTATTTAGTCTGTATATGAACTCTGGCCACACTGAAACACTTTTACTTACAAAATTTCTCAAAGCTGTGTGACTAAGTAGTTTAGGTACTATTCCTGAGTTGTGAGGATGATTTGCTGATCGGTCGACATACTTCTGAAAAGTTGGGGGTTTTTTAAATAAGAAATCTGTTCTTAGTAAACTGTGTAACCTTGATTTTCTCAGATTGATTTTTATATTCAGGGACAAGAGTTTGAAAAGATCTCTAGACTGATTCCAGTGCTGGGCACCTAATGAGTTTTCTTGAACTGTATGTGAATAGACCCATCATGTCTTTCTTCAATGGAAGTTTCTGCCACTGCAAAATTTTTGATAATGGACTGGGTTGAACAGGTAATGATCAGACATTGCTAAAGATCAATTAAACTTGTGGTGTGGTATGAATGAAGCAAATATGATCCATGAGGACATGATTTGACAGACAAACTTTTAACAGTACATGAACATGTTCAGTTGATGCCTGGTGCCAATCTTCCTTTCGGCTGGAAAGAACAAAGTAAAAATCCCTTACTCTGAATTCATGGATACTAAGCCATTGTATCCATCTGGGTAGGAAGTTACTGGGGTTTATTTTTGGACCCAGAATGGAGAACAGGAGACACATGCATACAAGTACCTTCCCCCTTGCCTTTTCTTCAAGCTGAGAAATTTCCTAGCTCTAATCTGATTTTGCAAATGGGAAAACCAAGGCAGAGAAAACTGACCAACAGCCACATCGCAAGGTGTTGGCCAGCCACCCAGTCAAAGAATACAAAAATCTGATGCTACAAGAGTCTACTGGTATTTCCTGCTGAGAAGAAAAATTAAAACTGATTTAAAATGGGAGGAATCTTCTTTACTGTTATCGCAAAGTATTCCTGGTTTAAATTCTGTGTAATTCCCTTACTCCAAATTGTAAGAAATTGTGGTACTCTTGATTCACTGGATGATTCATTCTCCAGATACCTGAAGCTTTATAAATGGGACATAACTACTAGTTTTTCTTCTAAGTATGTTTTATATACAGATATCAACACAGAAAAAAAGAAAGAAAATATAAACTACCATTAGGGTGCATTTACTAACCATCTTTTTGTGTATCCTTCAGACAGACAACAGTGTCAGGTAGAAGTCCTTTCTGTGATAAAGCTGACCAGTGGTCTTCTGACAGAGGGTAGTTATCAACTACCCACCCTCCTCTTTCTGAAGCACCGGGAAACCTGTGTTTGTTTGTCTTCATAAGCTATTAGAAAATGTCACATTCAGGAATATTAAAAGACTTAAGTCAGCTGTACCAAAAAGACTGCACAATACAAAATTACTTTTTAAATGCTATGATTTTTCCTTATTGTCATTTCAAGTCAATAAAAAGTAAGACATTTAAAACTTTATATGGCTAAATGAAATGAAAAACATTTTAAAATATAAGAGACTAATGTAATAGTGATTTTAACCTTGCCTATAAAGAATTTACACTCCAGTTTCAACAGTTACATGCCATTGAACAAATTTAAAACATTCCAAGATTCTAGGATAAATCTTCATAAAAAATTCTTTTCAAACTCTTACATCTGATGTTCAGTTCTTTAATAGTGACTACAAATATACCAATAGAGCGAGCAGATAATGATCTGTCAGATAATTCTCCCAGCCGTTAACTATTTGTAGCTCAGGTAATTTGCAAGACAGAAATAATTTCTGTATAAGTGTGTGAATATATATACATACATGCACATACTTATTTTTATTATATATAAAGGTCTATAAAATAGACCTCATTAGACTTGTCTTTCATAATCTTCCTCAGTGTCTCCTCAATCCTATGTAAGCTTTTGGGCTATGTGATATAAACGAAACTGATCTCTCAAATGGAAAAATTAAGAACATATATGAAAAATGCAAAACCTGTTACAAGTTGCTCTTAGGAAAATAGTACTTTGCTACATAGTACTTGTAGTCTCACCCTTGCAATAGCTCCCTCCAGAGCTTCAGCATATATTTGAGGTGACATTGTATCTTCAGAGAATGACACACTTTTCATGGCTTCTACCATGGCCTGAACTTCTGGGTGGTCAGCAGTTATCTCAGGTATTCCTAACAACATATATTTTTTTCAGATTTTTTCCTAAAACATAGATTTTTTTTAAATGCACTTCACAGAGAAATTAGAAATTAGGACTTAAATAAAGCATTATATCATAACTTCAGCACAGCAGTCATTTTTAAGCAATACACAATTGCTCTAAGAAAGAAACAAACACCCAGTTCTGAATGCAGATGAAGAGTGTCTCTCATAAACTTAGATCTTGGTTTGCTATCTCAGTATAAAAACCACAACCTTTTAAACTGTACAGTATTTTCCACCTCTAAGCTAAATATTGTTTCAATATTAACAGAATGACATTTCTGTACTAGAACAATCAGGCACTTACAATTTGCTAGAATTTCCTTTGATTTGATTTCCCTTTGGCTCCTAAATCAAAAGGTTTACCAGACTAATGTTTCAATCAATACAAATTTTAGATCAAGGCAGTGTATTTTAAACAATAAAGTAGCCTGCATTCCCTATGATATGAAAAACATTAGTATTTTATCCACATTTTCTTAGTAATTGCTGGCACAACAACTATAATTATTTAAAAGTTTTTTAAGGAACACTCGCAGTTAACTCACAATTAATTTGATAAAATTTGATGAAGAACTGTTTTAGCCAACTGCAGTATCTACCATGAGTATAATTTGGAAAAAATGCCATATTTACTTTCTGTATTTATGTCAAGATTTTTCAATGATTGCATTGATACTTTTTACATGTATCAAATGTACATGTATCAAACTTTTTACATGCACAAATGTACACATTTATCAGGTTACTTTTGCCAAGTTACAAGGTGCCTATAAAAGGGGCAGCATCTTAGTAATTTCCATTCTGCAAAAAAACTCAATGCAGCCCAAACCCAAACATCTTCTTATCTATTAAAAAATTCTGAAACAATCTTATGCTACAAAAAGATATGTAAGGGAAAATACATCCTCTGTTTGTACTTCAGTTTTGCAATAAAATTTTAAATTAGGATTAATTTCTCATTAATTCTAATAGGATTAACATCCCTGTCCTCAAAAGTATTTACATAGTCAGGAATCTGGAATGTACCACTGTTTAACTCTTTCAATTTTAGTGTCATAGCTCATCATTATTCTTACTGCAATGCCAATGATTTTTTATCACTGTCAGCACCAGTTTTGCAGCACTAGAGGAATACACTGACCTCTTGTTAGAGGTATCTGACCATGAGAAAGTCAAACACAGTTCCTTGCTTAGGTGAATAAGGCAAAATGGCCCCATTGTCCATTGGAACCATAACTAGAGCTAACTATAAAAAGGCAATTCTAATTCAACAGAGCATTTTTGCTTCAAAAGAAATAATTTTGAAAAGCCTCCATTGAACTTCCTTGGGAAAAAATACAAACTTTGTTTAAAAGATACTAAAATAACATATTATTTTCACCTTTGCAATATATTTATTGAATTTGTCAAGCTGCAAAAAACTAGGCACCTTAAGAAGTCTAAATGTGACTAGAGCTGAAGCAACTTATGAATGTGCCATCTGTGGCAGCATACTTAGAAGGCTGCTTCAAAGTTAAAAATCTGTATAGTGTGGATTCACATCAGCCCAGCTGACAAGCTGCTTTTTTGATGAGAATTTCATTTTTGCAGAGATTTAACTTGTCCGAAAGTCATTAAAAGAGAATGTTTTCAACCAGTGTCAGTCAGAACAAATTTCTTCTTTCAGCTCAGAGTTCAGAAAACTCTTTTGGACATGGCCCTCAAATTCAGAAGATTTATATATATATGTAAAAACTGATTTTTACTAAGCTATTCCCTTCACTGCATATTCTTTTAGTTTATATTTAATGCACAGCAATCATAAGAACTTCCACAACTTTTTCAAGTCAAAGTGACAGCAACTGCTTCAGTTAAATAATATAAAGCAAGTAAGACAGCTTCAAAGACCACAGAACAGCTTATTCACCTGATTCTTCTGATTGTTCTTCTGATCCCAATCTATTTTTCACTGCTGCTATAGCCTTTTCTACTGCATACTTTTGCAACTCTTCAGTGTTTTTTTCTCTTGATTCTTTATATTGTTGAATAAGTTTGTCCATATCAAGAACCTAGTGAAATGATTTGAAAAAATACAAATATCACAGAAGCCAAATATAGCATCTGATCCAACTTCTATAAAATAAAATGATTTTGGAAAAGCTCTGCAGATTTCAGAAAAATTTACATATAATTCAAGTGTAGGGTTGGGTTTTTTTTGAAAAATAAATTATTTTTAATTTGCATTTATATTTAATTATCTTAGATACAAAAGTTATTAATAGTATCCTAATGCTAAGACAACTGCAACATAAGAGGGTATATAAAAGTATTCCTGATCTGTAGCTACTTTTATAAAAAAAACGAATTTCACTAAAATCCTGTTTCCTCTGTAATGCCTGTATTTGTACTGTGAATGTTAATAACATGACAAGAATGTGCTAACTGATTGCCAAGCCCCAGCTGATACTCTGCTACCTAAGACATTTATGAACCTACCTTTCCTTTATAATTGTGTGCAATTACATTACAAATAGTTGTTCTTCCAGAGAATGGAGGACCAAATACGAATACTTTACAAGGAGAAACTGGCATTGGAGGTAAGAGGTAAGGCCGTGGATTCTGCACAAATTTTTTCAATGCCTCTTGGCTTGACAGTACGTACATTTTACCTAGAAAACTTAAAACAGAAGAGAAGCTAGCAGATATAGAGATCTTATAAAATAGATATGAACATTAAGAGTGTCAAATTCCACTAACCTGACAGCAAACTCTGGGTTTCCCATTACAATGTCCCCTTCCTTTAGAGCCACGGGACAGACTTGTCCCCACCGGCTCCTACGCCATCGGTATCTGGGTGCTATCAGCTTGTAAGATGACAGAGACCGGAAAAGTTCATCCTGTTTATTAAAATAGCAAGAATTGCAAGTGTAATTTTTGTCTGAAGCTACATATGCCTTTTTATTAGATTTTTTGAAACCTTTTGATGGAAAATAAACAAAATTAAAAAGAAAATGATAATATGATAGGAGTAAGTTTAATAGCCATTTTACAGAATGTGGATAGTGAGTGAATCCTAAAGTCATGGTGACTCTAAATTCAGAATAGTATGGACAAGTCCTAGCTGTGAGGAGCTGCAGAAGAACTTTAAGAACCAACAAAAGCAGGCATTAAAATAGCAGTTTTACACAGAAAGTTACGTGTTTTCACTGACTGTCCCTACTCAGAAATAGATCCCTCTGTGAAAGCATTTTTTCAGTGCCCAAGAGCCATCAGAAAACCAACTGGAATGGTAGGAATACTGAGCACAGAGAGAATAGATGATAAAGGTTTAAGTTTAAATTGTCTAAATATTGCCCTTGTCTTTACTGCAACGGGCCTCCTGATGCCCTAATCTCAGAAAGGACACAGCAAAATCAGATAAATTTCAGAAAAAGGTAATATAACTGATCAATCCCACAACAAGCTTGTTGTGTAAGAAGGAATAAAATTATACAGACTGGAATTCTTCAGTATAGCTATGTAAGAGCAGGATAGAAATCTGAAATCATGAGTTATTAGAGGGCAGATGTAGAGAACCAAACTATTCATTGACTTCTGCATACTGGAGGACACTGAGCTAAAAGGTTCAAGACAAAGGGAAGCAATTCTGTGCACAATGTTCAGTTATGATGCAGAACTCTTTGCCCTGAATACTGTGGTTACTAAAAGCTTACATACAAACTAAAACAAACACACAAACAAACTAAATAATAAATACAGATGACCTCTTACACGGAGAGTCTTTCACATGTGAATTTGTTAAGAACTGAGAAAACAGAAAAGTGAAGGAGGGGTATTTCTCTGAAAACGTGGGGTCTTCCCATTACACTTCCATTCACAGTTTTGTTTCGGAAATAGGAAAGTTGATCGCAGCTAAATATAGGTGATGACATTCATGCAAAACTTCTGGTTTTCAGGTTTATTTGGAAGGGACCAAAATTATAATTGCCATGATTCAGCAAAATTCAGCAGTAACTTGTCATGTTTCTAATTAATTACAAGAAGATAGAACTAATGCAATTTCAGTTAGGCAGAATGTTGCTACATTTGGATTTGCATGTTGATTCTTATTCAGGAAAAGAGTAGACTGAGCTAAGACTCAGTTGCTGAGATTGTTATCCTTTGGCTAAAGTTTCTTTATTTCTTTGGAAGGAATTAATTTTTCCTCTTTGTTAAAACAAACATTTTGCTCAAAGTTTTATTATAATCATTACCTGTTTTTTGGAAATGACAGGGTTTTTTTTATTTTCATACTTTTTAAGTGGATTACAGCCCCAGAATGGCCTTAAATTCTCATTTCTGAAAGGTCAGCGCTTACAGAATGCTCTTACTGCATGGTAAAACAAACTATTTCACTGTTGTGAAACAAAGATGCTGTGATATAAGCTTACAGCAGAAAAAAAAAGTAATTCTAGTTATTACAGTCAATCACACTTTAGAAAAGCACACTTACATTTTGCTTTCCCTCCAGTGTTTCTTCTTCTTGTTCACTTTGGAGTCTGATTACAGGAGCTGCATTTTGAACTTCCATAGATTCAAGTCGGCCTATCACTGTCTGAAAAGAAAATAAGTCTTGATTTAGTGCCACTCAGTGTGGGAATAGGAAAAACAGAAACTTCCACAGACACTTAAGGATTTGATCTGCAGCCTTAGAAGAAGTTAAGAGTGATGTAAAAATACAATACACAGATATTAAGTAGAAAAATCAAAAACTTATATTTCTATAGTTGTAGGTGAGAATATGCCTTAAGTTAGTGAGAAAGTACTGAAAAGATGATGAAGGATTGATAATGTAAGGGTGCTGTTGTATAGAGTAAGCTAAGAGTTTAGAAGTTATAATAGAAGCATATGTGTGCCTGTGAGTTAGAAGTCCATTGGATAAAAGTATCTGCAGTGCAGTAGAAGTAAGTAAAGGTGATAGGTTAGAAAAGCAAAATAAATTCTGTGGCAGCTGTCTATTGGTTTAGAAAGTCATATATTGCTTTGTAACGAAGAAATTTGTGACTACTCTTGATCTATGGACGAATGCTTGCTTCTCTAAAATCTCATGGTCTCTGAGATTGATGTTTACCTGAGCAATAAATCGTTCTTAGCTTGCAAATAGTCCCATCCCTTCATTTCTAGCAGTGACAATGATAAATCAGAACTGCTTTTGTCTTCAGAAGGACCCCTAAAATCTATTTAAAATTGTAACTTATTATTTATGTAATGGCTACATAAACACCAAGGCCCAGTTTCTAACTCAGACTCATGCTAGTTATTGAGCGGAGTTTTAAGAAGCTACTTGGTTGATACAGGCAGTGCAAAAGGTCAAATCACAGCCCTTCTGTCACCTCATTATGCTGTGAATCCCAAGCCTACTAAAGGACAAGACTGTGAAGGTTCTCTCAAGGCAGGGCAAGTACTCAGAGGACCTCCAATTGGAAAAAGAGGCAAACATCTTTGGGAAATCAGATTATACACATTCATAAGCAATACAACTTTGGGTAGTATTTTTTGAAAGGTATTTAAACCAAATGTTTACCAACAAGAATCAGATTCTATTAAGTTTATTTGAAATGTTTCCTGGATGTAATATTGATTGAATGCAAGTATTCTTGAAATGAAAAAGCAAATTCTGTCATGTTTGGGCTAATTTTATTATAGGCTTTTGCCTTACTTGTAGGTAAAATGGTTAGAATCATAACATAACTTGATTGCATTTACTATAAATTTTGTGTTGTTGTAATGTTCACAAACAGATCATAAATGAGGAAATTGTATGTTCTAATGCTGCAAAATTACTGGTTTGTTTTTTTTTTCCCATAGGACCATTCTTGGTAGAGTTAAACATACACTGAAATAATTAACTTACAAAATTATAATAATACAATTTATTTCAAACAGAGGAGAAAATACAGGAGAAGTTCACTTCCTACCTTGTCAAAAACAATCTCCTACCTAATTTTCAACCCCATAGTCTAGGTTCTGATTTGAAACAACTTTAGTTATGAGGCAGAGGATAAGATTATTCATCTTCAAAATTTACCATTATAAGTTTTTTAACAGGGAGAACAAGTTACTCTGTTACAAGCTAAAAATCTAGACACAAGCACTCAGCAGAATTCTTACAAGAATCAAGGGTCTTCTATTACATTGCAAAACAATATCAAAATTAATAAAAATTATATTCCATTATAAAAAATATATTTTAGACACAAGTATCAAATAAACCAGTTTTGTAAATATATCATACTGAAAAAGTTTTAATTTCTCATTACATTTTACATTAATATGGATCAGAAAAAGCACTGAAACCAGATGGACATAATACAAAAGTTTGTAGCTTGCCTGAAAATATTGTCACGTAACATATATGTAAGCCTGGGAGCAGAACAGTGAATCTTACAACTAATAGAGGAATGAAAGCAAGTATTTCAAAAGCTATGTTTTCTAATAAATGAAAATGCATTCTAGTAAATGAATGCATTTTAAACATAACATTTTCCCAACAGGAAAACAATCCACAGAATTGAGAAATTATTTTCTAGTGGAGGTTAACTTAGCTGGTGCACAGTTTACTTACCTCCAAGACATTATCTGGTTGCTGACTTCCATCCACTTCAATGAGATATCGACAATCCTGGTAAGCCAGCAATCCCTGTTAAAGAACATGCCAGTCAATTGAGTATTCTTAACCAGATAATGACACTGAGGCTCATTCTCTTCCTATACATATCAAAGGTTGGACTCCTGGAAACTTCAGCAAAATCAAAATTCATTGTATTAATGGTTTATAAAATCTTCTGGAGATTAACTTTTATTTGATGACAGATAAATACAGAGATAATTCCAAAACTGGAGTTACAATGGGTTCAGAAGATAGCTTAGATGTCTTAGCTCAAATGCAAGAGAGCTAAACAATATCAAGATACAGTAACATTTTGTGTATGAATTCAACTTTTAATTGTCCAACTACCTTAATTCTTAGCTGGAAAATGAAGACAATCTCAATTAATACATTTCTCAGAAATGCCAGTCATAAGTCCAATGTTTTAATTTTGGCCCTGATTCCCAATTCCTTTAAAATTTGGACCATATATTTTAGTTTTCTTGTTTTAAATTTTCACGCTACAAATAATGTCTTAGACTAAAAAAACTAGCCCATGTCGGCTAGTTTCAATGCCTCTCTCTGAGGACTGAAAACACTCACTCCATTCCTGACAAATGCTGGTCTAACCTCAAGCCTAAAATGGCCAATTGAAGGTGACTTTACACCTTTGCAGGTAATCTGTTCCAGTTTTTCACTACATTTATGGTCAGAGCTCATTTCCTGGCTTATTTCATCTACTGTCTTCTATACTGTAAATTAAATCATCTGCTCTATCTTTGGTCAAAATAGATAATAACTAATTAATTCTTTCTAATACTCCTGTAAAGAGAGGATAATAGTTTGTATTTCTCTTATATACAGTGCTCTTACAGTCTTACTAGTACATTCATAGTATTTGAATTTAAACAATAGCATCTCATGTACTGACTTAGTTTTGACTAACTAAATCCCCACAGGTGGCAGATTGTCTGAAGTACTGAGGTCAAGCCTATTATTTCACGTATTGTAGTTGTTCATTAGGTTTCCTTCCTCACTGCAGTATTTATTTAATCCCAACAATTTATCAGGACATCAAAATGTGTTCTCCAAAGTTTGTTCTACCTATCTTCCTATCAGTGCAAACTGCACACCTTATAAGCTTTTTGTTTCAATTTCATAATCTCAATCTCTGCCTGGGCCAATAAAACCCTGTGTTCTTTTAATGTATTAGTGGACCACTAAGCATCTTCACCAATATATTCATTGCTAGTGAATCTTAAGTGAACCCTACCAACTAGTGGAATGTGTTGAAAGTGTTGAAGGTGTGGTTTAGATCCTAAAGTAATTTAATCTAAACAACTTTTCATTACCTCATTTATAAGAAATGCATTTGAGATTGTGTAAGGATTAAAGATACCATATTTTTTGTTTTCCCCTTCACAGCAGTAACAAATCTGTTACTCTAGCAAAGACCTTTACACCACTTTTACACAATTTTATCTATAGGTTTAACCAATCCATAGGGAAATTGAAAGGTATAAACAGTAATTGTCAAGTGGGCATCAAACATGAGGATTTTGCAGTTGCTTCTACTAAGAGATTAAAAACAAAAAAAAAAAGAAAAAAACTGAAAAAAACCAACAAAGCAAAACACATACAGTAAAACTGCATGTTTTTTAAACTTTTCTGAACACAACTGGGAAAGAAAACGTTATAGCTTCAGAAATTAAGTGGTAAAACAAACTAATGGGCTAATTACTGTGTATATAAATCTGCAGACAATGAAGCAGGTGAGAAAGGGACTCTATCAGAGTGGAAGACAATGGATGCAGATTACTTGTGGGATTGCATTCTAGAATGTACTCTGGTAACGGCAATGAAACAATGGAGTCTTCAAACATTTCACTTACTAGCATTTGTGGTGGTGGCAGGTATGGTTTCACTTTTAAAAGTCAAAATTGATAACTTTATCATGACTGTAGAGTAGAAACACACCTACAGATGACAACTTTGTATCACTGATTTCAAAATAAATTTCAGAAACTGGGGATATGTTGTAGCATGACCACATCAATTCAACAAATCTCAAACTAAAAAAACCAATGAAAACAGTGCAAGATATTTTAAAAATGTTTTGTTATGCATAATCATATTACTTTGCTTTTTCTTACTTCTAAAGGATGAAGCATTATATCCTTGTATATTCCAATTCTTTTCTCTGCATTTTCAAGAAAATCTTCAGGTCTCTGCACTAATTGATGAAAAGATTCTAATTTCTTATGTGGACCTTCTCCAGTCTGCAAAACAAAATTTCAAGACACAGAAATAATGTATTAAAATCATTTTTGCCTTCACTCAAATTTAAATAAAGTCGCTTTGGAGAGTATTGCAATGAGTATTACTCCAGTGACTGCTTACCATGATCGTATTCTGATGAAGTGCAATTTCTATGAATGGAGAGCAGTGTGCCTAGAACTTGTGCTGATAAATCTCTGGCCCTTATTATAAAACTTTGACCTGAATTCAAATTAAATTCCTTCATGAAAAAAAGAAAATCCATTTGTAATAGTGTAACACTAAAACCAGAAAACAAGTTAGTATCCTGCAAATATTAGCAAAAAGTTGCTACAATTAACAAAAATTAAGAACTCTTTTGTTTGTCTAGATGAAAAAAACAGGCAGTGTAGAGCCACCCTTCTCCTCCTGATACACACTTTTAACTTAAGGTAAGAAAAAGATCAGTGACTTTTGAGTCAAAGACTGAGTCCACATTAAGCTATACAATGATCAACATTTGCTGTCATTTAAACCTACTGTTTAGGTGTTACCCCACATCTCTTAAAGCAGGACAGAAATGGAATTAAGATTAAATTTGAGCAAAATAAATACATAACATAGTACAGTGATATTTTAGAAGATCAGATTTTTTTCTGCTTTGTCTAAAGTACATTGTAATATTTTGCACTGTTTAGAAATTAGCAATATTTACCTCTTCTTCTTCTCCTTCTTCTTCTACATCCTGCTCTTCATCTTCTTCATCCTCTTCTTCATCCTGATCTTTCTCTTTCTTACACTTGTCAGTAACTTTAGGATCCCACTGGCTCCTCTGATATATCTCCCCTGAATCAGGGTTTTGCCTTTGTCCTGATATTCTTTGGCATAACTCATAATCTGGACACTAGCAAGGAAAAATTAAAGGGAAATTGTGTTTATTGTACTGCTATAACATCTTTTTCTTGGAGAGACAAAATTTCTCTAAATTGGTCTACTAATAATAGTATTTCATTATTGCCACAGTTATCTAGAATCTCCCTTCTTCCTTTGTTTTTGATCTAATGAAAATAGTTACAATTCTGACATTACACAGGATGTAATGTGGCAGATGTACATGTGTCCAAAGTCCCATAATAATCATGTAATTCAAAGTTTCTCTTTCTTGAAAATTTCTATCTTCTAATTGGTGGAGGTGCAAAAACTGTAACTGCTGCTGAAGTTTTAGGAAATGTTCATTATTTTACCTCAGCAATGCTTATAATGGAACAAACCAGTGAAACTCTATTCCAATATAAAAGAGAAGAATTTATCATTCCTCAATAAATTCTATACTCAAGTATACAGAGGAAAATATTATATTTAACATGCATAGCATATGAGTCCACTAATAATTAGGAGAAATACTAGGAAGTTACTGAAGATGACAATTACCTTGATGTTAATCAGGAAATCCGGTTTTAATTTTAGATTCATTATTTTCTCTATTTGTTGTGGAACAGTCATGTATTCCTCTGAGAGAGAAGGAAATCCAGTAAGAACATAACCTGCCAAATACATTTAATTGAACATATTTTAAGAGGGTTTGTAAATTATAGAGCTATTTATACTCATCTCCTTTAAACAATACATATAGTGGTACCATTTTAAACCATGTACATTACACAACACTGCTAAAAAATCTGTGCACCCATGTCTGCTTCAGATGAAATACAGACAAAAAAAGTGCTGTTTTCAGCTTTATAGAGTACTCTCAACATCTGTTAACTCAGAAACATGTAGACATTAAAGACTATACTCAGACTACCCGCTTTATTGCCTAGTTCAGATATTTTAGTGCCTAAAAAGTAACAAGCTTTCAGTGACCAGTTTTGCCACTAAAAGACTTTATAAAAGACACTGCAAAGAGTAGCCACTCTATGATTTAAAGCATTTAAACTAGGAGTCTAAGCTTTTTACACAACCTTTAAATGTTTTGGCTTCTAATGAAGGGAGTCTGAACCACTCTCCTGCCTCTCAAACAGAGGCACTATGCACATGGATCATTTGGTAAGCATCTGTTCACTCAGGATTCCCAGTGCTGAGTCCTGTTTGGTAAACACATGTTGCCTAGACATGACAAGCAGAGTGGTAATAATATGTTTTCCTAGTATTACAGTGCTCAGCCCCACGGATGAACTTGTGGCTTCAAGTTCCTAGGGAGGTACTGTAACTACTGATGACTGTATTCATGCAGTAAGAACTACTGAATAGCAACAAAATCGATATTCATGAGGCCAGGATGAGAGGCTAAACAAAAATCAGGTGGATGTTTTAGCCAAATAATGAGAATATTTCCTTAGAGAAACAGTACCTGCTTAGAATTTTATGTGATTACATTTAAATGCAAGTCTGGGCAGCACAAAAATGTGGTAGCAGTCTTTGCAAGAGGTGTTAGAAGATTCCTACTTCTTTGGGAAGGTACTATTCATAGAGGCAAGAGAAGAGATAAACAAGGGATAGTAAAACATATAGCCATTCCTCTAGGAAATTAAAATCCTGGATTCTAAACTGTTGATACCTTTAGAGAATTCTAACTGGTAGCAAGGTGTGAAGAACGTGCACAGCCTCTGCCTATCAACATATCCCAGATAACAACAGCTGATGCGAGGGAAATGGTAGTGTAACATGGGAAACCATTCTCTGAGAGAGTGTTTACCCCCAAATCAATAATGTGAGGAGACTAAAAATCATGAAGTATACCTAAGGCAACTATCAACTAGATCAAAAAGTAACCAGGGAATTACCAAGAAACTTTTGAGACACACTTATTGTGTGTAGTGTTTAAAAATTTGCATTTTAAAAACACTAAAAGTAAAAAACCCAACCTTTCATATAACAGTTTCTAAAATCTTTAATGAATAATTTAGTGTGAATTGAATGATTATTACCTGCTGAAAACCTACTTAAGCTTCTCAAGAATTCGTTAAGATAGTAGCTGATAAACAAAAAGTTATTAGAAATACTAAAACTAAAATTAGTTTTGGAGGTCAGTTCTACTTGGCAGGAAAAATAGTGAGGATGTTGGTTATTCTATTCCTTGCTACTTTGGGGCATGTGTAATGCAGAAAGTGTCTTGGCTACAAGAACCAAACTTTACTCAACTTTACAGTTGTGTTTACAGTTTCCAGGACCTCTGTGCTCCTCTGTGATACAAACATCTTCAGACTAATTCAAGGAGGGGAACTCCAGTAACACAGAAGCCTCTTCATGCCTTTACCAGAGTCCTCACATACGTATTAAGAGACTGGCATTTCTGCTGCTACCTCTTCAAGCAGATTTTTGTGCCCTTTTTAAAAAATTTCTTCCCTGTTTCTCTTTTTTATGCTGTTTTAAAACCCTGGTTTCACCAGGTAATGCTGCATATTTTGCAAACTGTTGAGTCTTGTACTAGAGAAGGAATAAAACCCATTCCAACTGAAAACTTAAAAGCCAGGTTAGTTTTTAGAGCAGTAGAAACTAACATTGACACTACACCAGTCTCTCTCCTATAGTGGAAATTTCAAATATAAATGAGAACAAGAAAAAGAAGCATTTCCATTTTACTTCCTTTCCCCTTGGCAATACATTTGTTTTCTCATCAGGGGAGCAGGTTCAGACACTAGCAAGATCTGCAGCACTCATCGTGACAGCTTCAATTAACAAAATCTTTCCTCAAACAGAAGAATTATAGCCACTACCATTAGTATTCTCATCCATCCTACTCTGTGTGACAAAATGCAAAGGAAATAAATAATTTGGTAAGAGGAAAAAAAAAGCCTTGATACTTTGCATTTTCAGTAATTTGTTTTCCTTCTTTTTCTTTATTTAAAATGCTTAAAATGTTTTTGCTGATGGATTTTTGTTATGTTGTTGTTATAGAAGTATTGAAGAATAAAACACCTGTATTTTAAATCCTAAGATTCTTCTGAACAGATAGTATTGTCAAATTAGAGTCATATCGACATTTTAAATTTTGAAAAATTATTTTCTCAAAATCCACACAACACAGGACCAGTATGACACTTTCTGATCTCCCATACTGGTAAATTAATCCCTAAACACACTTTCAGTTTATTGATATTCCATAACCTGAAGAGCATGAGAAAAAGCTAGAATTGTACTTAAGCACCAATAGATGTAAAATGGACAAAAAATTACAGGTAGCACACCCTAAGAAGTTTAGGCTATAAGTATACTTACCATAATGAGCAACTTCTGGTGACTCATCAAGCATTTGCAGAATCATTTTTGTCACCAGTTCCTCAGGAATACTTTGACCTTGACACAGCAATTTTTGACACTAGGGTAAAATGCAAAACATAGTCTTTTATAGTAAGTGTTTGTTAAAAATGTGGCAAAACTTACTAGAAGATTAGACCTTTACCTTAAGTCCATATCCTGTTCTTTGTTGAATATTCGTTTGAATTACTTCTGAAGCTAAGGAAGCATATCAAACATAAGAAAAACAATTAATACAAAATATTTTCTAAACTGACTTGTACCTGCAGATACATATGTACATACACATACACACACAGGAGGATGTATGTGCGCTCCAAGCAACTATTCAAATCATTATTGAATGAAAAGCAATTATATTTAGGGCCATTATTTTACTTTGCCCATCCAGAACCTGGTGTCTTATGGCAAGGACTGGGTGGGTGTTTCTCCCTACAATTTAACCCTGTATATACTACACAGAAATACACAACAGCCGTTTTGCAGGATTATCTGAACTACTGATTTAAATTCAATCAGCATTACTGTCTTGTAATCCAGAGATGATTATTTGAGCTCAATCACTTTTTAAATTTAAAACCCAAGATTTAGAAGAACTGTTTAGACCCACAAAACCATCTACTTTAAGAAAAATGACATCCATCAAATTCAGAGACTGCCCTATGACTCTGTGGATAGTGACATTGTACTAGAATGACCCTGGAAGTCTTTCACACTTCTGTATGAATTAAACAATCAGATATTTTATAAAAGTTTTCAAGAATGACTCTTAAGGCTACATTTATATTACTAAAAAACCAGGCCAGGGAAAGGTCCTGAAGCCAGGTGACCCATGCCTATACAGCTGTAATCTTTCTTCTCAAAACACAGTTGCTGTTTTCCAACTGTTCCTACTAGGAATGATGACTGTTGCACATCCTACCTTTCATACTATGGATAGGTGTTTGGGAGAACAATATTTGCCATGAGCCAAAACTGAGACAGGGAATGTACTAATTAACAATACAGGCAACTGAAAGTCAGCAATCTGTGTGCACCCTGGCCCTGTTTTACTTATGACTATTGACCTATTCACTAGATAAATGAATAGAAGGTATTGTGTCATTAAAAAGTTTGCAAATACCTTTCCTATTCAATAATTTTCTGTCTTGGATTATTTTTAACCCAGCACAGGACAGATGTTGATACACTGGAGCAAGTTCAGCAGGGGACATTAAAACCATCAGAAGAATTGAACAGCCTAAGAGAGGCCAAAATAACTGACCTTGTCCAGCCTGGAGGAAACCAGACAGCTCTTACTGCTATCTAAAACTACTTACTGGGAGGTCACAAAGACACACCCATGGTCACCACCGAAGTGCAGTTAGGACAAGAGGCAACAGACACAAATAGGAACATGAGAAATTCAAATGGGGCAACTGGGAAGCAATTTTTCATCAAGGCGGCAGTCAAACATTGTGAAGTGTTTCTCTGGGAGGAGGTGGAGTTTCCATCCTTGGAGATATTCCATATTGAACTGAGCCCTCTAGTTGATCCTGCTTTGAGAGGAATGTTGGACTCAGTCACCTTTGGAGGTCCCTTCTGAACAAAATTTTTCATGTTTATGTATGCTGAATTTCTTTGTTTCTTCCTTTTTTGATATAGAAAATGAAAAAAAATTACTAGCATAAGTAAGTGTGTACACATGTGTGCATTCACTAGCCAAAAGAAGATTAAAAGAAATATCATGAACAAAATAAGAAAGGAGTAATTCCCTGAATTAGAAATAAGGCTTAAAAACACAGTAACTAAGATTTAGGTTAGTTGCTAAGAAAAGCTTTCTAATGGCAGATCGTTACAGAGACAGACTGCCTAGAAATTTTTTAAAACTAATTTGATGACCATTTGTCAGTACTGATTTAAATACATTCAAACAGAATGGACTGGCTTAAGAACATTCCTGAAGTCCCTTCTGATTTTGGCCTGATGTACATTTTGGACCAAGTATTAATTTTTTTTTCTTCTTATACAATACTATGATATAAAAATTTTTTATATACCTAAGTCAAAAAGCACTTTATTAAAAGTGATTTTTACCATGTTACAGTTCTAAATCTTTAAAAGAAGTAAAGGAATTTCATCTGATAAATAATTCTGTTTCCTGGAGTACATCCACTCATATTGGACATGGCACAAACAGAAAGGAAAGAGCCTCCTATTTTTTCATGGTCTGAACTCTTTGGAGTTGAATGTGAAACAGAAGGGTCACATGAATCCCCTTACAGGATTGGGAATAGAATTTATGATTAAAAAAAAAAAAACCCACAGTGATTTTTCTAAGCCTTTCAATAACTAAAAGACCATGATCAGTAATTTTATTTCTGGTAAAATGCTAACTTTGTCCTTATCAGAAGTGTTTGCTGCAATCAGAAATATGCCCTTTGAATTACAGGGAATAGTGAGGGTATTCTAAACCAAAAGCTATTGTGAAGCCAAAGTAATGTTCCAAATATAGCATGTGTTTACCTTCTATGAAAATGCAGTTCCATCTCTGTGCTAGTTTGCTAGCTAATGTTTTCTTTCCAGAACCCTTAAAATGAAAATTACACTTTTAAAAGAAAAACAGACAGAACAAAACCAAACATATAGCACAATGAAGAACATATTTTCACATGATAAAAACAATGAAAATCTACCATTGGGATTAGGGCTTCTGAGTTATCCATTGGGCAAATATAAAACACTCTTTTTAATACCATCCTCTACTTCATATTGCCTAGCATTGCTAATATGCTGCTACTTGTAGCTAATTATCTCCGAAGTCATTATACTGAGTTTATTTCTGAGTATCTGTATCTAAAACTCAGCTATGATTTGACCACAAATTCCTATGAGAAACTCCTTAGGACTAAAATTTATTATCTTCAGCCTCAAAGCAAATTATGACACAAACCTACTCAACCCTTTCTGAGTAGGATACATAAGGATAATACTTTTTTACTAAAACAACAAATGCTTAGTAACTGCCCTTGTTAGTCCACAAATCTGGTTGTTGACAAATCTGGATGTTGACAAAATCTTTATTATTCACATGAATACAAAGGAAAACCAACATAACTGAGAGCTATAAGGCTTCCAAGAGTGATTAACTGAATGGGATTTTGCAAAACTCACCATTTTCCACCCTTAGGATTGTGCCCTTTTTTTAGGACGGCATATATGAAGACCTGTTTTGACAATTTTTTTTTGTCCTTGATAAATTTTGTGATAGAAAATAGCAAAACTCAACAAATAAACTACATTCCCAGTTAAGAGCGTATCAACAAACACTCCAGTCTACTCATACCTTACATCTTACAGGTGTGACCAGAATAGATGTATTTGGCTTTGCTTTAATGACACTATGTTTTTAATTTAAAAGATGTATCTTAAATACGATAGGTACTCTGCACATCAGTCAGATATATAAAAGTTAATACCATGAAAATAAACTATTTAATTCTCTGCTTTCCTTTTTTTTGGTAAGGTCTGTACAATTTCAGTACCTTGTTATATTGATGTTAAGCATCTACTGAAGGCAATGGTTGAGAATATGAGAATTTTTTTGTACTATCTTCCAATGAGCATTTTATGGTGGTTTGGTCTATAAAACATGAAGTCACCTTTTTCATGTAAGGTTAAAATTTTGATGTTCATTTAAAACTAGATGAGTTAGTTCACTGTAGTTTTCTGTTGAGCTGAGTGCACTCTTACAAGAGCATACACTCCTCATAAGACATGTTATAAGGCAAACTTGTACCAAAAAAAAAAAAAAAAAGAACTCCATTCAGCAAACTGAGGCAATAATGCAAAGCCATATTTGGGGGAAAAAAAAAAGAAGTCTGAAAAGTTTAGGTTTACAAAACATCAAATTTTCCTAAGTTAAGGAGGCCACAAATTAGTTGAGTAAAAGACAGACCTTGAATTATAGTTAAAGTGTAGTACAGATTCTGTTATCAGAACACCTTGGTGGATTTTGAATGTTTCCAAATATATAGGATAGAATTTTGTCAAAGTTTTAATATTAAGATCTGTAATATCTCCTTGCATGTCTCTAAGTCAGTACATTAACCTGAAGGTTCTTTTTCACCAATTTACGTAAGTTTATTAAAAACTAAAATATTTTAATAGCATTATCCTGGTTCTGGCTGGGGTAGAGTTCACTTTCTTCACAGTAGCTAGTGTGGGGCTGTATTTTGGATTTGTGCTGAAAAAAAGTGTTGATAATACAGAGTTGTTTCTGTTACTGCTGAGCAGGGCTTAGACAGAGCCAAGGCCTTTCATGCTTTCCATACTGCCACACTGGTGAGGAAAATGAGGGTGGATGGAAGCTGGGAGGGAACACAGCTGGGACAGCTGACTCTGACTGACACACAAGAATATTCCAAAGCACATGGTGACAAGCCCAGCATACAAAGCTGAGGAAGAGAAAGAAAGGGAAGTATTTTTGGAGTGATAACATTTGTCCTCCCAAGTCACCATGAAGATTCATGGAGCCCTGGTTCTTGGGGATGGGTGAACATCTGCCTGCCCATAGGAAGTGGTAAATGAATTCCTTGTTCTGCTTTGCTCATGTGCATGGCTTTTGTCAACCCATGCATTTTATCCCTTTAACCCTTCTGATCCTCTGTCCCACCCCACCATGGCGAGTGAGTGAGCAAAAGGCTGTGTGGGGTTTGCTTGCTGGCTGGGGTTAAACCACCACAAAAATAAAACCAGTCAATTTTGCCAATGTCAAAAGAGAAGAAATGTTTGAGCAATGTGTAACTTTTAAGTACAGTAATAACATTTTTAATCGCAATTGACTGAAGGCAAAAAGTGGTCTCATTAAATGAGACCAGAATTTTAACCATCCTCTGCAGGATTTGAAGAGTGGCAAAATCCAAAAAAGCAGGTATTTACCCTTTTGGTAGCACTGGTAAGCTAATGTTTTGAAAGGAAAAATAAAATTGTTAGCAGAATATCCGACAAAAACACATCTATCAGACATCTTACTGGCTTTCCAAAAACAATTAAGCAAGTGGGCTTGGACAACAGAATAGATCTTTCAGCTTCATCTTCATCAAAGATGTCTGTAAAGGGCTGAGCTTGTTTTTCCTCTTGTGAAGCCATGTGTTTTCTAAGGCTAGAAGGAAAAAAGTATTTGTTATAAAGTAGTTACATGTGTGCAAAATGACCTTAAAATGGAAGTGAATTACAAGGTAAATGGATTTGTAAAAAAGAAAGCTTTTAGAAGAACAAAAAGCATTTACAGAACACACACAATGCACCCATCAAAAGAGAGAAAATCCACTTATGAAAAACAAAGGACTGTTGGAACAACCCCTGATCACAAGCTGTTGATGACTTCTTCATGACTCTCATATTGCTTGTTGCTCTTCTTTAGTTGTTTTGTTGATCTTCCTTTCCTGCTCCAATTACCACACAATTGTGACTTCTCTCTGGTCCCTGAAATGGGCCATGGCCCTGCCAAGACCTTTGGTTTTGTGCTTCAGACACAGAAGAGCCCTGTCATGGTCAATGGAACTACTCTCTGCGTCCACACAGGCAGGTACACGAATAAGACTCTGCGGAATTAAATCACAGCTCTTGATCTCTTCCACCATCCTCTTCAGAAATCCCAGCTCTTCCAGGAATGCAGGCAGTAGCAAGTCTAGTGCTGCACAACAAATTAAAACCTAAACAATTTTCTATTTAAGACAAGTTGGAGGAAAATTTGCATGGACCTTTCAAATAAAAATGGAGGCCAAAACATGAGAAGCTTGCTGAAGCTTGTTTGAAAAAGGCAAAACAAAACCTCACTGTCTTTAGAGGGCCACTTCAATGTCACAGCCCCAGCAAAACCCACATGCAACCATCCAACCCAGCAAAGCCCCACACAACTCCCAGTCAGTTTTAAATTAAATTTAAAAATTCAACTAAAAAAAATCTACTTCAGGATGAGACTCTGAAAAACTTTGTCTTGAAACATCAAACCCAAATGTTCAGACACTCTTTCATTAAACATTTTAATATTAAAAAAAGAAAAAAGCCACGACATGCCAACCAACTCCCCACTGCCCCGACAGAAAACTCACCGGCTGAGCTTTACCTGCCGTTCCCAGCAGTCTCGCTCGCTCCCAAACCTTTACAAGGGCCAATTTCCTAATTCATAAAAACCATCACAGACAAAGCAAAGAATTAAACCAGACACACCCACACCCACATATTAAACCAGACACACACAAACACACACAAACACACAAACAAACTCCCTTCTACGCACACCCAGGACGATGTCCCGGTGGCAGTCCCCCTCCCGGTGGGAGCCCCGTCGTGCGCGCCCCCGCTGCCCGGGCAACGGCCTCGCCCCGCCCCCTGAGGGCGGGAGAGGCAGAGGCCCCGCCCCACACAGGAGCGTGGGCGGTGCTGCGGAGCTGTTCCTGGTGCTGACCGTGCTGAGCATGTTCATCCCGCGGGCAGCGGTTCCCGGCGGGAGCAGCGAGTGCGGATGAGCAGCGCCGCCGCCGCCGCCGCCGCCGCCTCGCCCGGAGCCGCCGTTGCCGGGAGGCCGCGCGTGACGCGGCTCCGCGACGCAGGCGCGCTCTCGCAGCCCCCCGCGGGCGCGCCTGCGCGTTGGCGCGCCGGCACTTCCGGGTTCCCGCGGTGCCGGCGGTGGTTCCCCGCTCAGCCCCGGAGCGCTCCTCCTCCGGCTCCGGCTGCGCCCGGGGTGTTCCCGGGCAGCCCCCGCCGCTCTCGCCCCCGCTGCGCCTCGGCGCTGCCATGCCGGTGGCGGCCGCCGCCCCCCTGATCAGCTCCGTGCAGAAGCTGGTGCTGTACGAGACCAGGGCTGTAAGTAGCGTCCCCCGCCGCTGCCGCAGGTCCCGGGGCTGCGTCCGCCGCACAGCGCGGGGGGCAGGTCCCGCCCCCTCCCCCGCCACCCCGGCTCGGCCCTGCCCGGAGCTGCTGCCTCGGCTGGGTTCCAGCTTGTCAAAAACTACGCCTTTCTTTTGGTGTGTTGGGATCTAGTTCTTTTTGGTCACACTCTCAAAACATCCCAAGAACGGAGAAAAGGAAGGTTTTAAAATTCTTGTTTTCACTGTGTCTTTGCCTCGTGACTTAAGCGGAGGAGTGGCCTCTGGCGGGCAGGTCGGCGCAGGGCCCTGCGGTGGGGCTGCTGCCGCGGTTGGGCCCCTGCTTGTTCTGTCCTGTGGCTGCTGTCAGAACTGCCAGGAGAACAGGGCTCCCCCGTGCCACGGGAAGTTAAAACTGGACAGCTGAAGGTGTCCGGAATTAATATTTGAATTAAGAATGGCTCAATTGATTACCACCTGCACAGACCTGTTTGCTGTTTATGACACACTTCAGTCCTCGTTGTCTGAATGACTGGTGAAACAGTTTCCAAAGTTTTCATTCTGACCTCTGGAAGTCAGCTCTTGAAGATTTTCAGCATTCCTTATGTCCTGTTGCAGAAACTATAGGCATGTGTTGTTCACAGTATCTTTTTCTCATGGGCAAAGTGGATTGGAGGTTGGAATAGTAATTGCTGCTTTAGTCATTTGATGAGCACATTGTGGCTCAGAATCCAATTCTTGATGTAAATACCACTGTGTTTACCATTCCTTAGCTCCCAATCAAATTTCTTTGTGTTTCATAGTATGTTGGTTTTCTTCACTTGAGGTAGTTTTTGATAGAGTTAGGTACCATGACTTTAAATGCAACAGTCAGATCTAGTTTCAAGTTCAGATGTTACCTATACTGATGACAGAAAGATAATTTGTACACTGAAGCCCCTTGGAAACTTCCCAAAATGTCACAGATGCAAGAATGATCTCAGTATAAATAGAAATCTGACTTCCAGCTTTGCTTCTGGGATTTGTGCTTTTGTCATAATTCCCCACTGAACAGCCTATGAAACAGAGACTGATTAAAGTATGCAAAGTTATTTTTACAAGTAAATTTTAAAAATGAAGGTTATACTCCAGAAAGTCTTTCCAAGGTGTTACTTTTTACCTATGTCTAAATGAATTTTGAAAGCTACCTCATTAATTTTTCTCCTTGTTGCTGGTAAAGGCTATTTTTTGTTCTATTTTCTGCTAAATTATTGTTATACATGAGTAGAGCACCAGGCAAATGTGATTTCTGAATCAGGTCCTGTATTACTCAGTTTAGTTGTTCTTGGCTCACAACTCATGCTACATCTCAGTTAACTGAGATTTGGCTTCTAGTGACTGGCATGTGTGGATACCTGGCCTGCTTCTCTCTGTTGCTGAGAGACAACGTGCTGTGTGCAGGGCAAATATTGTGCTGTGGAGTTCTGTCAGCTATCTGCCACTCTCTGGGCCTCTCCAGCTGATGCTTGATACTGTTATTTCAGGAGCTACAGACATTTACATCTGGCCAGTGGTAGCTAGCAGTCTCTGCCTGGATGGATGGGTTTGTCCATGCTGTGCTTTGTTCAGAATTTGGTGAGGGGCAGATCCAGCAGTCCTGATCACTCCAGGAGGCAAGATGGTTTTCATCAGCTGTGAAAGGCAATGGTTTGTGGATGAGCTGTTTGAAATGTCTCAGCTGAGCAAGGGCATCTCAAAGCTGTTACTTCAGTCACTTCTTGTGAGTGATGAAAATGGAATTTTTTCCCTGAGTAAGGTTTTGTTCTTACTCTTAGAAAGTACAAATTGAAGCACTTCATGGGTTAATGTTCAAATTCTAGTAATTTTTTCAAAAGAAAAAATTCAGTAGGAATCATTTTGGTATGATTATTTGAAAAGACTTGCTGCATTTAATAAATGCACGGACTAAGGGATGTTAGAAGGGACTTCCAGAGAACACAGAGAACAAGTTGAGCCCCCTGCTCAAAGGAGCTTCAACAAGCATATTGCTCAGGGTTGTGTGCAGCTGAGTTTTGAATACCTTCAAACATATAGATTTTACAGCCTCTGCAGACCACTTGCAAGAGTTTGTCTCTTTTACCTGCACTTTCCTGTTACATGGTTTTAGATAGCAGCAAGACACTGCCAAAGCTTTCTGAAGGCTGAACAAACCTAAACCCAGTTCTCTCAGCCTCCACCAGCACACCACGTGCTCGGTCATGTGGATCATCTGGAGAGCTCTCTGCTGGAATCACTCTGGTATATCAATGTCTATCTTGTACTGGGGAGCCCAAAATTGGACTTCTGGTTTGATCAGTCACTGTTACAGCTCATTCAGTGTCATGTTGTGCTGCTGACAAACTTCTCCCCAAGGCATCCCTCATGCCATCTCCTTTGCATAAGATCTCACAATCATACAGTTGCCAGCTGTGACAGTCACTTGTACAGCATAAGCACCATCCAAAAATAAAAATGAACAGCTTTCTCCTGTTTCAGGTGCTTTTCTGATTTCCCTAAGGCCATAGACTTGCTAAATCCAGCATGGGGGATTTGGAGTTGTGTCAGATACAGGCTAACATGAGACTGTATCCTAGGATTTCTGGTACAAAGAAGGGATTATTTAAGTTGTCAGAAGTGGGAGAAACAATGAAGTTTACACTGGTCATACAGCTTATTCCTTTTAAACCCTTCTGTGTTAAAGCAGGAAGAGATGAAATGGATGAGGAAGTGGAAAAAGTGGAAATGGTTTACAGAGGGTTTCTTTGTTTGGGTTTCTTTTCAGATAAAAATACAATAGTATTATTGAAGTCAAAGAGGATAGGCTCTGGTACTGTTATTGGAGTCAAATAAGAGATTGCAAGAGGTGAGGAGAACTGAATTCACGGTGTCAGTTGAATTAACAGAGAGCAAAATTCTATATTTTCTATTAATGTTTATATTTAGGGTAGTTGCTGAAACCTAACTTTTCAACTGATGCTTTCAGTCAATAAATGCCATGGAAATGTTAACTGTATCTCCTGCTTGTCCTAGGAAGTTGAAAGCTTGTTTAGAAATAGTCAGAAATATTAACTGAAGGTTTTATTCAGATCAGTGCCAATTATCTTTCCTTTTATTCATATATTGATCACTGAAATGCACACCAGAGGGCACTAAAGATATTTGAGCACTATGACTAAAAAAAGACAAAATATACTTTCCTCTCTTCTTCAGGAGAAGATGGAACTCTTGTGTTTCCCCCAGATTAAACCTACCTGAAAGCTGTAGGTTAGTTCACTGGAAATTACCATTCCCCTGAGGCAATGTGACATTGAATAAGACAATTTGTATTGTCTCTATAAAGTCATATCACTTGCCTATCTTTCAGGGTATGAGGATATGAGGCTTAATTCACAGTATTTTATTCTAATCAGGTCCTTTTACAGTCTTCATCTCCACAATATCCAAATGACTTGCACAAGCTTATTAAGTGAAGTGACTGGCATAATTACCTGTAGATATTTCTGCCCTTTAATCACCAGAGAAAACTACGGGCATGTGTTTTATTTTAAATGTTGTTTATTCTAATAATAACATTGTAAAGATTTTTATATTAAAATTTCAAAAGGTTGCATAGTTAATGTTGAAGTTAATCTGTGGTCAATTTGGAGAAACTTCAATATAAAATATGATTTTACAGAAAAGGCTGTAGAATTTTTACTGAATTATGAAGTGCACTGATTTATATAGATGGGTATCTGACACATTCAAAAAATGTATTGAAAGCAGTGAACAGCCTACTGGGCAACCATTAGCTATCATAATTTTCTAGCTGGAAGTGGCTGTGAAATGTGGTCTCTCTGGAACAGTTTCATTAGCAGAAGCCAGCTCCTTTCAGCTGACTCTCCTATTCCCTGTGTATTGGCATTCTGGGATTGATGGTGATGTGGTGGAACAGAGCATGGAATTGGGACAAGAGGAGGAGTTTTGTGCAACTCAAGAAAACACTGTTTCTGTCTCAGCGTCTTGCCATAGCGCTGGATATATGCCTATAAAATAGAGAAACTTGATCTACTGGTGTATGTGGGCTCTGAGCATTTATGAACAGGACAGATAGCTGGTGGCATAGAGGAGATGAGAACACCACAGGTTTTGAAGGATATGTGCTATTCAGGCAGAACAAAACTAAAGTTCAAAAGTGGATGCACCCACTTGATGTGAAAGATGTACCTACAAATGTCTGCTTCAGTTCTAGCAACATGGGTTTTATGCCTTTTGATCTGTGTTGATCTGTCCTGGGTGTCATTATATGATCACTAGAGCAACAGAAGAGAGATACACATACAGATTTGATTTTGGTATGAATCCACCTTTATGGATGGGAGGCTTGTGGATAAATGATCACAAATCAGTGTATTTAAAGGTAATGATTCTATGGGGGAAAAAGTATTTATTGTAATGTAACAAAGGGTGAATAAAAAATAGTCACTCTCTATTACAATTTTTTATTATTAAAACTGAGTTTGTTATGGCCCTAAAACGAAATAAATATTATTCTCTAAATAAATATTATTCTCTATTTAAAGTAGAAATTTACTTTGAGTATGAATGTACTGAACAAGGGGTGAAAAGAAATTGAGTAACAATAATAAGGTTATGAAAAAGGGATCAATCAGTGTTGAGGTAAAAATAAATATACTAAACAGTGAAATGACTCTGAATACTTTCAAGTCACTCAAGTCAAGGGTAGTGCTGTGACTGTAATATAACAAATGGAATATTCAATCCATTCTGAAGTCCTGCATATAGGAAAGTAATTGCAAATTCAGGCAAATGAAATAAAACACAGTCTAGACTTAGGAAGATGCTGTCAGATTAACCTGGTTGTATGGCATATTTTAATCTAAAAATGTGATGGCCTTATGTATTTAAATCAAATCTTCTATTGAGATGCAGTGCCACAAGGAAAATCTCTGTTATGGAAGGAAGAAGCTTAGTAGAGAAATTAGTAGATAAATTAGTGTGGAGTGAATGAGGAATTATCTGATAGGGATGATTTTTTTCAAGTAATGTTTTTAGGACTGATGTACTTAAACATTTTCATTAATGTTATTAGCTCAAAATGGGGACCAGCTCTGATTAGTCTTTTAAGGTATGGTAAATAATTAGGATAATCAGAGCACAATAAAGCAAGAAATTATGATGATTCTCAGGAGTAGATAAAATAAATAATCTGAAGTATAATGGTGTACTATAAAAGTTCATGCACCTTACAACAGATTACACACCAATGAAAGTTTACTGAGAGTTTATCAATTCAGAAGCAGCAGAGGAGAAGAAGATCTGGGTGTTTTATCTGAAGGAGTGGGAGGGTTGAGCTGCTGATCCAGCTGGCGGCCAGTCACCAGTGGTGTCCCACAGGGGTCTGTACTGGGACCAGTTCTATTTAATATTTTTATAGACAACATGGATGGGGGCATCAAGTCCTTCATTAGTAAATTTGCAGACAACACTAAGCTGGGAGCTTGTGTTGATCTGTTGGATGGAAGGAGGGCTCTGCAGAGAGACTTAGATCGGTTGGATGGATGGGCAGAGTCTGACAGCATGAAGTTTAATAAGTCTAAGTGCCGAGTTCTACATTTTGGCCACAAAAATCCCCTACAACGTTACAGGCTGGGGACAGTGTGGCTGGGCAGTGTTCAGGTGGAAAGGGACCTGGGGGTGCTGGTTGACAGCCGGTTGAATATGAGCCAGCAGTGTGCCTTGGTGGCCAAGAAGGCCAATGGCATCCTGGCCTGCATTAGGAATTGTGTGACCAGCAGGAGTAGGGAGGTCATTCTTCCCCTGTACTCGGCGCTGGTGAGACCGCATCTTGAGTGCTGTGTCCAGTTCTGGGCCCCTCAGTTTAGGAAGGACATTGAAATGCTTGAGCGTGTCCAGATGAGGGCAACAAGGCTGGTGAGGGGCTTGGAACACAAACTCTATGAGGAACGTTTGAAGGAGCTGGGGTTGTTTAGCCTGGAGAAGAGGAGGCTTAGAGGTGACCTTATTGCTCTCTACAGCTTCCTGAAGGGAGGTTGTAGACAGGTGGTGGTTGGTCTCTTCCACCAGGCAGCAACTGACAGAACAAGAGGACAGAGTCTCAAGCTACATCAGGGAAGGTATAGGTTGGATATTAGGAAAAAAAAATTCACTGAAAGAATAATAAAGTACTGGAATTGTCCTCCCAGGGAGGTGGTCGAATCACCATCTCTGGATGTGTTTAAAAAATGACTGGACATGGCACTTGGTGCTATAGTCTAGTTGAGGTGTTAGGGCATAGGTTGGACTTGATGATCTTAGAGGTCTCTTCCAACCTCATTATTCTGTGATTCTGTGAAGGGACAGGAAGACTTCTTTAGTCTCCTGAAGTGACTGCTGAAAAGGCATCCAGTTACTTATTTTTTTGAAAGCATTCCAGCAGAATAGATGCTAAAGAGCAGATAAGTGTTTGGCTAAAGAAAAATGTATAGATAGATAATTAATAGATTTAGCTGAGAATTTGAAGGGAGAATCTGGAGGAATCCTTCAATGGAGTAGCAAGAGAAAAGTCTTGTTTGGGACCAAAAAGCTTTGGTTGCCTTGGGACAAAAGGGATTAATGGAATTCTGTAGCTTATAAGATGGAGAATGGGTACTCATTCCTACATGCCCAGGGAGTGGTGCTTAGCAGCATATGTTCTTAAAATTTCTCATGTTGAAGGAGCTTCTTTTGAAGAGTTTCAACAGATTATGGGAAGCAGACAGCTTTGCTTTTCCAGGTACCGCTCTTTGCACCTTATCATGTCTTCCTTTCTTCGTGTGGTTCTGCCAGTTTCTATGAGAGATGGAAGAAACTTCCAGAATTACTCTAGGTCCTGTAGAATGAAGGAGCAGAATGGAGTTTTTGCACTGAGGTGTAATTATACTATGATTCTATTTTAATTGTCAGTAAATTACATACCTTCTCCCTAGGTCAAGTCTCTTTTGCCTGTAATAGTAAGTGTTAGGAAATCTTTCTGTCCTGACCCATTACCTTTTCCATCTTATTTTCTGTGCCTGTCCTGTTGAGGAGAGGGAGTGAGAGAGCAGCTGGGTAGGGATCTGGAAGATGGCCATGGTGAACCTGCTTCTTCTGGGCTTTGTGTTTTTAGACACATCCATAGTCTCAACAGCTATCATTTGCAGCTTTTTGTCTAAGATCATAAGTGTTTTTTAATGCTATTTGAAGATTTTAAAATTGGCTATATTAGTGCACTGCCTATTTTTCAACTTGTAGTGTATTTTTGCGCGCTTTTTTTTCTGCTGATTAAGCTCTTTGTAGCTTTTTAACTGAGGGTTGAAAAAGTTTTTTTGCTGTGCTAGCATTTCTTGATCATAATTAGTCTATACAAAGAAGCAAATGATAGTTATAGACTCAGAGTTCTAAGAAGTTATCTTAAAGAAAAAAAAAAAGGGGAAAAAAAAGTAAGCAGAATGCTTGATTTCAGAACTGTTATCCTGCCATTAAAAAACAAATTTCAGTAAGTCTTTTTATTTTGTTTTGACTCCTTTTAGAAGAAGCTGTTTTGCTTGCTTTGGCTTGATCAAAAGATTGATAAAAGATGGTGCAAAGTCTTTCAATTAGATTGCTTTGGTTAAAACTCAGTCCCAGGTGGAAATGACTAATGCTGTTCCTATCTTGTGGTTGCTTAGTGATAATTGTGCAATAAATTAAGCTTCAGTCCAGCTCTTGTAGCTGCCTGGTGCGTTGCCATAGTTGGTAAAGTGTGCTTGTTAACAAATTTCAGCAAAGGCCAGGGGCGCAGTAAACCTGGAAGCAGCATGGGTCACCTCAGGTGTGGTTGGAAGGCTCTGGCCAGAGCAGGATGAGGGAGCTGGCAGTTTCTCCTGCAGTTTTGTTCTCTGGAAAAAGTACTTTGTTGGTCAAGGTTGCCTGTTTACCTAAATGCACTGACTGTGCTATGGAGTGGAATTGTTTGAGACATTTGGGAAATGCTTCAAATTATTCAGTTCAACTTAGTAATAAACCTAATGAAGTTATAAGGATAAATACTCCCAGAAAGGTTTCTGTAGCTTTTGCTTTTTTTTTATTGTAACAATTTCTGTTAATCAAAATAGTTGTAAACACTACAGCACATTTTAGCTTTGATTAATTTTACAATTATATTACAGCCATAGAAATTTATTTGCTCTTACATGCTCAGTTTTGTGTTGATTTGGTATTTTTCTTTATGATTTCCTAGTATTCATGTGATGGGAAATGTAATTGCAGCACATGTCACTGATACGGTTTTATTTGTGCTCCATGTCATCCAGTAAGACAGACTTATTTATTCATTAGATGCATAAATTAGGTAGCAGAAACAGCTAATGCTGAAGTGTCTTTTTTGTGTATTTTTTTTCATCATTAGTTTTCATACAATCTTTGTTTTTTCTTTCAGATCTTGAAGGTTGAATATGAGTGGGCATATCAGGCTGTTTCTCAAGTAATTCTGGGGTTGTTAGCCTGTCCTGAAAACGTGCTAAGCAGAGGTCTAATTTTGAGTTCCTAGTTTTGAGCAGTAACCCCCATTCAAAAGTTTTTGCAGATTTTTCCTTTATTATTTCCACAAGAATATCCTCTGGCATGCAGTGGGTAACATGCCCATTTGCTAAATAGAGATATCTCATTGCATGCCTTACTTTAAGTCCATTGGTGCTCAGGTTTGATGCTGCTCTCAAGTGACCTTCCTTAATACATCACACAGTCTGGCTCTCCAGCTTAAACCCCGTAAATTAGTCTTTAAATTACTTCAGAGAGCCTGTAAGTACCATTCATTATAGTGGTTGCTTCCATGGTCTGCAGGTATAATTACTCCTCATCTAATCTAACACTGCTGCTGCTGTTCTAAGCAGCAGCAGCACCTAATGCTGGCCCTGTAGCTGTGCACAGCCCTGTATTGCAGCTGCCAAGGTGATGTGAGTGACACATTCCTTATAGCACTTCTTTATGTTTTATTGGTTAATTAAAATGATAATGGAGAAGTATGCAGCTGAACTTCCTTAGAAATAGCATTTGCAACTCTATATCCATCTCTCTCTCCCCCTCCCTGCGTGTCTTGTGTGTTCCAATTTTAAATGTGCTCTATGGGCCAAACTGTCATTAGGACAAGCATCTTAGAGTTTTGCTCTTCTATTTTTATTCAGTATTATTTGTTGGTAACCATAGGTGTCACTTTGGGAAGAAATCGCACTCATTTAGTGAGCTGGACATAGTGGGACATCACTGTACTGTACTGCAGTGTTATGGAATACTTAAAAGTGTTTACCTTTAATTAAGTAACAGTTTTCTACAAATAAAGAAGTTGCACTCTTGAAGTGCATACTAACTTATCATCTGAGCATTACAAATGAATATATTTCCCTCTGCCCATTCACCTTTGCTGCAAAAGAAAAAGATGGTATAATGGCATGGTCATAGCAAGTGTCTGTCTTGGTGGTTTGGTGTTTCTTGCTGATGGTGGGTGATACCAGCAGAAGAGCTGTACCATTTGGTGCTGTGCACTGTCCTTGTAATTTCCCTCCTGGGAAGCAAGAGCTTGGCACTAAGGGATCCTCAGAGGCTGCTCTGAGGAGGCCAGACTGGGGAGCCTGGGCTGTGCACTGCAGCACATCACTGCTCAAAAAAACCCTGTAGGAAACGCTTTCCTGTGCCAAAGCGCTGCCTCAAAGGCTTCAGTGAGGGAGTGTTGTGATGGCCTGTGAATTTGAAGGGCCTTCTTACTGTCATTTGGGAGTAAACAGCAAAACTTGCCACTTAGTTACCACAGTAATGTCAGTGTACAAGGTGGAGCCAGAAGTTGATGCTGTTTCCTTTTATGGCTTTTAAAGTTAAGTTGTTGTTTTTTTTCCTGTTTAGAGCTTACTGAATATCTATATGCTTTTGTGAATTCAAGGAATCTGAAGAGGTCTTTAAGTTCTTTTTTCACTTTAAATATTTTGAGAGTAAAGATGTTTCATAACATCTAATTGGTATAAATTATGAAATTCTGAGGTTTGTATGAATATGATTATTGATTTATTTTCCCACATCTTAAATCCATGTGACTCTTAGAGTTAAGAGCTGCCTGCGTAGGTCCACATGAATTTGCCATGCTTTCCTACTAGGTTGAGCATTATTAATGAGATCTGCCTTGCTGTGATAGCACCACACTGATTAAATGAATTAGAAAAAATGAGAGCTACTTTTAGCAAGTCAGTCCTGCAACCTGTGCTTATTGTTAATTCCTCTAAATGTAGAAATTAATTTATAGTTTGATCTCCTTACATAAAAAATGGACATACTATATGTTTATCTGTGGTCATTCTTTCATATTTTAAATGTGAAATAAAGCTATTTTTTTTAAAACAGTAGTATTGTTAACCAGAATATTTTTGTTTTGTGGAAGAACACTGTTGAGAAGACTATCATAGCAAATATTAAAAAAAAATAGAAGAAAACTTGAGGTACTGAAGTACGTACAATTTTGCAGTGTTTGGTATGGATCAGAAATAGCAAAGTAGTACAATATAGCAACAGAAGTTTTAGATCATTAAAAGTTAAGAACTCATATATAAGCTTCTGCTAAATTTTACAGCACAAGTGAAATCACAGTAATGGCTGGGGCAGGGTGTGGTTGGACCTGGTGCAAGTTACAGTTTATCTTCTCTAAACAGGTTTTAACTTTTGATTTTAAATTTTTTTTCTTTCCTTGTAAAAAGGAGAGAAAGAGGTCTTTTAAGTTGTAGAGGTTGATTGTATACAAATATACCTCTTAAGATACTGGTGTGTAAAACAGTTAATTAACAGTATATGGAATATTGCATATTTGATGTTAGTAGGAATGGATCTAATCTAAGCAATATGTAAATGGCACTGCTGATATCTTAAGTTACACTGGGTTTTGTTGCTTTATCTTATATAATATTCTGACTTGTTTTCTTGGTTTTCTTTTGTGTAGCGGTATTTTCTAGTTGGAAGTAATCCTGCAGAAACCAAATACCGTGTTTTGAAAATAGATCGCACTGAACCAAAGGATTTGGTTATAATTGATGATAAGGTAAGTGCCTCTGTATTTACTTGCTGGGCTTTTTTCCCAGTTGTTTCAAATAATACTGGTTTCTTGTTGGTAGCACTGAAATGGGAAACAAGGAATGTAGAACAGGCCTTTGGTTTATTGTATATTTCACAGATTAAGCAAATTCTGCTTTTCTCTGACATGAAATAAAATTTAGATACCAAAACAGTAACTTCTGTGACATTTTCTTTTAAAGCATGTTTATACACAACAAGAGGTGAGGGAACTTCTCGGTCGTTTAGACCTGGGAAACAGAACAAAGATGGGGCAGAAGGGCTCTTCTGGGCTATCTCGAGCTGTCTCTGCTTTTGGTATAGTTGGTAAGTGTTTTGTTTGGTTTTACAAAATCTTTTGTTTTCCTGGGAGGTGAGGCTTATTGTGTCATGTTGTGTATCTTTCTGTCTCCCCCCGATTTTATTTATTTATAAAACTAAAGAGGATTTAGAAATTTGTCGTGCTCAAAGATAAGTAAGTTTCTGTGTATTTTTTGAAAACAAGTGGTCAGTACAGAAGTGGAATTTGTGCTGTAAGCAGTCTTTTCTTTGTCACTAAAGGACAGATCTAGGAAATAGCCAGACTCTAGAAACTTGGCTGAAGATCTTAAAAAACTCAGCTGATCTTAGAATACAAATCATGTGGAACCTGGCTTCTGAATTCCAGAGCTCACAGAATGCTTTTTAAAAAGAAAATGAGAGTCAACATTCTTTATCACACACTATTCAGAAAGATAACTTTTCAGTTTGGTTAACTTTTTGCAATGACATATTTAAAGATTTCTTTTTCATGTTTGAACAAGTATAACTGACTGGTATGTCAGCTGAATTTTAAAATGCTGCTCAGCTGTCCATAATCCTCAAGCATTGCTTCAAGGATTTAATAACTTCTAACTTCATCTGAAAGTCACTACTTTCCTGCCTATTGTCTGATACTGAGGTCAGTATATTGATGGCTGATGTCTCTAAAGTAAATGTTAATATGTGCTGTGACAGCTCTCAAAAATACTTTGTGGTTTATCAGAGTCAATATACATCTGGACATCTAGAGGCAAAGCTGCAGAGAAAATGGAGAATGCAATTACTTTAAAGGATGCTCCTGAATTTAGCATAACAATCAAAACGTAATAAAATTCTATTCTAATCCAAAGTGGCAAATTAAGCAGACTTTCATCTTCATTCTTTTTGTCTGTGAAGCATTTTGGAACTTATCAATGCATCTGGCTTTTCAGAAATTCCTCAGATGGTATTTATGTTTCTTACTGACTTAAGAGTATTCATAATATGGGTAAAGCTAAAGGAGCTTCTAACAGCCTTACAGCATTAGGCTTTTTTTTTTTTTTGCACAAGCCATCAGTGCTCACTGTCTAAATATGTGATAAATATTTCGTTGTAAAGTGGTTGCAATCAGTTAAAATTTTGCATCCCAATTGTATGACTGTTTAGACGTACTGTTTATAACAGGAGAGTTTCTGTTCTGTAGCTGCACAAATGTATTGGTTAACATATATTGTATATGTATTTCTGGAGGACTCTTTAGCAGTAACAGACTCTCTATCAGATGATATAGTTCCAAATTACATGACTCAGACCATATCCATATAAAATGTAATTTGAAGGAACGCAACTGGTTGTTTATTTCTGCCTCCTGGCTCAGGTGAGAAGAACGGGACTATTTTTCCTAAAATTGTAAAGAACAGCTTTGTTCTCTCCTCTAGTTATTTCATTAACCGGATGCAGTACATTCAGTGCACTCAGAATGGAGGTGCTAATAGGCTGAGTTCTGGTTTACTGTGTGGTGTTTAAAAGTGGAAATTGCTTTTAAAGGGAGGGAACTGGGCCAAGGAGAAAGGCCAAGTTCCTTATCAGACTTTGGTATAATGTTTGCTGAAATTCAAAGGACAGAGACTGTTCACATAAGTGATTTTAGTACCAGGAGGATACAGGAAGAACTGTGACTACTATTTAACAACTGAAATTCAATAGTCTGCTTCAAATGGCAGGTTTGTTTCTTATTGTCAGCAGGTCCTCCTGTCTTTGTGCAGGTGAGAGCATTTTTCCAAGGGGGGCTAATAAGGTGGAAGAAAAGATTGCAGTTCATTCGATCACGTTGCAGCCTCCAGCAGTGATAGAGAGGAAAATGTGTGCTCTCCTCATCCTTCTTTACTTTATACTGCAAAGCTAAAAGAACTGAGTATAAATACAAGTAAAACTATGAATTGTGAGGGTCCGTTTGTATCATCATCATCATCATCACCTCCCTCCCCAAATTAATTTATTTGTTGATAGTGCAATAATGAGTTTCAAGCTCTCAGCAACCTATCAGAGCAGCTATCTCCAGCAGCTAATTAATATAATTTATTACTTATTAAAACATATTACTGCTGTACTATACTGTATTAGTAGCACATTTGACTTCAGAGATGGTTATGTATTTCTATTTTCCGTTTGAATTTCTACATTTGTGTTGCATTTAAAGGTTTGTTACACTTTTCTCCAATCATATATAATAGAAGTATCCATAGGAGGCACTCCATGAAGAAGCACGGCTATGCCCTACAGGGAATGAGGGTGGAGGCTTCAGAAGCCATCTTTTTATAGGCAATAAAACCAGACACTGCCTGTTCTATCTTCTTAGCCTTCTCTGTTTCAGCAGGGTCAAGTGTTGATATCTGAGAGAGGAAACAGGAAAAAAAAAAAAGGAGTACCCCTGATACTCTGAATGCCTGATTTGGGGGAGATGCTGCTGTAGTCAAGAAATTCAGATCCCTGCTGTTAGGGAGAGAGAGAACACAAAGGTGTTGTTTTACCCACAACTCCTTTTGCTGTTCTGTGTCCCCCCCCAGCAGAGAGTACATGAACCTGAAAAAAAAATTGGAGTCTGGGATTCTTCCTTACCCTGGAAAATTAACCTTTAGTACCTGAAGTAAGTAGAGTATGCCTCACTCTGAACAATGAGAGTCCTGTCAAAAGCAAATACAAGTATGTTAAGTAGACAGAAACATAGTCCAAGTTTTCAGTGTCCTAACTCTGCTACCTAGTATTAAAAATACCCACAGTGGGAGAGGAAATAAGTAAAAACTATGTATTTTATTGATTAATGGGAGTGAATTTTAAGACTGTGTGTATATATATATGCATATAACTTTCAGAACAAATAAAAATTCTTTGAAGTCTTGAGACAATCCTGATACTGTTTTGCTAATTATGTTTTATCAAATAAACACAAATATGCCACTAAAAGTATTGTAATGCTGTTTTAACAGGTTTTGTCAGGTTTTTAGAAGGCTATTACATTGTGTTAATAACAAAAAGAAGAAAAATGGCAGATATTGGTGGTCATGCAATATATAAAATAGAAGATACAAATATGATCTACATTCCAAATGACTCTGTAAGAGTCAGTCATCCTGATGAGGCCAGGTAAATAATGCTGATAATTAGTGTGTACTTCTTAAATATTTTCTAAACAATATTGAACTGCAACTGGAAACTTCAGTCATGGGTTTTTTGTATTAGTATGTCATTCAAGCCATTTTATCTTGTTGGTTGGGAAATAGACAAGTTCCATGGCATCTGGAGCCTGGAGAGTAACTACAACTGTCCTAGTCTTCTAGAGTCTATTGTCCACATCTCCATGTCACAGCTAAGTTTAGCAAATCTGCACCAAGAAGTGTCAAATATAAGCATTGTTCCTGCAAGGGCAGAATAATGGTTTGTACGATTTGGGGCACTGTTCTTTATTTAGTAGCTCTTGCATGATGTTAATCTCACCTGAAGAGATGTTTGTGCCCTTCAAAAAGTGCTGAATCAATTAGTAAATTATTCTGTGCTGTCAGAATCTTGTGAATGTTGCAGTTGTAAAGGGCGGTGAAAAGATTCACTGGTAAGTTTAACTGCTTCTTTCTTTTCAGGGAATTTTTTATGAAGAGAGAAGTTTGAGTCTTTATGTTTTTATCAGGGTAGGGTAACTTTGTTTCTATGAAATAGGAGATAACTGGTATCATTAAACTGCTTTTCAGTCTGTACTAAGTGTGAATAGTCAAAAAGTCATAATATATGATAAATTGATGTCAGGTAAAGAACCAAGCCAGTAGTAAATATTAAAAAAGCTTCCACTTTAAGGTGGGATTGATCATAGTCTCTCCTCTTAGTGTGCAGGAGACCATGTTATCTAACCTACACATTTATGGTGTCAGCCATTGTATTATTCATAGACAATGTAATGGTTTCTTCTGGGAATTTGCAAGGCTACAACAGATTTTACTAGATATTTCTTTTCTTCTTCATTTATTTGAGAGTAATGGAAAAATTTTATTTCTTTTGTAGTATTTTTGAAAGTTTTCTTTTTTAAGTCCTGAAAAATTTGATGTACATAAGTGGGAAATAGAACCACAACTTTACAACTGTGAAAAGAAACAGAGCATGTGTATGAGTAGACGTTAGTTTTGTTTTTTTAAAAAAAAGAGTATTTGATTTATTTAATTCATATGCTGACTTTCTAGTTTAATTACCTGTCAAAACAATTCCTGTAAGATAGGAAGGGAACATAGGGCAACAATCAGTATTTATGTGTAATTTCTTTTCTGTAATCCTCTGAATGACATCCTATAGTCTGTCTTGTTAAAATAATAATTTTTCCTACAACTTGGATTATTTTGCTAGGTATCTGAGAATCTTTCAAAATGTGGACCTTTCTAGCAACTTCTATTTTAGGTAGGTATTAGTTACTATTCCTTTAAAACAATGTGCACTTACACTTGCTAGAAGATTATAGGTTTTGGTTTTGATACCCAAGACTTTTAGGTTGATATTCTGGACAAATAAGACACATAATCATGCTGCTTATCCATTTTCATCTGTTTATTTTGAAACTGCTTTCTCCTTTAATCAATTGGCTAGGAATTTAGTCTCCATTAGGTTAAAAAATATAGAACTATTAATGGCATGGAAAAAAGTAGACACTGAAACTACTGTTTCCATTGACTGTTCAGCCTTGCCAGATTATGCAGAAGTTCTCTCTTTGGAAAAGTATAATGTTTCAGGGGGGTTGCTTGTCTTGTTATTTATTCTTTATTGATCTCATTTTCCATAAATAAAGCTTTGCCTTGACTCTGGAGCAAAGGTAGAGATATAGGTCCTCATTTAAGATACACCCTCTGTGGGGTATGTCTTTCATAGGGCTTTCTAGGCATTGCAGTTCTCTTGTTTATTGTTTCATGAATGCCATACTGAAGGCAAGTTTCTGTGTCCCAGCTACTATTAAGTGAGATTTTTGGGACAGCACAAAAATGGGAGAAATGTGATGGTAAACCTGGCAGTAGTAGAAGAAGACTTGAAGATAAAAAAAAAAAATTTAAAAATCCCTCTTGCAATTACCAAAAGGTGTCAGTCATGAAGATGAAAATGAAATTTCTTGGAAAATGAAGGCTTTCACAGCTTGATCTGTGAAGATAAAACCTACCCAAGTTTTATGTGTATTTCATGCTTTGGCATGTGCAAGATTTTTTGCTGTGTAAAACATGAGTTTTTCTTCCATGCATTGTCTCCCAGCCCTAATTCTATACAACTTCTTCCCACAACCTCCTTTGCTTGGAGATGACAAATTTGTGCTGTTTCTGTGGTTTTACATAGACAGGAAAGGAGAAGATTCTTACGTGACTCTAACAAACACGTTTATCATAAAATGAATCATAGAATGGTTTGGGCTGGAAGAGACCTTACAGATCATCCAGTTCCAGCCCTACTGCACTCACAGTACAGAATTTCCTCCCAAATCTGTCCAGTTTTAGTTTAAAACCATTCATTCTTGTCTAATCATCATCTGCCCATGTAAAAAGTTGCTCTCCCTCCTTTTTTATAAACCCTCTCAAAGTACTGGAAGGCCATAGGGAGGTCTTCCCAAAGAATTATTTTCTCCAAGCTGAAACTGTAGAATGAAGATAAACTACATATTTAAAATTTCTTGTACAGAAAAAAATGAGTAAGTGAATGACTTATACAAAGTGTGTTTTTGGCACAAATCCTGTGTGGCATAAATGAAAACTTTCCTACTGGCAGATAATTTACTGTTTATGTTTTATTTTTCATTAAAAGAATTTTTTCATAAAATATTTTTGTGCTCTGTGTTTAAACTGCATATTTAGCCTGATTTTCAGTTTCAAAAGGAGAAACATAGGATGATACTAGTATTCTTTCTTATTGTTTAGAATCTTTTTAATCTATCAGCTTCATTTAAATTGTTCTTGGCTGAAAGCATAACACATTTTCCTGCATGATTTTTATGTAAATCCTGAAGAAAATTATAAGAAAATATTTGGTCGAAGGGGAGAGTGGGGGAAACAGCCTGAACATGTCTCTTACTAGGATACTGTTTAAAGGTTCTGTTATATGCAACCAGAGCATGTTACAGATTTTTTTTTTTTCCCCTAACAGATGGGTCAGGACATTATTATGGAAATATGTGGATGCATGGGTTACATGTTGTTATCATTATTGATAAATCTAAATGTCTAATGTTTAAATAATTCTTTAGCTCTTTAATGGATATCTAGAACTTACATGCGGGCCAGTAATCACTGATGCTGTCTTAGACTAAAATGGAAATATATGAGTATTTGTGATTTTAAGTGTAATGTACCTTTGGTTTCTCCTTTGGAAGAAGCCTAGTAGCTTAAAAAAATTAGCCATTAGTATAGAGTGTTAGTAAAAGAGACATGAGGTGGAAAATTTGTAACTATTATGGAACGAATTAAAAAAAAACCTTTTCTTTATTCAGCAGCCGGCACCTTAATATGCAACTGTGCTGCAATCATAAATTTGGGGACGGATACCATTTTTGTACCAGTTTTTTTTAGACCAGTTTTTTGGCTGTTTTGAGTTCAGGTAGAGGTTAGAAAGTAGCAGTACTTAAATCTTAGAAAAATGAGGTTGTCAATGTATATAGATATTTCTGATGGAATAGCTTTTTTAAAACTTCTGGAATGCTTCTTGGGACATGGTGAATTAAGATTTTGATATACTTTGTTTAAAAGATATGTGAGATATGTGTTGTTTTCAGTTAAAAGAAGAATATAAACACTTTTTCAGTCGTTGTAAACAGTTTCTGTGTTTGTAAATCTTCTTTTGGAAATCATTTGTATCATTTGCCATTATAGAATCAGAATCTGTGTTTCTTGTTCAAAAGTCTTTTCTATAAAAATAGTACTGTGTTAAATACAAGTACAGATGGAAAGTAAGGGCTTTCAGAAAATTCCTCTGCATCTACAATTATTAATAAATGTTAACTGTCTATCAGTTACAGCTATGATCTATCTCACTCCCTTCAGTATAATCTTACTGTCCTGAGAATGCCACTTGAGATATTAAAAACTGAAACAACCCAGACCCGGCAAGAGAGTTTTGATATATTTGAAGATGAAGGACTTTCAACACAGGGGGGAAGTGGTAAGAAAACACATCTAATTAAATTGATGATGTTGGTCAGTAGTGTCCTAACACTTGTGAGTTAATAAAAGATTTTGTGAAGTGCCAAATATATTTCAATGTGAATAATGCAATTTCTAGAAGTGTGTAGTCATTGTTTTAAGTTACATTGCAATTGGGGAAGATGACTGAGCATGCTGACATTTTTCAGCAATAGATTACTCAACTGACTTCTGAGTCTTCCAACAGGAATGAGTTACAGAGAGAGTGGGAAGCAATAACTGATTAAGTACCAATACTTTTTTTTTTGTTTTATATTGGAGAATACTAACAACAGAGGAACCATATGAAGTTAGCATCATCTTACTGTAGCAACCCCTGTCAAGAAAAATTACTCATTTCGGGTGGAAACTTTAGGCTTCAGTTTGGATCTAGTGTATCCATAAGAGTATAAAGATGAGCAGTCAAAGGGAAAAACTATTTTTCTTTGTACACACACACACAGAAAGTTTCTCCTAAAATTTTTAATATTGGATTTTATTCTGTTGAATGTAACCCCCATGCCCCCAAGAAAAAGATATTAGTAGCATGGTCATATATATCAAGGTACCAGCAACTGGTTATCAAATATCAGAAAGGACCATAAGGAATGAAGAGAGCAATAATTCCTCTTCTGCAAAGACTCTAATCTGGAGGATCCCTCAGGAATCCTTACAAAGGCACCATCTCTTCTATATCATTGTAAAAACAATCAGAAATGAAGATGCCCTAACCTTGACCCCATCAGCACTGTGTGCTACTCACCTGTCTAATCATAGAATATGTGTAACAAATAGCCACGTGTCATTTAAGAATTAATTCTCACCAAAGTAATGCTGCTAGTAGTAAGAAAGAGGAAAAATTGCTGGCTAAGTGCTTGTGACCAGCTTCTGCTGACAGTCTAAACTCCATGAAAATATTTCGGTTACATCTGTTTACCCTGGGCTTGCAGTAAGTTGGGTCTAGGTAACAACAGTTTGTTCAACAGTTGCATTTTTACCTGCAGTCTGTAAGAAGAACTCCTTTTTCCTCCAGTGGAACATTTGACTGCTGTAGTTGTCTGCTATAATTGGCGTTCATACTGCTGCCATATAATTTGTCCTGTCAGAAACTTCATTTGAAAAAAGTGTGAAAAAATATAGGCAATATAATTCTTGTCCTCTTTCTTCTAAGTTTCAGATTCATTCAATTCCCTCTACCACCATTCAGCGACAGTTGTCATCTTGGTCCTGATATTTGAAACAACAAGACTCTGATTCCAGATATATCAGAAACAGAATTTTAATTTGTAGGTCTACAATAGCTGTGTTTCTTGGTGTCAATGCAAATTAGGAAAACTGTTGAATTGTGTAAAAAAGGATTGCTGTTCATGATATTCCAGAACCTAGCAGGTAATTAGAGGTGGCCCAGAATTGAGAAGATTATAAAGTTCTCCTGTAAGAGCATTTTTGTCTTAACTAGAATGTACAACTTTATTTCCCTTGTTATCAAATCCCTTGATGGTACTCTGTAGAGATCTCTTTTCAGTACTGAAGGAGATCAGTAACTTCTGCATGAAGGCGCTCAATCACAACAATGACTGGCAACTCTAGAAAAACTGCAAATCCTCATAAACGCTGGACTTCAGCATGTGCCTGGAATTATCTGTGTTCAGCAAACCTCAAGGATGCGAGTAAATGCTACACTGAGTTGCAGCCAAGGGAAAATCAAAACAAAGACCCGATGTCCTGGATTTTAAAGCAAGTGAGCTTGTTTCTTAATTGCTAATGCATTTTTATTGTAACAACTTCCTAGGTGTATTTGGGATTTGCAGTAAGCCTTACGAGAAGTACGTGTGGAATGCCAAGCTTCTGGAAGCAGTAAGAAGTGCTGTTCATCGCGACTGGCTGCTGTATATCATTAATGGATTCTGTGGGCAATCAAGTATCCTTCTACTGTCGTAATGAATTTTGGTTTATCAATTTTGAAAAAACCCAGTTTGAACATTGAATTATTTCTTTGTCATATAAATAATGTTCAATTTTATACTTACTGTTTAGCTTTTATTTTCATTACTTTCTAAGTAAGAATTATAGTTTTTGTAAGAGGACCCTAACAGAGGTAGACTGCATTTTCAGTGAGGTTCTGTTTATAAGTGTGGGGTTTAGTAGTAAAGAACTTGAGAGGATTTTTGGGCTCAGCTGTATTTTTTTGCAGATGTTTGAGGAAAGGGAGAAAAGCTAAGCAGAACTGAATTGCTGACTGATCTGGTTTCAGCTTTGTTTAAACCATGACATTACCATAGAAATGCTTTCCTACTAATCTTCTCTAAAACATTTCTTAGTTACTGAGATTTGCAGAAATTCTTGTATTTACTGTCTTTCTGTTGAAGACGATGATGAAACTTCAGCCCTGCTGTGTGAAGAACACTAGGACATGTGAAAATCTCTTTTCTTGACTATATACTATTTTAAGTTGTTAAAAGGGTACATTGTAGCAGGAGGAGCAAAAGTCCAAATGCATGCCACAGTCCAAAGAAATGTCATGTTACATGTTAAGAATTTAGTATATTACAAAGATACTCTGTTTTATTCACCATCACTATCATGTTAGCTTAAAATTTCTGGGGAAGCAAATACAATTATGAAGTTAACATTAGTAGTGTCTGCAAAATTTAATTTTGCTTTTTTATGATTGTGAGACTGTTGGTCATTGGCTTAGTCCCCAGATAAAAAGCTAGATCTGTTTTTGTATACCACTATTTCATTTGTGGTCTTACTTAATCAAAGCTGGATCTGACCACCACCATTATGCCTGCAGGTGCTTAGTGTGTGAGGAAATATCTTCTTAGCTCTTTCATGTGCCTCCCTAACACTGAGGAAGTAGTGGTAGTCACACTAGGCTCTGATTCTGTTTGGTTTTAGTAAAATGGAAAAAGACTGTAAAAAAGCATCCGTAGTGTGTTTCCCTCTTTTCAGTTATTGTTATGTAAGTAGTTGTAAATTTGTATGTTTTTCTAAACAAATAATTGGAGGGTGACTAATACACTTCACCTGAAAATTAAGCTCCCAAGTTTTAATCCCAGTATTCACAAAAACAGCATTTGCACTGCTAAGTGTATCTTGTATCTATTTCACCTCCATTGTCATTTCATGAAATAGAAATGCTGTTCTCTTCTGTAGGTTCTGAAAAGTGGATGATGTATTGCAATGTAGATTTGCTTTTCAAAGTTCTTAAAACAGGTTGTTGGAAAGGGCAATGTTCTCTTCCAGCTGCAAAATAAGTCTGGAAGTGATACTCACCACTGTTAGGGTGATTTCAGTAAATCAGATATATCAGTTTCATACATTTTGTTAGAACTTATTTTTGTGGGCATAAAGTAAGTGAACAAAAAATTGCATGTGACATGTAAACCTTAACTTCTCTTTCAAGAACTATTAATATATGGCCGCCCTATATATGTCACGCTGATAGCCAGAAGATCAAGCAAATTTGCTGGAACACGTTTTCTGAAACGAGGAGCAAACTGTGAGGTAAATGAAATATGATTTTAGGGGTTGTTTCCCCAGTATGAAAGCTTGAACTTGACTGACTGAAGAGCTGAAATGGTTTAGAGGGTTGATAAGGGTTCGGCTATAAAATATGCTATTAGATGATGTTATTGCAGATATTATTACATTTTTCGTTGGCATAATAAAATCGTTCCTAAAATTATAAATTTAATTGTTCTAATTTGGCACTTGTTTTGGTTTTTTTACACTTAATGTTATTTCCCAAACTGAGGGAAAAAATTAAAACATGGTAATATTCATTAGGGACAAATGGGAATTTAACCTTCAGTGTTGTTCTCACTACTGTGGTTCAGTGTCTCACAGTTTAATTGTGCTCTGTTTGTAATGATCAATTATCTGTATTGCATGCAGCTTTGAATGTCATGTCTACATCATATGTGTATTTCTGTTTGGTTTAGGGAGATGTTGCTAATGAAGTGGAAACTGAACAAATACTTTATGATGCTTCAGTTATGTCATTTTCTGCGGGGAGTTATTCTTCCTATGTTCAGGTTCGAGGGTCTGTCCCTCTGTACTGGTCTCAAGACATTTCAACTATGATGCCTAAGCCACCCATAACACGTGTGTACAAATTATTCTTTGTGATAGATTATGGTTAGTGCTGTGTCCTAAAGGAATATCTGAGACAATAATTGAAAACTGAACTTGCAAAAATGGACAAATTGTCTGTTCACTTGTGCTTTGTGAAGCCTTAATTCAAAGTAAAAAATTATGGAAAAAAATCTCAATCTTAGACTTTACATTCAGAAATTAAATAGGAAATGTTTCAGTTTGAAGACGTGAGCTTTCTTTGTATTACTTTGTGTGTGAAGTTAGGTACATTTATCTTAGTATTGTGGATAAAATATTAAACCTGTTGAAAATGGTGGAAAATGTTTGGGCTGAGATTAATGGGGCCAGAATAATTGTTCTTTATAAGCATTTCATGAAAATTTAAGAAGTTGCCTATCATTTGGCAAAGTGAATATTTTTTTAACAGCTTTTGCATGAAAAGAGGGGAAAGCATTTAACTGTGTCATTGCTACCAGAGAATTAATACATCTTTTGTGAAGAGTACTATTAAGGGAAAATTCTACAGCTCACTTGTTATCATCTTCAATATATGTTTGTTTCAGTGGACCAAGCAGATCCTTATGCACACGTTGCTGCTCTTCACTTTGACCAGATGCTTCAGAGATTTGGCTCTCCCATTATTATATTGAATCTTGTGAAGGTACAATATTTTGAATATGTTCTATGTGTTTAATTTTTAATATTATGCTTCTTTCTGTACAGGAGTTGTTTGGTTATTTTCTGAAACTAATATTAGAATATTTTCTTCATAAATCTCATCCTACACAATATAGTACATAACTCTGCTTCCACAAAATTTCTTGTGTTTAGAGATTTTTTACAGTAATCTTTCACTGTTCTTTTCAGGTTTTTTCTATTACCCATTAGATCTAAGTCCAAATAAATTTATCACTAAATTTAATTTAGCACTAATAACTACTGAAATAGTATGATTCCATTCAAAGCAAGGTTGGAACTAGATGACCTTAAGGTCTGTTCTAACCCAAACCATTCTGTGGCTCTATGAAAACAAATGTTATATTCAGGCAATGGCAACACAATTCTAATTTTCAAAAATTACTGTAAGACTGGGAGATGGGAACTGTTGTTAGCCATCTCCTGTCAGTAATGGAGAAGAATTTCCTTTTGAATGGGATGCTTCCCTTCCTGCCTGTGTTTTTGCTTATCTTTTGTGGTTCTCCATTTCATCTGCATTGCCACTTTTTTTTCTGTTTTCTTCTTTACGCTTACGGCATACCATTTTTCAGCCAATGATTATGCACGGTTGAAACAGGTGACTTTTACTACTAATATAAAATGATTGTTAAAAATCTAGAATGTTCAGATTTTTCTATCTTTTCTGTTATTATTTTAATTGTACTATTTATGAAGAACTGCCTGGTGTTGTTACAGCTTCCACTTTTGATTTCCATTATATATGCATATGTGTATGTGTGCATGTGTATGGGTTATATACATTTGTTAATGAAAATTTTGAGGTTAAATTCCTTTTCTTTTTGCTAAAGGAACGTGAAAAAAGAAAGCACGAAAGGATTCTCAGTGAAGAACTTGTTGCTGCTGTGACATATCTCAACCAGTTCTTACCCCCAGAGCATGCAATTATATATATACCCTGGGATATGGCCAAATACACTAAAAGGTAGAAAAAGTCTTCTCTGTACTAGTGCTTGCAGCTGCAGTGCACATATTGAAGCAAATGTTGCTGAACAAAACAGCAACTTGCAAACAAAACAAGGGAATGTGATTCAGGATGATCATACATCCTTTTCTGCCTCATTCATATTTTTGAATCACAGAAAGTTTGGTAGAGAAAAATCAGTGTGATGTAAAAATCAAGGAGTTTTATGTTTTTTATGTCTTCCTCTTCTAGTTTATGTAATATTTTTTATCAAAAAGAAGCAAAATTGCTCAGATAGAGTCTCTCTCTCTCCTGTAAAATCTAAGAAAACCATAGACATAATTTATTGTTGAATGAATAAAGCTGTGATATGGGCCTGTTTTTAAATCATTTTTGTTATGGAAAACCTTTTTATGTAGTGAGATTTTTTTTTTTTAGTATTAATGTATCTTGACTGTCTCTTTTTTTTTTTTCCCTCTCCTCAGCAAACTTTGCAATGTCCTAGACAGACTGAATGTGATTGCAGAAAGTGTAGTGAAGAAGACTGGATTTTTTGTAAATCGACCCGATTCCTACTGCAGTATCTTGCGTCCAGATGAAAAGTACCTATAATTTATTTGATGCATAATGAATAGCACCTATTCCTTAGAAAGTTGTTTGGAATTTCTATGTTTATTAAATTATTTGTTATTTTAAGACTTACTAATTTGGAAATTACTAAGTGACTTCTTTTGAGGCATACTAATAAAATAATTGTCATCTAAATGTTACTGTAAATGAGTCTGTTGTTAACGAGAGGATTTTATGGTTTTATACATACAAAATATAAAACTTTTTTTTGAAAATAGAAACTGTATTTGCTTAGACTGCTGCAGATGAACTCTCAAGTCCCTGAAAATCCAGAAGTAACTATTTGTCACTGAGTAGATCAATACATGATTGTGTGATCTGTTATTTTATGAAATAATTTGAAAGTCATTCTGTTTTGTTTCTTTTTCAGGTGGAATGAACTGGGAGGTTGTGTTGTTTCCACTGGTCGCTTGCAGGTACTAAAATATATTTTTTTAGTTTATAGTGATGTAGGTCAGCACTCCCAAGGAACAGTGAATCATTTCACTTAAATGCCTGATTGATGACTCACAGACTGCTGTTACATTAATATTTATAGTACATATTATTATGGCTGTCCTTCCTAGAAATCTATTTGAGAATTAGGGCCTTAAGTTCTTGCATGGTACCCCAAAACCTTTGGGGTACTAAGTCCAGTATCTTTGCTGGACTTAGTCTGAGAAATGCTTGTATTTTAAACTGGTTTCCATTACTGTTTAATCTGTAATGTTACCAGTGCAGTGAAAGTTAAACCAGCAGCATTTTAGCAAACTGCATCATAAAATGTTCTAGAGAAGAAGTGAGGAGTAAGCACATACTTAACCCTGGTAGCATATTCATGTACATGAACATGGGTTACTGACATTTTCACCAGTGCTGAATATTCTGTATATTGTTACAGTTTCCAGAACTAAAAGAAAATAAAACTAGAAAAATGTCTTCCTTTAAGGTCAGAAAAGTACTGACTAAACTGCAAACCATACAGTATCAAATTTATACCTGAATGATACAATTATATACTCTGAACACAGGGCATATTCTTAAGAAGCCATTAGTTGCTTTGACTTGCCATTCATAATTTTTATTTCTTTTATGTTAGAGAGCATATTACCATTCCTGTACTAGCTGATCACTGGGATATGTTTGTTGAGGGTGGATAAACAGCAGAGCAGGTACAATTTGACCTCTTTAAAAAAAATCAGCCCTAGTTGATTTTTAATGTTAATTTTTAATCTTAGTCTTACAGGTTTACCTGTAGTACGAAAGTGATTATTTTATCTTTAATAATTTGAGAGTCACCAGTGACATACATGTAAGCATTCTGATCACAGTTCACCTCTGACTAGACATCTTGTGAGTCACATCCAAATTGTGACTTCTTCAGGGCTGTTTGTGAGTTGAAGGAACATCCAGTTGCTGTGATGATAAAAGCAAGAATATTTTGAAAATAGGCATGACAGCCATCTGATGTAGCTTGCTAGAGATGAATTGCTTTTATTAGAAATGTCTTTCCTCAAATTTTTGTAAAGACATAACTTGAGATTTGATAAGACTTAGCTAGTAGTAAAAAAGTAATAATAATTAGTGTAGTAATTTGTTGACTAAGATAAATCTTCTATTTGGTTTGCTTTACCAGACTGGAGTCCTTCGAACCAACTGTGTGGACTGTTTAGATCGCACTAACACAGCCCAGTTTATGGTGGGGAAATGTGCTTTGGCCTACCAGTTGTATTCATTGGGATTGATTGATAAACCAAATTTACAATTTGATACAGATGCTGTAAGGTAAGATAGATTAAAAGTATGTCTTGGTTTTTTAATTTTGAATCGAGAGATTATGAAGAATTATGTCCATATAGAAGAACTGTACAGTGATTTCTGCTGGAATGATTTCATGTTTATTCATCCAAGTTTAAAACGTCTTTCATACTTGAAATCTTGAGAAAATCCTGTCATGCTGAAAGTTCAATCTTCTGGAAAAGGATATTAATCAGTCTTACAATATAACTGCTTGATTTCATTCTTTTTATAAAAGAAATTTAAAGAGATGTGTTTTGAAATAAATGTAAGAAAACCTCCACCCCAGTCTTTTATACTTGCTTCAATTGCTTGAGGCAGAATGCTGACTGAGAGTGAAAACTGAAGTAAATACACACTTTCATGGAGAATGCCAAACTGGTAATTTCATAGAAGTACATCTTACCTTGCTATTTCCTACTTTTTCTTTGGGAAGATTTCATGGTTTTTGATTTATTGAAGAAAAGTTTTTCAGCATTCTTTCAGATCAAGTGTCAATGGTACTTATACAAGCATCTTCAAACTCTTTATGAAAACCCAGCATTTGTATTGAAATGCTTTGGGGGTAAGGGTGAACTAAGCTGCTTAACTTGTACACATGCTTCAGAAATTAATGTAGGAGTCCTTAAAGTGCTATGTTTTTATTCCTTTAAGGTGTTGTTGTGACTGTGAAACTTGTGGCTTCATTGCTGATTTTAACTAATGATTTGATAGTTTTAGAGCATGGAGACCTAACTTGTATTCAGAAACCACAAGTAGTCAGGTTTCAGTCCCCTTCATTTGCGATACACCTTCAGCTCCTCTTCTTTTTTCCTGTTAGTTTCCAGCACTTGTCTGGTGCCTGGAGCTGGTATGTGCTCCAGAAACCCCCTCACCTGCAGCATGTTGGTTCACTGTGCAGGTGGGGGCTCCTTGCCTCTGCCTGGTGGCCAGGGAGAGCACCCGCTGGTGGCTTCTTGGGTGTGCTAGCAGTGCCTTTCATCCACCATGTCCCAGCTGCTGGGAGCTGCAGGTTTACCTCTGGGAATAAATAATCCCTGCTGCCAATACCAGTTGCTGTGCAGCCTCCTGGGGCTACTAGTCAAAAAAACCAAACAGACCCACCAAACCCAAAGAAACAAATGAGATTCTCATACATGGTGTTGTGATCTCTGAACAATTTCTGTGGAGGCAAGTGGGTTTGGGGTTATTTCTTTAGAGGATTTTTTTTTTTCTGTTATTTTGGGGGTTTTGTTTTGTTTTTTTTTTTTTTAAGTTACTTAGCAGATGTTTCCTCCTAATTGATCATATTGTACTTGACCTTGGACAGAAGATTTGCTGGACAGCTATTTAGTTTTTACAAATATTGATTTGCTGCTCAGATAACTGTTCTTCATCCAGCTCCTCCAGGAGAACTTCAGTCAGATGGTTGCAAGGTTACATATGCAATACTGTCCCTTTTCTTGAAAACTTTATTAGGGGAATGCTTTTGTTGTCTTGTTTTTGAACAAGGCAACAATGCTTTTGTTGTCTTCCTTTTTTTTTTTTAAATTTTATTTTGTTGTTTGTTTCTATCTTCCTTTTCACTCCTCAAGGACTTCTTTCATTTGCAGGTATTACATGTAGATGTCTGAATTACTTTATCTTCCTATACTGATGTGGAACACATTCCCCAGGTTTAATGACTGGGTTTAATTTTTAGTTTTGGGGAGGGACTGGGGCTTGTTTTGTTCTGGTTTGAGTTTTTTTGCCTCTTAACTAAACTTCCAGTCTTCTTTAGCAAAATATCATCCTTGTCATTTTCTTGCTCAAGCAAGGCCATAGTCTCCATTTCTGAGAAGCACTTTTCAGTCTCTTACCTTCTAGACTAAGTGCCATCTCCTTAAGATAGCCTCTTTTTCCAAGACTGTTGTCTTGTTTTTGTCATTGATAGGAAGCTTGTTTAATTTTTGCTATTTGGACTAGTCCCAGTTTGGATAGTGTCAACTTCTTGATGCCAGAGGACTTTTTTGCTTTTTAGCCAGCTCTCCTTGTTCAAGTCAATTCTTAGCCAATTCTTTTTGCTCTCTGTTTACATCAAGATTTTCTAGCTCCAGCAAATGTTACCTAATTTCCATACACTTTTCTTACGAGTCATGTTTATTCATTTTGTACCTTTGAGTCATCATTATTGTAACTACAGAGATTTTTGGAAGGTTATGCTAACTTCATTCCTGGTGCACTTAACAGAAAATGTAGCCTTGAGATATTGATAGGTTCTGTCCCTTTTAGTGTATTAAACATGCCTTGGTTAGTGAAGATATATTGCTTGTTTTCTCTCCTTCAAGTAGTAGGACATGTTAATCTTCCTGAATCTATGGAACTGCATACTCTGTGTGAGCCCCTTCTTTTATATTAAAAAGTAATGAAAATCTCAAAGTCTAAACCTTCTTAGTAATTATTATGTCTGAATAAAATTTTCACATATTTATCTGAATAAAGGTGAAGAAATTGTATTGCACTTGCAGAAAGACTTAATTATATTTTCTCTTAAAAACTTCTATTCAGAAGTTTCATAGATGACACATTTTGCCTTTCCTTCAGATTATTTGAGGAATTATATGAAGATCATGGGGACACGCTTTCTCTGCAATATGGAGGCTCTCAGCTTGTCCACAGAGTAAAAACTTACAGAAAGATTGCTCCGTGGACTCAGCATTCCAAAGATATTATGCAAACACTCTCAAGATACTACAGTAATGCTTTCTCAGGTAAATTTAAGTGGTTTCTTTCAAGCCATTGTTTACAAAACATCTTACTCATGATGCTTCAATAATCTACACTATGGCCTTATGACAGAATTCCTCTGTACTATAATTTCCAAATAATTTAGTAGCATCTCAAATAGGTATTCTGATTTGATGATATATTTATTCATCCTATGTTGTAGCATGCAGCCCTTTGTTTAGAAAATGTACACATGTAGCACTGCATCTGTCAGTGACATTTGTAGATCAATAGAGAAGCAGGTAACTGTTACAGAGTTTTAAAATGTTGGACAGAATGTCTTCAGCAAATATAAGGAAACTGGTAAATCCAAACATCAGTAGAAAGCTTCATCTGGAGTATTTCTTGTGTTGTTTCTGAGAGCTCAAAACAAAGCAAGCTGTAACGCATGTAATTGTTTTGTGTAAATAGGAGCTACAAACTGTTAAATCTGTGGTAAAAAAGTCAAATTTAAAAATCAAGTAAAAAAGCTAGGGTTTTTTTCAGTTAAATAAGCTGTAAAATATTAACTTACTCCTTTATTAGCTCATATGACTCATTAGTTGAACACTGAGTGTTCTACTTTCTTCTGGGCAACATTGCTAAGGGAAAACTTTGAAAAATGCTGAGCCTTATCTTATGCAAAACAACAAAAAAAATACTGTAGTGTGTTTAGAAGTCTTGAAAAAGATCTAAAAGAATGGTCAAAGGACAGTCTAAGACATATCAGAAGGGCAAACACTGAGTGCTACTGTGTTATAAATATTCTGTCAGTCCTCATTTACTCTTTTTCACAGAAGTTGCATAGCCATGGGTGGAAGTACCTTTTTTTCTCTTTGTCTTAGTAGACTGCAATTATTTAGAAACTGTGAACTTTAAAACAGTGAGTGGGACAATGGCTAGAAATACTTCATTCAGTAATCTCCGATTTCTTTGGCTGAAATTATTGCTTTTGTGTATATAAAAATGTTGAGAGCACACCATTCAGAGTAACTTTTCTGAATGTAATTCACATAATTTGTGTATCATATTTGTCCAAACTAAATGAGAAATGGAGAACTTTTTTATTTCAGTGATGTGGTCTCTTATTGTTTGCATTGGCAATAAAGTCTAGCTTCATCAACTCTTTTGAGCCAAAGGTAGCACACTTGCAGTGTCACCTGTACTGTGGCATAGAAGATGGAACAAATTTCTGAGCTGTTCACTTTTATGCCAGCTACTGAAATAGTTAGGCAGAAACCTGAGCAAAGTTCTAGGCTCACATTTGGGATTGTGGTCTGCTTGCAAGGATAGTCATGATATGCATGTCTTCTAGTAATAAAAGAATTTGTTCTAAAAAAGATGTTACAAAAAGAAGAAAAAATTTAGAAATAAAGTCCATCTTGTCATCTCAATGAACTTGTAGGAAAGTACAAAAACAGACATTAGTCTTTACCGAAGTCAATACTGTCTTTGAATGAAATTTTCTTAAAGGTGCTGCACGCTTACCCCAGTTTACTTATTTGATCACATTTGAGGCATATATTTTTGGTGCTGTATGCATTCCTTGTGTTTGAAGATGACATTGTTGAAATGTAGCATTCATTGTCATATTTACTTTGTTGCATTTTGAGTAAGGAGTTTTAAAATATTTGTTTCAATGAAATTTAAAGGTTTATTGTCCAACACTGCCTGTTTAGATGGCAGCAGCTTGCTTGTTAATGTGGCACATTAAGAGAGATCATTTTATTCTTCAAGTTTTCTAAGAAAGAAGAGAAAAAGAAACAGTTTTAGAACAAGATGTTGATTTGCTGTACTGCATTTATTATTGTTTCTATTAATCATATATCCTTTAAAATGGAAATAAAAATCTGAGGGCTAGTTAGATCATGAATCAGCATTTCCTTGTGTTTCTGATCTGAGAAACATTTTTTTAATGCTTGTGTATTTTATGTACCTGAATTAAACAGACTCAGAAAATTTTAGTGATTCAATTGGGGTCATACAGTATATAAGATTCAGAGCAGGGTTGAGAGGGGCTTTCTCATTGCTTCTTAAATAAATCTCTTAGCCACACATTACTGCTTGTCTATCAGTCAAAATACATGAATCTAAAAATAGTCTAGTCTTATAAGAAAGTGTTTTCATCTGTTGACCTCAACGCTCTTAGGATAATTACTACTAATTAATTTTATGGATGAGAAAAAGTAAGACACGTATCAAGTGATAATTTGGTGGAGCTTAGAATATGACCAGCTAAATTGATGATTTAAACCAACAGGAAACAAGTCCAAATTACTAAAAGGTGTTTGTGAAATTTAATCATTTTACTATGTATTGGCAAGAAAATCCCAAAGAATTCATCATTTGTGTGTTTTGTTGGAAACTTGTGTTATATGGATATTGTTTAATTTCATCGAGTCATTTTTCAGTTATTTAGGCTGCAGTAAATTCACTAAGGTATGTCAGATTTCCTGAAACATGCCTTAATCCATGCATGTGCTTCATGCACACATGTGGGAGAGAGAGTTGCAGCGTGAGGTCTGACCTCTGCCAAGCCTGGGCTCCTGAGGGAGAAGCCAAGCGAAGGGGCAGCCTTGGTACCAGCCGCACGTGCCCTGCAGTGTAGCAGGTCTGCTGTAAATGACGTTCCCTGGTGCTGCTTGAAGCCCAGAGGGCCCTGCAGCAGTCGTAGGACACAAACTCTGTCTCTGAGGAGCAAAGAGAAGCAGTGTCTGAATGGGCTTGAGCTGTGCAGTGCTCCTGGTGTTAAGTGTGCCTCTTGTCTAACAGATGCGGACAGGCAAGATTCTATCAATCTCTTTCTGGGAGTGTTCAAGCCTGCAGAAGGAAAACCACATCTCTGGGAACTTCCCACTGATTTTTATTTGCATCACAAGAACACCCTCAGTCTGTCACAGACCAGGCAAAGGTATTTTGCTGGTTTTTGGTTTTTTTTGGTATTGCTCTAATACATTGTAAAAAATACACGTTGCTAATCAAATAATTAGGTCAGCCTGTCAAAAACTTGGTTACTGTTTTTTATGTTTATACAAAAGCTTAAAAACACCTTCAAGAGATTACCAAAAAACGCTGAATGTTGGTGTTTCAAAGGATTTGTTTAGTATGTTATTTTCCTGTTGTACTTAAAAAGTTTAATTTCATATGAAATTACATCCTTCAGTGTAAAATGCTTCAGTGCTATATTGAAGTACAGTTACTACAGTTTCACAAAACAATATATAGGTGCATTCTTCATTGTCAGATTTATTAATGGTTGAATATGAGATGATATGATAAGGATAACATTTATTTTTTCTGTGTACTACACTTACTCTGCAGCTGTGCATACCAAGAAACCCATGATTTTCTACCTTCCTTTCAGTCTATGTCTAGCCTGTTTTAAGACTATTTTTCTTCATTTGCATTCCACTTAGTTGCATGGTAATAAAGAGAAGTAATAAAGTATAAAATTTTAAAATAATTCAATTGCTTCATAGAGGGAAATTATTTTTTGAAGACAATGAAAAAATTATTTTTTGAAGACTATGCATTTTAAAAAATCCATTTTGACAAGAAGGACAATACTCAACTTGTCAACAAAATAATCTCTTAGGATTTTGGCTGGTTTTATCTTTATTCATTTTGTGAGCTGTAAAGCTCTTTAGTACAAATGGCAGATCTGAATATCTGCATTTAGATTTTTGTCTGGACAAAACTGCAAGTGTTTACCCAGTGTGATCAGTCCCTGTTGGCTGCTTATTTGTTAACTTGTCACAGCAGCTGGCACATGATATGGCTCTTTCTGAATTTCAGTCCTCTTGTATTGTCTCCTGAGGCTTCTCTTGAAGGTAGCTTATATGAGCCATACAACCAAGTGCTATTTAAGGCATACATTAAACATGCAATATTAATTTTCTCAACTACTCGTTCTGAACATTATTGTATGTCTAAAATTAATTCAGCTGATATATTGCAAATATGCAAATGTTCTAGTCTCCCTTTCATCTGTTACTCTGTTCAAACAGGCCATCTCTTATTTGTCACACATACTGTCCTCAAAAGAGGTGGAATATCAAAAAGAAATGTTGGTACTCTTCATTTACTTGTTAATTATTTTTACCTTTCATTCTAGCCAGAATTTCCTCTGAGCAGGTATAATATACAATCAAGATGTTTCATTATGTGAATAAAATGACACCTTCCTGTAATAACTAGGTGAAATAAATATATGAAAAAAAAACCCTCTAAGTGATTTTTTTGTTTCTGCCAAACATTTGGACAAGTTCTTTGTGTAACTTTTTCCTGCCTGTCCATGTAGTGCCTCTTTTACATTCATTGGGCACAGCAGCAAAAGAAATAATGACACTCATAATGAAATCATACATACAGGAGAAGGAAGATGATGTTTCCTGTAATTGAAACTTCTTTTTGACTATCTGTGCTTTTTCTATATTGTAACTGCCTCCTCATCAGGAGGAAGATATTTAATAAGGTTCATATCTTATTTCTATATAATTAATGATTCACAGGAAAGAACAGTGAGTATGGAAAAGGAGACTGTCTTCCCATGTTACTTATCATCTATGTAGGCAACAAAACTGAGTGTGTCTGCATAATTTCTGAAGGCACTGGAGAATATTGCTTACTAGCATGGTACTTTGAGAAGAGGCAGAGCCATCAAGCATAACTCATTCCTTACTGTCTAGGATATACACCTTTCTTGGAACTGAAGTGTGTTTTCCTGCCTGTCCTGTACCATCTCCTAAATCCCACTAACAAGCCTATCCCTGACCATGGGAATACACCCATTGTGTCTGCTGCAGATGGCTACATTGACAGGAGTAGGAGATAACCACATTAATACTGATTACAGCCCTCACAGTATTGTGAATACGCAAGCATTTGAAATAAAAATCAATGAAGACAATTGTGTTTTCATTCCACGTAATGAAACGGAAGAAACTATCAGAATAAATTAGAGAAGAAATTAAAGTATATTTGAGAAGAGACAATAAAAATGTGTAAACATGAATGAAATCTAAAACGTGCTTTGTTTTATGAATGCTGCTTGACTTCCTTTGTTGTTTTACAGAAATCCTGAATAAGCTTCCAGCAGGGCTTGAATTTTGCTGTTGGATATGCCAACGGCTCTCAGACTTACGACAGCTGTTACATCAAAATGTATTTCTTTTGTCAGCTGCTTTGACAGTCATCTGATCTTATTATCATTGACCTTCACTTCTTCATATATTTTTCCTAAATTTTGGGATCTGAATAACATCTGGGAGGGTATGCCTTCTGCCCACTCCTCCCACCCTCCATTGATCAAAACAAGAAATACATAAATACTTCTGATATGTACTAAGACATTAATACATTAATTTTCAGTGCTGTAGAGGTAGGCACCTGAAACGTATTTTTTAAGTGAAACAAAACCACTGTTCTGTCCATACCTGTGTGGTTTCGTGTGTTTAAATTTCTTGATTTAAGAGCAAAGTAATTGGACAGGGGCCTGTTGAAATCCTCCCTCCAATTCAGCAATGTTTGCTGAAGTGACACTGTATGGATGGGTGAATGTTATGTTCAAACTAGATAGGCTGGGTACAAGATCCAATCTTCTGTGTCAATTGTGTTTCTGTTTTTCTTGTACAGCTATACTTACTGGTGGACCACAGGTGTGCTAAAGCATTTGCCTCTTCCTTTTGATGAAGGTAGGACCTATATTTGCTCCTTGCCTTGCAGAGTATCTTGAAAAAGAAGTTTTAGTCACAAATGCTCGTAAATTGTTTTAGATCTCAAATCTGAAAAAAGAGTGTTTCCATAATGGTTTTTTAAATACTTCTCCACCCCTTCCTCCCTCCAAGGAGATACGATTTTTCAATTGCAGGTTGCAAGAGCTACCTAAATAGCTAAAACTTGACCTTCATATGTTTGTGAGCTAGGGCACACTTAATTATTTTTTTTTCTTCTTTTCTTGTCCATTAGCATATATTTAGAGTCTGTGCTGCTGGTCCTATTCCTGTCACAGATGACACAATATAGCTGGTGTGCATTATTTCTCTGGGGTGCTGTGGAGCATGTTTTATTAGGAATTGTCATCATGAAGTGAAATCAAATTAAATCAACAGTGATTGATAATGCATATTTATTAAAGATGTGCAATAAATCTTCTTCATGTCATATTTCCTTGTCTCAGAGAGGATATGACTGTAGGAAAAAATTGCCTGGTGTGGTGGCTAGGTGAGCAGGCTACTGTTTGATTAGATTTTTGCAAGAGTCAGTAATTGCTAGTAAAAAGATTTTTTTTTTTCCCCTCAGTGACATGTGCTGAAAACAGACGCAAGTTGACAGTGAAGAAATTCCACAAATATGAAGAGGAAATTGATATCCACAATGAGTTTTTTAGGCCATATGAGTTGAGCAGTTTTGATGAGACCTTCTGCTTGGCAATGACCAATTCTACAAGGTATATTGGGATGTTTTGTGACTCTAAATCCTTGAATGGAAGTTGATTTGGTGTGAATTACACATGCATTTGATTTATTAGGTTAAATATGTGTAATTTCAAATTTAGGAAAGTTCTTGAAACTAAATCACAATGCTACTCTAAAAAAAATCAGTTAAAAAACAGTTAGATTTCCAATTATTTTTTGTTATGGAGTGCCTAGTGTCTCGGCACTTGATGCCTGAGAGATGAACTATTTTCTGTTGATTCACATCACAGAAGCTACTTTCAAAACAATTGTTTTCCCGTTGTTCTGCTCTCATTTTGCAGTTGCTTTCTTTAGTTCATCTGGTTCTCACAGCTGGTCAGATGTTTTTGGTTTTTTTTTGTTTTTTTTTTTTGTTGGCAGCAGTCAGCTGGCTATTTGGACCATAATCTGAATCATGGTTTGGCTAAAGATTTCCAGGCAGATTATGTTTCATGTAGCTGTTTGACCCAATTCGTGTTTTGGCAGCATTTTGAAAACCATGTATGAAGCCCTGAGTTACCCGGCCTCTTCAGCACAGGAATGGAGCACGATGCTCTAGCATCTTTGGCAGGTGGTGATACTTGCAGATGTTTTATGGAACTAAATAATGCAAATGAAAGTCTTTTAAATACCTAGGTTATATGTACATCAACTTGAAATTATAAAGTTAGAACTTGATATCTCTTTATGATGACTTTTTTCTTTAGTTCCCAGGTAGATGCTAGAGGTGGTCCTTCAGAAAGTTTAAAAATTTTATGTCTTGCACTTTGTTCATGAGCACTTCTTCCTTTCTATTTCGGCAGAGATTTTATGCCGAAGAATGTGGGAATTGATCCAAGTCCATTCACTGTTCGTAAACCCGATGAAACTGGAAAATCTGTGTTGGGGTAAGTCTGAAATCAGAAATTTTGTTCTGGTTTAATAGTCGTGAAATTGTAATGAAAATATATAAACTCTTATGTGTGTGTCTGTGAAGAATATTCTATGTTACACAGGAAATAAAAGATTCATTGGTGTTACACTGTGGAATTTTGAAAATCACACTAATTACACTTTGAAAATCACATCTAATTTGAGATTTTTATTTGACACTAGGAATTCTTAATTCAACTTGTTTAATATTTTCTGTTTTCTCTTATTCCTCAAAGGGAAATTCATTTGAAGATTTTATCAATAATATACAGAAGTTATTAAAATTTGATCATCTCTTCATCATAGTGGCAACTCTATTCTCTATTGGAGTTGACAGCAGTGCATATTTTCTTGTTGTCTTTAAAAAAATGATAAATTTTTCATTAAATAGTGCATATTCTGAAACAGCAATAAATGCCAATTTCAGCATAGTCTTTGATAAAATATGCTATTAAAATATTTATGGATAAAATTATATAAAATAATCCAGCAACAGTTGCTGGGACAAATGAATGCTTCATTTAGCTGCTTTTGTATCCTGGACCTGCTTTGTTACTCTCTTTGTTCCACTGCTGTGTCCCACAAGGGCTATGCAGAATCTTCCTGAATTCGTTCTCTCTTTGGTAGCTCATATTAAGGAAACCTTTTATCAGTAGTTACTGTGCTGTCACAACATTATAAGTTCCTCTGAAAACTTGCTGTTCTGTTAAACACTGGAACATTTGACTCTCATGTGCTCTGATCCTGAGGGTCTCATTGTCAATAGATGTTGAGAGTAGACTATGCTTATCACCAGTAGAACCTCATTTCATGCTACTGATTCCCTGGGAATAAACAGGAAGACGGTTCAACTGTTACACAGTTCATCTCTGCTAAGAATTTGAGTTTATGAGTATTTTGAGGATAAGCTTTATTCTTCCGCTTTGGTAGAATGTCAGATTTTGGACTAATTTGTCTCCAGGTACTCCATTAAATAGTTGACCATTATATAATTTTCTCGGGCACTTCTATTCGAGCTCTTTGCTGTGATTTTTAGGGGTTGATGTGGGACAGAGAATCAGCTCCATCAAAGCCACATTCCAGGACTCCCTGTGTATCACTTATAAGGCTTCCCTTTCACTGACTGTGTCGTAGGGTAAAACAGCTTCACTCTTGCACCTCACCTGTATTTAGCCTTGTAAAAGGTGGTACCTTTGCCTCGCTCATTGTTGTTATCTTATGATCTAAGACACTTCTGAAGGAAATTTGGTGATCTCTTTTTGTTTGTAGGCATTCAGGTCCCAAGGATGCCTAGATCTTGGCTGAGTACATGTTGGGAGTGGGGTAAGGATAACACTTAGCAGTGTTTGGCTACTTGCTCCATTCCTCAGCTTTCAGAAAGGACTGCTTTTCTGTGGCCTTCACCTCCTCTAGAAAAGTAGGGAAAAATCCATTTATTTTCCCTGAAAAGAATGCTTATGTCTTTATAACTTTCTGTACATTTCAGTCCAAGGAAATGTCAGGTTCTGCTGAGTCAGAAATCAAACTTGCCCATGGTGTTATTTTCCCCAAGGCATTTGTTCCAGCTCTAAGATTTTTTCTGATACAATAATGTCCTTGGGGGTGTGATATGCTCTCTGATCAGAACCTTTGAAGGACTCTCCTACTTGTTTATACATGTTCTTTGAGCATATAAAGTGTAGCTAATTCAGTACAGAGATAAACTGCTACGTGAATTTCACTTCAAGAGACAGTATCTGTAACAGTCATGGTGTGCTCCACTAGGGCTCAAGTGATGCTGATGAGAGCACTAGACCTGCATCTCCAAATAGCATTTGCATCGATCTATGAGCTCTTTTCACAGCCTTTAGTATGCTGCTGTCTTCCTTTAGAATGAGACAAACTGTCTGTCAGTGAAACATGGGACAGTCACTGCAGCAAGGAAGAGATGTTCCTTCCCTATTTCCAGGGATTTGTCGCTAAACTGTCTATTCATTAGTTAGTGTCTATTCATTAACTGCCTTCCCTGAAAGATTGTGACAGTGTCTGAGAGGAAATTGCAACTAAATACTCTTCTGTGGCCAGTAGGAGAGGATGCAGAACACATAAGTCTGGTATGATTACTGCTGGGCAAAGTAATGTGTACCTTTCAGAGTGCATAAAGCTAAATCCAGTGTTAGCCTGCTTACATAGAGATGCTTTATCTTGGAGGCTTCTTATAAATAAGGCACCTCTTTATATTGACTAGAATTTCTTGAGTGAGAAATACATACTTCAAGAAATGTTGCTGATTAAATTGAGGGGAGAGGTATGGAAAATAAAGGAAAAAGAGTGACATTGCCATTAAATTTGGAACCAAGATAAAGGAAGCTATTGGAGTGGATATTGTTATTGATTAGAAAGTGAAACTTTTTACAAGATCAAAACCAAAGATGTTATGTCTCAATTAATTTGTATTCTTTTTTATTTATTCAGTTGTGGGGAGGGATTTAAGTAAAGAATCAGAGAATTGGTGGAGAAAAGCTGACAGAATCCTTTGGGCTTTCTTTAAATGCTCTGGAATAAGAAGAGATTGAAGAAGACTAATCAATCAGGGATTTTAAAAGATGAGCAAAAAGTTGCCCCAGAGGTTACAACTTTATTCCCTGGAAAGATTGTTACCAACATTAGGAATTTAAAATATTCATTGCTAATATATTGCTGATTTCATAAATACACACTGCCTTTCCTTATAGGAACAAAAATAATAGAGAAGAAACTGTGCTACAGCGCAAAACAGCTGCTAGTGCTCCTCCACCCCCAAGCGAGGAAGCAGTGTCAAGTAGTTCTGAAGATGATTCTGGGACAGATAAAGAAGATGAAGGTGCTGTTTCTCAACGTTCAACTCCAGTAAAGGTGACTGATACAGGAGACAGTGCAAAAATCACAGAGGTAAGAAATTACTGTGTTAGGCAAGAAAACTTAAAATTCACATTCCCTTAAAAAAGCATTATAAAACAGTCAGAAGAAAAGCACTGAGAAATTTAGTGTCAAAGGTCTCCAGTATAATTTTTTTGTGTAGATATTAGCATAACTGCCTCACAACTGTTTGTTAACCTTTTCTGTTCTTCTAGTCATGTAATAGTGAAACGCGAAAATAGCATAAAAAAAAAAAGAAAACTACTGTCAGAAACCTATGGCATTTGAAAGGTATTTGAGTCATTGCATAATTTAAAATGCACCTGTATTAGTGTGTTAATGCAGAGCAGTAGTGCCTGTCTGGTTATTGTCTGTTACTGTGCTCTGGAACACATCATTAGGTGGCCTCGGAGCATGCAAATGATTCCTTTTCTCCAGGAATGTACTTGATCTACCTACTTAATTAACATTTAGTCCATGGGAGTTAACCTGGAGCAAACCCCCTGAAAGACATGTAGTATGAACCTGAGGTAATGAGAGCCACCTCTTGGAATTACAAAGCAATTGCTTTGGACAATGCCTCTTGCTTAGGTCGATTAACTGTAAAGTAATGTTCATTCTGTCTAAATTTCAACCTGACTTATGTGGACACTTTCAAATTGCTGTCCCATAATTATGTGGTCTGGCATTTAAAAAAAAATGAACTAACTTCAAAAATGTGCATGATAATGTTACCTCACACATCCTATGCTATTACTGCTACTAAGGTTGCAGTTAATAGCAGTGAATAAAATAGTGAAATAAATTGCATTTGCCCAGTCAGGTGGAAAGAATGTATATTTGCAGTTGTGGACTATTAATCTTTTTTGCTAGCATAACTCCCATTTTGTTGGAATCCCTTGGGTGCTAATTTAATGAAAATACTGAGTTGTATGAAGAATTATGGAAGTATCTATTTTATTAGTTCATGTAATAGTTCTTCAAATTCTTTCTTGTAGATATCCATTTTGGATACCATTGAAAGTATCATAGCAAAAGGTTATGCTAATGTGTACTATAGAAATTTGGAAAATACTTATGTTGTCTGGCAGGGTTGGTTTTTTTAAAAGCTACAGCTAATTTAAATGGTTATAGGATTGTGCATGTTATCACTTCTGAAGAAAATTGAGTATTTATGACCTAAGCATACAATTGAGTGCCTGATAGGCAACAGACAATTACACTGCCTTTTTTTTTTTTTTTTTGGCCTAGATTCCAATTTTGGTTCTATTCAGTCTTTAGCCTAGGATTGTGTGTTCTCAGATAATGGATTTTCAGCCTTCAACAGTGTCTTCTTCCTAAGCCAGTACAAGCACATTTATTTATTTGTGTTTATACACGGTATTTTATCTAAAGGTTTTCCATTATCTCTGAATAACAGAGTACCTGTTCTCCAGCAAATCAGATTGTTTCTAGGTTTTTTAACAAAAATCCAAGTTGAAATTTTCTTCTTGATTCCTTCTATTGCATAATTTATCTCACATCATTTTTCCCTCTGTTTTGAACATACTTCAACACTCAGACCTAAAATACCTTTTTTGATTTTTAAGATGCTTAAATGAAAGGTGTATGTAAACACAAAGTATGATTTGAAATATTTAATTTCAATGGCTTAAAAATTGGGTGAGCTATTTTGACTTTTTATTAATGATATGAAGAAATATATTCCAATCTTCTAGCACCTATTCATGCATTGAATTTTAGTCATAATTTACATTGTTAATTCATCCAATTCCTTATTTTCTGAGGTACTCAAAAGGCTGGCTCTTTTCTGTCCACATCTCTGAGAAGTTAATAAAAATGCATTTATACTTCTGGTCAGGACATACCTTTCTGAAGTTCTTTGAATAATTTTGAACTAAGAGAAAATTGCCTTTATTTTTGACTCATGTGTCTTGTCAGAAAACCCCCCTCAGTTTAGCACTGAATCACTAGACACAGTGAACTATTGCATGTGCACTGATTCCTTGTTATAGTTGACTGACATGACTGCATAATGTATAAAATAAAAATAGTTCTGTTCAACCTGAGGTTTGTAATTATTGCAGAATTGACAGCAGGAAATGTGAAAGCAAATATGGGAGCATGTTATGAACGAATATGATTTATTCTATATTAAGTTTCAATGCAGAAGAGAATTTAATAACTACACCATTATGTTCTATGAATATAATTTATTCTCCTAATATGTTGTTTTAGCTGATGACATCTTTCAAGAATTCTTTACTTGTTGAATAAATGGTGTTGATTAATATTTTTAATAAATTACTTTCTTTAAAAAATATGTAATATGTATAAGTTATGATTGCTGTGGATGTGAGAAACCTGTTTGTTTTTGCTTGCACTTCTGAGATGATATTGTGGCTTGTAAGGAAGTTCTTTCTTAAGAGCAATCTTTCTTTGGATGTTGCTACAGTATTCTTAATCTGAATCTTCCTTATGTTCCAGAATGTAGTGCAATCAACAAAAGATGTGTATGGAGTCAATCTCTCAGATATCCCTTCAGAAGATGATCTTGCAATATATGCAAGGTGAGATAAATTTCCAGTGGTAATTGGTAAAGGATAATTTGAGCTAGTTAAGTGCAGTTTGTCAAAGTGCTGCCTTTAATTAAACTTACTTAAATGAGACATTTGTCTATATATGCTATCTCTTTCAAAATCAAACTGATTTCAGTGGAAGCTATGCAGGTATCTCTGAAAGCAAAATTTGGAGCTTAAATCAAATGAAAGATACTTCAAAAGAAATATCTGTCACTTAATATAATTCTAGAAATTCATAAGTAAATTAATAGGAATTCCATATTGCATTGGTAAGTAAATTCCATAAGAATAGTTCCATGATTGTAAGCTTTGCAATCTGTGGGGTTTGCATTTTTCGAGTGTTTAATTACTCCAGTTCAAGTCAGTCATAATGAAATAGCTTATTCTGTAAAAATGCATATAAAATAATAGAAGTTGTCTTTTTGTTTAACATGATGTCTTATAGGGATCTAAGAAATCTACACTTCATCTCAGGAAGGCACTGTGTGTATATTGAAGTGAATATTTGTGAGACATGCATTGAAATGGCCTTGTGTGCATTTGTTTTTTAGTTTCTAATGTGTAATAGCAGTAGCTGTCTTGTTATATTTGAAACCTTTTCAGTTTTTAAGGGAAATTTTCATTCACTGTGATATCTAATTTGGTGACATGTGGTGTTTCATCCTGACTTAGTTCCTTAATCCACTCAAAACCTTTTTTCTTTATATTTAAAATTATTTTTCTCTTACTTTTTCTTTAGCTGTAGCTATTTCTCTTGCACTCTTTTGTTCTTTAAAATTCCCACTTCCAACTATTTCCTACAAGCTGAGTCATTTGAAGATCCTACACTTGAATAGGGTTAAGGAGGATGTTTCTCATTATAACTGAAATTTTTACCTTCATCTATGCCTCTACCTTTGTTTCTTATTTATTTTAACCCTAGAAGATGGATGCAAATTTGACAACTATCCTTTGATACAGCAGGTAGTTATTGTGGTTCTGAAAATGGCCCAGTGTGAGCTGTTATCTACAGTGAGTCTCTCTGTGCAGATGAACAACTCTGTGTTAACATCCAGAGTTGCAGCTACTTCCAATTCTATAATTTCTTCAGGCTGGACTAATGTTCAATCTTTTGTTAATGTAAAACTGTAAACCCTTTGGAGGCTTTGAAGCTCTCTATTTATTTCCCTTTTAAGAAAAAAACAAGACAAACCTTGCATTTATTTCATTTCCTTTGAGCAATGCAGGTTTTAAAAATAGAAAAAATTACAAATTCTTTATCTCTTTTAGCTAACAAGACATAGTGCTATTTCTGGTCTGGTGTGCTGATTTATATAATAAAGGATGTCAGTAAAATCTATACTTTGCAAAATGTACATCACTTGAGAATAGCAGCAATTTCTTTCACAGTATGATGACAGTTCTCACATCAAGCCTTTTTCTGTTACTGTAATGAGGGAAGAGGGGCTGTAAGGTCCTGACTTCACGTGACATCGCTGGACATGTTACATGTTTTTCATTGTGAGGATTAGGGTCTCACAGATTCCAAGTACTTCAGGTTAAGTTACTTTATGTCAACTGACCTATATTAAGCCTATTTGCAAATGCAAATTAAAAATAATTTGGATCTATTCAGCCTGTTTTCACTGATGGCTGAGATAATTCTCATCAAAACAGAAATCACAGAAGCCCAGATTGGTTGAATTTGGAAGGTACAGGAAGTCCCTCCAATAATTTGAGGTTGTATGCTGCAGATCAACTGTGTGTGGTATCTTCCTGATGTCAGGAAACTTGCTTGTGTGCATTTAGGTCTTGTAACTTTCAAAATATTGAATAATTTGAAGCAATTAATTAAAACAATTATGCAATTGGTTTACCTTTGGTTTTTTTTAGGTTGGTTTCAATAGCAGGCTCCTGCAGTAGAAAATCTTAATTATATTGATTTCCACCTAAAATTCTCTTACTTAGTAATATAAGTATTTATTCCTTTAACAGCCAAAGCAATGTTGCTTGTCTCTGAGGCATTTGTCTCTACAGTATAGAATCTGAATGTAGCAGAAAGAAAAGCTGCAGTAAGTTGCTTAGGGACATGTTGTTCATTTGACTTCTGTACACTCTTTCATGCAATTGGCTTTGCACTGGTAATAGTTGCTTGTTAAAATATAGTAAATATTCCTGAAGTAGACCAGTAAGACTTCTTAAGCTAAATGGAAGCTCACTGTTAAGAAAAACTCTCTGCCTCAGAAAATTAAACTAGTAAATCACAACTGACATTTACTTGTCCTTCCAGTGGCACAGCTGTGTTGGAGAGTGAACGAATTGAATGCAAGATAGCTACATATATTTACATTTGAAACTGTCTGACTTTTCTTCCTATTCTGAGTGACTAAGATTAGTGATAAACTACTTTTCAGAAGATTTTGTTCCACTTCATTGCCAAGGAAAAAAAAAAAAACATGACAGTATTTTCCATTGGCAGTGTCTTCGAGCAAATATTTGGAGATGGAGAAGTTTTCCCAAAAGGTTGTGGTTGTAAATAAGTGATCTGGACTAACAGCATTTCAGATGAATAAACTAGATTGAATTAAGCAGAGGACTGACTTAAATCTGAAGCTTGAGAGACTTTGTGTCTTTTGCTGATTTTTCCATAGACTATTCCTGTGACTGATTGCTTTGAGGACATAGGAAGTTAACTGTAGAGGGCTGCGTGTTTCTTAGGGGAGGCCTGTTTCTTCCCATGGCATACTAGGTGACACCAATTGATAAGCAAATCTTTTCTCAAAGGAGATTCTTAGTTCATGCATGCACCCACTATGAACTTTTAAATATCTCTCTTGTTCACCAAAGTACATCATGATCAGTGACTTACATAGCATGACTCAAAATCTCATTTCTTAGTGTCATTTTCTTTAATGATTTTTTGGGGGATAATTATTTTTATTTCTTTGATGTATTATTCAATCTACTGCTTTTCACAGGTTTGTTCAGCTGGGACAGAGTCAGCATAAACAAGACAAGAGCAGCCAGCAATTTTGTTCAAGGCGGCCCTTGGATAAGGTCATAAATTTGTAAGTATTCTTTTTCTTTTTCCTTTTAGCCTGATTTTGCTTTTGTCATTAGTTATGAAAAGTGATAGGTAAACTTGATTTTAAATTGCTTTAGAGTCATATTTACATTTTCTTTACTGCATAAGGGGTTTCAATGAATAGCATGAAGAACTGGGTTTTTTGTTTTTTGGGGGTTTAGTTTTTGTTTGTGTTCTTTTGGGGAGTCTTGTTTTTTGTTTTGTTTTTTTAGTTTTTGTAGTACCAAGATGTTTGTATTTAAAAGTCTTAGCAATCTTGAATTAACAGAAAGTGGTGAATCTACTGAGTTCAGAGGGAAATTTCTTCTTGCTTGCTGTTCACTAAAAAACAGTCAAAGTTGCATTTGTTAGTACAAGTGTATAAAAAGGGTCATGGTGTTATCCAAATGTCATACTAATATTGAACCAGGACTTAAAATTTAGATGATCAGGTATACCTTCCCAGTTGACATCTTCCTGCTTAAAGTTTTACCAAGGCAAGGCAGAATTTTATTTACTTCTGTTGCTGGGGTACATGATCCTTTATCCAACAGCGTGGCCACTTCTTGGAGCTGCAAGAGCTTTTCTGCAGTCCGTGGATTTACAGAAGCCTCAACTTTGTTCCCTATAGTGCCTCTTGTCCACCCCTCTGTGCTGGTGAAGTGAGGAAACCTTAAACACAGCATTTATACCTAAGTAGGGAGAGAGACTGGGTGAGTCTCAGTTGGACTGAGAAAGAATGACATGAAACAGATGTAATGCTGTGTATGAGACAATACTGTCTAATAGCAGTGTTTAGTTACTTGGTATTACCTACATTTAAAGTGATGATACCACATTTGTAGGTAAATGAGCCTGTAGTTTTCTAATAAAACATGCCTAATGGGTATTCAAGTAGTAAATTAGATTGGCAAACTGTAAAACTGTTTTTCAATATGAGGGAGCAAGCCTGAATGTTTTAAATGGACAAGTTTATTAAGAAAATATTTTGCAAGAAGAAGAGTATTCTTTTGCTATGAATGAAGGCAATTTCTTTTTTGTAATTGCAAAATCTCCCAGCATGTAAGACAGTGTAGGAGATAATAATTCCTTTCTTACCCCTTTAAATGTAATTTTTTTTCCCAATGCTGAGCTGCTGTAAAATGAACACATTAAAGTGAGTCTCTGCACAGAATTCTGGTGGCTTTGGGATAGTCAGATGTTAATTTTTCTCTTTTCCCAAGTAATTTCCATGTGTTTTTGAATAGTAGAAGTGTAAAAGTCAAAGGGCACGCAGATCGTGCCTCCTGTCACTCCTCTCTTGAAGTCATGTAGATCTCTCCTTGCCAATTCTACCAAACATGGTCCTCTATGCACATGAGAGAGGAAATAGAATGTCTTAGAGTTGGTGATTTCTTTTTTATTACAGTATATCCTTAGACTTCTTAAAATTTTTTCTTTGATTTTGTTCTGTAACTTTTTAAAAAAGTTTAAATATGTTAAGATGGTGACAGATTGTTCTTTTAGTTAAAGTCACAAATGTAGCCATGCTTAAAAGGCATGTTGTTCAACTCTGAAACAAGAAAGCTTTCACTTACAGAGTTAGAATGGCTGCTCTGAACCAGGAATTTCCTTGGATAATACTAACTTTTGAGAAATATAATAGAATGAATATAAGTGTACTCAAGATTAGGGAGAAAGGGAGGGTTTTCAGTAAGAGCAGCTGAGGCTCAGCTTGCACTTGTTTCTCAAGGAGCTCTTGAAGAAATTAAAAAATTACACCAACTTTTATTAATTTGATGTTAGATACCTTTTAAATTGAAAAAAAAATCTGACTAATTTAATTCTCAAGTTGTTGCTTCATACATGATACAAATGCAATCAAACCCTAGTTCTTTTCATAGTAAAATTATGGACTCAGTCTAAAATTTTGTGTTCATATAAGCAGTGAGATATAATTTAAGTTTAGGTTAGTTGTCTCTTCCACACTTCTCAAGAAAATCTTTTTTAATAACCCCACATTTCACAATTTTAAACACTTGATCGTTTTAATTAAATTAATGAAGCCATTACAAAAAAAGAAATATTTCATATTTTTATAATGTTGCTGTAGTGATATTTCTGAATTCAAATATGAACTGTATAAATACTGAAGAGAAGGTTCTGTCTTGAATTTAGAAACTGTAAGTATAGACTAAAAATAAAAAATGGGGACTTGAACAGGGACCAAAGTGATGCAGTGAAATAATACTGAAGTTGAGTGGAGGATGTGGAAGGATATTGAAGTTCTTCTTTTTGTTTTTAGAAATTCCATGAAGGAAAAAAAGATGGAATTTTACTTAGAGCTAAACAGAGCTGGACTACTTTTAGCACAATCTATTATAATGTGTATGAAGACAGACTCTAAGTACTGTAGTGTAATTACTGTTGGCTGACACAGCACACCTGTTCCTAATTCCCTAATTCCCTAGTATTCATTTTGGTATGATATAAATAATACTGTTGTAAAAATACACTCTCAGACCTTTTCAAATGTACTTCATACGTTTATCTAGTAGTACAAGAAACTTTATTCCCTCCTGAAAAGGGATTTGAGTGTTTTGATTCCCTGTAGCACAAAAGAGGAGCTTAAACATCCTTAGCAAAGTGTGGCTGGTGCATACATCAGAGTCCAAGCTGTCTTCAGTGCCTGTGCTTCAGGTCAGGTCATTGAATGGGTTGGAAGGACTCTTAAAGACCATGCCGTTCTCCAAGCCCCTGCCATGGGCAGGGACACTTTCCACTAGACCTGGTTGCTCAAAGCCCTATCCAGGCTGGCTTTGAACACTGCCAGGAATAAGGCAAGCACAACTTCTCTAGGTGACTTGTTCCAGTGCCTTGCTGCCCTCACAGTGAAGGATTTCCTCCTAATGCCTGAATTAAACCTGTCTTCTTTCAGTTAAAAGCCATTCCCCCTTGTCCCATCACTTCATGCCCTTTAAAAAAGTCCCTCTCCAGCTCTCTTACAGCCCCCTTTAGGCATTGGAAGGTGATATAAGGTCTCCCTTGAGCCTCCTTGTCTCTATGCTGAAGAACCCCAACTCTGTCAGCCTGTCTTCTTAGGAGAGGTACTCTAGCCCTCTGATCTTCTTCGTGGATATTTGCTTAGGATTCAAACAAGGTGAAAAAGTAGATTTTGTTTACTTATTAGATATACTTCAGAGACTTGAGGAGAACTAATTAATGTTGAAACAAATGCAGTGGCTTTCTGGTGACTGACTGAGAGCTAATCTACATCATCATGAACTTCTCTTTGGAAGTATGGAACATCCTTATTATAACTGAAGGTTTTAACTGTATCTGTTCCTGTAGAGACAATGATACTCTTGGTGAAACCATAACACCAGGAAGCCTGCTCATAAGTGGGATGAAAATAATTGAAAATTGTGTGTCAAAGGTGCTGTCCTTCATGACATAAAGCTTATGTTCCTGTCTACGTAATTTTCACTGGGAGGCCATAAAGCTACAGATCTCTAAGTAAACCTGATAGCCAAGTCATAAATAATGTGCTCTCCTTCATGACTATTGTATGATATTAAACTTATTAAGTAAAGTAGATTTTTACACAAATATGTTAGAGAAATAACTTTTAATTAAATGACTGGATAAGACAAGTATTCTACAAATAGTTACAGCTTAATACAGGGTTATTAATCAAAGTTGGCACTCATGAACATGTGGTTCTTTCAATATATTTTTATCATGTTGATGCAAGTAGGAGGAAAATTGAGATTTGGTTATTAAATGTGCAAAATTAAATGCCCTTTGCTGCCCAGCTTCCATTGTACCTAAGGAACGGATTTTTGAGTCATTAGTGCTTCAGAAATGTTGTATCTTTAGAAACCAGTCAATAAATAGAGAAGGCATCAATTTAGTGTAATGGCTCTGTTTTGCACTTTACTTAATTGCCCACTTGCTAGTGGACCAGACAGACCAGTTATATTTGAGTAAGTGACATCTTTTATTGTTGGATAGTGACATTGGTAAGTTAGTACAGTGTGCTAATGTCAAATGCCATTGCTAGAGTCTCAGCTTGGATGCTTTACACTGGTTAAATAAGGACTGCAGAAAGTATGGATGCTTTGGAAAAAAATCTACTTTTAAAACACCTGGATTAAGGTTTTTTACCAGTTCTGAAAACATCCACCTTAAATAAATTAGAAGTGATAATGAGAAGAAACTATCACATGACATTGTTTAAAAAAAAAAAAAAGCTTAAGAGTATGTGGCCAAACTCTGTGGGGGGCCAGTGATTTTATTGTCTCAAGTTCAATAGTATACTTGTATAAGTAATTCTATGATTGCAATCAAACAGTAATCAAATGAATGTATGGCTATGGAAAGTAGAGATATAAAATTGAAAAGTATTATTTTCATCTGGAAACCTTTTTGCTTTATATACCATATTCTAGTTGTACTGGAATATAGGCACAGTATATCCTACATGACACGCTGCAGTAATTTTTTAAGACTAGTGAACTGTCGCATGATGAAACATCCAAAATACAATATATTTTACTAAAATAAAAGGCTGCAAAATGAGGGAGCAAGAGTTTTTTGACAGTTTTAATGGAGATCCTAATTTAGAAACAGTGTCAAACATTAGTTTGTGCACATGGTGCAAGTAGGACTTTATTAGGGCATTTTATTTATAGAAGGGCTTTCCCTTTGCTTAAGTGCTCTAGTTCTTACTTGTTTTTTCACCTTCAAAATAAGAGATTCTATGCACAAAAATAACTTTCTTGTCTCCTGAAAAGCACACAGGTAGTGAGTCATGACTGTGGCTTCTGTAGAATATGGCAATATGCATTTGAGCTGGCTGATGTTTGCTTTATGAAATAGTGAACTTTGACAGTAAGTTGCCACTTTACTTTCTTACATGGGAAGCTTCGACCCATGTGTCTATTAGGATTCAAATATGTTATTTGCTGGATGAAGAAGATTTAAAAAATATATTCATAAAATACCTGAGTGCTGTTGCTTATAATAAATTGTCTGCTTCCTGATAATTAGATGGAAATTTCTTACCTAATTAGTCCTTTCTCTGTGTTGACTCAGAGTGTATTCACTTGTTATAATTGCTACTAAGTGGAAGCTCAATGAAGTCTTTCTTTAATCTGCTATAATGCATGGCACAGATCTACTTTAGCTGGGGTACTTACTGACCGTAGCAGATCTGAGGAAGGATGAAGAAATGAGGGCAGGGCAAAGGGAAGTGAGAAGGTATTCTGTAATGAGATTAATGACAACTTACCTAATTACCCTACTTGGAAAGCTGGGTCTTACTAGGTCTGCAGTAGTGATAAAAATCTAGGTAAATGAATTATCTACTGGGAACTTGCCCTCTCATTGACACTTCTGTGTAATTCAAGGAAAATAAATACTCCTCTCTCTCTGTGGAAAATTTTTTGCCTAAAGCTCCAAATATTCTGCATGTTTGTTTTTTTCCAGAATACCCATCTCCTCCTTTTCTCAAGACAATATTTACGAAGTCCAGCCTCCAAGAGCTGATAGGAAATCGATAGAGATTTTCCATGCACACATTCAGGCTGGAAGAGGAAACATGCAGCCCCTGGGAAGAGATGACTTCCTCATGTACAGAGAGTACATTCGAAACAGATACATGTAAATCCTAGCAGCATTCTCCTGCCAAATCAACTGGACTGATAAGTCACAAAAATAATTTTAGAAAGGAAATCTAGTTTTGTTCTTTTGCAGTAATGAATTTATTACTAACTTTTCTGTTTATTATTCTTTACTGTTATCCATTTACTGTAATGTGCTTTAGGGGAAAAGGTGGTTTAATATCTGATTTAAAAGGTTATTTACTATCTTTTTGGCTGAAAGTGTATCCTAAGAGACTAAGTGAATAATCAGAGCACCCAGAGTCATTAGAGAGTATGTAGCAATTTGTGGCAAAGAAAATAGGGCATCTTTAGTTTTTTTATATTATTTCTTACACTGTTATGTTTGCTAATAAAACTGATTTGTTCACAAGAATCAGAAGAGAATAGTTTTCTTCCACTTTTTTCCATGACAGAAAACAATCTTCTTTTACAGCAGAATATTTTCTGATATTTCTTGAGGTTTTTAGCAAAGAGGTTGAGAATGACTGCTTGCAATTTTCTGTTTTCTTAAGCAAAAGTGAAAAATAAGTGGCTTATGTCAAAATCAAAATTTGCATCAACAAGAATAAACTTTGTAACCCTAATATGTGTCAAAACTAATGTCACTGGTACTGGTAGCTACAGAATCTGTGCCACGTGCTGCAGGGCGAAGATGGCTTGTGACTAATTATCACAGGTTTCTAGTACAAGTCTGAGGAGAACCCCATAATGACTGCATCAGCAAATGAGGGAATGCTCTTCACATTACTGGCTTTGGACACCCTGGAGAGTGCTAAACCATCCTGTCATTTTTCTGTATGACAAGCACTATCCTTTTGAAGCATACTGTTCCCATCCCTGTGTTTGTGCTCCTGTGAGATGCCTTTGGGTTCAAGCCTGGAGCCTCCAAGGAAGGTAGTGTTGGTGACTGGATCAGCTGGGGTCATCATGCAAGAAGAAGCAGGAGTTGGGTTATGCAAGACTGAACATCATGTCCTGTGCTGGGTAAGAGGTAAAGAGGCAGCAGATGTCTAAGTAGGTTCTTTTGGGCCTGTGAGTAAAATGTTTTTCAAATTAAAAAAAAAAAAAAAAGGGAGGAAGCCTACTATTTGCAATTGCAAACTAATTTCATCCCAACAGCTCTTTGCCTTGAAGAATACTTGCCTTTGTAGCTCTTTGCCTTGAAGAATACTGACAGTATCAGCAGCATTCTTGACAAAACATTTTGTTCCACAAGCTTGTACAGACCATGTTTCAGAATTTTCTGGAATAGTATAATAACTGTTTTAGGGATGTAGCCAACTGCATGTAGCAGATGTAGAGAACATGTTTGTGTTCACAGTAAATTGCTTTCCAGGCAGCTACTGTAGATTTGTGGCTGCTCACTGCAAACATGTTTGCATATCTTTGAATGTTTTATGCAGTATGTTGCACCTCTGTCAGTAATTCAATATAAGAAAAAATGCAGTGGGTAAAGGGAAAAAAGGTTTCTTGTGACACCAGTTTGTGTGTCTCAGGGAAGGACTTGCATGCAGTCAATGAGAACATGGTACCTTGAGTTACCAAAGCATTTTGGTGTACATTCTCTTTTGTTGATTGTTTTGAGCCAAATGGTTGTATTTTAGGAGATGCAAGAATGAATTGTCACTTACTTCATTGCAATTGTCAATGTTTTTTTCCTCTGGAAAAATAAAATATACTGAATTCTTTTGCCCAATATGAAAAGAATTAGAAGGAATAAATGCTTGCTTTGAAAAAATGTAGAGCTAAAGTTCATATCTTGGTGAGGAAAGGAAAGCACACACTTTCCTTACTGCACTTAAACTATGGCAAGGAATGTTTTCTGGACTATCACAGACCTTACTTTTGTTGTTGATAGATGCTGGTAATTCATAAAAGTTACCCTTGAAAGTGCACCGCTTACCCACAGAAGATGAAACTCCTTTTCAGCAACCAGTGATGTTGTTGCAAAATTTAGGGATAGTAATGATTTTGCAGCTCTAGAATGAAATATGTTCAGCCCTCAGCAATTCAGACACTCCTCAGAGAAGAGGATAAAAGGAGATTGGTTTACAGTTCTGAGAGCTGAATGACACCTCAGTGATGGCTTGTGTGATCTACTCTTAGCAGCTGTTCAGAATGCTTCCAAGTGCCAATGTCAACTTTCAGTAGGCTTGTTTAAAGAGAAAAATGAGTCCAATGCACAAAGCAAGACTCTCAGCTTAACCCTGAGTAAACTCAACAGTCTGAGTGGACCTGCTGCCTAATGCACATAAATGATCATTTAAAATAGAAATGCACTCAATCACCCATCTAACAAGTTCAGCTGGATAAAGGACTCCCAATGTGCTGCCTCTTCATCCACCTACTTTATCCCATTCTTGTGATAATAAGGTTCAGTTCTCAAGACTGTTAGAAGTTCTCAATAGATGCATATATTTCCCTTTCAGAAGCAGAAGAAAAAGTGTGTAAAATAAGAATAAACATGAAAAGAGTGGGCTGTGTTGGCTCTGAAGAGTAACATGGTGCTCTTCTTCACTCTTTAAACCATATGGACAACAGAAATATTTGAGAAATGTGTTGATTTTTCCTCCACAATATGTTTCGTTTGTTTCAGTGTGTTTAAAGGTTACATTGCAATATCATCCCAAAATGTACACCTGGAAAATAATGACTTTGGGTTCTTTTCCTGTGGAATCAGGAAGCACAGATATCAAATTAGGACTGATTTGGTGATTTTTGTGCCATTTCTGTGCCAATGGATTTTGCTGCCAGTCCAACAGCTTAAGCTTTGTGCTGTGACTGCAGGAGCAGTTCTCTTCCACAATTTTCATTGGTAATTTCCCCTCCTTGTGAGTCTTGTGTCCACTTGCAAAACCCACTGACATTTTGTTCTTTTCCTTTCATTTTCCAGAGGGACTCATCTGTGGTCCTGAAATAGGACCTTTCAATGTTCACACAGCTGCCAGGAGAAAGAAGCAAAATATCTGTGTATAATTCTGGGGTGACACTTGTGGCAGCTCTTTATTTTGTTATTGACTTTCTGGGATTTTTCTGCGTCATCCAGGAAGGTTCTCTTGGCTTTCACAGACTTCACTTGTATAAACTCCAAAGCATATGCACTGTCAAATAGTTACGTTTTACAGTCAGAGGAAATACCAGCTTCACTCAGGAGATCATTTCATTCTCCATGGTGATTTCACCCTATCAGTAATTACATGAACAAGTCCAGTTCACTGAGGGTAAAACTGAGGTATGTACACAGGAGTGTTCCATTTGCTGGCATAGTTGCAATCCAAGTGATTGCCTAGAGGCTGATAGGGAGAAATACAATGTGCTTGGCTTCCAAATGCCTCCCTCTGTCTTGTATATATTTAAAAACCTAATTAAAGTTGTCACTTTTGGTGGTGATTCAGAAGTAATGTGAAACTAGTGCGTGAAGTTACAAAATACTAGTAATAAAAAATCATACATTGAAATTACAATCCATGCAAATATTGATAATCAGCAGTCCCCTTCTGGAGTTCTTAAATGTTTAGTGTAATATATTAAACAATGTTTAGTTACATAACTTATATATTGCTTCTCCAGAAAGACATGCTCTTTGCATGACCCAAGGTTTGACTAGAACATTTATATTCCTTTTTTTTTTTAAATACATTCATCTTTGCAGCATAGAGAGATAGTGTAGTCAAGGTAGGACAGCCAACAGCATGGTATGAACCTTCTCTGATACTCCATTTGCATTTCCCCATTCTAGGTGAGTTGTGCTGCCAGCACTAAAACCCAGTGTGGTTTTCAGTCATTGCAAAAGCCACCTCTCATTTCCAGAGAGATTCAGATGTGGCCCTAAAATAGATCTGTTATTTTGTATTCCCTGACAGCTTAGGTCCTCTTTTTTTTCTTTTTTTTTTTTTTTTTCATAGGATGTATCTTTTGTTTATTTCCCTTCTTTTTCTTCTGATTTTTTGGTAATGTGTTTGATTTTTTTCAGCATCTGTGGTTCAGAATCCTTTTTCTCACATGTAACTGTGCCACAAATTGTAGTTTCCCCACTATATCCATCTCCTCCTTTTGGAGTTTTTACATCTTGAAGGAAAACTCTGTAGCTGTAATACACTGTCTTGCTTGTTTTATTACTGATGTATTCAGAGTTGCCATCAATGAGACAATGTAACTTTTCTTGTTTGATTTTCTACCTACTTCCCTGGAAATAAAATGTGGATTATGTAAAGAGGAGAAAATAAAAGGAGAAATTCAAGAAAGTGGTAAGATTTTGACTCTCAATCAAACTTAGACCTTGCATGGAGACATTCTCTGCAGGCCAGAACTTCCATAATAACTTCTCCCATAATAAAATTAAATATCCTGTTTCATCCTCTTCCTGGGTTTTCCCCAGATCAGACTATTGGATAATTGACTCAGATGCTCACAATTCTAAGCTATGAAACCTGATGCTGGGCTTAAGGTTCTATACTATATTTTGAGGAATTTTTTTATTTTTCTCTTCTACAGCTTGCAAGGGTATTTGGTAGCCTCATGAACTCCCTTCTTAGCAAGAGAGGGATCATTCAGTAAAACCTTCCCTAAGAGAGACAGGATTTTAAGGAAGAGTTAGACCAGTTACCTGGTAGAAAATCCTTTTCCCCAGATGCTCCAATAACCTTTCTGCAGTAAGTCCTGCGGGAGTTGTTTAGGTATTTTTCCTTCTGGTTTCCCTTCTTTCCACATAAATCACAGTCCTTTACAGTGGGCTTGATACCAGGAGTGAGCAAGAGCAGAAATGCATCTCAGTGAGGCAAGGGGAAAGGAAAAGGGCAAAAAAGAGTGAAAGGGTGAAAAGAGAGGGTTGGACACCAGTGAGGTATATTTGAATTAGCAAGCTGATGCACAGGGAAGAGTAGATAGGTGGGGAGGCTGCAGTTTAGTTGCTAGGAACTGCAGAAGAGCCGTGCACACACCTGGGCACACGCACAGTGCTCGCTCTCATGTTGCCGGCTGGGTGGGCAGGTTGAGGGTGCGGAGCCGGAGCTCCTGGAGTCACAGAGCCCAGCTCAGCATGTGAGCATGGCCCGACACACTCAGGGACACGTGGAGCAGAGGGCTTGTGCTGCTGTGGCAGGGAGGAGGCTGGGTCACAGCACGTGGAAAACAAGCAGCGAGCCTGCCATTGAGACACACCCCATATCCACATGAGCCCTGACGGGAGTCACAGCAGTCATTTGGAAGACACATGTGCCAAGCCTGATTTGAATTTCTAAAGGTCACATTTCTTATTCTCTGTGTACCAGGATTCTCATTAACAAGTGTCTCCAGCTGGCCCTGTGCAGTGTCCTCAGGACATGCTGTTGTAACCAAGTTGTGCACACAGGGCTTCCCCCAAGGCTTCAGTCTCATCTCACTGCATTGCACTTCTGGGGTGTCATAGGAGAGGGAGCTATGTCCTGGACACACTACGTAGGGGATCAGATTTTGACCTAGCAGGCACATCCTGCTAAGTGTTGCATGAAACCTTACAAGAACAGCTTTCTGGAGGTGTAGGCTGGTTTGTAGCACCATCTCATTGAATTCCCCCTTACCTGGTGGCAGTGACATCAAAGCCAGGTAGGCTATAATCAGAGAGGCGCCCTTCCAGTCAGATCACCTCTCTTGGGGGATGAGAAGTTACTCCTCTGCAGGAGTTTATTTCCCCCCATTGTACCCCCTTGGAGGAACATCCATAAATGGCTTAGCCAAAACACCTGCACTTAAAAAACTAAAATTCGATAAGTCCCTCAGTAGCCTTTATAAAACCTGACAGAGCTGTGGGGTAAGTAAACAGCTACATTATAGGGTCCCTTACAAAAGGATTTTATGGCTTTAACCTTTGTCTCATCTACTCCAGACACAGCTAGGTACTCCTCTGGTACAGTGCTTCTCTAAAATAAGGGCATGTGCCACCTCAGGGCTGTGTTGCCAGGGGTAGACAGAACTTCTGACTCACCAGCCAGGCCAGAGAACAGGCTGCTCAGGGTTAGAGAAGCTTGTCAATCATCACTGGCTTTGAACAAAACAGGATTTTGTCTGTCTCCGTTGCTGATGGGCCATGGTGACCTCTCTGCCTATGTCAGGAGCCTCATGCAGGGACCAGCTCTCCTTGACTCCCCTGGGACTTACAAAGCTTAGCTCTGCTTCTCCTCTGCCTGCTGACAGCATGTTCTCCATCTGCTGCCTTGGCTTGAATCTCTGACGAACATTATGTTATGGAATGCCTTCTCCAGTAACATTTATACCATTAGAGACTCAACAGAATTATCCACTTCCCACTCAATAAATGCTTTCCCTTCAAATGCTGGTTTTGGAGAGTGTTTGCACTGCAGCCTGCTGAGCAAAAGCCATATGGGGAAGTTTCTGGAAGAGCTTCACTCTGCCTGAAGCTCAGGAAAGTGTTATTCATCTGAAGATGAGTTACTTGCCTTTTTGGTCAGAAGTAATTGGTCACAATTTGGAATCTTCACTTATCTGCCATATGAATACTACCTGACCCTCATCTACCTCATGTATGCTGCTTTTGGATGTTCAATATTAAGTCTTTGGATGTTCAGTACTAAGACCCCAGATCACTGAATCTGTTGGTCTGTTTTAATCATCAGCACTCATCTCCTCCATTTATTAGATGTTGGTGAATTATTATACTCCTATTTATTAAATGCAGAGCATATGGTGGTAGCACCAATGCAATACTGCATTGGTTAGTTGTTTTTGCAGATATCCCCTTCAGATTTCTTTTCTTATAATTTAGATACACGGGGTTTTGCCTGTTTTCACTCTGCATATCATTGCCATTGTTGATTTTATTGATCTTTCTGCACATCTTCAGTATCATGGGTCTGAGCACAGGGTCACAATTCCTGCTCTGAGCAATCACAAAACATCTCTTCACCTTCCAGGTCTATAGTTGCAAATGTGAAGCTGAAAAGTTTAGTCAAGGATGTGTTTCTTGCTAATTCTTCTTCTAGGCCTTATTTTGTTCCTTCATTTTTTTTTTTTTTTTTTTGGACTGCAGGTTTGGGCTGATTCGCAACTAGATGTCTCTGATTACATCCCCTGATATTTTCCTTCTTACAATTTTTTTTCTTTTTCAGTGATTTGGCTATTAGTTTTGCTTGTAGAAATAGAGGTTGCAGTTCATAAAGGCAGCTAAAATCCTTTCCATGCTTTCAACAGTTTGTCACTGACTGAAATTGCAGCAAGGTCCAAGTGCTGAGGGTGCGGTCCCCAAATACACTTCTAGGGCCACTTCATCACTTCCTTATAAGAGGAGAGGCTATTCAGAAAAACGCTGAGGAGATATAAGCACAAAGTGTCTCTTTCCCCCCCTTTATCAAAGGTTTGCCTCTCACAATTGACTCGGTTCTCTCCTACTGTCCCCTGAAATCTCTGACAGCTCTTCCCCCCCATGCTCACGCAGGGAGCCGGCTTCTCCTCTCCCGCAGACGACGGGAAAACATTCCCAGATCCCGCCCGTATTCTCAATGATAGGAGCGTGTTCCAGGCTGAGCATCTCTGCACTGCTGTGTGTCAGCACACAGGTACAGGCAGCAGAGATGGGCCGGCTTGTGTTTGGTCACAGCTGGAAGTGGGTGGCATTTTGAAAGAGCATCACTTTTCCCACAGAATTCCCTGAAGCTGAACTGTTTTATTTTCTGTTACGCATAAGTTTTCCAGTGCAAAATTAAAATATCATTAAAGCACTGTCAGTATTACAAAGTGTTTGATACAGTGTGATTTTTTTTCAAAGAAACTGTTTACCTTGAGCTGATTATTAGCTCAGTCTGTAAATCCCCTGAAAAATATTTATCCTCAGTGTAAGTGCTGTAACTCTGGGAAGGGTACAGTTGCATTCCTCATAAACATAAGATGTTTTTCAGCTTCTAATTATGGAGCAATCACAGCACCCCTATAAGGAAATTAATGAGCTTTGATATTTGTATGTAATGAATATTTCTCTATTTCTCAGTTCCTTTTTTTGTTACTGATTAAAAAAAAAAAAAGCCAATATTTTTCAGTTGTGATTTCAGCTGTGATTTTAGAACATACATTTGCACTCAGCTTAGGGTCATTTTGCACATTGTCCTGTTTGTAACTCAACAACTGCATGAGCAGGAGCACAAGCAGGAAGTCTCCAGTTCTCATCTAAGCTAAGAACTGCTCCTGGTGTTCTGCATTCTCAGCCTTACCCTACCTCAAGGCTGTAGTGCAGACTCATGCCAGCCACTTGCTCTTTGAATCCTGACTTCAAGACTGTAAACATCCTCTTTGCTGACAGTCTGCTTCTTGCCAGCGTGGCTGTTAAGCTTTCTCACACTCATGCTCCCTTCCTCACTCCCTCATTCTTTGTTCCCTCCTCTGCTTTGTAGTTTGATCATGCTGGCATGCTACACTCCATGGTCTTCCAATAACCTCAGGGGGGTTTGGAGACTTGCTACTTGCTTTAATGTGCCTAAAAACTGTTGCTTCAGACTGGGCAGAACATTCTTCCTTTCAAATGACACCAACACAAGGGAAGGTTGCAGCTGCAAAGGCTATGATGGAGTTTTAACTCTGGAAACCCAATGGCAAAAGGAAAGTGCACACATTGCTTGGTCTCTGCCTCATCACAAAAAACTCGCTTGTAAGTACACTGATATCTAGTTCCAAGTCTTTCTCATGTGGAGCTTTGTGGGAATACTGCTTTGAGTTCAGTGTGAATAGCACTGGGCTTAAAATGTGAGCATAAAAACTTTCTAAAACCTGTGATACATGGGTAGAATTAGGCCATACTGTATATGCACAGTATTTTCCTCACGTTGTACAGCAGCATCATGTTTAACAGCAGCAAGGTTACAGATTAACCAGGGGCATCATTCCAGTGACACCCTGAAGATTCTGCAGACTATAGATGTCTTTTCCTGGCAGTAAAAGTAAGTAAAAGTATTGTTTTCAACCTATATTAGGCAAGAATAACTGAAAGAATACATTACAAAGCCTATCTTTCATTTACTTAGTTTCCTAGGAAATGCAACCAATAAAATCAATTTCCATCAGAAAGATATTTTTAGAAGAAGTGGCCTCTTCTCTGGCCAGACTCACAGCTCTCCAGTCATTGCTTTCTGTGCACTTTGCTTTCCCACTTTGTTCTTCTTCTCTTCCTACCTTGCCATCTGAAAATGATTTATTTTCTGTGCTCATTTGGGCAGGGCACAGTGGCTAGATACCAAAGCCACCATTCCTAGGTGGGGATGTAGGCAGGGAAGAAAGTCTATGTGGGAACCAGAAGGAAGCAAAAGCAATTACCCAGAGTCCTGGTGCTGTGTGTGCGGGCATTGCCTTTCACGGTAGGATGAAAGAAAGCCTCATCTTCTCCCTCAATTAACAATTGAAAATTTTGTTGTCTTTCAGACTGTAATTTTGAGAGTCTGTTCAGTGGTCCATGGCCAGCACTAAGTCAGTGGGTCTTTGGCCCTGGTCTATTGCTTCAGACCACACAGCAACCAACACTGCTGCAAGGTGTGACCTTCTGCACCAACTAAACACAAGGAGAGTGTGAAATACATGTTTCCCTGACATCCTCTGACACAGGGGCCCCAAGTCTGTTTTTTTTTTTTTGTTTTTCAGATTTCAACAGAAGTGTGATATAATTGTTCTCCCCTTCCTTTTTTCACCATGGCTTCTTCTCATCTGCCTGGTGTTAACAACTCACTTGCTGTCACTCACGTATTTACACTCTTTTGTCCTAACATCTCCCTGCTGTTCTCTATCTCCCTGTCAAGCAGTGCTGGCCTCAATGTCCCTGGGATGTGCTGCTAGGGAAAGCAGATTCTGGGGCACACTGAAGTATCCCTGTCCTTAACTCATGAGCTCTTTGCTATATTCTCTCTCCCCTGTCCACCTGAGGAGGGGGGTGATAGCCTGGCCTTTGGTGGGCAACTGGTGTCCAGGGCAGGGTCAACGCACCACTGTGGGCAATGTCAGTAGAACCTAGGAGAAACAGTCCAGGTTAAGGATGAATCATCCAGAGTTAATGACGGAAATTGCATCTATTTTTAAGATTACACAATAGGAAAATACTGACCTGCATTTGGTTTGAATTTGAAATGGTTTGGCTTACCTTTCACTTATTTTGAGCTGAAAACGTGCTTATTTTAGAGTGTTTATCCTGCAGAATCTGTGACACTTTATCCATTATCCATTGTACACAGTGCACATAGGCATTACAATTACCACAGCATAGAACCTGTCACAGTCCCAGGATTGTATCCCAGGATTGTGCAGATTTATGAAACTCTCAGAGGCACATGCACCTCAGACTTGGGTTGTGTTTCCAGCTGTCTTCTCAGCAGCAGCGTAGGTGGCAGTGACATCCACTATGCTTCCTTGATAATTTCCAGAATCCTGATTTTGGTTGCTATGCCTTCGCTGAATTTCACTCTTTGGGCTGAAATGTTTTATGGCAGGACAGAAATTCAAGATATGGCAGCAAGAAATTCAAGAGTTGCTGTTGTTTTCATGTTGTTGCTTCAACGTATGTTACTGTCTGCCACAAGAAAGACTGGGTCCAAGCTTTATATATATATTAGATATATAATATCATATACATATTAGATATTATATTTATGCTGTACTACAATACACTATCCTGCACTGTGCTGTAATATGGTAAGTTTTATAGTGTGTTTATATAATTATAATCCAAACTAGATAAACCCTTGTTTGCCCTAGCACTTTAGGAGAGGAGCCAGATGGGCAGCCTTTCAATGGGAGATTTCTGTTTGTTCATTTGGGAGAGTCCTGCACCATTGCTGGAAAAGGAAAGAAAAGCCATTTTAAGATCTCCCACGTGTCATGTAGCCTTGATTTGGATACTGAGGGCTCTGTACTATGGGTATTTCTGTCAATGATGCTGCCTAAATACATACAAACAAGCATGCCCTTAAGTGCTTTGTTGATGGAGGGCCAGAGCACTTGGCAGCCTCCTGGGCTGAGCCCTCTCCCTCTCCTCCCTGCAAGGCACAGAAAGAACTCAGCTATGTCCTTCAGTCATAAATATTTCAAAATATTTTGGAGGGGGGAGAGAATTAAACAAAACTGGCAATGAGGGACTTCTGTCTCCTTTTTCCTCCTCTGACCACCTTTATGTCCTAGCAATTATACTGATTTCAGTATAATAGGCTGCTCTTTGACCTAAATCCAGCAGACTGGGGCCATGACTGAAATCAGTGTACACGCTCACAGACTGACTGAAAGTAACTTGAAGATGACTACAGAGAAGGCCAAAATCCATCTGAACTCCAAAGATCCACACCATGGTCTCGATGGCCAGGCCAGTGAGTATATATTTTTCTTCATACTGCTTTGAATCCCGTTCAAATGGAAGAAGGGAATTTGACTATTTTGACCATTAGAAGAAATGTCCAGGCCACACAACAGCTGCATTTGGCATGGGTTGGGTTCCCTGAACACCATGCATGTATTTCTGGGGGTGATTTTCCACATAAAGAGGCAGGATCAGTACCAGGTGCAGACCTCAAAGGCATTTCATGCAATGCACAGTGTGCAGTGAGAGCTTCAAAGGATGGAAGCATCAAAGAAAACCTCTGCAGCTGCTGCTGACTGCAGCAAAGAGATGAAAGGACAATATCATGAAGATTCTCCTTATTTTTTATTTCTTAACAGGGGATCAAGCAACTGATCAAAATTTCACCTGCATTGAAGTGATAGACTAGACCACAAAAGACTGATATTTTTCCAAGCTGACTGTGTGAATTGATTTTGAAGCCCAGTTCTTAAAGCACTGCCCTGGCACTGTAAGAGAAGGGGGTGCACTGGCATCCCTGGAAATGAGGCAGGGTTACCCCTGAAGGGCTGTTGAGGTAGGTGCTGTCAGCACTGTTACAGCAGGGAGGGACTAACAGGCTTGCAGCTATCTAATAGAAGAGAAAAAATACCAGAATCAGCATTTAATAAGTTTATTCAGCATCTTTTGAACTCAGCTGCCCTATTGATGCTTTTTTTTTTATATCATAGACTTAGAAATAATAGCCTTTATTTAAGTGCTTATATTGAGCCATATCAGCACTGCATGTTCCAGCACTAAGGCTTTGAAAGGGATATTTGATATGAGGTGGTTATTTGCCAAGCCATCAGGTTCAAAAGTAGATTTTTTGGAAATAAGCATGACCAGAACTGTTTTTTAAAAGTGACCTGCAAACAGCTTTTTAAAACTCAGCAGCTTTGCCTTTTCACAATACACTCATATTCACCAGGAACTGAGTTTATTTCTGAGTACTGATGTCCTCAATTCTTGATGTCCAACAACTTAATTTTCTGTGTTTTTCAGATGCCCTGCCTGTGACTGTGAGACTCAAGCATATTTAGGAATTGATAATGTCATAAACGATATCATGTTGGTTGCAATTCAGTTTTCCTTTTGAATTTTGTATATGCTAGCAGTCAAGTACTCCAAAAGAGTATTTTGTATGTTTTGGTGCTAAAAATAAATGACTGTGTAACGAAAGGCACTGTGTTTAGCATTAAATTAATGCTAATGCTAATTAAAATGCATTCCTAAATTCTTTAGCTTGGATTTTTGGTGACTCATCCAGTGCCTTTCACTCTGTATCTGGATATTTCTGGAGCATGGATGAATTCCAAGTATGAAATCTCAATTTAGACAGGACAAAAAGCGTAACAGCAGGTGGGGGAAGTAACCAAAATGAAGACAAATTTATATCTGCTGCTTTGATGAAGAGGGTTCCTTCTTTTCTGCCTCAGTATCTCGACCGCCTGCGCTCAGGAGATGAGGGTATGGCAGCCATGGCTGGGGCAGGCTGGTTTTTCACATGCGCTCTTGAGTGAGGATTTGCAGCTCCCCTCCTGGTGCAGCCAGTGCTGCACTACTCAGTGACCATGTCATGCAGCCAGACTAAAACCCACTGAAAAACCTGCTCTGGGATAGCCATGACCCAAAATCTCTGTTCCACCTCTGTACCTCTGTGTAGCTGCTTGGATAGGTGGCATGGCATGGTGCTGACCTGCAAAACTGATGAGCCCGTGTCTGCTTCTGTGTTTTAAAAATACATAAGGCCATTTTTTCCACTCACCCAGAACAAGCAAATAGTTTATTAACACTTCTGAGTCTGCAATATGGGGCTTGAAGTTTTAAAACCATAAGTGGTTTAGAGGTTTGGAGTCCACACCTTCACAGTGTGATTAAGGTGGCGGTACCTGTGTGGGGCCTACTGGTACAGCAGAATTATTTTGAAGTTCCTTCTGTGTCCAAACAAATTCCACATCTCTGCTTCCTTCCCCACAATATGATCTGAAATAACTGTGATTTCTTAAGCAGCAAAACTTTCATATCTTGATTTTTTGCAGAGCTTTGCAAATGGCTGAGGTGTGATCTGTGGGAACTTGGTGGCACAAAGAAGCCAGGGGAGGTCTGGGAGCAGGCAATGGGAGAGCAGGTATGGAGGTTTGCTGTCTCTTGACATCTGCTGCCCAGGTGGAAATCAAATTATCCCCATGCCAGAATTTCAGGCACTGCCTTGAAAGCACAGCACAAGTTCCCCTCTCACCACTGTGAGAGTGGTGGGGAGAGCCAGTGGCTCCTGTCACTCTTTCACTCTTCTGATAAGAATATGGGTTATGAGGGAAGGACTAAATCCCTGCACAGGGGTGCACTGGTTGTCCATCTGCAACAGGCTGTAGGGAAGCAGCTCCTGCATTTGGAGAGGTCCAATTTGGAGGGGTAAAAAGACATATGCCCAAACAAGCAGAAGGTTTCTGTGCCAGTCACCTTTGCATCACATTCCTCCCCTTGCTCATCACCTATCCTCTACAGTCACTCAGCTGTTCACTTCCAGGATTTTTTAAAAGTCCATGGTGCTGCCCAGGAAGGGAATAAAAATGAAGTGGTGTGTTAGAAATGGAGGCATCTAATGCAACCCAGGAGAGCAGCATTTGCCTGGCAACTCTGATAATGTTCAGATCCATACTAGAGGCAGGTATCCTCACAATTAGATCACTTACTGGTTAGAGTAACAAAACTGTGGCTTAAAAGTGAGTATTTTTAGAGGAAGGTGAGATATAACTAACAAAGAAAACACCATTAGAAGACTATCAGTGCATGAACTCAAAACCAGCAAAAAGGATGTAATTACAAATATACTAAGTGATGCTTCCCTGGAAATCAGCTTTTTCAACCCAGACCTGAAATCTTCCCCTGCTCAAAGAGCAGGGCAGCAGCTGATCCTGCTGTTGGGATGTGTGGCAATGCAGGACTGGTTCATCTCTAAAGTTGCATTGGATACTTCCAGATAAATTAACAAAGATTTTTTTTTTCACATTGAGAATCCAAATTAATTTAGAGTGTTGTCGGATCTTGATGATCTACAAAATATCTTTAACTAGAAATAACTCTAACCCTTTGGGCATTTAAAAATAAATATTTCTATGCCTTTGGATAATAAACACAAGCAAAAGCCATATTAGCATTTTGAATATCAAAAAGATAGCAAGCATCATTTTTGGAGAGTTCTTACAAAGTAACTGTGTTTTTACATCTTTTGACTCCCATGAGGAAGTCACAACAAGGTTTTCTGAAATACTTAGTTTAAATACCAAAGTTACTAAACATTTGAGAACAGTACCTGAGCATAAATGGTGTTGTCCTTTCCCTCAATTAATAGATTTTTATGAGATACCTTAATGTAAAGTGCCAGTGTTTTGAAATGCAAAGAGGAGTGACGCTGTCTGTGAAGTTTATTTGGCTAATGTGTAACTGCAAATAGCAGAAGGTCAATAAACAAGAAGAGCTTCAGGGCTCACAGAAATAGCTGACTCATGTTTGATGATACAGAGATTGTCCAAAAGCCCCCGGGTCTGGGATGAAGCAGGCAAAACACAGTGAAGTTTGGTGTGCAGCATCCTCCCACAGTGCAAAGGAAATGTGGATGGGACAGAAATGTTGCCACAAATCCACTCCTCTGCAGGAAGCACACAGGGAGAGGAGCTCTGCTTCCCTTCTGGCACCACCTGCCTGGCAAGAGGTGGCACTGAGGGATGGACAATGAAAGGGGGGTCTTCCAGCCTCCACTGGTGGTATCCCCACTCCCAGCCATATCACTGCTATGAGGTTGGACCCTGTTGTTGTTGGGCTCTGCTGCTGAATTTTTTTTTTGGCTGGTCAGTCAGCTTTTGGGTCTGTGCCTGTAAAGTGAAAAATCAGGATCTTGCAGTCACTGTGAACCTCACGTACTGGACTGACTTCTCATGAGGATCTTCCTGAAGAGTAGGACTCTCTCATTCTCTTTCTCTCTGTATGCATGGCGTGCAGGTGTGTGTGTGCATGCATGTAAATAAGGCCCAATAATGTCATTAAATTAATTCCTCCTGTTGCTATGGGAACACACACTATTGACTGAAGAGTGTGCAGCAGAAGTAGGTGCTATGGCTGATACCAGAGCAGACCTTTGGATTTATCCTCTAAAACTTTGGGTTTTTTTTTCCCAAAGCAGATTGCAAAAATTTTGGCTGGAGCTCCTGAGGTTGGGAAGCGCAAATTAGGAATTGTTGATCTTTTCCCACCTTGCAAATGAGCCAATCTTCACACCTAATATTAGCAAGCCCCACCTGGCACATCAGCCTGTGCCTGGGGCTGGTTCCCAAGGAGATGAGCAGTGGGCTGGCAGGGTGGCAGGAGCAGGCAGTGCTGAGCATTGGCTCCTTGGGATCCATTGGCCTGAGGGAGAAAAATCCCCGGTCTGGGGCACCCACACGAGGAGCAAAGGCTTGCAGGGCAGTGAAGGATCCCAAAATCACACTCCCCTGTGACAGGCAGGGTTTTCTCCTGAACTGTCTGTGCTTTCAAATCAGAGTTCCCTCACTGGATGGCAAAGAGCACAAAACCAATGGGCATGATTTTGAAGGTGTCGTGGTACCAAAGGCCTGGTGGTGAGGAACCCTCTGCTTTGATCCCCACCACTGCCTGTCAGGTTATTAGAAAATAGCAACAACAACAGTAATAATAGTTAGGAGACATCAGTGAAGGCACAAGCTTTGATTCCCCCCTACAGCCACTTGCTGCAATATGACAGCCAGTCAGTTTTTGACCCCGTACACCTTGCTAATGCCACACCACAAAAGTCCCTAGTGTCATGCAGTACCAAATCACACACTTTGGAGAAATCCAAGTGTATTTGTCTGCATAGAGGTGTTGGTTCCATCCCACAGAGGTGTCTGATCCCATAACTGAGGGAAAGAAAAATTATCAAGAGTGGTGTGTCTTCTGAGAAGCCATGCTAACGACATTACTTAGGTGTCCAGTGTATGATTCTTAGCTGCTAAAGCTGTCTGCACATTTTTTTTTTAACCAGGATGCCTTCTCCCCAACAAAACATGCTGTGGAGGTTTTTTTTTTTTTTTTTGAGTTTGGGTTTTTGGTTTAATTGTTTGTTGAGGTTTTTTTTTTGAGTTTTAACAATGTTTCTGAAACTACATCTGCAGGAGCTCCCACAGAATGATCTGAATGATATCCATTTGGCATCAATATTTCCACCATTAAACTCACAGTCCCAGGCACCACATCACACTTTGGAAAACTGGCCACTTTTAAAGCCCTGGATATACATCTGAGTGCTTGGTACTGCATTCTGTTTGCACAACATAAATGTCAACACAGCCTGACCAGGGGTACCTAGGCAACAGCTAATTTTGAGGTCAGTGATTAACTCTTCTTTGTCAGAGTGTAATTTACCATCAAATTATCTCCAGCTGAATATAGCACTTTCTGGATTAAAAAAGGTCTTCTTGCTATTTTAGGACACTGAGGGCCTTTATTAATGGTGGCAAGTGATGTTTGCTGCATTTTCTGCTTTTCCAAATATGGATGTTCATGAGAGGAGCAGTCTCTTAGGGACAGTGACCCCTACTCCAGTATTCCCAAGAAGATCTGAAGGCTGAGTTCAGCCACTGCACACCATGCCACAGTGTTTGTGGCCATAGAAAAAAAGCAATCAGTTTTTATTTTCCATGGCACATATACACACTTTCTTGATTAGATAAAAAGTGGATGCTACCAATTAGCACATATATCAACAGTGAAGTATTGATGCTCAACTTGGGCTTTGCTCTTTCCCTCTCTACACAGAGCACATTGCTGCCTTCAGCTCTTCAAAATCCCTCATTTCCTCATTAACTTCTAGCTAGTGACCCAACCCACAATTTTGAATGTAAAGTTCTCCATATCCTAGCACTGTATTTCAAACCCATATTTCTATCTCACAGGCTTTTTGGAAATAACAGTGAAAAACCTGACATATTAGAAAGTCCTTCTAGTGCTCATGTCAAGAAACAGGCCCTTCTGCAGGGATTACAGAGGTGAAACAATTGTCCTTCTGCCTGGAAAACTACTCATTTGTGATTACATCAGCATGAGCATTTGTATGGAAGACTACAAAGCTATGGACATCACATCATTGGGTCCCTGCATTTGGTGCTGCCAAGCTGAGCATGAGTTCACCTGTGGGATGAGGAGGAGGAGAGCAAGTTGGATGTATTGCTTTGTCTGTGGATTTTTTCCAGCCTTTCCTTTCCCAGCCTTAGGAGATGTAATCATCTCTGCCCCTATGCTCTCTGCCCTGTAAGCACCCTGCTAATAACTTCAGCCTTGCCAGCTCTACCTTTGGTTTTACTATTGTAAAGCTGACATTACCGGGGGGGGCGTGGAAAAACTTACCAAAATAAAAAAGTTTTCTGAGAATTTGCAATTCTCTGTTACTGACACAGCTAAATATTCATCAATTTGTTTTTTGCTGGCAGGCACCCAGGCTGTTGAGCAGTAACTGACTTGTTTTAGAGTTGCTTTAATTTGTTCTCTTAGAGGAAATGTCTTCTTTTAGGTTTGCCAAGCTGACAAGTAAAGAAATATGAAACTATATTTGTATCTGGAAGACTCATATAAAATATGTACAGAACGAAACTTTAAAATAACAAGGGTATATAGATGTAGATGCTATTGGTTTACACCTGAGTTATTAGTGTCTCTGGGTAATATCTAATTTGATATATAATATATTTGGCTGGAATGTATGGATTTGTGCCTGTGATTTCAAATTCCCAGGACAAGCACCCCAGGACAGCATTCCCACTGGCAGGAAGGGACCTTGCTTTCTCCCCATAACATGCCCCACTGCTGAAGGTACAGCCTTCCTCTCTGAAGAAGAAAGCAGCAGCTCTTTGCCCACTTTCATGCCATTAACAGAAAAGATCCCACCTGTTCTACCACATCTTTTTAGGATGCAATCTTCTCCGATGCCTGGAATTTCTTGCAGTTTAGTGACTCAAGGCCACCCAGTGTTTCTTGGCTTCCACTTTGTAATTAGGGAAATTGTTGAGCCCTAGAAGAAATTGCCTATGGAGATCAGACCAACTCCATCATTGAAATTTTAAGGGCAATTTTAAGGGCAAATTGGAAAACCAGCAACAGGGGATTGAGTACAGTACCTTGAGTACAGCTCACTTTGTACTGAGGCTTTGTGGAGATGTACCAGAGCAGGAGCAGAAAACAAAGCCTGACTGCAGCCTCACAAGGTGAGTGAATCTGGAGATTTGCTCCTGCCTCAAAACCAATGTTTCTGTATTACTTGCAGTGGCTGCTTAATATGGTTGTTGGCCCAAATTTTAGGTGGGGCATAATTCATTTCTGTGGGAGATGTGGGGCAGAGAATTAGACTTCCCCTACCAATTCCATAGGGACTTGTTCAGTCGTTACATGAGTATCTAAGGGGCTGTGTCTGGGCAAATGTTTTCTCCTAGATTTTATAAAAATGTCCTGCTTGGGTCTCTACAAACAAAGACATGAGTACCAATTTTTGGAAAACATTCTATGGCAGATCCTTCTTGGGCAGAAGTGCAGAACTGCTATCTCAGCCTATCCCTCTGGTCAGACCCATGGTTGAGCTTATCCTATTCTTCAGTTGGACCCTATTCTGAGCTCTACCTGCTCAACAGATCCTCAGCACTGGGATTCCTGGCTCAGAAATAGATCTTTTCCCATTTTGGGGAGGCACATACCTTACTGTTGTTCCACAAGCCCTTTATAGGGACCGGCCCGCTGAGCCACATCTGTGCTGCAGGCAGGGAAATTACCCATGGGTGATGATGGGGCTGTCTTCTTGCAATTTCCAATAAGGCAATTCCAAAGAGGGAGATGGGCAGAGTGCTTTTTTTCCACAATGAAATTTATTTTTAGCTGGCATTCTAGTATCTGGAAAAATTGTTATCAAATTCATTATTAACTTTAATGAAAAATATCTATCTACACCCTCCTGTGTAGCCACTGTTCATCAATTTATAGGATCACATGGAACAACAGAAACCAGTGGTTTTAGTTATTTTAACAAAATAAATTTGCAGTTTCTTTTTACAAAGCTGCAAAACAACATTTATTAGGTGAACTCTGGACTCCCTCTCTTAGATGTGCAATTTAAAGGCCAGTTTGAAGCCATTCAAAAACTTTAACAAAAAGGTTTTGAAAAAGTTGAAATTAATAAGAACAATAAAAGACCTTGTTCCATTGCACTTGATGACACATCTAGTGATGAATGACCTTTGTTGCTGCTGCTTTCTTTCCATCAACAGAACAAGCAGGGCAAGGAAGGAAAGGTGCAAAATATGTGTATTTAGCTTCAGCTGATTCATCACTTATCTCTAGAAATAAATAGAGTGAAGCAGAGGGTAACTTTTCCAATAAGGGTAAGCAGTTACCACACAAACCCACGTGTAGGTCTTTCCACATCCAAAGTTGCTGGCCTAAGTTAGTCCTTTGGAAGCTAAGCCAGCTCCTCTGCCTCAGCCTGGCTGGCTGCTGGCAGTGGGCTGATAGATGTGGAGATTGCTAAGCAGGTGTTGATAGCTTTCATAGTATCTGTGCCCTTTCTAAATGATAATACGAAAGCTCAAGCTTTCAAAAAAGCTTCTCAAAAATAAACATCTCTGGGTGGTGAATATTCAGAAAAGGCACCTCTGTCTAAGCTTAAGAGGTCAAAGCAGCATCCAAAACTCATCCTGTCTGCAGTGGGAGTGGGAGGAAGAAGAGGAATCAGAGCCTGGAATCTTGCCACTGTCAGCCAAGGGCAGAACCAGCAGCTGCTGAAACTGCGAGTAGGGCAGGGCCAGGGGAGGCTGGGTGGGAATTCTACCTCCAAACCAAAATTTCAACCTAAGGTTCAGCCTGAATCCATTCCTCATGACTGGTATTTGTTACATTCTTGAAAGCAGATTTTCACCTGCTTATGTGAAGTTTGTCCCTGTATTTTCTGCTAGTGATTCAGAGACCACATAAGACACAGTATAATTCAAAAGCACCCATAAAATCCATTGGAGAAATGCAGCCTTTTAAATGTAACAGAGTAAACCAGGATTTTCAACCCAAGCATGTGCTAGAAAAAGTGTGATAGTTGTTTTCTTGCATTTATGCAGACCCATGTAGCCTTACTGTGCAAGTGAAACAGATTTTACAGATGTGCAGGCTGTTTTCTGGAATGTATTTTTATGAGGGGCACAGCAGCCAAACAGCTGGAAACTTTTCATAAAGGAGTGGTAGCACCATGAGTGCTCCATCAAGAAGCACAGTCAAGGTCCATGAAGGAAACAAGATGTGTGGTGGAGAAACAGGACTGTGGAGGATGAGATTGAAATTCTAAATGGTGTTTGAACCCCTCTGAGGTTTATGTCACTGGCAGGTTTTGCAATATGGCATGTTTGCAGGTGGACACCTGTCCAAATATGAAGGATCAAGCAAGAGGGTATCATTAGTAAAAAACTGGAAATTGGTGTCACCAGGTGACTCAGCTGAATTCACCAACTCAGGAAAATTATAAACTTGAAGAAGTGCCTAAATGGCTTGCTAAGGGCTTAAAACATCTTTTCACACCAGCTGCATAGACATCTCCAAAATGCCAGTGCTGGTGAGCTCACCATCTGTGTTATCCCCTTCTCTCTTCCCCTCCTCCTGCCTTTATTTTAAGGCTTCTTTATGTTGCCAGAAGAAAAATGTCTCTTCAATATTTTCAGCATGTTATTGGAAAGATAAATTTTGAAGAGAAATTTTTGTTGGTTCCAACTCTTGCTATGTAAAGCACATTTAATAATACTTAACATTTACTCAGCCTACTTATTAATCATTAAAAATACCAGCTAGCAAAATAATCCATAGTTAACTGAAATTAAGTAATCACATATTAAAATTACACGACAATACTGCTCAGCTCTCAGAACAGATGGAAAATTCAAGCAGAGAGGTTTTTAAAACATTTGTTTCAGCAACTTTTTTATTTTGTTGCTGCTTAATTTTCAGAAACGCACTGAGATAATCACTGAATTATATCATACACGATGCTTAGGTATGCACTGCTGGAACACAGCTTTTTATATTTATATTCTCCTGTGAGATCTGCAGATCCAGCCTCAGCTAGGAGGGCAAGATGAAAACATCTTGATGACAATGCAAAAGGTCTGACCAGACTTTTGTCTCTGCTGCTCCTTATGGTGCTGTGGGAAATGTGGTGGCTTTTAGGCACCAGCTTTGTATCTACTCTTTGAATCCTCTTTTTTCCCGCAAACAGTTAAAATTAAGAGCTATCCAGATGGCTCATCTTTTGTTGGAATGACTGATGAATCTCTACTAAGAAGATAAAAGGCCTTTAATGACAGCTCTGGAAATACAAACAGTTCCCAAGGAGGTGTAACCATTTTAATAAGCGTGGAGTTGGTCCCTAATGCTGCCAGTTGATACTTGACAAGGTAAGGGAGATGAAGAAGATGCACAGCACTGCTCCGTGGGCTCTGTAAGAACCTGATGAGGACTGTAAGATCATCCTTCTCTTGAAAGGGTAAAAGTCCAGGGAAATGAGGGAACTAAAGAGCTGGAAGAACTCAGAAAAAACCTGACACAAGGAGCAAAGACAAGCTGGACATGTGCATCTCCTGTTCAGAGACACGCTATGGTGGTTGAGCAATTCTTTCTCAGAATGAAATACGTGACCACAGGCACGGGGTGTGAGACTAGCCCACTCTCAGGCTAAAAACTCTTCCTACATCTCACTCTGAGATCCTCTCACTCTCACAAGGTTTCACCACACATTAAATGACTTCTGCCTTGTCAGCATGGACCCTTAATGTTTTCAGTTAAGGAAAAGTGTTTAAAATCTACGATATAAAAAAACCCACTGCCCTATGATACACATGCTATTGTAGCCAAGACCTGGCACATACTAGTTTCCCAGCAGTAACAGGTTGGTCAAAGATGTGACAAATTGGCCCCAAACCAAGTCTTTCCACACCACATCTCATTACTGAAAACCAGATAAATTACATTTCTCTTTCTGCTTTATAGATGCCATAAAATTACTGCAGATCGTACAGCTTCATAGTGGACCCCAGCTGGTTCATGTTTGCAAACCTGACTTGCTAAGTTTGAATGGCAGCATTTTTAATCAATTTTGAAAGATGTTTGGAATAATTTATTCTGCCACAGTCATTTTAATTAATGTTGAAATTAACCACCTCTGTTTGAGAAGTAGACTGGAGGATTTCCTCTGGGCAAATACAGAATTTTACTTTACCTGAGATTTTACCTTGCCTTCTGTTGCCTCGCTCTGTAGCAGCTCTTTCCACACTGGGATTCTTGTGATTTCAATATTAATCTTAATCCAAGTTTACATTAGCCATACCTGTTCTGCAGCTGGCAGAGGGTATAGGGCAACTGCTATGTTCTAAACTAAAGCAGGGGTACTCGACCAAGTGCTTGAGTTGAGGAGACTTGCAAACCCTTCTTAACTCCTCTTGAAATTGGTTTTACTGCAGTTACTAATGCTGTTGTAGTGCCTGGATAGGTAAGGGAAAACGTACAAAAAGATGGCAGGACACCCCACAGGGATCATGGACACAAGTTGTAGTGAAGGCAATTACTAAATAAAGAGGAAAAATCTTTACAGCTGAGGGTGAAGCAGAGCCGCAGGTTGCCCAGAGAGGCTGTACAATCTTCTTCCTTGGGGATAATCAGACTTGACTGAATGAGACCCTGAGGAAAACCTTTGCACAGTTGAAGCTGTCCCTGCTCTGAGCAGGTGGTGGGACAGGAGAGATGCCCCAGACCTGACCTCCACTGGTGCCTTCCAAATTAAGCTTTTCTGAGATCTGTGTTTCAGAATTCCTGGGGAGGAATGGCTTCGGTTGTTTACAGAGGTACAGAGTGTCCACAGCTTGCCTTGATGATAGTGTTTAGCCTGCAGGAGGACATCGACAGGGGTGGATGTAATGAGTGCTGACACTAATTCTTTTTGAATGTGCCCACCTTTTACTGTGGCACAGCCTGCATGCTTTCTTTGTTTGGACTGTTCAAGACAGTAAACACATTTTCTTCTAATGTATTTTTCAAAATTGTGTCTAGATGGTTTACATGCTGTTCTCATAACTGAGAGGTTATTTTATTTCCACATTCTTTTGATTGTCAGTCACAGAACAAACGCAGTGTGTCAGACTGAGGTGTGGGGACACCTTTTGGCTTGTCCCCTAGGAAAGCTGTGTTGCTGCAGAAGGAAGCTACCCACTGCCCACATTTGTTTGAGACTGATTTTGTCAGCAATGGGCACAAGAATGTTATCTATCCTTTGACCATATCAATATGTATAAATATTTCAAAGGCAGGTGTCATGAGGATGGTGCCAGGCTCTTTCCGGTGGTGCCCAGTGGCAGGATGATGAGCAATGGCTGTACACTAAAATGGAAGAAATTCTACCTCAGCCTGAGGAAGAACTTTACATGGAGGGTGGCAGACCACTGAAACAGGCTGCCCGGGGAGGTTGTGGAGTCTCCCTCTCTGGAGACATTCAAAACCCACCTGGACATGTTCCTGTGTCATGGGCTCTGTACTGACCCTGCCTTGGCAGGGAGGTTGGACTGCGTGTTTTCCAGAGATCCCCTCCAACCCTCGTGATTCTGTGATTTTGTGATTCTGCTTCATCTATTCATACTTTAGAGAGGGAACGTGCTGGTTGTGACACACAAAGGATGAGACAAGGAGAGAGCTGGTATCTGTTATGCCCACGGGACTGAGTCTTCTATGGTTTGACCTTACCATTTTGGGGACCTCAGAAAACGGCGCGGATGCTTTCGGTGGCGAACAGACTGTTAGCCCCAGAGTATACGCTGCTCAGAGAGCGTAACTGTGGAACGGGCTTTTTCACAGCTGTTTGGAGCGCTATTCGGGCACATTTCCACCCGGCGGAGCACGGAGCTCCCGCTGGGCTCAGAGCCTTACACCAAGCGCTGCACGGACGGCGCCCACCGCGGGAGAACCGGCTGCGGAGCGAGGGGAAGAGCAGCGGGAGAACCGGCTCCGTGTGTGTGTGTGTGTATGTGTGTGTTTCTCTGTGTGTGTGTGTGTTTGTGTGTGTGCTCACTTCTCTCTCCCGGTGCCCCCGACCAAACCCTCCCTCCCTTCCCCGCAGCCGGGCGGGGAGAGGGAGCCAGCGCTGCCCCCGCTGCCTCGGCAGCACGGCGCCCACGCCGCTCCCCGCTCCCCGCTGCCGGGCTGCCCCTGCCCGGCCCGCCCCTGACGTGTGTGCGGGGCGGGGCGCGGGGGCGGCCGGGCCGGCGGGAAACTTCTGCGCCTTCAGCACCACAGACAGGGCGGGCGCGGTGCCGCCGCCCGGCATGCGCGCCCCGCGGCCCCACCGCCACCCCGCCGCCGCCCCGCCTGCCCACGGCCCGCCGCCGCACCGCCGCGGTCCCCGCACAGCCCCGGCCGCCCGGGCGGCGATGGAGGCGGCGGCAGCCCTGAACGAGAGCGGAGCGGCGGCCCCGCGGCTGCCGGCCGGCGGCGGCAACTCCTCGCTGGAGCTCTCGTCGCGGCCCCCCGCGCCCGCCGCCCTCAACCCCTGGGATGTGATGCTCTGCGTGTCCGGCACCGCCATCGCCTGCGAGAACGCCCTGGTGGTTGCCATCATCTGCTACTCGCCCGCCCTGCGCACCCCCATGTTCGTGCTGGTGGGCAGCCTGGCCACGGCTGACCTCCTGGCCGGCCTCGGCCTCATCCTCAACTTCGTTTTCCAGTACGTGATCCGCTCGGAGACGGTCAGCCTGCTGACGGTGGGCTTCCTCGTCGCCTCCTTCGCCGCCTCCGTGAGTAGCTTGCTGGCCATCACGGTCGATCGCTACCTCTCCCTCTACAATGCCCTCACCTACTACTCGGAGAGGACGGTGCTCTGCATTCACACCATGCTGGCGGGTGCCTGGGGGGTCTCCCTCTGCCTGGGGCTGCTGCCCGTCCTGGGCTGGAACTGCCTCCACGACCGCACCTCCTGCAGCGTCGTTAGACCCTTGACCAAGAGTAACGTGACGCTGCTGTCTGCCTCTTTCTTTCTCATTTTCCTCATCATGCTCCATCTCTACATCGAGATCTGCAAGATCGTCTGCAGGCATGCCCACCAGATAGCTCTCCAGCAGCACTTTCTGACTGCTTCGCACTATGTCACCACCAAAAAAGGAGTGTCTACCCTGGCTATCATCCTTGGGACTTTCGGAGCCAGCTGGCTGCCTTTTGCCATCTACTGTGTGGTGGGGGATCCTGACTACCCTTCTGTGTACACGTACGCCACGCTCCTACCTGCTACCTACAACTCCATGATCAACCCCATCATTTATGCCTACAGAAACCAGGAAATCCAGAGGTCCATGTGGGTGCTCTTCTGTGGCTGCTTTCAGGCTAAAGTGTCCTTTCGCTCCCGGTCCCCCAGTGATGTCTAGTGACTTTTCTCTGTCAAACTGCACCCAGTGACAATCTACCCAGTGAACTATTACAGTGCCTGTTCTAAACTTCAAACTACATCGTGAAGTCATTGGAAACATGCTTAAGTATTAGCACTTTATACATATTTGTATCTCGGAGAGTGGTTCGGGGTATGGAGTTTCGGGTTCCCTGAAAAAAAAAAAAACAATGTGGTTGTATATAAATTTGCACATCACATTTGTAAAGTGAAGACATTCCGGTACTGCTTAACTATAGCACCTTATTTCTAGCTGCTGACCTGCCAAAACAGTGTTGCCTTTCTGAAGGGCAGAGAGGAAGAAAGTTGTATTCGTGTCGTATTTCTAAGTGTGTGTGTTGGGGAGGGAAGGGGGTGGGGATGTATGGATGTGATGTGTGTGTCTATCTATACTTTGCTGCACAACATTGATAAATTATAACATTTTGTATACAAATAAAAATATATAAAATGTAATATAACCTTGTGTGTTCAGATGCATTTAGAAAGAAGAGTTGAATGAAGTCCCTTTGTTTGCTTTTGAAGGCTCCCCATGTAATTCTGCCTAAAGAGATCATCATTCACTATGGAGATGAAATGCTGGACCAAGAAAAGCACCTTCCTGCTTGTTTGTTTGTTCTCTTCTTTAGTCTGGCAAAGGGTAATGAAGAGCAAAAATTCTTTTTTTTTTTTACCTCCAACAACCAAGGAAACAAATAGCCTAGTCAAATAGGCTGCTTGTTACACTTACTTACCAGGTTCCCAGTAGCTTTAATTTTCAAGTTATAAATTAGCCCTTTACAATAATGACCCATTTAAAAATTATCATACTGTGGGGAACAGCATTCTCTAAGCTGGGCTCTTTTTTCCTATGTTAGTCTGATGCCAAAAGGGAAGAAAGGAAAAGGGAAAAAAAGGCACAGTATTCTTTCTTAAAAGCCTGTAAAATGCCACAATATGTGGACTTTCCTTATCATCCACAGTTCTGAGGGGAATCTGAATTGTTTCTCTGCCTCCTTGTTCTTGGACTTCATGCTGCATCTTTGCTGTCTGCCTGTCTCAGAGCAGTGTACAGTCTTCTGACAGTCCCCTGGCTTAGTGGCTTCAGAGAGTCCATCAGAGGTCAATGTTGTTCGGAGTTTGGAGCACTCCTTCACTCAGGTTCAAATCCACCAGTGACTGATTTATTCAAAACAACAGCACGTGCAGCAGATTTCAGGAGCAGTGTTCATTTATTTATAGTTATGCTACACTTACATCTTGGTTATGTTATAGTTTATCACTACGCTTCTGTTTGTATTTAGGGGCTGAAGCAGATTCCTTTTATATGCATGGTACCATATATAAAGTTTGAACTAGTGCTCTTCCCAGTTTATGACTGGCAATGGATCAAACTTCTGCCTGCTGGAGCAGTTGGGTCCACAAGGATCCAACAAGTCTCAGAGAGGCTGTGAATCAGTAATACTGTATTATGTGCAAGTATTATGAAATCCAGCATAATTTCACTGATAACACAAAGATATTTCATTTAAAAGAAAAATTGGTATTCCAGACTGCTAGTTCCACTATTTTTATAAATTTTAATAATCACAAATCTGACATTGTAATTGATGGGTACCTTCAGGCATGCAGTTCTTCAGGGAACTGTTGCAGAGGTGTTACAAATATAATTCAAACTAGATTTTATTATAGGTCAAAATACTGCTCAAATTAAGAGCTCTCAAGTTGCTGGTAAAAAAGATGTTTTTACCCCCTTTTAGGGCCACATCTCATATGCTATGTCTAAGCCAGCAAATAAAAGAGGTCCTGTGGCTGGGTGGCACACAGAGTGCTCAAGCTCCCTTCCCCTTGCAAAGCCAGGGACCAAACTTCTGGCTGGAGCATCCTCACTGTGCTCTGACCTCACCCTGCAGAGACTCAGCCGAAGGTGCTGCAACACCCACAACAGCAACTGCTGAGGGGTAAGTGAGTGCCTCAGACAGGTGAAATATGGCAAAGTTTTCTGTTAAAACTAGAAAAAGTACCACCTGCTAAGTTTTAGCCTCATAAATCTTTGGCATCACTGTGTTGACTGGAACAAAACCGCAGGAGAGGGTTTCTGAGTGCAGATCCTCACACCCTGACACCGACCCTGCATCCAGGTGTGAGATGTCCTGTAGGACCTGAGCAGGTTTCTGGGAGCCCTGTACAGGCTCTGAACACCAGCATTGGCTCTAAAACCCCTAGGAGAAACTTCTTATCCTTACTTTTAGTCCTTCAGGGGGCAGAATCTGCCACAGGTGGCTTCTAATGCAACCTCCCTCCTTTAACCCTGTCTAGCATGGGAGGATTTTCGCCACGAATTCATTGCACAGTGACATTCTGTATAAAAATTAGATAAAGAACTTAACTGAATAGAATCCTACTTGAGTAATAAACCACTTAATCGAGGAGTGTAAACAAGTTAGTTGAGTTACTCTTCCAATTTTAGTTCATGTTGCTTTAAATGAGACTTTGTTCCTTTTTTTCTGTTACATGATCGCATTTTCAGTTACCACTTTCCCCAATGATTCACTGTGTCTAAAAAATAAAGCTGAATCCCTCCTGTTAAAAATGTGAACTTTAAAAGTGTTTTCCCAAGCATTCTTCTCTTCCAGGAAGAAAACTCGGATTACAGTGATTTTAGACATTCATTTTCCTGAGGCAGTACAGATGCAAGAGTTTTTTCTATATGCCACATTCAGAAAGATATGCTGACTCATAATATCTAGGAAAAACTAAGGTAAAAGAGGAGAGAGTATTTTGATATGTTTTGGTTAGCCCTGACAGTGGAGTTGATATCAACCCACTGCAGTAAAATATAGTTTTAATTTTCAAAGTGAATTATTTGAAAGGAATACCTGAATTCTCTGCAGGAATACCTGCGTGGAATAACATAAATGAGACTACCTAATCTCTTCTCTCTCCAAACATCTCATTTTAGATGATGGAGGAAGTCCAAGAGTTGTGTATAGCATGACACCTGTATTTTCCTTTCAGAGTTTTTTTCTTGTAACAGCAGACATTTATTTGAGAAAATGATGTTACATTTGCAGTATCTGGGCCCACAAACTCCTCCTGTTATCAGATGTTGGCACTTTGACCTTATTAATGAAATTATTTGGGGAGACAAAAATTCCTGGAGCCCCATTTCCAGTCACTGGGCAGGGCAGGGCTGTGACTCCCCCATATCCCCAGTGGGAAGCCAGCCCAGGGGACGACCATGTGTCTGCTAACGGGGGACTGTGTCTGATCTTCTATTTCCAAAAGTCTGTGGGTAACTTTGCCAGCATAGAGACCAGAACTGCAATGGCAATTGCAATTACTATTTCCTTGTCCCTACAGGCCCATGGGCTCAAAGCTTTTTATGTTCTCATGTCAGTGGTGCAGTCTATGAGGAGAGAAAACACGCTGAGTGAGATGCAAGAATTAGGCCCAATGTTTGGTTGTGGTGTATTCTTTGTAGTCTTTTCTGGAAATGGAAATGAGATTTCCTGCTTTACCACTCTTAAAAAAGCCTTGCCTTATTCTGATCTAGGTAAAATTATGACAGACTTGGTCTAAAGAGCTCCCAGCCTGTTCCCACTGAAACCAGTGATGCTCTATTGCACTTCAGCCAAGATAATGGCAGTATCTCATTACAAAAAAGTTACCATTTTGAGACAGGCCTCAGCTCCAATCTTCATTAGAAACTAATGGTTCATTACCAGCCTTGAAAATCATACTGGACTTGCAATGCCTTGCAAGACCAACTCCCGGTTCTTTGGCTTGCTTGAAGTTCCTCTCACTGTGATGAGCTCCCTTGTTTCAGCAGGAGCAATGACAGAATGAAGAGCACAGCTCTGGTTGGAAGATCTGGTTGGGAGCCAGTAGGGGCTGAAGGCCCCACACACCGCTTGATTTTCTGGGGGGCTTCTGCCTAAATCCGCAGTAAAACTGTGGAAAAGAGACTGACTCTGCAGGCTGCTTTGTATGAGTCACTGTATATTAAAAAGCCAGCTGGATTCAAAATCACAGGTCAAACAAACCCTCTTTATTTAGCTAAGCAAACAAAAGGACAAAACACTTTTAAACCTGAAAAGTGAGTCTGTGCATATTTTTATCAATGTAATGATTCACAGGTGCTAAGTAACGCCCGACGAAGCACTAGAACCTCTAATCTCCATTCTGCCTCTCTCCCTTTAAAAAGGATAATTTTTTATAATGAGGTAAAAATAATTTCTGATATTGCAACTGCTCCTCAGCATTTCAGCTAGCTGTTGTAGCAGTCATTATTAAGAAGAAAAAAAAAATACAAAGGGAAACAAATAAAAATGTTTTCTCTTTCTTACTGCTTTATGATGAGATGTGTGGCTTGGAAGGAGTGACCAAGCAGGTGAGATTCAGCTCTGCGTGGAGGATGAGCACATCTGAATCTCACCTTAATGCTTGCTAGGTTTGCTTGTCTGGGGGACAGTCTGTGTTGTGAGGTGTCTCCCCATCACCTGATCCTCCTTGAGTGAGCTCCTCCTTTGAAAGCTCACAGAAAGCAGGTCGCAGGCTGCTGCATTTTGCTCAGGAGTGCATCACAAAAATCCCCTGGGTAGAAAACCACTATGCCTTTCCCTACCCTCTTGATGCTTAAGCTCTTTCTTCTGACTACAGAAAGCTCTGTCAGGGACAACATTCCCCCAGTGGCAGATCCATTTATTGAGGGCAGTAACTCCAGTGTCCTGGAAATAACCCAGCTGCTCCTGGGGCAGCTGGAGAACGGTAGAAGCGCTGACTCAGTGCTGACAGTAGAGGTGGCAGCCGGTTCAGCGGAGGCAGGTCTGCTCGTGTCAGCTCTGTCTGCTGCAGAGAAGTGACAGAAGGCAGCGAGAGGTGAAACAGTGGTCAGGTCTCTGTGAAGGCTCCACATGTTGCAGCAAAGCTTCACAGTGAAGGGCATTTTCTAGCAGATTCTCACCCTTTTTAAAAATAAATTTACTTTGTTGGCATCACAATACAAGTGGTGGGAAAGAAAGAGCAAGAGAAAAGATGAATGTGCTTGTATCTGGTTAGGGAAAGCGTGCAGTGGTTCACTGTATGACTCATGGCATGGGGGCAGCTTCTCCAGCAGGTACCTCAGATACATCACCTGGCTGTGGTGTTCCCTTCTAGCAGTGGGTTGGGACCACACACAAGACAAAAGACTGAAAGTATTTCTTCACTGCAGCATTGTTTGAGTTATCCTCAATCCTGTGCTGAAACTGTGCTGAACTGTGTTGAGACCTCCTGAGCTGAAAACTACAAGTGCAGGCAAATCTCTTGAGCTGCTCAAGCTACCATTCAGCCAGTGAAGGGAGAAACATGGTCCAGATTCAACTTTTGTCCTGCTTTTGAACACAATTAAACCTCAAGCTCACACCCAGACTTGGCAATCACCTACAAGACAACACCTTTTCCATCCCCTGCTGCCGTCTGTGCCCCTGACACAAGATGCTGGGGTAGAACATCTTTGCACTGTCCCTTGCCCCTTCCTCTGTGGCTCAGGCTCTCTCTCCACCCGTGCAAGACTGGAGTTATATCCATACAATAGCACATTTTTAAAGATGTGTCAGCACTTTAAAGTGAGAGTAAGATGCTTAGGATAAGAATTAGGAAAAGGATTTAAGCACCCATACTCCTAAAGGTGGGCCTGTCAGCAATCTTGCTTGCTGAGTGGACACGCAAATACCAAATCACACAGCTGCTCTGGGCCTTTATCCTCTGTGCCCTTATAGCCAGGCAGCTGCACCTCCACAGAGTGCTTTGCCCAAGCAACACCAGCAGCCTGGAAGCTGCCTTTGCCCACCACACTTGGTGGGGATTGAGGTGTCTGTACACTTGTGTTTTCCACACGGCTTCATTTGCTAGGAAAGCGCAGGAATACCACATAGGATAAGAATTATCTGGGTTTTTTGTCTCTGCGTTGTCCAACATTTCCACACACTTAATTCACTCCAGCAGGGAAAGGGCTGAGCCTGGGACACTGGCAGATGGGAGTGTTTTTATGCAATGGAGGTTGATCAGCACTGTTGGGAACATTTGCCTCTCTAGCAGGGACAAACTGCATGCTATGGTTCAGGCACAGGAGATGGATGGGGTCAGGAGAAGGCAAATTGACTATTGGAGAAGGAAATAAATTCTGAACTGGGGGAATATTTTAACATTTAGGTTCTTTTTTTTTTCATGCTACTCACTGTCTAGCTCCTGACTGGTTTAAAACAATGTTGTTTTTCCAGAGAAGATTTTCTTCAAGCAACCTTCTCGCTGTGCAGTTGTTTCATTTTGTAGCTTAATTGAAAGACTGAGATTTTTCAGGAAAGAATTGGAAAAGGGTTTTGAAAATTGATCTCGATCCTTCTGTCTTTTTTGAGATAAGGCATACTTTGTGTGGATCAGCGCTCATCACCACCAAGAAGATGGTATGCGTAGCAATAATTATATTTAAAACCAAGGCAGAAGAAGTGGTTCTGGAAATATTCTACAAGTGGTAGATTGTCTAAATAAAGGCTTTGTTTCCTATGAATGTAATTAGATCTATGACACTCCTTGAATGACTGAATTATTTTTTTTAATCAGCACCTTTGCATCACAGAGAGATAATGTGATTGTATACCTGCAGACAGATATAATTTGTCACTTCGAGTTGTTGCTGCTTTTTATAGAAAGAAGTATGTCTAGGTAATATTATGATGTTGTCAAAAGAAATCTGGTCTGATGGAAAATAAATGTGTCAGTTAATATGGGGATCATGCTACATTCCAAAATCAGTCTGACTTTTGATACTGTGGCCAATTTTTGTTAATAAGTAGGAAGTTGCATTTTCCTAAAGAGTTTATCTGATTTTCCCAAGCAGGGGTGTATTTTGTTTTAAACTTCATTTTGCAGTCACAAATAAGGAAGACGGGAAACAAATAAGTTAAGGCTTCCCTCTTTCTGTTCTTGCTGTTCTACAAACGTCTCAAAGAAAATAATAAATTGTATTGAATTATGCTGCTGAAAAAATGCATCAGAAAACCTTTTGCAGGGAGAGTTTTGGGTATGGAGTGTGATCTACGCATCAAGCATAAATCCAAGACTTTGAGTGGCTCCCTTACCTGGACGTGGCTGAAGATGGACTCCTTCATCCCAGGGATCTCAGCTGCCCCGTGGCAGTCAAAGGCCATCACATGGGACAGACATTTGCAGAGCAGCCCATTGTATGAGGCCTCACTTGTAACACTGGAACAGTGAGCTCTAAGAGCAATCAGATACTGCCTATTCATGAACAAGAACAGGTAATTGCATTATTTTTATTTTGAATGAAATTGGGAAGATTAGAACACTTTGCTATATTTGCTGTCACAGCATTAGTTCCACATGAGATATGTTTGAGGGAAATAAAGGCTCTGCAGAGCCCCACAGCTCTCCCAGCCATGTTGAGGTAAACACCCTGCTGCTATCTCATCTGCTGAAACCCATGGCTACGTTAGCAGCACACAGCTCTTATTGTGTCAACCGGGCCACTTTCATCTTTCATAAGACATTTTTAGAAGTTGGAAAAGGCTCTGTCTCTGCCTTCATTGCCATTAGAACTGGGACCTTTTGCCAAACAATAGTGTTCGTGGTATTGGTCAGACCCATAAAAGCTTCCTAATAATACCCTCCCATCCTGCCATGCTTGCTCTGAAATGAGCACTTGTTACTTTATCTGAGCAGACAGAAACACACTGGATGTGTCTGGTGCTTGACCTGGCCATGTTAGTGCAGCTTCTCTATAATGCAGAGAGCAGAACAGGTTCACTGCCCAGCCATTTGCTTAACCCACTTGTCTGCCAAGCTATGTGGCTGTTCCCAACTCTCCAGTGATTCCAGTGCCTCAGCCAGTGCTGAGCAGGGCACAAGCCCCCTGACACCCCGTCCCCATTTTATCCCTGCCACAAACCAAGGAGTGTGTTAGTAGCACTCAGTGCTAAGGTGCTCCCCACATCTTATGGGTACAGCACACCACAGGACAGTGCAGGGCATGGAAGGTGTCTGATACTGCTCTGTGTAGTCAGAGGTGACAGCTGGACACCTGTGCTTTGTAATCCTCCTCTTCTGCAGGGCAGAAAATGATTATATGGGAAGATGAGGTAGCAGTGCCTGAGAGCTACCAAAAACATCAGAAAAGTCTCTTTCCTCCTGGAAAAATTATCTGCTTACAACACACAAATAGGATGCCTGCCTTCTCTTCCCATTTTGACAACATCCATATGCTTCTGTTATTCCTATTTACGTCTTCTTCCCCTGACACTTCCTTCACGTCCCTTTCTTCCCCAAAGGTGACCTTTCCTTCTCTCTTCCCTGAAGGCCCTGTGACAATGGTATGTTTCCTGCTCTTAGCATGAGCTGCCTTTCCTCAAACATGTCTCCACTTCCTTTTCTTTTCAGATGGCATTGCTGCTGCTTCCCTCAGAGGGGTTTCACATGTGAGGAGTTTGGTGGATTTTATTTTTCTTTCTACAGGTCCCCTCCCTCAGAGGGGACTACTCCAAGGGGAGCAGTGTTACTTCTGTGCCACTTTCACTCTTGCTGCATCTGGGGAAATCATAAATAATAAACATCTGTGGGCCAGTCAGGCAGAGAGGCAAGCAAAAATGACTGCATCTGTCAGAGCTGCAACTCGCTTGTCTCACAGAGCTCCTTAGAAGCACCTGTAAGTGACTGGTGGAATTTATTCCCTGCTTTTTGAAAGTCACCTACTTCTAGAGGTGAAAAGACACAGCAGGAGTGATATTTTTCAGGACACCCAGTGTATTACACTCCTAAGGGCTTCAGAGTGAGCACCGAAGGTTTAGACTGTCTCGCCACTATGCGCTGTTTTATGGCCATGATAATTCTGAAGGCCCTGTCATGCCACTGGGCTTCCTGAAGGACATCTTCAAGACCTGTCTTTGGGGTGCAATAGGCAGGGCAATGCCCTGTGGTTCATTTTTTTCATTGCCCCAGGGTAGGATAGAACAGGTAAATGTGGATGTAGCAATATAGTCCCATTGACAGAGCACAGCCAATATGCAGGCACGCTCAGATGGGCCTAAAAACACCCCACAGCTGCTTTTACACGTATCAGAGAGGTCAATCAGACCTTTTGATGGAGGTAAACACTCTCACCCTGCAGCAGGTGTCCTCATCTGGCTTCTAGTGGTGGCTTCCATTCGATATGGACACACAAGCCTGGCTACCCCTGAGAGCAAGAAGCAGAAGGGAGAGATCAAAACAGGCGAGATGGGGAGGGCAACCAAGCTTGGGGATCTGCAGCTGCCAGCTCCACCACAAGCCTCTCTGTGACTCCCTCAGGGAAGAGGGTGTCTTTTCTCTCCTAGCTGTGTCACACAAACCCCAAGTCTGGGGCAAGTGGTGGTGCTGTGCTACTTGGAAATCTTTCTCCCCAGTCTGCTTTGCTGCCTCTCAGAGAGGCTCCAGTCATGGTCTGGAGTCAGCTGACATTTTTAATCACAAACTGAGACTGAGAAATACACATTTATATCCTTGAACATATCATCCACAGACAATAAAAATATCTTTTAAACAACCTAAGGCAGTTTTTACATCATCTTGCCTTTCACTCCATTCCCAAATGCCTTAATATGATGTTTATAACTTTCTCTGTCCTGGTATCACCTCTCTTTGCTTCCACACAGAGGCTGTTCCTGCTTCTTAAGATTACTCTCAGGTGGCCTCCCTTTAAAATGTATAACCCTATATAAATCCATAGCAGCAATTTCTCGGCTGCTGCAGCTCTTGGGGCTATCGACTGGCTGTGATGTGCTCGCTGTGCTGTGCTGAGCCAGGTCCATACCCCCGCTTCACCCCAGCGCAGGCGAGAGAAGAGCTATTGTTCGCCTCGCTTTCCCATCGAGCTGTGTTTCCCAAGAGCTGCTTGCACACTCCATCCATCACAGAGTTGTTGTGTTTCTGCAAGCTCCTTTATGCCGTGACCCAACGGTGGGGGTTTCTAACTTTTGAAAATGTTTCTTTGTAGAGAGAGCAAAACCCTCTATAGTTTATCTTATTCTTTCTGGCTTCAATTGCTAAGGTGTTACCTAAAGGTGATAGAGGCAGCATGACTGAGGAATCTGGAGAGCCTGGGAACCTTATTATTGCTCATTTGTGCTTGTTTGTATTTATTTTTCTTTCTACAAATATGACAGCTGCTTTGTGAAAATATCTTTCACACCTACAGTGAAGGAAGAAAGCCTGACACAGCCCCCTCTTCTTCTGTGTAACCTCTCAAAAGCAAGGGAGGAGACCTTCATTTGGGTGAAATTTCTGGGTAATGCCCCCTGGGAGGGGGGGAGCTGTGAAAGCGCTCACTGGGGGTGTGCTGCCAGAGCGGGAGGATGTCCTGAGTCACAAGTGTCTGTCTCACCAAAGTGTGATTCAGTTTTCTCATTTATTACTTGGGTGATGGAGCAGGGACAATACTTACTCAGTGGGCTGCTGTCAGACATCAGGGAGGAGCTGCAGTTACCCCAGAGGATTGACTTGGTATTCAACATGATCTTACCAAATCTGAAAGAGATTCTGGAAAAAGAAAACTAAAGACATTTTGTTAGAGACAAGCACAGCAAGCCAGTGGGAAATCAGCAGTGGAAATCCAGATGGGGAATGAACAGCCATGTAGCAAACACATGGAGGAGTATCGTGAACTGAGCTTGGTCAACAGCTTCTCCTCACCATTTGTGAGAGGTTAGGGGAACTCCTCCAGTGTATGAAAGCTGCTGTAAAAAGAAGAAATCTTGTGCATCTAAAATTCATGGTTTGTAGAACAATGAATGATGAACTTAAATGGCAGCAAGGAAGAGCCAGGTTTGACGCTGGAAAATTGCCAGAAACAAAGGAGCACTGGAACAATCTGTGTAGGGAGGTTATTTCTTCATCACTGGAAATCTCCCAGAGTGAGTTGCAAAGATTCACCTGGAACAGCGCAGAGAGAATGGTCCTGTCTCCAGAGAGAGTGACAGGTTGAGTAAACTTGTGTGGTCTCTACCTGAGCTATTTGAATTTGTCACTGTTGCAGCCATGTCTACTTTAATTTGCAGTTTGGGTAGCAGCAGTCAGGCGCTACAAATGCCACAGTTCTCTGCCTTCTCTTTTGTCCAGACTTTGTGATTACTTTCCAATGCACACAATGTCGAGACAGCAGAATGGAGCCCATGGAAGCAGAATTGATTATGAATAAATATGGCAGGCTTTCCTCCCAAAATGTTTCCTACAGATTGTCAGCATCTTATTAATCAAGCATTGAATTAAGCAGCTCTGAGGTTGCCTGTGGATGTGTATATACAGATCTTTTTAAATCAGCTTTTCTTTCATTGTACTTTTGTGCAAGCCCATTGCCAGGAGAGAGTGCTACATCCCTCACCACAGGAGGTGCTTTGGTACGCTTCCTGTAATTACTGCTCCCAGCTGACCTCCCAGGTTTTAAAGAGAAATGACTGGAGTCTGAGGACATCCATACCTGCAGGTACCAGTCAAAGCATTCTATTTCATTGCGATACCATGCAAAAATATTATGGAGTAAATAATCTTTCCACTTAGCTAAAGCTGAGTTTGGAAACTGATGGCAAAAATATAACAGTCTAGGAAAAATGTCTCAGGTAAAATGTTTTCTATGGAAATGTTCTTTATTCCAGGTTACCTACAAACTGTGTGAAGGAAGGGTTACTGAATCACTGCAAGCTCCTAATGCCAGACTGCCAGCCCCAGACCTGAGCCCTTCTCATTTTTATGGTGTGAGCAACTGCTCACTGGGCAGAGTGAAAGGCCCACAGTGAGCAGGGGCTGGTGCTACCCAAAATATCAAGGGATGGAAGAAAATCTCCTTGGGACCTTTGTGTCTGCAGTACGTGCTCTGTAGCACTATGGAGACTGCAAACTAAGTCATAAAAATGTGAGTAAACAAATGGGGTTAAATTCTAGTCCATGTCATTAGGACACAAACATTAATTATAATTAATGTTAGCTGGCAGGATTAGTGGTGTCTGACAGCAGAACTAAGGTAGGTGTGCACGTGCATTTGTGCACAGGTCAGTGTCTGCAGCCTCAGAGGACAGACCTTATGGCTTTGGTTCTTAAGGGATCACCCAGTTTCTGTCCTGCTCAGGTCACTAAGGGAACCTATGGAAAGTAGTAGAAAATAATGCCATCCCTCTGACAAACTTTGGCCAAGTTTTGCTGAGAAAGCCGGAGGAAAGCAAAGTATCTTCTTGAAAGTCAGTCCTCATAATTGCCAAACAACTCCACCAACTTCTACAGCTGGTAAATAAAAGCAAATAAGGGAATCAATAAGTAATAATACAGCAGATAAGCTGATGAGTGAGAAGCTGCATGTGTTCATATGGGACAGATCACATCAGACAAAATCAATAGCTACCTTTGTCAAAGTTATAGGCTTGGTGACAGCAGTGGACATTTATCTACATTACAGTAGCTTTCTACAAAGAACCATGTATAAAACCTGGAGGAAGTAATCTGTTCAGGCAATGATGCTGCTGAGTTTGAATTAGACAAACTTGGTTAGATAAAAAAAAAGACAAGAATTCAGTTTTCTGGACTCACGCAGGGATGTTGACAGGACAGAATAAGGATCAGGGCCCCAGTACTGTCCAACATTCATAAAGCTGTACGGTGCCCTGATCACCCTGTGCAGAAGTCTACTAATTCGCTACCCTAAGTAATTGTTGCCTGAAAACCTATATATGGCTTTAAAAATCTGTGAGCAAGAGCAAGTTCACTACACATTGGTCTTTCATTTTTGGCAGTGCACACCTGTAACACTCTGTCTCTCCATTCTCTCCACTGAACACACCCAAGGTGCTGTTAGCCACCTTTAAAATGGTTGCAGCAAAACACATAGGAGACATGCGGGATCAACTGCCAAATAAAATGTTATCCTTCTTGATATCCTCTCAGAGCATTTACTTTTGTGTGAACATCAGGTTAATACAGACATTTAGCACAGCCATGTGACTGCAATTAGAGTTAATATTGTGTTATAGTTGGTTCTTCATGTTGGTTTTACCCTGAGGAGAAGGGGAGACATTACAGCATTTTCTTTCTGTACTATTAAAAAATCTTCCTGTTAGGAAGGTATGTGGCACAGCAATAGGTGCAGTTATCAGCAATAGGAAGACTCTAATCTTCAGATAACTAGCCAAAAGAAAACAAATATTTCAGCTAACATCATTGGTGTTATTTATTGCAGCCTGTAAAAGGAAAAATCTTCTTTGAACAAGCTGCCAAAATCAGAGGCACCAATACCTCAATGTCCGGTCACTACTAAAGGTGCAGCCCCACTGTTTGCACAAAAACCTTTTGAGAGGGGGGTCAGTTACTTAATTTAAAGTGACTCAGGGGGCTGTTTGCCTTGCCAACCACGTTTATTTCTGAGCAGTCTGGTCCCTTGGCTTAAGCTGTGCTGGCTCATGCCACAGCTCAGCCCTGCTCCACTCGTCCAGGGTCATTGAAAGGAGCAGGACAGGCACAAACCACCCTACATTATACACCTTCACTGATTTCTTTTAGTGAAACCCTTGCTCTGCTGGCTCCACACGGAGAAGCAACTCTGTGAGCCATTCTCCATGGACAAGCAGCTTTCCTTGGATGGATGTCAGGACTTGTGCTGTGAACATGAGACACAGGGGTTTTAGTGTCGTCCCTGCCTTCTCCTCTTCTTCCCAGGGGTGGAAAGAGCCCCTCGTGCAGGTTGCTCCTCCTCAGATCTGGGTGTGCATTGGGAGAGGATTGCTACAGCCCAGGGATGTTCCTGCATTGGGCTGCCTGCTCTAAAGGAAGCTGTTGCAGGAACTTTCTGCACACAAGGGGAAATATTGTATAACCAGCTATGCCCCACTGGCAGAAATGACACACACACCTCCAAGTGACCACCTGGGCCCTGAAGCACTGTATTCTTTTGGAAAAGAGAACTCAGGGTTTATCCAAAGTCATCTGGGTGTTTGTTTTTTTTTTTTTTTTTTTTTTTTTAAGAGAGCTCTCAAACTCCCTTGGATCTGAATTGATCTTTGGTCTGCAGGAGCCCAAACCTGGCACAACAAGAGCAAGGAAGTTTTGGGGTTTAGGAGCACTTTGTGCAGCTGATAGGACATGGGCTGGCTGATAAAATAACCCAGAGGAGCAATAGTTCTGCATCAGGGAGGAACAGATAAGCATTGCTCCTGCATCGGGCTGCCTGCTCTAAAGGGAGGGATTGCAAAGCTCTTGAAGAGCCAGCCCAGACATGTTTCACTGTTTTCCTGTGGTTTATGGCCTTCCTACTGGTTGAGGAAACGAGGATTGTGGGGCTGTCACCCCTGCCTCTGCCCTCTGAGGGCACAGAGTGTTGGGTGTGGGTCTGGTTGATGTGCTGAGCCCACTGCAAGTCCCTTCTCAGGGAGACCCCTGCGCTTCGTAGCCCTCGTGGTGCAGAGCAGCTCTCAGAGCGGCAGCAGTGCCATCTGTCCTCCCGCTGTGCCCAGAGGAGAAGGATTTCTCAGTCACTCTGGGGGCTCTCACAGGGCTTCTGCAGGACTTTTTCCCGGGTGAGCAGGAGGCTGGGGGACCCCCCACCACAATTCCCATGCCCTTGAGCAGGTGGAGGCCCTGGTTGTGCCGCGAGCTTCCCGTGGGTGACACGGGTGAGCTGGGAGTGCTTCCCTTTGATGCCCGTTCTCGGTAGGAATGGGGTGACCAGCAACGCTCAGGACCCTGGGATGTTGTTCCAGGTGCTGCAGGTGGTTTGCTGCCTTTTTGCTGCCTCTTTTAACTCTTACCCTCTCTTAGAATAAAGAAATAAAGAAGGAAAGTGTGGGAGACGGGGGCGGGGAGAAGGCAAGTAAAGAGAGAGAAAAGGGGAGAGCTATAAAAGCAACAAGCAGCAAATGGAAAGTATGGCATACTTGGAAAATATGCCAAAAGGATTAAAACCTGATGATTTTCTCCCGAGCAGGGCACCGTGGCTGGGCAAGGGGTTGTTCTCCCCCCGGCCGGGCTCGGCGCTGCGGTGAAATGCTGCCACCTCCCGATGCGCATCCCTGGCGCGGCCCCGCCGTCCGCTCCTCCCGGCAGGAGTCCGGTGGGTTTTGGGTGCGCGTGAAACGCCGACATCCAGGGGGTTTTCGGCACGGCCTGAAAGTGGTTTGCGGTTAGCCGCGGAGGAGCCAGCTCGCTGATAATGCAAAACCGCACACACCGTCTCCGGGCACAAACAGCGCAAAAACGAGACGTCAGCTGCATCCTAATTTGTGGTGGTTCATCAAATATTATTTGATCGTGGGTGTTAGTGAAACAGCAGAGGAAGAAGCAGCCTTTCCATAGAAAACAGCCAAAAGGAAAATATTTCACTTTAAATAGTATTTCTTTCATATAATTACCATTTAATTATTATTCTTGCATTGAAATAAGATGAGAGGGTAAATATGGTGATGAATAGCTCTTACTGGTCAGCATAAAGGGGCATGTATCTTTCTTCTAAAGACATATGACCTGCAAAGGTCAGAACAGAAAGTTCAGCATTCCAAAAGGTGGCCATGCTGCACAGGCAGATCAAAGTCTACTGGTGCACCCAGCTGCCCAAAACAGAAAGGCTGAAACACACCCGTGGATATTATGGCAGGAATGGGGACCACTTCTGAAGACACTGTCCCTTCAGTGCGGTTCGGCTTTGCAGCGTACGGGCCACGGAGTCAGGATGTTTCATCCGCTGGGGCACTTGGGACCAGCCAAGGATACACTTTTGCATTCAGAAAGGGACTCTTTACTAGCGAGGGGGATAATGTAGACTTGGGGACAATGGTAATGTGGGCTTGGGACAAAGGTTAAAAGGCTTTAAAGGTTTTAAAGTGAAAGAGGGTAGACTAGATACAAGGAAGGAATTCTCCACTGTGGGGGTGGTGAGATACTGGAACAGGCTGCCCAAAGGAGCTGTGGATACCCCATCCCTGGCAGTGTTCAAGGTCAGGTTGGATGGGACCTTGAGCAGCCTGGTCTAGTGGAAGGTGTTCCTGCCCATGACAGAGGGATTGGAACTAGATGATATCTAAAGTTCCTTCAAACCCTAATCACTGTTGTTCTATTATTCTATGAAGGAACAGTACTGCCCCATATTTGGGCTGGGGGAGCCATCATGGCTGGTACTGACCAAGGGGACAGGATGCTTTTCTGGAGGCTCCCAAAGGGATGCTGGTGGTGCCAGCCCTTCATCCCAGAGCCTGGATTTGGCCCTGCACCGTGTCATGATGAGGTCAGAGCTCACACAGGCTGCAAGTGCCATCCAATCTTGATGGTTCAACAGGTGCTACTCACCCCTGCTCCTCTGCACTGATACCCCCAGGGGTGCAGGCAGGCATGCCTAACACAGGGAGCTGTCTTTTGGGCTGGCAATTGCAGTGCTTTCCCTCTTCCTCCCTTTCATCTGTCAGATAAAGTGCTGGCAGCTGAGAGATCCCAGCTGGCAAGTGTGCCAGAGTAGCTGCAGACAAATGTACCCAGACACTATGGAGCACCCAGCCGTGCTTCTGAGCCTGCTCTGATACAGGGGGATATTTTTTGATGCAAACCCCAGCATTTGCTTTTTATTCGAGAGGGCGTAGCTATGTATTTTAAGAATAAATGCAGTATGCAATCAGCACACTGCCCTGGGCACAGTGGGAGTGAAGAAGCTTCCCAGTCAGGGAGGCAGCCAGAGGCAGCGGGAGCAGGGTCTTGCTCCCCATCTCTCCATTGCAGAGAGAACGTGGTCTGAAATTTTGCTCCAGCAATACTAAGCATATTATATGAGATCAAAAGGCTAGTTTCGTCCTTGGGGATTGCAAGTCTGCTGAAGGTTTGCTGCAGGAAATAAGAGAAAAGCTGTTTTGGAAAAGCAGGAGTGTCTGAGAAGCAGTGGTGATGCTCTGCTCTATTTTTGAATAGCTTTCTGTCAAAAACAGCAGTTTGCTAACCAGCTTCTGATACCTTAAAGCATAATGCTAGTTAAAACTGAAGGTTTGCAAGGGCCTGGTTGTTGCACTGAATTGGAAGTGTTTTTAGATGCGTATTGAGCAAAAATGAATTGATACATCCCCTTATCTCCACCTGATGAACAAGGGTGAAAGACAAAGGGCACAGACCACCTCCAGCCCTGCTGTTGCCCCTGTGAAACCAGCCCTAAGCACAGGTTAGGGTGGCAATCTTGGGAACATAAAATGGGTGCTGATGAGTGGCACAGAAGTGGCTGCAGCCCAGGATGGATGCAAGCACAGCTCTCTGCTGGCTCCTTCCCATCGCTGTCCTGCTCTGTGCAGAGCTCTGCTTCCTTTCATGTAATCAACAAATTAGGTTCTGTAATTTGCCTTACAAACAAGACTCTCATATACTCACTGCCTTTTTTTTTTTTAGAGGTTTAGCAAGCAAACAGTGGGAGACCAAAGAATTAAAGCCATAAAGTAATCTGCATATAATCAGTAATTATAATGAATCAAACCCTCCTTCAGTTCAGCTGGTTATTATTTCCCTGATAATGTAATTCCCTGCATTGACAAAACTAGGAAATACTCATTTTCACCAGAACAGCAAATAATTTCCTGCTGTGCCTATAATACTGGAGTTTAGTGACTACATAAATCCAGATAATGAAATTTATGGAGAATATGAGGACTACTTAAAACAGACTAAAAATCTGAAGAAGTAATTGCTCCCATGTGTGTTGGGAGGGGATGATATCCTGCCAGCAGACCTCTGCTAAACACTTCTTACAGGTGTCACTGACTGGCCAACACTGGGAGCTGATGTGGCTGACAGCAGAGTGCTTCAGCAGGAATTCGTGAAGTCTGAATGTGGGATGATGGTCACGTGGGGCTGCAGACATGAGAGCCCCTTCACCTTGCCCTTGTGGGATCTTCTCAGGTCTTGTGGCAGAGGCCACAGTGGCCACTGCTGGGGCAGAGTTTTAGCACACATCTTCCCAAAAATGCCTCCTGGTTTCAAGGGATGTGGAGTCAGCATTGTGAGGACACTGGGGATAGGGCTGGCTGTACCCCCATTTGCAGGTTCTTCAGGAGAACCTCATATCCTGGGATTTTGCAAGCTGCAGAGATGTGGCAAGTCAGTGGAAAGCTTCAAAACCCAAGGAGGCATTGAAGCCTGACCTTAAAATTTCTGGGATTTAGGGTGGTAACTTTTCGATGTGACCTTAGAGGTCTCCATCAGAGAGATCTACAGAGTGAGTTGCAGGAGCTGTCTGGGAAGCCCAGATAGATTTGGCTGCTCCCAGAGCTGGGTTCTTTTTGCTGTGGGAACAGGGACTGAGTTGCTCTTTCTACCTCTGATTCATCCAAAGATAATCATTGTCACTGAAACTTCCCCTGGCAGGTGCTGGTGCACAACCATCATGCAGAGTACAAAGTATATAGAAGCAAAGGAATTATCCTAATGTTTTCTTCTAATTAACCACAGCTGAATTACTGCCAGGATTCCTACTGACCATCAAAGGATGCTGGCTAGTGGGGAACACCTGTCCTGTCTGGGAGCATTGGTATTCTTTGCTTTTAAAACCCAGAAGATGCATTCTTATCTGAGCTGCAGTGTGGGGGGCAGCCTCTTGCCCAGGCTGCTTGATGGCCTCCTACATCCCTGCGTGGGGCTGTTTGTCCTGCTGGTGATGCTTGCAAGGTGGTTTTGGCTTTGCCAAAATGCAACTGGGAAAATCCAGCATTTGCTTGGCATTAAGGGGAATTTCTAAGCTACACCAGCATGCTAAGGCCCAGGCTGTGAGCTGCTTTCTCACAAGGTTAGAAGTCTCAGTTTCTGGAGTTATTTCTGGCTGATACTGAAGTGCAAGATCAAGCTGTGATAATATGACACTGAGCATGGATCTTGCTGCACAGGAGGCATGGGGTAGGTTGAGAAGGAGACCTGCTCTGAGATTTTAAAATTGTGGTGAAGGAAATGCCTTGCAGAGGAGTAGAAGTGGCTAAAACACAGTGGAATATCTCATGAAAGGGAGGTATTTTTTCAGCTTTTCTTGGAATGATACTGCCATGAAGCTGTGCGAAAATGTCACAAGTTTTGCAATAAATACCACTCTGACATTGAAGGCATTAAAATGAGGGAGGTGGAAAATGAAAACAACCTGTCTATAGGGGGCACTCAGCTGTCTTGTGTTTGAAAGTGAAGTTACTGAACCATCAGATAAAGAAACATAAGACATCAGCCCCATTTGGTGAGAGATGCTTGATGACTTCTCTGATCTGTACCCAGAGCTTCCAGTTGTCAAAAGGAAGCAATGCTGGAGCAATTGCTCAGAGCCTGCAAATATGGTAAAAATAAGAATTTAGAAGAAATGGGATGGATGCAATTTTCTTTAGAGGCTGTTACTGATGCTGCTGTCAAGGGTTGCTGGCAGCTAAGGAACATGAGCGATGACTAATGTGGCAGAACCCATTCTCCAGGCACAGGAATCAGCAGGGGGGAAAAGCCTCGCCGTATCCGCTCTGTACCCCGTGCCCATTTCCTGAGGTTTGTCCGTGTGTCCTCTTGTAGCAGCAGCTGGGACAGGGATGAGGTCCTCACCCCCTGCCTGCTCCTTCGCACTGCCTGGAGGTGTGCTGCCAGGCGCTCATGAAGCCCTCCGAGCTGACAGCCGAGTCACGGGCTCATGGGAGCGCTCTCTGCACGCACGCTGGCAAAAAGCAAGGAACCCGCTTTTTAAGCACTTAAACCCGACCCGGCTCGTTAGGGCTGAACGAGGGAAGGGAGAGCAGGCCCAAGCAGCTCAGAGGAACTCACCGCCACCGAGGGCTGGTGATGTACTCAAGAAGCAGTTTGGGAATCTGGGAGATCTCTCTCAGCTGCAGCCACACAGAGCGTGTGAAGAGTCTCCTGTGGGCAGACTACCACCCCGGAGAATCGTTCAAGTGTGAAAAGTAGTCAGGAGGGGAAAGGAGAGGGGGGAACTGGCAGAGGCTCCAAAAAGGGGGATCACTGTTGCTGCTGCCCCTGGTCTCTGGTTGTGATTTCTCTCCTGCTGTTTAACGCCCCCACTTGCAAAAGAGAATCGAGGAGAGTAAAACTCTTTCTGACCTGTAGCTGAGCAGACAGAGCGGACACTTGATGGAGCTCGAGTCGAATTTCTGTCAGATCTTTTGCTGATGCAGCCCTGGGCGGCAGAGCCTGTGCTGAGGCTTTGCCTCCGCGTCTCCTCTCGGAGCTGCCGTGGTTTGTGGCAGTGCTGGGTTTCGGGGCTCTGGCTGCTGCCGTAACCCCGCGCTGCTGTGAGCTGCGCCCGCCTGTCAAGCAGGGGCTTCTGCACCATGTCCTGAACCCCCTCTCCGTGGGTATCCATGGGATGGGGACACTGAGATATAGCGGCCCACGGCAGGGTCTGTTCCCACCTGCGTCCTCCAAGCAGACAAAGGCTCACAGCCCCAGGTAAATCACGCGGGGATGGATTTCAGGGGTGGCAGCTGCATCCAAGCCAAGATGGTTCCATCATCCTGAAGAGTCTGCTGCAAGGCCCTGGGGACTGTGGGTACCTGTTGGCACACTCGGGTCCCAGGGCACCATCTGAGGAATGTTGGTCTGTGCATCCATCAGACAGGCAATGGTGTCAGTGTCCACCTAAATGCTGAGGAGTGCACTCCTGTGTAACATGCACAAAAGAATAATTTTATTAACTAAAGGTCTTTTAATATGCCTCCTGCTTTCAAAATCCCAATTTACTGAGTGATAACATAATCCCTTAATAATATCTAGTATTTAATGGCACCTGTTCATATCACACCACTACAAAATAACCAAAAAACAGAATTGTGTCTCCTTTTAATTTTTGCTTTTTCAGTCCTTGTTCTCTTCCATTTACTGTTTTGTTTTTAGTTTGTCCATGATGGCTGCATCATTATTGTTTTATCTTTTGATAAAATCCCTGAGTGACCAATTCTGCACCTCCCTAGTCGTCTGCCACCAAGATTTTTCTTCTATGCACTTTATATTGTTCTTCCCCCCCCCCCCCCAATTCTCCATAGGAGAGGTAAATAATTTTAATTGTCCCAGATTACAGTTTGAGAAAAGGGTGAAGACAAAGGTTTATCTTCACTTACATGGAACATTACTGACACATTATTTTTGTGTCAGAATTCAAGCCTTGGTTTTAACCAGCTGCTGCAAATGTACAGAGGTAAACAACAGACTCTGTAAACAGTTCAATACAGAACTCTTGGTTTAGTACCTTACAAGACAAAGCAATCAATAATCTATTACACATCTAATCACAGGCATGAAGAGCCCAGCAGCCCTCTGCACAGTGTTCCACCAAATGAGAAAGGCGGTTGGAGACCACAATAAGAGGGACACAAATCACCAAGATTGCAAATGCATGGCTCAGGAGTTGATCTACAAACACAAATATTCAAATTCAACAATCACCTCTTGCTACTAGTGAATCATGCTATTGCTATCTGGAGACCAGTTGCTATGGCAGAAAGCTGTAGCAGTGGCAGAAGGCCAAGAATCCTGCCTTTGAAATGTTAACTGAATTTAACTCTTGACTTTTCACAGACAAGGTTCATTACTTTGTGTGACTGTGTCATATTAAATGAGTGCTTTGTCTGCCCTGGGTAGTGGCTTGGAAGGGATATTATTAATCAGCAGGACAGCAAAACAGGTCAATAACAACCATTTGTCAATAAGGATTTTTTTTTTTTAATACCTTCAAGTCTGCTATGTGATAGCTGCAGTTACATAAGGGCGTTTTTTTGCTTTAATTTCTTCCCTTTTTCTTCACTTTATGTAAGTTACATCCAGTTCACAGTTCCTGGACACACTCAGAGCACACCCACCAATGCAGGCATGATGGTGAGATGCACTAATTAGTTACAGCCTGGGCACAGAAATGCTGCTGCTCCATTTAAGTGACAATGTAGGCTGCTTTCTGTAATATACACCAGAAATATCAGGAGTTTAGAGAGACTTGAGCAAGGAATAGGTATAAACATCAGTTGAAATGTAATTTTGTGAATGGCAGAACTAACTACACATGAAATTCAGGGACAAGCTCTTCTTTCAGCTGCCTGGAGTTCAGATCTGGGTCCCTGGTTAAAGGGGAGCAGTTGTGTACAATGAATGCACTTTGCTTTATGATCTCAAATCTTTACAGCTGCATCAGTAGGATCTCACATTTAGTTCCCAGACAAGTTAGTTAGGTTTGGTGAGTTAGGATTACTGAGATCCAAGGAAACACCATCAAATATTCATGCAGCAGTGCCTCTGACATCCTTTCTTTACCATTACAATGAGGGGTTAAGAAGGACACGCACTTCAGAAGCTGATGGAGAAGGACAGACCAAACCACGTGGTGCTACTGTGAAGAAACTATAAGAGAGAACCGGGCACAGAGATCTGCAGCAATAGTTACAAAGATGCAAATTCACAAATTGTGACAATATTTTTTCTTCTGCAAAACCAACAAAGGTGTTACTGTTGCAGTTGAAAGTCTTGAGTATAGCAGGCCATGTGCAAAATCACAGGGGAGGCTGAGATGGTGACAGTGCAGCTGGAAGGGTTCCTCTACACTGTTCCTACCCCAGTCTATCCCTTGGGAATTTTGCCCAGTTCCAAGAGAAGGCTAACAACCATGTGTCCCTGCAAGCTAGTTTGTAACACATAGAACATTTAATGTTCCACCCTTGATATCTCAATCTGACTTTCAAGACTTATTTTCCTCTCTTACAGGATTCTATCTTCCAGGAATGAGATCACAAGGTAAGAGAGCTCTTGCACCCTTCTCACACTTCCCTTCTCAACAGGTTTTTAACTATGTACTCATTTAATGCCTACTGTTCATATCATATCACTACAAAATAACCAAAAACCAGAATTATGTCTCTTTTTGATTTTTGCTTCTTCAGTCTTTGTTCTCTTCCATTTACTGTTTTGTTTTTGGTTTGTCCATGATGGCTGCATCACTACTGTTTTGAAGAAGTTAAAGGAGTTGTTCCAAGGAAGAGAAACATAAAAGATGCGCAAAACATGCACTGCACTGCTAGACAGCACTTAAAAAATCATCTTTCATCAACCATGATTTTAACTGCTGCATCTCCTCAAGATACACTGAGAGTAAAGTACTTTAACTTTGTACACCACAGATTAAATACCTGAAAACCAAAGATCTCTCAGGTATACCAGTGAAAAGCAGGCTTCATTGAAAGAGCAACACCCAGGAACATTTAAAATGAACAATTTATTAAATCAAACTGTTATTTTAACAGTTACATAAGTTACACAGCATGTTTAAGTCAAAAGATTTCACAAGGAAAAAAAAAAAACTTGAAACTTTTATTATGCAGGCAAAAATAGTACCACACAATATGTACCTGGGAGGGAAGAAGGGAAGGGGAATCTCTAAACATTCAAATAAGGCCATAATTATTTGAAAACAACAATAAAACAATAATAAACCCCCCCCCCCAAAGATCCATTTGCTTTTCAGTGTGTTCAGTGCTGCTAACTATATGTACTTTTAGTGTACGGGTGTGATCGAGGCAGTGATATTTTGATAGCTAGGTTTAATGTTTTAAAACACTATCAGAAGTGGAATAAGGCTCATTAGTACATACAGCTGCCCTTGGAATGTCAATCTCAGTTGCCTTCATCAACTTAAAATTCACAAAGTGCACAGTTAAGATATGCCAAAAAATTGAAACTGCTACTCTACCAACAGCTGCCCATGCTTAATACTTAGTGGTCTAATGGAACAAAGTATGTTCTTTTGAAAGAGATGTGTAAGAAAAGCCACTGTAAAACATTTAATTTTGAAGATGCACTAGGAGCTCTTTGTAAACTGAAAAGTAGAAAAACATGGATTAATTATGTTAAGAAAAGAATACAAAAAACACTAGAAATGACCATCAAACTTCCAAAGAACAAGCACCACAATGGACATTAGCATTCGATTTTGCAGTGTACAGCAACGTAGTAATTTTACTCTAGCCAATCTACTTCATCAAATTCTGAATCATCTTCTGAATCACTGTATTCCACAGCAATGCGACGGGAGAGGATAGTGGCAACATCATTCTCAATGCGCTCGTGCTTAGCTTCTTGTTCCCGCTGCTCTTCGACTTTGCGGAGCTGAATACCTGGAGAACATCAGAGCACAAACATGTCACTCTCCTCCTTCACCACTGCAAATGTATTTAGGTCATGATTCACAAAATGCTTTGCAAGCAAAAATGAATACACAGGATGCTGTCCTTCTCAGGTAGAAATTTTTTTCTCAGGCTTTTAAAGAGAAGAATATCAGAATTGCAGTGGCAGACAAGATCTTGAGTCCTTCTACTATAATATCCTGGTTCTGATTTTCCATTAAAACACATTTTTAGTACCACTGTAAGTGATTAAGCCATTTTGCTATTTGCATTTTCTAGACTCTCTTAATAATTTTAATGAAAGTTTATAGCTATTTGAGTATCCTAACAAGACGGGACCTCTTGTAACCCTGTTTTTTATCAGGTAATGATTTGGTTTGGGATAAAGTATTACTTGGAGATCAAAGCTGGGGTAACTCAAGCCTTTGTTTTTGGGCAAGACTTGGTCAAAAGTGTTTTCAGCAATCACCTAGATTATACCAGCAGGCTCTATTTTCTCATTTTTGCTGATGTTTTCTATGCATGTTCACGCACCCCTGTTGTACTCAGCTGTTGTCAACATTTCTTTAGACTTCAATGATGTTATTAATTCATGTGCATATAGACACGCAAAAATATTTCAAATTAGTGCTACAGCCTATCTGCTGATATTACAGTACCATACAGATTCTGTGCTGTGCTGCAGTGCAGGGGAAGAGAAGAAGAATGTAGGACTTGAAACATTTAAGAGATCTTAACTACGGAAAGATACCCTACCATCAAACAGCAGCACACACCAATGTGTGTGTTCCGATGCCAGTAGGGATTTTCCTGGCCATGGGCACCATAAGCTGAAAGGTACAGCTTGCACATACAGCTCTTCATGAGATCATCAGGAAAACACTGCCCTGCAGCTCTGCCCTTCCCTTGCACTCTGCCATGGGCACCTTGCAATGCAAAGGCTGCTCCATTGCTGTGCTGGGATCCATGTCCGGATCAAATACTTAACAGCTTGAAGTCTTCAGTAATGATTTCTGAATGTCACTTATATCTTGTAATACAGTGACAGATGATCAAAATTCCAGTGCCAATTGATCAGTTTCGCTTTTATTTAACAGTCTGTGAAAACCAATGTTATTGTCTTCTACATGATCTGTAGATGATCAGAAATAGCTACATTTGCAGGTAAACAGAAATGGAAAGATAATCTCCACAGATCATCTACAAACACACATACTTTTTTCTGTAATATAGCTTCCACAGAGAACCAGTTTTCCCATCCAAACTAAACATCTGATAAGTGCAAATACAAATTGAAAAAAAACCTTTCTACCTAGCAATGCATACACTGTAGAGGATAGAAAACAGTAACAGACTTAAGATGCATTCCTCTAACTTCTTACACATGTGAAATATTCCATCTCTCAAAGGTCACGTGTATTTAGCAGGTTTCTGAGATTGTTCTTTTTGCTGCTTAATAGCCAACATTACCTTTCCGTATTGCTTCCAGCAGCACGCTTCTAGCGTCACTGATCACAGGAAGAGTTGAAGGATGGCGTTTGGGCTCAGGAGCAGGAATCACTTGGGATGGTGGAGATGGAGGCATTATGGGTGCATGAGGGCCAGGGACAATGGTTGTGGGAGGAGGGTGCAGCACAGGAGGAGGGTGAGAAAGGTTTGCAACTGTGACAGGGGAGGAAGGTCGAATGCCAGGAGGTGGCAGGGGAGGAGGTGGGGGTGGTGGAGGAAGTCCCTGTAGTTCACCTTGTGGAGGAACTGCGTGAACAGGTAGAGCTTCGCACACTTGGGCGGCTCTAGTGACAGGGGGAGAAGGTTGTGCTAGGGGAGGAGCAACTGGAGGTGGAGCTGGATGAAGAACTCCAGGAGCTATCTGGAGAGGAGCTGGTGGAGGTGGCACAGCTGGGGCCTGCAGAGCAGCTGTGGGAGGGGGTGGTGGGGGTGGGACTGGGGGTGGAGGGGTGGAAGTCATTGCAGCTCTTAATGATGAAGTCGACAAAGCAGATGGAAGAGGTGGTGGTGGTGGAGGAGGTGGAGTGGGGCTCACAAACACCGGTGTTCTGCCTGTTGCTGGTGACTGAGGACGATTTTCTACCAAGCCAGGAGTAGAACTGCAACATCCAATAACAAAACAAAGTTATTAGAGCTAGAGAGTGGAAAAAATAGTAATAGATTCACTTCTACAACTTTAGAATATTGAAACATGGGCATTAAAGAGCATTATGTACTATTATGATTTCAGGGTGTTTGTCCACCTCATAAATAATGAAGTCTAATTTTCAGTATGGAGCATGCATCAGGTTTCCAAAAGACCTCTGCTCAAATTCAGCTATTAGCCAAATTTATGTTCTTATACAGTGTACCTGCATCTTTATCAAAGGTTTCCTATATCAGTATAATTCTTCCCTGTTGTCCCTAAGTAAATACAAATTATTTTTCTCAAATCAGGGACCTAGCAGTTGATTAACTGTTTTGATTCACAGAACTTTAAAACCAAAACAAAACAATGCAAACAATGAGAACAAGTTAATTTGAAATACATATTTAAGGTGTGATAACAAAATGAGTGAGACTAATATCAAAGGTCATCAATACTGTGCACAGAGAGGTATGGTTATATGCTAGATACTCGTTATAGGACGATGAATAGGTGACCTGAAGAAACGAGAGAGAACAGTGAACTTATTTTCCTGAAAGACCACCAGAGGATTTGTTTAAATTGTTGTGGCAAATTAATCTAAAGAGTTATGCAATTGTGTGTATGATCTCCTAAGCAGTAAAAATCATTCTTTTCAAGAGACTAACATCTTGGTGATGTAACAACCCCATCTGAATTAAGTATCCTCTATTCTAGGTTGTATGTACCTGACCACAAAGTAAGACTTTAGTATAAAAAATAGGGGAGTGGCAAAGAAATTTTCACCTCTAGAAAATAGTCTATGTATGTATCCACTTCTGAAAAGGTACAGAGAAATAGAAAAAAAACACTTTGGGAGAGAGAAGCACTTACAATTTAGCAAATGCAATGAATACATAGTTTTGACAGCAGTTTTACTGTGATATATTCTTCCTTTCATATCGGCTGAAACGCATCCCAGTTGTACAAATTTCCAAAACTCCAAAGCTACATCCTGAAATGCCAACATATTTCACAGAAGCATTTTCCATAGAACTATTTGTCTTGCCATTTAACTCAGAAGGCAACACGGTCACAGCATTAATGGCAAGCTGAGGCCTGTCTCCATCAGAGCACCCTATGGGATTTAGATGCTGGCCTTCCCATCCTGCAGGCACACTGGGGCTGCGGGCTGCTACAGCTCCTGGGATTCCTGGGCAGCACAGAAATAACGCTGACAACCATCAGCAGGGTGGCAGGTAACTAAACCAGCCCCAGAGATCCGCCCGTGGCTTTTCTGGCTCGTACCTAACGCAGGGAGGCACAGGCTTCACTTCGGCGGCTCCGTGCATCGGGGGAGGCGGCGGCGGCTCGTGGGGCCTGACCAGCACGCGCTCCTCGGCTCTGTTCAGGAGCTCAGACATCTGGCTGTAGGGCAACGCCGAAAGGGAATACGATCCGTCAATGTGGTCCACGTATGCTTGAGATCTGTAGAAAAACAGGGAGAAGTGATCCAACTTCACCTTTAGTAGGAGTGAGTATTAGTGTCCTCAGCCACTGTTCTATACGTCAGTCGGACTTCTGAATGCATGAATCTTCTCTCCACTAGTGTTGCATATTATACAGTGTGGCTTTTCACTAATTTATCCCACTTTCCCTATTATTACTTCTAGCAGCTCAAGGGTTTGATTTTGACAGGTATATCAGATAGTTTCTACAGTATGTGTGTGACCTTAGTGTTTATTAGACACATTATTTTGAGTTAAATAAACACAGCAATGCAATCAGAACTACTCTTCTCTTATAGCATTCATGAAAATCCATCCGTGTTAGAATGGTAGAATTTACAACTGAATAATTTAGCTGAACTTCTGTCAGAGGATCTTTATTCCAATATATACAGAGAACTCGCTGCTTTAATACACATAAGACTCAATCAATATCTATTACTGAGTAGTAGCACTAAATAAAGATGATTCAACTTGTTAATGACAACTTTTGTCACACCTCAAGGATCTGATCAGTTCGTAAATTTTAATTAACTATTCAATTACAGAATTTTATTTTTAAAAATTTCTATTAAATTCAGAGCAAAAGTGTTTGTAGAACACTTTCCAACAAGTAGAGCAACACTCTACATTTCCACATACTGCCACCACTGTAGTATCTAAGCCTATTAAATTCTTCAGGGGTGAAAATCTTTCTCATTTATTTCAAAGCATGGTGCTGTTCTGTATCTGAACAACATGTTCTGCATATGCAGTGCTCCCAAGCACTTCAGCATTATTAATAATAGCATTACTGAGATAATCAAGGTTTAGGCCAGGGTCCTGGATATAAAACAAGCATGTCTAAAGTGGAACCCAACATACAACACAACAAAAGGACAGCAGGAAAGCAGATGTTTCTGCCAATGACTTGACACAGCAGTTTACAGATATTCTATAAAGCTGTTCCTAGAAAAATGCTAATCACCATAACTTAACTTGTACCCCACTGAGTGAAACGCACTGAGAGCAATTTCCATTCTGAATTGAGCTAAGTTTTCTACAAGCAGGTTTTCTACTTTTCAGGCAACAAACACTCTCTCCTAGAGTTGTCATAATTACTCACCATCACTAGTGTTCGAGCTTGTTTGAAGGCCTTACAAAGCTAAACAAAATGCTCTCTTATGGTGTGTTTTTGACCACAGAAAGATAGGGGAAAAAATTAACCAGTTTTTGGGGGGACAATGAATACTTTTTAATTAAAAAAAACCCCAACAAAACAAAACACCCAAAACCCCCAAACCAAAAATTTATCCCCAAATTGCCTAACATTACTTGTCAGCCCTCTTTGCTATTAGATGTTTCTTGGATGGTTAAACAGACTTGATTTTGCACCGAGACCAGAAGCACAAGCACAGCAGGTGTTTACCATGTGAAATGCTACTTTTAGCCACCAGCAAATACGTGCTGTGAAATGAGAATTCAACAGGTTGGATTTTGTAATAGGCTATAACCAGAAATGTCAATCAAATCATGGATTTGTTCAAGAGTAAAGAGAAGCTCAGCATTCTAATTTGAGTTCCAAGTGGACATTTGTTCACATCACACACATGACATAGTCTTGGCAATGTCTGCTTAAGAAAAATCAAGAGGCTGGAACAGTGGGGATTTTGTGGGTCAGGACTGGAATGCAGTGACACACCTGGGTGCAAGCTCGCAGCAGTGACACTACAACTTCATCAAGCTGCACGGGACAGCACATCCTCAAGGACACAGTGAGGACACATGCTACCCTTAAAAATAACAACATAGTAACTACTCCGTTAAGGACACTCAGAATTTTAAAATTGAGTTTTGATTAAGCAAAATAACTGATTTCCAGTGCACTTCAGGGGAAGCAGTAGCATCTCGTCATTGACCATGTTCACTACACAGTATGAACACACTTCATAAAGGATAGAAAAAACAAAAAGGAACCTTGATTCAAAATGTGAAGCTGGGCCATTAGCAACTTCAATGTGCTTATGTAAGAGGTTAGCATCATCTTCTGCGAGCTCTGGACCTTGGGCTAACTTCTGCCACTCTCTCCGTCTGTCATGAGGTGCCCTTGGCACTTTCTCTGGTTCGTGAGGGCGATCTAGATTTTTCTGCTGTAGGAGAGTTGTGCAAACAAAACTGACAACTGAGACAGTGTTTTTTAATTACTTGCATATAAACATCAGCCACAAAATTATGAAAAACAATCCCATTTCAAATGCAAGAAAAAATTGCTTTCAGGCTAAAGCATAATATGTAGACCAGAAAGACTTGTAAGAGCCAGAAATGGCAGACTAGTGGCTAAGAACCTGAATAATATAAAGAAAAATACCTGTTTAAGTAGCTTTTTATTCTAAGTCTGAAATCAAATTATAAATCTGACACTCATATTTACTCTCTCTACTACGTATGAAACATACAGAATAATGGTCAAATAAAAAAGTAGCATTACCATTTCCAAAAGTTCTTGTTTAATTTTAAGAAAATATAAGCAATATGTTTTATTCCTACTAATTTCTTTTTAGGTGAAACATATCTATTAGAATGTCATTCAAGCTTTTTCACCTGTAAGATTGTCAAAATTTTGTCTTACAAATAAACGTTCAAGTGAAATTCTTTACTCCTGCTGTATTCCTCCTTCCTTTCTGAGTCATTGCTAGAATACTTAAAAGCTTTGGCAAAAGTTGGTTAAGACCGCATGTAAGTTTTAGGTAATTCTATATAATTTTACTACTACTGCTATTATTATTGTTATTATTATTATTATTATTATATTGTTAAAGTTGATGGAACTGAATGAATACAAGTAGCTTTAGTTGAATAGATGACTCTATCAAGTCTGGATTGCTATTAAAGTAGCCTATCTGCAAGCAAATCCTTTCTAGGAAAAAAACAAAGAGAAGCCATATAAATTTAACATATGTACCTTCTGCTTCCTCTTTTCTTTTCTTTTGTCCTCGGTGTCCTGCAACATTTTTTCCTTCCACAGATCAAAGAAATATGAAGGATTGGTATAGAACTTCAAACCCTCTTTTCCATCATCCCTGAAATACAGTGACACAAACAGGGCATACTATTTATTTGACAAGACATGAATCCAAACATTAAGACAAAGCAAGGGCATATTAAAGAATATATAGTATCTCAGACCCTGAAACAACTGAGGAACACAAAAGAGAGGATCATTGACCTCCTGCGCCAACACTTTTTACTATCTTTCCTGGCATTCAAGGTAACTTGAAAGATAACTTTAACACAAGCTCCAGACAAAAAAAAAAAAAAAAAAAAAAAAGTGTCATAAATCAGAGAACTCCCACTCCACTCCAATAAGTCAAATCTTGCTGTTAAAATACTGAGCAAATTTGTGTGGCTGCTTATGTTCAGCTAATGATTCAAACTGAATCTCTGGGACAGCAAACAATATTCATTTCCATTGAAGATCCTTCTTTCTACACACTTACCTGTTCAATTTCTTCACTTCACATCCAAGTACATTATATGGTTTAATAAATACAGAATTTAAAAACTACTTTTTCCTACCGTGTTACACTGAGTTAAGATTTGAGTTAAATGGAGTAATCTTTTTCAATTCTTATAATGTCAATGCTTATATTGTCTTCTGCTGCTTTCATGCCTCCAGCAGCTTCACAGTTTTTTACTCTGGCTCCTTAAATATTCAAGTGCTACTCCATGTGAGCAAGGTGCCTGGATATATCCTACATAAAATAAGCTAGAAGTTGTTTTTGATGAATTCTGTTTTACTAACCTGTAAGGGGTGAGAATGTTAAGTGGAGGAGGCTGTTCACAGATGTCGTAAGTTTCTTGCAAAGGAATTGGCAGAGTTTTTCGGTCAAACAGCTGTTGGTCTTGAATCGTGGAACTCCGGAAAGCTTTTCTCATTGTAATGTCCTGCAGTGACACTGAAAGGGGATATTGCCATTTTAAAAAATTCCACCAGATAAATTTTGTTTGGATTAATCTGGAATTGCCTAATGTTGGTTAAAATATAAAGCACTACTGCTTGCATCTATTTTACAGCAAATACAGACTCATCTAGCACTATCGCCATGGCAAGATATTGTCAGACTGTGTGACAAACACGGCTGTAATGTTCTAGCACATTATCCTCTATTTAGCGTCATAGGAAATTTTTCTCACCTAAATAAATATCAGAACTCTGCCTCTCCTAAGTAGTTAAAAAAATTGCATACTGTAGCTGTAAAATATCATGCAGTAGTTCAGAAGTACCTAATAACATTTACCAACTCCATTTCACAATCCTTTTGCTATTAAAAACTGCTCTCTATCTTGAGGTATAGATTTTACCTTTATGGCATCAGCAAGCCAAACTTTGCATTCCTTGCATGTAGGCAGCAGTTCCACTGAGGGCCCACTGAGATACCAAACCAGCAAATCATTTAGGCTTATGCTACTGAGATCAATGGGCTTTAATGGGAGGTGATTCTATGTTGCAACACATGAAAATAGTCAAATGCTTTTTAATCTGTTTAATCAACATGAGCCTTCTCTGTCTAATTCAGAGCCACCTTGACTTTTAAGCACAGTGGTTAGGAATAATCAATTACCTTTATGTAAGATCCAAAGGAAAACAATTCTAGATGAACATAACACATTAAACAGGGTTTCCAACTATTTTTACCCACTCCTAGTAAAGCCTACATATTTTTCTCCATTTCAAAAGAGTTTTTTCTATTTCATTAAAATTTAGATAAAGATTAATGAAAAGTGACCACAACTGATAAGCTTTGCACTTTTAATTCTGGAAACAGTATACCTATTTAGTCTCATATTTCTCTCCCTCCTTAGTCTTCAGTTACCGCACCTGTGAAGTCCAGGTGTGCCTCAAAGCTACTTTTGCAACCAGCATGAGACTTCCATTAGATAAAGCAGCAGATCTGTTCATTAGCCTGGGCTCTTTCTTTAAAATGCTGAAAACAGTTTTCTGGCATAGTAGCAAAGAGTACTTTCAGCACATGCATTTTACCTATACATAATTATGTTTATTTTATAGAAACAGGTTGGTAGTAATGTCCGTTTATGCAAGATGAGAGGACAATTCTACCCCTGCCCCACTATCACTAGGGCCTTTGGCAACAGTTTAAAGAAAATCCTGTTTAAGCTGAAAACTGCTTTTTTTACTCGGGTTCCTGTAACACATACAAGTGTACACGTACATACGTACACACACCAAGCTGGATTTCTACTGTGTGATCACAAAGGGGCAGAAAGCAGGACTTTTTCCAGAGTTCCTGGAATGTTCTGTCTTCTTACCTAAGCGTATTGGCAACATCCTTTGTGAGGCTAAAGATGGGATTTATTTGATTTTCAACTTGGCTTTTGAAGTTTATTATGCTTGGCAAGGTTGGGTATTCCTGGAGAAGTTTCCTCCTTTTTACCCTTAGGTTCTAATTCATCACAGTGTCTTTTATTCTTTTTAATAGCTTTAATTAGCTGCTCAGAAGCCTTTTTAAGTGTGTGAAAGAAGTATTATAATGTCTGAATGACAGCTAGGAGTCTCAATTTCTGTAGGTATTTTTGCAGCCATAACTAACCTTATACATTTTGTACCTGTCATGAAGTACAGGTTGTTATCAGCTGGCAAAAGTTCAGTTAGAATAACTGAGGTTTACCTCATCTAAAAATTTAAGTCTTAGATCTTTTTATACTTCAGCTGCTTTTCCTTTGGGTTGTTGGTTATACAAATAGCATCAAATGTACTTGCTCGGAGTTGCTTGGCAATCCTGCAAGATTTCTAACTGTCTGTCATATATTGGAGACATTTCCAACAAAAGTAAAACTCAGTATATTTCTCTTTGAACCTGGGTACATTCTGAAGACAATTAACTTAATCAATTTATTCTAATAAATAAATACAGTACTTTGGTTTAATATTAAAACACTCACAGAATATGTGACACCATATTATTGACACTGTTCTACAAACTACTTATTAGCATTCCATCTCTTCAATGAGCAAGTACAGCCAGTCTAATTTATAATTTCCCTTTTCTTGCTTAAAACTCTACATTTTGTACACACGTACAGGGGGATAACACACCAGAGGATAATCAATCAATCAATCTCCAACAATAAGCATAATAATTTTCTCTTTAAACCTAAGATACACAGCAGAAGGCTTCATGGAAAAGATATACTGTAGAATTTCAAGCAGCATTTCCTGTGCTGATGACCTGTAACAGGCATTCCCTGAAAAGCACACCATTATTCCAAACAACAGGCTACATGAGGACAGCATTACTCAGGAAACAGAAGGATGTGGCACGCAACACACGAGAATCCTGACATGGATATAACATCTCTGCACGGAGGGATCAGGTAAATCCCACGCCGCACACCCAGCGTAATGCTGGGCTGTGCACGGTTTGGCTTACAAAGCCGCTTGTTCAGCTTGCCAGCTGGCAAAGAGACAAAAGCCCTGCGTGCTTTACAGCCTCAGCGGGGGGAAGACGTGAAAACCTGGCTGGTCCCACAGCCACCCGCCTTCGGCTGATTGACAAACTGGCACTGCAAGGGGACTGGCCAGACAAATTGCATGTATGAATTCAGGTGTGAGACGAGATGAACAGCTGAAGGAGGAGTTGGAAAAGCTGCAGGCATTTGACTTGATGCTGGTAAATTTATGCTTCCAGTTGCTTAATTCCTAAATAGCACCAGAACTTTTTGTACAGCCCAAGATCCTAAATTTGATATGGATATATTTTTCTGAAAGTCCACCTACTACACTGCTTGTGTTCACTGCAATTAACAAAAAATGGGGTCTTAAATGATTTCCTTAAATATTGAGATATTCACAATTTAATTTGAAGATTCATTCAACAATCTAAACAAATGCCTGTTTGTCTTTACTGTGTTTGTTGTTTGGATTGTATGAAAAGATGTATTATATCAGCCAATCTAACCCTCTGCGCACAACAATATTTTCCACATAAGCAAAAATTGTCTGTCAGAAAGCTAAACTGCCAGCCTTTTGTACACTTAGTTTTGAAAAAGAGATGCCAGTCCATTTTTACTTATAATCAGCAACACACTGGGAGGGGAAAAAAGGGTATTTAAATCTCATTCTGTTGAGGTACAATAACTGTGTTTCTTTTGGGGTAAAGTAAAAATTAAATAAAAGTCCATCTGTAATGCGTATACTAAATAATGTCTTATCTCTTGGCAAGCATCTCATTAAACTGCAATCCCCAATCTATAGTAAAAGTCAGGTATAGAGCTCACCAGAGCACTGACAGAAAGTAGCTACCTTTAACTTTTCAAATACATTAAATACTACAATTTACTTCACCAGAAGAAAAAAAAAAGTTACTAGATTTATTTTTATTCTTTTACACTTACTCAACTACACAATTTATGATTAGATTCTAGACCAAAAAGCACTATTCTTCTAAAGACAGTAAATAAATATATTCCTCTTAAAAACTTGCTCTCTTAATACTTTTTGCAGAATTTCATCCTAGCAACTTTCAAGATCATAAACTTTTGAATATCACAGCTGTGACTCTCTGCAGAACTAAATGACTAGGAGAAATTTCATACAAATCAAGGGACTCAGTTGCCCTACACAATTCCCCTTCTCTGTCCAGAATCTTACCCAGCAATTTGAAAAGTGCAAAGAGGACAGAACAACACTCTTGAACAAATAAATTAGTTATAAATTTCCCACTAAAGGTAATTAATTGGCAGGGAGTGGTGCTTTTGAAAATTCCCTGAAGGTGAAGATTTGTGTGATTCAGTTCCTAAAGACACTGCGATCTCAAAGTCTGATTTCTACCTTATTTATTTTATACTTTTAATGATTATCCATTTAAACAATGACCAGAATGCACATATATTAGGTTTCTCTGCCATCAGAATACTCTGACTGTGGGTTTGATAGATAATCTCTAAAACGAGAGATTATTTCTGTAAATCAGTCATAACTCTTGGGCTTGTCCCTACACAAGAAATAGAAATTTTCTGAAATACTGTTCTAAAAAATTCCAAAACAGCTCAAAAACTCTTTGGCTAGAGAATGTATGTAGCTTAACTACTACAGCTAAACAAAAAAGATGATGTAAATGTTAGAGCAATCATTTTTAGGAGGACTCAGAAGCTGCTTCAAATGCAGCATGAAGAACAAGCAAGCCCTATTAAGATGTGAATTACCCATGGGCATCAAGCACTGAATCTGCTAGTAAGTCTCAACAAAACCACCACATAGTTAGCAAGTGGTATTTTGTTCACATCCCTCTTTGTATACACAAAACATCATGGTCTTACCATGGAACTATTAAGCCTTGGATACACTAATTTAAAACTGATTTACTTACTAAATAAGCCACAGATTTAATCAAGGGCCTAGGAAAATTGGAGAAGGAACATGGAGAGCAGTTGAAGCCCAGCCCACCTGCGCAGCATCTTGAGAGGGAGACACACTCAAATCCAAATTTCTTTAAGTAGCGATGTGCAAGGAAAAGTGGCCTGTTATATAATTTAACAGTCTTTATCTGCCTTCAAGGGTAAAATTTCTAATGAATGAATTGACAATAGTGCTACTCTCCACTTAATATAGTACATAGATCATGACCTAATTTTCATGTGCTTCCTGTTCTTAATTTTGATTACATTTTTGCTCATTTATACTCAGCAAAATCTTCTTCAGAGGCTAAAGACAGTGAGCTGCCCCATAAACTGGGGTTTACTGCCCTTTCCTTCTAAGTCCCACAATGGGCTGAGTATCCAGACATTAAAGCTGACCAAGTCTCCCATTTCCAGGAGTATACAGACCACAATTATCTGTCAAGCTTTTTAGGTTTCTCCCCACCAAATGCCACCTTTTTTTTTTCCCCACAGCAAAACAACAAATCTGTTTTCCACGTCAGTCCAGCCAAACTTCTGAACTACTATTGTTTTAATGACAGGGCAGTATTTATAGAATGCTTAGAAAAACAATGAACACATGTATTCAAAGGCAGCAGCCTACTGAAACACAATTCACAACACTATTTGATTCCTTGTGCTCACCCACAGCACTTCCGCCATTAGGTTTATTTAAGTTGCTTGTTACAGTTGTAACAAATATGCTATAGAAATCAAGAATTTGATACACTGCCTTTGAGATTAAAATGCTCTCTGGTTTGAGGTTTAAATAGAATTAGGCAGCTCACAATGAAAGAAGCACTAAATTAATTCCAGAATAGTCTGATAAACACTGAATTTATGAATTTTTCTTCTGCCCTGATATTATTTATTTCTGAGTGATGCAAAGCTATTTTCCAATAAATCATGACACTATACATCAGAGCTGTACCATGTATCAGCATTTCAAAAAAGAACCACATAAATGTTAAAATTAATATTCTTTTCAAAACTGTCAGATTTCTACAACTGTGCCATTTTTCACTTTTAGCAGTACTTCACACTTAAAAGGTTCCATTAAATTCACGAAAATTTGATCAATTAAGAGAAATATTATTTTACTGATACAATTTGCATGTATATAGACAGAGTTATTAATGTTACCTATAAAGTAAATACTGAAATGAAAAATGGCTGCAAAGAAACTATTCTCAGGATTTATTTTCTCACCTATGAGGACATCTTATATTGCAGGGCTAGTGAAGCTGTTGACCTTAGTTCAGCTTTATAGCAAGAGTCTGTTTTCTCAGTCCTAAAAGGCCCCCAAATATTACTCTTGGATACATATGGGCTTGTTTCCCATACAAATGAAATAAAGTTGAGTTTACTGATGGAAAGCAGTGGATTTCTTTTTGTCTGCATACAAGTTTGATATCTTCTGAGGGGAAAACCCACATGTATATAAAAAGAATAAAGTATTTTTAAAAATCTATTAAAATATGAAATTAGTAATACTGAGAAATCAAGAATTTGAAAACAGTGTAATAATTCAAAGCAAACCAAGTTGACGGCAACTCTTTTATGACAGAAAAATTGTGCATGAGGAGTTAGGCTCCTAAAGATACAGTCTAACCTTGGTTTTATTCTTTCACAGAGATGCTGTAATAATTCAAAATGAGAAAACACACAGACTGTTCAAACAAATTCAGAGCTTTTTATCACTCTGACTCTACCAAAAACATCTTGTCAAGTATCTGCATCTCGTTTAGTGAATCTGACTTGGGCTGTTTTTGTTCATGCCACTTAGCTTTAAATGAATCTTAATTTCTTTCTCTTGTGTAATAGCATAGGCCCAAAGGAACCCATTAAATCTTCTATTACTGCCTCCTGGCAAAGAGCAGATGAGACTCATTTCACAAGTATATCCCATTTTACTCATGCTGCTAGCTGAGTAGAAGTACTGAAAGTTGCTTAATTCTTGCACAGAGAGTTAAAAAAAGGTAAAGTCAAATATTCCCTCCTTTCCCTCCCCTTCATGCATTAACATCCTTCAACTATTCTAGTCCACAGTAGGACTAAATCTAAACAACTTATGATGGATTTCTAAAGTCAAGCCCAAAACAGTATACTGAAGGAAAAAAAAAAGTTTCCTGATCCTAACTTTTAAGGAAATAGAATATCAAATGTCTCCTCATCTCCTTTGTCCTCATCTGGTGACTCATTCCAGGCAGATGCTTGTGAATAAGGAGCACTGGGTACAGCTCAGGGACTGGATATTCTTAGGTTAATAAAAACAGTAATTTAACAGCTCCTGCCACTGAGCACTGCATGTATTCCTCTGAAGTACAAGCAGTCACTGCTATTCTATGGTGTGAGACACAAATCCAGGGGATTAGGTTCAAATCACCCTGAGCCATGCTGGACTTCACTGTGTAGACCTATTCCCAGCCCTGTTCCCTTAACTGCAGTCTGTACCTTTCTTTAGCTATACAGTTCAGCAAACACTACAGCATGCACAGTTCTGTGAAAATGTGTTGGTATGGTGCATTGGGGGCTACACACTATTTAAAACTACAAGCAATTCTCTAACATCAAATAGTTATGTATTTTTTGTCCTGAAACATAAGAGCCAAACTTGTCAAAAGCCTTTTACATAGCATAGCACAATTTTCTTGCTATTGTGTAACATCCCTGGATGCTTTAACTCAACAGCTTAATATGGTCTACATTCTATGGAAATGTGAATTATTAATGTATTAGGTATGATATATCAACATACATTCACTCTGATTTAAACCAAAACTAGGCTATCAAGAGTAAATGCAGAAATGCCATTAACACTCTGGAGTGTTACAGTTTTTACAAGATTACAACTGCTGACAATTTATTATCATACATGGAAAGGGTTTTTTATCATTATCCAATCATAGCAAAAATGCCCTGGTTTGGGCAGGAGGAGATTTCATTTTTTCCTAGTATCTGGCATAGTGCTGTGTTTGGGATTTAGGATGAGAATAATGCTGATAACACACTGATGTTTTAGTTGTTGCTGAGCAGTGGTCAAAGACTCTTCAGCTTCTAACTCCAGTGAGTAACATCCAGTGAGCTGGACAGGGGGCCCAAGGAGCTGAGAAGAGACCCAGCCACGACAGCTGTCCCAAACTGGCCAAAGAGACTTTCCATACCATATGATGTCATGCTCAGCACAAAAACCCAGGGGAAGAGGTGTCTGGGGGCTGGGCTGCTGCTCAGGAACTGGCTGGGCATCAGTCAGTAGGTGATGAGCAATTGCATTGTGAGTCACTTGTTCTGTATATTCTAATATTATTATTGATGTTTGTTTTCCCTTACTTTTCTGTCCTATTAAAATGTCTTTATCTCAACTCACAAATTTTACAATTTTTTTTTCCCCTGATTATCTCCCTCCTTCCACTGTGGAGCAGGGGCGAGCAAGTGGATATGTGGTGTTTAACTGCCTGTCAGGTTAAACCACAACAATCAGAAAAAGATGTGTACAGGGGTGATTTATGCTCAGTTATCAAGAGACTTGGAAAATCCCATTAATGTAAGAATTCCCCTAGGCAATTCATGATTTTGTGAAAATCTGCTACTAGCTGTGAGCAGCTGTCTTTCAAAACCTGTTCTAAAATTAATGTCATGAGAAATACAGAATCAAAACTTTCCTTTGCTTAATTTTGCTACTAGTGAAATTTTGACATCTATAACCAAAGGCAACCTGAAGACCACTCTCACTTCATTATTTCTGTACACACAACTGTAATCACACAATGTGATAATACACGATTATTATATCTAGACATTCAAAACTGAAACAGCTTTCTACAGTTTAAAATTGGATCCCACAAGCAATCTGAAGTTATTTTTCATGATGGGATGTTCCTCTACTTTCTAGGTCTTAACTACATACTTTAGAACACCCTCAATTGTTTGGGGTTGCAAGATTTTTCACAGTTCCACCTGTGACCAACAGATATTGAAGAAGGCAAAAGAGCTTCACAGCACTTATGCATTAGGTGGTCAAACAAAGCCTAGGCATCCTTTAAAATTTCATACAAACTCTATCTTATAGGCATGAGCTGATGAGTTTTGAGAGTACTTGTTTTCTCAGTGCTAACCAATATTTACAATACTTTTAGAAAGAGTCCAAGAGATTATACAGCAGCAGTAAATGAAGCTATACAACTGTAATGTCATACAGAAAGTAAGATGGTACAAGTTAAATGTAAAAACCCTACTTGCACAAACGTTTACATTCCATGAGAATTAATAGAAAGGTTAAAAAAAATCTCCAAGCATTCACAAAATATTACATAATATTATTAATATTCCAAATACATAGCACAACTGAAGTGACAGATACTCCTGTAGCCATTTTTATGTAAATTCTTAGTATCATTCAGTAACCATGAAAACGCTGAGCTCAGAAAGCTGCACAAGGCTATAAATGAAACCTGTAGCAGAAATAGAAATGGACCTTTCTTATGATGCTTTGCTGTGTGTTCTTATAAATATGATTTAAACTATTATTTCCATTTCACCTATCAGTACTGTCTGAGTGACAAAATAAGAAATCCTCCCTGCAGGAGGTAACTTACATTCCTCTTCCTTTGGATCGAGTTGTGTAACACTGACAGACAAGCGATCTACACGTTCTTGTAAGGAGTTGACTCTAAATGAGAAACTGTGTGCTTCATTGAAAAGTTCACCAAATATGTCTTCAGCATATTTACCTGAAACATGGGGAAAAAAAAATTCAAGCATACCACAAGACAGGCAAATGATTTCTTACTGTTTTAATTAAGTAATTCTAAGATGCACGAGTATCACTTGTAACAACCTGTACTTACTGAGCCCATTAAGAGTCCTTTAGAAAAGCAAATAGAAGTTAAATACTTAATATGCAACTTATTTATCAGAAATGAAATTATTTAATACATTACAGGACAGATATTCAGCTGCCATAACATTTAACTATGCTGATATGCATGGAACTGCACAGCTTCTTGGGTGTTTCTTAAATGAAGACTTCCAGCATCTGAAGCTGCTCCTGTCTGAGCGATAACTGATCTTTAAATTTACCTCAACACTGTTCTCAAAATGAAGCACAGCTTCCACTCCTGCTGTACAGAGAACTTCAAAATAAAGGAAAATCTAATATTCACATCTAGATAAATTAGAACCAGCCTATTCAAAAATACACACTAAAACAATCCTACTTTGAAGGCTCAAAATTCTAGTAACTGACCCATTTACACTGAAGTAAAAAAAAAAATCCAAACAACCAAAAAAATCTCCTTTGTTCACATCAATGAACATCATATTTTTAGCACAAAAGAGCAGGAGATTCAAATATTATGAGAAAAGGATCAGTAATGAGTTATTCTTCTAGATAGTTCAACACTGTTCTCAAAATGAACACTGTTCTCAAAATGAAGCACAGCTTCCACTCCTGCTGTACAGAGAACTTTAAAATAAAGGAAAATCTAATATTCACATCTAGATAAATTAGAACCAGCCTATTCAAAAATACACACTAAAACAATCCTACTTTGAAGGCTCAAAATTCTAGTAACTGACCCATTTACACTGAAGTAAAAAAAAAAATCCAAACAACCAAAAAAATCTCCTTTGTTCACATCAATGAACATCATATTTTTAGCACAAAAGAGCAGGAGATTCAAATATTATGAGAAAAGGATCAGTAATGAGTTATTCTTCTAGATAGTTCAACACTGTTCTCAAAATGAACACTGTTCTCAAAATGAAGCACAGCTTCCACTCCTGCTGTACAGAGAACTTTAAAATAAAGGAAAATCTAATATTCACATCTAGATAAATTAGAACCAGCCTATTCAAAAATACACACTAAAACAATCCTACTTTGAAGGCTCAAAATTCTAGTAACTGACCCATTTACACTGAAGTAAAAAAAAAAATCCAAACAACCAAAAAAATCTCCTTTGTTCACATCAATGAACATCATATTTTTAGCACAAAAGAGCAGGAGATTCAAATATTATGAGAAAAGGATCAGTAATGAGTTACTCTTCTAGATAGTATTCCACATACTGCTTCTAATGCTCTCAAGACTCCATGTGAGTAGTCTGCCAATGTCACTGGAAAAACCCCACCAGACTACACAGCAGAATGTGCAGCCACACTTCTGAAATACAATGTGATAGCTTTCAAAACTTTCTATGATACTGTGCATATGTAATTCATGTACTGTTTGTGCACTTATGTTGGTTTTGGAAGTATAAATCTCACAAATTTCTAACTACCTGCTTTGCACTCAAGTCCTGACAGGTATAAAAGAAAAGGATAGCTGTGGAAATTCCGCCTTTGGTGAGCAATACATCTGGAAGTATACATAAAAATGAGGACATTTTTATATAAACACATCAAAAGAACAAAAATTAAATCCCTACAGGTACTGTGGAAACTACTTAAAGATGCTGTGTAGTAAACACAAGGCCAGCACATACCATTTATTAAGACTTAGGTAACAGCAATAGAAAACCAGCATGACTATACACAATGGAATATAAAAGATGATATCAGAACAAATGTACAGAAGAAGAAAATAGAAGAGGAACAACTAGCAAACTAACAATAAATATTCCTTCAAAGACATAAGGGATAAGAAAGCCTGCCAGGGAGTCTGCAGAGCTGACTGGCAATGAAAATATGAAGGAATACAGAGAAGACAAGACCCCTGTGGACAAGCTAATTTAACACCTTCCACTGGTGTCCGCTGAAGAGAACTGGACAGACCCTGATGCCAGAACTCATTGTGGGAGGCTCAAAGAAACTGAAGGGACTATATAAAAATTACAAAACTAAAGGAATGAAATGACCAGCAAATATTAGGAACAATTGTATTTGTACACACTGAAACACACAACAACAAGGTTCAAATTTTTTTTCATGGAACATCTTGAGAGCTTGAGAGCTACAGACCCATAAGCCTGACATCCATACAAATTAGTATAGATAATTATGAAGAACTGAATTAGCAGACATCTGGATGATTCATGAAGAAGAGGCAGCATAGATTTTGTAAAGGGAAATTCTGAATGGTTTAGAAGCACATAGAGAGCTATGATCTACTGAGATTTCCAAGAGGGTTTAGAAAGTCCCTAATCAAACGATTGGGGAAAACCTAACAGATGGGGCATACAAAAGAAGTGGCACAGATAAATAATTCCTCAAAAGGTAGAAAACAGGGCATAGGAATAAATCACCAGTCTTCACAGTTGGGAAAGGAGAGTTTTACTAACTTGCTATGCTGGAATCTGTGTTAATTAAGATATGTGTAAATTACTTGAAAAAAAAATTAGATCAAAGTTTGCCAATGATACAAAGTCATGAAAAAGAAACACACTGAGCATTAGGAAATACAGGCAAACCTCAGCTGGTTGGAGAGACTTCCAGGCTGAAAAATGCTGGAAGCAGGAAGATTAGTAGGAATATCCTACATGCTGTCTTTCTCTCATTCTTGGGGCAACTGCTAATAGCCACAGCAAGAAGCAGATCAAAGGCACTCCCATTCTGAGAACCTTTGTCTCGTAGCACAAGTCCACAGAAAAAATATAGATGGAAAGTTAGTAAAAGTCTTCTCAGCTGGCAACTCACCTAAGACTTTCTAATATGCGTCTTGAGACTCTGAAAAGTTTATGTTCTTTAACCTGTACCTGAAGCAAGCAAAATTACTTAAAAATGTGATCCACTAAGAATAAGAATGTTGAAGTTTTAATACACAGATACTAAAATTTTAATGCATTTCACATAATATGTTCAAAAATATTAATTTTAATTAGATAACTGACATAACATTCAGAGACATACAAGCTAAAATTAAAATAAAATATAAAATATCATGTATAGAATAGAAAATTAATTTAGGAGCCGGGCTTTAAAATCCAGTAACTTCCCTTTTATACGTGTATTTTGAGGCTAAATTTTTACCTGTATCATTTCATCAAGCTTAAAATTCATCTGCCTCATTAACGAGCTCCAATTGCAAATAATTTGTCTTGGGTATCTTTTCAATACATTGCATACAGCCACAAACATACTGCAAAGAATAATTTGCCTATGCTTACGAACACTAATCCTCAAATAGGAAATACATTTAAAACAACCTGTCATGTTTGAAGTGGTATGCCAACCATGATGTCTCCACCTACCTGTGTGTTGGTGGTCTCTTTCTTTAGCCAGAGGTATATTTAACCAAATGCTTCCTCTAGCAAAGCGAAATGTTTGCTTTTTGTGAAATGTACAACTACCATTCCAAAGAACACTATATGTCAATGTATAAATATGTACATCACACACATAACCTGGTATTTGTGTTGCCATCTCTGTGTATTCTACAGGAGTCTATCCTCAGTTTTGAATGGATTACAAAGGACACAATTACAGGTGATAATACTGAACAAAGTGTCACAAACTCAAATAAGTAAGTGTGAGAGAAAAGCACTCTAGTAAACAAAGCTGAAGTCATTCCACATAATTTATCGGTAATATGTCAGAAGAGTAAGAATGCAAAATTAATTCCATTATACACAATGAATATTCCAAAGTATCAGTAACACTTCAGAAAATTTACAATATTATGGGCCTGCTGAAAAACTCTACTCTTGTTTCACACAGCACAATAAAGAGAATTACAGTTCCCCATGACAATTATAATATGAACACCTTAGGATCCTGCTCACAGTTGGATACATAATAGCAGATCAGAAAGATCAGTGGTCTTGTTTGCCTACGAAATTAAATGACAATATAAACATCTGCAATCAAATTAATTCAATGTCTGTGAAAAGCTTATTTTACTGTATTTGCAAAACCTGCTTGGCATTTATTTTTATTAAGAGAACACTTAAAAAAATTAAATAAGAGGATACATTATTATTCAGTTTTAATTAAGGAATTTATTATTCACCTTATTATTCTTTTCATAACTTTTTTCTAATGTAACTAAGAGCTCTGATCACAATTAAACCTTCAGTAAGAAAGGCATACAGGAATGCAGCTCTTGCTGGTGTCAGTCAATATCCTTTTTTGTGACAGACAAATAAAATGTCTTGGAAACAACGTTCTGTCCTTCCTCCCCTCAATAACATGCATGTACTTTGATGGCTTTTTGAACAATTATTTTTCTGACTTTTAAAACACACCTATGAGCTGAAAAGAGAACAGTAGCTAGTAGCTACTAAATGAAAATAGAGTAGAAATTATACTGCTTACTGCCTTCTTCATTTCTTTGAAATTAAAACCACCAAAACATGTATCACCCACTCAATTTCCATTCATTACCATGGCAATAAGTGTACAATGGCTTATAAAATGTCAAAAAAAAAAAAAACCAAACAAATACTGATCAGTTTTTCAGTGCTTTGCTTTCACCAAATATTCCTTCTAATTTGTTTTATCTCCTAATTTCCCCCTGTAATTTCTTAAGCATTTGTCCAACCTCCCTGTCTTTTATCCACAAATGAGTAGTTGCTAATTATCCAACACATTAAAATGAAAACATACTAATGTAAAAGAAATGGGGTTTTTTATCTTGTTTTAGGGGACTGGGTACATATCAGATGAACTGAAGTCAACCACAATGTCCACATCAGGTTCTGGACAGTATTTCAGTCTAATTAAATAAAGCATGACAAAGAAATGTCTTCAAAGACTTTATTATTGTGTTGTTCAAATTCTTAGAACCATAGCAAGGATCAGGGCATACACTAGCAGTCCTCAAATCCACCTGAACTCTGGCATTCTCAATGCTGGATCTGTTGGCAAACCCTAAGGAAAGGCCATTTAAATTAATCATTTTGAAACACTAGATCAGTTACCAACAGATTTAGTTACAGGCTCTCAGACAACGAGTGGGACATGAGTCCAGAACCAGGACTTGTGGAAGAAGTCACTTCTTTACTATCCTTCTGCATTGTTAAAGAAAAAGAGTTCCAAACCCCAGCCTGAAGCAGCACCCTGCAGATCTGTTATGGCACTGGCAGCCTTTGTGAAACATGGTCTGAATTTGATGTAGCTACCTGGAAAAACACATTCACTACACACAGTGCTCAGTGCCATAAACCAGCATCATTCTGTGAAATTCAAGAGGATGACTGATAAAACTCAGGCCAATGCAATATGCAGCAAGCAGGATATTCAAAATAAGACAATTGTTCAATCTTGCCAGAAGTATTGATTTAAATTAACTTAGATTTAAGTGATCTGTCAGACTTCTGGGGCTCAGTGGTGTGTGTGTGTGTTTGCATATTTTAATGTTTAGAAACCTAAAATCTAACCCAACACATTTGTTATTGAACTAAATTATAAAAATACATAATACATTAAATATGTAGTGACATTATTAAGTACAAAGTATAATAAAGAGTTGTGTCACTAAAATTAATATTAATACTATTTGATATTAAAATAGTAAATTGATATATTGAATTACATGAACACCAAAATAACAATAGCTTAAAAATATAAGTTTGGCAATTAAAAAAATATACATAAATTGGTAAAACATCTCAAAGAATAAGCTTAGAATTTAGTCTGTTACCCATCTATACACTATTATTCCTTGATCTCTATTATTTCATTCCTGTTCACACACTATACAATATTTTTGTCCGCTACATTTTCTAAAAAATAAAGATACAGAACAAGAGTAGCTGTAAAACATGTCATGTCCCACTGCCCAATCCCTTTCCAATATACTTACACCGTGCAAAATTACATTATTCACTAATGAATAGTTCCTTTCTACACAATATAGTGTATTTATTAGAAAATATTCTCTCAGGATAATTAGTTACCACATAAGCCACTCGCAATATATAACCAAGGCTCCTTTATACAGCAAAACAGGAGAGGTATTCTAAGTCTATTAATACATTTTTCCTCCTTCATTATTTCTGACATATAATTTAACATATCCATAGCCTGTTGATTCAGCTTCAGATCTTCACTACATAATTTACTTTCTAGAAAAAACCGAGATGTATCTGAGTTTGAATGTCTGGGCTTATTTCTCATCAGGATCATTTCAATCTCACAGCTACGTGATTAGGAAACAGACTAAAACAGACTAAAAGCTAGGAGACTGAACTTGGAGATAAGAACCTTGGTAGATCCTTGGGAACTTCTTTGGTTATGGCTGAGCAAGCTCTGAAAAATGACATACTAAATACATAGCACTGATGCTAATTAGGAACTTTCATTATGAAAATGTGAGGGCAGTCCACAAGCATTATAGTAGGAGTATCAAAGTACTGAGGAGACAACTTGATTCCTTTAGCCAGGAAAATTGAACCAGATGTTTATCAGACAACCTAACCAGGGCATCAAAAGTATCAAATAAACTTCGTTAAAGGCCTTATCGAGAGCAGGTCTGATGGCTCTTGTTGACATCCAAAAAGAAGAAGTCAGCCTTCAAAAATCTTTAGCCATGGAAGTTTGAGATACCATTTGTTACCACCCACTGAGGATATTATCAAGTAAACTAGCTGAGATTACCATTATGTATTCAGAAATCTGTGAAAGAGACTGCTGAGAGCTGAACTTACGTGGAAAGCAGCAGTGCTAATGATCATTTTACAGGGAAGTCTTGCTCTTCCTTTCATTTCCAACACAACCCGAAATTCTTTATGTAGGCAAAGAATTAATGTAGGTGGGACTTTTTTCTGCTAACACACAGTGGCGTTCAGTGAAACTTTACTAACCCCTTGCTCATCCTCTCATTACCATTTGGGATGGACACAAAACAGCGTTGCATTGCCACTGCTGCAAAGACAACATCAAGAAATCAGATGGAAGATTTTGAGAGGTTAGGGTTCTCTCAAGCTGAGTTAGCCTTCAGTTTTCAAGTCCATCCGTTTCCTTACCCCCTTGTGTGCAAGAACACTTGTGTTCCCTGGCAACTGTAATAATAATGAATAAAGAGGAGTGACTAATGAAGAAAATTCACAATGAATGTCTTCCTGAACACACTGAGAAGGAGGATGGGCAGGGCAAGATGCAACACAGGGGCTCTGGCATACTGACTGAAGCTCTAGCTGCAGATCTGCAGACACTTACTTCCAATCATGCAGCATGGGGAACCTTACCATGTGCCAAAGATGTTCACACACGGTGAAGAGAGAGGATGGTCTTTGAGCTCAAGAGGCCTGGTTCTAAAAATTAGTTGCAGTCCCAACACCTTGCAGCTAGGTATTTCTGGAGAAATATTTCCCACTTACTGAATGTTAATTCCTTAAGTCATGACAAACTGAAGGTTTTCCTGAGCTGAAAAGTGTTTCTCACAATATAAGAGAAAAGTGTCTCTCACAAGATGAACGCTTTTGGGGAAGGCATGGTAAGCAAAAAATAAGAAAGAAAACGTAACCACATCTGAGAAGAAAAAATAAGTTAGGCTTTCACTCCTGAAAACTAACAAATAAGGGGCAAGGAAAAGAAAGAATAAGACGAACACGCTAAAAATAGATATACTACACAGAAAAGATAGAAAGAGGGAAAAGGCTACAAAAGGTTCAATGTTAAGTGAAAATTGTTTTCACTAACATATAAGGCACTCCAGCTTAGCAGAATTATGCAGCATTCTCTTTGGTTATGCAGAGGTAAATGAAAAAATGAGGAATGACATCTTGCTATGATTGGATAAAATGCCTAGTTTGAATGCCTGCAATACAAATATTCATTAAAGGCACATACTCAAAAAGAGAAATGTTCTCCTCCCTAGATGGAGGTGTCAGAGACCGGGGCTGAGAACAAACCCCATCAGTTAAGTTTCTTATGTGGTATGGAGATTCTGTTTCCATGGAACAGCTGAATAAAAGGAAAAACAAGATTGGTCAATAGCTGTGAACAAAATGAGGAGGCTACATTCACACAAGAGAACTATTTATCTGCCTTCTAACAATGGCACAGCTGCACAATGCTATCAGTTGTGTTTCACATATGCGGGAATGTTATGGCCTGACATACACCAGCGTATAGAGAGCGCTAATGTATGTGCAATATTGCTGCAAACACTAGGTAAGCACTTCCTCAAAGCTCATACTGTTAGAAAGAAAGAAATACGGGGAAGAATGGCTAGGAAACTAAGACAGCTGTTGCTGCTGTCCAGAGAGTTTCTGTTCTGCCACAGTGCTAAGAAAAGCTGTCAGAAAACAGATACTTTTATGAAGTAAGAGAAGACTGGGAATAGACAGGGGAAAAATTACTTACTGGCAATTTTGTATGTGTATCATGACAGACTGACATGTTTTCATGCTTCAGGGATAAAGGCAAGGACTATCACTGTAAGCAGAAATAAATATTTCGTCCTTTGATCTCTACTTCTTTTAAAGGTCAAAAAATTTCTCAAACTCAACAATTAGAAGCAGCACATCAAATAAACTATGAAAGGTTTGATAATTTTTATGGAGACACATGGTAGTTATCACTGACCTAGTGATGTAAACCTCTTTAAATTTTATACTGAAACACAGAAAAACAGAATTCCTGTCATTTCAAAGGTATTGTTTCTGCTTGTATATCCTATTTAAATGTATCCAAGATCATAGAAATACAATCTTGTTCAGGTTAAAAGACCTCCAAAAGTCATCTAGTCCAATATCCTGTGCAAAGCAGATCCAAGTAGATCCAGCTGAGTTGTTAATATCTCCAAAAATGGAGATCCAGTGACTCACATGACAAAACTCTATGCTTATTTTTTTCTCAATAATGACTTTTGGTATTGTTTAGAGTACTGGTGGCTCCAAGCCCATGACAGCACTCTTTCTCCACATCATGTCAGAAGAAAGGTTAAGACTGCCTGGTCCTGAGAATCATAACCATAATGGCAGAAGATTGATCCTTTATTTGAAGGTAAGTAAATGAAAAATCTTAGACACAGAGATGACTGATTGTTAATCAGGTCAAAGACCATTCATTTAATTTTGCATAACTTCACCAGCAAAAGCAAAAGCAGCTTTAGTTTAAAGGAAACAAAACCCTACCAGAGCTCTCAGTTTCCACCCTCAGAGTAAAGCTCATTTTGTCTACAACTTAAAGGCTGATTCTCAAACATACACATTATCCATGGAAAACAAAAAGGGAAGGACTGCAGAGAAGCTGGTTGCCAGGGGACTGCTGCAAAACCATGCCTGCTGGCTGTGACTCACAGGCAACTACTCAAATTTATCTGCATGTCAGCAGACTTTGCTGTACACCCCTAACAGTGACACACCAAGCGAAGACTGGTTATTTGGGTTTAAGCATGTGACACAAAATTCCTATTCCAGAACTCCTGAATATTTTTGAATTTGTATTGCTTCTAGCATAAACAGGCAGAAAAGCTAAAAGAATTCTGGAACAAAATACTTTCACAAGTACCCAAACCTTTGTAACATGATTCCCATTTTCAAAGAAGAGTCTTTAGTACTGCTGAGAAATAAGGACTAGTTTGCAAAACGTGTTCTATTTCAATTGCAGGAAAAAAGTCTGGGTCTTTGTTTTTGTTGAAAACACACACAGTATCAGACAAAAACTTGGTATAAACACATGAATGCATGTTTCAGGGAAGAACCACACTGCTTTTACAAAGAGGAGGTATACACAGTTATGGTTACATTCTCTTGCAAGTGTTTCTCTGTGCTATATGTTAGGCAAACCATGTAATAAAAGTGCGAGCATTCAACAGATATTCTTAATTTGGTTTTTTCTTTCTTAATTGAGTCCTTTCTTTTCTAGTATTGCTTCATCCTGACCTCCTCATAAGCAGCAGTACATACAACATCAGATATAAGATCTGTTTACTAAGAAAACATAGCAAAGACACCTGAATCTCAGTAAGTGAATCTGAGACCATGCTGTTGAGTTAGAAGTTACTGTTGGGTTTTTTAGGGTCAAATAATACTTCCAAATGAAAATGGCAAATAGATATTTGGCATGCCACCTACAAAAGCAAACTCCCTAGATGAAGCTTATAATCAAGTGAGAATTTTTAAAATAAGCAAACTAAAATAAAATAATACAACAAACATTAATAAAAGTGACTTGGAAGTGGAACCTAGTACATGAGCAGCTAGTTTGGGAAAGGCTTTTGGCAGAATGAAGCAAAACCACACATGGTGATCATATACTGCATCCTAATATGATATGCTCTTGGTTCAGTGAAAAGTATTCAAATAGTTATTTTCCTTTGTTGCTGCTGTTCATTAATAAAATGAACATTATTAATATGTCAACATTAACATATTAATAATGTTCATATTTATGTGCTGTAAGCATTCTTGTCTCAATTCCATAATTCAATGTCCTCAATTAAGTCTTCCACCTAATGGCACCCTAACAGTTTTGAAAGGCTGCCACAACAGACACCATACAGTATTATCATCAAACCAATAATTAAATCAATCTAATCAACAAATTAGGCTACATCACCTGTGACTCTAAAAAAATGATGGAACTGAAAGAGTTTTCACACTTTAGATGTACATTTAAATATTTAATGTGTTGGTAGTTTTAGTGATGTCCTAGTGGTTCAAAAGCACTTGTAGTACTGGAAATTCAAAATGTGATCATGCTGGTTCATCTAACAACTTTTTAAGTTGCTGTAACTTAAAGAAGAAACAAGCCAGAGATCAGTCTTTTCAGCAAAACTCCTTCAGTGTTTCACAGCTTGAGAAGTATTCACTCCTCTCAAGTGCACCAAGAGTACAATTGTTGACAGAGGGAGAAGAAGGAAGAAAAATCTTTAACTGTTTTAAATACCATATAATAATTACATTTCTGGGTATACTATTTCAAAAGGCAACTCCTCTTTTTTCCTTAATGACCACAACATGACCAAGGGTTTAAGCAGAGAGAATTAAGCAACCAATGATATATTTCTCATTAAGTCATATTCCCTACTCAAGAATTGCTCTAAGGTTAGCAATTACTGACTTCATCAATTACCAGCTATCATTTCCTGTCATATTCCTCTGGTAACAGAAATATATGGATGAAGTGTTTTAAGATGTGCTGCTAGAAAAGGTCCTAGTTTTCCTTCACAGTCACCCATGCTAGACACCACCCACAAAAGCACCATATTCCAGACCCAGTGACAATTTTCTACTGAGAAATTGAAAAGGTGTTCATACTTCAAACACTGTGACTGTAAAATATATTAGTTCTAAATACAGCTATTAAGACAATGTACTTACTTAGGCTGCTCAGCTGTCTGATTATATTTGCCAAGGAAATATTGGTGACACATTCCAACTCATTCTTGATACCTCGGGGCAGAGCTGTGTGGCACAAGTGCCTGGGGTCTATGTTCCTTTTTACCAGCGGCATTCTGAAATGTATCAGAGGACCAGCAAACCTGCAAAGAAAACAGACACAGTACTGTTATAATTTTAATTGTAAATATTTTAAATTCAGGTTATGTCTGAAGTTAAATTGACTAATCCCAACAGATAAAAATAGCTCCATAGTACTGATGGAATTCCTTGCTCTGTGAGTCCCTAAATATTTTCTTCTATTCCCAGAGAAAGATTATTTCATTCTCTCTCTTTAAATCTTTATCTGATTCAGACTCCACTGAAGTGACAAGTAATTTTTTACAGTTTTTGTTTTTTCTAAACCCCCCCACCCCCCTAAAAAAGACAGGAAAATCTCTGCAGTCCAAAACCATTAGAACAAGATTGTGTTCTTGATGGACTACTTCCTTCTGCAGTGCAAGCAAAGTCCAACAAAAAGTCCTTTTGTTATGAGGTCAAAGTCGAACTAGTTGTTGTCCATTATAGTCGAAAGGTAGATATGATTCATTCATTGTGTCATGCTACCAGCAGGAGTCACCCTTCTAATCTGAACATCACTTCTAAATCATACATAGTCAAGGTAGGAAAAGAGAAGATGTTGCCCTTCCCCCTACACTGCTACTGACAATTAATTCAGCTAACAATTCATCCTCCAAATATGAAAGTCTCCACAGTAGACTCGTAGTGCAATACCCTCCAGGACTCGGAAATCCTACCCCTTCACACTTTTCAAATTCAAATGGTAAATACAGCAAGAGTCTTTACTAGTTCTACAGACAGCATAAGAATTGTCTAAGGCTGTGAATCCCAGGTTGGTAATTTTCTGCACCCATGACACTGATTGGAAGGAGTTTCCCAGAGGGCAAGTTACATCCCTCATCTTATTAGTGCTGCTTATTATTTATTTTTATTACTATATTATTATTATCTTTTATACTGTATTATTATATATTATATTTATTATATATATTTATATTATATTATTATATTATATCATTATATTATTATTACCCATTTACTAAAATTCTTCTTCACAAAAAACTGATTTCCTAAAATTCTGTATTTTTCCATCATTTGTCATGTAACACTCTGACAAGACTCCCACTTGATACACAGTGAATGGATAAGTTTAATGTTGGTGTAACTTATTCTCCCTTGCCACTGCAGAAGAGATTACACTTTCTCCAGACCAAAGGAAAACAGCCCTTCCACAACACAACCCATATGCAGCTCCTCAGCCATCCAGCCTGCCTGTTTCATCTGTCCTCTGCTTAGAAGTCTTACCCTAAAATGTTCTCAAGATGCAGCTGGTTCTTTGTGTTGAGCCACAGATTGCACTTTCCCTACAGTATATATTCAGCCACTGTTATCCTCACTTGGTCAAAACTGAGAGGTTTTTTTTGCATAATAGGGTAAGATAGAAATTTTGCTGACCTAGAATGGCACAGTGAATTAGAAGATGCAAAGGTGACTGTAAAGGAGTACTTTCACCTCACAGACTGCTTAGATTTCTCCTTGCCTGGTTTCCTGGGAGTATATTCTTTCACTGAAGCCAGGGCTCATAGCTGATGGACCCAGGTGGGATCCTTAAGTGGACCTGAGAAACACCTCTGTGTTTCCAGGATCCGATTGCATCTCGTTCATTTCATTTTATCATCATGTCTACCACCCTTATTTTCTTCACAGAACAATCGAAAATACTCTATGCTTTTTATTTACTTTTACTTTCTAGAAATATCCCAAATCTTTCTAGTCACTAAGTACCTAAGTACTGAAAAGCTAGACTTTACACACAAACCAAATAAAATAAAAAGTGCAAATCTGAATGCTGTCTCAGATGGAAGCAATGAAAAAGTGCTCATGAATGCTTAACTATAGGTTTGTTATCATGGTTCCCCAACAAAAATAAAGGAACCATTCTGTGCCTGTCAAAGAAACACAACAAATGATACGTGAGCAATGTTCTACAGAAGCAATTAAATATTAATTCCAAAGTTGAGCTCTTTCTTGATTACTGCTTTAATGACAGTGTTGCATGAATTCCAAGTAGACAAGTCTTTTAAAGATGGTGCAAACAAGTATGTAAATAAACATTCTCACAGAAAAATTTCACACTTTCAACATTTTTCTAATATCTGAATAATGCTGTTGTGGCTGTCCTACACAAACACATAGTATAACAAGAAAAGGTAGCAGTAGGAGCAGTAAGTATGCTAAAAGGTGTAGTTTTCAAAGTTTGGAAGGGAAACAAACAACAGAAGATATAACTGACACCTTCAAAAATATTCCTAATGTTTGAAAACTATGCAAAGCCTAAAGAGAGGATATTTACAAAACAAGGGAGGCAAGAAAGGAAAATACCACTTAAACACGCTTAAAACAAAGGAAAAGGCATTTCACACAATGTTCAATAAATTCTGAAACTAATTGCCACAGGATGCTCTATACAACAAAAGTACCTGCTGGTAATTTGTCCACTACGGACCTCATATTCTTTGCAGTTTGTTGCAACCACTAGAAGGTCTTGATGATTCCTTCCCAATTGTAACTAGTGATCCCAACACAGGGAACAGGTGTGCAACAGCAAGTGGAACTTTATTGTTCTCACACAATTTCTTCACTCCTACAAAAGATATTTTTCCTAAAGTAGTTCATAACAAGAAAGCTGAAAAAATCAGAAATCACTATGTTTATTATGTAGCTTTAGAGCTGTGAAAGAGGAAAAAACAAAAAAGGCATTGTTACAATATTTTCTATCCTTTAGGCAAAATGCAAAAAGAAAAAAAAAACAAACAACAAAAACGCACACATCCTCCCCCCCCACCCCAGCTCCCAAAGCATGCATTACCCAAGCCACTAGGGCAGCAAAGGAAAAATTCATTCCTAGATCATGAAATCCTGTTACCATGTCACTCCCAAGTAAGCCCTGGAAAGTGTTCATCACCCCAGGCAGGCAGAAGAGAGAAGCAGCTTGTCAGTGCATAAGAGGATCCCTCGGTTGAGAGGTTACATGACACCTCCTCAGAGGTTTACAGCTCTCCTCCTGTCACACAGGTCTCCCTCCCCTCAGCTCCACTGCTTCCCAGCTCAGAACTCAGGAAGGCAAGGCAATCCTCAAACACAACTACCCCCTCTTCCTTGCAATTCCATGCAAATCGTTGGAGGCAGCTATTCTGAAGTGGCACTAGTTTGCACTCAGTTAACTGGAAGTACTTTACTCCATAGTGATCTTAAAATGAAACTCCTCCTTGCAAAAAGATGCCAATGTCATTTGGAGAGCCACTATTGAAAGTCTTCTGCCCCACTTCCTATACATCCTTTGAAGCACTCTGAATCCACTTGAGAAGCCAACTCTAATCTTCTTTGCAAAACCCTTTGCTACTTCATTTGCACAATGGCTGGCACAAACTCATCCCCCTCACATGTTTCGAGTATGAGTACAGAATACAACTGTGTGTACATAACAGCTATACCTAATGTTTTTGCTAAGCTACTATGCTTTCATGTGTCATTTTTCAGGAATTAGGTAAAATGCTCGAGTTGCTTTTCAATTAGTTCATATTACTTAAAAAACTAGCAGAACAAGGTACTAAAGAGAGCTAATTAAAATGTTGTCAGAATAACAGACTTAACAAGATTTGACCACACTTCTTATCAAAAAATCAAGTTGTTGAGTGTGTTTCCCAGTCCTCTTCAGCTGTTAGGGATCTTAGGGGGTGAGTGAGACTTCTCTGTCTCACAGTTCTCAAGCACTGCTGGCAGTAGCTCAGAAATCTCAGAAACCTGCTCTTAGGGTACCTGCCCCCCATGGCCACAGCCCCTGGCTCTGAGCAGGACAGTGACCCCGGCTGCTGGTGCTCAGAGAAGGTCCTGGGGAGCACTGGGGTAGGAAACAAGCTACCACTTTCCATTCAATGCCCTCCTGTAGAAATATTTCAGAATTGCAAAGATGTGGGGAGAAATGTTACGTGATTTACTAGAAGCTTGTGAAAAATCTGAGATGTCAGTAGTCACAGTAACGATTCAGGTTTTCTAATGTGTATAGTAAGACAAGTAGCAGTGAAAACACAACAATAAGGTGGGGAAAATGAACTAACCTGCCCCACAGTTTAACTAAAAATTGAATTACACTTCAGTTTCATTTTCAGATGACTAATGAAATTTCATGATCACATGGTTTTTATTAATGAAAGTTTACTTCTAATTAGGTTACATTTCATCCTTATGAAAAAAGTCATTATTTTCTTAGCATTAATGAAAGATATTAATCTATTATTTTTTCTATAACGTGCTAATAATCCAGCACTGAATGTCCTTGCTTTGATGGAGTCAAATTTATATCCAGCCATTTCCAGAGTATATCTTTAGACCTCAGTATTACAATATTACTTGTAATTTTCCTTTAACAATGTGCAACAGCAATGCCTTTCATATGCCCCATTTAATTGATCACGTTCCAGCTGCTGGCAGAACAGACCACGGTTTCAAATGCAACAATCAATTTAACACTTCCCCCACCCACCCTAGGAAACACAAATAGAATATATAATAGTTCTTATATTTGCTTACGTAATCGTGGACTAACTGCATCTACGCTATACACAAGCTAATAAAAAAACTTACATGTGTTAACAAATCTGGTAAAATCAGAATTGCCTAAGTTAAAAAACCAAGCTCATTCCCCTGGTAAATTTTCTTTTAATTATATTACAAGACATCATAAGTCATACCAGTTGCAGAAAATCCAAAGATGAAGTTCTTATAATGCACTCCTCTACTATGAAAGGTAAATGTGCAAAGAATTTGTGTTCCTTGTTTTTCTGCAGCTCTCACTGCAAGATCAAGATCAGGTACAAGTTTAAGAAGAAACAGACACCTACAGTGTAGTGTCCTTCAACAAAATAGGCCACAACCACCTACTGCTGAGTCAACATAACAATTTTAAAACTCTAAAGGTAACTAACATCCCTTAAAGGATACATCTCAGATCTGACAAGATGACAATTGACATCTTAAATTGGCAATTCCACAGAAATGGATTAAAATTACAGTTTTGAAATACTTTCTGTTTGTGAGCCATGTCGCAGAATGGAAAACCTTCTCCTTGGAACATTTCCCGCAAATCTCAGTCTTCTGCAACTCACTTTCAAAAATTTTTTCTAACTTCAACTAACTAGGAAAAGACTTTATTGCAACTACAAAAACATGTGAAAGAAAATAAATGTGGATTACTGGAATGTGATGTTGACATCGCTGCTCTTTAAGAATGAGCATAAAAATGAATCATTTGCATCTTAAGACCTCCTATACTAGATTGTCTATTCAAAAAAGTTGTGACATATTTATAGAATCATAGAATATCCTGAGCTGGAAGAAATCCATCACAATCACCAAGTCCAATTCCTGGCCCTGCACAGGACACTTCAAGAATCACACCTTGTGCCTGCGAGCATTGTCCAAACACTTCTTGAACTCTGTCAGGCTTGGTGCTGTCACCACTTCCCTGGGGAGCCTGTGCCAGTGCCCAACCATGCTCTGGGTGAAGAATTTTTCCTGATATCCAATGTAAACCTCCCCTGTTTCATGCTGTTTCCTCGAGTCCTGTCTCTACTCACAAGAGTTTGGTCAACCTAAGGAGCAATGTCTATAAAGGGCACAGAATAGAAGTTGATAATTTCTTTTTTCATTAAACCACAGAGTCACCACTAAAATATGTCATATTTCCTTTGTAGTCACAAATATGAAAAATACTGTTCCCCAAGTAATAACAACAACAATCTCTCAAAACATTCTCTATATATTCTGTTGCTGAACTGATGATAAGATTATTTGGGGATAGATTAATGTCAATGGGTCACTGAAGGCTCTAACTCAATAACATTCTATAGGATAGCATTTGATTAGCAAGACAGTAATTAACAGATTGCGAAAACCAATCTAATTCATATAACTATAAAATATATTTAAAATTAATTAGCAATTTTTATTCTGTATTTAATATTGACGGACTTCTGTATTGTATTAATTGTCTGGGGCAATTAGTATTTTCCTCCTATAGAAAAGCTGTAATCATCTCAGCACATCTGTCACATCAGATAAGCAGAAAAGAGAGCACAGTCACAAATACACGTAGGACTTGAGTTCTACTCAATCTCTAAGGCATAATTACAGTATTAAAAAATTATTTTTCAGCTACTACCGTCCAGCCAATTTTCTCTCAGGTGTGTATCACAAGACTACAGTCTCTCCCTATGCCTGTATGCACACCTGCACACACACCCGCACACTCATCTTTAAAACACACAAAAAAATATTTGAAAATCAATTCAATTTGATCACAGACACAGACTACAGCCACATCTACTTCCTTGTCAAACTTTAAAAGTTTAATGTTTATTCAGCTAAACAAATGAAAAAAAAAGGGCAAGAATTTTTTACACTGGAAAAGAAAAAGCTGTATTTTAAGCCCTATGTAGCTTGGGACTACCATGAATTAGTATCGCCAAAGAGAAGGCAATTTTGGCAAGCTATGAGTGGAAAGAAATTGAGGGATTAATAATTTGTATGCTGGCTTTGAAGAGCTTTGTCTGTGATAAATTAACTTTTCAAGAAAATCTTAAATAGCCATTGTCACTGAGATGGCTCTGGTGATGGCAGTGTCAGCAGAGTTCTCAGTATGGGCAACAATGCAAAATACAACTCCCCAGTAGTAATGCAACAAGTACAACCTCATTAACAGAAACAGCAGTGACATTTCAGAGGAGAAAGTTGACATATCTGTTCATAATTCCAGGGGCTACCTCAAGTTTGAGAGGGAACACCAGCATATTTTCAGCGAGTGAAGCTGCAATCTGGGTCAAATCAATGAGCTCTGTGTAACAAAACACACCATCATAGCAGGCAGCAACCACTCCCACCCTGTGAGTCCAGCCCTCAGGGCTTGTGCATCATTTCCCATTCCGCTGGGGAAAATAATTTACCTTTCCCCACTGGCTACAACCCAACTCTTTGGGCTTTCCTCAGTGTCCCCACTCACTTGTCTGGAACTCCTACCACCTGTGTTTTGTTCAGGCTGCCTCTGGCCTCTTTTGTCCCAGTATGCAGGTGGGAGAGGTTGTCACCATCATTTATACATTCCTCTCCTCTCCTCTCCTCTCCTCTCCTCTCCTCTCCTCTCCTCTCCTCTCCTCTCCTCTCCTCTCCTCTCCCTCTCCCTCTCCCTCTCCCTCTCCCTCTCCCTCTCCCTCTCCCTCTCCCCTCTTCAAACCCTCATGAAAAATTTCACTCTGATTACATGTTCAGAGCAAAAGCTTAAGGTATCCTAAATACAAGGACAGCATATTCAGGTCAATATTGGTTTCTTTTTCCCAATACAAGTGCAAAATGCAATAGGGTGAAATAAACAGCATGTGGATTTTGCAAATCTCATTCCTATTGTTAAGCAGAATTCCTATTAATGAAATGGAATTCACAAACAATTCAGAGTGAACCAGCTTACTAACTGTGGCTTTTCAAGACAGGTCCTTTTTACAAGGGTAAACAGCTTGATTTCACATAACTGAAGTTTTTTCCTTTGTTTTCAACTATGATTTTCCAGAATATAAACAAGTACCTACTGATTAGTCAATTTATTAACCATCAAATGTTACTTCCTTTATTTTCCACTACGTTCCCAACAGCTTCCATCTTACTATGGTGTCTTTTGAGTCATTCATGTCAACTTTATCAAACCTACAGCAAAAGCAAAAGAAAAAATATCCAGCCAACAATCATTACTGCAGTTGTCATGCCAATAACAGTAAAAATATCTCTGTTCGTCTTAATAAAGAAGTTATTTAAATCAAAATGGGAAAATTAAAAAAAATTAAAAACAAATCAGGTTTAACACTACCTATTCTGAACAGCAGGACTGCTGGGGGCAATAAGGCAGTAAGCCAGTTACACTTCTGGCTTACTGACAAGATTCAATGAACAAAATTAGATGTAACACTGTTTAGCATGTCTACAGCAAGAAACATTTAGACTTACAAATTTCCTTCACATTAGGTACGTTAAGCAAAAATAGAAATGAGAAAATTATAATGAATTTTTTGGTATAACAGCTTACTTCCAAAATACATATAACATAAAAAACACAGAATACACAAAGACTAAAATTTCTGATGAAAAAAACTCTCCTCAGTCCATTAGAAATTCAAATACACCCTTAAGGATTTCCAGATGTTAGATGTGCATTAATTGGTGTTTAGGCTTGGTTTTCCTTATAATTCTACTTAGTATTTTGACATGAAAACTTTTGTTACAAGTATGATGACCCAATCCCTTAATGACCTGTTATATTTTAAAGTTACAAAACAGTAAATAAACAGAAACCGGATAGAATAGAATTGTATTCTTCAAATCCAAACCCTAAAGGCACAAAATACTAATCACCAATTTCTTTCCTTCTAATATAGCACTGAATTACAGTGAAGACTTATAAAATCAATCTTTTGAATTGTTCCCAGAAAAGATGAGAATCATTATACACCAACCAGCAAAAATTGCAATGATAATTTACAAAAAAATTAAAATTAAAAAAAAATAAACAAGTGTGTCCATATATTAATGGAGAAATATTTAAGTCATATGGAACCACATCTCATGTCATTGTTAAGATATTAATCAAGAAAAAATAGTGACTTCTTGCACTTGTATTTCTATTAAGCTTTCTGAAGAAGTTAATTTTAAAAATAAAGAGCATATGCACAATATATTTGCATAACATACATGTACAGACACATATGGCTACCTCAAAATAGAACTATTTTAAATTGTTGTATGTAAAATTAGAAAAAGAGCTGCAAAATTACTGATCAGCATTACTAAATATTATTCAGAATAGCCTGTACTCATTAATTTTCTCCTAGTGAGCTCCTGTCAGGTCATTTGATTAATAACAATTTTGGAAGTATCCTGGGTTCTAATTTAGGTACAGCCAAGAATGCTTAAATTAATTTTTGATTACAAGTTTTTCTCTTTGCCCCGAAGGCTAAAAATGTATTAATGCATAACATAGTATGGAACTTGAAATTGCTTTTTGAGACCTATGTTTTATCTGATGACATTTTTTCTCTCTGCATTAATCTAGTCTTCCTGTTAACAGTTTCTAGGTATAGTGTGTAACACAAAAGCCCTATGATGGATTGCAACAGAAGATCTTTATTATAGTCTTGACAGAGACAGATAACTAATCCAGCATTAATTTAAAATCAAAACCTTAGTACCAGAACTAAAGGTACCTTCTCTGTGGTTTAAGTATATCTTATCATAACGTGCTACCTTTGAAAATTTTCTACAATTTTCCTTGAAAATAAATATTCCATACATAAACAGTTACCTCTGTTACACAGTCCTTTGCCAATCCAGGATAAGACCTATTACAAGCACTCGTGAATTTTAAACAATCTTACAAAATCTACCAAAGGCACATAAAAATCAATGCCAATACACGACAACCTGCTTTTGAATGGCCAATATTTCGTGGCAGCAAATGATAAATATTTAAAGGAAAGGTACCTGAACTCCCTGGCTGCTAAGCAAAGCAGCCTGGGGGGCGCTGGGCGGAGGAGGTGTTTCACCCTGGCCACGCTCCTCATCGGCGCGCTCCGGACAGCTTGCAGAGCTCCTCACGCCGAGGGCGCCCCGGGCTGGGGCTCCGCTGATCGCAGCCAACACCTCCCACGCTGCCCCTTCCAAACAGGCTGGCTCTTGCACCGAGGCATTAGAATTCAACACACAGTGCCCTGCCCTAACAACAAGGCTGTCCTTACAAAGGAAACACAGGCATGCTCCCAAACTGCCCTTTTTTCCCCAGACACAAGTGGAGAACCCCCTGAAGGCAAGTGATTAGGAAATAATTGTTCCTTTGGTACCAAGCTACAACGGGTAAATATTAAATTATGATGTGCCAAAAATGAAAGAAATGAGTTGCTGTGCATTGATGAGGAAAGGAAGGAAGGGGAATACAAGAGTCTGGGCATTGTGTTGATATTACTGATGAATCTGAGAAAGAAACTGCATATTAATCAAATAATAAATGATGTTGGGAATCTACAGTAGTAATTAGGCCAATGTGCACAGGGCTGTGACTAAGAAACATCACACAATGAAGGAGCAACTTACGAAGTTCCTGTATTTAATTCAGCAGTGATACACACTATATTAACTAGTACTCCCTTACTAAACTAAGTTACAGATCTCAGCAATGACTATCGGCAGCTTTTCGTGCCTCAAAACATTATTAGAGATTTGAAGAAGTGGTGTTAGCACTGCAAGAGCCACGGAGGAGTCATGTATTTAAGAACAAAATCTCCCGTGTACTTTATGCTATGGCACCAAGTGCCTAAACGCATTTTATGCTTAGATACCAAACCCACAAATGACAGATTATTGGGTTTGATTTTCTTTTTCACAGTTTTAAAGAAAGAATTAAGATATACCAACTATCAAGTGGTATAAAGATGTGTAAAAATCATCTTATTACTACTAGCTGAGCTTCTTTGTAGATTAATTTCCCCCTCTTGTGAACAATGAAATTCCTGAGAAGAGGATTTGTTGCAAAAAATGTCAATGCAGAAAAACAACACTTTTCCCTGCCTACTGCCATTTATGTTACTTAACATGTTTGAAGAGCCATGCTGCAGAAAAAAGGTATTAACATCTACAGAGAAATTGTTTACTTTTGAACTGAAATGTTATTAAATATTTCACAGCCCAGAAACATTGATGATGATTTAATAATGATTTATATAATCATAATATGTAAAATATAAAACTAAATACGATTTTAATGATTTCTACTGTGGCAGGCTAGAAATAGATCATTACATCATTCACCTGGTGTAACAACAAAAGTTGTTACACCAAATTAAGTGAGTTAAAGACTTGCTAAGTAAAGACTGGAGCACTCAGATGTGCCTGTTTTCTACGCAGTAGAAAGCGTCATTTGGGACAATAACTTTTCCATTCAAATATCATAATTTTAAATAGGATATTTCCAGTAATTTCTTGGGTAACTTCTTACAACCAGCTACACACCACACATACAAAAATGTGTCAATTCTTCCGCTTTCCTCTGAGCTTAGTTTGCCTATACTTTCAGATTACATACATTAATTATTATTTCTCATTGTAACATTCAGGTATTTATAGATGCCACACACTTTCTGTGCTACCAATTCTACTAAGTTATAAATTTCTGTTCTTATTTAGCAGGAAAAAAAATAAAATTGAAGGGTCCAGATGAGAACCACAGAGGTGGATCACAGGGCTGGAGCACCTCTCCTATGGAGACAGGCTGAGAGTTGGGTTGCTAACTCCTACAACACCTTCCAGTACCTAAAGGTGGCTGCAAGAGAGCTGCAGAGGGACTTTTTACAAGGGCACACAGTGATAGAAGAAGGGAGAATGGCTTTAAATGGAAAGAGTTATAGTTAAATAGGTATTTAATATTTAGATTAGACATTAGGAAGAAATTCTTCACTTTGAGGGTGGTGAGGCACGGGGACAGGTTGCCCAGAGAAGCTGTGGATGCCCTATCCCTGTAAGTGTTCAAGAGCAGGCTGGATGTGGCTCCAAGAAAGATGGCCTAGGGGAAGGTCTTAAACTAGGTTATCTTTAGAGGTCCTCTCCAGTACAAATAATCATATGTTCTGTGAATACTTTTAATTATGACATCATTTGTTGCTGTTGCCTACTCTAAATTTGCAACTGAATAAATTCAATCTTGCAAATTCTTTTTTCCCCCCAATTAAGTTTCTCGTTTGGATGTCCTTTGCAGGTCTGAGTTCCAGACTCTCAAACTCCTGGTCCTTTAAGTAGCTATTCTGGAATGAAATGAGATTCTTTACAGGATGACATTTAGAACTTGCAACAGTAAGTTTTTTCCTATTAGCCTGATTTATATGAGTTCCAGTGAATAAATACATTTTTACACAAAATCAAGGAAAATATTCATGTGAATATTTATTAAGAAGAAATGTGAGCTATTTTCCCTTCTGTCATAACACCGATGAAATATTATATAAAAAAATCCGTATACATTCAGCAAATTTATGTAGCAAGTAGGGATTACATGAATGAAGGTTTTTAAATGTGCTGTATTTTAATAAATTAATTTTAATATTCCATTGTTTCTGCAAGCCATAATTTAAACACCTTAAAATATCTCATAAGGAAAAACTCATTTTCCAGACAAAATTAGATTTCTTTGTAATTCTGTAAGCAGCATTTAAAGTCCTCATATTTACATAAGTATTTTCCCCTAAATTTAAATGCTCAAGTTAATTATAGCCAGCATTTATTTTCACTGTCCATGCCTGAGTTTGAGCAATATTCTTGCTATGAAATGAATAAATATTGGTGAGAAAACTAATTTTTTTTTTTGTGAAGGTTAGAACTAATTAAAGCTACTCCTCTCCAGGCGTTTGTGTCATGGTTGATTGTGAGCTTTAACTAAAGCTGTTCCCATAATTGGGATATCTGTAGAATGCCTTCCCTCTCTGGTTTCCTCTAGCTATTTACATGTAAACTAACACTGTCACCTTTCCATTGCCCGTAACATTTGCAAAGACATACATTTTAACAATATGTACAGGAGCTCAACAACGTTTCAAATATCTGTACCCTATGACCTTTCTCTTAAATTTGACAGTCACTTAAAAATATTCAGATGAAACACGAATCAGACAGAAAAAGAATGACTGCATTCACCTCCTTTCCTTGACTCCAAAAAAATTGATTTTTAAAATTTTTAAGTTGGTTTTGTGCTATGCATCAAACAATCACTATTTAAAGCTAGCTTAAATAACTGAAGGCATAAACATGAAAGAAGAACATTTTGAAATACACATCCTTGTACTTTATGATTTGGGCTTGGAAATACAAAATCCACACAAATGAAAACTACAGTCCGCAAACTGGAGATGCCATGTGAGTTTCAAGCAGAGAGAAATTTGTCCCATTTGGAAGCTTTTCAAGGGAACTTGGGTCAGAAGAGTGTGTTCAATTGTGCATTCACCTTACATCAGAACTTCTTAATAGAGAGACAGTAAAGGTCCACCTTCATGGCTTATGGCATCAACAGGATTAAGTCACTATGTGCAAAAAACCTGCAGGTACATATTTATCTAGGAAAAGAAGGTGTTCTCAATCTGGAGGGAAAACATCCTCAGGCCCATTACATGTGACAATCATAGCACCTTCTATCATAAGGGAAACACCGACTTAACACAAATCTCTGTTGGCTCCTCCAAGGGAGTCAAGGGACCACATACAGGAAAAGAAGGTAAATCTGTTTATTCTTGATACAATACAGCAAAAAGATTAGCCCAGCCAGCCACAAGGAAGGGCAGGTCTAGTAAGGGAGGTAATAAAGTTAGCTCTTTCTCTCTTAACAAATATTTAGGAGAAAGTAGATAGTGAAAGAATAGGGACATAGAAATGAGATTATCTTTAGCTGTCTCTACAGGGAGCTCTGAAAAGATAACTTGGAATTGTTAGACTTTGAACTAGTACATATAATTATGAAGTAATAAAGATGCCTCAAAGGTAGATAATGTAAGAATTCAATAATTTCAGTAATTCCTTTTACAATTAAGATATGCTGACTGTAAAAATTCAGAGAATTTAGGACACAGTATTAGACCAGAACTGTATAAAATGCTACTTATCAAATATTGGTGTCATCAAAATACTGGTTTCAAGCATAGGAAAAGATAGGAAATGGACGTGTCTGTGAAGACACCAACACAGTCGCTTCAGCTTCCAACTGCTCTGACGACAGCAGCTGGAAATCATCACAGCCAGCTCAGTGCTGGAGTTTCCACAGAATGCCCAGAAATCACAAGTGCCTAAAAAGAGCCATCCATTTCATTCACTTTTTTCTCTTTTTTTAACCAAGGACATATGGAACAAGCAGGAAATCAAAAAGGCCTCCATGGGCTTGAGGTTAACCCTATCTACCCTCTCTGAAGCACAGGCACCAAAGGTCAGATGATTCTTGCTTCCTGAACAAACAGCCTGATGTTGGAAGAACTCCCTCAAGAAATTGAAAGATTGATTAAAGGATGGACACAAGATTAAGAGGAATGAATTCATGCCTCCCTTACTGCAGTAATCAAAAGCATTAAGCCACAGAACACTTTTGTGTGAAGGCACTTGAAACCAAGCAAGAAAACAAGGAAGTCAAATTTTACACGGAAACTGGGATATCAGCTGCAAGTGGCAGAACTTAGTTCCTGGATCTTAATCCCAGAAAATAATTTTGCACTTAAAACATATATATACATATATACACAGACACACACACACATATATATATATATGTGTGTGTGTGTGTATGTATACACATATATATAAAGTCATTATGGATATAGTCATTAGATAAAACCAGTTTCAGAATTATTGAATATTAGGTATGTGTCCTTACAGTTGAATGTCCTGGTCACTTGAAAGGTACTTTTCCGTTTTTCCTCTATTACTTAGCTCTTTCTCCCCTAGAAATGGGAACAAATAGATTTAAATCACCCATCTTGAGTGCTGTACCCATATTTTTCAGTGCTCTAATACAGCATAACCAACCAAATGTTTTCAGTCAGAGACAGTAATGACCACTCTCACATGAGATGAAACTGATCATAGATCTAATCCCCAAGCCCATCTTTTCAAGCTTCTCCGTGAATAACAGAGAATTTAGGAGGCTACCCACATACCTAGATAAATTAAGCACCTCTAAGCATGTGTGGGTGACTTAAGTTAAATGTCTCAATTAGGCAGAGAGGAGCTTAATATATTTATAAACATAGCATTAAGCAGTCTTGGAAAATAAACAGCTTATACTGTCTGTGATGTATATATTTTGGGTAGGATACATCATTCTTAAACCACAAATCTAATCCTATGTAATGCAAAAGACAATGCTGTACAATCCTATTTATTAACTAAACTAATCAAGCTCCACCTTAAATCTAATTACAACCTTGACCTTAACATTAAATGAAGTACAATTCACTCCTTAGATGACAAGAGACAATATACCAATTCCATTCTAGATTAGTAATAACTTTAAAAATTCTGTCTCTCCAACTTTATTATCCTTCCTGTTTTACATAACTAAAACATATTATAACTGAATTTAAATTAATTAAAACCAGGAAACAGTAGGCATCTCTGAGGGAAGACAAGTTGTGTAGTCAAGGAAGTTCAGAATACTTTGATTAACATGTGAACTTTGTTTCAAGTCAGGAGGTGTTCTTTGTATATTGATTGAGGTTATTTTATTTACTACAGATGAGAAAACTATCCAGGAGTCTGGAATTAGTACATTGAAATACCAGCCAGGAACCCACACAATTTGAAGACATCCCAGAAAAAGAATGGATGTGGAATGGAATCTCACATGGGATTCAGCATAAGGATGGGCTGTTACTTGGCACAGAATACCTTTGTCACTTACTGTGTGGGAAGAGGATGTAGGCTTGGAGGTGTTGGAAAGGGATGTAGATGTGGCACCTGGGGACATCGTTTCGTGATGCCCTTGGCAGTTTAAAGCTATTGATTGGACTCCATGATCTTAAAGGCATTTTGAATCAAAATGATTCATACAAAAATTCATAGAAATATCCATCCAACAAAGTCAGACAGTCTTTTTGTAAATAAAACTAGAAAAATTAATTAATAAAAATAATATTTCTATGTAGTAAAATCCTGATTTCAGTGATAGTATAGAATATTTTTATACCACTAAAATTCTTAGCAACAAATTTGAAATAATAAAAAAGCTAAATTTCTATTTTCCCCAATAAACGTTATAAATAAAAATTGTAAATAAAATCCTTGCCTTACCCCATATAGCACAATGACAGATGCAATCAAATAATAACAGACTGTTTGGTTACTCTTGATTATTCTGCAAGATCTTCAATCAAAACCTTTATCAAAAGACCAGAAAATAACCAAGTAGGATCAAAAAATATACTACCTTTAATTCAATCTGAAATAAATTAATGCTTCTGAATGCAACAAGTAAAAGCTAAAGCAGCCACCAAATGCCATTTATATTACTTGTAGATCAGTGCTACAGGAGACATGACTATGCACGTAATAGAGTAGATAATGAGTTCCCACTAATAGTCTGGAGATGCTCTGCATCAGTAAGCAGGAGAGAATACCACATTGGTGAGAAAACTGATGCTGATGTTTTATTCACTAAGAGAAGACAGTTTTATATTTATATATAGATGAAAGGTCCCAAAGACAAGATTTAAAAAAGCAAACCTAACTTGGATTGGCATAATAAAATTTCTGCACATTTCTGAAAAACCACAGCAAATTAATTTGTTTTTATAATCCATAACCTCAGTTTTGTAGTCTTCCCAAGGAGCTAGATTCTCCTGTGATGAAAAATACTATCAGAACTCACTGCTGAACCTGAACTAAAAAGGCTAACAAAATTACCAGCGTTGATAATTTATATTTAACTTACATGGCAACTCCTACATGCTGGGAGCTGTATAGGAACTCATGATTATTGCCATGTACATGTTCAGATGAACCAAGATTGATCTTGCATGGCAAGTCCTGCATGCTTGGAGTTATTCTGGGAGTGTTCAGATGATCATTCCAATGTACATGAGCCAGGGGGAGGAAGCAGCAAAGTAATCTGAGTTTTAGAGTAACAAGAAATTTATATCAAAATTTATATCTTGATCATATACTGAACCTACTTTCCTCTAAAGAACTAATTTGAAATAAACTAACCCAGAAAAACCCCAAACAACAACAACAACAAAAACAACAACGAAGAAATAAAACAGCTAACCAAACAAAACTAAAAACAATGGAAAGAAGACAACTCCTCTTACAATTTAAGCTACATCACAAGTCTAAAGCACCTTCTTCCAATACCCAGTTTTTATAAGGTATCACCACAGGGATAATATTTTGCTATAATAAAAGGAAGAAAAAAGTAACAAACAGTGACCTTGTACAAGGCTTTACACTTACACCATTAAATTATCATTGTATAAATATTTGGACAACCTTGTCCATCAATAAAAAGGATTAAAGTAATTGTCCAGCCCTTGTAGTCATACAGTCATTCCTAACGAAGGCTGCAAGTTTACCTAGCCATAATTATTCCTCACTACTGATATCACTCAAAAATATTACTGCTTATTGAAGAAAGAGTAGCACCTTGTCACCTAATTAACAAAAATAACCAAATGATTATGCAACACTGAGCAAAACTGTTGAGGATGAGGAGGTTCTTGTTCCTTGTAGACCTAGTCAACATCACAACAGCAACAGTTAAACTGAATGAAAAGCTTTAGACTTTTCTCACTACAAAAGTAGATAATTTCACTGTGAAGGTGCTTTGCTGAGAATGTTTCCTTTAAATAGTTTTCAATCACCACTATGTTTTTTTAGAAATTTCTAATAGCCAATATTGAATGAGCAGAAAAAAAGTTCCCACATTTCTCAGCAATCAGCGTGAGACTGATATTTTCTGTCTTCAAGGGGCCTCAGTTTCTTCACTGCTACTGCCAATTTTCTTGGAAGTCACCTGTTTTTCTAAAAATAACTGCAGATGAGAATACCAATTCTAAAAAAAAAAAAAAAATCTCCTTCAGCTTCTGGTCAGGATCACTGAAATAGTGATGGTGGAACATGTGATGGTGGGCACCCCTGGACATCAACTACAAAGGGCATGAAGCCGGCTGAAATGGCTCCACAGGGTGAGTTGCTCAGCATGAAAGCACTCTTATCCAGAGACTTCACCTTCACCTCAGCAAGCCTGACACTTCCTTCAAGACAAAGTCACTCCACTCTGCACTTTTGTGCAAAAAACCCACAAGGAGGTCTGCCAGGACTTCTCAAAGAATTGCCTAGGGACACCTGGCAGAATTTCTTGCTGGTTTGAGTCACTTTGGAGAGACCACCGCTGACTCTTTAATCAGCCATGTTCAACAGAGCACATTTTGAATCCCTGTTTGCTTTCCTAACCCCTCTAGACTTTCTGAGGGGAAAAGAGGCAGCAGCAAAGGCAAATTCTGCTACTCCTCCCTTCAGCCTGCTACCCTGCAGAGGTCACTCAGCAAGATCTGTCTCTGTGTTGAACACATCCAGATGCTCAGGAGAATGAAGACTGCAAGAACCCACAATGAGCAAACCATGAGTGCTCCTGTGAGAGCTTTAAAAGACTCGAAGAATCATAGACCTGAGTAAAAGTGAGGGAAAGTTTCAGGTCATCTACAGTCCATTCTTCCACTACAAGGGAGGATCAATTATGCTCAAGTTATTACTGGCAAATGCTCAGCTAGCTCACCCTTAGAAACATCCATGGGTGTCTTAAGAAGTCTGGCAAGCTTTCCCAAAGAAAGGTGTTGCAACATTTCACAAAAACTACATGCCATCTGCATACTTGAGAACGAGTATATTTCATTATACCTTTGAATAAATATTATTGCCACAAATAAAAAATACTGGGAAAACACAGGAGAAAAGATGGAGGTATGTTGGGGGGGCAGGGGGAGAGCTATCACAACAAAAATAGGTAATCTAGGGAAACAAAGTAACCCCCAGAAAAATGTGCCTTGGTTTTGTGCCTGACTCAAACTTCAATCACACAAGCTCTGGCAAATTTAGCTTAAGCTTTCAGTGGTGTCTGCTGGTGTACTGAGCTGACAATAAATGTCTACTACCTGTGAGGCAAATTCCAATTGTTACAAATATTGTACAAACAGAAATTAAATTATTAACTAGTAATGCTACTGGACTATTCACTTAAATTTTCCTATTGAAAAGAGGAAGTATTCAACAATTATTAAATTATCATCTTTGGCTTGGTACATACTATATGCTAAAGAAAGTCTGATACTTCTTTTAGTATTAAAAGACACTCTTTAGAGATGCTATACAAATTAAGCATGAAGCTACTGCTTGCTCCTCTGTACTACAGATTTCCTCATTTGTTAATGGAACTATGTATAAAATAAGATAATTAGAAAGTGACAATACAAAAATATAAAGCAAAGGGAAGGACTTTACCATAGAGCTCTGAAGAGCAGGCTGAATTTCAGGGTGGGGGAGGGAACACAGAGAGTATATTCTGATATTCTCATTATTCAAACTACAAGCTTCCTGGAGCTTGTTCACTGAAATGAGGATGGTTAATCTTAAGTATTCCATAAATTCCACAGATCAGCTGAAAAGTCTTCTGAGGCATGGATTAAAGAACTTTCACAAGGCATCCCTAGTTCATGCATGGGCTAACTGCTTCAAAACACCATGCTCTAAGTCTATATAGGTAGAGACCAAACTACAAATCCTTCTAGGATAATTATAAAGTGTTCAGGGTGTTAAAATTGGATAAAATTAATCCAAAGAAGGCCAAATTATTTGAGCTCCTAGTAGAGCACACAGAACGAAGGGTAAAAGAGCAATGTTGAAAATTGTGAAGGTTCTCTTTTTCTGATTATTATTATTTTTACTGCAGTATCATGTTGAGATGCTATTTAGTGCTAGATGGGGAATTACACAATTCCTGCCCTGAAAATCTCATTTAGTTTTAGAGGTCAAATATCAAATAACTATGAAATCCTGACCTACTGGCACTGGACTCACTTAATACTGGAGATCAGGAGGAGGAAATGTATTGCATGCATTTGGTTGGTTTTAGTTTTTTTTTTTTCCTAATTAAGGTAAAATGTCATTTCCTTTTTTTGAACAAAAAATTATTTTCCCATTATAATGACAGGGAATACACTAAAAAAAAAAAGTTCTGTCAAGTATATTATTCTAATGTTACTATTCTGGCTGATCTGTTCAGCTATTTGTTCCATTTTACTATTCTGGGCTTTCAACAGAAGAGCTGGAAAAAGTACACATTTGCATATTTCTACATTACCAGTGTTTCTACATTAACAGCATGTACTATACAGCTCATACTTCCAGTGCATAGCACTGAAGACATATAATTTTGTACTTCTCCTTGCCATTTTTTTCTTTTCTTTCATTTTATATACAATTACATTTTAAAATGTGTTTTAAATGCTTAATTTTATCAAATTATTAATGCCTATGTTTCAATATTTATGGATGCATAAATAATTTAGAATACATTATTTATACTTTCAGCATTAGAACAGGAATTGAAAATTCAACGGACCATTTTACATCAATTTTTTGCTCTAAATAAAAACATTAATATACCAGGCATATTGGAAACTCTGTGGAAGGAAGCCTGGGAACAAAAAATATACAAACAGTGATAACAGAATTATGTAATAGAGAGTTTGAAGTCAAATCTAAGTAACAAACTAGCATTTCAATGACTAGCAAACAAGCTGGATTGAAATAACAGCCAGGAATAAAAGGTTTTGCTGCATATTGCTACCTGTCAACCATGATAGTGACACCAATTATAACAGAAGCATCACTTGCTAACAGACATCAGAGATGTAGCAACTGTAGAGCATTCAATTGCATTAAACAATTACGTAGGTGGAAAAAAACCAAAATAAATATGACATTTTTTAGGTCTTTCAGATCAGAGGTTGTTTCATGGTCAGCATGACAAAACAAGCAACCATTGGCATGTGACCTCACCAGTGCTGAATATAGGCAGACAACCACTGCCCTGGTCCTGCTGGCCACACTATTTCTGACACAGGTCAGAGTGGTCATGTGGGCACAGCTGGCTCATGCTCAGGCCCTGCTGAGCAGCACCCCTAGGTCCTCTTCCACTGGGCAGCTTTCCAGCCACTCTGCCCCAGCCTGAAGAGCCTTCCTGCCCTCCAGCAGATCAACACTCATGCCCAGGTTGGTGTCATCTGCAAACTGACTTGAGAGAGCCTTGTCCAGATCTTCAATAAAAAGAACTTACAGTCATGCACAAGGGTGATCTGGCTCATGCAGCCTACTCACCTTTTAAAAAAGGCTGTAAACAAAATTCCTCACTAAAGTTTTTTCAGCAAAGTAAGCACTGAGACATGAAAGTAAAGGTTGTGGAAAAATAACTGATTAAAATAGAGGGATCAGACTCAGCTCTCGCAATGGAAGGAAGTCACTTGCACAGGGGGCTCTACTGGGAACTGTCCTGTTTAACACCTGCATAAGTAACATGGCAAGGAAAAAGGGGCAGCAGTTCTTCAGCGAGGTGAGAAAATCTACTGATGGTACATACTACAAGGTAGTAAAGTGGAGTGCCTTAAAAACCAGCAAAAATGCTTATCAGTCTGAGGGACCAGGCAAAAAAGCAGCTAGTGAAATTCAATTTAGATTAACGTAAAATGATACATGTATGGAAAACTAATCCTGGCTTCATATATAAAACAAGAAGCTCTGAGTAGTAACACTAAGGAGCAGAAGAGATAATGCCATGAAAGCACCAGTTTGGTGATTGGCCATACTAAAAAAGCAAATTAGAAAATTCAAGAAGCATTATGCAAATTAGGGAATATTAAGAAAGAGTATCAAACAGGAAAAAAAAGTATTCTACATAATTCTATAAAATTACACTTGTTCCACACTTTAAATATTGCATGAAGCTTCTGCCTGCTCCTCTCAATAGAGGGTGGAAAAGGTTCCAAGAGGGCAAGAAGGATCTATGGTATGAACTGTCTCCATACCTGGAAAGCTCAAATACATGTAATGCTTCTGTGTGCAAAAAAATGTGAGTTTGGGAGCTACCATGACAGAGACCTTCAAAATCTTTAGTGGAAACATCTTACATAAAGATTAGGTATTCATGTTGTCTTCCAAAAAAGTGAACAAATGGATAGCACAAAAAGGTAAGAGGAGACAGGTTCAAAGCAAACATGGCTGGACTTCAAACAACGAGCAGCAGCATCATGGACTTTGTGCAGGCAACACTGAATGCAAGTTCACGTGATGAAGTCAAGGGAAGAACAGACAAGCACCTATGAGAGTTCACAGCAGGTTCCTAAACAGACTAATTCCCAAGAGTTTTAAAAACCTTCAAGATGAAAACACTCAGAAGCTGAAAGAGTATTAGCAAGAATCATATGGCTAATCCTACTCTTACTCTTCTCCAAGCATCTGCTGGTGGTGACTGTTGGAGTACGAATATTGAGCAAGATAGACTGGTGCAGAATTTATTTTCTGCTTAGATATTTGCAGGCAATTTCCCTGCAAACTAACACACAATCACATTACAAAGGCTGAAGTAAGGGAGTACAATCATAGCTAATAATTTGCAGTAGCTTAAGCATTTAAAAGATAGGCACTCAAATTGCAATCCGCTGTCCTTGAACTCATGCTCAGGTGGAAGCTCCTTCTCTAGAAGTTCAAACCCTTTTTGCAACTTAGTCATGGAACCTATGAAAGCTAGGTATGATTACTCCTACAGTAAATAGTTTATGTATAATCCTTTACTTGAACTAATCTTTTCTCTGAATTTTAGGTATTTTCCGGTGTTTCTCAGCCAGCAACACACAGCCTGACTTAGGCAAGAAAGTTCAATATGGCCCATCCTGTATATGATTCTTCTTTAGCCAAGTCCCTGTTGGTATCTACTGCAGGGCAATAAAACTTCAATGGAAAACTGTTTCAGAATTACAAAACTCTGTATGGTTAAACACTCCTTCCAGTTTCCAACCTAAGCATATTCATGCCCACTCTTATGGATACTTGTTCTTTTGCCAAAACCATAATTTATCTTAATTAACTCTTCTTCCTTCAGTGTTTACCCTCTGATGTACTTAACATGGGGGGTGTGTTACAACTCCTTCAAACCTGTGTACATCAAATAAATCCTACTCCTTAGCTGCATGTATTACATTCATATAATCAAAAATATATAATGATAATGTAATAAATAATAAGATATATTATAATATATAATTTCTGAACACAAAATTTTACATTATACCTTTCCACTGTTTTGTAAAATGGCACTATTTTATTTCTAGCTATTTCAGAAATACTTCATCTGATACAGACTAATAGTAGATTTGCCTTTTACAGAATTCAGATTCTGTTTTGCTTGGCAGTTATTGTCTAGGTGAGTCAGGGCTTCTCAGGTTTTCTCATGCACTCCTCTATGGATAAAGATAAAAATGCTTCTTTTGACATTTGCACTTTCTGTTACATTTCACCCTAATCAAATCAGTCTTCAATCTTTCACCATTTAATGAGGCATCAACAGCTTCCCACTTTCTGTCTACTCATTAAGACTGGTATCTCAAAGAGACTTACAACAGGAGACAAGAAAATAATACAGAAAAACAGAGGCATAAAATTTAGCATTAGTATTGCTGGTATCTGTTCAGGTAGGTATTTGACAAGAAGTTACAGCAAGAGTTTTGATGGATGACAATGAAGTAATTTTACAGATTAATGAATATCATTAACAGCAAAGTGAAAAGCAGCACAGTTCTGTATGACTATGCATGCAAATTGCACTTGGAAAGTTTTCTTTACACATGCAGCGCCCATACTGTAATATACTGTGCACTAGAAACCTTTTAAAAGGTTTTGTTTTTTTCTTTGCTTGTGTTTCTTTTCCATTAAAGATACACTCATTATGAATCAAAGATAGGGCTGCTTTCAGAATGTTTACATGAATTTTTTATATAACTGAAAAATGGAATATTTTATTCGCTATGTACAGAACTATCAAAAATAACAAATGTGCCTTAAGTATCTCACTGAATTAACTGTACCAGTTTTTAACTGCCCTTGTTAAAGTGTATCCAAGGGTCATACACAAAATAAAAAAGCCTGCACTAAAGGACACAGCACAAGAAAATAGCTGGCTGGTTCTAGAGATCAAACTCACAGGCTCCAGTAGGTACCTTAATTGTTTAGATATTGTATGTACAGCTTTAGGTATAGAAAAACAGTATTCACAACATTCAGTATCCTGAGAAGAGGAAATACCTTCAATTATCAAAATAAAATGTACAAGAAAAATGTGTTTCTAAAATTGCACCTCTTTTATCTTTTTAGATACCCAAGCTACACTCTAGTAAGCACCTCAAATTATGTTAAACATTTTCAACATTTAGTTTTTTCAGGCACATTGCCTGTATTCAGACAATTGGATTAATTGATGCTATTGCCCATATCTCACATAAGCACTGATGCACTATCAGGAAACAAAGATTCACTAATCAGAAATCCCCATCTACTCAGATCCATCCTTCTATGAGATCCTCCTTTCTAGGAGATTGCCTTAAGCACATGGATAAAGGCATTGTTTCTGAAATTAGGCAAAGAAAAAAGAGCTGTGGATTGGGCTTAGCACCCTACTGTCCCCTTGCATCACATGTGTTCACTTAATTCCTCCTGATTTATATTCCTGGAAGAGTGAAGTAGCACAAATATCCAGCCATGATTTTTAAACAGCTTTTGCTGGAAGCTGGACACATAAGCATCATGATGGCTTTATCTCTAGGCCTGGAATTGGCACAGTTTTCAAAGATTATGGAAGTTTTTACCAGAAACTCTTAGACACTAGTGGCAGCTAATTAGATTTTTCAGTTTTTCAAATCACTCTCTTGACTTTGGAAATCTGACTCCCACGCAAAGTCAAAGCCAGGAAGGTATTTCTGAGTAGCATAGCTATGTAGAATACATGCCTTCCCTGTTCTTACTCTTACCCAGCTCTGTAGACAGAGTATGAGATTTTTTTCCTCCATTTTGGCTTGGCTCTGCAGCACTTCATATATCTGTTTTTCTGGAAATTCACCCTTTGGTTCTGTAAATTTTATTAAGTTGGATATTTTACATGTATTTTTCCTAACATTTGTGATTTTTTTCCCCTAACATTAATGTTACTCTATATTAACAACTGGAAAATTAATGCATTGTGTGGAAAGATATTTTCTAGTCCAGAAATCATTTCCAGTATAAAACATAAATCTCAAAATAATCTCAAAAATTATCTGTCATTTATTATTATAATTTTATGTGTAATGCAGTGATGACAGGAAATGACAATAATAACTTCTTTAGCACCCTACTTTCCTAAATACTTTTTTAACATATGATGAACATAAAGATTATTATATACTCATGCTCAATCAGTCTCTAAAATGTTAAAGTTATTTTTAATACACTTACTCTAATCTCCCCTGCCCTAGTGGATTATCCCACAACAAGGCACATCTCAACAAAATTGTAGCTTTCAAGACTTCTGACAATTTCTGTGCTTACTTCTACCTTAACTCAGGGTTATACATATACTGTATGTAGAATTGTATATAAAGAGATTTCTACCACCTCTCTTTCTCCTCACCAAGAGAAACATATTTACCATCACAGGCAAAAGCAACTTTTCACCATTAATGAATTTTTAAAGCCTATGAAAACAAAACAATGTAGGATAATAAAAGCTGTACAACAGTGTACAACTATAGGGCATTCTCCAGTTCTACAACACAGAATATAAGTACTCACAGAAATGCAAGAATACAGACACAGACACACACACACAAGAAAAATGAACTGAAAGACAGATTGCTTGTCACAACACAGGGATATGCTTGTGAATTGAAGCCATTAATACACAAGATATGTTTGAGAATCTTGTGGTCAGTTTTCTGCCACTCACACTTTTCCAGAATTCTAGAGCTTTGTCTATACTTGAATTATAAAAAAAACCAAACAAACCAAACAAGACCACACACCCAAAACAAGCAACCCTAAACTATTATTCACTTTACTTCCCAAAGTTCCATTCTGTTAGTGTTTAGGTTCTTTTACAGGTGAGTGCCAACACACTTTGCTGGTAGGAAGTAAAAACAGCTTCAATCATTCACTTTCATCATTCCATCTATTAACACCATTTCTCAGTGGTAGTACTAGATTTGAAACAAAAAAACAAACAAACCACCAAGTGTAGATCAAGGCACAGAGAAAATATTTTTGATTTGGGACTTGTGCAGGCATACCCTGTGAAAATAAATCTGCCTTAATCCTCTTGCCTGAAAAAATCTGAAAGTTCTTTCCAAGCACTTTAAAAATGCAGTCTCTTTAATAACTTTAAACTGCATTAGCAGTGAAAGCAGCACTGTGCAATGAACATTTCAACCAATCTATCTTCAGTATCCTCTGTGTATTTACAAGATTCATGAAAAAGGAATAGAAGTTTGCATCTGATAAGCTGTTTCTACAGATAAAGTTAACTTTGTCAAGGAAGCTATTCCTTCCATAGACATGCTGGGAGCTTTCTGCAGAGCAACTTTCCAAATAATTCTGGCAAAGAAACACCAGCTGACTCCGAGGAGGAAAGACAATGGATATTATGAAGATGATCTCTCCTAGAAGCAAGATGCAAGTGACATAGTTTGCCAAAGAACTTTGTTCTTCTTAAGGCCTAAACTTATTTTAAGGCTACTGAAGTGGCATTTGGTCATATGTTTGAACAACTGAGAACACAGAATGATCTCACAATAATAAAGATAACACAAGAAGTGTTATCTTTATTACAACAAAATATCTTCAATTAGAATAATTTATCTTTATTTGAGACAAGCTCAGAATTTTTAATCAAACCATTCCAACAATCCTGGGCAACATATGTATTTGGAAAGAGTTTTGCAGAAATTCTGGACTCGATCATATACTCCTTACTATCAACTAATAATAGAATTATTATGGTATTATATAATATCAAGACAAGAATACATAGTGAACTAGCAATGATAACGATTTTTTCCAACACAAACAATGTATCTCTCTCTTGATTTTTCGTGGCACTCTTCACCCTGACTGCAGTGGAAGAAGTACTTTCAAGAACAGGGACTCACTATTAATGGTACATGTACCTTACAGTACCTTCTGGAGTACAGACCTTGAGTTGTACTTAACCCAGCACAGAGCTGAAGTTTTAGATTGTGGTTTCCATGGCCAGTGGTCTACTTAACACCAAAAACCCCCAACCAACACTACAACAAAACAGGTCAGGAACCTGTATCTTAAAATGTGGATTCTGAACACTGATACAGAAAGATCACCTACCTTAATTAGCTGACTATAGACAGATGCACCAACAGAAAAAAGATTCACAATTATAAAAGGCCATTTCACCCTTTCCTAGGGTGATATTATTAAGATAAAAAGTGATTACAAGCAGAGTCTAAAGAACTGAGTTGCAGTTACACAACCTTAAAGGTAAATAAAGATTAGAATTTGTGAAGAAAAAAAACTCTACCATTTTTAAGCCTTCCTGAAATGAACAGAATTTAGCAAAGTAGCATTTCCTTTCTTCTTAAAGTTGTTCCCATCAATAGAAGGCAACAGCATCAGTCACACTCCACTTACTCTCTTCTGTGGCTGATACTCATGCTTGTCTAAAATTTTTCTAATACAGTACTATTTACCAGCATAACCTGAAGGGTAGGTCAATGGACCACTTTACAAGCTAGGTGCCAATTCTGCTAAACAAAATTTTTAAAACAGGCACAGACACCAGAACTGTAGTCACAAATAGCCACAGAATTCTTAGTGTCATTACTGTTATCATGCTAAGCAGCCAGAATAAAACCAAGTAAAATAGTTAGGCTGTATTTTTTTAAAAGTTAAGGAAATATACAAGAGTTTTGTTAAAAAAAAAAAGTTTCAAATGTCACAGCTAAATTAGCAGATATAAACCAGCTTTTTAAATTGCTACTTTAAAGAAAAATGAGTTGAAATACTAAGCTTGCCATAGAATTTACTACACAAATAATGAAAGAGAGAAGGCTGTATGTTTTTTTTTTAAGTTATTATGTAATGCACTTACTCAATATTGCAATACAGTCCCTAAACTGGTTAGACTGAGGTTATCAGCTCAATTCTATTAACATAATGTCATGATGAAAATCAGGAAAGAAAAATCTGTAATGTACATCTTTTTAAGACCCACTCTATAAAACAAGATACATTTACCATGTCACCCACAAATATGAAAGATACATTCCAGAGAATAAATGCTGAAGTTTGCTTTTGGCACCTTTATAGAAAATTAATTACTTTTCTTCCTGCTCTCCTTTTAACAAAGGAGAGCTGAACACTTCAGGTAGCCAACACAGGTACTATTTAAATACAAAGAAAAATTATATGATGTGAGATCCCAAATATCATATAAAAATAAAATCTCACGCCCTATTACAACGTCTGAAAATAAGCCTCTCAATGAGAAATGAGAGCTCGCAGATTCCTAACCTGTGAAAATCCCAATCCTACAAAGTATCTAAAAAAGAATGTTTTTGGAGTTCTACCCTATCAAAATAATCTGCAGCAATGGGACCAGAAGACAAATGGATGTCAACATATTAAAGACAGAAGAAATTTTAAAAAATAATAATTCCTGTAATAGTCTATGTTTTGTACATACAAGACATTAATGACAAGGCAATGGGTTTTGTTTTGGTGTTAAAAAAATGGGAGTGGGAAGATTGTACTCAGGGGTCCTGAGGTCCTAAATAGCACGAGTTCTCACTCTGATTTTTACCTTCTACCTGAAGGATGACTAGTCTGCAATTTTGCTGTATTTTATCACAATTATCCCAAGCCTCCATGGTTAGGTTCATTGGGGGTTGTTTCTGCTTTGTTTCACGCACTTTTTGCTGGAGGGGAGGGGGTGTCTGTGGAGATTGTTTGGGGTTTTGGCTTTGTTTGTTATTTGTATGGGGTTTTTTTCCCATTTAGTTTTGTTTGTTTGTCTGTTGTTTGAAGTTTTTTTCTCCTCCAAAAAGAACTTTTTAACATCACTATTTGTTGTGCAGAACCCTTCTTTCTACTATTTTAAGGTCTTTCACAGAAAAACAGTTGCATGCTCTGAAAATATCCAGCTCAGGATCCCCCTTTTTTTCCCCACTAAAATACTGCATGGGGGGCAGGAGGGTTGGGAGTTCAGAAGGTGTTGAAGGATCATCTGTACTTTAAACCTCAGTGAGTCTGTACATTTCAGTGCATAACACAGAACTTTATTAAAGCCCTAGAAGCAAGATCAAACAAAACCATGCTGTCATTTCCACCAGTGGTCCCAGCCACATTGTAGGTATTTATTACAGGGAACAATGTCATCTTCTTCCTACTATGCACAGCTCTCAGCTGCTCATCTCTTCTTCCAATCTTTGAGCACAGTAAATTGAAAATCAGAACTGAAAGAAAAGCCAAACCAACCCACAAATAAAACACCTTTGTAGAGAAAGGCAAAATCCATGTATTTCAAATTATTATGCTTCTCTAAGGAATTTCAATCAACTAAAAATCCAGCCATTAATCTAGAATTAAATAACTCGTTCAGGCTGAATCAGTATGAGTTTTATATCTACTACTCTGTGAGTATAAAAATCAGAAACACAACTACTGCCTATGGACTAGGCAGGAGTTCAGCTTTTTCACAGCAGATTACCTCTCCTTATAAACCTACAACTCTGTCAGTACAGGGGCACTATAAAAATTCTTAGTTTCTGTATTAGTGTCTATTTAGGAAAAATTTTGAAACCCCCCCAGGACTGCAGGTAAATTACATATAACTATTCATATTTTGTGTGCTGAAGTATGTACATCCTACTCTTCCTCTCTCTGCCTTCCAATCCTACCACTGCATATAAATGCAACTGAAGTGCTTTGTGCAACACAAGACAATAGTTTCCTTGTACATGTAATTTTGCCCACTCCAGGTCTTCAACTCATTTGCTGAGTTTCAAAAGAAGTCAAACAACACTGGTTTAAAAATTAATTTAGTTTTCAGATTCCTCCATTACTATATTTAATGGAGAGTAAAGTGAAACCACTTTTACTGGAATATAAATTATTCTTCCAAGCAGCTGGTAAGTTTAGCTTCCTTATGGCCCCAGATGATGCCAAACGAATATCTAAGTATTTCACTTGATATTCACTTGATATTATTAAAAGGGACAGAATGCATTTACAATCTGTTTAACAACAGTTTGGGATGATGTCTTTTCATTTCCTTTTCATTTTTTAGAGACATGTAACCCATTATTAGAATGAGAAGTTTCAGAAACACCTTTGTGGGGACAGAAAATGGAAAGGAAAGAAGGGTATTATTTGTTGGTGGTGTTTTATGTTGGTTTGTTTGGGGGGGGATAATTTCCTTTTTTTTACTACAACAGCTTCTATTAATCTGTTATGAGAACAATGAATGTGATATATGTGATATAAGATAAAATTATTTCATTTCCCTTTGTCCATATCCTTATAACCCATTGGTTTGGGTTTGTTAATAATAAATTCAATTAATATCTCTAACTCTAGCCTGTTTTGCCCATGACAATATTTGGTGAGTGATCTCTTCCAGCTCTTAATTCATGAATCCTTCATTATATTTTCTCTCCCCTGTCCAGCTGCAGAGAGGAGTAAGAGAGAGGCTTTGGTGGGTGCCTGGCCCCAGCCAGGGTCAAGGCACTACATCCATATTTCTCTCTTCATCTTTCTCTCATGTATTCTCTCTTTTTTTCTTCTTCTTCTTTTATTTTCTCTATGTGTTGCTTGGTGAAGAGAATGCATTACTTCACCCAGAGTGCCAGAGGCACAGAAAATAGGCTTAGGTCTGTGATCTGTCATAAGAGCTTCTGCAGCCAACATTAGAACTAAGACAAAAAAAGTAGAAAGGAAAACTGTATCTTTTTTTTGAAGACAACTGTTGCTTTCCCATGGGCAACATTTTCTGTGTATATACATGAAGATCTTACCTTTCTAAACCACTCAATTTTTCCATGTTCTCTCTCTGTTTAAACTAGGCTCAAAACCTTAAGATAACAAATATTTGGCACAATTGACTAAAGTTGCATTTACCAAAGTTATTTATATATTTATTTTTATTGTACTGAATGATTCCTTATGATCCCTCTTTTGTTTATTGAGATAAAAAGATAAGTAATTCCTAAATAATCTTAATTACTGAGATGGGGAGAGTAAGTCTTGACTTTACATAACCTGACAGAATTCTCCATAATTTATGGCATTTCAAATGTATTTTAGCAACTGTTACTGCTATTACATATCATACAGAAATCAGAATTATATGCTATATATAGAGGAACACGTGCCAAGACATACAAACTGTGTTTTTGAAGACTTCAATCAAGCCACTGACTGTACTTGTCTGAAACTAAAGTAGGCATAACTATAATTAGCTGTAAATGTGAAAAATATTTTTTCAGTCTTTCACTTCAAAACCATATATACTAATATGATACATTAATTACAGTAAAACAAGTAAATCTAGACCAATGTGCAAGTGTGTGCGTAACTACACGCTGGGTCACTCAATGAAGTAATTATCATTTCATCGGCCCCATGGCTTTATGTCAGCTTCTGAAAACACAGAATCCTAAAATGCATGCAACCTGAAGCCACCCACCATTCCAGAAGACGATACGCTGCAACATAATTTTCAGTGTTACCTCCTTCCTCCTGCCTTCCCCCTCCTCCTGCCCATTTTCTAAGGGAAGATACAGAAGAGAGGAGTGAGGACAATCTTCCATGATAATCAGCATTAAAAACAAGCATAAGAAGCCCACATGCTATAACTTTTCAGAGATATGAAAAGCTATGAAAATGTATCATTATCTCATGATATATTCAATGTGACACTAGCTACAGCAAAAACAAGTTAGCAGCTAACATGAAGGGATTTGATTACTCATTACAGTTCATTCACTGCAGAGAATCATGAAAATGGATCAGCACAGAGGTAAATGATCCTTACCCCAATGACAACTTCTCTGTTATTGCTGAGGAAAAGAGTGCAGTAGAACTTAGGTACTTTTGTTGCATAAACTTCCACCTGTTCTATAAAAGGAAAAGAGTTACTAATCCAGACATTATTTTACACGTGTTGACCACAGGCTCTTCAGTGTTGGTCTGCAAGCACCCAGGTAAACTCAGGCTTATTTTTAACCAGAATCTTCTTTTGCTGCACTGTCTCCACATTATGATACCTGCTGATACAACAAGTTGCTGTTTGTACATGTACAGTGGCAGGAATCCTCAGCTGCAGAAATTCCAAACACAGGGATAGGGGTATGTCACCACATGCACTATGACAGCCCCTCAAAGTACTGCAGCTACAGGAGGGTAAGTTGCTTGGATCACTTCATCATTCTGAACTCACTGACAGCAATTAGCAAGAATTCTTATTCATTTTACCTCATGTTTGATGAACACAAGGAACTAAAATTCACAGGAAGGCACAGAATCACAGAGACATTTATTTGGAGGGACCACCAGAGATCATCTAGGCCAAGCTGCCATTCAAGTGGAGATTATTACCAGCATTAAGCAGGACAGCCTTGGTTTTGATCCATCATGGTCTAGAAAGCTGAAAGTATGAAGATTACAATCTCTCTGAGCAAACTGTTCCAGTGCTGCTCCATTTCTCCTAGATTGTTTCTAGAAGGTCTAAGAAAGACCACATGTTTGAAGGTTCAAAGCTCGGTTCCACAGAAAGCAAGTCAGAAGAACTTTGGCCAATAAATCATAGAATCAACGCAGTGAAAAAGACCTCTGAAGATCATCTAGACCAAGTTATGTTGCTCCAGGCCTTACCAGTCATGTTTTGAGTATCTCATAAATAGGAAGTCCACAATGTCCTGGCAATTTTTTCCAGTGTTTACCTAGACCCACAAAGGAAAGTTTTTTCTTATGTTTAAATGGAATTTCCTGTGTTTCAGTTTGTGCCCATTGCCTCTTGAGAAGAGCCAGGCTCCATCTTCTTTACTGTTTTCTGTCAGGCATTTATACACACTGATGAGGTTCCTCTGAGCCTTCTCTCCTCTAGGCTAAACCTCAGCTCCTCGAGACAATCCCTGTGTTACAGATGTTCCAATCCCTTAAATCCTTTTGTGGTCTTCCACTCCAATACATTTCTGTCTCTTCCAAACACTTGAATGCAACTTTTACACTCCTTTCTATATCCAAATGTTAAAATAAATAAAACCATTTAAAAAGGCATCTAGGCAATTACAGAAGGAAAAAATCCACCAAAATTTGTCACCCTCACAGAGTCCAAACTTCCAGAAACTTTTATTGATGTTAGAATTAAATTAACATTTTAATTTATTCAATATTCAGAGACTTTTAATGGCATCACAGTGCAAACCTAGTGCTCATTGGGTAATGATTGTTAACAGTGCATGCACCAAGCAAGGGTAGTGCATGCTTTATAATTCCACAGAAAGCCTTCAGTAATTTTTTACATTCATGAAAAGCAGTTAGAATTAATTTCCCTAGAGAAGCAAGGAAAGAAATCTACCTTCAGTAATTTCAAGTAAACTTCAGCTATGCATTAGGGGAAAACAACCTGAGATCACAAAACATACAAAATGCATGCACTTTTCTATTCTGTAAGCACAACATCTCTGTGTACAAACGAAACAATTTCACATATTTGCTACCATTACAGCTCTGCAGCTCTGAATAACACCGGCCATTGTGGTATCTTCTGCTGGCTTAGAATTTATTATGCTAAGAATATAAATGCAAGCAGAGAGACAAATTCACTCTGCTTCAGGGATACAGATGCTATTCAAGCTCATAAATGAAGAAACGTAGCAATAAAGATTAATGATCCAATCTTGCAAGATTATGTAATCTTCAAATGCATTTCAATGCAAATCAAGATAAAACAATTCATCACAAGTTTATTTTCTAAATATCATCCCATGCACAGAAAAACCTCAAAAATCCTAATTCTCTGCCCTGCCTGCAAGATTGCAGGCTAGGAAACAAGATTCAACATTGTGCTTGCCAATAATTTTCAACTCTACATGGTATGTAGCTGGTTAGATCCAAACACTGAGAGAAAAGCAGAATGCTTTCAGCCTCACAGGAGCACCACCATTTCCTGAATGAGGGAATTCAAGATACACATGCAAACTACTATCCCAATGTGCTTGACAGGTAGTCCACACTCTGTTTAGGACTTTGTAAAAGTGGCAGGGGAAAAGGGGCTGCAGATAATCAAAGTGCTCTGCATCTGCAGTCTGCCCTTTACTGACACCTGTCTCTCCCTCCATATAAGAGATGCACATCCAGTCCTGTAACGCTCCAGAAGATGGAGACACATTGGCTGCCTAACAGCAGCATAGTGTTGATGGTTCTGAGGAATGATTATAATTGCGAGTATACTACATACACTTCTGGTTGCTTCCTTTCTGATAGATACAAGGAATCTCTGTTGGTGCTTTTGCTATACCACACATATACAATTAGCAACAGTTCCGTCAGAAATATACAGATCTCATGTTCTAAAAGTGAGCACATGACAAGAAGGGGCCTGTGAGAAACATACGCCATAGTTGAAGCTATATGGCTCATATAGAAAACATGGAGAGAAGCTTGTCCATGATAAGTTTTGAGAAAAACAGAGCTCCTGTACAGCTAAAGGAACTGGTCTTACAAATCAGACTAAAAGCTGTATCTTACAGAATGAGATCACTTCTGGTAATTTCATTTCTAATTTGTAGCCTACCTCCCTTAAGACTTTTGTCAGTAAGCAAACTGTCCATTAAGATGCCCACTGCTGACTGGTAGCATCTTTGACTTTCATTAGTGAAACACCAATATAATGCTCCCTGCATGCTCTTCAGTCTCTCTCTCTCTCTCTCTTTTCTTTATTTCCATTGAAACTGTAGACTATAATAACAGTATCTGTTTCTGTCAGGAAAAAAGAACCAACCAAACCATACCACAGACACAACACAGTAAGATCCCCTGCCCTCAATTATAACTAAACTAGCTTGTAAAATTTCAGCTTTAGTAGCAAGGAATCTTTTGAGATATATGGTGTTTATGTCCGCATTGTTCTGTAAGCTACAATTTTGCAACTGTCTAAAATTAAATTTTGAAATTAAATTCTGAATGCCAAAAAACGAAAAACAAGAATTTTGAGGTTAGGGCATAAGGAGTCAGCAGACTTGGCTCTAACTCCAAGCTTCTCACATTGTGTTAATTTTAAGCAGTCCACAAAGATTGTCCATTCCTTTAGCTTTTGCTTATGAAAGAAAACATATACTTCCAATGTTTCTCACATGTTTTACTAAATACAATTAAGCCTTGAAGTACATAAATACCTTTAAACAAAGGATGCTGAATAAACAGAATTCTTAGAAGACCGAACTGCAATACAAACTGCAGAAATATTTCACAGCAAACATTCCGATTGTAATGATTTTGAGTTTTTTTTAATAAAATACTTGTGATATAAAAGTTGTTGACAATTTCTATATGTTATTTTTTAAAGTATACATTTCTTTCCTTGTGTTAGCATAAAAAATACTCTGCTCCTTTATATACACAAAAAAGCCGAAATCTTGGAACCCAATTTCCATAAATATCCAGTATCTCTCTGCAGCAGCTTGCTTATATGCATCAAAAGCTACCCTCAAAATGATGCTGCCCACACATAAGGATTACTCACTTAAACCAGAAAGAGGAACTTTAAAATAAGGGTGAACATCATTTTTATACCAAAAGAAATTGAAAGAAAAAACCCAAAGAGTTAAAGTTAAAAACCACACTTGTGGTCATAGCCAGGGAATTTCAGCTTCTATTTCCTAACTGATCATCAAAGAAAATGGACTGTGGCCTGCATGCCTGTGTGCTGGGTACCAAAAGTATTAGTGTACATCAGGTTTCCCACCAAAAGGATTTTTCTGTTCAAAAGGTTTTGAGTTTCTGTGAAGAATAATTCATGACAGCAACAGATTTGCAATCACAAAACATTTGACTCAGAATTAGTTCATTTTCATGGTTTAAGCTTAAAAATTTCAACTCATACATGCATGCACATCTCCCATTACAGTGCCCAGCTGTCATGCACTGCAGCAGTTGCTTCCTTTGTGCTCTTAAAAAAAAAAAAAATCCTACTCTACATCCTTCTCCACTGCATGAGCACTGGAAGGTTTTTTATAGAGCTATACCAGTCACTCAGATGATCTTTCACTATTCATATATGAACATCCCTATTTGCACATACCTTAATGTTTAGATATTAAAAGTATCTACCTTTTTTCTTTTTATTTTGTGCGTATTTATATACATATCTTACTTTTTAATGTATTTGAAAATACTTTTATCTTTAATAGATTTTATGTTCCACATTCCCAACCCCCAAACATCAATTCATAGCAATTCCTTCTTGTGCAAAATATTGGAGACAGAAAAATATTGAAAGAATTGTATTTGCTCAAAGCTTGTGTTTGCTTTTGTCATGGTAATTATTATATTTCATATACAGACAACAAAACTAAATTAATACCAAAGAACTGAGATTTCACACATAACATAGCTTCCCCTATGCACAATGTGAATCACCTGTAACTTCACAATAACACTGACTAGTTAGTGTACTTTCCATGCACTGAACTTACATGGTGAAAAAGACTGTAAATTAACTTGGCATCCAGGGAATTCCTGCAACATCCAGATCAGGAACAGGTCATATTTTCTCATCTATGTACCTAACTGAAGTGCTCATCTGGTGCCATATCAAAAGGCAGAAATAGTTTTCTTTTTGCCTGTACTCTTATCCCCACTCTGCTTTTTTTTAGCAGTCACTTTTGCTCTTCTCCTGATGCCATTTCAGGTTTCATCAAAATTATTTTTGCTAACAAGAACACTGGTAACTAGGAAAAGAGATCTCTCTCCCCCAAACTCTGAACTTCGGTGTAGTATTAAGTAACAAAAAAAAAAAAAAAAAAATGGGCAAGATGATCTGAAATCCCTATACTACAGAAATCTTTGATCTGTCTCAGAGATTTCCATAATTTGCTTTGGCTGCTAAGCAACAAATTAAATATGATTTGGTATATTTAAATGCATTATTCCTCCTACTGCTCTTCTGACTGAAAAAACTCAGTTATAATAACACTGTTGGCACAGAGCAATAGTCTTGACTTGCATTTCAACAGGTGTACTCATTGTGAGCCAAAGAATATATATTCATTTGCCCTGCAGTAAAAATGATGAATTACAGGAATGTAATGTCCTATAATCTATTTTCAGAGTCACTAATGTTTGGATTGTCATCATACCTACAGGGATTACAAATTTACCTGAATTAGTCAGCTCACGGCAAAATAATAGGTATGATAAACATAAGATGGATAAGTAACTCCACCTGGGGGGGTCTCTGTTTGAGATCAACTAGTTTACTGGGAATTCAGCACTCCATTCTGAGATTTTACACATGTGGACGCTACATTTCCAGCTGAGAAAGTCAACTGAACAAAGCCAAGTTTAGTATCCATCAAAAATACCCCCTGCTCAGAAACCAGAAGCATAACACTAGTCTTTTGATTCTAATATGCTACTATTGTAACAAAGCACACAGAGAAAAAAAAAATTAATGTGGAGTTCCAGTAAAAGTACAGTGAAATCACAATAGACCTTTGTTTTCCAATTTACGTGCACCACAAATTCATGGAATCACAGAATGGTTTGGGTTGGAAGAGACCTCTAAAGAGGTCTGCCTTTTTATGGAAAGGGACATTTTCCACTAGACCAGGCTGCTCAAAGCCCCATCCAACCTGGCTTTAAAAACTCTCAAGGATGGGGCATACACACCTTCTCCAGAAAACCTGTATCAGTGCCTCACCACTTTCACAGTGAAGAATTTCTTCCTAATATCTAATCTAAACCCACCCTCTTTCAGTTTGAAGCCATTCCCCCTTTTCCTGTCACCACATGCCCTTGTAAAAAGTCAATCTCCAGCATTCTTGTAGCCCCCTTTAGGTACTGGAAGGTGCTATAAGGTCTCTCTGACACCTTTTCTACTCCAGACTGAACAACCCCAGCTGTCTCAGCCTGTCTCCATCAGAAAGCCAGTCCCCTCACATCATCTTCATGGCCTCATCTGGACTTCTTCCAACAGGTCCATGTCCTTGCTATGGTAGGGCAAGTGCAGAGCTGGATGCAGTGCTCCACACGGGTCTCAGGAGAGCAGAGCAGAAGGGCAGAATCACCTCCTGACCTTATGGCCACACTGCTTTGGATGAGCCCAGGACTGAGCTCTCTCTCTGGGCTCTGAGCACACTTTGCTGGGTCATGTTGAGCTTCTCTTCCACCAACACCCCAAGCCCTTCGCCTCAGGGCTGCTCTCAAATGAATCGCTGTCCAGCCTGTATGGATTGGAATTGCCCCAACCCAGATGCAAGACCTTGCACTTGGCCTTGTTGAACTTCATAAGGATGAGAAAGTTTCTCAGAAGGCAAAAGAAGAGACCAGTCATATCTATGCATCTTCCATTTAAAATACAAAATAAAGTACTGTTAAAGAGGGAAAATAACCTTTGAGTTTGGAGAAGGAAAGGAACATCCAGCTTCCTTTCACATCCTTAAAGTGACTATGTTAAATGTGAATTGAAAGCAGGCAACAGCATTTGGTATGTGGGCAGGAGGCTTGTTTTGCTACTACCAGTGTTTGTCATATGTCTACCAAATATAAGCACTTTTGGTCCTAATCTTGCAGTATTAGTTGGTAAAACAGCAACAAAACCATCAGAACCACAGGGAAGTTTTATTTGTAACATCTTAGTGTCTGATTTTGAGACCAAAATGCTCCTGCATTCTTTAGCTCAGTCACAGTAACTTCCTGTGCACACATTATTCAAATTATTCTTTATTATCTATGTCATTACCAGATGAACATTAGCCTGTAGTAACACCTTTGTGAGGAATATTTTCTTTATTTATCTACATCATTATGATGGATGACTTTAATTTCAGCTGCAATATTAAGGAAAAATAAACTACTAGATTAGGTTGTCAGAAAATGTCTTTTAAAATTTCCATGAACAAAAGATTAACAAAATTAATTTCTTCACACACAGATCTATCAGACCTCATTCCTCCACTCTCTGTTCAAATTGTATCTTCAAAAGAAATACTTAAGATGATAAAAGGTTTATCTCATAAGACTTTGATCTTATTATTTATGTAAAATAATCCCAATTTTAACTATATTAATCAAAACATATTATGATGACAAATATATTTGAAATACATGGGTATAAAGCAGGTTTTATTGCAAATATTCACAATGTGACTTTAATGTTGTTTTTGACATATCTGTTCATTTTTCCTCATCTGGAAGTTGCTGGTATTCACATCCCCAAAAAGGAAGTATTTATTTGTCTATAAAAAAGATTCAACATGTACTATATGGATAGACAGTCTTTACTGGGATGACATCCTCAAAGGCCAGCAGAGAATAACACTGGGTTAAAGTGATTGTATAACCACTGCTGGGACTATACTAAGAAATTCCAGAATTTTCAACACTCCACAACTGTTCAGTAGAAATAACTTCTCATCACTGCAAAGATGAAAATTAAAAGAGACTTATTCCTTTTCTTGGTAATTTACAAGTCTGGAAATCTAGCTTTCTTCTCTGAGACACAAATCTAAGGAAGTCCTTTGGGGACTGGGCCTTCAAGATGTTCAGGACCATTTTTCTTTCACATTTCCAAGTCCTTGATTCCTGAATCATCTTTAAATTATCACAGATTGTTAAGAAGTGGTGGACATATAGTTCTGATCCTGTTTGGCATGGAAAAAAAACCCCACAAAACCCTAGACAAACAAAACCTAAACAAAATCTCATACCCAAACTCACTGTAAAATAGTGGAAGGAATGACATGGAGATACTTGAGGAATGAGTCAGCTGAAACGGTGCAAGTACAAGGAGATAGGGCTGACAGCTGGCAGGACAAGTGGCAGCCCTGCTGAGAAGGACCTGAGGGTTGCAACAGACCCAGACCCTCAGCTGAAGATGAGCCATCAAAGCCTTTTCATCACAAATAAGGCAAATGGCACACTGGGCTGTATTAGGAAGAAAAAGAACAAGCCAGAAACAAGAACAAACAAAAGAAAAGTTACCATTCTGCCTCTAACTCAGTACTGGTAGGGAAAACCTAGAATACTCATTTTGGGGTTCCAGCTTCAAAATTACTATTAGGAAATTGGACAGGGCTCTCCTGGATGGCAAAGGGCTGAGAACTGCTAAGGGATTAAAAGAATAGGGAAAGGCATATATGGAAAAATTAACCAAGTTTTCCTAGTGTTACGATAATTATCTTAGAATTGTAGGACTATCTCCTCCTTACAGTTGTTTCAATACAAAATAAAACAGGAAGGAAGACTGGAATTACTACTCAAATAAAATGTGTCCCATCAGCTGAGGTATATAACATATGAAGAAATGGTCTGAATTAAATGAGTCCTGATGATGCACTAAAAGAATACTTTCTGAGAAGAATGCAATGCAAAATAAACTCCCTGCCCTCCCTCCCCTTCCCCCACACTACTTTAATGTTTTATTTTAAACTATGCATTTATTTCTTCTGAAAAAATAAACAATTACAGATGTCTGTCTGACATGGCATCAGATTACTGATAACTAACTTATGCATGCAAACTGCTTATTAGATTTTAGAATAATCTTTTTCTACCATGTTACAGAACTGACAGCATAAAATCTTATTTCATTTGAACAGTCACTGTTATTGCCTATTTTATTTCAAACTGCCTCATCCCCAAGTTCATTAATAAAGTTTCCCCATCAATAATGTCACATTTATAATTAAGAAGGTAATTGTAAGTATTCACAGAATAGGGTGTCTCCAGTTTGAAATAACATATTTACAAGAATTATTTTCCTCTGAAAAACAGTCCTAGTTTAAGAAGAATAAGGACCAGTTACAGCTAAGATTTTAGAAAGAATGTTTGTGTAGAATACTCGTCGCCATTATTTCTGACAAAAGCCCAACTGTAAAGTCCAGTTCCAAATCTACACAGATGCCTTATTTTCTTACTCTGCTAGTTTAAAATTAAGCAGTCATGAGAATGGAAAAGACAGCTTCTGTCTTTAAAGAGAAACTTCAGGAATTCCCTGCAGCCACTCAGCTTTCCCTACTTCTTTTTATAAGGAGACTGATTCTATTGAAATAAATTATAAAGCCTCCTTGATTTCACAAGTGGTGAAATAGATTTGACAAGAATTCTTGGAAAAGTTTTGCATAAATCTGCAATGAATACTTTGATAGTAATTTAATAACCACTTTTTTGAGCAGTACAGATAGAAATCCTTAAGTTTCTACTTCAAGCATGCAGGTAAAATTTTCTGAAAAGAAGAGATCATTAATACAAGCAAAATATAATCCAGAAAAAAACCCACAAAAAACAAAAAGACCTTGGATGAGTACCCAATCCTGCTTACTCTAAGACCACACAACTGCAGGGTGCCTTGAATGCAAGAACAATCAGCAGGGACTGCTTAATGAAATCAGTACCTCAAGAATTTCTTGACAATCTATATTTTAACAAGCACATTTCTAAAAATCAATGAGCCTTATATAGACATTAAAATAAAAATATTGTATATATATATATATATTACAATTAAAACATATACACATAAAATCCATAATTTTTTCAAAACACAGATATAGAAGCAAAACAGAGACAGGTTTTCTGCCTCAAGTTCAGTGTCCACAGTGCAAGCATTATATAGAACATATTAGCCTAGGTTAGTCAAAAACTTTCAGACTGCAGAATGTTCTTAAAACCAGACATTGCTGAGGCTTTGTGTAGATTGTTACCATAAGGCACTGAAGTCTCATACCCACACTTAAATAACTGGCTCTGCAAAACCTCGTGTTGCTATCTTTAAGGAAAAAAGCATCTGTCAGGAAGTAAGATGAAAACCTAATAGATATTCTAAAACTATAGGATGAATGATAATGGCTAACAAGATATTAGACTGACTGTCTAGAAGTTCTTCAAATAAAACAAATTTGCTTATAAATAAGCTCTACTAATACCTACAGGCCTTTCAGTTCTGCATAGGGTTTCAAGCCTCAAGTTGCAGTTTAATCTAGTTTTGTATCCCATAACCCTCTTCCCTCACATTTTTGTAAGATTGTAAATTCAAGTGGTTTTATTTTCCTAAATAAAACCCTGATTTAGGAAGGATCTGCATTTTGATGCTCTGCATCCTTAATATTTTTGTTACCTTTCTCTGCTTTCTTTTCTCCTTCCACTTTGTTTTCAATCATATTTTCCACTGATTATATATAGTTGCATACAGGATTTTGTTTCCCATAAAGAAGGCTATTTTCCTTTCCCTAACTGCTATTCTCTATTTCTTCTCAAATGTACATATCTGCATGCTTGAGTTCTCTTCCAAAGCTCCTTCACCTCTGCTTTTCTCTTACATTGTTTATCAACACACCACATTTATCTTCCTTTCCCCCTTTTCCAGCTCCCAGATTAATTTTCTCCTTATAGCATATCTTCTATCCTTCAATCCCTCTCCACTCTTTCAACTTCCTTCACAGTGCAAAAAATCTACATATATATAAAGCTATCAACATTTAATACATCATTAAAGAAAACCTTGAGAATTTTATTACCAATGTCAAAAGGGTGGGTGCTTTAAATAATGTATGAGAAAAATTGGCAGTTTTAAAACTTAATTTTCCTAGGGGAGAAATCACATAGAAGCCTCCATTGCCCATCAAATTCAGTAAGCATTTGAAAAAAATCACTAATGCTTGTTTTTTTCTATTCCATCTGACTCCTCCCTACTGCTTCACCAATCTTAACTCAATGATTAAACTTCAGTGCTTTCACAGATAATGACATATATTGATCCCACTCATCCATATGTCTTGCAGCTTCATCACACCAGGATGTGATCACAGACAACTATGGACATCTTAATTCTCATTCCATGCTGAAGGGAACCAAAAGTCTTTCTCTTTTTCACACATGGCAGACTGACCGCAACAGGGGTTTCCTCACGTCTGCAGAACATTTGTCAGGTTTAGCTTTTATCCAAGGAGGGACAGAAATTAAGTAGACAGAACACACTTTCAAAACAAAATGTGAAATTAGTAGATTCAAATAATGACTGACTAGTCTGTGTTCTTGTTTCACCCTTGTAGGATAAAGAGAGGGGGCATTTTGCTAATGCATTTTTAGCCACAAGTTTTCACTCACCTCTTATTTAGTTGTTTTTTTTTTTCCTTCATAGTACTACTCATCTGATTTCTTGCCAAAAACTAGGCTTGAGAAAAGAACTTTGAAATCTCCTCAACTCATCTCCACCCAAAGCCCATCTAAGTAGTTGCATTAACACAAGAGGCCCTTAAACCAAACTTTTTCTTCTTATGGCAAAACTTCTCTATCCATAGTCTGTAACTGGAAAGAAAAGGAATATGACAAGGTTTAGATTATGACTTTCTACTTTGACATTTTTTAGTAACTACCAATAGGAATAAACCAAATTCATTGAGAAGCAGACAAATATAAAGCTTCCATTTTCAGGAAAATTATTTATTATATGTAAAAAGCATAAGTTTATCGAAGAGCCAGGATTTCACTGGAACATAGCAACTGGCATAGAAGAACAAACCAAGTAAAGAGGTTATTTTGCACACCATCTTAACAGATTTCATGACTGTATTTTATTTTGCTAAACCTGGCTCATTACAAAAAGCTGTAATACTTTAAAAAATGGTTTCCTGAGATGTCCACATAAATTGTATTATAATGGTGATTTAGTAAAATCCAGAAATGAGACTATTATTGCAGACAACAACACTCGAGGCTTCCTTTAATTTGGTGGCAGAGTTTTTAAGACTCAGGTGGGAACCTGAGCAAATCTTTTCCAGAACATAACTGCCAACATGATCCTGAGGCTACTCACTGTTCTTGTTAGTAATTTCCTATATTTTTCAAATCCTATTTTTCACCTCTTAAGCCTCATTTGTAGTTATTGGTTTCTTCCAGTCTTAAGACAATAATAAGATGAAACCAAATAGTTTTCTTAATAACACTGCTGACCAGATGTTAAAGACAGCAGAGAAGCTCTAAAAGTTCTGTTTGGCTTTCATTATAACAATTATAAATGCTATGAGATGTTACATTACATTTATATTTATTACAGTTGTGAATGGTCACACAGCAATCATTTAGGATTTCACATACAAACCACCTATCACTGAAGATGACTAGTCTGACCTTGTGCATCTTTATTTTAATAAAACTCTTCCAATAAAAAAAAATACTCAGGATTATAATTTTATTTTGTTCTCTCCAAATACAGTTCTATCTACAATGAAAGTATAAACAAATCTTTTAGAGAGTAACTGCAAAGTTTTGGTTAGAATTATATTCTTTCATGCCCTAGGTATAAACAAATTAATTGAGTTAGATAAAAATTTCTTTCCTGAGCAAGCTTTACATATCATAATATAAAAACACTCCTCAAAAAAAATCACCATATGTATCAGCATTGTTAAAAATTAAAAAAAAAACAAAGCCAAAAAAAATTGACATAAGATTTAAGAAGTCTGAGAGCAAATTTTACCTTCTCTTCATATCATCCAGTCATAGATAAGAGAATATTTTGAGTTGGAAGGGACCCGCTATGATCATCAAAGTCCAAGTCCTGGCCCTACACAGGGCAGCCCCAAGAATCACACCATGTGCCTTATCAGCAGCTCTTTAAATTATACTAGTTACACTAGTTATTACAAATAAACTAAAATGTTTGTAGTCTTTACATTCTAGAATTTATTGGTCATACATTATTCTTTTGCTATCTTCTTTATCTTGATGCAAATTTCTAGCTTTCAGTTTAAAATTCTACTCCTACTGAATGCAGTTTCTTGCTTAGATACATAATGATGATCTTATAAAAATAAGCACAGTATAACACATCATTTCAGCAGTCCAACCTTTAAAATATTTGAAGGAGTCATAAGCCTCACAACAGAATAGGGTGTTGTGAATAACAATGGACAGAAATTCTTTATTACTATTTAGAGCAATTAGAAAAAAATTTCAAGCAGTAAGTGTAATTTACAATTCATTACTTAGGCTGTTAAAATGATTAAGCCTTCCACATCCATTGAAGTGACCCACCAAATTTAAGCAAGCATAGCTTGACACCAGCTGTATCAGTTTGTAATACATTTACTTGCCTAGCCTTGTGTATATCTACACATTAAAGCAAGTCCTGTGGGTCAGCATTCTACTTTATCATGCAGGCAACACTTACCTCTACCACAAAAAGAGAACAAAGCATTTTATTTACTGCCTCACTTAGCAAGGAACAAGAAGGTAACAACTGTGAACAGTAACTTACTCCACAACTGAGGATCTTTTCTCTTGCTCAAACTAGAGCCTCAGCAAGCATCCCCATTTTGCAGAAAACAGGAGAAGACAATGGTGAGATGATGGAAAAAAAATAAAAAAACCAATGAAATGTGTCTTTTAGTGTTCACTTGACAAAAAAAAAACAAAACAGACAAGGACAGTGAGAAGAGTTTAAATTTTTAAAAATTATTTTCTCAATTATTTTTCAGTTATTTTTTGCTTACATTTCTTTATCTAAAAGCTCAAAAATTAGAAGTCAGCATTTTGTCAACATCTGCTAAAACATGCTGTCAACTTATGTCAACTTTTATTTTTTGGAGTACAGTCATTTTTAGAAGAATTATATTTAGGAGTGAGTTAAACTAGCCTGTTCACATTGCACGTTACTGCTTAATACTTCTGACAGTAGCTGTTGTCTTTCTTTTATGACCAACTTAAAAAAAGCATTAAGAGAACTACACTCCTGAGATCAGAGTACAGCTCTAGAAGTTGTTTAATGGCTGAGTGAACGCAACTACTATTTCAAGCAGTAACGTGGATTGCAGAGGTCAGCAAGGGCTGAAAGGAAATGTTCACTTCAATTAGTTTCTAATACCTTAAGTTCAAAATGTTCTGACAAAGAGCAACTTATGAATTCCATGAAATATCCATTATATACAAGCCACAACAGACCATTAAAGTGACTCAAGGCTCTTCAGGTACTAAAAAGCAGCAGTCACACAACATCTGCAAAGATCTCTTTCTCCGTGACAGCAGCTGTCAATCTGAGGGGCTTTTAATATTGCACTGGAACATCATGTCCCCTTACAGATAAGGGGGCCATTTTGGGTAGGTGTGACAGACCATGGGTGGCAAACACTGAGGTGAGAACAAAGGCATTAGAAGGCATTCTCTAATGGAAGGTCCTCACTGCCCTTTAGCAATGCAGCAGCTTTGGGTACCTTCCTTTCTCCACTGAAAGACAGTGAACCTATTGCCTCTCTGCATTCCTCATTCTCAGCTCTGTTGTGTGGATACGCACAGAGGTACAACTGAGCAGGGATAGTCAAACCACGGCAGTGTTTCTCAAACTGCAGTAAACAGATGCTCAGCAGCTTTAGCGAAAAAGGTTTGAAAACTACTTGTTTTAGAAAAAGTTTGATAGACGCTCTTAGTAGCTGCTTCATCACAGCAGTGAAGGTTTGCAGCACACCACCAGATTCAGGAAGAGATGCTTAAGCATATTAGGCACTGAAAATGGGGGAATAACACTGATAGGTGTTGAATTTTTTGCTCCAAGTCTCTCTGCTGCCTATAGGAATAAATCATCTTCATAAATTCATGCTCCATTGCAATAAAAAAAGCTGACGGTAAATCAGCACTTACAGAGGTGTTGTGTTTAGAAGAGTGAGAGGAAAATACTGTGACTTTAAACTTAATACATACAGGGAAGAACATGATCCTGCTGAGACCAGAGTTTGGGTGAAGGAGAGAAGTTTGTAATCACAATGAAACATGGTTCCACGGTCTATCAATTCTCATTTCCCTACCAAGCCATGATATGATAATTACTGGTGAGCTTAATTTTTGTCTGTCCCCAAACAGCATTCAAGATTACTCATATGTTATAAAAAAATTTTTAATTACCCAAAGTGCACCTAACCACTTCACTCCATATTGAAATATTAGGAGGAGGGAAGATATTAAAAAAACCAGATCACCAGTAGTGTTTAGTTTGAGGCATACTTAGTTTTTCTAATAAATACACTAAAAGACACTGACTCCATTCCCACAGACCTGTGTATCAGCTTTTATGTAAAAGATACATTTTTTTCACTACTGCACAGACAACTTTATTTTTCCAGAAAACCCCAACAACAACAAAAGCACCAAAATAAACAAACAAAAAACCAACCCCATCTTGCTTTTATTTACATGTTGTGTCAAACAACTTTTTATTACATAGTTCAGCCAAATCTGACCATACTGTTAAAGCCTAGATCTAATACAACATTTACAGTACACCTCCATGGGCAGCTGAAGACAGCTATCTGTTCATGTCTGGAAATGAGCCAGCACTGCCTCAGCCCCATCATATGGCCCACGACAGTATGGACTGCCTTTCAGAGAAGAAACCTCTTTTAACCTCTTCCAGACTACTGACATACAGTATGATATGAATCTAAAATCTATGAATGACAGTAAAGACAGGTAAACTTTATATTCCATCCCTTCTCTAGTTTTCATCTGTCAGATTTAAACCTATAGGCAACCTTCTCTATCCACTGGAGATGAACTCAGCTGCTCACATTCTTTCTTTCAAAAAATGAAGCAGCTGTCCTTATCTTCTCTTACAAAATGTGGCCAGGAGACAGGGTACCCATCTTTGATATTAGGTCTGTCCCCTACAAAGCAGAAGCATCTTCTTTGGTCTTCTGGGAGTTCAAAAGCATACATCCTACCTCCTGTGGGGGACAACACATATATTAAAAATACATTATAGAAAAACACAAATTGGAATATTATTCACCTTCCCTTTGCCATTGTTCTACTAAGCACAAAACAAATCAAGATTCACAGGAGCAGAAAAAGATCAAACATTTGTGTATGACTCAGCAGTTAGGATACACAATACATCCTCCAGATCTTATATTTTTAAAATAGATCTGCATGTCACTTATTAAATTTTATCTCCAATGCTTGCATAATTCTAGCCAATATTCATCCATGCACTACAGTGAGACTACCATGTACCAGATATAAATTTTCATTAAGAAGGTTCTGAAAAAAACTACATGCCTGAACAACATTATTAATATAATTATATCCAAGTGTTTCATTGATTGTTTTAAGCATTTGAAAATGTCTTCATTTTTTGAAGAGACATAACTCTGCACACTTAACACATATCTTCCTTCTACAAGGCTCCAGATATTTAAACATTATAACAGTCACACGCAACATAGATTTTTCTCAAGTGTTTCTTTTGAATCAAAGTACTGTTCTCAAGTACAGGTGAATCAGACTTCTCTACAGTCCTATCAACAACAGTGTCCAAATGGTTGCTCGTGTTTCAACATGAAATCACAACCATCTATCACTTTGTCTGCAACTCCAGTTAAGAGGTAGCTGAGCACTCTAAAAATAAAGCTAACAGATGTGTCTTGGGATCTAAATGGACATAATATCTTGAAAAATAAGCTAAACTGCTAACTTGCAAAAATGGCATACATGCAAGCTACAAGGAAAAAAAAACCCCAAACATTAAACACTTCACGTTGGAAGTCAGACTTTTGAGGAAGGTGGGAAATTTAACTTAAAGAATCTTATAGTACATGTTTGAAAGCGCTGCAACATGATCTCATGAATTCCTGGAGAAAGGAGATATACAACAGGTAGAGAAGAATCTGTCCTTAGAAGTCCCTCTGCCTTCTAGAAAGTTACCATCAAGCAGAGTTCTTAGCTCTCTCTAGCAAACGTCAAAACAAAAACTGACCAAAAAACAGAACAGTACCTCAACATCCAATATGTTTTATGACTGCATTACACAGCTCTTAAAGCTTTTTTTCCAACTGTCTATTTTAGAACCACACCTTTATCTCTCTGCTTAGTAAAATTAAACTTTTTTTTCTAAAAGTATTCTTTCTGTAATGACACAGTTTCAAATAAAAAAATTACTATTAGTAAAGAGGCTTGTTATAATCAAGGAAGGAGTAGAATATCTATAATCAGCATATGGTTTAGGATTCCAAAAATCTGAAACACTTACTTCTTACCACATTCAGGCTCAAAAATCAGCCTTGGTAGCCAGTGCTTCATATATAAGCACTGAGCTACTGGAAAGCACTTATATTTCTGAAAATGCTCAGATACAGAAGATGACCTATTTAGATTGTTTCTATATACAAATGGCTTTGCTTTTCAATGTATTCCCAGGAACAACGGAAGATAAAATTAAGGGGCTGTTTTATGTGACAGGGCAAGAGACTGAAAATATTAAAAGTAACAAGGATTTTTCTCTACCAGTAAGCTATTCTACATGAAACTTCTTACTAAGTATTACTTTAGGACAACACTGATCATTAAGCAGCTACTTCCCATGGAAACTCTCTAATATCTAGGCAGAGAGCATGGTGTCAGAAACTGATGGAAGTTCAGAATTAATAAAAATTTTAGGTCACAAATTTACATACATTTATTAAAATGTTCCATCATTGGGCCACAGCAATCCACCATGAGAAGGTCATTCCAAGTATTACATGTTATGCTGTATTATCCAAATCACCAGACATTCAAAGGAATGGTCCACCGGTTTTAAACTTTTTGCAACACTGATCAGATTTCTAATGAATAAACAGATAGTAAACTTATGAGGAAAGTATAGCTTACTAGAAGACAGCCTATAAATATGGTAGTGCTTTAAGAATCTATGAAATATGATAGATCTTCAGAAGAAATCCCATCCACCTCAATAGTTTTATTTTTCCTTTCAATGTAATATCACTGCTATCACTTTTTAAATGAATACTGCCAGTACTTGAAAATATTTGAGCCATGAAGCACCACTCTGAACTTTCCTGCAGATAAGATGACCTTATAGAATACAAACCTGTCCAGAGCTTAAAGACATGTACTTCACTCGTGACCCCAGAATAAAATAATGTGTTGACCAGCTGACTAGTGACAGATATGGAAGAGTTCCAATTCTCCTCCCACAAGAACAGGACCTCTTTTAGACCAATAGTATAAACAAAAATCTTTCCCCTTGCTAATAAAACTTCTTCCATTTTCTAGACAAAGAAATTAAATTTTATAGTTAGAAGTAGAATGGATAAAAGTCTAGCTAAATCAGCTAGACACAGGTAATTCCTAATATCTGATTTCCGTTACTGGAAACATCATAGCTGGTAGACAATATATTCTTTTTGGACTGAATTGTACAGAATTTCTCCCTGTAGCATGGAACTTGCTGAAGGCAGATTTGCTTGAAGTTGATTTCTATGGGAAACAAAAACTGTTAACTTCTTTTTAACTCAGGGATATTTTTTATATTTTTAGTGGACTACTCATGCTAGCCAGAGCCACAGAATGCATCCCTTTGTCTCGCCTGGGGACGAAGACAGCACCGCTTCCAGTGAGTGCCACACTGGAAGCTTCCGTGGCACAACAGTCTTGACTCTTCAAGACTTTAGGACAACAACAGAGTGAACTGAGGTTACTCCACAGTCTTGACTCTTCAAGACTGTGGAGTAACCTCAGTTCACTCTGCACACGAGTGATACGTGCACGTATCCTGCCATGTAATGCCCTTCCTCAGCCACAGTGTAGGGCCCTGCCACACCACATATGCTGTATAGGCTTTGATCTGTTTTCACAAGGGAAAATTCACATCAAACTGCAATGCCAGAAACTTTCATTACCATCTCTACAGCAGTCTAAGGCACCTATCACTTCTCCTGAATTAACTGTAAGATAATTTTTCTTTCTGCTGTGAAGATCATCTAATCATAGGACATTCGAGGTTGCCCAAAACAGGATCTGCCAGAGCAGTTTGCTCAGAATGTTAAGATGTAACAATACCACTGTCCTGAATTACCAGCAGAGACCAACATTTGCCATACTGGGTAGCTGGGTGGCACAGAAGTGGAAGTTCCTTTCTCACAAATTAGACAATTTTTGTAAAGCCCTTGTTCCTGAAGAGAGGCTTCCAAAGGAAGAGATCTATGACAAACTCAACCTGTATTTTCACTTGTGCTCTCAAGCTTGTTAAGTTTCACAACTGCACATGGAAATGCATTTGGGAAAGTTTGTCAATCACAGCCTTCTCCTTTAATATGAACAAAAGGCAGAACCAGTTGAGAGTTAAAAGACCTTTCTAAGCATTTCTGCACAGACATTCAGCGGCTAGTGGCTGAACAAGATTTAACAAGTTAAGCATATCCTTTTTTTACTGAAAAGCTGACTCGGCATGCCACTTTTACAAGTGCTAGTTGAACTACTTAAGTTCCCACATATTAATCAAGTTATAAATGATTTGTGATTTTTCCCAAAATTTTTTTTAATTACTTGAAGGCCTGTTCCAAAATTACTATGGAGGGCGTGGTTTTGTTTTATGATAATGAGAACATTTTGTAGAAAACCACTTATCTGGTAAAGCTCACCTGTCAGACAATCTATGGGAACATGAATGTGCCTGGAAGGTAAAAGATTCTCAAACAACAAACAGTGTCATGTTGGAGAAATATACCTAACAACTCTAATTTTGGCCACTCTATAGCCATTACATCAGAACTGGCAACTGGGAGCTGCTGGACAAGCCACTTCAATACAGTATTTTGCAAAAAAATATGACCAGTAAAGTATCTTAGTGTCTGTCAATCAGTTTTCCAGAACCTACACATCTACCACGCAGTGTAGATGCCAGACAAAGGAGCTACTCTGAAAGAAGACTCCACACCCAAAAAGGGCGTTCATGAACTTGCTGGACTGGTCTAAGACAGCTACACTTCATATATGAATTTTCATTCATGATTTTTCAAACTTCCCATCCCCATGCTACAAGCCATTTCTATATTCAATCTATTGATGTAGGAGTTTTACTCATCCCTCTGTTTTGGACTGCTTCATTTTGTGTAAAATAGTTCATTACATCAAACAGCCAGAAGATTACTCCAAAACCCAGAAATCACAACATTTATTTCAGCTATAGAAACCTCAGGATACCTCACTGCAATGAATATTAATTTATTTGAGCAGTCACATCTGATGAGAAAGAACAAAGTTCAAATGATTGGTTTGAAGCAAGTAAAGCAAGGAGTTTAACCTGGTTCTGTGTGTTCAAGAGAAACAGTCTAACAGTGAATGACAGACAGGTATACAGATACATATATCAAGAGAAATACAGGTACATTTAGCAGACACAGGGAAAAAGTCTCAATTCCCTTCTCCTCGCAAAAAATGTATGCTAAAAAAATTGCTTTTTACTGATTGAAGGGTTTTTTGTTTTTACACCTGCTGTTGGAGAGCTAAATTCACATGTATTTTATAGCCCACTCCTCAGTTTCTTTCATTTCCATGGGTAAATAATTCCAATCTTTTCATTCCCTTGAAAAACTCTGCCATATCCATCATATCAAACTCTTTACAATGTGATTTATCTCTTTTAAACTAATTGACAGTTAATAATGCACTTTGAATAGCAGATAAGAATTAATGAGTTTGTATACAATGGAAATTCCTTCTCTGTTTTTTTGCCCACTTCTGATTAGAGCTATAGTTTGGATAACAGTACTTATCAAACTGTAATAATGCTCAATTTTTTTTGTTCTATTAATACAGTTAATTTAGAAACTCTTCAGACATATAAATGTAAATTTATTTTCTGCTTCCAAAACACACTGGTTTGCCTATACAAACAGGCAGTTTTACCTGTCATCCTGCTGTCCTTTCACAAAGCTTGCTTAGACTTCTCAAGTGACTTTTCCAATATTTGTGAATTTTATTAAATTGTTTTAAATCCTTAGTAAATAATTCTACTTGATGACTCAAATACTGCAGATACTAATGAAAAAATATTGGACAGGTCCTGTTCAATATTTAAGAGAAAAAATTAAGTCTGCTGTAAGTTAATATTTCTGTTAATTCCTCTCAGAGATTTTTGTGATCCATGAAAATATTTTACCTCTCATATCATGGCTTTTTCATTTAATAGCCTGGTGTGAGGAACCTTCAATTACACCTTTTAAAAGTGTATACAAAGTAGAACTATATTCATATTTAACCCACTCTGCTACTACTGCAATCAAAACCCCACATAGATTAGATTACATTTATCATTGCAGAAGCAGTACCAACTACTTGTGATTTCAGTTAGTACTACTGAGTCTACCATCAGTCTTTGTTGTCATCACATACTTCTATCTACAGGCAGTTGTGACTGCAAAGGAAGAGAATTACATGTGCATATTATTTCATTAAGAGCACCCAATGACTTCCAGACCTGTTCCCTACACAAACTTTCCTTCAGTAACTTAAAATCTATTGACCAATTTTCTACTAAATTTGTTTTTCAAATTTGTGAAAACAAGAGACAAATAGGGAACAGACACTCTATTAATACTTGCAGAAAATTAATATACCTTACCACAGAGCAGAAAAAAAGGGGAAAAGACAGTAAAATGCCTTAGCTATAAAAAATGCTTCAACACAATTTAATGCCTTTTATTAAATGCCAAAAAACCTACACCTGGCTTTAGAATAGATTCCCATTTCCTAATAAGTTTTAAATGTCATGCTGCTAGGGCATTTAAAATATTTTACTTCTGCATGGAATCAGCTGTCAGAAGACTAAATTCATGTCACAACCTTAGTATCTAACGGAAAAGTCAATCAATAAAAAGGTATAAGCTCATTGAAAATTATCCATTATTTCTGCTCTTTGTTAAGAGCTTTGCTAAAATGTAGCTACATTTATTTGTTATTCTGTAGTTCTTTGAATGTATAAGGTAATTTCTTACACCAACAGACTAGTATAAGCAAGCTGTCAACCTAGCCTCTCCCAAAAATACAGACACCTATTTTCGGAAATGTATACACTTTTGATGACATTTTCTGTCCTTCAACTGATTTTAAAAAAACATTTTTCAGAGAATTAAGAAAACCAATATAAATTTGTAATTACGCTAATTAAGTTTATATTCCCAGAAGTCTATAATTAGTTTTGCTGCCTCTCTGACACACTACTCATTCAGCTTGTGCTGTAAGATGCAGTTCACAGTACTGCATATGTAGCTGGGTAGTTCGAAGAAGGTGCACAGCTTCCATCCTCTAGGGAAAAGGTGGCTCTGCAACAAATATTATTTAGTTTGCAAAGTCATCTGAAATAGGTACAACAGTCTAAGTTGTTCCAGTCTTATCCCATATCATTCTTTCTTTGAAACCACACCTTGTAAACATGAAATATATAGCATGTAATCTGTGTCAGACAACCTCAAGATCCCTTCCAAAAAACTTAAAGAGACTGATTCACAGATGTACTGGAACAGAGAACTCTTTTTGCAATCTGGCGCCTTGGTATCTTTCAGAATCCGGGACATAGTCCAAAGTAACAAAAACTAGAAAAGGGGTATTATCACCCTTGCAGCAGTCAGAGGCTCCAAGGTAGTAGAAATAGCAGAGCGCGAGTTATAAAATGCGCTTCAGTATCCAAGCAGCTAAATTAGAGCACACTGAGATGCATCAGACACACAAGCAGGTGCTTATAAAAGGGCCCAATCCAAATGCAGTAGGAGTAACCTGATAAGACTTACATCATGATACCTTTTCTCAGCAGCCAAAAGCATATGAACAAAGGCAAAATAACTTCATTTTCTTTCAAATGCTGCATTTTCCACAGACAACAGAACATCGTATTTTGGTTCAATCCTCTATTTGATAAGCATCATAATTTTTTTTTCCCTTCCTTTCCTCCAAACTGCAGACTTACAGATCTTGGCGGATGAGAAGTAAGAGTATATGCAAGTGGGCTGATGGCAATTTAGGAGTACTAAAAAACATAGACTAAAAAACTAGAATAAGCAGGATTATATGCATCATTTTCCGTGCAGAAGAAAAAACAGCTGAAAGCACAAGGGTCTGATATAAAGCATGCCCATCATGGAAAGCAACAAAAAAAAGAACTATGAAAGAAAGTAAAGGGAAAAGAAAGTAGGATAGAATACATTAAAAGCAGAGGGAAACAGATCTTGTGATCAACTATAGGGAAGAAAAAGACTGATGTGAAGGAAAATTTGTGAAACACTGAGTTAAAATTTAATATATTGTACCCCAAATTGTGAAGCAAATCAGCTTCAAACAGGAAGTGTTGGGGGGAGGGGGTTTTGAAACTGGCTGGCTAAATCCAACCAAATTTGTCAGAGGTGTAGAATTCTCAAAGATACCTATAAAATTCAAAGTTCCTGAAATCAAGATGCTGTGATTGTCCTGACCAAGGGAAAGGATTCAGAATGCACTATCACCTTGTCAGACATTACGACGATCCACAAAGGGATGAGACTGTACTAAAAAAACTTCCATTAGAGCTTACAACCACTCTCAGGATTTAAAAAAACCCTGAACAAATCCACATAAAAAAAAAAAAAAAAAAAAAAGGATAAAAGGTAAAAGCCAGGCTTCTGCTGCTCAAGGAAGCACTCTCTTAAAATACTTCTTCCTCTTTCCTTTCACCAGGGGAAAAGACATCGTAATACTTGGTATAGTATTTACCACCAGGAGTAACAACAAACAAGGGTTAAAAGGCTCTCTTGATACGTAAAAGTGCTGTACAAAGGGAGAGAGTTTTTGCTTCTTTTGCTTTAATTTTCCATAGGAAGATAAGTGACTGCAAGGAAAAGCAGCAGTGAAGAAGCTGGATGGAAAGCAAAGCCAAGCAACCCAAACCACCTCCCACCCACTACTTCAGTCTGCCTCGGAACCAGCAGCATCCAACGCATAACATAACACATTTTGTGGAACTCAGTTAAAAGAGAACATACAGCATACAGTAATCAATGAGCAGAGCTTTTTAGAAAAGCTGTATCATCCTTTCAGTTTGTTTTATACCGATCAACCCCTTCTTGAAATTACAAATATGCCACTGACAGTCATGGTAAGCCAGTGTATTAGCTCAACACAAATGACCAGCAGCAACTCCTCAGCTTTTTTTGACAAAACCAGATTTTAGATCATGGTGTATATTAGCCATCTACACTTTCAAAGCATAGTCAGGTCAGTTTTTCATAGCCAGAAGCGACATTGGCTTGCTTGCTGAAAATTAATCTTTGCTACTATTTAAGCAACAAGAAACTTCAGACAGTATTGCCCTGAATGCCTTCACATGGATTTGCTTATCTACTACTGCTGGTACCAGAAAGGCAGCTAATTTAAACCTGTAAGTGATTTTCATAGGTTCTACAACAAAAGCACCCAGAATCCCACATGATTACATTTCACTGGCAAGCGAACTTGGATGCTTGGACACAACATAGTTGAACATACTTATGTCAGCTACCAAAGCTTTGTGACTCAAACACCTAAAATTCAAGGTTAACAAGGCAGAACTACTTTAATGATTTCCAACACAGTTCTCCAGATAAAAGATCACAAACTGGTTGCACAAATAGGCCTTGAAATTTTTCACTTTTCAGGAAGCACACCTTTAAACTTCAGACAATACCTACAATCTGCATGCCAAGAGAAAAAGGAATGCAGTCATATGGAATCAGTTAACAATTGCTGCCAATAAACCAACTGACTGCAGTGAAAGAGCCCCCCTTTTGATATTAATAAGCAGTGATTCATGTGAAGCTCATATAGCTTTCCTTACTTAGGGATTCATCATCCATAGATTTAAGATGAAAAAGTCAGCTTATTACCATATGAAATGCTAGTTCAATGCAGCATATTTCAGCTGTTGGAGATGCAAACAAAAGGTCTTGGTGTTTAAATGTGTGAGACTTTTACCTAAAATCTTTTTTGTATGCAAGCATACAAAAACATAGCATACCTGCGTCTAACAGAACAGATCGTAATGCAGCACCTTGCTCCACTCCACACTATGAACACTTTCTGTATGGCCTCTACATTTATTCTAGCCCTTTTTAAAAAACAAATAAAACCAAGTGATACCTTCTTAAGCTAAGAAAACAAACCGTGGCTGCTGAGAAGGGTGGAAAATTCAAAGTAGAGCATTTAATCAGATTAAATGCCACCGTGTCACAATTAGATGTCACTGTGTGCTCACTTTAATTCTGAAAGCACATGCAGCTCGAAGGGAAGTCATGGCACTGTACCGCTCCAGGTGCAAGCGCGTGCAATGCACACACCTGGCGCTACAGCCGGCCCTTGCCCGGCGCTCCGTCCTTCCCATTTCTCCTGTCCGCGGGCGCGCAGGAAGGCGTTCGGGAGCGGCTTGGGAGAAGTTGGAACCTACGTGCTTCTCCTCGCTCCCGGCCATCCCCCGCGATCTCCGAGCCCTCCTAACAATGGCAGCAGTGTTCCAGCGGGCAGCTCTGCCCTGGAACCGGACCGAATCCCGCTGCGCTCCGACCGGCGGTCCCGCCGCCCGTCCGCACCTCTGCCCTCGCCAGCCCCGGTCCCCGCGGCGGGGACGGGCGGGAGGGGACGGGAGGGGAGGGGAGGGGGCGCCTCTCCCCGCACCTGGCGGCGGTGACGTCACCCCGCCGCCCCCCGCCCGCCCGCGCGCTGACCCCGGCCCCGCTCCGCCGCACCTTCCGCGCCGGCCGATCCCGCCGCCGCGCCGGCCGCGGGCACACGGGGCGGCCGGGAGCGGGAGAAGGAGAGGGAAGCGCCGGGCTCCGGCACAAGTGCGGCCCCCTGCTCTCCTCCGCCTCGCAACACGCCCCCCTCGTGCCCCTGCCCGCGGGGGCGGCGGGGGAGACGGAGGAAAGCGGCTCCGCGGCGTGCTTCCCCGCTTCCCTCCATCACACCCTCCCGCCGCCGCCCCCCGCGCGGGCGCGGACAAAGGGGAGGGGACCAACACCTGGCGAGCGCCGGTCCCTTTGTGGGGTAGGCGCGTCCCGCAGCCCCGCCGGCGATGGGGAGCGGGGGTCGGTCCCTCCCGCCCGCCCCAGAGACCGAGAGGGAAGGAAAGCAGGGGGGCGAGGGGCACTTACTCGCCTGCCCTCGCTGCGCACCTTCACGCCGCTCAGCCTCAGCCCCTCCCTCCGCGGCCGCCGGGGCGCTGGAAGTTCAGGCGGCGCCGGCCATTCCCAGCCGGCGGCTCCGTGTTTCGGGGGGCGGCGGCGGGCGCGGAGCGTCCCCGGCGGCTTCACAATAGACACCGGGCAGCGCGCGCGTGTCTCTGTGTGTGTGCGCGTGTGTGCGCGCGCGGGGGGCGGGGCCTCTCCCGGCGCGCCGAGCCGGGCGGGAGGGAGCGGGGGGGGAAGCGCTGTTTACCCGGCGGCCGAACCCGGCCGCCCCCCCCCAGCGCCCGATGCTCGGGCTGGTCCATGCGCCGCCGCCCCCCACCCCGCGGGCGGGCAGGTGGTACAGTCCGGCCCGCCGGGCTCCCTCTCCCCGGCGCGGGCGGGGCGGGGTCCCGCCGCTGTGACGTAACAGAAGCCGGCTGCGCCGGTGACCAATCAGCGCGAGGGGGCGGAGCTCTCCGGTGCACGGCGCGGGGCCGGGGCGGTGGGAGCCCGCGGGTGACAACCAGGGGTCTTCCGGGGCCAAGCTCTCCACTCCGCTGCCTTCTGTTGGAAAGACAGCGAAGACGCTTTGTGTGGGGGAAGAAGTGGGCGGCTGGAGTTCTCCCCGGGCTGTTGAATATTTTCCCCTGCCGCCGCGCAAAGTGAAGGCGAACGCCGGGGGGGAAACTTCCGAGCGCGGCGCCGCGTTGCATGCTGGAGCTTGTAGTTCTGCTATGGAGTCCTGAAAGGTTAAGCACCATCAACAGCCAAGTGGGATGTTCTCCCATCAAGTGCCTGTATATCCCGTAACAAAATTTATCCTTTAGAGTTTGTTTTCTGTTTTAATAAGTCACATTTTTAAGACGCAGCTCCACCCCGCTCCTTCTGCGGGGGAAGGGACGCCTCGAGCCTTGCGGAGCTGCCAGGACCTGCCCGTCCCATCATCCCCCGCGCCAAGATGTCGGCGGCGATCGCCGCGCTCGCCTCGTACGGCGGCTCCGACTCGGAGCCCGACTCGGAGCCCGAGACCGAGGGCGGCTCCCAGCGCTCCGCCGCCGTGCTCGCCAGCCGCGATGCCGTGCTGCACCTCCGGGCGCCGCCCGCCGCGCCCCCGGCCCTGCCCGTCGATGCAGCCCCGGAAGTAGCCGTGAAGGTAGGGCGCCCTCCGGGGCCCGGGCCGCCCGCTTGCCCGGCGTTGTGTCCGCGCTGCCGGCCTGGGGACAGTGCTGGGGGCAGCCCCAGGCTGGGAGAGCGGGGCGGAAAGGGCGCGGTGCTGGTAGGGGTGCGTTGCCGCCGCCCGGCCCTGCCCTGCCTTGCCTGGAGGTGTGGGGGTCGGAGCTGTGGAGGGGAGGGCGTGTGTCGGGGAGCTCCCGTGGATCCAGCCGCGGGGGTCAAGTTTATTAAAGCGTGTTGGCTCCATCTCAGAGCGTGCCTCGATTCCAGTTCTTTAGATACTTGTTTGCTGTTCCCTGTGTAAGGTGTTTTCCTGTGTCGTTTTCCCGAGTGATGGCGTGAAGTCGATACTTGATAGAGTGGCTGCAAATGAATCCTCTTCCAAAGGGCAGCCTGAAAGCTGGTTGGTGTTTCTGTTTCGTTATTGCTGGGGGAACCTTTATTTTCCAAGTTCAGTATCACATTGGCTCACTTTTGTGATACCAGAAAGGGAGTGGGGAAGGTGCTGGTTTCGCTTTGGGATTTTTTTGTACAGGCAACAAATTTCTAATCAAAAGCAGGCATCTTGCCGTGATAACTGTCATCGTTACATTCCTGCTGCCACGTGTTCAGAAAAGTTTTTTGCCTAGTGACCAAGAGGTGGATGGACTCTTTCACTTTGTTGTCATTAGTTAATTCATAACACAATTTATCATATTTTTCTGTAGATGTTGTGCTGTGTATGGTGACTACATTTGTCTATCTCTTAGAGCTTGGAAATCTGGCTTCTCAAGTCGCAGCAATCAGCAGGCTGTCTTGTGCACATTTGAAAAGAAATGCTAATTAACATCTATAATATTTCCTGATTGTTAGTGATAAGTGGCAAGTAGCACTGGATGTGCTTTCCACCACCCTTAAGCCTCTAGCAACAGGTTTTCCCTTTGCCTTGCCAGCACAAAGGTTTATGTAGTTGCTCAGGGACTGGCAACTACTGGCAACCACAGCTTGCATTTTTGGCAGTTGAGAGTGTGAACCTGAAATGGTTGGTGTTCTCCATTCTAACTGTTTTAGCTGTTTCTGGTTCAGAATTTTGGTTTGTTAACTGCCCAAAGACTTATGTATGTTTTAAACAGGAACAGGTCCTCACTCTCTTTAATAGCAGGTGTCATTGTTAGCACATTCAGCTAACATTTTGGACAGCATTTGGGCTACTGAAGTGTGCATATCAAATAAAGCCCTAAAATGTTACTCCTACATGTATTTAATTTTACAGTTGAAATCTGCTGAGTCTTTGTTTCAAAGTACATCATAGTTACATAAAGTCACATTTCTATGAAAATAATTATTCTGCAATTGAAAGCTGTACTAATGGTTGGTAACTGTGTTTTAAAAGTTTGAGGGGGTGGCTTTTGTTACACCCTCTTCTTACAGTCTGCTTCTTGAAATAGTTCTGTTGCTGATCTTGATGTTAAATTGCTCGTAATACATAACGGCTATAATTATTGGGGACTCCAATCCAGTAATACTTCTACTCTCATTCTAAACTGGAAAGCCCACTGGATGAAAGTTGCATGTTTCTGTTACTGTTTTTAGCACCAATAAAATCACTTGAGGAAAGACAACAGAGGATGGAAGTTTGTGCTTCTGGTCCCTTCATGCAGAAAAAGATAGGTTGTAACTGCAGGACATTCAGAGAGGGACAGCTGGGCTGAAGAAGGGTTCTGCTTCTGTAGGAGGAGGTAATGAGAAGGCCAAACCAGACAGTTGAGGTGTAAAATATGACAGACACCTACAAAATCATTAAATGGCACAGAAAGGGAGTTAAATACTCACTGTGTCTTCCATTACAGCAGCCATAAGCTGTCTAGTAGGAGTTAGGTTCAAAGCAAATAAAAGGATACAGCTCTCCATGCAATGTGTAATAGGCCTTATTGTCATACCAAGAAGTACAGTGTGTTGAAGAATTTTGTTAAAAGGAGAGTCTGGACAAGTACTTGGAAGAGATCCATTGAAGAATGAGGTGTCAATAAGTATGCAGATTTCCTCAAGTCTCACCAAGACCTGTTGGGAGAGTGCAGAATTATCATCATATACCCTTGGCTCTGCTCTTACTCTCCCCTAGATGCCAAGTTTCCATAAGGGAGATGTTTTCTTTTGTGGGAACAGTGGACAGGTTAATCAGGATATTTTCTTTCTCCAAATACATCATCAAGGAGTAGGTAAGCATGACAGTGTTGTAAATAGAGGCTGTTCAAGAAGGGGAAGGGAGCACAGTTGCCAACAACCAGGCAATTGTCAAACCCAATTACAATTAGTTTCCCTACAGTTTCAACTTCTATGAAAAAATAACCCTAACGCTGCTGACAGTTCTATCTTCACTTTTGAATTATAAGTGTAGAAGGAAATTCAGGAAATTGCACCTTCTGTGAAGAAATCACTTCACAGGAACCATTGTGGCTATAAGCTTTACTTTTGAGAGAACAATTATTTTTTTATCTCTGTCCAGGGTAAGGCTCAGATTGGAGCAGATTTTATGATACTTCCCTGCAGCATGCCCTTCAGTAGTCTTGAGGAGAGGACATTTAACTGGGTTAAAATAACTAGGCTGGCTCAGCTCAGTACAGGAGCTGGAGGATCTGTGTTGCCTTTTATGTGAGAAGGGATCGGAAGTGTCAGTTCCCTTTGAATCTAGTTTACCTTTGGCACTATGCAGGTTTCCAGAGAAGTTTTGCATAAGGGGAGGAAATAGACTTCAGTCACTCTTCTTAATGTTTTTTGAAACCTAATCCTGCCAGCTATGGAGAGAAGAAAGATAGAAAGTGGCATGTGACAATTCTGTAGTGGTGGTTGAACCTTAGTAGACTTGGGAAGTGTAACTTGTTAGGAATGTTTGTTTTCTTTGACATGGTGGTTTTTCAAACTCTCTTTGACACAAAATATCTTGTAGGGAGTAGATGTTTAGAACTTGTCATCCTGCATGATCCTGGGAATCTAGCCTAGTTCAACAAAACCATTTAGCATATGCTTTTCTTTCTGGTTTATTTTTATTTTGTTGAAGTTAGTGAGGCAGTCATTTACTATTAGGAGTGCATGAATGGGTAGAAAGAATAAAAGCTGATAACAGCTGTGTATTAATGTTGGAGCTTCACTGCAAGTGCTATTTATCTCTTGGTAATAAATTTGTAAATCTTTAGAATGAGATAATGTGCATTTGACAGCCCAAGTGGTTTAGGCAAAAATAGATAAGTGACAAACTGCTTAAGTCTCAGTGGCTCATGGGATGGGGTTTTAATGTACCACATTTTAATGTGATCGATAATTAAAACTAATTAAATGTTATGCAAAGCAGCCTGCCCTTTTTTAGCTATTTGACTGACTAGTAATGACTTTACCTGGGGAAATCGAATGTTGTAGGTTTATTATCTGAATTGTCCAGAAAAAAAAAGAAAACCCCCCAACATATAGACATCAAAACTCTCTGCTTGCATGAGATGAAGCTGGAAAATATAAGCCACATTATAGTCTTTCAAGGGAACAGAGTTAGCATCCAGTGTTGCAGTACACAGTGCACCTTGATCTTTTTATTTACTTCACTTTTTACTTCACTTTGTTGCCTGTTACAGGGATTTTGCTGCTGTTTAATTTAAGAAATATTTTTTGTGTGCACCTAAAGAAACTTCTAGCAAGCTTTTTGACATAATTTTGTTATTACTGAACTATTTTTATTCTATAAATTAAGTGATTTTCATAGAAAGTAACACTATTGTTTTATGGCATTTGGGTAAGAGTTTTTTTGAAAAAAAAGAGGACTGTGGCATGTTTAAGGAACCTGTTAAGGAGGAAAGTTAATTTGATCTACTGTATTTGTAGTCTAAAATCTCCTATTTCCTGTCCTCTTTCTTATGCTTTAAAGTGGCCAAGCTTTTTGACTGAAGGACTGTAGGACTGAAGGAGCATGCCTTGAAAGGAACCAGACATTTGGTGATCTCTGGGAAGTTATAATGAAGCACCCCCTTGTCTACACTTAGCATCAAAAGCTTCTGTCTCAAGATAGATTCCTTAGGCAATGCTAATACTCAAGAGTACAGCACTGTGTGGCATTCCTCTGTAATGGTGTGATTGTGTTTTGTTAAACAAAAGGTGCAGAAGGACAGCGTTTAACTATCAAAATATTCTTTTTACCTCATCAAATTATCTCTGAACTGTAAAGCAACCTGTTGCAAGTTAGTAGACATCACATCTATTTTAAAAAACCCCAAAACAGCATACCAACACAGTAAGTAGTTTGGTGAAATGACATCATCTGCTTCTTTTTGCCTTGTATCAGCAGTGATTCTTGCATCTCTGTGGACAGACATTAATTCAACCTGTCTACCAAACTTCAGTGGATCTATGGAGTGAACCTTTTCAGGTTTTGATTGTCCTTATTTATGCAAAGTTGTATAATCTGAATCTCTTCTGTGCTGAATTAGATTGCTCAATTTTTTTATTCAGGTCATATTTTCTTAGGCCTTCAATGATGTTTTCTTTTTTATTTTTCTTTTGAACTCTTTTCAGTAGCATGTGTCTTACCTGATGTGTGGTATCCAATGTAGCCACTGTATTTCAGTTGGGTGCTTGTTACAAGTGCTGAGAAAAGCAGAGAGGTGACACATAGAGCTAATTTTGCAGCTTCTTCCTATGATGTTTTTCAAGATAACCATATTCAGTAAAACATAACTTCCTAAATTCCTAACTTCCTTAATTCTTCGGTTCCAGGTTATGTGGGGTGTACAGCCCTTTAATGATATTACAGCATGCCATAAAGCCCATATTAATACAATTTCTGAGTTGCACTAAACACCAGCTGCTTCTCTGCCAGTCATGCAGCTGAACTTTTCACTTTCTCCAAAGGAACACTGTATCTGTTTGAGAGCTTTTTGACCCCCCTTTTTATGGTTCCTGTGCCTTTGAGAATGGAAGTAATCTAGGATAATACTTAGCCCTTCACTGAAATCACACATGCCCTCCTCTTTCAGCTTAACTACTGATCATTTCCCATCCCACAGAGCCACTTGTGTCACACTTGGCACACACGGTGGATTGCTCACTGTAGACTTTTAGATAAATCATTCCTGTGACCAAAGGAAACACTACAGCACAGCAGAGAGGTGATCTCTTAGATTACCTTATCTCAGTCACAGCTCTGCCAGACTGCTGTTTCTGTGATCCCTTCCCTGTCAGCTGGAGCTATGGCAAATGCATCTGGAATGCATGCAGTTAAGGCTGTTGCCAGCATAAAGGGACAGTGTTGTGAGACCTGTATTACCTTTTCTTGCTTTCTGGGTTCTAGAAAGATGAGTTCTGCTGAAATGGTCTTCTGGCAATGCATGCAGTTGTACTTAGAGATCTTCACCATGTGCAGAGGTTGTCGATGAGTTCTCTCATCTGGAAAAAAAAAATAAAGCCACAACCAAAATACACCAATGCAGATAGCTTGTCATTTGGTGAAATGAATGATGGGCTAGGTTAATATTTTTAATGTTTCTGCTACCTACTAGACTCTCATCATGCTGTACAAAATGGCAGTTACCAGATGTTGACCAAAGGATAATTTGTCTGCTGCAATTTGAACTCTTGCCATGGACTAACATTTAGCAATATGTTGTTTCAATACTTTATATTCTTATCAAGATTTCAATTTTTAAAAATACTGAGAAAGTAGAGTGGGTAGTTGGACCACATTCAAATTATTACACGGTTTAAAGCAAAATGACGTAATGGAAAGATAACAATTATGTGCTTCAGCAGCATGTTATGAGATTGTCATTTGATGCCCTAATATATGAAAACGTGAACAGGACTGGAGGTCTTGAGAAGTGTAGCTCTTATAAATATAACATGTGCTTCAATTTCAAGGCTCAGTGGTTTTCACACAGAAAAAATGTGCCTGTGGTGGTCTAGGAGTGAACATATTGTGTGGCTTTCAAGTGACTCAGCACTGTTCCACCAGCAGTGAAGTAGAACCAGAATTACTGTAATCCTCCAGCAGAGGATCAGCTTCTATGGCACAATCTGTTTCTTTTCTCAATTACCAAGCAACATATAATAGAACTTCACAGGAAGAAAAGTGGAGGAAAAATAGCAAAACTGAAAAATTCTTGGCATTTTTGCAAATCTGGGGGTTTTTTGCTTTTTCAGATTAAAGAGCAGGAAAAAAACTGTCCTAATTTCAAGTACGCTGATCAGTGTTTAAATGTCACTAACCACTGGTCAGATAAATTTTGCCTTATTATCAATTATATTAATTTTTATTTTCTCAAATGTTGCTTTTTGTGGACAAGATGTGAGGTGTAGCTGGAAGAGTAAGCTGTATGATATAACTTGAAAAAGCTGTCTGTGGAAAGTGTCCTCATGACATGGAGCAGTGAAAGGAAGTGTAAGTTTGTAGGTAACATGGGTTAGGATGTGGTTTTGGTATGCTCCTATTCTAACTGGGGACATGTGTGTTTTTTGCTGAATGATAGGATTAGGCCTGCTGTGCTGTTTGCAGGCAAGTTCATGGTGTATGAAAGTCGGGGCTGTGAATGTATCAGTAGTTGTTGACATCTAAGCCCAGTGAATTGGAAGGGTGGTGTGATGAGAAAAATGAGGTCAGACCTAGAACTGGTAGTGCTGAAAGTTTAGGCAAGATCATTGCAATGCCTGGATCTGCCTGTCAAAATAAATGATAACGTGGTGAGAGTAAAGCTTTCTGGTTGGACTTAATAGTTCTACTAAGACAGTGGCCTTAGTAGAAAAACAATTAGTGGGATTGCTGATGTCATGTTTTTGTTTTATTTTGAATTTTTTTGACATCCTTTTATTTTCCTTTGTTGAGCAGTTTTAATCAAATATACCCAGGTAACAAGCCAAAGATCTTTAGGTACTGTTTCTCTTTTCTGTGTTCTAGAAAATCAGGTTTTAAAATCTTTTAAATTTTGTATGCATGAGCAAATTTGTAATTGACCTGCTGTTGAACTGGGGAGAGAAAAAGCTTCTTCTAGTATTGTTAGCTATTCTCTTATGTCAGAGAATAGCTAACAATATTAAACATGTTAAGAATGTGCCATTTTGTTCTTTCAAGATACTGTAATATAAAGCAAGATTGAGTTTATTTGAGATAATTTTCTGTTAATGAAGCAACTGCTAAAATCTGGTTGTCTGTTGTGCCACTTTCTTTTGTAAGTCACAAATGCTTTGGGATCCTGTTGTAGGTAAGCACTGACTAAGCAATGATGCTAAGATAGCTTTTTCAGTATGATTACTAGGCATTTTGTCAGTATACTAGCACATTCTGTGTCCTTTTCAATTGCTGTTTTTCTAGAATAAAGATACAGGAAGCAATGGCAGTAATAATTCTGCAAAATAACATTCTCCTTCATTAACTGAGGTCTTGAGGGAAGAGGTTCTGATGTGAAAGAGCCTTCGTAAAGCTCTGAAACCAGGTCTTTTTGGGCATTGCTACCTTGTCAGCCATTTTCTTTCTTCTCTGTCTTCTATTTCAGCTGCATGTGCCCTTCTGAATTTTTCCCTGTGAGTTGCTTGAAGCTATTCTTTTGCTTAATCCCTCTTTCTTGTCCCTTCATCTATCAAGTTAAATTTTTGTCACATCAGACTTGCAAATGTGTTTAAGTACTAAAGCTGAATTACATTTACACCTTTCAGTATAAAAATGTACCTTTTGGAAATAAGGGATTATTGGATTCTATGAAAGTCATTGTTATAATTAATGTTAGTATGTAATGTTGATATGTAATTTTTTTCTTTGCAACTATCTTTCAGAATAGTTACTTGTGATTTCTGCCTTCTACCTTTTGTAGAGTTCTAGTTTTCATACCTTTATATTAAATTCATGACCATTTTAGTTAGTTTTTCTTTACAAGTCTGGTTTTCAAGCATCCTAACAAAAAGCTTTCCTTCAATCTTGCTGCTGTTTTTAAAATGTGTGCATGAAATCTTTAAATAAAAAGAAATAATTTTTCACATGCAAAAATCTTCAAGTGTTTTAGACAAGTTTCTCAGTGACCACCTGACACTGGTTTTGCAATCAATATTTTTGTAAAATAGAAACTTTGGCCAAGGTGCTCTTTCATAATGCTTGAAGTGTCGACTTGAACTACAGCCCTGAACTGTATTTGGACTGAAAGAAGGTAATGTCATATATTTAAATGTCTGTGTGTGAAAAATGGGTTATTAATATGTCTGTTTTATTTCAGGAAGATGTGGAAACAGGAGTCCACCTTGATCCTGCTATCAAGGAAGTTCAGTACAATCCCACTTATGAAACTATGTTTGCACCTGAGGTAAGAAACAATGTTGGTTTTTAGAGCAGAAACACCTTTGGCTTAAAGGAAAGAGGTTATATAAATTTTGTGTGACTTTCCTATAAGACAACTTCTTTGGATGCTTGCTGCATTTTGGAATATAGTTTGAGCAAACAAAAAATAGAGTCTACACAAGCGTGTTGGTATTTTTAGTGCTTGAATTTTAATATTCTGCATAAAGCTTTTCTAAGAAGATAAAATGTTTATCAGAATTGTGGCTACGAAAATTAAAAAATTAAGCTGGGAAAATAGCATTATAAAGATGTTGGGTTAAACATGAACTGCATTGAAGTGGTCCTTTACTATTTTCACATTTTTGCTATTTATTCATTGTGCTCATTAGAGCAGAATTAACATTTGTATGACTTGCAGATATAAGACTTTTAAGAGGACAATTTAACATTAAAATCAAAGTACTTCCAGTTTAATTATTCACATCAGTATTAAGAGTCTTGGCAACTTGAGCTACGCTAAATTTGTATAGTGAAAAACCTTTTAAGACTGAATTTAGACTGCCTGGTGCCATGTGAACTACTTTCCATTTTGTTATAACTGACAGGCTATCTGAAAGATAAAAATAGCTGTTCAAGCATTTAACTTTTTTCTGTATTTAACTTCTTTCTGCAGTTTGTCTTCTCTTAGACCAGGGGTTAGCCTTCTAGGTAGACAAATATGGCATCAGTCTCAAATTTCTACATTAGTTTTGCTTTGTGTTTAGAAAGCCTTTTGAGGAACCACATAAAATGGCCTTTTCATAAGCGTGCTTGCCATATATCAAAGCCATGATGTGTGTGAACAAAAGTACTGTTTTTAACTTGCTTCAGTGCTGCTGTGTGTAAATGTTTTAGTTAGGGAGACCCACTGTGGGACAGCCTTGGGTTTTATCTTCCGAATGCTTGTACTGGTCCCATACTGAATGATGGTATGTGTTGGTTCTGTCAAGTAGCCCATATCAACCTGAGCTCTGTGCAGAAAGCTCTGTGCTAGAAAGTTCAATCCTGAAATCAACTGTTCAGAACAGCTGTGTGATTACTGTGTGAAATAACAGATGAAGAAGCTTATTCAGTAGACATAAAGAAATTTAAAGTTGAAGTGATTTTGCATTATCATTTTTGAAAGACAGGTCTCTTTTTTTAATGTGGGTGGTTTTTTTTCTGAAAAAGTAAATGACACAAAAATAACAAATTACTAATTCTGCTCCACCTTGTTTTAAAATTTTTGATGAAGTTTGGACCAGAAAATCCATTTAGGACTCAGCAAATGGCTGCACCTAGAAACATGCTTTCTGGATATGCAGAACCAGCTCACATCAATGATTTCATGTTTGAACAACAAAGAAGAACATTTGCAACCTATGGTAAGTCCTTAACAGTGGAATTCACCTCCATCTTTTTCATACCCAGGTTGGACAAATCGTGATGGTCTTGATAGAACAATTAATAGGACTGTAACTTCTGTAAACTGCTTTTTATCAGAATTAATAAAATGAGGAAAAGCTTTTGAATAAGAATCCATATGAATAGAGATCATAGTATTTATTTGGGAAATTAATTTTGTAATTCTGTTTTGAACTGTAATCCAGTGTATTATTTCCTAGCAAGACCCTCTAATTAATCCTTCCATTAGTTGCATCAAGTGTACAAAACACAAATCAAAATTTCACACTTCTCACATGACTAACTGTAGGTCTGTTATGCAAATAGATTCTCTCATGTGATTCTGACTCCCTCTAAACCATAAGGAAGCCTTACTGAGCTGTCAGGTTCTTCAGTGGTTGCCTCTTGATACCAACAGAATGAACCAGATTTGCAGAGAATGGGAATGCATTACTAAAACAGTCTGGGCAAAGACAGACCAAAGAACTGTCTTGGTGTTCAGTGCAGTAACTGCTTTCTTATCTTGAATAACATTTTCCCTTGTAAATAGTGGCACTTGAAAGATAAAACATTTGAGTCTTGGGAAAGCTTGAGGTTCACAGACTTTTTATGAATTGTAAGAAAAATTGATTTTTCTTTTTTTTTAAGATAGGAAAAAATATGGAAAGGCTACGGATTCTAAACATTCTTTTGCAAACATTTGAAAGAACAAAGCTCCCATGTGTTTACATATAACGATGGTTAATTTTTTTCCTATGTGTCTTTGTAAGCTTTCATTTCTGATTTAAGTTTGATTGCAAGTGCTTGTTCAGATGAAGTATCCTTTATATACTTGAAATTCAGTTTATTAGGCAAGATCTGATACTTCTTGTGTTAACTTAAAATGTCACAACACTCAACTTTTTGCACAATAGATTTGCATCTGTCTTTATTCATATTTACATTCAAAATACTACTCCTTGCAAATTGTTTTGCCTCAAAAACCACCTTCCTAAACGAATATCCTTAATATCATTAGGGCTTTATGCATGCCTGAATTCACTTACTACATTCTGTGATGCATCAGATTGAGACTTCATTGCTAACATTTGTGGTAGCTAGGTATTACAGTGGAAGAAAATGCCTAACATCAGAGACTATCCCACACTCAATTTTTCTTTGTACTTGAGTTTTATTAGAAGCTTTCTTGGAAATGTTGAAAATTGAAATATATTAATGACAGAGTTTTTCTCTTACATAGTTTTAGCTAATAGGTACTTTTCACTGAGTTGTTAGGATGTGGAATATAACCAAAATGACAATATTGGGAAATGGATATCTAGTTTCATAGCATAATTTTAACTTACTTGACTGGAATTTTGATATTAGAACTTGACAGACAATAAAGTAGGAGCCTCTATTCAAGATCAGAATAGACAGATTAAATTTTGTTCTGTGAAATTAAATGTAACATTTTGTGGGTTGAAATTAAATGTAACATTTTTGTGTGTGTAAAATAGATACTGGGAAAAAGTGCCTATAGTCATACAGTGTTTCATTGAGGGCTTTTTATTTGAAAAGTTTCATTTGGAGAAAGATAAAGCTAGCAAGTCTACTCAAAACTACTTCTATTGGTTATGTCATCACTGTATAGCAACTGTCTTGAAAGCTGTATTAAAAATGAGTATAAAAATGTATTTTTAAATCTTGGAACACTGACAACTGTGCAGCTATCATTCAGCTTTCTAGAAATGTTCAACAGATAATGATCTGGATACAATGACAGTGGAACTAGGAAAAGTCTGAGATACAGGCTGTTTAAACAGCAAGAACCAGCAATGAGAACCTGAAGTTCAAGCTAGAAGATGCAGTAAGTGAGCATGATATTCTGGCTCAGTAGGAGATCTGTTAAAACAGCACTCCTTTAAGTTGTCAGAAAGTTATCTATTAACACTTTCAATACTCTCTTTTTCCATTTAGAAGGATGCAATAAATATCTTTTCAGAAAATACAAAGTATAGAAATGCAAGTAAAATTGGTAGGCATAAACCCAAGCCATAAATCTTTTTCAAGACTGAGTCATAACCTATTAGAAGAACAGGAGTAAACCTCTCTTTTTAAAGCTGCAGATCTTGAGACTTCTGGTCTCTGTTACTCTCTTTAAGCACCATTGCACGAAGGCAGGAGGTCTCGAACAAATCTGCAATGGCTGGTAAATAGATAAGCAGTGACTGTAAATGAAGGACGAGGGTAGTAAATGAGAACATGTATCCAAAACAGCTCAACTGTCTCAGTATCTTTCACAAAAAAAAGAGACAGCTTTATAATATATATAATCCTGAAAGCTTAGACTTATTCATTGAGAAACCTGTATATTAAGCACAAACAAAACCCAAGTATTTTTTGGCATCTAGTCTTTCTTATCTATTTCTTGTGCAGTAAATATTTACTCTTAAAAGTACATTTTGCTTGTGATGCTAGGATAGCATCACTGAGAACATCCATGCTGTCATTGACTGTGGGTCCTTCCAGCCCTTTATTCCATTAGACAAGTGGTCAGCAATGGGTATCTAGTGAGGAGCAGAAGAAGGAAGCAAGAAAATAGTGATATATCTGAATTCTTCTTTTCAATACGCAGTCTGTCAAGCAAGGGCAATGTTTATATATTTATTTATTTTCAGACAACTTGTTGGGGATTTTCTGTTTTTTCTTTTTGACAAACTTTTCCAGCTGCTTCTTGAGCCTGTATAATTTTTCTGTGCACAGGCAGCAAATAATTTTTCTTTCAGGCAGCTCTGCAGCTTAGCAGCTCCTTATGTGAGGAAGTATCTGTGTTTCAAACTTGTGGAACTTAACAGCTTTCTAGTTTGGCTTCATATCCCCATGTCTCTTATGCTGGAAAATGAAATGACCACCCATTTCTTATTCACCATTTCCATGTGATTTCTTGTTTTATAGATCTTGGCCATAGCTTCTTCTCAGTCTCCTTTTTTTTTTCCCCACCTGCATAGATCTGATCAATCTTCTTGTTCCTCAGTTGCAGCCTTTTCTTGCCTATGGCTGTCCTTGTCTCTCTTCTGTATCTCTTCTAGTTCCACTGTATTGCTCCTAAGATGGAGAGCAAAGCTGTGCACAGCCATTACATGTTACTCTCACTGTGAATTTGTTCTGTGAGTAACTTGCTGAAAGCTACTTGCTCCATTTTTCCAGTTAATTTATCAATATGTTGAATGTCATGGGCCTGAGGATGAATCCACCAGCAACCGTCCTGTGCTGTGCAAACCAACCATTTATTCTTGACAGTGTTTTAGTAACTTTTCATCAATTGAACATGTCAGGACCTGTGGGTTTTTTAAAATGTCTTTGAGGCACCCTGTAATCAGTCTAACTTGGTTTCGTAAAGGTATCCAAGATCAACTAAGCTTTGCTCATTCACAGGATTGTCACCTCAGAAATATTCTGGCAGTTTTCTCATTGTGATTTACCTGTAGAGAAAATTGTGGTGTCTGTTCTCCTACAATATATAATGCTCATCTAAGTGCCTACTCACTTTATTTATTGTAGTTTCTACTCCTCGAGTCTTCTAACCATACAAATGTCTGGCAGGTTGATCTGCAGTTCTCCATGTCTCCTCTGAAACATCTTTTGAAACATTGCATTGTTTTTGATACATTCCTTTTCTGTCATATTGAGGTGATACTAGGTGAGAGTATCTGACTTGTGATTTGACTTTAGATCTCTTGGGTGACTGCCTCTGATCCTGGTGTTTGTTAGCGCTTATTTGACTCTCCAGTTTCCTGGCATTTCACATTGAGGTAGATACGGCATCATGTTGCCCATAAAGAAAGATTCTGGCACAGGAGTCTACCCAAGCTCCACCATAATCAATATGTGTTTAATACAACCCTCACAGATGCTCTTTGCAGTTCTTAATCATCAGTTGGCCTACACATTGTCAGGTACACTTTCTATCCCTGCCTGTTTTGATGAAGGACAAGCCTTAGTTTTTATATCTTATAAGATTGCCCTCACTTTTGGGAGCAGGCTGCCTTAGTGTAGTGCTGTCTGCTGGAGTTTGGCCTTTGTATTTTCCACATCTGAATGCAACTTCAACTCTTTGAAGAGCAGTTTCTTATTTCTAATAGTTTCTCTTAACTTACTATTCGGCAGTGCTCACTTCCTTCTGGTTGCTTTAAATTCGTCTTTTATTAGCTGGCAGGCATTACCTTTTTTCCTCCTACATGATGTCTTTGAAGTGCCCCTGCATTTGAAAAAGGCTTTGCCCTTTGGCACTCACTTTCTGTTCCTTTTAAAAATCTTTTCTTAATATAGCCCTCCTGTTTTGAGATTGAAATCATTGTCATAAATGTTTTTATATTTTCCTTTGCTTTGTCAACAATGTTAGTTTTTATACTGCGTTATGGTCATTGTTAAAATGTGTGTCCTTAGAAAGAATATCTTAAAATCAAGTTTCCTGCACTGCTAAACTGGCTGTTCTTCATGTGAATCTCTGACATGACTGCTTCATGGTACAAGTACATTGTGTAAAAATAATCACATCTTGGTGTGAGATTTGTGCAGTCTGCTGCAAGGAGATGACTAAAATATGTCATTATTACTGTGCTTCTTTCCCTGGCACCTGTTGTTTAATCTCTGTTACCATTTCATGGTTACTGCATTTTCTGTCTCAGTGGTCACTCTGGGAGTTCTGGCAACTGTACTCACCACTACTTAGACCTGAAATTTCAGTCCACAGGATTGTTTAATGCTCATTAACACTATTAACTTGTTAATCTGATTTATTTTTAAGCTTTCTATGGCATAGACCATGTTTTTCCCCATTGGCATGACCATCTTATTTCTGTATTCTTTCTGGTAAAGCATATATTCTATGTCCAATTATGTCAGTACTGTCCTACCAATTAGGTTAGTTTATTATGTTAAAACAAGATATTTCAATGTATTATTTTTAACCTCTCTCATTTTGCATGCGTGCTTGGGTGTTCCATCTCCCTGCCTTCAGTTTAAATAGGATTCTGTGATTATTACTGTCCCTGTTACCTGAGATTTCAGATTTCTGTACTACCTTTTCCTTGAGGATATGGGTTTCTAAAGATTGTGTGTCATTGCAAATTACTTCCTTTTTTAAGTATTTAAGTATTATATTTCTTTAGGTATTCTTTAAGTACCCCAGCTATTTTATCAAAAAGTATTATTTCAACCTTCTCAGTGCCACCTGGTTTTTAATTTAAATGAGACCTACCCATGTCAGTAAGGTTCCCTTTATTCCAGGAGTTAGGGGAAGTGAAGTTGTCCCATTCACTGGAGATGTTTTCCACATTAGGGTTAAAATTTGCAGTGGCTGAGAGAGCTGGGACTGTTTAGCTTGGAAAAAAAAAGGAGTCCTGATGGGGAGACCTTATTGCCCTTTACAGCTACCTGAAAGGAGTATGCTGATGGCATAATCCATAAAAAACATTGAATAAAATAGTCCAAGTAGGCATTTTATGATGTTGTGAAAGGTCCTCTCCCAGTTTAATGGAAAACCATTAATAATTGTCTGTGGGAGTCTGACTTTTTAAATTGGCAACCAGTTTTGCATCTGCAGTCCTTGGTAATCTACCCTAGTTTGAGTCCATTGATGTAAGGCAGTCTTCTTGTTTTAATTTCAACTATCAAGCAAAGGCTGTCTCTTTAGAAAATAAAATTCCCCTTCACAAGACATTCTGATTTAAAATGCTTAACTAGCATTGTTTTTTCAATGTTGTATTCCTTGGAGCATGTCAAAAAAGACCAGGAAGTCCTAACATACAGCACATGTTTATTCTTCTGTATCTGTGCTCTCAGCTGAAAGAGTCTCTTTTCTTGAAAATTCCCTTTTGAGTATAAAAAAATCCCTTTTGAGTGATAAAAAAGTCAATATATGAGCACATATACATTTTCAGAAGCAGAATTACAGATTATTTTTTACATGCTGCACACAAATTGTTCATGAATATTTTAGCCATTTCATAGCTATTTGAGCATCAGTACTCCTCCTAATAGTGGACTGCTTCATTCATGCAACATTTGATATTTTTAAAACTCTTCATCACAAGATATTAATGTCCTTTTTAATAAGAAATAGTCTTCTATTGAAGTCTAATGAATCTCAAAGCTCTTTATGAGTACTCAGTAACTTGGTTGTAGCAGGATTATGTCATCACTAACACTGATATTTTAAGAGCCTAAAATAACTGCCTTGAAAATAACACTTGTGATTTTTTTTTTATTTTAATCTACTCATGTTACATGCAACACCTACAGTCACTTATTACCTGTTAACATTTGCAGGCACTTTATTCTCTGATTACTTTGATTCTGCAGAGATGCCAGTTCAGAGTGGGTTAGTCCAGCTGTATTTTTCCTCATACCTGATCTACTTTGGATCTCTATGTGCTGCATTGCACAGTGAGGTGTAAACAGGCTTTAATGAGCTGTCGTTCTGGAATGCACATCAAAGTCTAATTATTTAACCAACCATTTTCAGGTGCACTGAAATTATGGATGTAGGTGGAATTGTATCTTTCGTTGCTAAAATGTTGTGGGAAATATCTGTCTCCTAACTAAAACTGAAGGAGACGCAGAAGTCAGGGCACATTATGTGGGATACCAGCTGAGTAAGATGAAAGCAAGCTGTCTTTTGCAGCTGCGTTTAGGAGTCCCAGCCAGAAAGAAAACATTCCCTTTCACATATCCAGTAGAAAGTAGAAATTGTTCAGAGCTTTTCTGTGAGAATGATGCTGGACCAAATTCAACTCAACTATAAGAAGTCTCCACTTCCACAGGAAGCTGTGCTTGGCCCAGGGGCCCTATTCATGGGAATACTGTCCCTCTTTTACAAGTACCAAGCAAATACAGTCCCAGAGATGCTGTCAATATAGTTGGAGGACAAGTAAACCACTGTATTGATTTTGACAGCAATCCAAAGTAATATCTCTCTACTGTTAACAGAAACCTTATAGCTTGGAAGGGAACTCCTTGAAATAGTGGCTTAGTAAAAGCAGGCAGCTAAATTAGGGGAAGTCTGATTGCAGTGTTGGCTCAGTTTGCTTATCCATAGAAGTAAATCCTACTAAAAGTCTAGAATAAATTATTTTCTTGTTTAACAGAGGAATAGTGGGAATGTATATTTTGTAAGATGACACTGGCGTGTATTTCTCTCCCTATATTGTATTCATGGATCATCTGGACATATGTTACTCCACAGCTGGATTTTACCAGGTTTGAAACTCCAGAGCTGTTTGGCGGGTGTAATGCTTTATTTGGATTGGGAATACCTGCTGTGTTCTTGGAATGGCTCTTCTACTGATTTCAATAGTACTTTTTTTCCCAGCATCTAAAAAGAAATTAACTGGACCGTGTTCTAGGAGAGTAGTCTTTCTGAAAAATGTTTGGGGATACAGTCTCCTTCCTTTGGCTGTTGGAATGGTATTGATAGGTTCTCAGCTTGTATGCATTTGTATGAGCCTTTATGAGCCATTGCTCTCCAGATTAGACTGGATAATCTCCCCCTGCTCATGATTGTCTCTGTGAATCAACAAAAATACAGGAATTGGATTGTATGCTGTAGGATTTAACTTATTATGTGTGTATGTGTGTGTGATTGCTTTTACTGATGGTTTAATGTCTTTCTTTCTTTTTTTTTTTCCATCCTTGATACTGAGGAATTCTCATTCACTCGTCAAGAGACATTTTATCACTTTAATATTTAATAAAAATTGGTGTTATGTCCACCAGGGTGCAGTCTTTCCCAAAAAAAAAAAAAAAATAAGCCACGGTGGTCAGTAAGTGTTCAGTGCACCACCTGTTCCTTGGAAACCAAATGAATTTGTCTATCTTATAAGATCACACTATCCACTTAGGAGAAATGGAGAAAAAAAGTTGAATATATGTATTAAAATTGTAAATATCCTGAATAGATATGAAATGCTTGTTCATTTTATAAATTATTTATAAGACTAAATGCAGCAGACTTTGTTGTGGTTGGAGTTGTTTTGTTTTGTTTTTATCAAGGCTCAATAGCTGTAGTCAGGAAATGAAGATGTGAATACTTAATTCTTTTAAAAATTAAAGTCCATGACTGCTGCTTCTGGTACCATTCACATTAGTTAAAGCAACTCCTTTCAGGTTGAATCTTTCCCAGTTGTGGCAGGAGGAGAATTAAGTAATTTTTGCTGTGGGAGACAGAATACACACAAAGTCCTAGAAAACTTAATTTATTTTTTCCCCCATCTCTGTCCTCTTCCTTCCAGCTGCTGCCACCCTAGGACTGCCAATGACAGTCTTTGACCCAGCAGAAGCAGTGGGCAGAGCAGAAGGCTGCTCCTGAAGCCAGAGGGCTCTGTGTACGCAGCAGCCACTGGCTGGTTTCCATGTGACTCACTGCCTTTGCTAACCAAGGAGCAATGCCCTGCACTAAAGCAGCATCCATTTAACATCGAGTGCACTGACAAGATTTTGAGTTAGTCTTTTCTTTATGCCATGTTACTAAAAGCAGAGGTTGCTATGGCATTTCAAAATCTGTTTGCATTGCAGCAAACTGACCTGAATTCAGCATTGACCTCACTCGGAGCAGGGGCATCCTGGGGTCCCTTCCCACCAGATTCTGTTACTTGGCTTCTTGTGATTACCCACCCTTTGTATCTTATGTTGTTAACTGTTGCCTATTACATTTATTTATTTCTCTGTGTTGTGCAAATTTAAGAATTCTGATAGCAAAAGGTACTCAAGGGCCTCATGGTGCTACTTCATAGTAATCTTTATAGTCAGGCCAAGTGAAAAGTTAATGGAATTCTAAAGTTTCAGTCCTTCATCATCCCCAGCTCATTCAGAGTTAACAGGAAAGAATTTGCAGAGGGTCAGAGTAGTAAAAGTTGTACAAAACTGAAAAGCTTGAAATAACAGTATTTTTTTTCCTCTTGTTCCAGGTTATGCATTAGATCCCTCTGTAGATAACCCTGAAGCTGCTACCAAATATATTGGTTCTGTAGAAGAAGCTGAAAAAAATCAAGGTAGTTAATTGAGAATCTTGTATAAATTACTTGCATCTTTAAACTGTTTTTATTTCTTCTTTACTAAGAAATGGAATAGGTATTAGCAAAGGAAGGTATTATGTGAGACTTACCCATGTCCAAGAACGCAATAAAGAAGAGATGTGTTGCAATTTTAATGTAGAGGGGGAAGAGAAATATTGGGAATGTTTTGTTTTCTTGAAGTAGCAAATTATTCAGGTTGTCATGACAAATTTCAGAATGGGATTTGTAATGTGCCATTGCATTAATACAATTTATCAGTACAATTTGAAACAGCTTTTTGGTCCTCTTAAATTCTGTCTCAGCTAACATTATCATGTGTCTGCATTAGGATACCTGTACGTTGAGCTAATCACTATAACTGCTCCTCAGGAGCAAACTGATCACTCTGTGTGCAACCTCTGCCACTCCTGTTGGGAGCTGCATGTTATCTCTGCTTAGCAAAGTTAAGCTTTTTGGGTTATTTGGAAAAGAAAAACCACTGGAAGGTTGCCAATTGGTAACAGCATGGCATGCCACTGGGAGGATTGACTACCAGAGGCATGGGGTTTGTAATTAATTCTTTGATACAAGATATTTAACACTCAAAGGGAATCGTTCACATTGGAAAACTGTACCTGTGTAAATGTCATGGTTATGCTTTCCCTTGCATGTCTTTTCAAATATCCTATTCACATGGGTATACAAAGGATCTTTATTTCTGTGTCCTCTTCCTCAGAATATATCCAAGTTTATTTCACTCTTTCCTTCCAAAGAAGGAAATAACTAAGATTAAACCATTTTTAAAAACCCTTTTCATAACAGAATTTTGTACTTCATTTTAAGAAAACCCTTGATTCATGTGATTACTTCTGATCACTACTTAACTTTATACATTGCCTATTTTCCCCTTGTTTGTGTAAAGGTTCTGTCTCTTTTGCACTAGATGAGTATTACTGCTGCTGCAGAAAAACATTGTTTGAAAATTGAACATAATTGTATATACAAGCTTGAAAAACTTAAAAGATGTTAAAATAATTACCTACAGGGTTTTTCCCTCACATATCTATATTGTATATTGGTTTTGACACATGAAATTCCGAGGGTGCAATATTTGTGAAAAGCTAGTTTTTCTATGAAAGAAGAAGGTAGTGGTTGGAGGGAGGTGATTGTCAATAGTGACAGACTTTTTAAAGAGGGCCTGTTGCAATAGGACAAGGGTCATGATTTTAAGCCAAAAGAGGATAGATCCAGACTAAGTCATAAGGAATAAATTTGTTACAATGTAGTTGGTGAAATACTAGAACAAGTTGCCCAGACAGGCAGTGGGTGCCTCATCCCTCAAAACATTCAAGTTCAGGTTGGACAGGGCTCTGGGCAACCTGATCTAGTTGAAGATGTTGCTGCTCGTTGCAAGGTGGTTGGAGTAGGTGATCATTAAAGGTCACTTTCAACACAAACCATTCTATAATTCTATTAATTTTTTTCTAAATTAAAATAAACAGTTGGGGTTCTGGGACACTTATCTTATTTTCATTTTGGGGCTGTTTTTTTTTTCAAACTGAGAGGGTTCAGAGGTATCAGAAGCCAAGAAGACTTTACTTTCAAAAACTACACTATTTAAAGCATGAAAATTGATGTGTTCATACAGTCGACAAACTTACTGTTAAAAATTTATCGTACATGCATGGTTAAATATTCTAACAAGCAAGGATACACAGTTAAGGTAGTTACTCTGTTACTGTGCATAGTTAGCAGTGTTCATAACTGGAAAAGTGAGCAATGCTTTGGCCAATTTTGCTCAAATACTTTTTCCATGTTGTCCTTTATACTGAAAGGAGCGGTGGTGGGGTTTTTTTCTTTTAAACTGACTGTGGTGTAGCCTCTGATGTATTCTGTGTTAGCAGTTAGTCAGTGTATTGTTTCCTTCTTCAGGTTTAACAGTGTTTGAAACAGGACAGAGGAAAATTGAAAAAAGGAAGAAATTCAAGGAGAATGATGCATCTAATATTGATGGTTTTCTGGGACCATGGGCAAAGTATGTTGATGAAAAAGAAGTGGCCAAACCATCAGAAGTAAGTCCTCCTTTAACAAAATGGATACAAATTGTCAGTACATGGCAGTGGCTTCAGCAGAGGTCCAGCTGCACTAGTGCTGGTCCAAGCAGATCCATGCTATGCTTTAGGGTCATAGAAACATTTTTGGTGATATGTCCAAATAAGATGTTCCAGATATTCTGCATTCAGTAATTTGGAACACTTTTTGGAAATAAAATAAATTCAATCTGCGTGTAGAGTCTGATTAAAAGAAACAGCTTGGAAAAAGAAAAGTGAAAGTAAAACTTTTTGGAAAAAAAAAGGCAAATGAAAAACCCCAATATCACACACACAAATCCATCCATAATAAACCATCCAACCAGCAGATATCCTTCTTGTCCAGTCAGTGCTTAGCTTTGAATAAAAATATATTCTTTTCAGTGTACATAGCCTTCCAAGCCTTTATGGTTTTGATAGGGGGATTCTCTTTATTGATGCTTAGAAATATTTCTAATCTTGTTTAGCAAATAAATGTCTTCTTAATAGTAAGCAAACAATAGTACAGTTCTGGATTTTGTTATGTGATTCTGACTTTTTAAGAGATCATGTTTTATTTTTTTCCAGGAAGAGCAGAAGGAATTGGATGAAATAACAGCTAAGAGGCAGAAGAGAGGAAAACTAGAAGATGATAAACCTGGAGAGGAGAAGACTATATTACATGGTAATGGCATCTTCCTGGCTGTTCTCATTTTCTAGCTTGCTGTGTTTTCTTGCCTGCTGTGTTAATTAGTAAGGATAGCAGACAGCCTCAGCACGTTGATGTTTCTGTATTGGAGATAACAGCACTCACAGGCAAAAGCATAAAGGATGGGGCAAGAGATAAATTTGGAGTAATTCCACTTCATACTGTGAAGAGCAGTGTGGAAAAATAATTTTTCAGAGTACGGTTTTATTTATTTATTTTTAATGTTACTAGATGCATGTATCCCTTTCCTGTTTCACAGAGCAAACATATTGAAGTTATGAGTTTGGCTTAGTTTCAGCTTCAGAATTAGTGTAGTCTTATGTGTCAGTATTTTCATCAGCAGGTAGTGCTCTGAGTTATGGTTTATGAACAATTTAGAAAATCACTTGGACTTTGGACTTCCTCAGTTTTTAATGTAAATGCTCTTGCATACTATGAATAATTGTATATCAATTAATTACCCTACAGAAGCCTGTAGTATGTGGTACCTTCAAAGAAAATGGCTTGGTAATTAAGTAGAATTCAGTAATTTTTTTAAGCTGTTACTTCAGCTGTCTGCATACAAAACTGCCCTGTGTTGCAGTGCTTGGTGCGAATAGTTTGGTAGACAGGGTCTCTCTTTGTGTACCAGTTTCTACAGCCAGGCTCACACACACGAGCTGTGAGCATCCTTTCTACGTGTGTTGAGGAAGAAGTGGTGGCTGTGAGAAAAGCATTGCTGACATTAGAACATTGTTCTGTTTATGTGTAGTAGATCATGACGGTATTTATTGAACAGCAGTGAGCATAACAAACATGAAATTTTAGCCACTGAGCCTCCTAAGGACTAATTATTTTGTATCAAAGTTTTCATGGTCTCTACCTGAAATTTCACAATGAAAGACCTTGCCATATAAACTGTGATGAACTCGCATGCAAACATTCCAGAAATTCTCCATTTTGAAGATATGTGTATGCATGGATACTGGGCAACAGTACAACCAAAACTGCCATAACAACATCCCAGAAACTGAGAAATTAAATTAGTCAGTGCACAGTTTATTGTCATGGCTACCCAACATACATCTACTCTGAAATAATCCATTTTCCTGCATAATGCATCCCTGTGTTTCTGACTGTCCAATCGCTTCTTAAATCTAGTTAAAGAGCAGCTGTTGGCTGTTGCTGACCAATATTGGTTCATGCTGGCCAAATGAATATTTTTTTCCTTGATTTGTAATTCTGTTGCCATGACTGACACATCACAGAGCTGGCCAGAATCTGAGTTGCAAGCAAATGTCAGGGTTAGAGTTGCACGGTTTAATCTATGTAGCGTTAGTGTAAGCAAAGTCTTTTTGGTCAGGGGAACTCTCTTGCTGTTTGATGATGAGGAAAAATGGATAAGAAAAGATTGTCTTAATGTTTGGATTGTAAGGTTCCAAGCAGACTTTGCTGAAAATTACATAATTTGAGTTTAACTGATGTCAAATAAGATTCCACATCTGTATGAAGAAGCTGTTTTTTTCTTATACCCCCTCTCTCACCTCTTGCTCTACAGCAGAGCAGCTGTGTTGACAAAACCATAATTGTGTGAGTGTGTGTGTGTATATATATATATATATTCAAAGATTATAACCTCTTAAAATATGGAATCTCAGAATTCTGTGTTCACCTTTTCAGTTAAAGAAATGTATGACTATCAGGGGAGATCTTATCTTCATGTCCCTCAAGATGTTGGGGTTAATCTCCGTTCTACAGTACCACCTGAGAAGTGCTATCTTCCAAAGAAACAAATCCATGTGTGGTCTGGGCATACAAAGGTAGGAATGTTTGTGAGCATACAGCATAACAACCCATTTAATTTTCTGTCTGCAGCTAGTAATTTCTATAAAACTGAAGAATCAGTAGAAGGAAAAGAGTATTTTCCTCTTTACCATACTCTGCATGTAATTAGTTGAGTTACATGCTCACAAGGTGAGCAAACACAAGGTGTTTGCCTGCTCCGTTGCAGTTGTCTAGCTTCATATAATTTTGTGTTAACATAGTGACTTCCTGACCTACCTTAAAGGGAAAAGTATTATTCTGTGACTTCGGGGGGATTTGAAGTTATTTCCTAAACTACGATGTGAGTAACAATAAGGCTAATTCTAGAGGTTCCTAAGAATATTTGGGGTTTGAGGGCTTTTGTAGTAAGAGTACTTAAGGGCTATTTCATATCAAACTTAGGCAAAGTTACATAGGTTTTGTGATTATGGTGCATCAGCATTACAGGTTTCTCAAATATAGCTAATACCTTTGAGAGGTGTGTCTTGGTAAGAGTTTTCTTTGATGCTGCTTAACATCCACAGTTCCTTCTTGTGTCAGATACCAAAACAATATATGCACTTCTGGTATTAAAAAAGTGCTTCACTGCTCAGGGTTGTACAGCATATACTCAATTTGCTGATTCATTTGCCACAAGTTCGAAGTATTAGTTGAGGAGGAATATGCTGCACTGCAATGGACATCACCTTAATAATATTTGGAAGAAGGAAGAAAGGACGCAGGGAATGTTTTTAGCTTTTACCCTTTTTTGCAGCTGAGTCATATCTCTGAGCTCTTCTTAAATGATTGCTGCATCAACAAGCTTATAGCTGCAACTGTCAGGGCTTTCCAGAATGACATCTCCTCCCCAGAGCTCTAGTCCCTCCTCTGCCTGTTTCCCCAATAAAACAGACTGATGTGTGAAATGGCTTTTTCCATCAAATAAGATGAATAATGATATCGATGAGAGAGGCAAAAGAAAAATGGGCTTACAAATTTAGAAAATCTGGGAGATATAAGTAGACAATAATAGGGAGGATAAAGTACCGAGCTCCAACCAGAGGTGGGAGGGAGGAACTGGATGGCATATGAATAATCAACATGAAATGGACATGAGGGCCATTAAAACCACAAGTACTTGGGGGTTCTTTGGACTTCCCAGAAAGGAGTACCTGGAATACAGACAGCTGTGAAGATGCCATGCCCAGGAAATCTGAGCTCAGTGGGTAGAAGGCATTGGTATTATATATAAGAAATTGAGCTGGCCAAAATTTTTTTTTTTTTTTTTTAATTCTGTACCTGCCCCATCTGCAAAGTCTTGTTATGCAGAGATAGTTCCTTTAAGCCCTAGTTTGTATTTATTTGCTGTGTTTGCCACAGTAATGGTGTAGATGTTGAAGGAGGTTATATATACAGCTGTTAAAGTGAAACAACTTTTTTCCAGTAGCATGTTTTCAAAATACATCACTGTTTCTAAAATGGAATGTGAGCAGGTTATTTCTTTTCAAGGTACAGTATCTGTATATTTTATGAAGGTAAGCTTTAGCTTTTTGCTTGGAAAAGAGGGCAAATGAACTGAAGAAACTTCTAGATTATCCACTTACTGTTAACTTATGTTCTTATTTACAGGGCGTCAGTGCAGTCAGATTGTTTCCTCTGTCTGGGCACATAATGTTGTCTTGCTCTATGGATTGCAAGATTAAGGTGAGATATTTTTCTGTTTTCATTAATACATTTTATACCATCTGGAATACAGACAGTGCATTTTAGGATATATAAACATTTGGTACTTATACCAAATACCTTTTGTCTGTGTTAGAACAGTGTTAGTTGTTTTTTAATAGCATTTAGAAGGTCACAAGTTTCTCACATTATTGGCTTTGTTGTTATATTAATTCATTTTCTGTGAAGCCTAGTTTTACAACTATCAATAGGTCTCTGCTGAAATCTTTTACTGAAGCATTTGTGGTGTGAACTAATCTTACTTTAGTCCAGCATATATGAACAGAAAGCTGACGTTTTGTTGTTTTTTTTTTTTTTTGTAGCAAACCTTAAGTCATTAAAGTTGGAATATGGCATGAGAGTTTTAGTTATTCTAAGGGAATTTTGCTAACAGGAAGGTGACAGCATTCTAGTGAATTTCTGGACAGATTGTGATTAATTAGTACATGGTATATGTTTGTAATTAATTCTTAAAAGATGCTTGACATATATTTGCACTTAATTTCAGCATCATTATTGTTTAACAATTGACATATTTCCCCCTCATCCTTTTTTTCCTAGCTATGGGAAGTATATGGTGATCGAAGATGTCTACGAACATTTATTGGTAATAGTCTTTTTTAAAACTCATTTATGTCTAGAACAACTTCCTGGAAGAATATGATTTAGGTTAGCTTATTAATTTGTCATAGAGAGGACTTGTGTGCATGCAAGGCAATGGTTGTTCGTAATGATCTTCGCAGTAAGAACTGAAAAATATGTACATTTCTTTAAGAACTTTGTCATTATTCCAAGCAATTTAATGTTGATGTGTAACACCTTACAACCCTTAAAACAAAACATTAGTGTTCTACAGTCATCAATACTTTATGAAAGACTTCTTTTCAAAGGCAAAATTTTGACATGCAATTGCCCCATCTTTGTGTTGAAAGCAGCAGCCCTCTGTATTTAACTGGTGAGGGTGTCTCATGGTCTGATCCTTCCTTCAATAGGTCATTCCATCCATGCTGAGTTATTAGTGCAAAAGCATGGGAAATCTTTTTTAGGTTCAGGTGCGGTCTTTGTTCATGTAACAGGTGCTTTTTAAAGCAGATAGCTGAGAGAGAGAAATACAAACTTCTTAGCAACCTTGAATGCAGAACAAAAGTAGCTGATTCTCCTATTGAAATAGGAACATTTCGAGAACACTGAGTGAATATATGTTGAGTAACAACAAAGAAGTCTTTTTTCACCTCTTATTTCTGATGACAGCAGTGTGGCAATGATGATGGCTCAAAAATGGCTCTCTCTCAATAGACTGCTCTTTCTGAACAGTGTGACTGTTTTTCTCAAAAGGTTCTTATTATCAACCAGATTTGCCTGCCATTTTGTTATATTTCCATTACTTTGTCAATATTTAAACTAAAAAGAATGCAAGTCTGATGTGGTGGTCACCTAAAAGTACTGAGGCTGAGGGGTAGCAAGATTAACACAGATTAAAGCAGTCATAATTTTCTGATCTAATATTTCCCATATTTTAAATGTTTCTCCATTACATGAGTCTCATGTAGCATTTATCTCTCCTCTTTTTCATTAGATGTTGCCATTTATTAGAGTATTTAAAATTTTTTCTGAAGTTCTGCTCATGTATCAATTTATACAAGTTTATACTTGTTTGTCAAGTTGGTTCTGTGCAGTGCTTTTGTTTCTTTCTCCAGTGTTTTAGAGGTGTGAGGGTGTTAGGGAGTTTTATTCTCATAATTCTTTAGGAGTTACTTTTTCTTTCTCACTTGAATTATTCTTTACTAGTTCTATTAAGAACTTCAGTGATTTTCTTCATCTCTTTGCATTGTTAGAGCATTTAACTTGAGTAATATGGGTTGGATTTTTTTTAATTCATTCTAAGTATGAATGGATGAAAGTTTACCATTGCATTTTTTCTATTTTGTAGGACACAGTAAAGCTGTTCGAGACATCTGTTTTAACAATGCAGGCACTCAGTTCCTCAGTGCTGCATATGACCGCTATCTAAAACTCTGGGACACTGAAACAGGTAGGCTTGTATTTGTAGGTGCTGTTATTGGGCACTGTTTTTAATTAATAGTGACTACAAAGATACTTCAGCATTCAGGTTGTTTCCAGTTGTCCTTCATATTGTCTTGTAGTTCACTGTTTTTAGGCTTTCATTGCAGGATAATTAGTCTTTTTTCACATATGTTTTGTTGTTATCTGCAATGGTGCAACAGACATTACCTGTATTTCCTATAGCTTTTTATTTGAGAAGTTTGATAGTTATTTGTAATGCTAGAACAATTTTCAGCCAAAAGATACCTTGTCAAATAATTTAATTGCATGTTTACATTTACAGGCATAAAATTACTCTTTACACCTAAATATGCTTAATTTAGAAAAATTATCTCACTTGGTCTTTTGCTTAACCTTAAGAGCGCTCCAGATAAGAAAAGATGGTGACCTGCTGTATAGAGAGTTGAAGGGTAGGTCTGATGCTCTCATGCCTGGGAGATGTTCTGTAATATTCTGCTACAAATACTTAAGTTTAAAAAAATACAGGATAGATTTTGTCAGTATTCTTTTAAACCAGGGTCTCTTTCTAAGACAGAAAGTTCCCGTGTTTTAAAAAGTTGGTAGCTTTCTGGGTTAGCAGAAATCTAATCATATACAGGTAACAGCTGTTAGAAAGGTGTAAGTCTAATTCTCCAGTGTTGAGTCTGAACTTGTGTCTGAACTCAGTTATTTAGACAGAGCTTTTGGATTAACACGTCTCCTGTAAGTTAGGGATAACGAGTTATCAGGGTATTTGTGGCTGAAGCTAAGAGAGGAGGTCAGGGCTCTATTTTGCAGTTGGATTACTGTTACCCTTTCCTAAGGTTAGTCTTGAATTCTTGCCCAAATTTGTATCTCTTGTTGAGAAGACCTGTGATCCTAAGGAGATACGTTTTGCAAAGACAGTGGTCAGCTAGTGATATCCTGAACCTGTCCTTATGTTCTTGTTATGTCCTGGTGGCATACAGGGTACTGAGCTGTTGTATTGTTGGGGAAGCTGTAGCAAACTTACAGAGCAGTTTGAGTGTGCTTATGTTTATGCTGGTGCATGTGCACAAATGTGAAAGTCTGTCTAATTAAAGAGCAGGGCAAATTCTGCCCTCTAGTTCTGTCAAGGACTTTAAAAGAAGTGTTGTCTGCTCTTAGTAAAGTACTTTTTTTCAGTGTCTGCAAACAACCCATAAGTATCTGCAATCAGCCCATAGCACTTCCAACCTGATACACTATAAATGGGTTTTCTGTTGCAGGGCAATGTATTTCAAGATTCACCAACAGGAAGGTTCCTTATTGTGTCAAGTTCAATCCTGATGAAGATAAACAAAATCTCTTTGTTGCAGGGATGTCAGATAAGAAAATTGTACAGGTATGTCTGCTGAATATTTATTTCTCTAAAATTACTGGTATTTAGTAAAACCAGGTTCTTATTCTGACTTTTTTAATTGTAGTGGGATATTCGAACTGGTGAGATTGTGCAGGAATATGATAGGCATTTGGGAGCTGTCAACACCATTGTGTTTGTGGATGAAAATAGAAGGTTTGTGAGTACATCTGATGACAAGAGTTTAAGAGTCTGGGAATGGTAAGTTTAAAATTTTGAATTTTACCTCAAAGTATATTGTGAGCAAACTGAGAAGAAGAGAGTTCATTTTTAGAAGTACACATAGCACATAGGCCACTGGAGTGTACTGAGTTCTAGCTAGCTCAGGAAAAGCTTTAAAACCCTGTTCTGACTTAATGCTCCAGACACTTCATTGATTTCCTCTTCCCTAAAGAAAACATAAGACAGCCCTATCAGCCTGAAGCACACTGCACTCTGTTAGTGGTCTCTGCTCTCTCCCCTTTCCCCAAGGGTGTATTAGTCTTTAAATTAACTCTTAAAGCAATGTCTGCTCTATTACAATTGGTGTGTGTTGGTTTTGAATGCTTTGAACTTGGATGTCCATAGTATTATATGATACTTGGCCCATGTTTGAAATAACTAGTTTAGTGTATCTCTATTCTGGTTTTCTGTTAGTCTGGCTTTTGGGCAATAATTGGTACACACAGTATGAATACAATAGATGACAAAAAAGGGAGAGTAATAAAAAATAATACAAAATATTTGAAATGGCTTCCAGTTTTTAACATTTAACCTGCAGAGAAAACAGATCACTCCTATCTGAAATGTTTTTCACAAAGTTCTAGGTACTAAGATCTTGAACTTAGAAGATTCTAAGATTTCTTTAGGATTTGAGAATTATTTATTTTTTAAATAATCAAGTCCCATATCTTTAGGTATTCATTTCCTTTTGCTGTTACACATGCAAAGCTGTTGCATAATACAGACACTAGTTCGAGTGACTAATCTGTTTCTTCTTAGCTGCTTGCTTTTTTTTTTCCCCTGTAGCCTAGACAAGAGACTCCAATCTGTGGTATTGGAATGTTACCCAAGCAGCCAGCTAAATCCTCAGCTTGTCTGTGATCGGCTGCAGTCATTGCCAGTAGCAGTGGGAATGACCAAAGTCTGGGAACCTAGGCTTAGGCTAGACATAAAATGCTGTCACCATATGCTGCTCCAAGAAAGCCTCTGTTCAGTACTTCATAAGTAGACTCATGGATTCACTGAGCTCCTTAAAGAAAAATCATTGCAATACCATGTCTGCTAAGGAATGTCTCCTCTTTGCTGAGTGGGAGGATGATCTCGCTTGCACAAATCTGTTATTTCCTTGAGATTGGATTGCCCTTGTTTTATGAGCTTTGTGTGATGGCTTTAATAAATAGTGAAGTGGGTGGATTTAGTCAGTCTGTGGAGAAAAGCAGGAAAGGCAAAAAGGTTCTGGCATGGGAACATCGCAACCTGATTGTTCCAGTAGCAGAAGTTTTTGTCTTCTGAGGAAAAAAAAACATGTAATAGCATTTTGTACACTAAAGAAAGAGCTCCCTTGTTGAAATGATAGGAAACTCGACTCTATGCAATATTCTTTAATGCAGTTGTTAGGAAATTCTTTGGTTGTATAAAGAGCAAATGTAATGCCATCTTCCTGGGCATGACTTGAAAACTTTTCCCCACTACCTACCATAATATATGCTAATTGGTCTGTAAGCATATTTCTATAATTTCAAGATCCTGATTTTTTAAATGCCTTAAAACTAAGTTAATACATTCATTATGGAAGATTTTGGAGTTCAGAAACTTCCATGGCAAATTATTTCTCAAATCCTTTTTTTCTAAGTTAATAAGAAGAATTATTTGCTACTTAGCAGTGATTTGGTTGCTGCACCTTTTGGCACTTTTCTTCGGTATGCTCTTCAGCACAATGTTTCTTCAGTACCCTACAGAAAAAAAGTGGAAATAATTATGACCTGAGAATGGCCTTAAAAGCTAGTAATTATAAGTTGGTCTCATTACTTCATTTCAGTTGTCTAGAGGAATTCTGTAGTGTGTTTTCTAAACACTTTGACTTGGCCAGAGATGGGTAATGGGATGGCATGTCTGACTTCACAGTGAGGAACTCCTGAGACCTTAAGTCTCCTTTCCTAAGAATTCATCCCATGCAAAGATTTCACAGGGCTGTACATAGAATTGCAGTTGGTTGAAAGTTCAGACTTCAAGTATAGTATAGACTCCTGTAGATTATGTAGTTTGTTTAGGAATATTAATGGAAGTATTGAAAATTTGCCTGCTTTTGCATTTCATGTGATTGAGGTATTAAATTTGGCATGGGTATCATATACTGTGTTCTCTCTTCTAGAAGTGCAAAATATTATTTTGTCTTTGTTTTGTATGCATCTGATCCTGCTTGGGTAAGCACTGAAATGATGTGAGCATTTAACTTTGGAGGCTGTTACTGTTTTTTTACCTCCAAGTCAGCCAGCAAAGCAAGAAGCGCGCAGTGGTAATTTAGTTATTATGCTGACAGGCTTTGGAGGCTTGTCATCTCTGTAAATCTGTGCCCCTCAGTGGGTCTTTTCACCCATGGCTCCTGGTAGAGTTAATGTAGTCTCCTGAGAGACATCTTCACGATGTGTAGGTCCCAAAACTGGATTGGCTTGTACTGAGGGTTTGGGTTGGCTTGGTTCTTTTCCTTCTTTTGTTAAAAAGATTTTTCTATCTCTTGCCCGGGCAAGAAGTTGTATCAAAACCCTAGAGTAAAACACTTCTAAATCTTGGCTAGCAGATATAATTTCTGATATTTAAAACTTTTCGGCCTTTGAAATGCTATGAAGTGGGGAAAGGAGTTTAAAATATTTAAATTTTAAGTATTTGTCACAGAAAACAAATATGTCACATGAGTTTTGAGGCTGGGCAACCATGATAGCATCTATGTTGGTAATTTTTTTAAGGGAGCAGGCTGACATTGCTTATTTAGCAATTTGACTGGAAACAAATGCGAAACACAAATGCATCTCTTTATTCTGCCTAATAATTTAATGCAGCATATTCTGCTGCTGTCCTAAGTGTGCCTGGTAGGTACAAACATAAAGCAGAGCTGTTGTGAATAAATTCTAGTAGGTGAACTTGCCTTCATTTTTAAAAGGAGAAGGCAAAACAACCGGTGCTGCATTTAAATTTCTGGCTGCAGAACAATTCAGTATTGGAGATGCATCTTCTGTGATGAGACTTTAATGGGGCTTCCAGTGGGATTGGTTTTACGTGGCATTGAGGACTCCAGAAGGCTGTTGTCTGCAGGACTGTTGAGGTGGGTGGTGGGAGTGGATCAGGGCCTGGCAGTGCTGCAGCAATAACCTTGTGTCCTGTTGCAAATGGAGCTGGAAACATTTTGGGTAGGGTGTGGCACAGGGGCTGTACTTCCTGTGCTGTTGTGTTGATCAGCGTCAGAGATGATGTGGAATCTTCACAGATTTGCTGCCCCACAGCCATCTTAAGTCTACCTGGTTGGAAGCTGGTTATCCCAGGCCTAAAGTGCATGCTTTTATCCATGGAGTGAATTATTAAGTGTGTTGCCCTTCTTATTCTGAGGAGTAAATGATTTTAACTCACAGGAACATTTGTGTCGCTTCCTGACAACAGAGCAGCTCCTCACCCTGCTGCCCCTGTGTGTGTTGCTTAACTCAAGATGATGGGAAATAACTTCCTCCACAATAAAGCAGGATGATAATTACCTTGCTAATGCCAACCATATTGCCATCCAACAAGGCTTGGGCAGCTGAGACAAGGCAGCCACCCACTGTTCTCTGCTCCCAGAGTGTCCCAGCAGCCCTTCTGCTCTGTGAATTAGACAATGAAGTCATAAACATCCCTTTTGTATTAATTAATGTTGCTACAGAACAATTTGCGTGTGCTTTCTGCAGAATACATTAATCAAATCTATTTTCTGCTGGAGGTTTCTTTTGCTTAATGAGAAAGCCATGTACATGCCTTCCTTTTTTTCCAGTCTTCCAGTGCAGGGTATGAGGATTACTGTGAATATGCACAAACCGTTAGTAATTCAATTTCTATAGTCAAAACCAAATGGCAGTTGTGCAGAGTAAGGATTAGACTGTCCTTGTTTTTACTCTAGGCCTTTGTATATGTTAAGGACATGCACTGGCACAGTCTATATGCAATTGAGCTGGGGAGTTCAGTGTTCAGTTCAGCTGTGAATATTTAGAATTGGTTGGCATCCCAGTTGGGAAGGTCAGGAGGGAAAGGGCATGTCAAAGAGATGAGAGAGAGAGAATCCTGTTTTCTTTTCCTTTAAAAAAATGTTTAAAAAGAAGAATTTAAAAAAAGGCAGAAATATTTGAGTTAAAACAAAACTCAAGTCAATAAGATGTTCCAGTAAGATCCATGCATATGTCAGTATGTTCTTGCTATCTAAATAGGAACTTTGTAAGACCTGCAGTTATACTGGAGGCAATAAAGGAACTTTGTGTCACAGTTTTGCTCTTAACAATTAGAATTATGACTCTAATTTAGACTCTGGCTCTTTTGACTGGGGTAAATTCACACTCTCAAAGGTTATGCTTTAGATGGCTCTGCATCTGGAGCTCTAGGGTGGACATTCATAATACTTTTGAGTTTTTGCATATTCTTCCTTTGGATGCCACCATACATTCTCCATGGTTCAGTTGCCACGTAAATCAACTGACTTGAAGCAGCTCTTTGGAACATCTCCATGTCTTCATAAAACACATACTTCTTCCTTTTGCAGGGACATTCCTGTAGACTTCAAGTACATAGCTGAGCCAAGTATGCATTCCATGCCAGCCGTGACTTTGTCTCCAAATGGTAGGTTAACACTTTACTGCCTTCTTAGACCTAATTTACGTAGGCACCTCTTACTGATTATTATCTCTGTAATGTTGCTGTGTTGCATCCTCCTTTCACCCCAGACTAGCCCCTCCCCAGTCACTCTGTGCACTTATTCCAAGATTGGACTGGATCATGTTTTGATTTAAAATTCTAAAGAACAAGTATGTCAAAATGAGGGTTTATATCAGGATAACTGTATCAGTTTAAAATTAGGCCTTCATCCAGACAAGGCAAAAGAACTCTCCATAGAGCTACCATGTGCTCTTTGCTGTATTTAAAATATTAAGAGAAACTACGGAGGGATCTGACAATGGTGGCAAAGTGTTAGGCAAGTTCAGCAGTCCTTGTGGTGCCATTGTTAAAGCAGAAACTCATGTTGTTCACGATCCTGTTCCCTTCTGTTATGAATGTAGTCCAAATAATTCTTGCATAATAGAAATCCCAAATTATCTCAGTGTTTCTGTATGTTAATGTTTCACTGGTGTTTATGTTCTTCAATTAGAACCATGCTGAAGAAGGATAGTTGTTTAGCGCCTCAAGTAATCATTGAAAATCCTTCTAACAGGGCAAAATTCCTGGTATCTATTTTGGCCAAATTTAAATAGCTTTAGTGTCATCATTATTACAGTGTTACCAGACTTGCTGTTAACAGTCCCATTAGGCAGAGTAGAGGCTGATCAACTTGTTGCACAGCCAATGTTATGTTGTCACTGCATAAAACACTTTAAAGGCAGTGACAATATGCAGAGTTCGGGACAGAAGTTTCTGTTCTGGGTATTCTGTAGTACATGATCATCACTGGATTCTCAGGCAGGAGTTAATGCACTGCCAAGATTCAAATGAGATGAAGTTATGATTAGAAAAGCCTCGATTTTTCTTTCACTAAAATATCTTTATTAATTGCATTCCATTAAGGCAGAGAATACTACATAGTTGCAAACTCTTCAGTCTACCTTAGAACTATTTTCCCATAAAGAAAAGAGGGGGTGACTTTAATCTTAGAGTACCCACAAAACAGGTGATCAAGTAGAGTGCAGCTAGATGGATTTTTTCCCCTCACTGAGTTATGTGATTATGTGCACCAGCAAGATTACACAGTTTCTTAAAGACTTAACAGTAAGTCAGTGGGGTTGATGCAGCACATAGCTGGAACAGTCAGAGCTTTAGTGGAGTACTGAGTGCATTTTGTAGGAATACAAGCATCTCAAAGCCTGTCAAACATAAGGTTTCAACTCTTGGCAGTCGTACCAGGCAGAAGCAATATCAACTGTTACCTAGATCCCTGCTACATAATGAAAATCTGGATTAAGTTAGTGCAAGAAAAATTGTCAAAATCTCTGAAAACATCCCAGTTAGGTCTGTTTCTTCAGATGCAGCACCCTGACACCACCTTTGTATATTGCATTTATAGGGAAATGGTTGGCTTGCCAGTCAATGGATAACCAAATCTTGATTTTTGGAGCTCAGAACAGATTCAGATTAAACAAAAAGAAAATTTTCAAAGGTCACATGGTAGCTGGCTACGCTTGTCAAGTGGATTTTTCACCTGATATGAGGTAAGTTTTTGTGGGAATGAACTTCATCTTAAAACTTGGAAGTACAGACACTAAATTTTCTTTTGAATCCCTGCAACAGTCATGAATGCACAATCCAATTAGCTCAGCATCAGGCAGAGCTCCCTTGCCAAGCAGCAAACAGAAAGTTTACTCTTAGCATATGATAAGACCAAGAGAGGCTTCCACATCTGACTCCCATCTTTTTGCATGTGGTGTGCAGTGCAGGGTCTGTTCCCACATTGTGCACTTGTCTGGAGTATCTGGGATTTGAACTCACCCAGTTTCCCCAGTTTGTAGGTCTGGTGTGGCTATCCTCGTTTACTGTTCAGAGAATCATCTTTTTCTTCCTGCTGGCTTAGTAATGTGCCCATACATTTAGTACTGTATGTACATAAGATACAGGTTACTATGAAAACCGGGGAATAACCTCAGCAAACCTGGAGGAAAAAGTGTCTATAATTGTAGAGAAACTTGTGGCACCTTCTCTTGGGTTCCAGTAACACCGTGCAGGGTATAATCGCACTGCTTAGCACATTTACCTCGCAGCTGATGAATCACCTTCTGCAGGACTTGTGTGCTCTTAGAGCACAGCCTGAACGCTAATTCCTTGGTAGGAATGTTTGCAGGCTGTGTCAGATGGGAAGCTCCCTGGGGGAGGCTCTTTTCTGTTGCTCAGTTGCTACTTGTAATAGCATACAAGCAGTCTGCACACATGATAGAACTTTTATTTTTATTCCTGTTAATGCAGCTATGTGATATCTGGAGATGCAGATGGGAAACTAAACATCTGGGACTGGAAGACAACAAAACTCTACAGCAGGTTAAAAGCACATGACAAAGTCTGTATCGGTGCAGTGTGGCATCCACACGAAACATCCAAAGTCATCACATGCGGCTGGGATGGTCTGATTAAACTATGGGACTAAAGAGGAGGCTACAGAGACCAAAAGATGCAAGCCCTGCATACATCTGAGATTAGGGTGCATTCTGCTGTAAGGATGGGTAGACATTTTAATACTGCAGTTCCCAGCTCTCTGTTGTATATATGCAATAAACACCAGGAAATTCAGAAGACTCAAGTGAAAGGATATAGTTCTAAATATGGCATCTGGGAATGAGAAGCTAAGCTGAAGTCATCTGAAGCATGCAGAATCAATCATATGCCAGTTTGTCTTGCCTCTGCTTGTGCAAAACACTCTTGTAAAATAAAATAATTTTAAGAAAAACTACTTTTGTGGTTCTGGCTGTCAGAGAGTTTAAAGAGAAAACCAGTAATTCTGTAACTTTCTTCCTAAGAAGAAATCTTTGGTACCTACTTCAATAGAGCTGGAAAATATAAGCACAAATCCACTTGCTGAGATTTGCTAATTCACACTAGAAATGAAGAATTAATTGGAAGCTAGCAGTTGTCAGATGAACTCTATCAACTGAAGATGCCATTCATAGTCTTAGTTTCTGTCTGTAGAATCATGAGGATATTCACTTTCACTTTTGCAAGTAGTCTTAATTTTCAGGGTTTTCCTCATAATGGTTGTGTGCTGTGTTGTTTTTTTGTCTTCCCATATGCTATTATGTTCCAGTAAGCATGACATATTAAAAAAAAAAACTGAATGTCTTTTTTTCTGTTCGGAATAGTTTGTATTATAAGCCCCGTGAAGGTTTTGACAATTTAATGTATATACATGTCACACTTTTTTCTCTTTAAAGAACTTATTTTTAATAAATCTTTTTATAAAAACTCTGCTTATCTTTGTTCAATTTTTCTGTCTTGCAGTGCCCATATAAAGTATTTCCTACCATTTGGTATTTTAATGTGCAGTTGTATCAATATTCAGGTAAACTCATTCTTTTGCAGTGTTCACTTAAAACTAAGGCAAGTTGGCAGCAGGAGAAAAAAGCCCTTTTGACTCTGTCTGCACTCTTTTTTTGGGCACATAAAAATATATGCATGTAGCAAATTTTATCCCATTGATCAGTCTTTAATTAGTTTTGAATTATACTATATTGTTTACTGTAAATCAAATCACTGCTCAACCATTAGAAAAGGCTAGCAAAGGAGTAATTGCCTTAATTGACAGCAGGATAGAAGCTGAGACGAAGATTCCCAGATGGTTGGTTGTTTTGTGGGTTTTGGGTTGTTTGACTGGATGCAAGAAATTCTGGTCTTTCAAAGAGTGAGTTACACGAGTTAGGCCCTTGTGAGTGAACAGGAAGCTTAAGCATTTTTAGACCAACTCTGTAATGCTGAGCTCGAGAGTCATTCCACTATCAGTCCATGCTGTTGTGTAACTGCACTGAGTTTACACGTTTCTAGTGGGAACTTTCCCATCCCAGCAGCCTTGTGTGCCTGAAAAACTCCACGCTTTCACAAGCACAATCCTGGTGGTAACTGGATATTTATTGCCCAGCCTTGTTCCCATGCAAGTACTGACATAAAAAACAGTAGAGCCTGGAGAGAGAGAGAGGAAAGAGCTAGTCCAGCATGTCCTGCGGACTGATCCTCTGTTGGGAGAGAAAAGGCTGTTCCTCCTTCTCTGCTGTTCAGCATGTGGGTGGGAAAGGGCTGATGCTGTCTTGCAGAGGATGAACTTCTGATGTGCTTTTCAGAGGGAAGGTTTGATTCCTGAGCTGGGAGTTGAGCTCTGGTGTGTGTTATGTGCCAGGTGCTGCTTCAAGAGAAAGTGGGCTGGAGAAATTTGGAACGTATTTTCTCCTTCAAATACATTTCCCAAATGGATATGTGGCGGTGTGCCCTGACTGTTAACAGTTTATATGTATAGGGAAATAAGAAGGAGAAGAGGAATAGAGCTGATAGAAAATCTTCCTACAAGAACATATACTGGCTTTCACATCAGAAACACCTTTCCCAAATGCTTAAAACCATTTAAATCATAATATACAAAATGCTTGGCTGTGTTGTTGGTACTGTGTTTCTCCATGTGTCACCTACCATGCTGAACTTTAGACATATACTTGTAAAATAGTATATGCAAAATATGAAAATAAGTGCTTAAACTCTTGTAGTCATATACTGGGTGTTGTCTTTGGAGGAAAAAAAATGTTTCAATCAATTCTGCTGGAGTTGATGAATTGGGATTAAATGTTTGCAGCAAGCCCATAATTAAAATTACCCTAGAAACTTCTAGATAAAATCCTTTGTCCCTCACAGTTGGTCACCACATTAATCTTTTGTGGACTTTCTCACATCTGCATTGAAGCCTGCAGGGGGAATTTTCATGAGGATAATTCCATCTTGTTGCAAACGGCAAAGCTCATGTTGTCAGCTAGTTTGCTGTGCACAAGGATAGATGTGTGTGTGAGTGAGGTGCGAGTCCAGACTTGCTTTTCCAGCAGCCACCTGGGAGGAGATTTCTTTCTGGGCTAATCAAATCAAATCATGTCCTTCTCTTCCCAATTTCATGTTTGACCAGAAATTGGTCTGTTACAGGGGTTGGTCAGAGCAAGTCTAGGCTGAGACCTCTATGCTGGACTTTGCGTGTGAACAGACAGATCCAGGGAAAAGTCAGCACTGGGAGAAAAGAGTACATTTCAAGATCCCTGGTTAATTTTCCTCAGACATTAGTGGAGAGTGCAGCTTAGTGATTCAAGCTGATGGGAGGTCTCAGGAAACCTGGAAGTGAGTGTGTGGCACTGCCAGAAAGGAACACAGCAAAGCTGGACTGCAGGGCTGCCATCACAGCATTGCTATTTTGTTCCCCTTGATCATGCACCTGCAGATTTCAGAAATGACACGCCAATATGTTGCTGCTTTTATTAATACTGATTGCTTTTATAGCAGAAGTTTTGCAGGTCAGTCAACTATCTCCATCGTTCTTGGAGTTCTGTCTGGGAAAAACTGATAGCCCCTTTGACCTTTTGCCAGCTTTTTCTTGGACTTTTTTCATATGCAAGAGGGGGAAATAGCCCACATATCCTCGTGCATCTTGCTGGTAAGGAGGCTGGCTGTCTTGAAGCAGATGGTCTTGGCATCTGTCTTGCTCAGAGTTTATAATTGTCCCCAGTAAGATAGGGCTGCTCAGTCTTTGCCCTCATTACAAAGAACTAACATCAAAATTACTGTGCATCCAGGAAAGTCCAAGATTGTCTTGTAAAAATCCGATTTTTAGCAGCAGGCAGATGTTCAGTACACTGTTTAATGCTGTGGTGTAACACTGTGGTGTAACGCTGTTTAACCCTGTGCTTTAACAGCTGATTTAAACAGGGAGCCTTGCAGCTCCAGCAGCCCAGTAACATGATGTACTTTCCTTCTTTCTACCAGCTGGTTATTACAAAATCCTGCTCCCATTTGCTAGGAAGACTCCATATGACAAGCAGCCTGCACGAGAGGGAACACGCGGAGAGCGGAGGAGGGAGCGGAGTTTTGCTGGGAAGACTTTATAAACAGTATAACCTATACACCAGAAAAAATTAGTTGCCAGGGAGGTTGTTCCTCTGGAGACTACTTAAGGGACTTGTTACTGTAGGTTGACTTAACTAGCATACACTCAAAATTTTAAGCTCATAATTTGCAGTAAAATATGTCTTTGCTGTTAGGCTTGCTGATAAACAAAACAGACACCATGGCTGTCTTGCAGCACTCAGAGAGAACTACTGGTGGCAGGGTTATGTTTACAGAAGCTGCTTGCAGAATTTAAAACTTTCAGAAACAAGCTGCAGTAGCTTTCAGCAGGCCATGGATCTGTAAATTCACCAGGCACACTGGAAGTTTGTCCTCAGACCTGTTTGTTCTCTTTTATGACAGAATATTTAAAATGTGTTAAATGCACTGAGCCTTTCTGAGCCTCTTTTTGCCCTGCCATGCTTCATGCCACTGGGGGACTGCTCCAATGAAACATTGATGCATTGGTCAGTGGAGTAAGAGGTTCTCATTAGACCTTGGGTTTTTTTTTTTTGTTAATCTGGAAGATGTCAAGGCTAACTGAGCCTGCTTCTCTGGTTTGGGAAAGGAAGACAGCAACACAAATCCTCTGGGGAGTCATTTCAGTAACAGGAACTTTATGGAGCTTCAAGACCACTGACAGTTACCCAGACATAGTTCTGGGAGCTGCAAATCTTTCCCATTCTCCCAGCGTAATTGCCCCATTGGTGTCTTGCTCCTATTCCCCAGCTAAACTCTTTAATTGTGTAATAAGTCTTTCTTTTTTTTGGTGGAGTTTAAACTCTTGCAAAATGATATTAAGAGGAAAAAAAAAAAAAGAAAAATGCCCTGTCCTAGAAGAGTTGTAACAATTTCACCTCCCACCTTAGCTTGCTCCAGGCTGATTTCCCCAAGCACCCCCAGGCCTTTGCTCAGAGCTGTTGCTCATATTTTGCTTTGGCATCCCCATACAGTCCTGCTCTTTCAGCTCCTCCTCATGTACTCTCTCAAACAATAATCCCTTCCAATATTCCTTGGAGATAAAAAGGGAACTCAGACTCTGAAATCATTTGTCAGGCCAGACATCTACAGGCAAAAGAAGGAAGGCCCATTCCCTGGAGTCTCCAAAACCTTGCTGAGTTTTGGCAGAAGAGCTTCCCTGCTGCTAGCTCCTTTCTCTGCCCTGATGCTGATGCTTTGGGAGTACCTTGGGGCAGCAGGACAAGTGGGTTTTGTTTGCTTTTTGTCATTATTCCTCCAATATTAAACAAGTGCAATAGCATTATGGAATATTTCTTTGGATCCTGGATTCTCTTGTTTCTTGGAGCAATTTTTCTTTCATGAAGAAGAAGCTGGAAGTCACTTCAGGGCCTCTCCTGCGTGGTAAGTCAGTTTGAGAGGTCAGCATGGGGTTGTCTGGTGCAGTCCTAGCTCCTGTGTCTTGGCTGCTCCTGGCTGGCATCGGTGGAGAGACACCAGTGGAGAGACACAGGTTCTCTTAAGGCACAGCTGCTGCTCCAGTGCTGCTGGTGCCAGTCAGGCACCGGTCTCCTCCTCCCTACAAGGGTAGTGGCACCACTCGATATCTGCAGGTGGATGCAAGGGTGGGATTCACATTGTTCGTGATTGATTCAGAAATGGAATTTCAAATATAGGTGGGGGGGAGATACCAGGTAAAACACTGAAGCATTTTCATTACTTGCAGAAGTTTTGTACTGTGCATACCACTGCACTTTCCTTCAGAAAACTCGAAGATCTATGTTGGTAATCTACCAAAAAGAGCAGAGACGTGGCACTGATGGTATTCACATTTGAGTCATCCCTTCTAAGCAGTGCAAAGCGGGCTCCTGCTCTCCCTGTGCAAGGTGCTGCCTACTGGGATAAGGGATGTAACATGGGCTGTCTCTGCAAAGGTCTCCTTCTGAAGCAGGTAAAACTTTCCATGAGGTCAAACTGCACCATGAATAGGGACTTCTATTTAAGGGCAGAGATCCATTCATTACTGCAGGTGGTTCCCTTCAAGAGCCAAGCTTGCTCTGCAGATGCTGCCCCTGAAAGCCAGTGAAGGGGGGGCAGGTTTAAATATGTCTCTGAATGTAGGTCAGCTCTGAACTTCCACTGCCACTAAACCAGGTCTCTACTGACTGCAATTAAATGTCACATTGTGTTAACAAGCAGGAAAAAATCAAGAGTGATTTCCTACTGAATAACCCTGAGCATCCTGTCAAGGACAAGGGAGCGGCTAATGAAGCTCATGAAATCAAAGTTTTGTAATGAACCAGATGGTCTCAGCTGTTGAATTATTCACCAGAGAGAATAAGTACCATTTCTTCAGGTGTGCTACTGGGTGATATGTCTTCTTGGCATCTGCCAAGAAAGGCCAGACATATGTTCCCTTTATGCTTTCTTTGTTCTTTCACAGAGGTGCTCGAAGAACAACCTTTCACAAGTCACAATGGGATCAAAGCCTGGGGCTGGAAGAACATGCAATAAATGACAGGTTTTGGAGTGCAGCAGGAGGTCAGATCTTTGTTTAGGCAAATTTTGGAACCTCCAAGGAAGCCAATGTGACATTCAGAAAGGGCCCAGTTTTCCTGGAGGAGTGTATTAGTGTTCTAACAAATTCCCCTCTGTGCTGCCATGGGCTTGCCATGGAAAGCCCATGTTGCAGTATCAGCTGGGATAGTTTGAGGAGATTCACATCTGTTGCTTCTCTTCATTTTCACCAGATTATGGATAGCACCTGTAAGTTCTGATTCACAAATGTGTGTGGTCTATAAATCACTGTGAGCCTGTCTGAAAGAGAAATGCCCTCACCCCCCACAAAAGGATTTGTGTAAGTAGAATTGCCCCTACCCCTGCGTCATCTCTGTGAGGATCCACTTCAGACCAACCTGAAACATCTCCTGGTGGAGTTCTTCAACTGATGCAATAAGGGCTCCACATCAGGAACAAGACCTGTCATTATGTCTCTGTTAGGTGGGGTTGACACTGGCTGTGGCCACTATGAGTAGCCTGAGGACTGGGCAGGAAGGAGGCGCCTGGGCTGGAAGCAATGGACTGGCTGCTCTGGAGAGCTGATGCACGTGCCTGCAGGGAGTGTGGGGAGATGCCCAGTGCACCTGGGGACAGCAGGCCAGGAGCATGGGGGGACAGCAGAGCTGGGCAATACCTGTAATGGTGATGCTGAGCAGAGCTGAGGCTGAGTCTGACTTCCTCCATGGCCATGAAGTTCCCAGCCTCCAGGCTGTGGCTACAAGGGCAGAATGCCCTGTCCACACTGGTTTTAATGGTGCTCTCTGTACCCAGCCCTTGGAGAAGGGGGAAGCTGTGGTGATTTCTGTGCAGGTGTGATCTGGGAAGAGTTGTGGAGTGCAACACTGGCACGTGGTTACTGCATGGAGATGATGTCTGAGTAGGTCAGGGGCAATTGTGCCTGGGTATGGCAGTGGGTAGACACAGACCCCACAGAACATCCCTCAGCACCAGCCTGTCCACTGCAGCAGTCAGCCAGCACTGGCTTGTGTCCCTGGGCACGTACCCGGCAGCTCAGTCATTAGGAGACAGGAATTGAATTCATTGGAAGGTCTGTCCTTTAGGTAAAAGAGATCAATAACAGAGAAGGGGTAAGGGCATAAAAGCAAGACCTCAGAAAGGAAAGCTGTAACTCTGCTCTAAGAGATGTGAAGTAGAAAAGCAGAGAGTGCATTAAATAAGCACTGTTCATTTTCTTCTACAATATCACATAACTACCTCCAGAATGATAAATGGCTTTTATCTACCCTGTATTAGAGATAAGGTTTTCTTTAAAATTACCATAGTTATTGGAATCTTTTTTATCAAAGATATATTTGCTGTATCCTGAAGTGTTTCTGACACTACCTGGCAATCCTAATCAAGAGATTACCTAAGCATTTATTAAACTCCCTTACTAACCAAAGAACCAGGATGGACCTCTACTCCACTTCTGTAATTTGCATATCACCATATTACTTCAGGGAAATAAATGATGGAAGATGTGCTTCCGTTTTCTGAGAGATGTTGTGTAATTTATTTTTTAACCTCTACCTACTGGTTTCTTAAACAAATGATAATAAGCTACTAGGCTACTTACTCTAAGACTAGTTAGGAGGAAAAACCTGCACAGTGCTAGAACCCATATTTTTATGCTTCATTAATAAATCAGGACTTGCAGCTGGACTTTTGCCACCCCGTTATTTGAAAAATGGGAGTTGAGCCATTCTGTGGTGCAGTGAGCGTGGCCATTCCAACATGCCAGATATTAGTTCAGGAAACCCTGGCAGTCTCTTGCATTTTGATGTATCTCCTCATGGCTCTGCATTGTTAAACAGCTTCAGTACTTAATGTACGAGGGTTGTAGCAAGGCTGGCTGTCACAAAGAAGGTATTTCTTACTCATTTTTCAGAGGCTGTGGATATCTTGGACTGGGCTTCACCTGGTTCAGGGATTGCAATAGGTAGCTCAGCCCTGAGGAAAGTGCTTTGCCCAGCATCTTGGACGTGGGGAATTCAACACATCTGCATCAGGTCATCTTGGTTTTGATGCAGAGCTGAGGACATGGTGGGCACCCACAGTGCCCTGCCCTGGGTGTCTGCAAAGCCCTGGGCCAGTGGGATGTGCAGGAGCAGAAACAGGAGCTACTTTTATAGAATCATAGAATACCTCAAGTTGGAAAAGACCCAATAAGGATCATCAAGACCAACTCGCTGCTCCTCATGGAACCTAAAACTAAACCAGGTTAGTAAGAGAGTCATGCAGAGATTGCCTGAACTCTGACAGGCTTGGTGCCATTACCACTTCCCTGGGAAGCCTGTTCCAGTGACTGACCTCCTTCTCGGTAAAGAACCTTTTCCTCATAACCCATCTGAACTTCTCCTGACACAGTTTCATTCCATTTTTTCATGTCCTGACACTGATCACTGGAGAGAGGAGATCAGCATCTCTCCCTCCACCACTTTTCTTGATGAAGCTGTAGACTTGGAGAAGTCAGAAACCAAAGGCAGTTAAAAAGTCCACATACCAAAGACACGAAAGTGACATCTTGTATTTTAATGAAAAGTTTAATGTCAAAATTCATCTAAAGATAAAAAAAAATCCAACCTGCTATATATTTTTTAGCTCCCCCCATTCCTTAGCTCTTTGGGAAATGTCAAAGGCTCCCAGGGGCACTGCAGACAATCCACATTCCAAGAGAGCCCCAGCACAGCTGCAGTCCAGGGCACCAGCTTGGGTTGCCACCTCTGCCAGCATCAGTGCAGATCCAGAGTCCAGCTTCCTTATGCCAGGGAGAGGCAAAGTGGTGAGGCACAGCACTGGAAAAGGCACTGGAAATGTTCAACTAAACCCCAAAAAAAAAAAACAGGTTGCACTTTCATCTCTTATATATATCTCACTAGATCAAAAACAAATTGCTGCAGCCATTGCATGAGTAATTTCAGTCAAGTTGCTCTTTGAGCAGATGAACTAGAGAAGCCCTGTCTTCTGTGGCTGAAGCTCTTGTAGGTGAGGAAGAGGAGCGCTGGTGGCAGCTTATCCAGCAGCTGAGTGTCTCTGTCCCACCGTCTCCTGTGTCACTTTCTGCAGCCTGACTAGCTTAAAAAACCTAAGTCAGGGCATTCAGAAGCTGCTCAAAGAAATAGGTAGGAATTTAATTTGGTGGTGATTTCTGTCTCTGCCAAATTCAGCTGAAATTTGCCAGTGGGTTCAAGAGCATACCTGTTCTTGCCTAAAGTTTATTCCATAGGAAACAAGGCCAAAGTAAAAAAGGTGCAAATCAAAGATGATCACTTTACAGAGAAGTAACACTTGACACTTTCTTAAAAAGACACCTCATCACAAGCAATCTCCTGCCCAAGGGCCGGTCCAGCTCAGCCAGCAGAGCTTCCTAGGGCAGCCCCAGAGGGATGCCCTCCTTGCTGGCATGCTCAGGCATGGGGCAGCCTGGAAAAGCCAAGCTGGAGCAGACAGCTGCAGCTCCCCTAGAGCTCCCCCAGACAAACCTTTACAGAACCTCTGTCCTCTGGGACAATGTACCCACTGGCAAATATATTGCTATACAAATCTGCACCATGTATCTTTTCCTGGTGCCAGTTCTTTTGACAACACATAAAAGCCAGTTCATTTTGTTAGCAGTCACTGCGTGCATATTTAGCAACTTTAGCCAGTGACACCAAAATCCTCTTCAATAACACTACGGGGCCAGATGGCTCGCAATCACACATCATCAATTCCTGTCTGCTATTTCCATCTTGTATTTACCCAGCTCAGTGTGTAACAGCTACTGGCGTTGAAGGCTTCCTTTTTCAGAAACATCTGTGGTTTTGATAAGTCTTTGTAGGTATGGAAAAGCCTGAAGTCCTTCAGCTCCAGTTCTCGGAGCAGACTGTACCAGTACCGCACCACGGTGCTGTCATTGCCACTGACCTCAAACCCAGGCCAGTGGATGTGCACCTCAAAGACCAGCTGTCCTATCTGCTCAACAACATCTTCCAGGATTAGATTTTCCAAAATTTTCCACTCGGCGCTCTCCACGTCTGCCTTGAGGACATCAATCTGCAACAAAAGCACCATTACTATGTGAAAACGAGAAACTTTGCAGTTATAGTAACATTTGAGGCCAGCGTTGGCCATTTTTCAATACACAGATATTAATTTGGTATTAAAAAAATAAATCAAAATGTCTAGGAGGACTAACACAGGCAATACATAGGGTTTCATGCTTGACTGTTCACAGCCCTTTTCCTCCTGCCTCCAATTCATGGTGGAAAAGCTGCATATTCCAAGCGCCTCCTATAACCAAAGCATGTTACTGGTTCCTTCACAATTCTTGGGTGGCATCACAGCTATGAAAAAAATAAACAGAACCAAACAACAGACCCAAACCCACTAACAGAGATTACCTGCATAGTAGAGTGCTCATGAGCCACATGCTACATGCATCACATAAGTGCAAGAGAAGACCAAAGCACAAAACGAACGCTGTGAACAGCTCAAGTGATCAGCTGCCCTTGGCCAACCTGCTGGCTGAAGCTTTTACAGGCATCACTACAGATGCCTAGAGAAACAAAGGATAACTATGCAGAGTCTTCAGGATTTTAAGGGCAGCTCCTCCAAAGGAAAGGCATAGCAGAGAAGAAGATGTGAAGGTGTTTGAAAGGAATAACAGATCTAACACAAAAGTGCCGCATTCTAGTTTTAGATAATTATTTAATTTTGTAGTGAGATATTCAGCAATCCAACTTCTCACAGACCAACACAACTGGGAGTTGACTTTGTTTGGAGATTAGCTGGGGAGGGGAGCTGATGCTTTAACATAAAAAGAGCATTTCATCACCATTTCACACCTGGTAGAAAACAATGACCATAGTGCAGCAGTGGTCACAAGCTGCAGAGCTCAGCTTGTTTTCCAGAGCCCAGCAGGGGAAAGTCCTACCCTGTGAGAGTAGGGTTTGCCTGTGCCAGTTCCACCTGAGCTGATGCTTCTGCCCATCTGCTCAGACTCAAGATGGGTTTGAAGTGAAAAACTGAAGACTTTATTTAGTCAAGAATTCCTAAAACAAAAACAAAAACAAAAAAACACAAACAAACAAACAAAAAAAAAAAAACCACCCAAAAATCAAACCAAGGAAAAAAACCCCAAAATAAAACCAACAAAAACCCAAAAACCATCAAAACCCCCAGATTCTCTCTGGCAGTCTACCTTAACCATTTGTGACAGTATCAAAAAAGGCACCTGTGCAGGTATAGAAGAGAGATTTGGGCAGGTAATGTAAAAGCATTTCCAAGGCAACTGTTCTCCTAAGCTGCCCCATCCCAGGGCAGCTAGCTGGTGTCATGCATGTCATGCCCCATCTGTGGGGTTCACAGACCCCTCTGCCCTGGTTCAGCACAGCTCTGGTTGTACATCTCCAGTACAACATATGCTTTGCATGGGCCATGGCCAAGAAACCACAGGGCCATGGCAAGGGGTGGCCATATCCACCTTCCCTCATTCCATGGAGGTGCCAGGGGCTGAGGTGCTGGGGTGCAGAGCTCACAGACACGTCAGCCCTCCTCAGGGGCTGTGCCCCAGCACTATGGATGGGCATGGCACGGCAAGAATCTGTGGATTCCAAGGACACTTGCCCATTCGGTTCTTTATCTGTAAAACAAGGGTGTTAATCACCAAATAGGGGTTGAGAACGTGAAGGGCTGCGAGACTTGGGTGGAAGAAGCTGTAAAACAGCTGGAAACAAAACACCACATTTTCAGAGCAGGACTTGAATGAGGTCCACAGTCACAGAGGGAATCATAATAAGCCAGGCCACTGCTTGTCTGCTCATTAAGAAGGCATTGTGCCTCCTTCACTCTGTAGGAGGCAGGGGGCCAGTGGAAAAATGACAGAGGGATTGTGGAATTAAAGCCTGTATTGTGGTATGTGTGCATGGGGAGCAGAAAGGAAGGTTGCACAGACAACCTTAGCTCTGGTATTTCCTAACTTGCCTCTCTAACAAAGAGCCTGTCAGTCTGTCCATCCGCGGGTCAGTGAAACAGTTGAACACAGCGCTCCTTTGGGTTCAAGGGGAGGCTGAATTTAAATGATGCAGCTCATGGCATTTCAGCTGGTGGGTGAGCTCACTTGTTTTCCTTCATACATTTAAACTGGTTATTTATTTTGCAAATACCAACTCATATCTCTACCTGTAATGCCGTTTTGCAGGCAGCTGGTTCCACACGGGTGCAATTGCCACAGGACCACACTGCCGCACTTAAGAAACCACAGATTTTTATCTCTGGGAGACTTATGTAACTTTGAAAGCAGACAGATTATTCAAACCTTTTTTTTTTTCTTGGGGGGAGGGAGTAGAAGGATAGGGGAAGAAATGTTTCTAGGCATTTGGTTTTGTTTTCCCATGATCTTACTTTATGGCATCAGTAGGACATCTTTTTCCCATGGTAATGTTTCCAGTCCTTCAGGTTTGTTTATTTTTCTTTTGTGACGCTAACTGCTGCTCTGGCTGCTCAGCAGGCACTCTGCATGCTCTGTGCTGTATTTGCAAAATTGATCTGAAAAGTGGCTGTTAACCAGTGTTTCAGTAGGAGAAAATGAGTTACCACAATAATAGCTGGAACACATAATGAAATGACCAGAAAAGAAACACGAGGCTAGTGGAGATGTGCTGCATACACAAACCAGGGGCCTTTGTTGCTCTTAGTGCCCTGCACTGCTCAGAAACCTGGAGGGAGGAAGGTACCTGTCTCAACCCATCAACTTTCGTGACTGCCTTCCAGGCAAGGTGTCCCTCTCTGCCCAGAGTCTCCAGTGCATGCCATGGATAGTGTAAAATGAATGGCAGAACAGCTCTGTTTAGGCATATCTGAGCAAATTACAAGCATCCTGCTAACACCAAAATGCAAGTTTTGTGATGATTAGACAGCCCAGCAGTTATTTACCATCAGTGATAAGCAGTGCACTACCGATAAGAAATGCACTACCACCTTCCAGTTGCCTTGATCCAAAGTGCCAGTGAAAGGATTAGTGGACAAATCTATAAATTCAGAGCTCTAATTCACCCGGGAGCACAGCTGGAGATGGCTGCTGTGAATAAATCCTGGAGGGCAAAGATCTACAGTGCCTGAAGGTAAAGTATGGCAGTGAGTTTCAAGCACTCAAAAAGGCTGGTTCCTCTTATCTTCTACAAATCCTCTTATCCTCCATAAACTAACTAGGTTATCACAGAAAAGTAAAAAATGTGAATTTCAGAATATTTTCTCAGTTTGGCTCCCTTGAAAAAGCACTGCAGCATTGTACCACTTACACTTGGAGAAAAAAAAAAAGGTGGGGGGCTATGCTTATGCACAACCAGGCATATAAAATAGCTGAAAAAATTGTGTTTTACTTAGTGAAGGTCAACATATACTGTATGAAGGCTCATTTCTTCTTTTTAGGGTAATGACTTGTTACAAGTGTGCATCATTTCCTAAAGCAGAGATCTGAGCTCTGTTCACCTTGACCGCTTTTGAAATACCAGGGTTAAGGGGGATTTCAGGCTCTGTGCTGCCCCGTGGGCATCATTTAAAGCTCCCCATGGAGAAGAGTCAATTGAGAGTGAGTAGCTGGAGGAAGCAATTTTGCTGTATTACTTCCAGCATGAGCTCAGCATGTGGAAGTGGAAGCCAGGAAAGGCAAAACCAGCAAATGCAAGTCAGGTACAGAGGATCCCTCCAGTTCTGTGGGAGCAGGCAGTGTAATCTTGGGAGGAGGGAGAGGAGAGCTGGCTACAGCTTTCAGGCACAGGGACAGAGCTCAGAACCACCCCAGCCTCCTGAACTGCAGGGCTGCTCCCATAGTGCGAGAGAAAAATATTCCTCTGCTCTGGCTCCCTGTGATACCAGGCTACCATTTTGACATCAGCTGTACAGCAAGAAAAAGTCTTGATGCTGGCTTGTGCATCAGTTTTTCCCCTCTCTTCCCAAGTACAATTCTCTATTCTCAGAAAACAAAACTCTAGAAAAAATTGTTTAATTTACATTTTTATAACATGTCTTTGCAGGTAACAGCAGGTGCTTGGGTGTGTTCTGTTTAACTGTAACTTCCCTCTTATCCTTTTCCCACATGCAGATTTTCAGCATGAGACTTCCCTCATTTTCTTTCCTCTCAAAATGCATCCATAGCTCATCCTCACCAGCAGGAGATGGCTTGGATGTAAAGTCTCTTTCATTCCCTTTTATTCTGAGTGAAGGCTGTAATTGATGGCAGCCAGGATGCCACATAACCTAATAGCAAATTAAGCTCCCAGCAGCTCGTGGCTGTCTCTTCCCATGCTCTCTGCAAGCGGTGGGAGGGGGAAACATCCTGCCTCTCTCTCAGCCATCCGCTGGGGAGACCAGGACTGCTGGGGGCCTGGCCAGAGCAACACGGGTGCTGAAATCAGGAGAAAAGTCAATCACCACTGAGCAGTGATGTGCAGTTCCAACCGGCAGCACTTCTCTTTCAAATTACTTCCCTTCCTTCCTGCTCACATTTACACCTCTCTTGGTGGTCTGTACAGCCAGTTTCAAATTGGCTCTGGAACAAATGTGTCATTTGAGATTATACACTCTCAGTGTGACAGATCGGGCACATCTTCAAGAATCTGCTTAAGGCATCAAAGTCACAAAGCTGATTTGTGCAGTTGGGTGCTTACAGGGTCTTTGGTCTTTTTTTACAGTAAAGAGCAACTGTCCAGTTGAAGTTACTCATACAACGTACACATCACTGAAACAGAAAACCTGCAGTGAGTGCAGGCAAGCTTCGTACCTCTGCTCTCACCACTGATTCTCCACAGCCTCACAAGTGACAGTCCTGGTCAATACAGGTCCTCTCAGTTCTGGTGATGTACTTCCATGAACCCATTACACAGCAGGAGCAGGATATTAAGTAATACTATGTTTACATCTTAAATCAGAAAAAATGTTTCAAAATAATATTTTAAAAACTTATTTAACTTTCTCACAGCCAACTATCAGTACACAACAGCTTGCCAGATGCAGTAATGACCCTAGACAAATGCACCCATCCAAAAAGCCCACCCAGCACATGCAGGAGGCATCAATCTCAGCTGGGTGCTTAGGAGCACTATGAGCACTTTGCCCATGCTCACCCATGGGGGACTGCTCCAAGGAAAGATCAATGCTGGCATCCCAAGTGTTTCCTTCCCACAGCCTCAGAGCCCAGGTCTGGGGACAACCTGGCACTTTAACTCCCCAGCTCTTCCCTTGGTCTCTGATGCCAAGATATTTCCCATATACTCTCTCCATCTGGAAGCAATTTCTCTCTGAGGACCCATTACAAAATAAAAGATACATAGACCCCATCCAGTCCAGTTAACTGGACCAGTTAAGCAATGCCTCTTACTCCAGTGGACAGGCAGAGAAGAAGAGACCTTTTAGCTGGCAGAAGGCTCCTTTTTGTCCTTTGTTTTGTCCTTTTGTCCTTCTAATGACACTTTACCAATGGACAACAATCTTTGGACAAACAACCCCCAGATAATTTACAAGATCATGGCCTGAAATCCTTTCTCCCTGGCTGCATTTGCTCAGGAGGTCACAGGTTTTCACCTGTAGCATTCTGTCACCACAAACATCAGTTTTTCGTCATGGGACGAGTTCTTGGCATCTCTCCTATTTTGTGTTGGACACTGGACTAGTCTAAGACAGCAGGTCACTTGTTAATCATCTTCTGGTCATACAATAATACAGGTCCCCAAGCCTGAATTGATTTTCAGACAGGTTTGATGGGTTTAGCTAGCTCTACACTACAATGATCTTGAAGCCAGACATCTTGCCTAGCTTGCTACCCAGCAAGACCAAGGTTCCTGTACAGTGTGACCCAGAGAACAGACTCTACAAACCCGCTGCATGGAGCAGACACACACTGCACATGGATGTGGCTGAGGGAGAAGACCTTCCCCTCACAAGAAAAACTGAGCATCAAAGATCTTTGTTCCCCATTTCTTTAAACTGAGACTAGTCTCCAGAGCAGGCAACAGGAACCTCACCACTCACTAGCTGAGGACTGCAAGTGATGCTTTCCCAGAGGAAATGATGAAAAGTCACCATGAGGACATAAGCCCTCAAACATTGACTTCCTCACCTGCTCTGAGTGGCAGCAGCTCACAAGTGTGTGCCTCTGCTCAGAAACACTGCTCCAGCTCCCATTTGCACCTGTTACCTTTTGCAGTTCCCATGTGTCGTGGGGACAGGACATTTTCATGCTCATTATCCCAATCGTGGTTTCTGTTCCCTGTCCTCAGTTTGTTTTGTCTTCCTTCCCCCCCGCCCCGGGCTGGCTGCTGGCTTGCTGCTTTTGCTTGCTGCTTTTGCTTGCTGCTGGCTGCCTGCTTTGCTGGCTCTGTTTTCCTCTCTTTTCTCTCTGCTTTTCGCTGGCTTGCTTTTTTTGCCATTTTTTTTTTCCTTTTCCGAACCCGGTGGTGGGGGGAAGTTGCAGAGGGTTTGGTTTCCTATAAGGGGCTCCTTTGGAGGTGTTTTCCCCTAATTTGTCCTAAACCAGGACACCATGGCTCTCCTGCTGCACGCTAAAAGATGAAAACAACCCAGACCCATCACCTAGTCCTTCAATCCAATGTCTAAGTAGGAAAAATCCCATAAGGGGTTTGCAGAAACCCTGACTTTAAATAATTTAACAGTTTGATCAGCTGCAAAAGCTCTGCTTGCCAATGCCCATTCTGCAAACAGGTATTTTAAATACTGCATGCACTGCTCCAGCAGCCGCGCTGGAAGCGCAGCCGCTCTGTGTGCAGCCCTGGCTGAGCACATGAGCTGCTTTGCAAAACGTGCATTCAGCCATCTAATCCTGCAGGAGATGTCCTGCTGCCCACTCCCCCCACAAAGGGGGGAAACCCTTTCCTTTCTGCTCTTTTGATCTTCTCTGCCAGACACTGCTGGATGCCTGTGGGAACGGATATTTACTCAAAAGAGTAAATGGTGTATGCTAGACCCTCAAGCCTCTTCATTAGAGGGGAACAAACATTTGCAGTCTGTTTGTGCTGCCCCAGCACCAGGCACGGATGGTGGGACACAGCTCCATGCTTGCATAAAGCCACATTATCCTGGTCTTGCTGAAAGTGAAAGCCAGCAGCAACAGGTCAAGCACATTGCAGCAGGACAAGGGGGCTGTTGGCACAGGAGGTTTGCAATAGAAGGCAAATGGTGAAGCAACAATTGATTCCAAAGCCCTGAGGAGCAAGACCTGCAAGTATGTGCGTGCAGTGCAAGGGACAGATGGCTTAGGCTACCATAAAACAGTGGATCAGAGTAAACTGCATTTTGGCTGCATTTTGGCCTTCTACGGTTTATTAACACAGTGCCCATGGGGGCCTTAAAAATGTAATTGAAGAAAGGAATCAGAGTCCCATCTTCAAAACATGTCCACCACACCTTAATGAACATCTCTTGCAGGATGAGAATCAGCAGCCCTGGTATATCCAAGTAGCTCCAGTCAAATCTGGTGGAGCACTTGGTTCCCATTGGCACTCACCAGAGCAATAAAGTCTTTTGAGACTGCACCTCTCCATTTTCATTATGCGTTTCATTCCATTTCTGATCCAAGGTGCCAACCTACCTCCCTTCTATTTGCTTGCAACCATGACAGGAAGAAAGCTGCATGTACATTTCTGAAAACATAAATAAAAATCATCACAAAATGCTTGCATAACCCAGATTTCATCTGGGACAGGCTTTCAGGAGGGGCAGGAAGAACTGCTAAGCCTTTGACTTCCGGATTTCAAATTTTTGAGAATGGAACCTTAAACTGCTGTCAGATCAAAAGAGAGACCAAAAAGGATCCAGACACTAAGGTGAAAGTATTTAAAAAAGATATGGCCAATTCCAATGACAAGAACTTGTAAACCATGACAGGAGGAGGGACAAATGTGGGGAGGAAGAAAAAGGCACAATTTTTTAGAGAGCTCCTAGAGGCTCTGGATAGGGCATTTATCTGAAGTGCTTGTTAATGTCAACACTACTGGGAAATCGTGAGAAAGATGGGTAGTGGAAAAAAACCAGGATGCTCATGGAAATTGGGTTGCTCTCAATTCTCATTAAACCCATGCCACACCATGGACCACCACCCTGATCAGATATTCAGTACCTCGGCCAAATTAAAACCGTAAAATTCACATTACTGTGTTTAAGCCAGGGTTAGTGGCTTAAGGAGGAGCTGTGGAGCGTGCATACAAGTCTCAGCTCAGCAGGTACCTGCATCTGGTACCACCCTGTGAAGCAGGGCAGGCTCCCCAGGCTCCTGCCGAGCTCCAGGTTTGGCAGGAGGAGGGAACAGGACTGACTGGTTTCCTACAGCAGCAGTACAGCTATGCTGACTCCACAGTGCCTGCAGTGAGTGCCATGCTCCTCTGAATGCAACTCTTAGACACTGAAATAGTCAAATAGGAAGGTGGAATTGAACACAGTTTGCACAGGTCTCTAGCAAAGCTGGGGGAAAGCGGATTTTTACTACCTGACTTTTTTTCTGAGGGGTCTTAACAACCAAAACAAAGGAAAAAAAAAAAAAAAAAGGAAAATAAAACCCTAAAAAGAATTGTCCTTCCCTTCTAATTTTTAGCAGACAATAATATGCTTTGAAAGTGCCTTTACTTCTTTTTTGAAAGATAACCTGAATAAGTTCTGCTTCAACAGTGCAATACTTCAAAGCTTTCATTACAATTCAGGTGTTGCACTAGGCCTTTTCCTAGGGGAAGAAAAAGCTATGGATTGTACCATATTCAGCCAATGGTATCATTAAAAAGATCTTTCCTCCATGCCTGACAATTGCGTACTAAACAGCACATTCAGGTCACCCTCTAGAAATACCAATATTCTTAACAATGTTTTGAGAAGTGCTCCTGGTGGAGAGAATTTAAATGAGGCAAAAGGAGATGTAAGGGACCAAGAAAAAACCCTGTAAAGGAAAGTGCATGAGGCACTTTGTGCACACAACACTAAAAGCAAGAGGTGGTGAGCAGTAAATCACTATCCAAAGATCTTTGCTTCCAGAAGCATGAGGTTGTCAAGCCCATTTTTAGTTGCAGCCAAAGTCTTCAATCTACCTACAATTAAAATACTACAGGCAGCAGCAGCCCCAGCTGATTAAGCAAATACAGACCTATCACCACTTGATTTCACTATCCCTGAAATGAAAAAAATACATACATGCAGGAAAGAAACACTGTGTGCCATGAGCTTGTGGATTACTCAGGGGCAACTATTACAAGTCTACAGAAGGCAGCCTTTCCAACTGCAGGTAGAAACATCTGCACCAGCTTGACTGCCTCTTTTCAGCAAGGGCAGTAAGATTTGCCAGCTCTCTGAGAGACCCCCAAACAAAGGGTTCCTGTGTGGCTCCAGTTTGTGCTCAAACTGCAGCAATGTCTGCCCGTGAATGAGACAAACTGCACCATAACAGTTTAGCTTGAGTCTGTAAGGACCTCAACAGCTATCTCAAATGTAGAAATCTAAGTTAATGGAGGTGAGGTTTGTGCTTCTCCATCCTGTGGTAGGTCATTTATTTAGACTATAAGCTCTAAGTGCTATGGTATTGCATCTGGCTGGTGCAAAAGAGTGCAGTACTAAAAAATGGACTTTGTTGAGCAGAATTACTCCTTCTTCAAATAGGTCATGACCAGCCATTTACATTATGAAAAAAATCAGTGTTCTGGGACAAAACTCTTTCTACTGTGCCATTCAGAAACTGATATAACAAGGAGACAGTCTGATGAGTCACAAAAAAGCAAACAAGATGATAAGCAGTAACTGCAGAATTTCCAGGGAAGGACAGTCAGGACACTTCCAGGAAGAAGGCAGTCACAGCCTGAGCCTTAGCAGAGACACCATTGAGACTTCTGAATAGTACTGATTGCTGATGCTCCAGCTGCAGGAGGGGCAGCACAACACAAATAAGATGTTATGGGAAATACAGGATCTCTCATGTTGGAGAAATCTTAGAAAGGCCAGTATGATAACCCTACAAAAGCAAAGGCTGTTCTTCACTGCTATATATAGATGGTAAATTACAGCTGCAGAAAAAGGGCCACTTAAGCTCAGAGACCATTGATTGCACAAGAAAAATTTGATGTAAAAATAATTAGGCTAAAAATCAGATGAAGGATGGATTTTTTCCTTCTAGAATTGAGATTTTGGAAAAGCCCCAAATAAGCATAAAAAGCAAAGACAAAATTAAACCCTTTCAAGAATTCAGAATTCCAAACATTTACTTCAGGATTTGTGGTGCAACGATTCAAAAGACCTGGTCTCATTTGTTCTTTCTGACACTAAGCCACATGCAGCAGAGCAGATCTGAACTTGTTGCCCCCCACTCCAGCAAGGTGATGGGAGCTGTTCCCCAGCTGCAGCAGCACCAGAGACAAGGACTCATGTCCCTGAAAGAGCTCTGGGCTTCTGAACTCCTGGCTTCTCATCTTGATCTCAGGATTCCACATCAGGACCAGTCTGCAGGTGCCCATCAGCTGGTGCTGAGGTCCTGCTGGGAGTTAAGACAAGCTGAGTGTGCAAACACTGGAGGCACCCACACACTGAGCTAGGGCACAGCAGCCCCTCAGTGAATGCAACTCACACTAAGCAACCCCCAGGCTCCTTGGGCAATACCTAAGTCTAGCCTTGCAAAGGATAACCAAAGTTAAATGATTTTGTCTAGGCAGGATCAAGAATTCAAAAGCCTGTTCTGTCCCCTACAGCCCTAAGCTATGCATAGTAAAGAGTAATTACTTCATTGCTACAAAACTTGAACATGGACATTTCCCAATATGAAGAGTTTATTTTTTGATTTGTTAATAAAATCACCATGCACATCTCAGCTGTTACACATTTTCTCTGGACTTTTATTTTATGCCTATTTGTGTACTACCAAAGAGCTGATTTTAAGCAAAAATGGTTAATCTTTTCTTTAATACTTGTCCTTTCACATCAGCCTTCACAAAGCTGAAAGTGCAGCATGAAATAAATGCTATAGTATTTACTTGAGGAGAAGAGCAAGTGATAAATTACTTGCCTTGGAGGAGATGATGTTATTAATCAAAATTACTTCAGGGTACAGTGTTTTGAAGTTGTGTTGAGTATTAAATAACAGGTGAAAGAAAGTTTTTTCCTTTTGAAATCCTAAATTGAAGCCTATTCAATAAAATGAAGCAAAATTACCCAAGTTGTTACAGAAAAAAAAAATCATTAAGAGAGAGTGTAAATTAAAGCCTTCAAAGAGAAATCAGGATGTAAGGATTGATTTGCATTTATTTTCATGACAATGACACAGTTTGCTCTCTTACACAATTTGTTTGAGATAACTTGAATGTCAGGAGTTGAACACAGCTCCCCTGAAAGTTACAGCTATGAGCACTTCCTGATTAAATTAGGGTTTTACTCAGCATTCTCAGATTCTCCTTTCCAGATTAATTTCTTTTACAAGAAACAACTGCATCCACGGGTGAGCCATACTGCCAAGGAATGCAAACTCATAGCACTTACTGAGGGCACAACAAGAGACTTCACCTGCAGAGCTCCAGAGGGAGGAAAACTACTACTGAAATAAGAATTTGCATGTGTGACCACTCTCCATTTGGGACAGAATGAACTCTTGCTTTTTTCTGCTGCTCAGAGCCTTTCTGTCAAAGGTTTTTAATTGTGCTTCCCAGCACAATCTTTGGAATACAGAATACACTTAGTAGCTTGGTTTGAATTTCTTGTTAAGGGTTAGCAGTGCATAGAAACAAGACAAGAGCCAACAGACATTAATGGAAATCAGGGATGTTCAGACTGGATATATGGAGAAACACTTCCATGAAGAGAACAATCCAGCAGGACAACAGCTGACCCAGAGAAGCTGGAAAGTCTCTGCTCTGGAGAAAATTCAGTGTTTTTCCAAGACCAGAGTGGATAAAGCCTTGAACAACCTGGTCTGACTTCACAGCTGGCCTTGCTTTGAGCAGAGGGCTGAACCACAAAGCCATTCAAGATCCCTTCTGACTTGAATTATCCAACAACTCTCTAGAAAGGAAGCTCTCTGTGCACCTATCACTATTCCATGGGAAACACCAGCACTGCAGCATCCTCATCCCTGTAGGTAGTTAGAGAATAGGAAAGTGATAGTTTTCATAAAGTTGAACTCCACTGCCATAAGAATCGTGGGCCCTCAGTGGCTTTCTCCCTTTTTTCCCCACTGTTCATCGAGAGTGCACTACAGAGTGTGCACATTCAGCAAAAAAGTTGAGGGCAAGGGAGGGATGAGAAGGGAAGATGAGCAAGATCAATTTTTACATCTTTATGCCTTCCTGTGGCTGATAAAATATTGCTCTTCTCAGAAGATACACCAGTAAATTTTCAGTTTAGATCTGTATATCAGGAAATAAGGCTCCCATGACATCCTTTGGAGATTATTCCAGGGCTTAAGAGATTTCACACTCTAATGGTTCCCAAAAATACTCTGACTACATGTTTCCTTTGTCAGCCACATCCTAATATATTACTAGATAAGTCCTCTGCCTCCAGGCTATTTACAATCCTCAGAGAACTGAGGGCTGTCTTGCCACATAGCCAGTTAGAAAGATCAAGTTCTTCTAATCTTATCTCACATACACTCTGACTCCAAAAAGTGTTTGTATTTCTTGCCAAAATATCAGGGTGGCTTTCCCTGGTATGGATGAGGTCCCAGTATTGCCTGCAGAATAGCAGGTGTGCTCGCATCTGAATCAGGGTGCAAATGAGCCCATCCAAGTTCTTTGATTTTCTTGCACACAAAACCCCCAAAATGCAAGTTTTGTTCTCAAGACTACAAAAGCAAGAACTCCAGAAGATCTTGTCTGTGCAGTCTTCCTCAGCCTGATTTTCTAACATCAGTGGAAATAGGGTCACTTGTAGGGTCTTGGATCAAGTCCCATATCTCAAAGAATAAAAGCATGGATAAAATGAGGCATTAACTTAAAATGCAGCTGCCTGGAATTCGTGCCTTGAAGTGGGAACAGAACAACGTTGAGGGTAGGCGGAAGAGTTTTTTACATTAAAAATGGGATGAAGAGCATGTTTTAATTTTCTAATTGAAAAAAAGTGCTTTGGAAAATATTCTGTAAAACTGTTTTGAATTAACTTATTTATTCAGTCAAGGGAACATTCCACTCACATTCACCAGAAGAATGGTGTCTCTACACAATATACAACTTCTCAGGCCACCTTCCTTCTAAGTTAAAGAAAACCTAAACAGAAAAATGTGAGGACAGTCAGCCCATTCAGGTATTCCACAAGTATGAAACACCAGAAAATCTGGTGTTACAGAGTGTGTAACACCTTTATCTCCCCTGGGAGAAAGTCAGCTCCTGACTTCACTAAGCCATAGCTTTGCACAGGGGAGCTCTTCAAATGCTACCAGAGCAAGAGGCTTTATACACTGTTCATAATGCACCAAAACACTTAACCAAATCCCATGTCATACATACACAGCTAGAGGAAAGCCTGGTTGCATGTGCTATGTGTGCATTATGTTACTTGGCTGCCATCCAGCCCGCTGTTTTCAGAAAGTTACACACTCAGTTACACACCCCCACATCCTTCTCATTCACAGAAGGTGTTACAACCACTCTCTTCTACCATGATAACCTGACACTGACCTCAGCAGGTCTGGTACGTCACAAGAATTGTACACTTTTTCTGGATTGGGTCATTAGTTTTTTGTTATATGACTAATTCTTCTAAAATCAAAACAATGCAAAGCACACATCAAAGAAAAGCCGTCTCTGTCTCCCCAGTTGTTTCACCAATGCACGGCCTAGTACAGTTACAGTATGACTAGAAAGAAGAAGGAAAAGGCTCATTTTCTTTGCTCTTATCCATAAAATGTTCCAATCAGTAGAGTTAAACCAAAAGAGAACAATTTTTTAAAGTAAAAAGTAAACCAAAAAGGACATGTTGCATTTTTAAATAACAAACCAAACAAATATTGCACTGCTTGCTTTGTAAATCTTACAGAAGAGCCCCTCCTTAGCCCAGGCTGCCTATTTCTTGAAAAACAAAGACAAGCAGAACTATCTGCAGGCAATGAAGTATATTAGCATTTGAATTCATGTTTGTATATCCTCTGAAGGAAAAACTCTCTTAAAAGCAACTAAGAACTTCCTGAAATGTATTATGGCAACATTTATTTGAGATTTGAAGATTCCTGATGTCTTTATAGTTCCTTAAAAACAAACTGGGAAATGCTAAAAAACACCCCACTGATTGCTGCCAATTTCAAAACAGGATGTTTTTGTTTTTGAGGACTGTAATTGGGAACAGTGACCTTGAAAATGTAAACAAGCCATCCATTACCTCTTCTCTTCTAATTACTGTTGCAAATATTGTTTTCTCTTTATAAACTTGTCTGTGTGAGTAGTTAAGTTTTCATACTCAGGCAAAGACCAGAACTTCCACAGGACTAAATGTGCTAGCACCCAATGTCACCAGATAGTTCAAGGGAAAAGGAAGTGAGGAGGAGAAAGAATGTATCTGCTATACGGCTAGGGATTTAAAATCATTGTGGCTGTTATCAGCACACAGAGAAAGCAAGACAGAAAAGGCACCCCTAGAAGAAATGCATTACAAGTACTGCTGAAGAAAAATCCACTATCAGGAGCACACCTTGGAAAGTGCTTGGTCTCCTCCGGCAGCAAGAAGGGAGATCTGGAGCTTTTCCAACACCTAACCCTGCAGTCAGAAACCAAACACCCAAGCTCTTCCTTACCTTCTGATGTCCAAATTCATTCAATACTGTGCCCAGCTTCTTTGTGTTGCTGCGAAGCTTATGAGCTGCAATGGCTGGGTTGGGATCCCTCCAGTCAATGGAGAGGCGATGGTACCAGAGGTGCCGGCCCTCCTGAACGTGTGCTGACTTGATGCTGGGGTCGAAGCGATGCACCTCACATCCACTGTTGGCCATGCTGAGCTCAAACTGGTTGTCATCGTTGCCTAGCCTATGTTAAAAAAAAAACCAAAAACAACACAGTAATTATTACTACAGCAAAAAGAACTATAAGTGAGTAGGATGCTCTGAGGATGAATAACATAATTTGAAGAAAATTCAAACTCAGTGCAATTTAAGAACTTTCTAGGCAAGAACTAAACCACTTTTAGCTGAGCTGATAACTTTCCCAAAGAGCTTTTCCTTAATTCAGAAGTTGGAAAAAATTGTACAAAAGTAAATTAAACATTGGAATCTTTGTGTTGCCATTATTCATATTAATATTTTATGTTTATAGATATTCCTCTATTTTCAATTTGCTTTTTTCTTGAAAAGTTTACAATACTTTCCTTAGTCCCTGCTGCACAAACTTCCAATAACCAAGCCATAAGCAGAAGAGAAAATACATTTAAAATGTATGCAATACTACTTTGTAAAAATCTGGCATATTTCATATCACATCTGTCCCCTGTTACAAACATGATCCACAGTGACCACCAGTTTGGACAAGACACAAGAACGTAATGCCTCTCCTTCTCTGTGGACAGGAAGACACAGATTTCAAATAGTATATTTTAAAACAAGCACTTTTCAACAGTAGCAGAGTTGTTACATAAACTTGAGAGAAAAATCACTGCTAATTTGGTGAAGATCCCAAAGAAGAAGAAAAATTAATAGCCCCACTGTACAGCAGTGTTGTCTCAGTCCCTGCCTCTGTGAGAAGATATGTTTTAAAAGGCTGTGCCATATTCCCACCTCCTACAGCCCAGTGGTTCACACTGAGTGCACTAAAACTAAAAGAATCTGGTATTTACCATTGCAATCACATATCTGAACCACAGGCCTTCCCTACTTTGTAAAGCAGGATGTTCTCTTCATTCCTACTCCTGCAAGCTTATTCCAAATGCGATTCAAATCACGCACTAAACATTAAACTTAAACAAAATTATGCTGTTTGATGTACACACAGGTAGTACTGAGAAGAGAATTAAGATTTTTTCAAATCAGTTGTACTGCAAATTGTACAACTAAGGTTATCACTCTGTGCTAACAGCAGAGCATTTATCTATTGTGCACAGACCATGACAGGGCAGTACTCTTAGATGTACTAACAGAGCACCTGCAGCTCTACACCTCAGTTATCCTAAGCAATGGTGTGGGTCTGAAATAATTTTGGCTATTTGCATCAATACGTGAAATGTGGCACATTTTAAATCACGTCACACACTATGGTACAACATTAGGTCAGCACTAAATAATCTACAGAGATGACATACAGGTAATAGAAAATGAATTCAGCTCATGAAACAATGTGTGGAAGAGCATTTGTTTTGTAAGTTACCAAAACAGTATGACACTTGCTGTGATACTGGCTAAGCACACTGTAACAATACCCTAGGACACTGTCTTCTCCTCAACCATCTTCCCTTTCCCTGGGAAAACAGGAGGAGACAGGGTGTGCAAAAATAGCCCAGCATGCTTTTAAGAACAACCCTAATTCACAGGATTCCAAACCATACAGCTGTGTGGGAGGAAAAGAGAGGAGTTTAATGTATTCAACACACATTAGGAAAAAAGTTCAGAAGTTAACCAAGTGAATCAACATGTTTGTTTGCATGTGGCTTTCTACAGAAGGGACAGTGATGGACAAAGAGCGGTGTAATCCCTTAGGAATGAGATGCTGGCTAAAAATGAACAGCATGGGAATTGTTAGGGACAGTTACAGCATTAGTGATGAGCCCACCAGCAAGTGATGGCCACATGTGTCCATGACACACTTCTAACCATACCAGCTGGTACAATGCAGAGGGCCAGATGCTTTTGGTGCAGACAAACCTCAGGCTGCCTCCAAACAGATTGCTGCTCATGTGGACTGCAAAGAGAGCTTCACAGTGGCAGAAAACAGGAAAAAAAAATACAGATGAGGGTAAAGAGGGGCATGATGTATCTTCTGGCACTCTAGTTAACAGCTCAAATTTATGCATGAAGAGAGGTCTAGCCAAATATATAGGAGAGAAAAGCAGGTCTTCTCCAAAGGAAATGGTTCAAAAAATGCCTGGCCCACACATGATCATGCAAAGGCATAATGCAGCACAAAATGACAAAAAAAAATTAGGTCTCCTAACAAAGATTTAGTTACTTAAAAGAAAGACATGTTACTTAAAAAGGGATCATGATTTTAGAAGGATGATGTAGAGGTCATAGAAGACTGGCGAGGCCTTTCCTCGCCATCAGGAGAGAGCAGCTGCTGCTTCCATCAGCAGCAAAATAAAACCTGCCGAAGAAACTGACCTATTTTTCCCGTGAGGGAGAAGGCAGCTCGGTGACAGAGTTCCCCGCAGTGCCCTGCGGTGGGGCAGAGGGGGCATTCCCAGCAGCGCGCACAGCGCCCGTCTCTCCCGGCCGCGTGCGAGCGCAGGGAAGGCTCGCTGGCCCCGCTCCCCGCCGGCGGCAGGGCAGCGCCGCTGAGCCGGGACACAGCGCAGCACAGCGGGCAGCAGTGTCCCTTGGCTGTTCCCTGCTCCCAGGCTTCACAGAGGGTCACGGGACACAGAGCCTTGCGCTCAGAGTAGACACTGGGCTGCAGCTTGCACTGGATGAAGCATCGCACCGGCCCCTGCACCACCCGGGGGCACAGGGAGCACAGGGTGGCACAAAAGCTGCTTTGTCCACTCCAGTACGGCTCTAGTGGACACCTGTAGCTGATCCAGCCCGAAAACTGCAGGTACTCCAGCTCCTACAGTGACCACAGGACAGAGCTATAAACACATGCGAGTTAAGGTTCAGCTTTCCCTTTCTCTGTTTCCCCTCCTCCCCTTCTCTTTCAAAGGAAGATAACTGAGCTCAGCAGCTCAGGAAAAAAACGATGGACCCCCTGCGTGAATCCTAAAGCTTCTACATACACTTTAGGATGCACCTGAAATGGCATTTATGCTGTATTACAGCAAGACTCTTTAAACCTCTGCTGGTAAGTTTCTGAAATCCCATTCATTTATGTTATCCCAGCTTGAGTGCCTGCCCGTGGTGTTTGTAACTGACTTAGTTTAATCTAAGCAGATTTAGCACTAATAACTAGAGCTCACTAATGCATATTGCAATTATATATCACACCGGGAAATCCTGTCCCCCAAGCAAAACCATTGCTGCCTCCCAGTAGTGGAAGCAACTAATACTAATCTAAAAAGATACCCAGATGTTCCAGACTGCTCGCTCCCATTCACAAGTAACCTCTTCTGTAGCATTCAAGAAGGCAAAGCCTAAGCAGCATGTTTTATTCCAGTTCTAAAGATATATGGATTTAATTCAGGATTCCCAGTAACATTCCCACTGAACTTTCACATTTGTCCTCCATCCATCCTCTCCGCAGTGAATGCTCTTCATTAGAAGCAGCTGCTCCCCATTTGCTCTTTATGAAGCATATGAGATAACAAAAATGTTTAAATGGGATTTTTGCCTTAGAACAAAATTACTTTTCTGTCTGTCATAAACTAAAGGAAGTGAGTCTGAGGGGAAGAATTATGCAGTAACGAGCTCCAAAGTTTGCAGAATTAAAGTGGTGGATTTAAGACTGCTTCTCCATAACCTCAAGTATTTCCCTTTAATATTTTAGGTGTTTCATGTCATTCATCCTGGTTGGTTACTTACTGCATGTGTGTATCTGATGATTGATGGAAGAGCCAAAACCAATTTTGATCTCTGCTAAACCCTAGTGTTCCATCACTACAGAAAATCTGGCACTCATGCTCCCTGGACCATACACAGAACAGTACCACGTATAAAGCACTGGTAGGCACACACTAGCTCAGTTTTGTTCAAAACCATTAGCAAAATATCTCAGTGCTGGTCAGCTTTGTGCCTAATCTGCACTTCCTAGCACAGATTAAATCAACTCTGCATTGTGCCTACTGGACAATTCAACAAAAACACCATTCTCAATCCACATTTCATCCTTAAGAACAGGGGAAAAGGACATCAACATAGGAGCTCAGGTCTTCTATAAATGATCATGCAGCTTGAAGGGCAAGGTCTAGGTTAATTCCACTGAACTTTGAGTACTTTGCCAAGACATCTAGAACTGGCAGCCACCTTATCCCAGACTTCCACTATTATCAAAGGAAAGCTGTACCTACCTCCAGAATGCTATTTATTTTAGCTGATTTTCCACCTGAATGTGCTTGCCTCTCCCTACTGACTACTAGAAGGGTCCTCAAGCAATAACTCAGTACTACAGTCAGACAGTAAAGTCTGGAACTGAGCATGCACAGCATCTCTCCTAACTTTTATAGGAGCATGAAAAGCTGAGAAGGAAAAAAATCTTGTAAACCTCTATTTTGCATCAATGCCAGGTAAGTATAATTTGAAATCTATTGCAAAGAACACTCAGAAAATAAGAAGCAACAGTAGTCAAGAGAAATCTTCTCTTGAAGATATGTGATTTGAAATACGTGATTTGTCTCTAAGGGGCATGTTCTTGTTCTGCCACAGAGCAGTGCTGTTGAACAAAACCTGAGAGCACCTCCCTCTCAGAGGATCTGGGTCTTTACAGCTCAAATAAACTCAATCAAAGTATAAACCCACTCAAATTAACCAAAACCACTCCCTTTGACTGAAGGGCACACTGCCTCCCCTCCACACTCACTGCAGGTGTTACCTGCCATGAGAAATGCCACCCTGGCACGGTTCCTTGCTATCCACCCTTTGTAAATCCACAGCAGCAAAATCACAGCAATAAACTGCACTGGTTCAAGGGAGATGAAGACTTTCAATACACCTCTAACCTAAAGCTGCTTCTCAGGACAGCAACTACAGTTTTATTAGGCAGCTCTACGTGGTGATCTGTGTGAAATGAGCTCCAGATCCCAGTGACTGTTCTCTTAATGCATCTGTGTGCTGATGGCTTGATGCACTCTGAGGACTGACCTCCCTCATCCTCCTGGACAACAGAATGTTTTACTAGCAGGGAAACAGGCTGCATGTGTGGTTTTGCTATCTGTAAAAGCACTTGCTCTGTGAAGAGTGAAAATGTCACTCTCAAGGGCTGTAAACATCATAAACACTGCAAAATTTTCAAAGTAAAGCCACAGCTGCCTTTATCGCTATCAGTTTGGCACATGTCACCCCTGAGGTGTCAAGCAAACACACTCTCATATGGAAATGTACTGTTTTGTCCCAGAGCTGGTTAATGAAGTTCTGCAAGCAATGCTGCTGAAATCCCTGGCAGTTATGCAAGTCACCTCTGCTCAAGGCAGATGCTGTAGGCTTCTCAGCTTACCTCTTTGATTTCTGTCTTCTTCTACATGAACTACCACTCACAACTCACCAGCAAGCAATTTGTTTTCACACCAATATTAGAAAGGCAAAGGAAAATAAAGACCCTGATGGAGAAAGGTTTTTCCCCTAAAAATAAAGTTTACAGAAGCACATCAACATGTGATAAACACAACTGAACAAAGTCTATATTTTAGAAGATAACCTTGCTGCAGCCTGTGTTGTTTTTATATGGCTTATTGAAGCTACTTGCCATGAAACAATTTCCTTTCTTTTAAAGAGAGCACTTACCCAAGTGAATAGAGACGACATTTCTTGCTTCTGATTCGATGGATGAGGCTAAACCTCTCATCAAGACAGATTGACCAGGGCTTTTTTGTGGTTTCAGAGTACCCTTTCAAGCTGTTCATGTTCATGTGTTCACATGAAATCTGTTGAAATCAAAAGATATTTCATTTTAAGACAGGACTTTTAACTTGTTTTTAATTTGCCTTCTGGGGGAGAAGTGGAAAAAAGAAAAATGTTCATTTCCTTAATTTAAGTCTTATTTTCAATCTGATACATGGCTACAAAGATTTGATTATTTTTTTTCCTTGTTTGTCTGTTCCGCTTGGTGAAATTTAAGGCTTACATAACTCCCAGAGAGCAATGCAGTTTGAAAAGCAAATAATTAAGCATTAGCACTATACCCAAATTCATTTTTTTCCATGAGGAAAAGATGTTTCAGCATTCAAATGTTTAATTTTTTTTTCTTTTCAAACCTTGGAGTGGATTCTGCATCCTGAATAATGTTAGAATCAAGACTGTAATTACAAAGTTGCAGTGTCTCTGCCACGAGTACCTTACCCAGAGTGTCCTGGATCTCAGCTCCAGAAGGGATTTAATCTTTCCCCCAACATATGCCCTGGCCAACAACAAAGGGATATAAGCAAGTGCGTAACTAAGCAGAGGAATCATAGCATGTGTGTCTATGCTGGGCTGGCTTGGACATCTAGAGTCTAAAGCCAGAATAAAAGCCCTGCAAAAGAAGAGATAGAGACCCTGCAGGGAGGAACACTGTAAGTCAAAGCCCTTGTACAGACCAAGAAAGCAAAGACTGAAAATGCACTGGTTTCATCAGAAACCTGGATGTGTCAAAAATCACTGAAGGGTGAAGTCAGCTTTGCCAGCAGCTGAGCAGTGGCCTGGAACAGCCAAAACCACAGTGACTGAGCCAGCAAAGCCATGGCCCTGTGAGTGACACCCTACAGAGGAGCCCCTGCCTGCAGCCCCAGCTCTGCCTGTCCAGCCAGCAGCTCAGGCCAGAATTTCACCCCCAGGCCACCACATTCCACTCCACCTTCTTCCTCCAAATCCACTCCGGGACAGGCATGCACAGAGCTGGAGAGTGCTGCACCCTTTGCAGAACACAGGAGCCGGAGCACAGCAGTCGATGGAGAGCTGGTACAATTCATATGGCTCTCACCATAGCAGTGGCAAGGAGGCAAGGGAAAGGAGAAGGAAGCACCAAAGCTGTGGCTGCTTCTGCCCAGGAAAGGCTGCATTGCTCTTCACCAGCATCAGCATGCACAGTTTGTTCTTGAAGGGCTTCTCAAACCATGCAGCCCAGCCATCAGCCAGGGCTTGCAAGGCACAGGTTGCTACCATGCAGATAAGAAAGCAAAAACTGAGAAGAGCTGCAAGAACCCAGCTGAGCCTTCGTGGTGAAAAGTTGTTCTTTGGGCCCAGTACCAGCCCTGGCTGCAGGAATGGGAGCTGGCACTGTCAGAAAGGCAACAACTAAAATGGTGGAAAGGACAAAACCGAGTTAAATATCAGTCCTGATCAGACTGTTCTCATCTTGCTCCTTTCCTTCTCCTACAGCAGACTGCAGAGGCTCAGTTCTCAGTCTTGGCCAAACTAAAAAGCACAGCTCTGGTCCCACCTGGAACCACAGAAATGAAACAATTTTACACACGAGGTGAGAGCAAAACCTGGAACCCAGCCTTTAATGTAGCACTCTCTACCACGTACCTTATAATAAGTAAATAAAACTCTCATTCTTTAAGAAGTGTATGCTCTAAAGGATCATTTCCTGGAGCTCTACATTCAAAGAGCTGTACACTGCATCACCACCTCCCCACTCCTGCTTGGCTCATAATTCCCATGGAAAATTTGTAAAAGCAAAAATAGTGTCTCTTCATGCTGTTCCCAGGATTCACTAAGTTTTAAGCAATGATTTGCACTGCACCACATACCCATTTCCCTTCAGTCATATAACAATCAGGAATAAATGGCACTGCAATAATAAGTACTAATTTAAGACACAGAAGAATAATGTACGCTCTACAGAAAACTAAGATTCTGCAATGCTGCCACTTAATTGACTCATGGCATTATGAGCAATTACAACAGTCAGAGTTTGAAGCAATTTTAACAGCTCTTGCTACTGAATAGCTCTTGCTATCAAAAAAAAAAAAAAAAAAAAAAAACCAAAAAAAAACCAACCAACCAAAAAAAAAAAAAAAACGCCACAACAACAACAGCATTATTAAAAAAAAAATCAAACCCTGAACCTGCCTTTAGCACCATCATCAGTCTGTTGCATGATTTATTGATGCACTGAGCTCACATCCTGTTCTGGGCTTCTGCTCACTCCTGTCATACAAACAACAGAACAAGAAAGATGCTTCTCCTGATCATGAAATACCAGCACTGAAAATGCTTTTTCTGGTCACACCTTGACCCTGCTGACATGGCACCTTCCTGCTCCAGCAGTTTGAGCCATTCCACACTAATGGCATGGGGCTGAACTTTGGCACAGTAATTAGTAGAAACTTGCTCAGCAAACAAGAAAAATGACATCCCATGCTTATCTACATAAGCAGGCTGCCATTTTCAGAAGTGCTCATACCAGTCACGGTGTTATCCCGTCAGTTATTCATCTTGTAACATCTGCCAGGCCAGGAACAGGGATTCATCCCATTTTTTGTTTTCACTTATGCTTATTCCCCCAACTAGGGTCAGTTACTCTGGGAATGAAACTTCTCACTGAGTGTGTCAAAAGCAATAAACTCTCTGTTAATTGATGTCCTTGTAGGATTTGACCCAGCTAGTGGAGTTTAGCAGCATCTGCCACTGTTTATTAAGTCGCTGTGATGAAGGATGTTTTCAAACTTAATACGCCTGCCACAGTCTAAACTTCTGTACAACAAAACAAGCAGTTCTACACACATCTCTTGCTGTCCCACATGCATCATCTTGCCTCCTGTCCTCTCAGTGCTGGCATGAATGGCAGCAGAGATGTCATTTTACTGAGAATTTAGCCACAGGTACCCACATGCTGGAGAATACATGAACACCCTGCTGTCCTCTTTTTTAGAGGTGTTTCAAATTATCTCAGCTGCAAAAGCCCTGCATTAACAAAGAATTTCATACGTGAATGACATTTCAGTGATGTTGGCACCTGGGGCTTTTTGCTGTTCTTCAGAGTAAGTAATGATGCTGTCAACTCTGTATTCAAGGGTCAATTGCTGATAGACCTGGGTACCAAAAGCAGCTGCTCTGTTGGAATTATGAGCATCCAGCACCTTTTCCATTTTTTTTTTTCTTACAGGAAATGCACACGCAAATGCTGTTGTGCATAAGTGATGCCTCTGTTAAGACATGATGGCCCATGAATTTCCATGTATGCTGAAGGCTGAAGTATCCATCAACACAATCTGGATTTGGAAATGCCATTTTAAAAAGCACATAAACCCACTAATTTCCATGTCCGTTGTTTTTGTCCTGAAAATATCAAGATTCTATTGGTATTGAAACAACTTGTCTGAGTTAGGGTCTGATGCCTTGTTCTCATTTTACTGGGAACCTCAACTGCCTCCTTTTGAAGTAAAATGAACCTGGTTATCATATTATTATTGAGAGGTGGAGAGGTTGAATACACTCTCTTCATACAGAGTGCTCTGTATTTTTCCATCTGAGAGGGAGAGAGGGGAGAGAGAGAGAGAAACATCACATCTAGAATTTCAGTCATACCATACTCCTGTCAGGACACAGCCCCATTTGGAAATAAATATCATGGAAATAAAGCATTCTTTCAAACCTGCATTTTGACCTTTATATTCATGTTGACCATCAGTGCTAGGTTAAGCAACTTTAGAAATAAATCAGTTTCAAAGAAGTTTGTTGTGAGGTTAATTCCTTAGATACGAGGGAACAATCTGTGCCAGGCAAAGTGTTTTCTAAATGGAGACTGAAACGAAAAACCTACCTGAGAAGTGCTAATGTACTTAAGGAACCTTGAGGCCTCATAGTTGAGGGAAGGGGTTGGACTTGCCCATGGTTGTAGTTCAATGTGCCATCTTACAGTCTGTAAAACAAAGCAAAAAAAACACCTTAAAGGCAATGCAAGCATAAATTATATGGGCTAATAAACTAAGGAGATTTAATTTCAAACTAAAAGAGTTTCCTGGGGGCTTGTCTACACATGAAAAACATTTCAGAACAAAGCAGGGTTTCAACTACAGTGAAAAAGCTTCTAACTACGATTCATAATGATCAGCTTTGAAAGCAGATGTAGGTAATTCAAAAAGAAAGTGCTCCTCATCCAGGATACATGTGTTAACCCAGTTATTCTAGGACACCCAAGTAAGCTGTGAGAAATGCATGAAGAAAACCAAGATCTAAATAACCAAATCCTACAGCAAAACATCTGAAAACAGTGATATCATTTTAATTTCATATCTATCAGGTATGAATGTCCACTGAAAGAAGAACTTGGATTGCAAACACTAATCACCAAAGGAAATCTCTGCAAGCAACCTGTTTTCTAAGACCTAGATTTTATTGAAAAAGCAAGCATCGTGTGGGCTTTGAGAAAAGTTCTCTTCCTCTCCCACATTTGCCTGACAGATTTACCAGAATTTACCAAATTTACCAGAATTCCCTGAAAAAATATAAGTGTGGCTGCCTGTAGCCTTACCACTCCTCATTTACATAGCCCCAAGGAAGTAGCTTTGGCAGGTGCTTTCTGTGCGCCCTCAGCTCTGAACCTTGGGGATCCTGTCAGCTTTTCCAGAAACACTTCCCACATAGACAGAAAAGGCCTTTCAGACACATGCTTGCAGAGCAACAGGGCTCTGTGCTCCCATCTGCACCACCTTCTCCAAATTCTGCCCGCTGTCATGCTGGGAAGTTTAGACTTGTCATCTCTTGCCCTCAAGTAGATAAAAATACAAGCATGGTGTTAAGTTGTACTAAATCAAGATTGATTCCTCATGGCCTTTCATCTTCAGGTGCCATAACTCACTCTATGGTTGGGCAGGTACTATCAAGCTTCCCTTTAATCATCCTCAATTAACTGAGCTCCCATAATGGACAGGATGGGGTTTCTCCCTCAAAGGCTCATGCTGGCATTCAATAAAATACAATCAGAATCCCACTCGGGATTCCCACAGGACTGCATTTCAGACAAAGCCCTGGAAAACATGTAGGAGAGAGCAATTAGCTGCAGAGGATGGAGGCAGACAGGTGAGGTGGGGCACTGAGCCCCCAGACAGGATTGGTCTGTAGCACCAGGACAAGAGCCAGCAGAGTGACAGCAGGGATCCTCTGATGCCAGAGAGGAATGCAGGAAAGAGAAGGTAAAATTAGAAAAGATTATTAAAGAGCACCACCAGACCAGATGGCATTTGCCTTGAGTTGGGATCACGAATTGATATCTTTGCAGCCTAAGTAAACATAGTCTACAGTGAATGTGAGCCAGGGGGTCTGTACGAGGTTTGCTGTTCCTTTAGGGGTTATTTTTCAGATTTGTTGTGGGGTTTGGGTTGTTTGGAGGGTTTTTTTTTGGTTGGTTGGTTGGTTGGTTGGTTGGTTGGTTGGGGGTTTTTTTGTGTGTTTGGTTTTTTTTTTTCTGTGCTGAAAAGGATATTGAGGTTTTTTTTTTTTTCTCCCCCAGAAGCAGACAAAAGTAGCATTTCTCACCCTGAAACTTCCTGCCTGCAGCAAGCTTAGACTCCTATACTCTGCACAGCATGAGCCTGGAAGCAAGCTAGCAAGCCAGCTCTGCAGCTGCATGTCCCCCTGACCTCTGCTTGCAGCAGGCAGCCTGCAAACAGCAAACAGCAGGAGGATAGGTGCACACCAGGGAGGGAAATTCGTGTAATCTTTCAGAATGAGTCACAGCTCACACGGCTGAATAACGTTTGCAATGACAGGAATGCTGCTGTTTCAACAGGCTTGAAAGCTGAAATGAAAATGAAGACTGACAATCGTTTTTAGAGGGAAAAAAAAAGAAAAAAATATCAACCAACCAACCAACCAAAAACCCAACCCAAACCAAATAAAAGCACCAACCACCCAGATACCTAGACATCTGTGCCCAGTTATTCTGAAATCTATTTGTGTGAGAAGCAGCTCATTAAGTAGAGGCATTGCAGGGTGACCATTGTGGACTATTCAGCAAGAATTCCTTCTGCACAGTTGACAAGGAAAAAAAAAAAAAATCTCTATAATGAACCACATGAATGAGGTTCTTTTTCAGCAGAGTGCAATGTCCAAGAGCCACTGCAGCTTACACTCGGGTTCTTAAAATCTTAAAGACAACAAACTGCCTTCCCACTGACTCCAAACTATTGATAAACACATGGAAACTAAATAAAAACCCCAGTGACTTACTAATGCAGTTTCACTAAAAAAATAAGGGGGGGAAGGGAAGAAAAAACAGAAAGAGATCAAGCTTTTGTATAGTTCTTTAAATTTAGGAGCAATACATAAATGCTACCTTTGTAACAGAGATCAGACCCGAAGCTCCTGTTTGTTGGCAATGCTTTTGAATAGCTTCTCAAACTTCACACTTGGTCCCTGGCTCCTCAGGAAGCCACAGCCTATTTCCATTCACTAACGAACACACAGGAGAGTCCTGCTCCTAACACCTCCTGAAGCCCTTACAGGGTGCCTCAATAGCTGCCTTACAATAAGATTCACAGACAATGGATGGGATGAAAATCCAACACATCTCTGAGATCGGGTGCAACCCCCCAGAGAGTAACTCACAAATGTCGGTGATGAGTTTTGGGCACGTTCAGGAATACAAAATATCCTCCTGAAGGAGCTGTTCCATAGGTGCATTCATACCCTTTGTTTACAGTTTTCCAGGTAATTTTCAGCTTGGCTCATGGTGTTTCCATGTAAGCCTTCTCAAATAAACTCTGCAGATGCTTTGTGAAAATCAGGTTTATCCCTGATAAAAAACAATCTTTATTTTAGGAGTCTTCTCCCTGTCTTGACTCTGTTTACTCAGAGTGAACCTGACTGTGGCATCATGATTTGGATTTTCTCAACTGTATCGTGGAAATCTCTAGACTGACTGAGAACAGATCCCTGTGGCTGCTCAACAAACAGGCTGAGGATCAGCTCCTTTCACAGAGGGCTTTACAGCAAGAGGAGCAGAGGTGCAATTACAGCCCAGATTATACAGCCCTGGATAAGAAATTCAGACAGACCTCCCCAAAGGCTGCCCAGGAGGAGCCAGAAAATGGGTGCAGACAATCTGCATTTTTGCCTATCACCATGGCTGTGCTCTCTCCCTAGGGTAAGGGTTCATCCAACCAGACACCATGACTGTGTTTCCCAAACATCAACATATCCATATTCCACAATATAAAGACATGACAGTACCTGGGAAGCTAAAATGCCACTTAAAAAATATCTTAAAGTATCCCTCTGTATATAGCTTCCCTTACAGACACATCACTTGAAATTAGCATTGTAAGAAAAATCAATCTTCAGCAAGACTTTATCACAAGCACTGATCAGGCACTGACTTCAGCTACTCCTGAAGGGTAATGGATATCCAGAACTTGTTATTCAGACTGGTATCTAAGTTTTCACCACGTAAGATAACCAGAGAAAAGAAAATCTTAAAGCAATGCCATTGTTTTGTTAGGAAAACTAGGATGCATTTGAAGATCTGATTTTTCGTCCAGGTATTTCACACTTAAGCAAAAGGACTGATGTTTCCTTCAGACCAATCTCACAGTAATCTGCAGAGACTTCTCTCTGGAGACCACTTTTTCCTAGATTTTTTTTCCCCTCACAGCCATCTGTGACAGTCATTTGATAATCCCTTAATAACCTGTAGTATATATGTGATATACTTTTAAAGAACTGTCATTTAAAATCTGTCCTAAAAATCTGAAATCATAATATAAAATTTAAATCAAAATGTGCAAAGGGCTTACAAACCAGCAGGTCTAAAATTGTAGGACTGCCAAATGTTTGGCTTTTCCAGCCTAAACTTACACACAAATTATTAAATTCTTTCCAGACCAATCCTAGTTTTAGTGCACTAATTAAAAAAGCCCAACCCCTTCCTTCCCTTCTGCTTACATTTGAAAGGGAATTAGTAACTTTTCCATATTTCCATCTTTTTTAGCTCAGTAGCTGTTCCCCCCACCACCACGTTTTAATCTCCTTCCCTTTTGGCAGCCAATTAAAATGTAGAAACATATTAGCCATTTTTGTAAACAAAAATTCGGGAATCCCATTGCCCTGCTAAGCAATCTGCTGCTTACAAAGAAGAAACAAAAGATTTGTCCATATATACAGAGGTGCCTTAAATAAATCCTCTGATAAAATCATGCAACAATTTAATTTCTTACATCTGAGGCAGGACCAAATGTGAGTGGAAATCATTTGTGGCAATGAATTCCATTAAGAATCATAAATGTTTGCCAGCCATAGAAACAAATGACATACACATCTTCATCTCCAATTATTCTGCCTGTACCCTGTGTACAACCACACTCAGCAGAACACAACCTGCTCATGGGTGAAATTTTGCCGGGGTTTTATCACTTTGAAAGGCAATGCATGGGATTCAGATTCAGGCTGCAAAACTTCAGATATCTGCATGGCAAATTTATTAGATTGCATTCCTGAAGGCTTGCCCTTGTGAGAACAGATTGTCCCCAGATACGATTTACAAAGCTTGGACATAATTTTATTTGTGGTCCCTCTCAAGCACCTGTGGCCTTAAGCATATTAGTTTGTTGTGGTCTTACTGTTTGGGGATTTTCCCTCAATTCAAAAGCACCCTGAACAGCGAAGGCTGCGTGCCGCTGCCCACACAAGCCCTGGCTTTGCAGGACACGCCAACGCCCCACGAGGGACACGCGACCAGCGCGAAGCCTGCTAAGGGGAGTGGGAGGGCTGCTGAGGGTGGAGGCAGCCAAACCTGGCACACTGCTCCTCTTGCTGACAGCACAGAGCAGCTCCAGCAGCGCAGAATCCCTCGTGAACACCCACGTTTAGTTTCAGAGGCAATTAGCTGGGTGACTCCCAGGGAGAGCCAGGGGGATAGAAACACTGTGCATGCAGACAGCCGTCAACGAAGCTCCCACGGTGGGCTGGGGAGTTAAATTATTTGGCAGGACAGATGAGGCAGACAAGATCTTTAAGGGAATGATTCATCTCACTACATATAAAATATGTAAGGTGAGTCAAGTACTGGAAAAGTCCAGTCTCTCATGTCTCTCCATGACCTGCAAAGGAAGCCTGAAGGATGGGCTCACACCACAGACCCTCAGCATCATAGAAGGGAAACCCCAGACCAGACATTCACACACCCCATGCTGCAGAAAAAACACACATTTTAGAGGGCCAAGCCTGTTATTTAGCCATGAGCCTAAAGCAACATTTAGCTGCATTTTATTCTTCAGCAGGGTTGAGTAATTCCAAAGGTTTTATGTTTGGAGCAGCAGTATGTGGCACAAGTAAAACAAACTCCACCTAAAAGCAGAGGTATCAGTAGGAAAGAACAAGTATGCCTTCAGCCTTGGCACAGATCTCCTTGAGAAAGGTCAATTCATACAGCCCCCTTTAGCTAAATGTAACCAGCACCACCAGGGCTCACAAGACACACACTCGTAAAAACCTGCAACCTCACATCCTTAATGTAGGAGCAGCAGGGACACACAGAGGCTCAGTAAGCTGTAATTTAAAACACAGGCTTACAAAGTGACTGAGCCTTTATATTTAAAGCTTTGAGTGAATTAATTTCCAACACAACTGGCTTTATAGATATTCCATCCCTACATGTCTGAACTGTTTATTTCCTTTCTTTTCTCTTTCATATTACTATTATTTTCTTTTTTTTTATTTGCAGTTTGTCTTCCTTAAACATATAAGATTTTCTCTTAAGAAATCATAGTGCAGAACTTGCTAATACACTCCTCCTCTGCATGTGTGTGCCTGTATTGAGAGAAAAGCAAGTGGGTTCCCTCTGAGGCATCAGGCATTGAGGGAATCACAGGGAAAAGCAGCTGACACTAGTCCTGCAGCCACCTAAACTAAGAATTTCCATTCCAACAGTCAAACTTCCACACATTGCACAAAGTCCATGATGAACTGAAAAAAAAACCCCAAAAGAATTAATATGGGAAATCTTTCTATTTCTCCATGTTTCTACTTTCTGAGTTTATCTAAGGCAGAAACATCTCTGACACCACTGTACACATGCACACAGCCTTCTCCATACCCAGTCACCACCAGATTGCTCTGTCCTCTGCAGGCACCACATTGGTGCAGTGCAATGGGCAGGCCACAAAGGGAGTCCTTCCCGCAGGCAAAATCTGCAGTGTGTTATAGAACCACAGAATAGTCTGGGTTAGAAAGGGTCTTTAAATATCACCCAGTACAACCCACTTTCATGGGCACACATTCCACTAGGTCAGGTTGCCCAAAATAAACAGTATCACACCCAGTACAGACCTTTGATGGACACCACTCGTTACTGGTTTGCCATTTAGACATTGAGCCACTGACTATAACCAACTCCTTATCCACCTACCAGTCCATCCATCAAATCAATATCTTTCCAATTTAGAGGTAGCCATGTTGGCTGTGCCTAAACAACTCCCTGTCCTCAGCATGTTTTAACGTATCTTCCAGGAGGATCCACTCCATGATCTCACCCAAAGATTCAATGTTGGAACAACAGGCTGAGGAACAATAGCTTTGTGCCAAGATAAGCAAGCAACGTGTCACACATACAGTCCAGCTTTGCCACGCAGGAAGGCTGCTCAGGAAAGTAAGTCCTGCCTATGGAAAGCAGTCCCGTGATAATAGTGCTTTCTGCATTAATGAGTGTGTGTCTTAAATTTAAATGGGTTTCCAACATGATCTGTATATGGAGAATTCTATGTCTAGACATGTGTGCTTAATTCTGTAGAAAAGGGAATGTCTAGGATGTACTTAAGTCTCCCCTAGCTCCTCACTCTCCTTGCATCATCATCTTTACAAGCCTCTGCAGTGCAGCACACATTTGTCTGCCTGGAAGCAGGATGTGAGTGCTGCAAGAGTCAACTTAGGAAGCTCCAAACATCACCCAGAGGGCTCCACTTAAAAGCAGTTTATCAGCACTTGCTTCATAAGGCTGCAGTTTGCACCAGTAAGTAAAACTCTTAGACTTAGCAGGGAAAAGGAAAAAAAAGGCAAAGTTTTACATCGAAATGAAGAAAACTATTTTCTGACTTCAATTCTCATTAGAAAAGCTTTGAGTCACTGCATGGTAATTGAAACCAAGAGTCTTTACTCTTGTAGAGCAAATCAGTCCGAACTGAATACATAACAACCCCTGAAAAGGCAGCAATCACCAAGCATTTCACCTCTGCTTTCCTTTTGTTAATATTGATGTTTATTTGCTGCTCCTTTTGCTTCTCATTTCCCATCTGAAGGTGTGAAATGGAGCCACATCCATACAAATTACTGCTCTGGGGGAAACTGCCGCCCTTACTTGCAGGTGAGCGACCTCCATGCAAAACACCAACAACTTCAATGCCCTGGGAGATTCTGTGTTTCACACAGAAAGCCCACACTCAAGCTCTCTCCAACTCTACTTTGAGGTTTGTGTCTTTTCCCCTAAATAAGTATCTCAAAAGAAAAGCATGCACAGAAAAAAAAGGATGCCTGCCATTGACTTCAAGTGACAGAATTTACACCTCTTTAAGAATCAAGAAATGGATTTGGTGAAATAAAGAGCAGCTTCCAAAATTAAGATGAGGAAGCCAGATCTGTAGAGGAATTTAGGTGACTAATGCTCCAATGAATTCAAATAATAACCCTGAACTCCCCAGGAAAGTTATTGGGATATTGGGAATTCACTTGCCAGGTTTACATTAGCCACTGTGGACACCCCTGTAAATTCACCATCACCTTGAGTGCAGGCTTGGGACTTAAAGGAAGCACGGTTTCAGAAGACATGCCAAAATATTAATTTGTAGGTACTTATGAATTCAGAAAGCATTGCATCTAATTCATAATTTACACAGCACAACTACCATTCCTCACTACCTCTGAGGAATCAATCCACTGCAGCCAAAGGATCTGGGGGCTGCAGTGGGGAACCTCTCCTGAGACATTCAAAGGTTACCAGAGACTAACAGCTCTGCCACTGCAAAACCCAGCAACATATGGGAGAAATGCACATTTATTAAAAGAGAGATTGATTTTACTCTAAGAGACATACAGCTTTGAAAATAGCCAAGTGAGATTTCTTTGCTATGGTTCTAAAATAAAATAAATAAATCGGGCAGCAGCATTCCTGCACTATCCAGAGGCTGACAGCATGATAATGTATCTAATGGAGATAAAACCAGGAGCCAAAACAGATTGAAATTTATGGAAGTAAATTCTCAAAACTGCTTAAGCAGCTCAATCAGCCGAATTCCTTCCAGTGCCCAAATGCCTCTGCCAACACTTAAGGATGACAGCAAGAAACAGATACAGCAACTACCGGTCACTGCTTGTCAAATTCAGTTTCTGCTAAGCAGAGGCAAGAGCGTGGTTTCAGCCTGTATTCATTACTGCTTTAGTTGAAGTGCTCTGGCTGAGAAATATGGAGATGTCATAATCCATATAATAGGGGAAAAAAGCTATTTTCCTCTAGGTTGACTTCACTGCTATATTTAAACCATAGAATACAAAAAACAGAATTCATCAGTAAATACTCAGCTAGCTAGATAAGCTGAGTTTATTTTGTGCAAGTTCCAGCACTCTGTGATTTACACATAGGGATGCCTCTGGCAGCCTATCTTCTGACTTCAGAGCCTCTGCCTGAGGCTAAGAACTGGGGAAAAAGAAGGTGCTTTAGAGTAAAACCAATGCTTCCACACAAATAAGAGCATTTCACACTTGTACAGCCTTCTCTCTCATCCAAGTGGAACGAAAATGTCCAAACAGAAATGGTCCACCACACCTTCTAGACTAAAGGGAGATAGAAGCATCAGAAAGCCCCTTCCTCTTCCCCTTCCCCTCCTGGGTAAGTACCAGGCCAACCCTCTGTGCCCAAGGAGCAGGAGAGGGCAGTATTTATCACTATACGTCTATAATCTCTTAAAGCAAGTAAATATCAACTCTTATCCATGGGTAAACCAAAGTGCTGAGTAACTTCTACAGGTATTTAGATTTCAGAGTATAAAACCCTAAGTCAAGATAGACAGTATTTACAACAGGTACTGAGAGTACTGTTCCTTCAACCCACCATCAGTTCACTTGGTTGAACTGGGTTTTACTGGATAGCCAGGGAAGACTCAAAAAGCCAAATTTTACTTTTTTCTTCTTTAACTCCTTATTTTATGAAAGCATAAGATAATGGAATTCCACAGAATGAAATGTATTCTAGCTTTAAACATATTCCCTTTCTTCTTTTAATATGATTATGGATTAGTGCCCTCGGTCTAGAGCTATGTAAAAGTCTTCCAAATAAAATAAAACTGTGTTGGGCAAGTAGTTCCATCTGTCTAGAAAGGGAACAACAGCTGGCTTACAGTTTGTTAGGATTATAAATACAAAATGATACTTTTATTTTCCAGTCTATAGAGAAGAAAATCTAGCTCATTTCAAAGCACACAAATTTGAAATATTTTTTGTTCAAGACAAGTATAGAACCAAGCATCATAATTCCATGGAGGATGGGCTTGAGCAAACATGTACCATCCTCTTTAATCAAGGATATTTTCCAATGTTTTATCACTAATTCTGAGCATTATACAGATGAAGTACTGAAAAACTACATGGCTTGACCCTGAACTCATGATGCACCCAGAATTCCCACGGATTTCATAGTGAATAATAATTGCAAGATCAAACCATTAATCAAGACATCTAATGAAGAAGAAACACATCAGCTCAGCAGCAACCAATTGACACATAATTGCTTCTTGTTTAATTTTCTCAAAAGAGGGAGGGAAAAGGAACACAATGTTGTTGCTTTGCCCTATTCAAGATGAAACAAAGTTCACTTCTTTGAAAGTTTCAGTGCTGCAGAACAACCATGTGGAAAGCCCAGAAAGAGCAAAGAGCCCAAAAAAAGACGGGGCACTAGTACTAAAAATTTTGGGCTTTTTTTCAGACAGCTCCTACCCTGAGGTGTTTACCTATTGGATAAATTTCACTCCTCCTCCACTGCCGTCCACTCTGCAGGGAGCAGGAAAGATTTGGAACTGACTCCTATCATTTCTAGGCTTCTAAGTGGCAGATATTTTCTAACATTACATGCCATATCAATAGACATTACCATCTGTTCCCCTTAACATTTCAAACAGTGCCTCTTTGTAAAATATGAAAGAGGATGCTAAAAAAAGGGGACTGACTTTGAAGTGCCCAGTTGATTATTTGGCTTAGCTAACTGCTAGGAGAGGAATGAGGAAGAGGGTTAGGGATGGATGAGGCCAAGACAGGGAGGACAAAGCAGCAACAGCAACTCTGTGATGTCAATGTCTGCTGGTTCTAACATAATTTTCAAATGCACAGCTTTCCCAACCAGGTCCAGCCCCTGGCACATCACTGGTATTTGCTTCTCTGCCATAATTTTGGCCAGCAGACCAATGTGTCACACACACAGAGACACACACACTCAAAAAGTGACCCTACCTCATCAAAATAAATAGCAAAAATGCATTTTTAGCAATATCCCTAAGACAGACGAGTTGCCTATCAGGGTCTTGTAGGTGTTTCCTTGCTAAGCTCTCAAGGCCCACAGATTTGTCTTCCACAGGCCAAGAAGGGCAGAGGTTTCAATTCCTTCAGTTTGCAGAAGCCACAAGGTCAGTCCTGGAAAGAACCCAGAATTCTGTCACTTCCAGAAGAACTCACAGCACTGCACCTGAAGCTGCATCTGAAACCTATCAGAAAGTGGAACCCACAGTAAACTGCATTGGGTCACTTATGAAATGAACTGTTGGTTAGCTCTTTCTTCCACAAGCACGTAAACCCAGAGGTTCTCTACACAAAATCTGAAGCAGTTGGCTTGACCTGACAGTCCCAAGAGACTCCAAAACCCAATGGCCCACTCCATAGTCCTCCTGGTTCTACATTGCCAGAGAGAAGAGAAGCCCCCATTGCATGATGGGGAGAGGAGGCAGCAGGAATGATGTTTCTCACAAGTATCCCAGATTTGGGATTTACAAAGTGACAACAACTCTGTTGTGACTTTTGAAGAACTCTGCAAAGCCATTTTGTTCCAGTCTGCAAAGCAAATGGAGAAGACTTTGGTGAGAAGCAAGAAAGATTTCTGTCCTCTAACAGCTGCTGGAACCACTACATTTATCATTACACAAAGACACAAGGACAGGTTTCTTTATTTTACTTATACATGAGTCAGGGTGGACATAAATTACAGCTCTAGTTTTTAAATGTTGCAAAAAATCAATAAGAGAGCAAAATAATCACCAAGGGGTTCCCCCAGAACCACACCCAGGACTTGTGCTTTTCAAGGGATCGGCAACAGCCTCATCCACCCATTCTCTGACAGTGCAGTTCATGAGCATTTGCAGCCAGAGCCTTTCCTGGGGCACATTCAAAAGATGGAAGAGTACTGAAGATGGAAGAGTAGATCACATGGGGAAACAATATGTCATTGAAAATCCAAGCCCTTCCACTTAGCATAAACATCTGGGAACACTTCCACCATCTCCTGCTGAAATTGACCCAGTTGTTGCCATGAAAGCGAGTTCGAAATCATGGCTTTCATCTGTTACCCCAGGCATCAGTCTATTTGTGCACATGGTTTCTATTACCCTGAGAGATTGGCTAACTCAAAATAGGGCAGCGCGTCACCCTGTCACTTTTGCAGGCAAAAACACTAAAAAAACCAGCATTAGGGGGAGTGTATGTATATAGATTGCATGACACTTATGCTATATAACACAAAGAAAAATTGAAATCACACCCTTTTTTCCCCTCTTTCAGTTGTTCCACTGAACTGCAGGTCACTTTATCTTAGACTTACAAACATGGAAGGGCTCTGGACAACATTTCATCATGCACAAAAGTATCTTGGTGCATATCTTCTAGCTACAAAAACACTCACGTTGATTAAATGCTCACATCCACTGCACACAGCTCTGGAGCACTAGCAGCCATCCAAGACAAACTCAGCTCAAAGTTAGAGTTTGAACAAGCGATAAGAGTGGGCTGTGTTGCAGATGCCATCAAAGATTAGTGGTGGTTCACACAAACTCTCTCACTTACATGTCAAATCTTTTATCTAATCTGTGCCACAGGTGGCAGCCACCACTGCCAGGCTGCAGGACAGCCTGATCTACCACAACCAAACCAGACTGCTTGAGCAAAGGCTGGAGGTCCCTCCCTAACGCTACCTAAATCTCCACATTCTACATCTGTTTTGTAAGATGTGATGATGCACTCATCACGCTGTCTGCACGAATCTGCACGGCAGCTGTGAGAGGGTTTTGTTCTTCACCACAGGATTTCAGTGCTGCACCCCTTGTCAGGGGCTGCTGGAGTTTTGCTCACACCAAAGATCCCCCAGCTGTACCTCAGTCTGAACTGTAGCCACAGCCCAGTGAAAGTGGCATGAGAGAGATATCTGGCATGCTGGCACGTACCATGCAGCCCCCGAGCAGACACATCTCTGTTAAGTGCCTGGCTGGCTGAGTAAATGTTGATGGGAACTGACTGAACTAACTGGGAGGAAAACCTTACTAGCAATGAAGTTAAACACTTGTCTCATAGGAAGGCAGATAAAGGTTGGAGATGTAAAGTAAAAACCCTAGGGCTATGCAGCAGACTTTCTACCTGTCCAAATCTCTCTTTCTGGACTCTTCTCTCTCCACAGAAGGAAATTTTAGAAAAGAATGCAGAAAGATTGGCTATCTTGAGAGCTGCTTGAGCAAGGAATGCTCTGTGTCCTCAAAATTGTCCTCACTTCTTATTTCAAAAAATGAAATGTGACAAAAGATCATTTTTGGCATTAACCATGCCACTGCTACTGGGCAGTTCAGGTCACTTGGCCCCCAGAGCAGTCCCATGAAACAGTTTGAGCTGAACACCGCAAACAGAAACTATTTTTTTTTTTCTGATCTGCTACAGCAGTTATAAAGAATTCACATTTTGTACAAGGTCTGTGAACTGTGTCTCTGGGTTCAAGGAAATGATGGCACAACTGTACTGGCCCCACAGAGCAAGGCATCGGCAGAATAAATTACCACCTTGACCCTTGGGTCCCTTAGAAGGGAAGGCTTAGACATCTAGATTTATTTTCTTCTGTGCCACAACTACCCAGAAAAACATCTCTTGACTTTATATGCCAAAAGAAAGCTTTAAACTGGTATTTGAAAGATTTTGAAAGAAATCTATGCTATTGGCTATAAAGTCTCATAACACTGTAATGACTTTCTGAAGAATAATATTCCCCATCTGCTTCTCAAAAATTCATGAAGGAAGAACTATTTCAGGTAATAAAAAGTGTGTAAGAATCAATGTTATTCTTAGTAATCATTTACCTCACAAGCTTGCAAGTGACATCATTGTCAGAAAAAACATTACCATTTCCTCTTTATGGTATACTATAAACACATTTCATCTGCACTTAAAATACAATAAAAGCTCAGTATTGCCATTGCTTGACTACTTGGAGAAGGATTCCTGTGTTTGGGTACTTTCTGGTACCTCAGCTGCCCTTGTTTATGGGCAGAGCTGGCTGATGCTTCCCAGATTTGGTTATCAGCTGATGAAAACTGCTTTCAATATAAGTTTATTCTTTCCTTCCAAAGACAATAACCTCGCTAAGTCTGTGCTATTAGCCTGAATATTTGAGCAAAAACAGACCAAGGCTGTTCCCCAGGTACTAACAGACTGAAGCCACAAGTTCCTATCTTGTGCTAATCTTACTAGATATGCAACTTTGGGTTGGTTTATATTTGCTAAGAGACCTCCAAGTGCTGGAGGCAAAAAAAGTTGTCAACTAGTGTCCCTTCCTCTGGGGTCCACTAAGTCATCACACAGAACAATTATGGTGGGGTCTGGTCTCTCTAGTGAGGTATTAAGCCAGGGCAAAAATTGCTTATTATCCCATTACCTCTTTTTATTCACTGATGTTAGATCACTGTTCAGGCTAAACTCCAGTTTGGCTAATCACGTTGTATCTGCCAGATTGCTTTTCTAATTGCAGAGCAGGTAAATGTAGCCAGAGGGACATCAGGAGGTTGCCCTGAAGCACAAAGGAAAACATTCCTAGATCTTCTCTGTGTGGATACCCACAGTTCACATTTTTCTAAGGAGTATTTCCATTCCTTACCAGCTACAGAGTTAAAAGATTTTCCTAATATCTTGCCTGAAAATGAAGCCCGTTACTTCTTGTCCTACTTCCAGTGGACTTAGGGAACAATCAGTCATTATGTCCTTCAAAAAAATTATTTTTTTTAGTTTGAAGAGTCTTGGCACATTCTCTCAAAACATACTTTTCCCTATTCAAAACAAGTACCAGTACTTCAGGCTTTCCCTGCAGGCTTGCCTTCCTGCACCTCTTAACACCTTTTTCTCTGAATGAAACACCTTAACACCTTTTTCCTCTTTTCAGTTTGTCTACCTGTTATTAAAGAAGGTGCCCAGAAGTAGCACACTCTCTTCAGCTCTGCACTCCTCTGCAGCAGCATCCCACATGCCACTGCCATCCATCAAAAGCCAGGATGTTATTCACTCCTCAGCACTTAGGGAACAGCACTGCACTCTGTAAAGCTCATCACGCTGGGACACAGGTGGAGAGCCTGGAATAATCTTTGGAGATCCAAGAAGCTGCTTTAGCCCCTGCAGGTCCTTGGGTTTGGCTCAGCCAGGGCAAATCCTCTCCTGCAGATGCAGCCTGGTGGGACTCCCTGCACAGCTCCCAAAGCCATGCCGTGTCAAACTCTGGTGTAATGTTAAATTGTTGCTCCAGGCACACAGAATTAATAAACTTACAAAAGTTAAATCCCAATCCAAAACAGACAAGCTATTACACCATGGGATGTGGAAAGACAGATGGATAAATTTAACTTCAGAAAACCAGATGGATCAATTTAACTTCAGAATAACCAAGTTTTCTCCAAGAATTTTGGCTCTTCCTCATGAAGAGTCAGAGTAACTTTCTATAAAAGCTGTACCCAAAACTTGCTGTACTTTTAAAGATGTGCAGCCAGCTTGAAAACACTGTGCATGCAATTAGGCAATGAAAACATCCCATACATTTTTTAAACCAAATTTCTAGAAGAACTAAAAAGGACTCTTGGCATAAGCCCTACACATCACTGACACCAATGTAAATGGCATTGCCATTCTAAAGTTAAAACCTAAATGTAACTTTAAGTAAAATCTTAGCAATAATGTAACACTAAATCAAATGAGGTTTTTATGAGCCTGCTGTATTACTAAGTGCCAAACGTGTTATTCCACATAATTTCAAAGAGATATCACTCCAAAATAATTTGCAGACAATTAAAAATGAAACTGTTATCAGTCATCACTGCAAAGAAGCAGTAACCTCTTGGAAATAGTTTCTATTTAAAGAAAACCACAGCCTTCAATCCAACAAGAAATAGCAAAAAGATAATTAGTCTGCATTTATAATGAACCAAAAGACAAATGTATACAAGTGAAAGTAACACATCAAAAATATAATCTCAAGAGAGTTTTTGGTTTTAGGCAATAATTCATCATGTTTCAAATTACATTATAATCCCAGGCAAAGTATACATGGGCCCAGCAGCAAAATCTTATTCTTTGCTTTTAATCACTGAAGGTAAATACTTTTATATTCCTAGATATGACATGAAAGAGCATCCAAAATAACATCAGGTTAAGTTTGGCAGCATACCACACTCCCCACCTCCATGGAAATAATCTGCCCAGAAGGCAAGGAATTCCAGCTTTTCTCAACCAGACTCTTGAAGAGGGCTCCTCCCAAACTCAGTGCACAAGAGCCAACATAACCTTGTTATTGCAATAATTGTGACAGGAATTTGCTGTTATTTCAAATTCCAAATGCAATATTTTTTTTTCTTTTGCCATGGCACCCTGGAATAACCTTTTAAAACACACCTCACATGTCTGCAGTGCTCTGTGGGCACACCCTGCTAGTACCTATTTGCAGGAGCAGGTACATCTGGCAGAATCTGTGTGTTTCCAGGTAGCTGGAGTTAGTATCTGCTGCATATGTTAGCAGGTCAGTGCTTAGCACAACTAGATCTTAGAATCACAGTTTAAAAACATGATTTTATTAGCAACAATGCAATTTTAAGTAGGATTATGAACTTCCACCTAATCTAAGTGGGACTATGAACTCCTATTTGCTTTACTTTTGCAGCACAACAAAACTCTTCTGATTCTTCAGATGACCATCATATGCTGTCAATGCCAAATCTTGCTTGTTATTTGTCAGCAAAAGCTGCAGCATCAGCTCTTTGGTAGGTTCAACTGGGAGCAGCACAGCTCCCTTAAGCACCACAGCAGGCAGCTCCAGCAGCTCCCAGAGATGTCACATAGCTAAATTACTTTATTCCCTGCCCCTTTCAGTTAACATTTTTTATGTATGCATCTTAAGGTACAAATAGATGCTTGGAACCTTGGTGGTCAAACCCTCCCATCTGCTACACAGCCATGGTCTCTGCTGATGGAACCTCACCAGTGGTCAGGAAAAGCACAGGCAGTTTCCTGCAGACTTAGGGACCATTTATGGACAAGTCTCCATCTTTTCCATCCTGTGTCTTCTTTTTTTCTCTTTTGGTGGTGTTGGTGTTGGTTGATGACTGCAGTTGTGCTTAGGAAATAAATAAAACAGCCCTGCTCAGGAAACTTTAAAGTGATTCAAAGCAAGGACCAAATAATTTCCTTGTGTGCTTTTGCATTTTTTTTATACAGCCACAAAGTAGGACATTCAACTACAATTATGGAAACACTCTGTTCATCAGTCTTCTGCATTAATTCAGTGACGTAATTGTGAGCAGAGCTATAACCTAGAGGCACTAGGAAAACAGAGCAAAGTCTGGCCTCACTGATTTTTCCTTGCTGCCATCCTGCTGGCTCACACATCCCAACATAGTCCAACACCATCCTCATAAACAGCAAGAGAGAAAAAACTCCCATACCTGAATGGCTCTGCAGGCTTTAAGAACGGACTGATAATAATTTATGGACAGACAGAAGACACTGAAAACACATAAAAGACACAGCAAAAAGCAATTCCAACTCAATGTAGCACAAATCTGTGCAAGGAGCCTGTCCCTCTCCTCCAGGCAGCATTTACACTCAGCAGTACAGCACACTGGCAGCCATTGCACCCTGATGACTTTCTCCAGAGCTGCTGGTAGAAGCTATGGACCATCAATTTAAGCAGTCTTTTTTGGTAAATGCCCCCATACATACATACAATAGTCTGACATGAAATAGCATGTTTCCTGATTAAAAAAAAAAAAATTACAAATCACCCATTAAAATTTTTAGCTATTGTGATTCTTCTCATGAAAAAATGTCAGAGCACAGACCACTTCCACTTTATTTTACCATTGCTTTTTCCCCTGTATTTTTATTTAACAACTGTATTCCAAAGTTCAGTTCTGCTATCCCCCAAACCTTATCTTTAAGTAGATTTTTCTTAGCCTGAAGCAACAAGTTCGAGTCAAATAGCTGAAAACAGAAGGCACTTGATGGTCTCAAACCTAACCTGGCAACAACTCCACCCTCTATTATATATATATTAATATTTTTCCCTTGACTTAACTAGAGGGATTCAAATGAGACCTCAGCAGCAACATGCCCAACACCACAAACCAGAGCAGTGATGTTTCTTTCACACACTTCACCTGGAGGTGCACCAAAACACACTTGGGCTTTCCAGAGCCTCGAGCTCTCCAACACCGCAAGGTGCTGCCAGTTCTCAGATAAAATGAGCAGCCTCTCCTCTACTTCCCCACTAGGATTTCCTCAAAAATCATTAACTAAATTAGGATGTGTTTTGCTTCTTGTTTTCTTGACACCATTCTTAGCATATTTTCAAGAAACTCTCTAAATCCAATGGATTACAGGCTTTTTTCTCCATTAATGCTGAAATCCTTCCATAATTAGAATCACTTAAAAGCTGTGCTTTAGGATAATGCAAAGTAACAGAGCATCAACAACAAAAGTAACAAAAACTGACACTGCAAGACCTAGGTACCTCAAAGTGGTATCAATACCACAGCACAAAAGAACACCACATAGTTATTATCCTGAACAAATATGTGGCAATGTTGTCCTCATCATTGCCAGTGGTGAAAGAAGCATGGTGAAGGATTATCTAATTTCTTCTAAACCTTTCAGGAAACCAGAGGCAGAAAGTAGCAGTTTATTTTTTACATCACAGTTTCCCACAGAAGATGAGCTGAACCTAGAAGTCAATCATTGTCCATCTCCTCATGAAATAAAAAAATAATTACTGGGGTGGAACAGGCAAAGAAGAGAAAGCAGATTTGCACCTGAGACCACGTGCATGACCTGTGAGAGATCACAGGACATCTGGTCAGATGGTAGTTTGGATGTTAGCAAGTAGTCTTTTCATCAAGGCAGTAAGGACAAGCTTTAGCCATTCCACAGAAAACTGGTTTTATTCTTGTTGGGGCAAAGATCAGATATGATCAGAAAGGTGGTCTCATCTGTAGCAAAATCCCACGTGCCCCTCCTCATGATCATTCCAGCTTCTTTAAGAACCTGCACATCTCTGCATGGACCATAACTACTGCACCCTGACAGCAGGACCCCAAAGTACATGACAAACTACTCCTTCACCACCCTCAAAGCTGGCTCTTCTGCCCCTGAAAGACTGCAAAGAAAACTCCACAAAATAATTATCTGAATCTCTAAGCAGTTCCTGAGAGCGTGGAATCTCCAAAAAACAAGGATGACAGGGAGATGATTGAAGAAGGCAACATCCCGCTGCTGGCCACACGCGCAGCTGACTGGGGGGTGGAGGTAGCACAGGAGCTCCTCATTCTTGTTGATCTCCAGATCCTCATGATAGTCCTCACTCCCCCAAAAGTCTTTCCAGTCATTGCCACCTAGGAACCTTGTCACGGGTTCATTTAGCAGCTCGTTCACTAACTCACCAATTCTCACGCAGACCATGTCTTAGAACCATTTCTTGATGGCCTTCTGCGAATGCAATGGCACCCGGATGCCAAGAACGCCAAGGGCCGTGGTCTTTGCCCATGTCTGATCCTGTTGGGGATGCATCAGCCTACGGAGTGCACCCTGACTCGGGGTCACTGTCACCTTCTCAGACCGAGCCCTCTCCTTGTCCAGCCCCGCTCCAGCACACTCCCGCTTCCCTGCAGCTGAACAGCACTGCTCAAAAAGTCGCTTGACCAGTTCCCAAGAAGTCGACATCTCACCACACTATGTCACTTCATCACCGCCCTCCCGGCCCCCTCTCCGCCCCGGCTGCCCGCTCACCCTCAGCCCCTCGCAGGGAGCCGAGGTCGCCTGTCGCGACACGGCAGCCGCTTCCCCCGAGCCCGCCCTACCTTCCTGCGGCGGCTGCCCGGGGGCTGCGGGGCGCAGCAGGCGGGCGCGGTGCTGCCCCGCCGGCCGCTCCGCACGTAGGTGACCCTCCGACGGCCACCGCCCGCCACCGCCACCGCGCCCGGGCGCTGCTCCGCGCCGCGGGACGGGGCGGGCGCCCGCGCCGCCGCCGGGTCCCGGGACTTCTCCTCCGGACACCAGGATCGCCGCAAGCCCAGCTGCAGGCAGAGGAAGAGCGCGGCGGAGAGCAGGCAGAGGCGGAAAGCGGCGCCCCGCCAGAGCGGCCGCTCCTTGGGCATGGCGTCGGGGGCTGCCCTGCCCGGCGCTGCCGCCCCGCCGCAGGGCTCATGCCGCCGGCGGGCCGGGCCCCGCGGCCCCCGCCGCCGAAACTTGGGAGTCCCCGCCCCGAGCGGGGCCGGCCGGGGAGGGGCCGGGATGCCCCTGTCCCGGCCCGGCGGGGGCTGCGGGACGCAGCGGTGCTCGCCCGCAGGCGGCCCGAGGGATGCTTCGCGCCTCGGCGGGGGCAGTGCCGGGTACGAACCCAAGGGGCCGCGCCGCTGTGTAGCCACAGGTGCGTGTCAGCGGGCCTGAGAGAAGACACAAACCCCTATCCTAACTATTGTATCAGCCCGTCTCTATAGAATGGAAGGGTGCTGACTTGTTAAGGTATGTAATTAGTTCAGATTATACACTGTGATGTCACGAGGTAGTGAAATTTCACTGGAGTCTTAGGGACTGTTTATGTTGAAGTCAAACAAAAGGACAACCTGGCCCTGGAAGTAAGGACTTTCCTTCTTGTAAGGTTAGAGCTGCCTGTGAAGGATAAAGGATTTTGGACAGCCAAGATAACACCAAAATCCTAGCTCCTCTGACATGTCTTTGAAAACCCCCACTTCTCCCCGCAGTATCTCTGGCAGTACAGATACCGCTAGTACAAACTCTAGTGAGGTTGACTCCAGGGATATCTAGATCTACAGACAAGCAGTAAGAATGCTGCAAAAATAGACCTGCTTTGGAAAGTTTTAGTATGATTAGTAACCAGTGGTATGGCTGTTAGTTACCTGTTATATCATGTAGGTCCTGAACTTTTGAAGGGTGTGAGAAGCCTGTGTGAAACATCAATTGTAGTGCCCTAATTTCACTGCAGCACCTCGTGCTTATGAGTAACTCTTTTAAGTTTATACTTTGCCTCCTAGTCTCTCTCCTGGGTAGTTACACCATCCTGATGATTTTCATTACACATCCTTGGTTTCATGTGTGAAGGAATAGATCTGCATGAGCTGAGAGGCAGTGCAGGGGACATGTCCTGCTCATCTCAGTGGGAGTAGAGGAGGCCCTGCATTTGTTTTGCAATGGGGACACACTATGAAGAACTGTGAAGTGCTCAGGAGGGCTTTGGTCCTAAGGCACAACACTAACCCATGGCTAAGGCGTGAGCAGGGAGCAGTGGCTGGTGGGATTTTCTGAAGCAGGAGCACAGGTGGGGAGCAGGGTCAATGACAGGAGGCAAGCTCTGCAGGAACAGGGACCGGGTGATGGCAACCAATTTGCAGCTTGGTGAGTAATAAATATATTTCCAGATGGGATATGCAGGACTTGGATACATGACTACTCCCCGTTTCTTTGACAATAGGGAAGAAGAGTTGTGACTCTTATCTCCTGTGAGTAGTTCTGTGCTTCCAGTGTCCCTGCCTTGTCTGCTGGCAAGGGAGAGACTTGCTGCACCAAGCTCCTTCTGGTGTCCTCTCTTCAGCAGCAGGCTGCACTGCTCCTCTCTGACCTCTCCTGTCTCTTCACAGCCTGGAGCAGAGCCAGAGCTGGCTGCTGCTAGGAGAGCAGGTCAGAGAGGACTGCTGGCAGAAGTGGAGCGTGCCAGCAGCCAAGCAACCTAACCTGCTGGCAGCAAGATGGAGGAGCTGCATGTAGGAAGATAAGGGAGGGAGCAATGATCTGTCTGGAAAAGTGGGATTTCAGTGCGGCTTCAAGCACAGATGTACTGGCAGGCGAAGTGCATGATCCCTGCCATTTAAACACTACTATTCTCTATTTTTTAGGCAAACTGTCCTTCTGAATTAGGTTAAAGCAATTCCAAAATTGTTGTTTTAAAACACCATAAATGGAGGCCCCTCTCGGAAGGGTGTAAGTGTCAGTCCTACCTGCCTTTCCTGTAGCAGGAGCGTGGCTCCTTGGTCATCAACTAAGTCAAAAAAAGGGCCTGGTACGGATGAAAACTAACTCAAAAAAAAACCCTATCTGGAGTAGTTTCCTAATAGACCTGGACACATTTGTTGATAACATCCTATCTTTTGATCAGCTTACAGCCAACATGGGAAAGCCTCAGATGTTTGCCACAGGGAAGCAAGTTGGCTCTGGAAGTGGATCCTTCTGACAACCACACACTTTTTCTGTTTCCACCTCACTTAGGTGGCTCATGAATGGATCAGACAAGTCCTGGTGCTCATGTAAGGAAGGAACACATTTATGAGGGCAAAGGAAGAGTGTAACTGCACCAATCATGACTGACATCAACTTAAGAGACCTGTACCTGGCTCCATTTGTGAGCATCACCTGGAGTTCAGCAGCAGAAGGTCACTTGGGCTGTTACAGCACTGCCTGTGTATCACTTTGCTCCTCTGTGAAATGGCAACATTCATATGGAGAAGAAAAGTAATGTTGCTGTTCAGGGAAGAAAGATTTTAGACATACTTCAGGAACATTAAATGCAGGGGTATTATTTCACAAAATTATTAGCACAAACAACAACAACATAGCTTAACAACAAAATGTTGTTTTAAGCTATCAGCACCTAGTCAAATATGATGGTACGTGAAGGTCCTATTAAAACACAAGTTTGTGTGTGTATGGTTATGGAGGAAAACTTGAAGGCAGGTTGACTCCAGAAGTATAAAATACAGAAATGCATTTTAAAACTCTCACTTGAAATTTAATCCTTGAGAAATCAAAGCTTTCCTAAAAGCTTGAACAATGCATACTCAGATAAAAGAGGTTTACCTGAACAGAATAGAAACCTCAAGGTCTTTCTTGGTTTTAGCATCAGAGTTTCATTTTTTGTTCTTCTCTCATTGAGTAGTTTCAGCAAAAAGCTCAAATACTTGAATCCAGCCACTCTTCTTGTCATCACTGAGCTGTAACTGTAAGTGCTGACCTTGTACAAAATATTCACTTCCTTAGAAAGCTGATAAGCCCCAGTTTGTGGGTATGCTAGGAGTGGTCCTGATAAAGAACAGTTCACTAATTTAACTCAGTGTTTTCATTTTCCTTTTGTGTTTTAACAAACAGTTTAATTTCTTGTGCTTCCTCCCCACTGCCCTGCCCTGCAATTTCTTATGAATGTAAGTCTGTGTGTTAAAAACAAAACAGAGGGTTTCTAAAGATAGAGAATAAAAGAACAATGGTAGAAAATGATCTCAGAAAATCTCAGGGACAATGAGAAATCTTACCAGGGTTAGCATGAGAATCAGTGAGAATTAAAAAACTCCCCTAAACAGTCTCATTTCTTTGTTTTAACAGGTGTATTATAAATCAATTCCTCCCCCAGGAATTGGCTGCAAAGATATGTGTGTGAGTAAAGCCTGTTGAGAAGTAGAGCAAATTAAAATTTTAGTATAATGTATGAAACTCCAGTCCAGCTGGAGGATGGGCCTTTTTGAGGTGATTGCTGGGAAATACAGCTTCTGCAAAGTTTCATATCTTTCGCAAAACATGCTCTCTCATTGAGTCAGGCAGCAAATAACCTCCCCTCCATGCTCTCCTAAAGCAAGATGGATGGTGTTAGAGGAACATTCATCAAGCTGGATGCAGCTGAGCACAAACTGCTGCCATGAAATGCAAGGAGGAACTGGAGCAGTGACTCTGAATGTGAGCATGCAATTTCTGCTGAGAACAGTGAGCTTCGTGCCCTGATAACCAAAATCAGTCATTGGTCTTGCAGTATCTACTTTTTATGTAGGTACTACAGAGCTACAGCTCCCTCAGTTCCTCCTGGAAAAGTCTTTAAACTGTTAAAATTCCTCTCTCATTTACAAATCTGTTGGTAGTAAGAGCACAGTGCTAAACCTCTAGAAGGAAAAAGTTTAACACAAATGAAATTTCATTGCTTCAGTGCTATCTTCGCTGCTTACAAATTACCTCTTGCCTGGGATATTGTTGGTAGTGAAATCTCTCCTTTGCAGCAGTTATTTAATGTTTCTCTCTCTTATGGCCATTTTCAGTTCAAACACCTTGCCTACCCCATTCATCTTCTGCCTCCACCCACTGTCAGGGCTTCTGTTTGTCTTCTGGTTAGTTAAAATGCCTGCCCCAGTCCCTGTGCAAAATTAATTCCCAGGCAGGAAAAAGCCCACTAGGATTCCCTGGGATTCTCCAAGGGCTGTTAATACAAGTCAAACCTTCTTCCTATAAAATGAGTAAATGAATAAAAACACTCTTTTTTGACTCTGCTCTGGAGATGCCACTTGCCAAAATCTACAGGACAGAGCAAAGGAAGAGCTTTTTCCCTTTCCTTCCTCCTACACTCCTGACTAATGCTTCAAAAATTGGAGTGACGTTGTTCTGTGCACTTGAAAACAGAGATGTTCTGTGTAGAAACTGCCACAAGCACTGTGTGTCCTTCCCACAGAAGATGTGTGTGCCTCAGATCCTGAGTCTGGAGCAGTCAAAGCTTTGGTCCAGGCCCACTTTATTGCCTTGTGCATTTATGTGTGAAAGCTCTGCCATAGCCCTGAGGAACATGGAATTAAAAGTCTGTAGTTCCCTGGGTGACTTCTCAGTGATGGCTTTTGTGCAAGCCTGGTTTCAGTTCTGTTCCTTGAAATTGCAGCTCAAAATCCTGGATTTTATGCACCAAGTGACAGACCTCTGTGGAGCCTGCACACAGCTCTGCCAGGTAGGTATAGCCCTTACTCCTTCCCATGCCTTAAATCCCACTGAAAACCATGAAATAATCTCTTTGTCTTATCTTTTAAATGCTAGCAACAGTGAAGTAAATTGGCTGTATTGGTCTATTACCCACTTACCGCTGCTGAGAAATACGTGTCTGAACAGCTGTCAAGGCAAAGCTGTGTGAATCATTAGAACGGCTTCTCAGCTCGCCACTGGTAAGTTTGAAGATAGCAACTAAAAAATATATGTTCATGCCGTCTCCCATTAGCTCTCATCAAGCTTGTGGGCCATTTAGGCAGCTTAACACAAGATTGATCTTGCTGTTCAGCAGCACAGCACGAGGCACAGGCAGAAGCTGCCTTTCCCTCCAGCTACAGAGGGAATCGAACAGCATAGCCTTGCCGCATGCTCCAAATTTGACGGATATATGGTTGATAATTATTGGCCTGGAGAGGGGATTATAGCTCAAAGTTTACCTGTGAGTCACACCCTTGTGTGGTTGCACTCATACATACCTGTACCTGTGCACACACATGTGCTGCAGGAAGAATAAGAATGAGACGGCCCTTTGGGAGAAGATGCTCTGCAGCTCTCTGCTACTCCTGGGCCTCGACTTTATTTATTTAACCCTAATCCTCGGGGTATCTACAAAATACAACTGTTGCCTCCATAAGCTGTGTTTCAGTCCCAGACAGGAATAACAGTGCTTTTACAGTCTGCCTTTTACTAAATTGTCTAATCATTCTGAACAAGCAAAATTCTGCCTGCTTTTTAAAATAAGGTCTGGATTTTTTATTGAAGAGATAGTAGTATAAAAATTGAAAATGTATTGCCATTGTAAAAAGAAGAAATTCCAGTTTACATGAATTAAGTAGTGATGGCTTGCATGCAGTGTACATACTGTTACACGAAGATTTTTGTGATATCAGGTCATAATTTGTATTTCCTCTGTATCTATATTGTAATCCTAGGCAGATGTCCAGCTTTGCTTAGAAATTACCTTGCATTTCTATTAAAATACTATTTTCTGTATGTTTTAAAGATTACCTTAGTGTTAGTCTGGCATCAACTCTCTGCCTTTTTTTGGATGCAATAAATTTGACTCACTTTTAAGCTCAAGGATGACTATCTTTCACTAAAAAGTGTTATTTGGCATAGGCATTAGTCTATACTTGACAGAATTTGAAAAAACACCACAGCTGGAGTAGTAATGATGGCTTTAAGAAATTATATAATCCCTTTTTATTACATGTATTTAATGGGCTTATATAGAACAGTACAAATGCCAAAGTATTTATGTAGGGGATGGCAACAACACTGGAACAATGGAGCAGATGTCACTGAGAGAAACCTTCCTTCATCTGCAAGCACTCAGGGAAAAGGGGTCTCCAAGAAGGGATGAGGTGCAAGCCAAAGTACTGGGGCTGAGGGGAAGAACAGTAGCAAAATGTTTCAGGTGGAAGATTCACAAACAAAGTAAGGTCTGTAATTAATGTACTATTCACTTTTTCCATGGTCTGTCTTCCAATGTTGTTCGATACACTGGCATGTGTCCATACAATTTATGCATCATTAAAGGCAATAGGAAACAATAAAAGCTGGGAGTGGCTGGCAGCATCCTTGAGACCTGATGGATGAAAAGCAGCTTTCCTAGGATAGGAGGCTTTCCAATATGCAGGTCAATTTAATAATATGCATCAACTTTTAATAAAGGTCCCATCCACACGTCTGGAAAGCATCTCATTTTTTCAGGACATTTTAAAATTCAGTCTTTATCTGTAACAAAAAGGTCATTTTTCTGAGCTATTACCATGTGGTCAGCCAGTCCTCTCCTCCATCTGGTTGCATTTTGAAGTCTTAGATACAATCCTAACAAGGAGGAGAGAAATGGTCTGCCTTCAGCAGAAAAGATACCACAGCTCCCCTGCAGCTGAACAGCCTGTCTAGGAGCAGACGGTGAGGATAAAACTCAGTGTTCTTCCCTCAGGCTCTTTTCCAAGCAGTTTACCCTCAATGTCATGTGGAGCAGCATCAATGATGCAGAGACACCGGTATTGATCCAGACTGGAATAACCTCCTCAGCCAAGAGTTTGTATGTAGGTTAGGTGCTACCACAGGGCTCATCCTTTCGGCATGTGCCTCCCTGCAGCTTGTCTGCCTCCATCCTCAGCTTTGGATGTGGGAAGCAAAGGCCAGTCGGACGTTTCGGAGATGCACTGGGAAGGACAGAGTGGGTTTGTGACAATGCAGGCATCTCTACTGGCATGGCTTCCAGTGAGGAACACTCAGCTGGGCTAATGCTTATGGCTGTGGCCTAGCTCCTGGCTTGCTCACAGGCTCCTTGTTAGGAGGAGATCCCTTTGCCAGAATGTAGTGAATTTCCTCAGGAACAAGGTAATTTCTCTGTACTCTATCAGGAGATAAAGTACATGTTTCTGAAAGCATAAAGGTTTTTTTGCAGGGCTCGCTTTGTGCCTCCTACTCTCCAGTCAGCAAGGCTGGAGGCAGAGCCACCAGCTACAGAGGAAAGCCTGCTCTGCTATCTCCCCGTGGTCCAGTGAGCACAGAGTGGGGAGGAGTGTCTCACAGGACACTTACTTCTCCTGCAAGTCAAAAGTGAAGCCATAGCTTCTCCTGAACTGTAGCTGGGTCAATGCCAGAAGCCAGGCAAACAAAGGAACCTCCTAGCTGGAGCCGAGGATACCAAGACCTGCAGGGGGACACCCCAACACTGGGATATGCAGAGCAGCAGCTAGAAGAGACAAATTTTCTCCTTAACTTCTCACTTCTCCCTCAGGCTTAACGCTAAGCAAAGAAGATGATCACTGATATATAGTGGCAGGAGCCTTTAGGAATCCAGGGCTTTTTACTCAATCTTTGTGCTGAAGTGCTCAGCCTTACACTGCAAAGACAAACAGCAACAAGATTGCTCTCAGCAACCCAGACAAGAACATTTTAGTGCATAATTATGGATGAGATGCAAAAGGACGAAAAAGAGGGAAAACAGCTGTTCGCATAGAGTTTATTGCCATTAACTTAAGAGGCCCATTAAATGCCAGAAAAAGCTATTTATCCTTCTGTTTGAGGCAATTATCCTGCTGCAAATCCCTGTGCTAATTCGTCCTGTGATTATTCCTGGAGTGCTGACACTGTGCAGATACACTCACCACACAGAAAAAAAGGTGCCCACCCAGGATTACAGAAGGATTTTCAGAAGCAGGGTAGCCAGTGCTTCTCAGGGTCTTTACCACTGTAGAGAAGTGGGTTGTTTCTTGGAGTCTTTCCCTGGAGTTCAGCTGCCTCTTGTCCTCTATTTCAAAAATACCCATCGAGTTTTTTTTATTGGAAGCACACATTAAAGTGGGATTACTCTTCTTGTAGTCACAGCAACATGGGATGTGAGAAGCCCAAATCCAGTTCTTCAAATGCTCAAATGAGACCAGCTGTCCCACCAACCAAGAAATCATTTGACTCACCAGGCTGCAAGGTCTGTGCAGAGGAGAGGCTTCATCTCCTTGAAGCCCAACCATGTTCTTGTTTGGCAAGGAAGAAAGCAAGTGTGAACAAGGGGAGCATCCCTCCTCCCATCTCCTCTGGCCTGCTCAGGCCTTTCCACAAGAGATTGGTGGTGAAGCATCTCTTGATCATACTGGGAACTCTTGGAAAGTGAAGGTGGGGGGCGGTACTGACCGTACCAGGAACTCTGCTGCCTTATCAAGGTGGGAGATGACAGCGGGAATAATCAGTCACCCCTGACAGCCTTGGAATGTTCCTTATCTGAAAAGTAGCTCAAGTGGAACAGTACCATCCTCACTGGAATTTCATAAATTCCAGTAATAACCCAGATTGCAGCCAGGATGAAAATGTATCAATGGCTAAAGCCAACCATCTCACAGCCCTAAAAACACTGGTCCTAAGACAGACCCTTTGAGCTCTTCTGGACTGCAGCGGGCTGCATCCGTATTCCCCTCTGTGTGGGATGCCTCTCAGAGTGCCCAAACTCTCAAGTTTGTGAAATTCAAAGTGTCACCTGGCAACAGAACCTGGATTGACATCCCACTACTTGAGGCTCAATACCCCATCACACCCCGTTAAAGAAATGCCAAAAAGGCATTAGATATGAGTGTTTCACTGATTCTCAAGGGAAATGTTTTAGTACATATACCTTTGTACTTATACATGACATATCTGTGCCTCTGTGTGTATTACCTTTGTACATTTGCATACATGTATCTGGGGGTGTGTATTGACTCAGACACCCTATAGGCAAATATAGTATGCATGTTATTATCTTGAATCCTTAACTGCTATTACTGTTTGCAGTTGATCCTTGGTTAATCTAACCTTTAAGTGCTTCTAGATCCTTTAGACATAAACAATTGACCATGTGTGAGTCTAAGATCGGATCTAGCCATGTGTGGGCATCTCTCCGAGAAGCAGTCCAACAAGCAAGGGAGTTCACTCTGAATCTCATGACCTGCCAGAGAGTCTCCTTTAACCTTTGTTTCCTTACCCCTTTTTACATCCCTGGCCTCCATATAAATCACTCTAAATTGATTCTAATTTGTTATCCTTTATATGTATTATTCATGCAGTATTAGACTAACCCTTGCCATGAAGCTTTGCCTGACTTTTGCATTTGTATTAAAGTTTGTTTTCACTAATATATTTGATGGTGATCCTTTAGGCAGCCTGAATCATTAATTTGTGTGACAGAGAAGCTCCCTCCACAGCTCTACTGTGTTCCCTGAGGGAAGGGTTGTTTTTCAGAACCTTGTTTTAGCCAAAATGCTGACTGAAGGCTCATACACAGGTGTTTCTGGAACACTGACAGCTGGCTCAGTTGCTTAATTGTCCAATGACACAGAAAATAAACAAACCTCCCCTCCTCTGTTTGGCTCACAAATTGAAGGAGAGGCTAATGTCAGGCTTAGATATCTGCTGGTTGACAGGGACTTTGGAGAAACTGAATCAAAAAGTGGGAGATGTGACAACGGTGGGAGCACAGCACATGGTACATGCCTCTTACTGTGTGAGAAATATTTTTGCCTTATGGTAGGTAGTGGACATTAACAGGAGCAGAGGAAAGTGATGTGGGGCAGCGCGCCCCTAGTGCTGGCTGCTGTCAGTGGTATAAGACAGTCTCAAAGGATGAAAGCAAAACACAGGAAAATATTCCCTTGAAACTACTTTTACTTTTGGAAATAACATTTGTATGAAGTTGTTCACTTTCAGAAAAGTTTCTTTCTTCCTTCTTTTCCCACCAGCACCTCCATTTCTCAGTAAGCCTGGGTTTTGACTCATGTCTGCTTCTCCTTCTCCAAAATATGTAATTTTTACTTCTTCATTGAGAAAAATAGACATGAAGGGGAAATTCCTAGAAAGAAACCAGTCCATTTCAGATCTTGAAGCAACAGTAATTTCTAATACCTGAGCACCCAGAAAGGTGTCTGGGCTCACCAGGATCCTGGTCAGGAGCCAGTGGACACAGGGACCAGGGTGCAGCCCCATAGGGACTGTCCCACAGGGTGTCCAACCCAGGCATAACTTGAGGGGCTGGGGGACCCCAAGAACCCACAACACGAGAAACTGAGGACACTTGGCTATCCAAGTCAATGGTTTCCTCTCCAGCCTTTTGGTGGGGGAAAAGTCTGGGACACGCTGCTATAGCAGCAGCTTTACCTATTATTATTATTATTATTATTATTATTATTATTATTATTATTATTATTACTACTACTACTACTATTGTTGTTTTGTTTTTTCTTTGGGTTTTTGTTAACAACCACTTCTGGTATGCTGCATTTTATTGTACTTCTTCTAAGTGTTCTCCATAAATCCATAAAGGATCCACGATCCTTTCTCAAAGCTCTATTGAAGTACCCAAATCCCTCAAGCCCTGTAGGTATGTAGGAGCCCGACAGGCGCCCAGATTTCCACTGAATTAAGCATCACTCCATTTGCTCTTTGAGATGGTTTCAGCAACTGCTTGATCCAATATCTCCCTCTGGTGGAAACTAGGGAATAGAGCAGGATAGACTAGAGCAGCGGACAATGAAACAATAGTCACTTGATTGCTGTGAAAACAATAAAAATCTCGGTCCATGTTATCTCTAATTGCTACATTTATGCCTAATGAATCTGCAGTTTATCTCAAATAATCCTTGACTGGAAGAGAATGGTAATGAATGGTGAATGCCAATTTTCCTGTATTTTCCAGAAATTTGTTTTAAACAGAAGCAAAAGCCTATATCAAGAAATATTACTTTATGGCATTGTTTCTGTGAGGAAAATCAACAAAATTCTCTGTTGCAGAAATCTATTATTTGTGCTCAAGCTCTAAAACCCATCACACATCCCATCTGCTCTCTGGAATCGCAAGGATTGATAAAAATGTCTCAAAATATAATCGTTCTCTTTCTATACCACAATTACACCTTTGAAGTTCCATGTGAATGTGACAGATTGGTTGCCATCTGCCAGGGGTGCCTCTTCAATGTAGATCAGAAAGAGTGGATAAGAAGGAAATACTCAAGCACAGTTTGGATAACTTATGTCCAGACATGTATGGGCTTAAGCAACAGCACAGGGATAAAATGCTTTGCCCAGGTGACAGCTAAGTCTTTCTTTCAGGACAAGGACCTTTCATCAGCACGAGGAGGTCAGGGAGGTTTAATGAACCTTCCACTGTTAATCCTCTCCCATGTGTGAGTGTTCCTCTGACAGTTGTTCTGTGATTCCAGATGAAATCTACAGAGCTGATGTGGCAGCACAGACAGATTTAAGATCAAAACAGAGTTTTGAAAATTCCTCAGCTGCTCAACTCAGCTTCAGCTGGAGCTGGAGAGGCAACAGAGGCCACAGCTTTGCTTCAGCTCCTGACAGGAGTCTTGGGTGAGGAGCAGAAACTCAGGGATGGCTGATGAGATATTGCCAGAGACCGACACCTGGGGCTGGGTAGCTGAAGCAAGCCAGGACTCATCTCAACAAACTTCAACTGCCTGAAAGCAGTCAGTGTCAGTGAGCTGGCCTGAAGGCACTGAAATAGTGTGACTCCCCTTTGTAGGCAGGGGTACCGTTGGCACAGGGCAGCATCACTGTGTATCTAGGATATATTTTAGATTATTTAAATTTTCCATGCCTAGGGAAGCAAAACAGAAGATGTTCAGTTATTCCAAACTATTAGGGCATATTCTTAGCAAATTGAAAGCTTTTGGAACAAAAAGATGAGGTTTCTGAATAGAATGCTCAATCTTTGTGTGGCATGACTTTAACCAGGGAGAAAACCTCTGTGAGAAGGAGTAAGATTTAAAAAAGAATTTCAAGCTAGAAACTGGGGAAGTGAGGAGGAAGAGAGGAGCAGAGAATCATGATGACATTTGTTTAAAGGTGCCATTTTGACCTCTTTATAATCACAATTCAGAAATATCAGACATATTCTAGAAGGAAGGCAATTACTGGGTCGTTGTAATAGCATGATAAAAATTACATGGGAAAGAACCAAAATAGATCCCCTCCAAATTAGGAAAAGGACACAAACTGTCAAATTAAAAGCAGAAAAAAAAAGGAAGACTAAAAAACTATTTTGAAGAAACTTGCTACTAGACAAAAAGCCTCCTCTATCCTAGCAGGAGCAGGGAGCCTGCTGGAGGGTTCTGCAGCTGACCAGGATGTGCAGTCAGCAGATGAACAAGGTGGCAAAGGAGTTTGAGAGGAAACATGTCCTAACACAACAGCTAAACAGATTAATTGTGTCTGTGTTCAGTGCAGAAAAGCTTAGTGAAATTCCCATGGCAGAACCATTTGTTAAAGGGATAATGCAGGGAAGCTGCCTCAGATTGCAGGGTCTTTAGATGAGGCTTTAGAACAAATAAATGCAAAGGATAGTAACAAATTCATGAAAAGCAGATGTTACTTGCTTGTGGGTTTTTAAGGAATGCTAATGGAAATTACTGAACTATAAGAGCCAGTGTATAAGCTTTTACTTAAAACAGCTGAAGAAAAAGGATGGCAATGATACTATTTTCTTTTAAGTGCTGTAAGTGATCTAGAGAAATGCAAGCCATTAAATCTGACACCTGTGGCAGGCAAACAGCAAAAGCCGTAGTAACAGAACAGTTGCAAGGAGACACACAGACTAAGAGGGGAGAACTGGCAGAGCTTTGCAGTGAGAGCCTATGAAGCTGTGCTCCACCACCCTCTGACAGCTTCAGAGGAAACTGTGAAGCTGCAGATGAGAGGAATCCGCTCGCTATGATCTGCTCAGCTTCTGGAAAGCCTTTAACAACATCTGTCACCAAGGACCCATTAAGAAGCTAATCTGGCATGGGGTAAGAGGGAAGATCTTCTCATGAGTCAGAAACTGCATACGGGATAGAGACAACATAAGGATAATTCATCCATTCTTCACAGTGGAGAGAAGCTACCAATTGCATCTTAGAGGGATCATGGTAGGGCCAGTGTTCATCCACAGACCCATCAATCAGGCAAATGACTGATTTTGTGGTACAAGTTTGTTCAAGGCAGTAAAATGCAAACAAAAAATGCCTAAAGGAATTGCAAAAGCCATCTAATGAGTTTGCACAAAGTAACGGCAGGTGAAAATTAGTATAGCTAACAGCAGAGAAAAACACCTGGCTGAGCTGGGAGGAAGACTGCCTCACTTCCCAGCCACAGCCATGGCCTCTGAAACAGCTAGTCCTACTCAGGACAGGTCTCTGGTTGCCACTTAAATGCTTATCAATGACTATAAAGCATTTTAATATATTATGAAGGGAAGAGGGATCATAGAGTTATGGAATGGTTTGGGTTGGAAGGTTTGGGTTGGAAAGATCATCTAGTTCCAACCCCTAGCATGGGCAGGCATATGCCCAGGTTAGACCACGTTGTTTAAAGCCCCATTTAAATTGGCCTTGGATGCTTCCAGGTAAAAGGCACCCCCATCTCTAGACAACATGTGCCAGGGATGCACCACCCTCACAGTGAAGAATTTTTTTCTAATCTAAATCCACCCTCTTTCATTATAAAGACATTTCTTGTCCTCTTACTACATGCCCTTGCAAAAAGTCTCTCCTCAACTCTCTTGTAAGCCCCCTTTAAGTACTGGGAGGTGCTGTAAGGTCTCTCCAGAGCTGTCTCCTCTCTAGGCTGAACAAGCCCAGGTCTCTCAGCCTACGTACATGGGAGAGGTTCTCCAGCCCTCTGATCACCTTCATTATCTCCTCTGGACTCCCTCCAGCAGGTGCATATTCTTCTTATGTTGGGGTCCCCAGAGCTGGATGCAGTACTTGAGGCAGGATCCCACAAGAGCAGAGCAGAGGGGCAGAATCACCCTCCTCAACCTGCTGGTCACTCTGCTTCGATGTAGACAAGCATACAGTTGGCTTCCTGGGCTGTGAGCACACATTGTCAGCTCATGTTGAGCTTCTCCTCAACCAACACCCCCAGGTCCTTCTCCTCAGGGCTGCTCTCGGTCCATTCTCCACCCAGCTTGTATTTGTGTTTGGGATTGCCCCAACCCAGGTGCAGGACCTTGCACTTAGCCTTGTTGAACATGAGAAGGTTTGCACAGTCCCATCTCTCAAACCTGCCAAGGTCCCTCTGGATGACATCCTTTCTCTCCAGTGTGTCCACTGCACCACACAGCCTGGTGTCATTGGCAAACTTGGTGAGGGTGCACTCAGTCCCACTGTCCATGGCACTGACAAAGATTTTTAACAGCAGCAGCCCCAATACTGATCCCTGAGAAATATCTTCACTTGGAACACCAGCCCCTCCTTGTTGACAAGATCAGGGTCCCACACAGCACCTCGCCTTCTTGGCTGCTCTATCACAGAAGGAACCTCCTGGATTGGTTATGCTTTACTGTGATGTCTTTTCCAACAGGTATGTCCCCAGGAGGATCAGGGCTTGTGAAAGTGAGGCAATTATGTATTATGTAAACCAAGATTCTTCAAGGTGGGAAAGAAGAGTCTGAGAGAGAGTATGGTAGAGCTTTATAAACTCAAATGGGCCATGGAGTCACTGCCTCTCATTACATGAAAGAAAGGGGCATCAGATGATGTTTTTAGGTTCAAGACAAAGATGAAGGCAACAAGATCTGCTCCTGGACAAAGTTTCTCCCTTTACAGAACCTGTTTTCACAGGATGCTGGGGAGTATAGAAGCACTATAAATGGTTTTAGAAGCAAGTCAACAACTGTGTGGAAGATAAATCATCTGAAACACTAAGCTACCCTCAGATGAGGAAGACCCTAGATCAGAAGTGGCTGTCCTCCCTGCTGGCCATGAGCAGAGCTAGGACACCGGATGGATAAGCTTTGCAGGCAAACCTGTTCTGACACTGTATCAACCAGACAATTTTTAGAAGTAGATTAGAAGAAACCCCGTTACCCTGCAGAGAAGAAGTGCACAAGCACAGCTGTGCTTTCTTATGGAACTATGATCACCCTATTAGCATTAGTAGCATTTTTTGCTCCAGGATAAGTTACTCCAGGATAAAGCTTAAAATAAAGATTAAGAAAAAGAGCCCATTCTTATATTCTTTTTCCATGTATTTTTATGTTCTGTGTTAGCTGAGGACAAAGCTGCAGTCTGACAAGCCAGCCCTAAGCCAACACTGCTGCCAAAAGCAGCAGCTCTGCCCTCTCATACCACTGGAAAGGACAAATGAGGGGGGGACAATGGGGGGAGTGCAAAATTAGCTTTCAGAGCTGAGAAAAAGAGGATTCTCTTTTTCATTCTTCTTCAGCTCTGCTGAAGGCAGTGCTAGCTTAGGCTGGTCCCAGGAGCTTATTGACCCATAATTTAATTTGGTGATGTTTCTTCTGACAGCTGTCCCTTGCAAATATAACTGTCCTCATCCCCCCTAAGAACAGCAGGAGTTGGTAGCTGAATGTGGTCTTTCTTGGCCCTGTCAGGCCATCCCAAATGAAAGAAAATCCCTTGTTTATGAAAGGAAACACTACAGAAGTGACCTTTGCTCCATTATTAGAACTTTATTAATCACTGGAATTACTGAATGTTTTTGAATGGTTTTGTAATTCTATGGACAAAAAAGGATGATAACACCCTCAAGTGAGCCATTAAAGATTTAATGAGTCATTTAATCACTAAGAGTCAGACCTGTGCTTTGATGGCAAGATCTAGTTTTGGGTAGTGATTATCTTCAGACACATCAAAGGGCATGAATTGCTGAGGGGAGTGTAAAGCCCAGCAGAGCCTCTGCCATGGAGTGAGAGGATCTGGGCTCTGGTGACTCAGTTTTCTTATAGCAGAGGATCTTGCTCATGTCCAGTTACAGACAAATTTTTCCTTAGAGTGTTTATCTAGTTTTAAATGGCTCTTCTATGAAACTAATGCTGGTGTTAGAAACCTTACTAGTTTGTCTCCAATTTATTCGTATCAGCTGTTGCAGGGAAAGCAGACAGTGTTGTTGTGAAGTAGAAAAGGGTTGTTGCATTCTCCAGCCCACACTGAAAAATCCTCTTCAGTAGAACAAAGGCCATATCAATGTTGCTGTGTGGGGGAGGAGGGGAGGGGCTGGGGGGCAAATCATTGGTGTCTGAGAGCAAAATCTGAGGGCCTTGAAGGAAAAAGCAGATTTGCAAACTAGCGTGAGAAAAGACGCACAAAATTGTACTTTGTGGGGCACTATTAGCAGAAACTTTAAGTTCCCTGAGGTGCAATATGAGCAAATGCAGTGATGGGTATCACAGACCTGCTCTTAAAATCACACTTGTCTGGTCACTGTGTGTGACAGTGACCTAATGCTGCTTTCTGTAAGAGTTGACTGGAGCACTGTAATGCAGCAATGCATGGAGTTTTTGTTTCCTTTTAAATCATATAGACAATGAAAAAAATTTGTTAGCAAGGTGGCAGAAACAAGGGCAATTCTAGATTAGATTTGGTACAAGAGGAGACAACTTACTTTTACTGAATCTGAGCCTACTGCATCTGACAACCTTTAGATGCAGGTGCAGAAATGCTAAATTGATGTTATTTGTATTATACTGCAGCAATCTGATCCCTGTTATGTGAAGAGTACTTATGTATCTTGTCTTCTTCACATGAGACTAGGACAAATGCCCAGGGCAGATGGAGGAGATGATCAGCTGAGCTAATACTTGGATCAATACATCATGCCTTTCCAAGGTGGTTAAAGATACCACTGAGTTACTGCACTGGAACAAGATGTTGACTTAGTTCCCTTCTATACATTAATGGACTTAAAGTCCAAGCTGCTGCTAGGAGATGCAGCACTAGCTGTAAATGGAAAAGGAGCCTCTGGGATTCAAAGCTTGGCCCTTGATGAGGAGCCTTGCAGAGCAGAAATGCACTCTTCCACCAGGTGAGCAGCCTCTTTGGCTGTGCCCCTGTGCACTGAAAAGCCACCTGCCCCATGCCCATAGTTATGAACCACTGGGAGCTTAACTCCTCCTTGGCTCAAAACCTCTCTCTGCACTCTCACACACTGCCTGGATGGCCTCAGGCCCACCTTCACCTTGATATCCTGGGCTCCCTGCAGTGAGGGCTCAAGGGAGCAGCATCTGTCAAAGATGTCTTTAGTAGTGTAAGCATCAGGGGAGAGACTCCAGCTCCCCTTTTCCCTGGTTCCCCCTAGGGTCACCTTGTGTATCCCTGGGTAGATGTAAGTTAAGCCATCTCCATCCCGGATGAATTGTTTCACCCAAGGAGCATGAACCTTGAGTACTTGTCCCCTGACAGGGAAGAGCTGCTTGTCCCCCACCAGCTGTTGGGCTCCCATGCCTGTGCAGTTGACAACGATGTCATATTCACTGTGCAGCTCCCACAAGTCTGCCACTTTCCTGGTGTACATCTGGGTGCCAGCTGCTTTCAACCTGCAAAAAGACTCCAGAAGTGAGGCAGAAAAGAAACCCCTAAACCTTTATGTAATTATTATGAACATTAAGTAAATGAGATAGATTGCCTTTGCCTTTACATACTGACCCAGACCAAACAATAGATAGGACAAAAAGCAAAGAAAATGCCATGGGGGTTCTGTTTGTGATTTGTCTGATTTGATCAGAAGTATTTAGCCTGGTTGGGCTGAAAAAAGTATGGCAAGTTGAGCAGTTTTAGAGAAGGGTCTGGCATCAGACCCTAGGCAAACAGTGAGGTCTTCATGGTTCAATTAATTTCTGTAACAGTATCAAGCTTTAACAGCCCAAGCAAGCTGGGAAACAACAGATTTATTTACCAACTTGCTCATGCTAGTGGCAGAGTTATTGTCCTACATCCCTTTTAATGTGTCTGTTATATGCTGTCACCTTCATTCCCAACTCACCTCCTGAGCTACATAGCCATCTAGTGCCATGTGCCAAGCACTAAGATCTGCACTAAGGCTGGGCACATGTGGCACAGGACCCCCAGGGTGCCCATAACCTTCTGGAGAAGCAGCCAGGAGTCACCCAGGATGGGTCAGAGCATTATACATACATGTCTGCTCTCCAGTGAAAGTCACCTTTTCTTGAGATTCATTTTTGAGCTCAATTTCAGGCCAAATCCTCCCCTGAACTTGCCTGAATTTTGAAGCCCTTCCCTGTGGAAAATCACTGGTATGAATTGGAGTCCCTGCATGCTGTCAGCTGGATCCCTTTGCAGGGGGTTTTTGCTGGAGGTTTTAGCATAAGCAAATCAGGAGACAGGTCTGTGATGGACTAAGTGGAAAATCCCATCCTCTGCAACATTCTAGCAGCTGGCAAAGTCATCAACTCTACTATGAAAGCAGTGGTTTCCCACAAAGCAGTGAGTGAGCCAAGAATCAAGGGCATAGTTGATGCTCTGGGGCTTGATGTAGCAGAACACTGAAGTTGTCTGGGAAGAACAGGGGAGATCTCATGCAGCAGCTGTGGCTGGACAACTTGCAGGAAGAGTTCCTAAGAGCTGTAACTAGGACTCTGTCACCATGCCATAAATAATACACAATGAAAAAAACTTCTGAAAACTCCTGAATTTGGGCAAGTAAGCAGGAAAAAATTCCTGAAGTCTATTTTTGGCCAAGCAAGGTGGGCACAGCAACAATTTTCCTTGTGGATTGCCAGGAGAATTGTCTATAAATACTGCTAAGGTCACTAGGGGTTTGAGAATTAGTTACATGTTTAATATTCTCTCACTTATCATCAGGGAGAAGAGAAAAAAAAGGAGCTTGATCATCTCATTAGACTAAATCCTCTGAGAAATAAGAAGGCTACAACAGGAATAAGGAGGGAGTAGAAATCACATGGCAGATACTAAATGGGTTGTACAACTTAGCTGTCCTGCAGCAGAAATTTGCTTCAGTTAGGCAATGAAACATGACAGATCATGTGTACCAAGTAGATGGCACAGACCTCACATGGCACTGGTGCCACAGGAGAACTCCCAGCCCGTTTGGCTGCCACAACTGCTTTTTCACATTTTGCAGTGTGATGAAAGGCATCCAAGTAACCAGCTGAGCTGGCAATTTGTACCTTGGTGTCAGTACACATTTCTTTACTTAACCCCAAATCAGCTTGCAGCATGTCTCTCTCTCAAGTGGATACAGCCATTTGCTCACTTTAGAGGTATTTATTTGGATTAAATACTTACCCCAGTATGTCCCAGGGTGTCAAAAGCCTTTTACATCTGCATCCTGTCTCTCCTATGGTTCTCCAAAACTGAGGTATTGTGGGGAAACTTAAAAATTTGGAAATCGGCAGATTTTCTAACTTTGATGTCAATCCAGGCATGAACTCTGAAGTTACAGCTCCTCAGAATGGGTACATCACCCATCTTACGCAGGCAAACATTTTCAAAAATTTGTTACAAGATGATGCTGTTTAACATTTTGGGTATCTTTTTACCTAAATTGATTAAGAAATTACTCCAATTGTTGAACAAATTTGAGATTAATTGGTCCAGCTACTTCATAAGAGCAATGTCTTGACAATAAGATACGTTCCTAGATGTGCTTGTTCTCACAGGGACTGGATGTATCTTCAAAAACAGAAGGATATTATTTGGGAAGTTTGACAAATGTGGAGCGGCCAATTGTTTTCTCAGGACATAGCAGGTTCCTGATGTACCTTCAAGGTCTGGCTGGCCAAGCAAGGCCCCTCTGGCTATGTTTGCCCTATGCTCAGGGTCACTCACACTCCAAGCCCCATTGTGCAGACACACTGGGAGAAAGTGGACATTGCATAAATAGGACCTTCCACATTTCAGAAAAGTTCTGTATTTATTTCCTGTGCTTCTCCCCAAGCAAGAGTTTGTTGCATTTTCCGCAATGAGAAACAGCCTTTTCCCAGTTTTGTTCAAATCTAAGGCTCTCAAGGAGATCCCATATTGCCTCCAGTCCCTCTGCCAGGGTTTCCCTCTGCATGCCCAGCCTGCAGCAAACCCTACCTTTTCTCCAGCCACAGCAGGTAGGGTGGGCAGTCGCATTTCAGGGTCATAAAGGCCTGACCAAATTGGTGCTGCGGGAACTTTTGAAGTTCTGCTTTGGACATTGGTCGAAATCCCAGCACAATATCTGACCAGAAAGGTAACTCTTCCTTGGGAGTGCTTTTAAAGACCTGCCAACTAAAAAGACAGAGAAAAGTCTAGAAAACTTCACTGCTATTGCTCTGCCTGCCATGTTATGTGTCATGGCAACTTAGCACAAACCCAGGATCTCAGGAACCTCTTTCCCCTGCAGAGTGCAGCTCTGCAAGGCTAACAGCAATGGTGAAAAATTGCTGCCTGCTCCTGCAATACCTGCCTGGGCAAACAGGCAGAAGGTCAGCACAGCTGATTGTGAGGATGGCATACCAGGGTAAATAAACTGCAGAGAGCCCTACCAGTGACAGTGTATGTAGAGAGTGCCCTCATACAGTGTCCCCACCACAACTGCAGACACCTGGCTGGACCTGGTGGGGCCACTTGCACACCTGTTCACCATTCCTTGGGTATCCATAAAGCTGCAGAGTGCTCAGTCTCAATACTCCTAAGAGGTGAATTTCTCAGTACATAATAGGCACCACAAAACACCCCCAACACACATGCCCCAGTTGAACACCTGTATCTAGTTGCTGAAGCTGGAGAATCCTGTAGTTCCATCCCTACTGAGATGATCCCTGCTGCAAACAATTAGTGGGTGACAGTGTGGAAAACATAGATTATTAAAAGATAGTCGGTGCTGGTCAGACTTGAGTGGGTTTTCTGTGCACACCTGTTCCTGAATTTTGCCTAAAAATACATTGTATGTGAGCAGCTACAATGCAGTTTCTTGGGAATACAGACATAAAAGCTATTCCTTGAAGGGAATACCCCTGAATTCTAGCAAAGAAAACCTGCCTGCCTGCTCCACAACACAGGACAAATGTACCAAAGGCTGCCCCAGGGGCTGCTCTTACCCAGAAACCAGGTGAATGCCAGCCTCTGATGCCTCGGCTGAGTTGCTGATGGCAAAAAGGTAAGTGAAGGTCTCTTTGAACCACTGCTTCTGCCTGTGGATCGGTGTGTCTGCATGTGAACAAAACCAAATGTGCAGAGAGGAATAATGCAAAGAAGAGAAGCATACAAATGAGTGTCAAGGATATGGGACAGACAGGGAACACAGGTCAAGGCACTTTTTCTCCTGAGCATCCATGCACCGCTGCACACCTGGACACAGCTGCATGAGGTGCCACGGGCAGTGCTGCCCTGAATTAAACAAACCTGGGTAGGTGTGAGGGATGAGCATCCCAGCTGCCACATCGCTCGTTGTGTTGGGGCTGAACTGGTCCGAAAGGACCGTCACAGAGCAGCTGGGACAAGTCTCTGTGATGCACAGTGCTGTGGACAGGCCGATGACTCCTGCACCCACCACTGCAACCTTGGGTGAGGCCATCTCCAGGATGCAGAGCCAGAGGAGAGAGGCTCCTACCTGCATTTGGAAACAACATATCACACGTCACTGTCACCCAGGGCGAGTATCAGACGATGAAATACCTACATGAAATGTAACATAATCCCAGGACTGTGGTTAGGATTAAAAAAAATCAGCCTTTGATATGACAAAAAAGTTTTGAAAAGTCTTTAAGCAGCCACTACTTCATCCTCAGCACAAGTGAGTGATCTGTACATGCACAACTAGTGCATGGGCTGGTTTGGGGAAGGTTTCCTCAATAAAATCTGAGGGAGTGAGGCACCCATTCTATCGTGTCAGGTGCAAAAGGCACAGAGCTCTGGTGAAATTGGCTTTTTTAAAGCTTTTTAAGCCTAAAGGTTACTTGAATATTGGAATCTCCAGCAGTGAGGTCTATCCAGTGTGATTTGGAGAAGCAAATCACACTGGAGGTCTACAATCCATTCTTGGTCCTTGTACCTGCCAGCATGACTCACTACCTTGGACAGATTTGTGGGCATCCAAGGCTGCCATGCTCTCTCAGCAGCACATGGCAGTCCCCAGGTGCCAGCCAGTCTTGCTGCTCCAATGGCATGTATTTTTGCCTCTTTCTGCATTTCTTTAAAACTTGCTTTATGTCCTGGAGCAGCTCCACTCCACTCCTCATCTGCTGATTGTAACTCCAGGAAGTGCAGTGTTTCCATTTTCCCCTGTCCTGGGCAAGCTTCGGAGCTGGCACCTGTCCTGGGAAGTGGCACACAGCTCTTGGTAGACAGTTGCTTGGTTGCCCATCCCAGTGAGGTGCCAGCCTGTGCTCCTGGCCGTGGCCAGCTCAGGTGCCACTGGCAAAGGCACCAAGCAGAATTGAACCATGCAGCTCCGTGCACCCTGCAAACTGCCTAAAGCCAGGACTAAATGGGCCCAGAAGAGAGAGACTGGGCAACCTCAGAGGTGATAAATCCTTTAGCAGCTTTAAACAGGTGAGTAGGGGTGCTCCTGCTGGGTCAGGCACCCCTTCCATAGGTCACTGCCAAAATCTGACCAAGGATGTAGGGGGAGGATCCCTTCTGCCTATGACTAACTTTTTCCTGGAATAGCTGCAATATTCACTCTCAGAGAGCATGCTGAGTGAGACAGACCTTCAGTTTTGTGCCCTGGTGGTTCTGGTTTCTCCTATGGGGCCTGCTTATCAGTGACTGTAGAGATCCAGCCTCACTAATTGCTTTCTGAGAACTTTTACTGGAAACCAGTGCCTGCACTTAAAATGACAGGCTGATTTAGCACCTTCCTGTGGCTTTTTGGTGTCTTTGATGTAAACTTAGGCAAGACAGACAACCTGGAATTATGATAGGTCAGGTTTATTTATGAGATCCTTGTTCATAACTGTTCACGCAGCTTCTCACTTACCCCTGAGGTTTTACTACTTAAGATTTGATGTCTGCTATGTAAGAAGGGAAAGAGCAGCAGGAACTGTTGCCTGTCATTGCATTCCTCCTGCATCACAGCCAAGGGTTGTTACAACCCGTCTGCTTCCTCTCTGGGCAACGCTTAAGTTTCTTTCTGCTAATTATCACATCTTCTTTCATAAGCTGACTACAGAAGTGCCTGCACAGCAGAGGAAGAGGACACAGTACGGGAAGAGGGGAAATGGACCCTGGACCAGAACTGCTGGCCTGCACAGCTGACACCCAGAAACCCAGTCTGGAAAAATGCTGTGGAAAGGGAAAGTAAGGAAGAATATTAGTAACAAGAAATTAGGGGGCTGGGTAATAATTCTGTAATTACTGAGGAAAACCGGTTCTAAGAAAGGTATCTAAATACATCTTTATGAACAAACCTTCTCACTCAGAACTGGCAGCTGTGGAAATGGCGTGTGGCTCTCAGAGTGCCCAGTGAGCCTCCCAGCAGTCCACAGACAAGCACAGCCCTGCTTTTTCAGCTGCCCTGGAACATATGCAACGGGTACATTATCCACCTGCCAGAGATGTGCTTTCAGTTGTCCCTCACAACTCTCCTTCACTGAAGCCCTTGGACCATGGTGGAGATTGAATTTCCTGACTGACCTCCCTGTCCCCGGGGAAGAAAGGGGAGCTGTGGCTTGGTGAAGATTCAGGTTTCACAAGTCTACCCAGTTCAGATGGGATTTTTGCAGATGAGCCAGTTTGATATCAACTGATCCCTATGCTGCAAAATCCAGCGAGGGCAGGAAGGGGCTGCTGACAGTGCTGCAGCCTGTGAGAGCAGCCCAGAAGACCATGAAAAGCACCTGTTCAATGCACCACTTTTCCTGCACCTACTGCTGCAGTCCAGGAGCACAACAAGCCTTCATGTCAAAAACTAACCGGGTGCAAAGCAGAGGCTACACACAGCTTGTATGAGCAAGCACAGCTTGGGCTTTGCAGAGCTACTGATCCCACTTTGAGTACAAGGCCCACCTATGGCTCTGCCCTCACAGCATGGCCTGCATCTTGCTGGGTGGAGGCAGAGAAGGAGAAACTATTTTTAGTTGATGTGGCAGCTCAGCTCAGTCCCAGCAGGGTTGAGACTTCTCATCCCCTCAGACAGGCCTGAGTGTTTTGCAAAAATCAGCATTTAAAAAGCAGATCAGTTGCAGTAGCTCTTGGGTAGGGAGGTGAATGGTGTCAGGTATTGTTTAGCTCTCTGTCCCTTCGTAGTGTATGAAGTACAGGACAGAAGCCAGAGAGAGTCACCTGGAGCTGTATTCCCCAGCAACGAGGACATCAGTTGCCTGATGTGGGTTTCATGTCCCTGCCACCCTCCTGCTTCTCCCAGGCCAGAACGAGTTAGTTTTAAAAATATTGAGATACTTTGTGACATGACTTCACCTCCCAACTCCTGCAGCTAAGGAGACAATGTCAGTCTCATGTGACACAAGGAGGTCTTTATTCTTTCCTGCCTCAAATAGCTGTATGTCACCACTAAGTGCCACTAACTCTCAGCTCTAACATCATTCTGGCAGTGGGTAACGTGGCCAATATGGATAAATACACTGTTCCCCAGCACACACACACACAGAGGAACATGCACATCCACTGCCAGCTGCAGCTGCAGCCCACAGTCACAGCAGGCCGGACACTTAGCTTGTGTCGCAATCCGGCTGGCCCACCAAAATAAGCATATTTACACACCCAAATAAACAGTGGAAAAAGCCCAGCTGAACTGTTGACCAGAAAAGTTAGAACAGGAAGTAACTAAAGAAAACCAAAACCTGTTCTATTTGGAGGGCTTGGTTTGTTGTTTTTTTTTTAACTGACTCTCACCATAAGTGCTGAAACAGTGTTTTGAATTGTGTGAAGCCTGTGGTACTGGGGAGCAAAGGCTCAAGCCTTTCTGAGCTGCTGGAGGGGCTCCTCATCCACCACCACAGCAGCTATACCCACTGTCCCTGGCAGTGCATGCCATGGAACACTTTTTCCCTTCTTTTTTTTTTTTTTTTTTTTTTTTTTTTGTTTGTTTGTTTTTTTATCATTTTTGTTTTAACACTTCCCCAGTTTACAAGCACCCTTGGTGTTACTTCCCTTCACACGACCCCAGAGAGTAGTTTTTCTGGGCAAAGACTGATTCATTTTTGGGTGTTTGCTGCAGAGGAGCTCCTGATTTTGGCCTTTTGACCCTGGCCAGGTGCCAGGTCCCCTTTCTGCTCTTTGGGCTGCCCTGCGAGATGTACATTTAGGAAGAGCTGCAGGAGAAAGGCAAGGATGATCTTTCTTCACTGAACAAAGGACTCTAGAGGCTTCTCGAGATCCCCTCAGCCTTTCTGCACACACAGCACCGCTGCCAGAAAGCAGGATTCACAGGCGATCACAGAAAGCCACTGTCACGGGGGTCCCCGGGGCTACCAGGAGGCCTTAGCTCCTCCTTCAGGTGGATTGTTTGCAAGTGTGAGACACACCTTCGAAGGGATGGTAGGTACACCCCTCCATCAGCCACCTGCAAGAGCCGCCTTCACCAAGAGCACCTAAACACCGAGCGATGCTCTTGCTTTCCTCCCAGACGGGAGAGGAAAGCAATCCTCTCTGCGATCCTCGCTCCCCCAGGGCCGGAAGGGAAGGGGAAGAAGGGAACAGGGAGCAGCTGTGATCCCGGACCTCCCCCCCAGCTAAGCCCTGCGGTTCACCCCTCCCGCCCCGGTGTGTGGGCTGAGCCCTCCCTGCCCCGGCTCCGGGAGATGGGATCTGTCCGCGGGAATCCCCCACGCAGCCACTGCGGGCGCTTCCCCGGCCCTCGGCAGCAAAAGGGCTCCGGCATCCAACATTTACTTTTTCACCTAGAAGTACGGTCTGGAAACAACCCAAGCGGGGAGAGCAGGCGATACCTGGTGAGGAGGAGGCCCCCGGTCCCGCTTGGAAGAGCCGGCGTCCCGGGAAGCGCGGGGCGGCGCGGGGGCCGCCGCACCCCTGTCCCGGGGCGCTCCCGGGGCCCGGCTCCGCGCCCCGCTGGATGAAGGAGCTGTTTGTGCCCAGGCCCAGGCTCAGCCGCCTCCGGCGCTGGCAGCGCTCCCGGAGCGCCCGGCGGCCTCTGCCGGGGCAGGGCCCTCCGCCGCCTGCCAGAACTTTTCCCCCTGATATTCCCTCCGGGGGAGGCCCAGCGGGACCCGCTGTGCTGCAGGGAATACATTGTCCTTTTCCCTCCCTCGCAGGCAGTCATGTTCGGAGTGTTTCTGGAGCTGCCTGAGGATTGCCACAGCGCTTGAGCAATCGCGCGAGCGGCCAGGAGGGGAACTCCATCCACCGCAGGTCGGTGAGGAACGAGCGGCTCCTGCCAGACCGCAAATCCCTAATGAGCGCAGCCAGGCAGGGCTGTTTTCAGCAGAAAAACATGAGTTTGTCAAAAACAAACCTCTCTGCAGGAGCTCTGGGATGAAATTGCGTGCCATATACCCCGGTTTATTGCCTCCGGGGCATTAGCCGTTGGCAGGATATTTTGGCTAATATTTGACAGCCTAAGCATTCGTCCCTGAACACTGAGCAGGACAGTGTTTGCCGACCGCTCCCCTCCAGCGCTGCCGAACAGCATTTGCAACGGATCTTCCAAGCAGGTGCCTTTTCTCTGTAGCCATTTGAATTCAGACCAGCAGCCATCCAAAGGGTCTCTGTATGAAGAGCAACAGCGTGTGCCACACACGGTGGATTGTTCTTGCCTCCCAATCTAGCTGTGCTCTTAAAACTAAAGCCATGATACATTACACATCACTGACCTTTAAGATACATCTTTTTTAAAGGATTTTCCCTTCAACAAGGCAGAATTCTCCCAAATTATAGCATAGTTTAATTTTTCTGAGTGTTCTGAAAATAAGAGATTAAGACAGGGAAGGCAGCAGACGAAGAGAGGTTTGCTTGTTCAGAAGTTAAAGTTTTGATAGGCTTGCTGTATTGTAAAATGAGCACTATTCTAAGTCATTGCAGGGTATCTGCAATAGATTTGGAGAGGATCCTTTCACATATGGAAATCTACAAATATAAACAGAGGTTGCAGTTCCACCTAAGATAAAAACTGCCTGCTACTTCTCCTCCTGAAATTCTACTGCTTATTGCTTAGAACAATTTACAAATTGGAATTATTTGGATCAAAGTATTCTGTGACAGATGTTCGTGCAAGTCTGAATGTTTCAGGGAATTCTCAGTGTGTTTTTTCCTGAGAATAGGATGCAGGAAATTCAAGCTAGTTTGGGATACCAAATCTAATAATAATATCATTGAAAAGAATCTTCTATGGGCTAAAGTACTTTGCAAAGGTGAACAAACACATTGTGTTTGGCAAAGTGCAACTCATGATTTGTGCATTTGGGAAGAGACAGCCTTCTGGCACAGAACAAACACAGCCGTGATTGTACTTGGAGCTCTTCCTGAACCATGACTGGCAGTGGCATCCCAGCACACCACCAACCCAGCTCGAGCAGTCCTGAAGAAGTGTTTCCTTTTACCTTAGCATTTGTGTGCTATCCTGAACAGAGCCATAACAACAGGCAGAAATGACCTCCCTGAACACAGCAGTGCTGACCTATTTCAGATCTTGTGAATGATATGCATTTGCCACTTCTTTAACCAGTTCAAGTCAAGCATCAGTGTCCATAGCAAGTTACTATTTCAGCAAGGAGTTTCAGCTGTGTCTCATTTTGCTGTTGTCCTATGTTATTTACTTCTGGGGGGAATTCTCTCTCCATGTGGAAGAAACCAGCAGTGATAGCATTCCTATTGAAAAGCTTTGTGTAAATATCTACTGAGAGATAGCCCACTTATCCCTGGTTGTTTCACCATGTTCCTGATTACCTCAGTCAAAACCATTTTTTAATCTCATCACTGGCAGTGAGACTGTGGAGACAATCTTTACAAGAATCACCCCTTGATGCTGTTTTGTTCTTATTCCTATGCAAGTCTGTTCATCTCCACGTGGAAGATTATGAGGCAAGGTTAATAACTAAACGCCTATGAGCATTCCATAGCTGGATCCTATTTACCTGCAACAAATACCCAAGCAGTATCCATGGCTTGTATGTCAGCCAGGAATGCAGAGACAGAACAGTGGGTTTGTCACTAAATGAGATATTCCCCATTACTTCTGATTATTCATAAATTTAGGTTAGTAATTTTTTTGGAAAGTGTTGTTTTGTCCAGAAACTGGAATCTGTAATCACTGTTTATATACCAGTCATACAAAAAAGGATATTTTGCCATATGAAGTATATACTTCTTAGGCTTGATTGAACTCAGCTTGATTGAGCTCAGTGCTCTTGAAATCAGTCTATCAGGCTTGATTCAAATTTCTCAGCTTTAGCAGCAACTATTTGGACCATTCACTCCAGTTACTTTCAGAGAGGAACATAAATCACCTGGCAAGGACCCATTAAACCTTCAAAACGCGAATGATGAAGCAAAGCAATGGGTGTAACTTGATCAGAAAATACAAGATTAATAAAATATGCATGGAAAGTTGGGTCATATACCCTAATTAGAGATTTAAGGGAACTGAAGAATAAATAGGTTCCTGAATCGCTCTAGGGAGACAAATAACAATAGAGCTGTGAATTGCTGCAATTCTTATTTTCCTTGCACTGTCAGCCCACTCCAGTTCCCACATGAGGAAGCTATAGTTAGTCTTCACATGCACTGAGCACCACGTGCTTACAAGTACATTGTTCTGTTGTTCCTGTGGTCACCTACTCTCTCTTCTGGTAACACATACCCATTCCTCAGTATCTGCAGCTATTTTTGTCACTACTGAATGTGTCTGAGGGACTACTGCTCCAGTCAGCTTATACAAAGAAAGACAAGAAAGAATCATGTTTGTCCTGCAACTGACATGCAAAAGATGTCATACTTTTAGTGCACCTTTTTTCATAGTCACCACTTAACAAATTACCCAAATCTTGGCTTACACCTGCAAAGACAAACAGGGAAAAGACACACACATGATATTTGCTATCCTAAACCATAGGATCTCCATGGAATGCCAAAACACCAGCCACACTTTTTAAGGGAGTGTGAATCAAATGAAGAGTTGGTGATAGAAGTTCATTAAATCAGGTAAAGGTGTAAAGATTAAAAAATGTGTGTCTGACTTTATTCTTGCACACAATTGCAGATAATAAATACACATTTAAAAAAACACATTAAAATATATTGTATTAAATCCACAAATTCTGGGCAAACAAACTTTCCTACAAGTACATACTTCCCCTATGTAACCAAAAGACACGCTCCATGTAGTACAGAATCTTGTACAAAATTATTAGGCTGTCAGAACATAGATGTGTTTTAGTCTTTCTTCCTGTGAGAGGCAACTAATTATCAGCATTGACTAGAATTTTCCCTGATAAAATAAACTCAGTTTTTGTCAACACACTCTTCTTTTTAGTCCTTGTGTCTAATTTCTCCCCTAGGAATCTGTTCTAGGATTCAGACAAACATTTTTCAGATGTTTGTAAAGGGCACAGGATGAATTCAGAGTCTCCTTTTTGCAGTCATGAATGCCCTTCTGGACCAAGAGAGCTCACAAGTGAGCTCACCTTTTCCTAAGCCTTTCCAAAAGGCACTCACAGGCCATGCACACTGCTGAGCCTGATGCCACAGAGACTTCCTAAGTGACTGCACCTAAGGGTTTGGTAAAATAAACCTGTGGAAGACACAAGAGAATGCCAATAAGTCCTTCACTCCATCCCAGAGCTGGGATGTCAGGCTATTTTGTCTTTCCACAGAGCCACTACACAAAAGCCCTCAGCCTTCAAGGAGGCTTCACCCCTTGTTCAGACATTCAGGGTACCACCCAAAGCATATGATAACTGAACATGATTAGCATTTTTTTTTTCTACATAGTTGCTTAAATTACAGAATTATGCACATAGAAATTGAATGAAGCTGGTAAAGTAGAAAATACATCTTTTCGTATAGCTTAAAAATACAATTTTGAAATACCGAGCACATGTACTACTTTTTTTCCTTAGTTATCATTAAACTAATAATAGTTGCTCTTATTCTTATATTTAACCCAGAAAGGTATGTCCTTAACAAATTGCAAGACTGTCTAATAAAACCGAATATCAAATTTTGGACAAAAACATTTGCCATCATGCAATAGTGACCAGCAATTAAGACAGATAAGGATTCTAATTCATTATCTCATAGAACTATTGTGTAACTCCAGAGATATTGATGAGCACAAAAAATTCGCACTAAGGATGACAAATACAAACATAAAAGGACTTGTGAACCAAAGTGAGAAACTATGAAAATTAATTCTTTTTATGAACATTGAAATGAAAATATGCCCCATAGGAAGAGAAGTATTTGTTCTCAAATTCAGTGCTCTTTTGTAAGAGGATTTAAAAAAAACTATGAATGCTTAAGAGAAAGAAATCAACTCACCCTGATTTTCCTACATTTATAATGCATGACTAGTGTTAAACATATTTTTGCCCAGATGGAAAAAACAAGCAAATAGAAATGCTAGAGACATAGAGATACATGCTATTTTCTTTTTTTTTTAAGTAATATTCTTTCTCAGGTTAAAGAGTAGGATACCCCAAGGCAATCTCTAAGCTATTGATGCATAAAATCACAAAAGATATACCTGTAAATCAACAAATATTTTATTTCCAAGGAAAAACAGTAACATCATTAGTTCAGGGAAATTCAGGGGTCATTTGAATCAAAGACCAAACACCAACTGACTTCAGTGACAGGAGGAAATGGCTTTTGGGGTTAAGCTGTCAAGCTACATTGTGGTCTAGAATCATAATTAAATTTTAGTTGTAAGCAGTATCAGTATCATTGTGTACATAACTTTCTTCTTGTTCTTTTCTTCACCTTATGTGTACTGATTACACATGACCAGGTCCTGAATCCCTCAAGCCAAAGGAACACAGAATATGCATTGGCTGATTTTGGTTCTAAGACCGAAATCAGTTACTCAGCAGGTAAGGAAATAGAAAAATTAATTGTAAATATTCTTTAGTACCTTGTTAGAAATAGACTATACTGTTCCTAAAAGTTATGACTAATGAGTTTTGAGACAGATGGAGTTAGATGGAGTTTTAAGATATTAGAAGAGGGAGTATCAGTGTGAAAGAACCCCAAAATAAGGAATTTGGAGCTCTGTGTGTGGGGAGGGTGGTTGTAAGGCAAGACAGTACCAGTTTAATTCCTTGTTAGGTGTATTGCATGATGGTGGGTTTTTAGCATGATTAAACCCTTATTTAAGGCAGGGCAGGTAGAGTTTGGCAGTAGATCTTGCAGATAAAAGAGAGCTGCTCTGCTCTGGGAAGTGGAGGGGAACCTGAAAGCAGTGGAAGAATACTAGGTTTGCTCTTCAGCAAAATAAAATACCACAGCATGTGAGTAATCTGATCTTCAGTCATCAAAGTATGTATTCAAATCATTCTCAGAATAATGATGGGATTACTCACAGGGGGAAGCTTAAGTGTTTTTGCTGAACTCATATATCTGGACAGAAGCCACAGTATTCTATGCAGGTCTTTCTGGAGGTTTTCCCTGCAAACACTGGAACACCCACAGAATTGTAAGAATCATGAAGACTCCTTTCTGCTTTCTATGTAATTATCTCAGAGAAACTCCCTAAACTGATTTTTGCTTGCTTCAAAGCATCATAATCCTCATATAGGGTATTATTTTCTCTTAATAGCAGGACCAAATTCTAGGACAGTGCAGTGTAGAATAAAATCTTTTGTAAGGGGATATAAACCATTGTTCTGGTTTCAGAAGTCATTGAAACTAATGAAACTGTCCAGACATAATTGAAAAATGTGGTCATTAATTTCTACAGTATATAGAATATCTACAGTAATATAGATATCTTTTGGGGTGGGTACATGGCAAAGATCAAGGAAGACTTGTTTTGATGAGACCATGCCTGAGAATGAGAATAGGGGCCTAAGAGGGGAAAACACTGATTTCAAACCAGGGAGGAGTGAATTCACACAACCCAGGCAGGAGAAGGCTGTCTGAACCTCAACTCGCAGATGTGCCTGTGCTGCTCCTTTCAAACCAAGGGTGGTCAAGCCAAGGAGATGCAGATCCTCAGACAAGGAAGAAATCCCCAGGTCTGGAGATAGACTGAAAAAAGGGATGTGGGAGAAAGCCATAAAAGGAACAGCCAGAATGATGCATTCCTATCTATCAGTTTTCTATGGTCCAGAGTCATAAGGCAGAACCACTGCACCAACAATAAGTGTTGATGCACACAAGGTGTAGCAGCAGTGGGATGTTCTGACACTTTGACTAAAACTACTACTAGTAACTCTTCTCGTGATCAGTGTCCTCCAGCTACCATCTTTTAAATTCTATTTTTCTAACTGGTTTTGTGTGATATAATAAGGGAAAAATGAGTTACAGACAGCTGATCTATGAGAAAAATGGTGAGTGGAAACCGTTTCTACCAAAAATTAATAAGTAAATCCACTTCTGTGCAGAGAGCCTGAATAAGAGCCATATGCCATTTATTCTTTTCCACTGAGAGGACTATGAAGACCTTGCTGGAGGCATTTGGCAAAGTTGCTGGTCTACTCTTAGAAGTTATGAAAAATCTGATGCTAGATCTAAGCTGAAGATCTAAGGGTGCACTGAAATAATGGTCTGGAATAAATATGACTTTAAATGGGATCAGACAGTTTAGTTTACCTAAACTAAAACAGCAGTAGATCCAGTGAACTTTCTTTGTTTCCTAAACCCCTAATAAAAACACATTTGCCATTCAACAGAATGAATATACAAACTATTTGCACATTTTGCAAACTTAGTATTATTTTTTCAGTCAGAAGTTGTGCCATAGAATACTTTCCTTTGTTAGCAATGGCACATTTCTAGTAGAAAACTTGAAAGAAAAAGAAAAAGAATAAATTAGTTTAAAATTATTGATATGACCTGATGCAATGTTAAGGCTTCTCTCTTGAATTGTAACTGTGTTCTGAAGTCTCAAGCCTGTAACTGGCAGCTGCAACAGGATGAGATCAGGCAGGGCACTTTGTTGTAGGCTGACAAATCTAACTGCAGAAAATGTGAAGCAAAGAATTGGCATATTTTTTTTACATACATGTGATCAGATAGGTTCCAACATTTAGACTAATCATTCCAACTGGTCACACCAAGTCAGACAAGTGTTTTAAAGTCTGGGTAATTTTAAGAAGGGATCTAGAAATCCTATCAAATTTTCTGCAGTAACTCAGTTACTTTGAAAAGGTTTCATACAATTGCTCTATTGAAAAGGGAAAGCAGAATACAAAGTAAAAGGCACAGATGTTATATAACAGTCACATTTCTTGAATACAGAGATGTTATAAATTAGATAGTGATTAAAATTGGGAACAGACATTTTGCTGCTGTTTTATTTGTCAGTGCTGACTTTTTCTTGACCAAACATCTCTATCTTTTCTAATTCTGCACCACTAGGTGCTGGAGGAGTCTTTTCTGAAGAGCTTTTCTTGTTTCTTCCCATTTCTGTAGCTTCCACCAAAGTATTAGTCAATGGTTTTCCCAGTGTTTCTGGAAGCATTATGGTTAATATTCCACTCAGAAGAGCCATGATTCCAACAAGCAACTGGAAGAAATAAACAGCAGCTGTAAAGGTAGATAAGTCTTTCAAGCTAACCATAGTTTTGATCTTGCTTGAGAGTAAATCTAAAATAAAGCACAAGGAACTGTAAAGCAAAGATCGTAAGTCTTAAATGTTGCCTGTATAAAAGATCTACCTTTTTTGTTGCATAAATGAAAAGATTATGCAGCAGAATTAATGAATGAGCAAGTGAAGTGTTTTGTTCACAAGAGATCAATACAGTGCAAGCAGGAATAATTCTGTTTGTGTAAACAACACTTATTACCTTCATTCGGTATTTCAGTATCAGGAGTGTATTTAAGAACTGATTCTAGGATTGCATACATTTATTTTTACAGGCATCTTCACAGAGCTACAATTTCCCTACCACCTGTAATCTCAATTCACACTCCTGTGTACCTGTACCTGTGTGCTTGTTCCTGCTCTACACAACCAGATTGGAATTTCTCAATATGGCTCATTGGCCCAGAGCCACAAAAGTGCACATCTGTGCTCAGGAGAGCTCTTCAGCAGATGATGAGCTAGCTCTCAACAGGAGCACTTTGCTAAAATCAGTTTCAAAAAACTGTTAGGAGTGTAGACATCTACTGACATACGCACTGGGATCACATTTTGGGTTTGTCCATGGTATACACAATTCCACAGCAACAGCATAAGTGGTGCAAGGATCAGGATAATGTGGGGTCAGTAGAGAAACACTCACTTGTTCCAGGAATATCTACTCTTTCTTTTCACATTCCCTTCACACAGACATTTCTATGTCTTGTTCAATGACACCAATTCTTGCTTTGATCCTCTGAGTACAGAACAGCATTAAACCCCTGACAGTCCTCCAACACCAGGTTATAAATGACCTAATTCTCTCCTCATAGAAAAGCTTTTACACAGAACATCATGCCTGCTCTCAGTGTTTTTCCGTTCTGTGACTGTGAACTTTGATGCTGCATTATCCTTATCTTGCCCTGTGCTGATTCTGAAGTTTGTCCTTTGTTTAATGCATTCTTTCCAAGGGTGAGAGAGAACATTTGGAATCACTGTGCCTACATCTCTCACACAGAGCTTGAAACAAGAACTTCCCAGCTACTTTCTGCAGCTAAGCCAGACTTTAAGTCAGAAAGGTTCTTTAAAATCAGAATTCCCTACTGTAACCTTGAACAGTGCTATTTGCCTGCCCATGTACCATGCTGGTTTTGCTTCTCTTCCCTTGCAAAGAGGATGGTTTGTTTCATGTATTGTTTTGAGAAGCAAAATGCACTGTTGCATACCCTCCTTTTTGCATTTGCAATAAATATAGAGGCAGACAAAAAAAGATCAAAATACTGTTAAATACTACAAACTAGAGGAAATACAAAGGCACAAACTGAGTGAGATCGTTTTAGACATGTATGTGGCAGAAGTGGTATTTAAAAATATATTCCAAAATATTAAAATCTCATCTCTGAGTGTCAAATTTCTTCTCTACTATTCAGACATGATTTTCTGCCATGGAAAGGCAGGATAAATTGACACATGGCAGCTATTCCACAATATCCTCTTTTATGTACACTACCCTTTAGTCTGTCAGAAGTTTATAACTGAGGATATTGGGGCCTGTAAAGGATATTGAATCTTATAGACACCCATAAATTTGGAGTGTATGAGAACTGGGTCACTAATGATACTCAAAAGAACAAGCTTAAAGTAACACTGTGTGCTTTGAATATGTGTCTTTTTTTGTTATTCTTTTTAGACACTTGGCATTCTTCTCATGTTTTCCCTCCTCATGAACCTACCTCTCATTCCCCTGAGAACTTTCACTATTCTGTAAGTGTACACACCGCCACCTTTCCTGCCTTTTCATCTCAGCTCTCATAACTATTTCATCCCATGTTAGTTTCCCTTTTTTTTTCCTCTATGTGAAAGCTGCTGCATGCTGAGTAATTCAGTACATTTCCCTTCTCCCTGACCCTCAAACCCTTTTCCAGTATTTCCTACAACAGAGTATGAAACAATTAAGTCACAGTGTATTAATTCAAGGACTTCTCAAATGTCATCTACCTTTTCAGGGGCAGTAGCCACAGTTATCAATGAAGGGACTCACATTTAGTAAAAGCAACTCTTTTGCAGTCTTGGCACACTTCTTCATAAGGCATCTGACATAATTTAATCCTTTGCTTGCTCACTACAAATGTGTGCATCTCGTATGTACGTATTTGCTATTTTAAATACATAATTCAGTATCAGAAAATGTTCTCCTGATATGGTCAAATGCTTATGTGTACAAATAAAGTGTATTTGTGTTATTGTACAAGGTATTAAGTATGTTGAAGTTAATTTGACAGACATATATGCTTAAATGCATTGTGTTTTCAGGGTGTTAATTTGAAATCTGACTTTTTGCTTAGTCAAACTCTTAAAGTGTTCCCAACATTTCAGTACAACCAGCAGCTTCTAACAGATACCATAGAAACCTTCAGAAAATATTTACCATAATTTTTCTTATGTCCTCTTCCCTTTCTGGAGCAACATTTATAATTTTGCAGTGGTCTAAGACTAGGACTTGATATATATACTCCAGAGTAAAAGATTATTTGAATTAAATATCCCTACAAAATTTCTACTTCAACAAAAAAGATTATATTTTGACATGAAAAACTGATAGTATTTGACAGAGAGTTTGTATTAATTGATTAACATCAGTGTGGGCTTTTTAGATTTCTAATTTATCTTTTTTCTGAGAGAAAAATCAAGCCTGTTAAAGGGCAATTGCAACATAATTCTTAACAGCTGAGAAACAGAAATAGATTTTATAAGGGGCAGTTGTTTTACTGCACATTTTCTATAAAGTTGTCACATGAAAAACATACTTGGCAAGTTATTCAATTTATAGACTTATTGAAGATTTATAGCCATTCAAGATGCTTGCAGTTCTCACAGGTGGCATAACTGTGCATGAGGCAGAGTGCCAAACAAATAGCAGTAGTAACTATTCAACAGTGTGTGGTGTTTGCAATAGATCAGGGTGATGTGTATCAGTTTACTTACAAATGTAATCCATTTGATTTCACTTCCATTCCAAAACACTTACTTGACCTGAGACTTGGCACACTATGCTCCAACTCAAGACTAGCCTATTTAATAAATTGACAAATGCTCTATAACAGGAGCTAATAATGGAAACATGTTCACTGTGAACTAGTACTCAACTCTACAAAAATTCTGGATAGCTTTTGTACCCTGAGAGTTGTTCATAGCTGAAATAATTTCTGTGTTTATACTGACATTTGCACCGCTCTCCAAAGTGTTTGAGCACTCCCCCATCTGTGGTTTAACTGCAGCACTTCTGCACAGATAAATCTTATTTCAGACAGTAAAGGCAAAATGCTGACAAGAGGAAAAAAGAAATGTTCTCCCATGACATGTGCAAATGTTTCTTTGTCTTTTCTGGGATCATATCTTGGTTTATGTGGAGACATTGTTAAGAAAGAAAACATTTTTAGGAACTTGAAAAAATAAATTCATTTGTAGTCTCCTTCATCCTCTTAGTTTTCATCAAAAACAACCAAAAGTAATTAATTTAAATAATGAAATGAGCTCAGAAGAATTCTCTGAAACAAGCTAAACTAAAGATTTTTTAGTTACCAAATCAAAGGGACACAATGCCCTCGGTTAGGAAACTCCAACATGGTGGATAAAATTTGACTAAGAATCTAGGTTAAAGACACATCCCATTACACTTTCACTTTCTGACATGTATAATATACATGTAACAGCAGTGCCCTAGTCACAGTGAATTCTAAGGAGTTTTTGAAAGAATTTAAACAATTTAAAATTATTAATAAACATTTATTTACTTAAAGCTTTAATACAAATTTTGTAATTCCATCTGGTTTTACATGTATAGGCATAATTTATCCTTCAGGAGAAAAAATGGATTGAATTGCTGCAAGATTTCTAAGCAGCAAATGCTTCGTAACAGAAATGCAATGAAGAAATGTCATTCATGTGTGAGCAGGAAACATATAAAATATTTTGTGGTAGTGGATCTACTACATAATGCCCAAAGTACACAAAGGAATGGTCCCACTTCTCTTTTCTGGGGCAACTAGTGGTAAAAGACAAAACCTAATGGTAACCTGACCTGGTTCTGTTGCTTGTCAAAGTCACCATGAAGCTGATCAATATACCATTTATTTTTCTATCTCATGAAATGCTTTGTTCAGTTCTGGTGAAAAACACAGAACAGGAGCTTTGGGACAGTTGTGGAGACCAAATATAGTAAGCACAAAGCATTCTTGATCTTTTGGGAGGCTATTCCAAAGATGCAATGTCCCAAAGAAGCCATGGAAAATGTTAAGGCATAATGTAAGAAAATCCAGCCACCTGCAGTGACTTCAGGAATGGAAGAACTATGCCTTTAAAAAAAAGTGAAACTAAATCAGGAGCATTGTCAAAAATTGCTAGGCCTGCAAATAAGTCTGGACTACAACACTTCCTAAATGTTACATGGTAAATACAGAATATTTTTATCAATTTTATGCTAGGATTCAGAGCATAAATATTTTTCTGTCTTCTGTCATAAGAACTTTTCTGAATATTTCAGTGATTCAAAGTCTCCCTTTTGCTTTAGCAGCATATTTTTAACAATATGAGGCTACTAGAATTTGGGACTTGAAAATATCAAACTAGAATGGTTTACTCAATTTTCTTTTTGAAATAAATGTTCAACTTTTGGTTCCTTTGTCACATGAAAAACATACTTAGTAAGTTACTACAGAGAAAAAAAGTGACACATACGCCTTTTCAAAAAACATTCACCATTGAAATAAATACCTACAAGTGGCATGAAAATCCAGACACTTCTCAGATATACACAGAAAGGAGCAACCACACTTCCTACACGGCACATCATGCTTCCACTTCCAACAGCAAGTGATCTACACAGAAAAGAATTTGAGTAAGAATTCTGGCAGTTAAAGGAAACAATTAGAAATGCACAGACACTTAAAACATCAGTAAGATTTGTGTCTTTAAGCAATTATACTAAGAAGCTGTTGCTATGTCAATGTAAATTTATATTGTAGTGAAATTCAGCTGCTTCTGTAACTAAGATTAAAAAAATAATTATCATTCAGCAGAGATCATGGGATGAATAACCAGGACTTATAAGAAAGGAATAAAAAATGTTTAAGAAAGTATTGAGTATTCTTCTAGTTCCCCAATGGAACCTATCAATGCACATGGAATGCAAAATAAATAAAAAACTATGGTACAGCTAAACTCCAGACAGCTCTGAGGCAGCTGAGGAACTCGTCCCATCCCAGGTCTCTCAGATCACCACCACTGAGATGCCAAGAGCTGCTGGATCTTATGTAGAATAACAAATTAATTAACGAAAATTAATTAATTAATGAAAAATATATAACTGGCAAAAGTTCTTACCTTACTATTGTTGGGTACAGTTCTGCTGTGTAGAGATATATAAGGCCAAATGCCACACCTATGGAAAATTTTCCAGCCATATTTGCTAAGATAATTAATATATTGAAATCCTATTGAAAGAGAGCACAAATAAATATATCACCAGAAAATTACACCCTTCCAAACATAATTTACATTCTTCAAAAGCTGTGACTCTTCTTTAAACAATAAACAATACTCATTGCTTGCTTTTTAAAAATTGCTCAGTAAGTTACTAGTTTCCATATCACTTTTTACCAGTCCTGGTTCACTGAAGCCCTGGGAGCATTTTATGTGTGACTCCAGCAATGAGATTGAAATTTGTACTGAAAATACAAAAAATCTATCTTAGTCTGGCAGCTGCAACTTAAAACCAGCCTTTAATTAACTATTCTATGATTTAGAAAGAGCAGCTGCATCTACCAACTTTAGAGCCTTTAAAATCAATTTCTGCTATAGGAACACTTCCAACCATACGTGACTAACCTGAGGTATGAACATAATTAAAACACAGATCAGTGCACTTAAAATAAGGAACGGAATGAGTGTGTTTCTCCTTCCCAGTTTGTCCATCGCAACGCAAGCAATGATATAGCAAGGCAACTCCACAGCACCTGTCAGTATGAAATTATCTCAGTTTAAGCCATGATTACACATATTCATCTCATAACTGTAACTTCCTCTTTATGAGGAATTTATCTGATCTAGGGGGTAGTAAACAAGTAAAATCTAAAGATAACCAGTGTGTTGGGCTAGTTCATTTGGTTACAGAAAGTGTGACAGAAGGCAGAGAACAGCCTAAAATACAGAAGTGGGAGTGGAGAAGGATAAGGGAAACAGGTTTCATAGCACAGAGCAGCTCCAGTTCTCTTTGGGGTGGAAAATTACAGAAAAGAGCAAGGCCACAGTTCTGTTTCTATGACACTGATGCTTCTGTCTGAAAGCTCTACATTTGCTGCTCTTCTCCTTCAGGTATTTTCACATTAAAGCTCAAGTGTGCCCGGAGGGAATATTGCTGCTGTCACACCGACACACCTCTCAGGATCTGCCAGCTTCCACCTGGATAGGGAATGGTAGCCACAGATGCCTCTGCCAGCATCAGCTCAAAATCATCTCAAAGTAAAAGGCAAGAAAGGTCTGTCCACATCCAGTTTTCTGAGTAAGCCCCACTAATACAGAGCTTCCTCCCTTCTTCATAAAAAAAGAGGGCTTACAATATGCCACTCGTAATACAGATTATCCTGTCCTAATATTTCTTTCCAGAGAAAAACTGCTGCTGCTCTAAGGACCTGGCATTTGGCTAGACCTGTTTGCACTGTGTAAACATAATTTGCCCCTAGACAAACAATACTGAGCCAAAGCCAGTTTGGACATGTTTTAAGTGAATTTGCTCAGGAAGAATGCTACTATGTCCAATGTAAAATCAAGGAAGAACATAAGATACAGCCCTGAACAGCCTGGATTCATTTATTAAGTACATATAGTATGTCAATACACCTGTAATATCCGGAAACAATCTTTTGGGGTTGTGTTGGAAAAAAGCAGGTTGTAATTATTTGGTGTCTGTTAGTCTGCTAAAACATTTTTAGAAGAGATGAGTACAGTGTACTCCACAATAGCAGTTTAGTTATCTGGGCAACACCAGCACCCACTCTTCAACACATCAGTCTAACAATACATGGACAAAACAAACTGGAATAATGAGAACCCCAGTCCTTCTGTGAGCCTGTATACATGATCAGTCACATTCACTTCACTCAGAGTACTCAGCTGCACAAAGCAAAGCACATGATTTAATTCTTCACTGGCTCAGAGCTGCAAGTCTGATCTAGAGTCTTCTGAAGTCAGTGGAATATTTCCACTGATGTTAACAAACTTTGGATCAGGCCTTGAATGCACTGAGCTGCCTTTATAAACAACTTACACGCCAGAGAAAGATTACAGCCAGAATGATAAAACTAAAGGAGTATTACAACTTAATTAAAAATACACTTCTGAGAAAACTAAAATGACTCTTCCTTCTGACAATTATGATTATGTTTTCCAAACAGGCAAACTCAATATATAATGACTGTAAGTGATAAAAGGAATATTTTTTCCTCCCATTTTCCTAGTTTGTGCCTTTAACAGAGCTGTGTGAATTTTGTGTTGCTTGTCTTCCTGCTTCCCCTGGTGTTTGTGTGGATCTATTATAAGCTTCCAAGGCAAAAAAAGAAGACAAGCCAGAATATGGTTTTACAATCAGAAAGACAAACAGAGAAGAATTCTGTGCACCAACAAACTCTAATTTTTTTTTTCTCAGATACAGTGAAATTTGGAGTGAATGATACTGTGTTAGTCAACTTTATGAAGAATTAGCAAGAAACTTTTCACAATTGAATGAACAAAGTAAAAAATTGGTTGTCAAATCTATAGACATTTTTAAATGCTATGTTCCAGTTCTGTCATTAACAGAATAAGGTACAAGAATATTTACCTATGAGAAAGAGATTTAAATATTCATTGCCTCCTAGACTGACAGAACTGAGGGAGAAGACGTAGTACCCCAAGCTCCCAGTGAACCAGATCAGCCAGACTGTGATGGTCCTTCTTGCAATTTGCCAGTTACAAAACAGGTCTAAGATGTTGTGCTTCTTTGCTGAGGATGTATCATCATCACCTGTTCTGCCACTGGCTAGATCATCTTGTTGGACTGAGAACAGTTCAGAAACTTTGCAGGGAGTGCTGACTTTATTCCATCTTGCCATTGTATCAATCACTTTTTGTGCATCTTCATATCTTTCCTCTGACAGCAGCCAAAAAGGTGTTTCTGGGAGCATCCAGCAGCACAAGACAAAGGGAAGAGTTGCTATGGAGAGAAATATCTGATAGACCCACCAGGTCCGAGCCAAAAATCCCACGAGTGCCACAATCATAATTCCCATAGCAAAAAAAGCATGGACATGCATAGAAGCCCAGGTTCGTGCTTTAATGCCAACAAATTCAGTCACATAAACAAAAGCCACAACCAGATAGCCACTTGAAACCTGGGAGGGTGGGAGAGAGAAAAGAAAAAAAAAATCCAGAGTGAGGTTTGTTTCTACTATCCCTGTGCACCAGCAGTAAAAAGAAGCAGCTAACAATGTTCTACATCTGTGTATGTTAAATTGTCACCGCGCTGGCCTGTCTCACACTGACAGAAAAAAAGGCAACCATGAAAACGAATCAGCTGGAGAAAAAAAAAATCACTCAAACCTTCAGACTGCCTGGACACTATTTAAAAATGTAAAGTGAATTAGGATGTTTCTCTGTAGTGGGGGACAGCCAGCAAGAGACACCTGTGAAGAAACAATTTGCTGATGTCATTAAGGCCTTCTCCTCCAAAAATCAGGTCCCTTAATGACATAACAAACTGGATGCTTGGGAAAGAGAGGTCCCCTGAAGTAATTGTCACTTCTGAAAATCTTGATCTCAGCTTTTAAGCAGACTGTTAATAACCTGCATGTCAGAAAACTGCACATTTATGAACAATTACCTTCCACACTCTTGTAAATGATCTCATTAAATCAAAGTTTTTACAATATTGGAATATATACACAATATATACACATTTACAGGTTCTCATGTGAATGCAATTACTGGCATGTTCTACATAATAGTATTTCTTCATTGAATATATATATATTATTGAATATATATATATATATTTCAATTTCTCAAATAGCACAACATCAAATTCCTGGTGTCATAAAACATTGCAAAACACAGCTGGAGAATATAGACTAGAAAATATTTCAGTATATTGCTTTGATTATATTGATTTGATTTATATTTGAGTATATTGATTTGATTTTCCCGTTAAAAATATTCCAATTAATAGTCTCCGATTCTCAACCCACTGATAGGAAAGCTGCACTGACCACAGTGGCATGGGGCTACAGTTTAGGACTGCACCTTGCAAATCAGTCCCAATGGCCAGATAAAACCTACAGCATCGGTCTGTATCTCCAGATACAAGGTCCTGTCTTGACTAATGCACTGTCAGTAGGAACAAAATAAATTATGGGAATATTTTCAAATAAACAACCCATGTTCAATAAGTTAGATTTTTTTGTGTTTATGCATTATGTAGTGAAAAGTTCAAGAATGTATTTTGGGCTGTAAAATAGTTATTTAAAATTGGTTATTATGTATAAATATTGAATATGTGTCAGATATTGGATGTATACTACACATACATAAACTTGTGTGTGTGGGTCTGCATAAACACATATACTGAAATACCCTTAAGTACAATATAAAACATCTAGGTGTTGAATATATCTGCCTATGTATTTAGTATTCCAGATACAGCTTAAAAGACCAAAGAGATGCATGGAAGAGAAAATGTGCATCTCTCCTCCATCACTCAAAACAGTAGAGATAAAAATAATACTTATTATAGATTTGCTAGTTTAAGAAAAAATATATTCCATTTCTAACAATAAGGAGAAATGCAACAGCAGCTGCAATGCAGAATCCAGAGTTTGCTGCTCACACTTGGTATTTAATTACCAGTCCAGCAGAGGTTGGGATGGAGGAAGTACCAAACACTGCTTCATACAGACGCTTTCTATTAATTCAAAGAGGAAAACTGCTGTGGTCCAAGAACATTCAGACTCTCCCTGCTCTGCTGAAATAAGTGCAACAGACGGGGCTTTAGAATAATGAAGTAGGAGAGGAAATAATAACAAAAGGGAGGTTTTCCTGAGAAGGGGTAAGAAATGACATGGAAAAGGGCCAGGGTGAACTTCCTTTCTTACCATAGCGAGGAGAAAGCGCACAATCACGAAACTGTAGTAGTCAAACGTGAAGGCCACTGCAATGCCAAATACAAACTGACCAGCACTTGTGAACCATATAACACGCTGTCTTCCCAGTCTGCAAATCACAGCAGTAATAAAATCATCAATAACCACAAACATTCTATTAAAATACACCTGCAGCTCCAGAGAGCCTAGATGGAAGTTAATAACTCACCACAGAAATTCTGGTTCAGTTACCTGTATTAATTTGTCAGTAATTCCAGATTCCAAGAAAAAGGATGAATGGAACTTCCATTCCACAATTCTTGGCTGGAAACAATGTGCAGTGAGCATTACATATGTTCACCTCCAGTTTTAACTTCTACATAACTGATTGGCAATTTTACTCTTATTTATGAGGACATAAATCAGTTTTTCAGATATATTAAGTAGCATCATGTTAATAATTTCTGACAAAAGTTAGCTGTGATAACATATGCCATCTTTTGTCAAAGTAACAACCAATTTGGATAGTAATGAAAGGTCTCTGTACCTTTGTTCAGTTCTTTAAAATTGAATTCTCTAACAAATGACAATCACACAGTTCCCCATAATTTTCTGATTTCTGACAGCACATATACATGTATATAAAAACACAGAAATTCAGAAAGAAAGTAAACTAATGGCAAAAAAATCATGTCAAATACTAGCTGCAGCAGGAGATATACAAGACTCCATTGGGAATTCACTACATTCTAACTACAAATGCTTTGTAACACAAACTGCGTGGAATTATTTTTCTTCCCTGATAATAATTCCTTGGTTCTTATTTCCTCCTCCATTGCAAACAGCTTTTCACAAATGGGGATATTACTTTTAGACAGAGAGTTTGAGGACTTTTGGACTGTTTATTTTATGTGAGTATTTTGTACTCCAGTGAAATTCCTCCTGTTTTTTCTTAGCCTTGACCCAAAGTCATGATTTGGTCTTTGATCCCCGCCAGGAAAGATCCCAGTAAGTCTTAGCTTTGTGAACTCTTCTGTTGGGAAATCTGTTAATTGGTAATGGGAAGGATACACAAGCTTATTTCCCATGAGCCAGGATGTGTCAGAAAATAATAACTTGCAGCTGTAAATTCTGCAGCTGTAAATCTGCATCTCAGAATGTGTGTATTATCTTAACTGGTTGTCCATGGGTTGAATTAATGGAAATGAGAACAATACAATCCTAACCTTATAAATCACATCCAAGTATTAACTAATAAAGTTATGAATTATTTAAATGGACTAAAACCAGATGTTGGCATTATATTCTGGTTTTGTATTAAATACAGTTTTACAAAGCCTGGGATTGGGAGGCAGATTGATTCCATGTGTTCTAAAAGCCAAATTAAAAAGAAATATTCATCATTGCTTTTGTATTCCCATGTTGTGACTGTCACACTGTAGTGTTGTGCTAATGAAGGAAAATCAGAAAACAACACGTCTGATCTCCTTGTTCTGCTTACACTCTTAGATGTGGGATGAAATGTCACTCTCCACCCAACAGAACTGTCAGTCAACAAGCTCCTTTATAGAAGGACATAAATAACTCTAAACCAGCCTTCAAAGCAAAGCACAGGTACAGAAGGTGCCCAAGACAAAGCTAGGTTCAACATAACTTGGATATTTGATTCTCATATGACAGACAGGCATGGCTGGGTGCTCTCTGAGGCAGGAATATGCCCGTTCGTGTTGAGAGAGAAAACCAGCTGAGGCAGGAGGCCACAGATGTACACCCTGAGGCTCACTGCTGCTTCTCAGTCCAGCTCTGATGCTGGATTTCAGTGCATGGTCTGAGATAACACTCAGGGAGGAAGCGTTGGACAGGAATGGGCCTTGGAACTGTGAGCAAGAGACTGCTCGGGTTGAGTCCCTCCAGGACTGATGCTCCTCGTGCTCAAACAGAACTTTGTACATGCTGGTAAATGAGTGAAGCTGCAGCACAGCTCACCCACGCCCATTTTGCCTCTTATGTTCACAAGCTTTCAGGAGACTGAAGTTTAAGCTAATTTTTCAGGGAAAACCTACAACTGGACAGCAAGGAACAGTAATATATGGGTGTTTTTTTTAAGAAGGGGGGACTTGATTAAACCCTCAAAGCCTTTGCATCAGCTCCACTGAGCTGTACTCATGACAGAGGTTAGGAAAGGTGATTTTCAAATACATGGTATTTAACCTTCTAGTAGCCCTTCAGCTGTTTGTCATATTACAAAAAAAAAAAAAAAAAAAAAACAAAAAAAAAACCCAAAAACAAAAACCAAAAAAACAAAAAACATCTGCATTTCCACATTTCCACGAGGAAACTTTTCTCATGAAAAATGAGGTGAAAATCTACTCCCAGGTTTTACCATTGCTATTACAATGAGCTATTTCTATTCCTGTCAAAATAAGTAAACAAACAAACAAATAAATAAAAATCTAAAGGCAAATACTAGCTACACAGGGCAATTTCAGGGATCAAGGCCTAGAACAATGGATGAGAAAGTGTGAAAAAGTTTTAAAAGTAAATGACTTGAGAATACATTTTAAAATTAGGACTTGTTATAGGAAAGAGAAACCAAGTTAAACAGATCTGTGAATAAAGCAATAACCAAACCTCCTGAATGTTGCATATGTAGTTATGAATACACAATGAATGGAAACAACAAAAACATGTAGATACACATGGAGTTACTGTAGTCCGAAGAAACAATTTTCAGAGGACGACACTGTACCTGTCAGCGATGTCACCAAAAATCACTGCTCCAATCAAGACTCCAAGCATGAACATAGGCTGGATTAATTTTGCAAGCCATTCTCGGTCACAGACCAGATCCCACTGCGTAACAACAGTGCTCTTCCACTTTGTATCATCATAGAGAAATCCATCAGAACAAGGAAATACAGACTTGTTGCCTTTGTATTCATATGCCAGATCCAAATTGACTTCTCGTTTGGACCTGCTGCATTGATCAAGTTCCCAAATTTCTCCATTTTCCAGCTGGACTACAATGTAGTTTTCTGTTGATGTCCATAGTGTCCAGATGTCCTCTATACTCGATGCAGAGGAGTTGTGGAAAAGAACACTACTCACATTTCCAGGGAACCCACATACAAAGTTAGGAGTAACAGCCATGAACACAGATGCTAAGTAATGGATACCACATGACATAGCTTGAAAGACAGATGCAAAATAAACACATGCTTGAAATCTGTAAAGGGAAAGAAAACATTTTACTGAGGAAAAGCCCTCTACTCATGAAAAAAATATTCAGCATAATTGTTTGGGTAGATCAGTAAATGGAGTTATCATTAATGTGTCTAGTGTTTTGTTGTGTGGGGCTGCTTCAGTATTAGCTAATCTCTACAAGGGAGATGAGAAAGATGAGAAGAAGATCCACAATTAGGAATCTATTGTTAAGAAATGAGTGCTGCTCTTAGTTATGTGTTCAGTCATACAGAGAAAACAATTTAAAATGAAACAGTTCTGACCTTAAGCACTTAGTTTGAAGCAGCCTTCCACCCTCCAATTCTCTGTAGCACATCTCCTTAAAATAAGGCTTTAGATTACTTGAATGCTTAGAAAAACCAAAATGTTGCAACCTCGGGTTCTTGGGGACAGAGATATGTGCATCAAATAAAACAAACCAAACACATTATGACCCTCATTCCACCTAATTGTATCTCTGTAGCCGAATTCCATCTATTTTCCATCTCTCTTTATTGCAGCCAAAAGACAAAGAGAGATTACATGTAGACACACGTAGAAGATAGAATCTGAGCAATGTGAAATGTTTTGTAGCAAAACAGAGCTCTGAACTGGGTTGGGTTTTGGCTTAAACAGGGTGTGCAGTTATCCATTAAAGATTGTATCATAAAGCAAACCTAGTAAAAGAATGTTTTATGCACAGCCTGAATTTTGGCATTTTAACAGCTTTTAAAACTTGCTTGAGATGTAAGTAAATCTTAGTAAAAAAATTGCATGTGTTCAGAATTTCAAAAGACTTGCAATGAACTCTAGTGTCACTGTATGCAAATTCTAGACCATTTCTGATAATTTAAGCATAAGGAGTCGTTTTCTCAATTAAATGTTTAAATTATGCATATAATTAGTACAACATCTGTTCAGAAAAAACAAAAAAGCTTTTGTTCTCCTCCCTTTTTTATTTCCTGAAGGCAAATCAATTGCAATAATTTGAAGTATTCAGTGAGCTTCTATACATATATTCTTCCTGCAGGATGCAGCAGGCCTTGGCTGTGTGAAACAAAAAGCAAATTTTTTTTTTTTTTTACATGATCAGAGGCTATCTCTGCTGAAGTTATAGGAAATAATGTCTAAAACCTATTGCCTTGAAATGTCTTTTGGGAAAAGTCAGAGCAATTCCAATCCCTGTAACAAATGCAGACTCTAGATACTCCTTCTCCAAAATGTATCTAATCTAGCCATGAATTCCCATAATATAAATCTCAACAGTACATACTCTAGGACTTTTAAATCTATCATCAAAATTTCTAAGTAATTTTGAAACTGTCTATAAGCAAAGTATTGAAGCAGAGTTCTCTTGTAAAGCACACCTCCATTCACCATCGTTATTCTCCTCTGCCTTTTAGCTTGATTCTTATTTCGTTGGTAAATGCAAACCCAGTGGCCTATCCTGTCCTTCCAATGGCATTTGACATTGCTGTTGTTCTGCTGCAGTGCTTTTTATCCCCCTTTCTCTTGACTAACAGTTCTATTGACTTTTCTACAGCAGTCTGAGGAGTGAGTTGAATTGCTAAACCCACTGTGGCAGCTCAAAATCTGGCTCCACTTCCCTCTGGAGGATACTGCAAGGCAATCCTCACACAGGTGCTGTGCTGCTCCTTCCCGAACAAAACCGAAAGATATGGTCAGGAGAAACTGAACATAACCACAGCAACCCTTTAAGTCTATCAATTCTCTCTCAAGAGAACAGCTTCTTGAGGATTAAGTAGCTAGCCATAGATCAAAGCAAGGCTGAAACAGCTCTGAAAGGTGTTTGAGCTATCTTGGGCCATAAAAAAAAAAACAAAGGTTATTTTGAAATGTAACCCCTGGGACCCTATTGATGCAGACAAATATGGTCACAATGTTTTTTTAGTTCCTCTTCTCTGGTTTCATTTTAAACTGTTCCCATCAAAAGACACAAATTCATTTTAAAAATAGCAGAGCACGACCAAATTCAACAACCTGGGCTACTGTTGCAGTATGCAGAATGCTAGAAAGAGATAATAGTGAATTAAACCCCTAGAAGCTGTCATCTTCTACTAGCTAGTAAAAAGTGGCATACTTGGAATCAGGGTCCCCAGTATTTGCAATATCTGTCATTATGCATTAGAAAATTGCGGTGTCAAATAATCCACTTGGTATTTCTGAGAGAGACGGAGAATGAAATAATTTCAAACTCTCATACACACCTCTTGAGTTTCCTAATCAGTTCTTTCAATACAAGAAATATCAGGACCATCATTTATCTTCATCTCAGTAAGAGTGAGTAGGAAAAATATATTTATGCCTTTTTTTTTGTCAGAGAGGCTTAAGGGAGATAACAACTTTTAAGGATAGAGTCTGAGAAGATGGCATGAAACAATCCACTACAGAAATTTTCACAAATTCAAAGCCCAACAGTATCACCAAGGCTATGAGCAGGTCCGGTTAATATCTGCTCTCACTACTCACTTGAGAGTTTTATCTTTCCTGAACATTTCTTGTGATCATACTTCAATGACCATTTTGACAGACCACTCCACTGTCAAATCTTTCTGTGGGAAAGTTTCTCATTAAATCTAATCTCTATGTCCCCTTTTCAGATATAAGGCTATTATTAGCTTATAAAACACTCTGGTACAACCTTGAATAAATCTTCCTTTTCTTTTATCACTTCATTGTACAGAATTCTGAGTTCTCCTCCTCCTCCTGTTACTGCCTACAACCATACTAACTGCAGTCTATTACCCTTTCCTTTTCTTTGTGTCCTTTCTATCCACCTCTGTAAAAAGCAATACAGGATTCATTTTAAAGAAATATCTGTCAGACAATATTTCACCCATCTTCCAAGGGTTTCGCTTACAATTAGATATAGCTTATTCTTGTAAAAACATCCTTCCGCTTCCAATGTTATGAAGATCTTACTCAGTTTCATCAAAGAAATCCACTCTGTAGCATCACTGTTTTTCTTACCTAATTTGCAGCATCAATGTTAAGCAAACACAATAAGTCAGAATACCAGATATACATGAACAGAGGTAATTTATGCTGAATATGACTTCATTTAAGAATAGGAAAATGGGTTTTTACAGCAAAATGACCATGTTAATCAGAATTTTGCAGGCAGGATTGCATTGCAGATTTTAACCTCTACCTGCTCAATAAAAGAGCCAAGGAGCAGGCAGGGGGAGCTGGGATAGGGAGGAATAAGGCCTGATGAAAAGCATTTGGAAACACCAGGGTCTGAAGGCACTCTGCACCACACTAAAAGGCTGCTTCCCTGCCTGCAAAAACTATTTACTGCTGTCTCCAGTAAAATTCCACACTGGGCTGGCTAAGCCCTTCTCTGTATATACTCTGTATGTGCATATTTTTGTATATACAAAACACAGAAAAACTACCCTGAAAGCCCTGTTTTGCTGTGAAGGAAAAACCCACTGCTGACTTCGGCAGTGTTTCAACAGCATTCTCACTGGTCCTAGATTGAAAAGCCCGACCTTATGAGCTTCTGGCAATCTCCCATGGGTAGGAAGAGCTTTTCTTCCAGAAAGACCAGTGGTATAAATGTCAGGAAATTCCTTAATCTGTATAGTTACCAAAGAGGAATGAATTGGACCATTAGGGACAACATAGGGAAAGGATGAAAAGTGCATAGGGAGGTCGATGTGTAGGGATGTAGGAAGGTAAGTGTGTAGGGATAGGAGGTGACAGGAGAATACTACAGGTTCATGGAATTTTACTTTCCAGACCAGCTGGAGATTGAAAAGGAACAAAGACACAGGTCCAGCATCAGGGCAGACAGGGTTGCTGGAGCAGAGACTGGGGTGGCAGAGTGCTGAGCGAGGAGGAGCGTAGAGCTGCTGCCTCCTCTGTTGCCACCTGGGATGCCTCCCTTTGAACCCCTGGGTACATGAGCTGCATCTCAGACCCTGTGCTGTGGCTATGTGGATGCCCTGCCCCGGTCTCAGAGCCCTGGGACAGGTCCTTGGCTCATGGTCATGCCATGGCCCAGCAGCCTCCGGCCTTTGTGGGAGCCTGGAGCAGCTCCCCGGACGCTGTGCGGGGCCAGGAGGTCACAGCACAACATCTACAGGTCATGCACTTCACTGACCTGTGCTGGCACAGGGTAAAGTCTAGGCTGTCCTTGCTCCCCACTGTAAATTATTAACTTCTTCCCGAACTCTTAATTTAAGAACAGCAAACCAATAAGGAAGTCCTTTATTACTGAGCTTAAAGCTCTCTGTTGCAGACAAATATACACTATAATCCCTTTATTAACCACACCAAACTCAATGTTAAAAGTTAAATTTCCCTGAATAAAGAAATACTGTTGTTCATGCATTGAAATGGTAAGAAAATACCATTGCCGGAGCAAAAACCACTATTGAACTTCACCAAAAAAAAGCAAATTCGGTGATTTATTTTCCAGGACTGATCTCAAAAAGGACAGATTTTGGCAGTAGGGTTTTAGATACCAGTCATCTTCACATACACATAACAGATTATAGAACATACATTGTTGCAAATAATCTAACCTATTTTACAGATGTGTTTTCCTTTTTAAAAACCCCACTTTTTGCCATTTTAAAAAAAGTACTGTGAACATGATGACTGTCCTAAAAGGTATGATAATTTCTCTCAGTGTTTTTCCATCTCTTCAGTGACTTGCCATGGGAGATAATTATTTGGCAAGTACATTTTTTCACTCTTGCCAGGAGTGTCAAATATAGAAGTCAAGAAGACTTTATAGGTTACTGCTCCAGTATAGAGATGCTTAATGGATGCCAGAAGTCAAATGAGCCTAAAATTGTCTTCACAAAAGCAAGACACAACATGAAAACATTCCAGTCCCTCTCAAAATATTTGTGATATTTCTCCACAGTATTTTTTTTTTTTTACTTTGCAGCTTATAGTAAAAAAAGATTTTTGCATTTTCTATTTCCTCTTCACAAGTTCAAAGATCAGGAAGAAAAGCAACTGGTAATATCATGTCACTACCTGAATATGAGAAATACTGTTCCATAAAGACAATGAAGTAGATCTCAGACCACTGTTGCTCCGGCTGTAATCTCATGGCACAACATCTCTGTGGCACTGTCACTGCAAGATATTTTCTCCCTTCTCTTTTGCCACTTTATTCCCCCCTTGAGACCCAGTACATTCTAGCCTCAGCTGTAGTGGTATTTCTTTTGTGGACCATCTGTGAACTTTGTCTGGCAAGCTGATCTGACTTGAATAAAAAAGTCAAAATAAATATTTAATTTTTTAAAATGAAAAACAAAACCAATAAGCTAGACTAGTTTTTCAGTCTAATTTATATTACATCCATGCAAATTATCCACACCAGTCTATTTGGAAAGTCATCCATCTCACACACAGAAAATACTTGAAGTGCACATTGCCACATAGATGTTAGAGAATAAATCCCCAGCCTCAGAGTACTTTTAGCAGTGTCAGTTATTGAAGTGTACAGCAGGGACAAGACTTGCTATTGGACACTAATTTTATGTTAAATAAAATATGATTCTGATTTCCTTGTTTGTCCATCAAAAAGAGAAGAGGAGAAATTACCAGATACTCATCAAAATCTAATATAAACATCTTAAATAATTTTGGTGTAGAATAGACTCACAAAACTGTTCTGTGATTAACAAAATATTTGTACTACTCCACAGGCTTTATAAGAATTATTTTTCTTCTTGTCTTGTCAACGACCTCATCTGTAAGTTGCTTAAGTCAGAAAACAGTATGTTTTTGTTGTGCAGTGTACACTCAACAGGATAGATTCAGTGGAAAGAAATTTCCAGATATTTACTATTTCTGAAAGAATTTGTGTTCAGTAACCACTTTAACCTCTATATTCCATCCTGGGTTGATTGGGTTTTTTTTTGGTTTTTTCATGTGAGAAAAGCCATTCAGCATTCTTTCCACTCTAAACCAAAAAGCTATGATGCACTTCCACATTTATCTTTTGAGAGGAAAGGAACTGAATGTGACTCAAGAGTATTTTTTCTATGGTGCAGAGATGCAGATTTGGAAGCAGCCTTAAATATACAACATGCACAAGCTTATTTGACTTATGGTGTCAAGAATAAATTTCCTTCCCTCCTAAGGTCAGTTTGAACTATGCTGAGAGTCTCAGCTCACATGGTTTTTGTCAGAATTTGTTTTCAGAGGCAGAAGATGCTGTGTTTGATGTCCAGTTTAAACCTATCAACAGCACAGATGAAACACAAATAAAGGTAACTGTGGAGATCAGGAAGATCTCAGGAATTAAATGCTGTCATCACTGACAACGTGTGCATCAATGTGCAGTCACCAAACATCAAACACCAAATCATTCTTACATTTAAAATGGATTCTCTCAAGAATTCACTTCCATCTCATTAAACTTATGCACATTAGCCTTTGATTAAGACAAGTTCAGCATTTGTTCACCAGAGTCAAGAAGAAAAATACATTGGCTGCTCACTACTCTGCATTTGGTATGACAGATGAAGGAAGTCACATCAGCATGAAAATAAAGAAACAGTGCTACGGAATTAAGGGCCATACTTAAAAAAAAAAACTATATATTGAAACTTAATAAAACAGTTCTACAGTTCTTCATTTTGACTATTTAGGTCAGGCACATAAGGTTCCTGTCATCACCTGTGCCAAAATAATAAATATTGCTGAGTTTCAACAGTTGAGTAGCACAGCTTTCACTGATGGACAGCCACGCACATCTGAAAGGGAGCTGCTGCTAAAGGTACCCCAGAGTTTCTTGCTGCCCCCCTGCCAGGCATGGCTGCCCCAGGGCAGAGCCAGCCAGGAAAATGGTGTGATCATGGCTCAGCCACTCCAGCCCAATACCCAACCTTCTCATTTAAATGGCAGTGAAACTGGGAAAGACACAGAGGCTTTGGATTTGCACTCAAGCAACCAAGGTACACATAAACATTCCACTCGACTTTCCTGGGAAAGCAACTTCTGATTAAGGGGGAGCACACCACTGGGAGCAACAGCAATTCCAACAATTTTATTCTCGTTACCCACTTGTCCTTTCTGCTATACATGGGTTAAGGACATATGCCAGGTAATTTAATTAAGAAAGAGCATGACCATGCAGTTTGTAAGCAATTTAGCTTTGTTTTGGAATAATTTGGACTAGTGCTACACACAGCAGAGTGGTTACACTTGAACAGTAGTAACACTTCAGGCTCTGTACTTGGAAGTTTCTATTCCAGGAATGGCATTTCTATAAACATCTACCATTTAGAAAATTAGCATGTACTCTGCATGATGTATCACTAGCATTACTTGTCACAGGGAAAACTCAATTTCAGTTTCTCTGGTAACACTGTTTTCTTTTGGTCAGCCTGTTTTTTGTGGACAAATCGAAATTAGGTATTTCATTCCCTTCCACACTGTACCGTTTCCATCAGCTTACGGAAGCAAATAATTTCCCATCATAATCTGTAAAGTGTCTAATAGAATTTCAGTGTTTTTATTGAGATTCCATCTAACTGTAGACATAGGCAGTACTTCATGTATAGACAGTTATATTTCATTCTTCCTTTCCCATTTAGGAAATAGGATGCTTTCTCCTGGTTGCATTGCTGACACAATGGACTAACTGTGCTCAAACTAGATTATATTTATTTTAATTCATTTTACCTTTTTTCTTCTTTCTATAATCCTGAAATAAAACTAACTGGTTGTCATAGTAATTACATTCTTACTCCTCTGTTATTCTATTTACATATTTATTCTGGAAAACCTTGAATCTGTTGCAGCTGACAGTACAAACACATGAGCTGAATATGTACTTCAGAGTGGTGAAAACTGCCTATTCTGAGGCAATGAGCAATCTATTTTTTAAAGGTTAATTTAAAAAGTAATTAAGCCTTACAGTTCTCATAGTTCTATTATGCATTTTAAGAACTCTTTTTTTGTTGTTGTTTTTTCCTATTTATAGTCATACCTAAGAAGATTTGGAAACAGACAGCTCATTTTCAGTAAAAATTCTACATAAATTCTCTTCACATCCTGCCACACATTGTAAAGCATACTACCCAAGGTTTTAAATTTCTATATTTGAAATTTAATTCCTTCCTGGAAAATGACTGTAAAATTACTTATTCTTACAGTTTTTTGGAAGTTTTCTGGAAAAATGTAAAACAAGTGAGGAGTCTGTGTAATTAATTTAAGAACACTGGACATCACTTTCCTAGGGAATGTTTGTATCTGTGCCTGTACCTATGAATATCTTATGAGTTTTCAGTTAGAAATTATATGGAATATTAGCTCCATGGATCAAAGTATGTTTGACTCATTTCTATAAATACTTGAGAGAAAGGTCGTGGAATTTTGGGTTGCTCCATTCTCTAAATCTTCCTTAATATAAGCAGTGATTTTATCCATAGCATTACTTTTGCAGCCTTGAATATGGTTAAGGTAATTTAGTCTATTTCTATGAGCTACATAAAGCTCATAGAAGCTTTATGATAGATAATGTGTCATTTTATTCTCCCTGGCTCCATTTGCAACTCTTACAATGTTCTTTGTTAATTCTGGCATTCACCATAGTGACTCTTCATCAAAAGCAAAACTTAAAAGCTGAAGTAGATACCTTTGCTTTATTAGCTTTTTTTGAATATTTCATTTTTTAAAAAATACCACTTAACAAGACATTACATTAAGAGAATTAAGTGTCAGATAACTCTGTCTTCTAAAATTTTGGACAAAGTCAACATGTAAATCAAGGCATCCCTTCAGAAAAGGCAACTCAGTGTCAGCCACAGATTCTTTTCTGTTGAAGAGAATACTGACAGTTCCAATCCTACCTGTATGGAATCCTATATTTTCAATTCTGTATCTCTACAGCTTGAAGAAAGAGATTCAATTTAATGCAGGGTCTGGTATGGTCAAATTATTTTCTTCTGTTAAGCATGCTTTAGCTTCTGGAATTGTTTAAGTACACCCGTATTTAGTGGCTATGTAGTACATGAGAAATAAAACGGCCTCCACATAGACAGCTCTTCTCCCTCTCTGTAACAGAGTAGCTTGAATCTTTAACAAAGTCTTCTGCTTTGTTAAAACCCAGTTTGGATAGGAAGAGGAGTAAAATGTATCTCCTTTCTTCCTCTCTCTTCAGGAGTCTACGCTGATGACCCACCAATGGTTCAGGAGCTCTTGGGAGGGCTCAGGTTAATAGCCCTGACAGCACATCTTCCCCAAGGCAAGGAAAGTTATTTCTAAACCCACAGAAAAGATGGGTCCACAGCTATGGATAATGAGGATAGTGAGAGGGCTTTCAGCTTCTTTTGCAGGTTTGTGCCTCATCTTCCCTCCAAACTGTTCCTCTTCACTGTAAATGCATAACCCATTCTTTACTTCCACAGTACTGTCAGGTTCTTTCCTTGAGTCTTTCCCTTATGGTATCTCATCCAAGGGAATGATCTGGAGTAATCCTATATTCTAACTGCACATTAATATTTACAAGCATTTTAGAGGTCCTGCTCTCCACAAAAATAAAGAAGCCGAATTCTGCTCAGACCTACCAGGATTCTTCTACATAAATCTACTTTTGTACTAACTGCCCCCTCTATTCTCAATGAGTGAGACAGAACCAAGGTTGGCTACATGATGTAGCCAACAAAGGATGTCAGTCCTTCAAGAAGCCTAAAATACAGATGTAAATGAGATGAGGTTCCAGTTTCTCTGAACCTGGAACTAACATGTATTATCTCTCTCAGAAAGGTGGAGCTGTATCAACTTTATGGTGTTCCCAGCCCTGCTGACACACACCAGTTCTAAAGACACGGGAAAAAAGATCAAACAATAATTTGTTCTGGAATATCATACCTAAATATAAATTATAAATTATTTAAATGAAATCTGTATAATTTTACCATGCTTACAGCTCACAGTTCATGTAGATGCAATATAATGTATACAGTATGCAATCCATATACATCTATACTATTTCTCTAGATCCCCTTTCCACTTGGTGAAGAATCACCCACAATCCAGGATTTACCTTGTCCTAAACCACGCAGTGAAAACAAGACAGATGGGTCATGCCCTTAACAGTCCAATTCTCCCTCTGGACAAGGTGACTTTACAGGTGTCTGAAGTTTACACTACAAGCCTGTAAAGATATTGAGGTGAGCTCTCTAGTGCTTTGATTTGGACAGCTGATTCCCCACACAGCTAGAACAGACTTTTACAGATGTATCAGGTAGGAACTTAGATGCTTCCATATCTCTTTCACAACTTAGAGAGGAGAACAAAGTCACAATACAGCTGGAAAAGTTCAGGCCGTCATGGATATAACACATTTAAATGGCACTGAACTCAATCCAAAGTGTGGTGCTGATTGCTCTTTATAGAGCAGCAAATTATTCCCAGTTCTTTGAAGCACCTTTTCAGAACTTCTTTTCTACTTCTTGCTGCCTTATTGGCCTTTTCCATCTATCCTTCAGGGCTTGTCCTGTATTCTTGCCTCAGCACCACTGCTGCAGTTACATCTTTGATGCAGCTACCTAATGGTAATGCCTCCAGATATTAGGAAGAGGAAACCTAACTTCAGCTCTTGATGAAAACATTTTCTTGAGGAAAGGGTTCAGTATATGATCCAATGGATGGTGCTTCTAGATTCCTCAAATCATATTTTCACCACATGATATTTTCAAAGAACATCTGCTCTGCATGAGCTAATCTGCTAATACATACCTTAATATGGTACATTGATGGCCAAACTATCATTATTAGGACTTGTAAATCTCTGTCTTCTACAATTTTTCATCACAATTTTTCCAGTCTTGCAATTGTAACAAAGATATAGCTACTTCAGCTGATATCTTCTCTGGCTTGCTATTTTTTCCATATTTCTGAAAAGTTGAGGATCTCATGTTCTTGTTCAGCTGCTAGAGTTTTGTGGCTCAAGTTATAGTAAATAAAATGCCAGCAGTGTATGTATCTCAGTACCATCCTTGTTGTGTATAGCAAAATGGTGGCACAGAAATTGTCACAGAATATGCTAAAGGCTCCTGGGGCCTTCCAAAAATTCCCTAAATTTAAAGATGTTTTCAGCTTGCATGATTTTACTTTCTGCAATAAATTCAAACTTTCCATGAGTAAGGCCTTTAATAAAAATTTCCTTCCAACTTAGAGATATTTTAGTATTGCTGAAAGTCATTACTATTGTAAGAAAATTACTGATACAGCTTTTATAGGAATGGTATCCCTGTCCTAGGCATTGATTACAGGGAACACACTGTCCAGTGCCCTACATGTTTCATATTCATTCACACCATAATATTTTAGGATGAAGGAGTTGATCATCAGCTCCTTGACGTGTGTGATAACTGCCTTACTCTGCCATAACTGTGTCTATGCTACAGCTTGGTTTAGAAGCCACCCTAGGGTGCTGGCAACATTTCAGAGGTGAATCTCAGCTGTCTGGTTTACAAATCATAATTGATTTAGCAGCTTTAAGTTTCAGTGTTGCTCGCACTGCAGGTTCTAACCTTAGAGAAAAAATGGATAGTACAGGTGCAATTTCATCCCACTTTTTATTTAGTCGTCTTTCTATTATGGCAATCTACTTTTTCATCTGCTTCTCTTACTATAATCTACTTTTTCAAGCCAGAGACAGGCAAGCACCTCCAGGGTGAGGATGCCAGAATGTTCTGTGGCTGAACACTTTTATCTATGCAGATCTTGCTTTAGACTGCCCCCAGTATGACCTGGATGCCAGCAAATGCTGTTAGAACCTCCTGCAGACCATGCTGCTAGTTGCCACCATTATCCTGGAGCACTTGCCAGTATCCAGCTCTGGCTCTGAGTCTTGAGAATATTTCTACTTTTGCCTAGCCAGGCATAGATAATAAGGCCTTTGTTTAGGCTGCTGGAGTTTGCTCTCTGAAAACACATGGGCTGTCTCGGTTCTCCAAAGCTATTACGATGCCTTCCAACCAACAAGGTTAAGTACTATTAGCAAAATATCCCCCCTACACAGACACAAAAAAAAAAAAAAAAAAAAAAAAGGGAGGGGGGGGAAAAAGAAATGCTGCCAAGTCCCTATTTCATCCTAGGAACATCTGAAATGAGCACAGGCTGACTCAGATGTTATAATATAGCATAGTTTTAAGAATGCTTATCAAACAATTCTGTCAAACACCACCCCGACTAGGAGCCAAAGGAGGACTTAGATATGAGATTCTTCTGACTGACAGCTGTCCACTGGTACATTTTGAAAACAGAATGACAGATATGTTGCAATAAATTTTTCTACTGTATAAGGTAGCACATGGGGGAAAAAAGGATTTTTCTTTTGAAAACAATGTCTAAACCACGGCACTTTGTTCATCTTCAGCAAACTACTCAAAGGTCAAGCAGAAATTCACATTATATAATTTAAAAACATTAATTTTGTGTAGAATGTACTAAGTACTAAATGTATTAGTAGTTGAGAAAAATCTTGTAATGCTTCCACTTCTTAAATTAAAACTTGACTGTTCAAATGCTCAATATGAATACAATGGCCTGCTTCTCCATACTAACTTGAAAAAGAAAAACCAATTTCTTTCCATATCTAACAAGCACACTTCTCCACTTGAAAAATACATTTTTGCTGGGAAAGAACCTTTCAAGGTATCTGTAAAACACATGAGTGTGAAAAATCATTGCTTGAAAGTGTTCTTTTTTTCTTTTTGGGAAAAGAAGAGGTGAGCACAATCTTTGAGATACTTGGGACTCCTTCTTAATTGACACAAACCAAGAATTTCTGGAAGTAAAATGTACACAGCACAATTTGCAGATGTAATCTGATCACAAAAGCTTTGAGCTGTGAAACAAGAGAGAGGATAAGGGCAACAGCATGAAAAGAGGAGCCTGGAAAAGTTCCAAGGTGTGAAAAGAAGACAGACTGTTCGGTGGAGAGCTTTAGAAGCGAACCAAAGCTCTGCAAAGTAGGGAGAAGAAAAACAGTGTTAGCACCAGCCACTCAAATATTGCTACCATGGCACTGAGCAGCAGTCAGCAGAAGTCCAATACAAAGAATTTCTACAAAAGTCAAGCAAGTTTTTTTAGCTAAGTGGACTCTCTCATATATTTATAAACGCTAGAAAAGTTCCAGGGTAATAAAGAGACATTGAAACTGTTTGTGTGTGTATTAATGTCTACTAAATCCCATGTTTGGCTGGAACAGGTGACTGCTCTATCCAAACAAGCAGCCTGTCCTGCTCACCTCCTCCTCACAATAGCCATTGCTAATCTTAGGTTTGCTTGCTTCTAAAGTCCAAAAAGTAGCAACTCCACAACTCCAGCAAAAAGTTCATAGAAGACAACAGTGCAAAGATGTCAAAACCTGAATAAATACATAAATATCTCAGTAAAGATAAATAGTAGTAATTTTAAATTTATTAGATAGTCTAGCTGCTAGTAAGATGTATTCTTTATAAAACCAACACTTGAAAATCTAGGTAACGTGCTCAACTTTGTAAAAGACAGAATATTTCAAAAGAAGAGGCAATATTTTAAAAGATTCTGGAAATACTTCATTACAAAATCTGGAAATAGTGTCAGTGACACCCAATCTTCCTCTCTCTCCCCAACAATTTTCACCACCTGCTTTTAGCTAAAGTATAAGCCAAGATTTGAAAACTGTTAATCACAAGGAAAACGCTGCGTACCATGTAAGCTGCATCTCAGAGCTACCAGACGTTCCAGCTGGGAAATCAAATCCTTATGCTCATCCACACTTACCATAAGGGGCACCTCCCCAGATCTCTCTTTAGACCGTCATTCCTGATTAGATCATGTCTCCACTCAGCACACTGCCATGGTGCAGATGAGAGCAACAGAATACATAGCCTGTTTCTCACCAGCAACCACATACGTACATTTTGTGTCCTGCTGGTAGATTAAAGTCACTGAAGTGATCAAAAGTCCTTTAGTTTACCTGGGAATTCAATGTGCAGGCAGTGTGAGCCATCTCCCAAGGCTCACCCACCCACTATGCCCACAATTTGCTACCAACCTTTTGCCCACTGGTCGTGTCTCCCCTTTCCCAGCACAGGGCCTGCCAGGGACAGCCAGTGTCTGACTGCACCTGGTTTTGCCTGATGGGCCCCTGAGAGGGTTTTTGGACTTGGAGTGGGTGGGCAGAGGGGGGCTGAGGCAGGGGGTTGAGAGGGAGAGCCCATAGGTGCAGTCTGGCAGGATCTGCTGCATGGGAGAAGGGTGCAGTTCACTGCAGATACATTGGGAGCTTTAAGGCTTGGCAACCCTTTAGTGATGAGGCCATCTGAGTCAGGCAGCACTATTTGTCTGTCACCCAACCTCTGCAATAGTGACCAGTGATCTCATGCTCCACAGACTCAAGAACAATATTTAAAACAACCTGCTTGAATTTATAGGCCACAGATGCTACCCACGCCCAAATTCAAACAGAGGCATAAAGTCTTCCTTTAATGGCATAGGCTACAGGAGCCATGACATGTTTATGGTTGTTCATGCATGTCTCAAGACCCTCTTAAGAACAATGGCATCACTGAGGCTTGTAAAAGAGAGCCCAAACGGAAAGCAAAATATTGTCAGCATCCATGTGAATGTAAATTCTGTAAAATTCACAACCTTAATCAATGAATATTATTATCTATATATTAATAACTTCTATATAGCTATAATACATATAATACAGCTATATTATCAGATATATATACAGCTATAGCTGTATTATACATATAATACAGCTATATTATCTGTATATTAATAACTTATATACAGCTATGTACTATATATTACATGTGTATAAAATGCATGCACACTATCTCTGTATTTATATATGTATGAACAGCTGCTCATTCTCTACTGCATCTGTCAGATTTTAAGAAAATTGAAACAGTCTTAAAATACTGACAGTCATGCTTGGATTGCTCAGAAGCTGACTGTGTCCAATCTATAGAATTTATATATAGTGCATAGGTTATATGGGCCTTAAGGTTAATTGCTTGAACTGAAGAAATGAATCACTGATTATCTCTCAGCACCAGGATGCTGCAAACTGAACAGAACTAACTCGATGGTTACAGTTATTAACAACTTTTCATATGAAATAGGATGATTTATCTAGCACTATCAAAGGATTTTAAAAAGTTTTTACAACATTTTTAAATAGCTCCACCCACCATAAGCTGCTATTATAATTACTGTTATACTATACCAGTAGTGTGGCCTTTGAAATCTCAAACAGCCATAAGTCTAACAGGACCATGCAAATTTTGGTAGCCTGCATCTCATCTCAAAGCTCCTAAACTTAAAGCAGCTCTTACTGAACTGCATCTCAAACAACTTGGTCCCTAGATGTCAGGTAATTGTTGTAGAATTGGTCTCCTTTTAATTGCAAGGAGTAGTTTTGAAAACTTTATCTAAAGTATTGATAAATGTTCTCAAGTAGGAAAACTACTCCAGTAATTAAAAATACCTGCTTTTGTGTTATTTCAGTATTCAGTGTCAAGTGCTTGCTTTCCACAAGGAGCACAAAATAGAAAAACAACAGCAGCAGCAAAATCAACTGATTGCTAGGATTTCTCTCCTAGTTCACAAAGAACAAGGTATTTTTGTGGCTGACCCAGAACTGATAACAAACGAGATTTGTTCAGATACACATGCCTGTAAGTCACAGCCTAGACAAATAGCTAATTTAAGCACAGGTGCCACTTAAGCAAGAAATCCTAACCATCTGAAGAGGCTGTTGATACCCACCACTACTGCTTGCACATGATATTAAGAGCCTCTCCTGCTGCAGTTCAGGCACTTCAGCCATTACAAGGAGTTCCCAGGCTTTGTCCAAAATGCTGCTCCTGCCTGCCCCTGAGAGAAGACCAACACTGTGGGTTAGGCTGGCTCACTGGTCACCGAGTTAGAAAGCACAACACGGCAATTCAACAGCTTGAACTCATAGCCAAATTGTGGCACATGGGTCTATTCCAGCCATCTGCTCTGAGGACCGTGTGCCTGCAAACCCCATGATGATCAGCACATCATGGAAGTGCAGGAGAGAGCTCACTGTGAGGATGTGCACCCATTAGCCTTAATATTCATATCCTCTAAAACTTAATTTCCTTGCCTAACATTTCTTCTCCATTACCTGCTATAAGCGGTCTCAGATGCCAGCCTTGCATCCAGAGCTACAGAAGCATAAACACACACACACATGCCATGTCTGTGTACCCATCCAACAAACCCAGGCCTCTGTACACACACACCCCCCACAGCCACAAGGCACATCAAAGGAAACTCGCCACCAGGCACACATCATTTACCATACAGGTAAACCCTTGCTGATAAGGATACATGCACATGCTCCATATGCCTGTAACACAGACAACAAACCCAGCCTCAATAAAAAACACATCCTCTCTTGCACTCAACAACCCTGCGTCCCTAAGCAGAAACAGCCTGAGTGTCACACGGTGCTCCCCTGCATAATGCTTGTGCCCTTCTGTCCTTCTGTCACCCCTGAAGTGCGCAGGCTGTTCCAGACCCTGGGGCTGTATGTGTGTGTGTGTGTCTGTGCGTGTGTTCACACGTGCAAGAAATGTGTGAGTTTTAAGTGTCTAGGAGTGCATGGCCATGACGGGGTGGCTGCACGCACGTGGTGCCGGCAGGTCTGTGAGGCCATGTGGGATCGGTGCTGTGTGGTGCCTGTGCGAGCACGGCACGCACAGGGATGTGCTGCGCGGTGTGAGTGAGCACACGCGTGGAGCGCTGCGCTGTGTGGAAAAGTGCACTGCGGGGGGGAGTGTCGAGTGCCGCAAAAACAAGCAGCAGTGCCTGTCATTTTCGCCTGAGTTCATACAGCGCGGTGCCGTGTGTCATTTTCTGCGTGCGTGTGACAGTCCCCGTGCGTGTGTCCGTGCGGCGGCCGCTGCGTGTCTGAGCGAGCGCCCCGCAGCCTGCGCGATGCCGGGAGCACACGGGCGCACGGTGCTGTCTCCCCCTGGGGCAGCTGTGACCCCCGGCCGGCGCGGGCAGCCATCAGTCCCCGCACGGGGATGTCCGGGTGCGACAGCCGCGTGCGCGGGGCACCCGCAGTACCTGCCGAAATGTCCCAGGGAGTCGAAGAGCCGCTCGGAGCTGAGAGCCATGGCGGGGCGGCTGCAAGCCGGGAGCCTCGGCGTCGCTGTCCCGGCGGTGCGGGGAAGAGGCACCGTCCTGTCCCCTCCCGTCCCGTCCCGTCCCGTCCTGTCCGTCCCCAGCCCGCCCCCAGCGCCCGCCCGGCCCCGGCGCCCCGCCCGCCGCGCGGGGAATGGGCGGGCGGCAGGGAGCGGCGGGCGGGAATAACGGGCGCGCCCAACAGCCGCCGCTCCCCGCGGGACCCGGGAGCCGGACCCGGCAGCCGGACCCGGCAGCGGGACCCGGGAGTCGGACCTGGCAACTCCCTTGGTGGTGGCCCTGCGCGCCCCGGGCTGGCTCCGGGCCAGTCCCAGCCCCCGTGTCGCCACTGTGGAGCCTTGGTTCCCGGGAGAGCCGTTCAACCTCCCGCATGACCGAGCGCCTCAGTCCGTTCATATCTTTCATGTTAAAACGAAATTAAAGGAGGCAGTTATGTGCTTACATCCTCCTGTAACAATCCAATAATCCAATATATTTAGGCTGTAGTGTATTTCAAGTGGACGTTTTGAATTAAAGGAGGGTAAAGCCATTTTTTTTTTCCCCACAGGGCAATATCAGAATCATTTTTAGTAGCTTTACAATCTGCACTGCTATTTGGATACATCACCTTCCTCCCCCGCCCCCAAAGTTTTAGCACACAATGAAAAATGGAATTATCATTTAATAAAAGTAAAATATGTAACATGTCCCATATCTGCTTGACTGTCATTAGTTCTCAAATTTGTAACAAAGCATCTGTTACATTTGGACTTACTTTTCTGCCTTGCCCATAGTAGGCCAAGATAATCACTTTGAATTTGTTTGAGGATTAGCAAAGCGAGTTGCAACAGAAGATCTTTGTAAATAGCTTAGCAGAAGGGTTTGTTGGAACAGATACACTTTAGCAGCCCAGTAACTCTGGGCTCTGATAATCAGGCAAAATACAGGGGGAAAAAATCCCAAAACTGTTGCAGGTGCAGCTCTCATATTTAAGGCTTTTCTTCCCTAGAGAACTTCATTTCCCTTCTCAGACAGATACAAGCTTTCCCTGCTCAGAGAAAGGCGGTGGACCAGATGCCCTCCAAGTCCCCTTCCAACCTAAGCTGTTTTATGATTCTGTGATGAAAGACACATTTTCCAGCAGATTGCATTATCTCTTTCTGGGCTGCTCTATTGAAAAACACAGAAGACCGAAACCAAACCAAAACAAATCAGCAAAAAAAAAAAAAAAAAAAAAAAAAAAAAAAAAAAAAAACCAAAAAAAAAACCCTAGTAAATTCAACCTTATTACTTGTGTACTTCATTTTTTAGGAAGCACAGGAAAAGCTGAGAGGTAAATCCCTGTTAAATCCCTGGAAGTCATCGTTCTGTCTCCAAAACCTGACCCTTCTGATCACACTGAGACTCTGCTGCTTGACAGGGAAATGTGCCTTTAAGAGGCTCTGGCACCAAGCAAGTACCACAACTGTTCCTCTGCACAGAGCAGATGTTGGGGCTTCAGGGTGACAATCTGTTCCAGCATAGACCTGGAAAAAGCAGATGTTTGTCAGGCTCTTTGGCTCTGAGTGACTCCTGACCACACCAGCAAAATGAGCAAATAGTAAGTTACACAACCTGAATAATGAGTTCAGCAGAGGGTTGCTCCTTGCAGCTGATGAGTTGTGAGACCACTCACCTCATCCACCAGCTCTGAAGGCTTTGCTACTTCTGACAAAGCTCCCCATATGTCTCTGTGCATCTGCAACAGACATTTTAAACACTGAATCTAGACTGTTGCAGTTCCTTTCTTAGGCTATGTAAGCCAGAAAGCCTAAGGATAGATCTGTTTTCTTTTGGTATGAATTTTTTAATTGCTTCAGTTTTACCTTATAAATACCAGCATTAAATTTAATCATCCTGGGGTTTTGGGGGTTCTTTGGGGTCTCTTTTGCATGTTTTTTCCTGCAGAATGTTTTTCAGGTTTAAAATGGTATGTGCTTGAATGCAGCACAGATACGTTAACAAAGCGTTTCTTTCTTCAAAGAGCCACACTAGCCAAATAATTATTTGCATAAACAAACACCACTGAATGGTAAACATTCTGGTTAAATATTGCATTGCTGCTCATGTGCCTGGTTTTAGTGTCTTGCTTCCTAAGTAATTTAATCAGTTTTCAGTAGCTTTACAGTCAGTAGGGAATATCTAATTTTGGTGTAAAAGTCGAGCACAAGAGAAAACCTAATCCTTTTCAGTGCCATTTTTAAACCCAAAAAGATCCATAAATAATAAATTTTTCATAAATTTCTCTTTGCAATCTCTTGTAGGCATTCTTGTACACATTTCTATGCTTGTCTCTTTGATAATATCATGACTTTACTGCCCATAGCAGAGAAAAGGAAAGAAATTTGCACACACTCCTATTAAAGTTAATAACAAACTCCCACATGCCTGCATTTCTAAGGGTTATTAATGTAATGTCTTTAATGTCTGCTCTCTTAATCTTGTGGTGGTCAGAGATTTGCCTTGTTTCTTTCAAGCCTGTGAAGATGCACAACAAGGTTCAAGCTTGCCTTTTCTCCTATCCTGTTATGCCAATCCTACATGAAGTAGTAACTGTGCATCTAGTCCCCATCATTCCTGACTGAGATGTTTTTCACCAGGCACCTGGAAATAGTCATAGCACTGTTCTCATACAATACACAGCTCTCTTCCCAAATGATGATGCTCCATGATAAACTCTTGTGCAACAGAAACTACAGGGAACATCAAAGAAGGCATGATAGATTCCTGTAATTAAAATGTGTCAGGGAGGGCCACCCACATCTAAACTCTACTTACTGAAGAATTTTAGGTATTTTATTAGGGATTTATTCAGAAGAAACTGAAGCAAGGTTGTGATCCCTTTCCTATGTCTTCAGGTGGAAGCATCAAAGGTGTTCACAACAGACAAACACTCTTCAGGGTATTCTAGAAGTTTAAAATGCTGGTCTTTTAATCCTGCAAGGGGAATGCGCAATGGTTCATCACAAGAAAATTTGAGTTAACCTCATTTCTGGCACTCACAAGCAGGCTGTTGTTCAACAGGGACATTTGATACTGCACAGTCCTTGAGGAAGGAGTGAACTTTACAATGTGTAACAGGAGATGAGACAGCTTACAAAATAATCTCCTTCAGTCTGACATTCCCACTAGAAAAAATCCAGCACCTATTGGTAAGGCCTGTTCATGGTCTCCCCTTTTTTAAGTCAAGTAAGAGCGTCACCAATACATGAGAGGTGTCAGAGGAACGTGCCTCTGACGTGGTTCTAATACATCCATGCACGTACACAGAGTTTCACATTGCAGCTGAACCCAAAACACCAAAGTGGTGTGGATGGCAGATAACTGGTGGTGTTGCCAACACAGTTCCATGGACACAGATAATGACTTCTTAAATAGAGCCAATTCCTGACCCATCTGTTTCCCCACTTCCATTGGCAAGGTTTGTAGATCAGAGACAAGGAGCAGTGCAGGAGCTGCAAGAAACAAGAAACACAGTTGATCTACCTACTGCCCACTCTCCCCCAGGCTTTCACATAGACTCCATCATGAGTGCTCTCTTGACATCTGCTTTTATTGTAATAGTGAAAAAAAAACCCTTACTGAAATCAACCACAACACATCTTGAATGTAACCTCTTACTTCCTGTTTTGAAGTTAGAAATTTCTGTTCCCTTGCAAGAAAAAAAACCTGCAGGATCCATGGCAAACATATTTATCAATGAAAACACAGCTTCTAGAGAGTAAGCCCAAAACAAGCTTTACTTGCATAAATGTGTGTCAGCCTTTGAATTGCTGGTGTTGACGGACACTTGCAGAAAACTTGTCTTTATGAAAGGTTAGGCAGTGGTGCAGAAGTTATTTTTATCTGCTAGAAAGTAAACGAAGGCATTATAAGCCATTTATTTTGGCAGTTTGGAAGCCTTGCAATTACCCTGCAGTAGCTTGTTCATCATTTTACATTTAACAAACTTACAAACATGGTCAGCAGTGTAGCAAGCAGGCTGATAAAGCAGATCAGCACGTGTACCCAGCTAAGCAAAAACTTTTGAGATTCTTCTGGACTACAAGGAAGGAAATCTGCAATTCCCTGATTTCTCAGGAGTCCAAGCAGTCAGTCTGCAAGAACCAGAACTGTAGCAAGGTTGATGGGAGAGTGGTTTGCTGGCAGCTGCTGCAATTATGCTCAATATACCTTGTTTTCCTCCCTGCTGCTGCTCAAAGCCAGGCAGGCACGAGGCAGTGGCAGCAGCCCAGAGTCATTCACTATGGCTTTGGCTATATTTTTTCTTCCACTGTGTCCTGGACAGAGCTCTGGAATAATCATGAGAGGCTCCCCTGGAGAACTCACTCAGGATTTGTTTTCAGTGCAATAAAGGCCCAGATAGGATTTGGAAAGCCTAGAGAGTGTCTCCTAGCTGTACTGTGGGCAACCACAAGGATACATATAACCATGACACTTCAGTGTGGGCCACTTCAGCTTCACATTTTCAAGAGTTCTTCCTCCACAGTGTGCTTTTGTATTTAGTTATTGCAGCTATACAGGTGTTGAATGTATATGAACAGAGTGTTTCATCATGAAAACTTTCTTCACTGGTCCAATATGATTAAATACCCACTTTGAATAATCTTAAAATCATACAGAAATTCAGAAAAGTAAGTTGAATGTTCAGGAAAACAATGAAATCTTTACAGGTCAATTACTCCATCTCAAGTCTCTGGGGTAACAGAAGCCTGTTAGTCTATAAGGAAGATGGCAATGAGAATTTATCTGAATATTGTTTCAGTTTTGGACTACATCTACAGGATATACTTTAGGGAAAGTAGAAGCTAAACTCCATGATAACTTCACAACAGAGCTCTTCAGGAATGTCGTCTAAAAGACAGATCCATCTGATAGGGTCATAAAAATACTTTTTAGCAAAAGTTTAAAGAGAAATTCTGAGGAGAGTGCTGTAATTAAACAAAACACAGCACACTCAAAATCCCATCTTTGATTTTTATTCAATTATTATGAAAGAGGGCAGATCTAGATATAGGGAAGAAATTCTTCCCTGTGAGGGTGGTGAGGCACTGGAACAGGTTGCCCAGAGAAGCTGTGGATGCCCCATCCCTGGCAGTGTTCAAGGACAGATTGGATGGGGCTCTGCTGGTCTAGTGGAAGTGCTGTCCACAGCAGGGGGTTGGAACTGGATGATCTTTAAGCTTCCTTCCAACCCAAACCATTCTATGATTCCATCATTACTCCCTTAGTAGGCTTCCCCCCTTCCTGTATTATCCGTGATCCCACATTGGCCAGGGCACAGCACCAGAAAGCACACCAGCAGACACAGGCTCAGTGGCAAATATTCTCTCAGTTCTGTCTGTTCTAAGGTTTTCACCACAACTTCCTGGACACTAATGTGACCAGTAAAGTGACAGTGTGGCCTTGTGAACTCCCTAGAAACCTCCTAAAACAGCAGAAGTGATTGCAACAGCAGTGCTAGCAAATTATTCTTTATTTATTCTGTATTTAGCTGGGGAACTGAGAAGGCCTCTTTAGAATATGCATCATTTAGAATATCCTGCATTTTATACTGGCTATGTTTGGATCTTTAGTACCTTTCCTACCAAAAGATATAGATAAGAAAATGCTTCAAAGAGGGTGAAGGGAACTCACAGTTCAATTTTGTAATCTTGTTAGAAGGAAAACAAAGAAGTGACTAGAATTTATTCTACATTAGAACCTGAATAAGGAAAAAATACAATAACCAAATGGCTCTATACACCAGCAGAAACAGAGATAATATAAACTAGAAGCTGAAGGTTTAAGCCAGATTCATTAAAATGAGAAACAAGGTCCATGGCCATAGCAGAAATTGTAAATAATTACTGAAACCATCAACCAAAGGAACTGATGGATTCTCCACTCCTTGGAATTTTCTAAATATCATCAAATTAGATGTTTTTATCTTCTACAGATGGACATCTATTTTCTATATAGAGATATTCTCATGTACAGATAGTATTTATCAAATGAGTTATATAATAAACCAAGTTGAAAGTCTGTATCTTTCATTATGCAAATGATCAGACATGCAAGATGTGCCTTCTAACTTACAAATATATTCAGTGAGAAAATTGATGAGGAGAAACGTTTGTTGCAGCTGATTAGTTAAAACCACACTGGCAATTACTGAATTCCTTTCACTGCTGCCATGCCAATGTTTGGAGCTGTTTTTGAAAACTGGACTTTCTTTGGGACCTCAAAGAAAAGCATTGTGGCTCCTTACCAGTGCTTAACAGTGCAGAAAAAAACAGCAGCACATCATGTTAGCTTAAGCTCTTTAGCATGATTAACAAAGGACACAGATCTGACAGAGTTAGATGAAGTGATTGAGGATGATACCAGTACCAGGTGTCTGCTCCATGCCCTCTGCTTGATGCCTCAGCAAATATATGGTCTGTGAAACTGCCTGGATGAGGTTCAGATTTCATATTATTTGGCCCTCTCTGTGTTGGCAGACACATGGGCTGGACCTGAGTGCCAGCAGTATCTTAAACCCCTGCATTTGGACTCCCAGATCCTGTCTGTTGGTGGTCTCAGCAAGGAGGAAGTGGCAGCACAGATTTCAGAGCAGGAAGGACGCCAAGAACAAGCACCTCAGGGATCTGGAATGCATACTGTGTGTACTGTACACTGCAAAATAACACCCTGGCTAATAAAGCAGACCATGCGTCAACAGGAGCTACTCGTTTTCTAATGCAATATGACTTTAACATATGGTAAAGAGCAATGAAGAGTAACTGAAATTTTTGAGAAAAAAATACTTCCTTAGTGCAAGAAAAGTACCAAAATCAAGAGACACATTTTGTGTGTGTTTCACAAAAATCACATGGAGTCTATATGTGGATATGCATCCAGATGTTTTCAGATACTCTCACCAAAAATTCTAGTTTGAAGTCAAAGATTTTAGACAAGTTTGTCAACAGATTCAAAAACTATTACCACACACAATTATAGAAGCACAATTATTCTGCATACCATTTAGGGACACAAAATGCCATGGGTGAATTTGCATTCACTGGGCTGCTTGCATTTAGGCTATGAAGAGTCAAAGAAAAAGGAGGCTGATGACACATGCAAGCATCCCTCACTCAGAAAACTCAATCTCAGGCTGATGTTGGCCATATAAACACTTTATATATATATATATATATATATATATATATATATATATATATATATATATATATATATATACATATTGCTGCCAAGCTGAGGCAGGTGACATCCACAAATGGCTAGAAAGCAAATCCAAACTCCTATTTTACAACCTTGCCAAAGCACACCCCAATAGAAAACCTTGTGCCAAGTCATGTGGCCAGGTCTGTTGTTTCTTCAGAGGCATGGAGAAGCCACTCTCATGAAGCAATACTCCAGATGGGTTTTTCCATGCTAAAGTAGAACAAGGGAAGCAGAAGTGGGTGAAGATAATGCCAAAGCCAGGCAGCACAGATGGATAACACTGCAACAAGGACCTTCCAAGAGAATCCCTACCAAGAGATGGTCTTGTCTGTCCTTGAAGGCACACCACCACTCCTAGACAACAGAGGCAAGAAAAATTACACAGTTTGTAAATTCATTTGAGCAAAGTTCACTGGCAATTTTGGCTATTATGCACTTAACTGTAACTGATTTCCTGTAGAAGGTAAATCATATCTGAGTAGCGAATCCCACAACAGATGTCATTTCGCACTCTGTAGCACATACACCCTGCACCAAAAAACCTTTGCATTTCCTGTGCCACTCCTTGCTTAAAGCAGCTATCAACCACTGCTAGCTTAACCTGACACCAGCTGAAGCTGTCCCTCCTTTTCACTTCTGAAACTGGCATGTGTGACTGTTCCAGATTTGCAGGGTCCTGTGCTCTTTAGACAAATATGAAAGTACAAATGAACTTTGGTGATGTGCTAGAGAAGCCAATATCCTATCCAAGGCATTTCAGCTGCTTTGCTTTCACTTTGATACACTCAGCTCTTCAATCTCGCAGTGAAAATAACCTGGACTACACTTTTTTTTTTTCCAGTTACTTTACTCCCAGTTGACCCAGTTTATTCCTTTACTGGATTTCTGATGCCTGCTATATGCTGTAAGACCACAGTGAGGCAGGTATGCTCAGCAAGTTCTTGCCAAGCCTTTGGGATTAACAGTTTATTTAGTATTCCTCCTACACCATCATGCTGGCCTGTGTGAGATTTCAAGCAGAAAGCAGTGATTATTCAGGATGCTGCTCCTGTTACTTTTGAATTTGTTCAGCTGCCTCAAGAGTGACTGAACTAGGACTGCACAGGCTCGAGGACTTCCAGTCCTCTCAAGACAATTATTTTAAGGTACTAAATATTGTTTCTGTTCAAAACAAACCACACAGGATACACAGCTGAGTTTTCCAAAGGGCATTATTAAAATGCACTTGATTTTAATACCAAATCAAACCACTCAGTGTTTTGACAGCTCAAAACTCAGCAACTCAGGAAACTAAAGGAGTGATTTTGTGTGCTAACTATACATCACCTGCTTCTCTGAGATTCCCCAATATACAAACAAAAATCATCCCAAGACAGTTACTCCTGACATAAACTTGGCTAGATGGAAAAATTGGGTCCACCATCCTACAACACTACTTCAATCCAAATGGAAAAAACAGGCAAAGAGCCTGTGAAATTAAAGAAGTAAAATAGTGAGGCTCTGCATTTTCTTCCATTTGTTTGAAAAACATCAAGCTGTGATTGATTTGAAGCGTACATGAAGAAGATAGAGGGGACCAAAAAAAAAGGAAAATTTGTGGCTTTGGATTTGTTACCAAAGTGCTTGTTCCAACAAGCTGGGTCTCTTCCTTGGTAAAGAAAAATGAGCTGAAATATTTTTTTTTTAATTAGAATTTGCCAATTCAGTGATGTTGAAATATCTTGTGGAAAGGCTAGGACTTTGGCAAAGTTTCAGAGGAGCCCACACTTGTCCTAAACAGTTGCTCAGCACTACTCCCTGGCTGCCCGACAAGGACTCATCTACTAGCAACACAAGTTGCTCTATTTTCAACTTCTCAGGAGCCCACAGGCCCACAATTTCCAGGATGAAACTTGCTGAGTTCCATCATTTCAGACATTTCCAGCTGAGACTTGCTGCTTTTTCCACTGCCAAGGTTGCAAGTCCCTTCCATAGAAAATCTGATGTATTGGAGTTCTGCAGCTAGGTGGAACAAGACCAAAATGCCTTGTGACAGTGTTAGAGAAGGCTCCCAGCACAAGCTCCTAACTCAGCTGTTGCTCCATAGGCAACAGGCACTGGAGTGAGCAACAGGCACTGCTTGTGCACAGGTGTGAGCTGTGATTGCTATGGCACATTGCAAATGCCAAGAACAGTAGATTGAAGGAGGGAAACAGCAGTGGTGGATGGACAGAGGCTCACCCTGAGCGGTGTTTCCTTGAAACCTGGAGGTGTTTCTTGCAGCTTTACTGTGGCCTTTTGCAAATGGGGAGGGGAGATGATGGTGCTTAAAGAGAATTTATAATGTCCTCAGCAAGAAAAAGCATAAAACAACTAAAGATGGGGTGGCTCTTAATCCCTCTTCTCTCTGACTGCCTTTTAACTGGCAATCAGAAGCAAAGTCAAGATTTAGTGGAGCATGATGGTATCTATGCAAGAAGTCCACATGATCCATCTGCTGGGTGCTGCTGGTAGTAGGAATTCCTTTAAGGAATATTCAACACAACACGTCCAAGTAGCTTGGGAAGAAGAGACACATCTGCTATGCACCTTTACTGACAAGAGACACAAAGGTATGTGCAGACTGTTTCTATCCCACTGTCTCAGCAGAGACTGTGTGCCTGCTAAACCCTGGCAGCTGCAGCAACACAAAACTTGGCCCCAGCTTCAAAACCCATCCAGAAAGTAGGGGATGAATGACCATGTAGGGAATAAAGCTGTGTACATTGTACTGTAACTTCCAGGGTGGTTGCCACCTCGACACGCTTCTCATGTGATGCAAAGGCAAGGTTTTATTAGCAGAACAAGTCGCATGAGTATCTTGAGGAAACAGAGCAAGAGCTGCTGTTGCTGAAGGAGAACCCCCATGAAATCCTTGGGTGTTCTCCTCTCAGTTTCCCAGTTGCCTTCTAATAACCCTTCACTCTGTTTTCTCCCATCATCTCCCTTTCTCCTCTGCTCCATCTCCCTCAAATTCTAAAGGAGCTGGTGAGCACTGGCTAAAGACCAGCTAGGACTTGTGAGCAGCTCTCAGGGGAAGCTATCCCAGGTGGGTGTGGGTGATCCCCTGCACGCTGCTGGTGGTCAGCTCCGTGGTCTCTGCTCTCTGAGCTCAATAAAAGTGTGCCCACACCACAGGTGCAGCTCAGAGCCACTGCCTGCACACCACTGCCTCTCACTGACTGCAGTGGAGGGGACTCCATAGCTATGAGCAAAGATCCTGTTCCTAGCAGTGTTGTCTCTATGCTCACCCATGCCTTCACCTGCCAAGGGCTGCGCGTGGGCTGTAGGACCCCATGCCTCTGCTGAGGAGCACAATACAAGCCATGGCTGTGCTCTCCTCCACTATTTAGGCAAGGACAGCAGCAAAGTTGTGAGCTGTGGAACACCCTCCCTGACACCAAGAGGTGACCCCCCCCATCTCCTCTCTGTCCCCTGGGTCATCACAGCTTGCAACATCCCTGGATGACCTCAGCAACCTATCAACACATTTGAATCAGAGCAGCAAATATCATCTTCCTACCTTCACACACCCCTGCTCTGGGTTCACAGGTTACTTTGCTGCAAAGGGCATAGCAAAACCAGGATCTTTTCTGCACTTGACACCTGGCTTTCACAGCCTGGAAGGCGTCCAGCTGGCTGGAGCCCTTCACAGCCCAGGGACTTGAGCCCACATCCTGTGGGGGACTGGCTCTCTCCTGGGGCATCGTGGCTCATGGGCTCAGATCTCAGTTCTCATTTCCAGGCAGCGAAGCCACAACTACTTCAGCCCATCATGTGTCATGCAAACCCAGGGAAAAACAGTGCCAGGAGCACCAACCTTTCCCACACACGGGACCAATACAGGCACTGCCACAGCAAGGGGAAATGAGAAATTACCTGCCAGGCTTCAGCTGCTCTAACACAACCAAGGAGGCTGTAAGCCACCTTCCCTGTCCTTGGAGCAGGGCTTTCTGCATCATCTCACACCGGTACCTGGCAAAAGCACCATTACCGTCTAAAATTTTCTGCCGTTATCCTTCCAGCCGCCAGTAGATGGTGATACTTTATCTCCATCCGACATGCATGCGTGCACTGCAGTCAGGGAGGCAGCAAGACAGCCTGTTTGAGAAGAGATTAAAAAATAAAAACAAAAATAAATGCTAACATCAGGCTACAGACAACCTCCTGCTTGTGCAGATGCTGATTTTTACAGTCCATCTAATATCCCAAACCTCACTTGGGAGCCCTGGCTAGATTTACAGAGATGAAAAAGCTGCAACTTCATCTATATCGCTTGCTTCCTAGTGTGATCCTTTGTATGTACATGAGTGGGTACATGAGAGGAGCACTGAAGACAGAGCTCTTTATCGAATCTGCATGGTCTGGGCACCAGTGAGATGAAGAAAATGTATTTATCTCTGAGAATGCAAATAACATCCTCCTATCTCTGACAAAGCAAAATTCTGGAGATGTTTGGCACTTTCTCTCAAAAAGCTCCCTTTATTTAACAGAGTTCTCTTCCCACTGTATATGAAAAATAGTGTAAATCACTGATCTGCAGAGCAGATCTGCACTGATCTGCAAAGTCCTCTGTGGAAAATCTGCTCTCATGCTTCCACCTCTTACAAATTGCCTTCAGAGCCACATTTGTGCAAGAACTGACCAGATCATAAAGAAAAAATAGAACAGATCTGGCTAAATGCTGCTTGAAATTGAAATGGCAATATTTTTGTCATTCCTGATTTATTCATATATCATTTACTTTGGGGCAAGACTGATGTGGTTGTGAGAGATGTGGTCCTAAGCACAGGCAAAGGGTGGCAGGATAAGAAAGCCCTGCCTAACACTAAGCTGCATGGCCAGCCTGATGCCCCACAGGCATGCTAGGAATAACTGACAAAATATGGACCACAGCAAATCTTTCCCTTTTATTGCTCCAATTACAGGCCTGATCTTCCTTTCTCAGAAGCTATGTGGGTTACATAGGTGATCATTTTGACTGTCCTAAAAACATTGCTAAAACACTCCATTTAGCTGGGAGCCATTTTTTGGCTGTTTCCATCTCCATTGCCAGAAGAAATTACTTTGCAGTCTCATCAGCTCATCCTTGTTCAGCCTGGTTCCACTCCATAGGTGTTCCAGGTTGTGGCTTCAGTGCCACCAGCCTGCACAGAATTTCACAGCTTGGGAATTGTCTGGCTCATGGCCTATGAAGGGCAACAGCAGACACCAAAACTCTGGACACCTCGCAGTAGAGAGGACAGGGTGCAACTCAAACTAAAGAGGCTGGGCTTGGTTCGGTAGTTTGCATGAAGGATTAAGATTCTACAGGATCACAGCATGGATGAGATTAGAAGGCACCACAGAGGACCCAATCCCCCCTGCTCAAGCAGGGTCATCCTGGAGCACAAGGCACAGGATTGTGTCCAGGCAGTTCTTGAATATCTCCCATTAGGGAGACTCCACAAGCTCTCTGGGCAGCCTGTTCCAGGGCCCAGTCACCCGTGCAGTAAAGAAGTTCTGATTCATGTTCGGGTGGAACTTCCAATGCATCAGTTTCTGTCCATTGCCTCCTGTCCTGTTGCTCGGTGCCACCAAGAAGAGCCTGGCTTCATCTTCCTGGCAGCCCCCCTGCAGATACTGATAGATATTGATAAGGTCATCTCTCCATTATTTATTCTCAAGGCTGAACAGGCCCAGCTCCCTCAGCCTTTCCTTGTAAGACAGATGCTCTAGACCCTATATCATTCTTGTTACCTTCCACTGGATTCACTCCAGGAGCTCCATATCTCTCTTGTCCTGAGGAGCCCAGAAATGGACACAGCACTCCAGATGTGACCTCTGTAGGGCTGAGTAGAGGGGCAGGATCTCCTCCCTCGACCTGCTGGCAATGCTTTTCCTAATGTACCCCAGGATGCCATTGGCCTTCTTTGCCACAAGGATACTGCTGGCTCATGAATAGCTTGTTGTCCACAGGGATAGCCAGGTCCTTCTCCTCAGAGCTGCTTTCCAGCAGGTCAGCCCCAGCCTGTACTGGTGCCCGGGATTATTCCTCCCCAGGTCCAGGACCCTGCATTTATCTGTGTTGAACTTTACACAGTTCTTTGCCCATCTCTCCAACCTGCTGAGGTCCTGCTGAAGAGCTGCACAGGGGTATCAGCCTCTCCAGATTTGTGTCATCAGTGAACTTGCTGAGAAGGCACCTCCCCTTCATCCAAGTAACAGATGGATAACTATTGACCTGTGGGGGCACCACCAGTGACAGGCTTCCAACCAGAGCCTGTGCCACTGATCACAACCCTCTGGGATCTGCTGTTCAGCCAGTTCTCAATCACCTCACTGTCCACTCATCCAGGCCACGCTTCCTGAGTTTGCCTATGAGGATGTTGTGAAAGACAGTATCAAAATCCTCGCAGAAGCCGAGGTATACCGTATTCACTGCTCTCCCCTCATCCCTCCAGGTAGTTGTCACATCACAAAAGGCATTCAGGCCTTTCAAGCAGGATTTACCTTTAGTGAGCCAATGCTGACTACTTCTGATCACCTTCATGTCATCTATATGGATAGAGGTGGCTTCCAGAATGAGACTCTCCATCACCTTTCCAGGGATTGAGGTGAGCATGACAGGACTGTAGTCCCCTGGCTGCTCGTTCTTGCCCTTTTTGAAGACCGGGATGACATTTGCTTTCTCCCAGTCCTCGGGCTCCACTCTTGACTGCTACAACCTTTTAGAGATGATCACAAATGGCCTCACTATGGTATCCACCAGCTTTCTCAGCGCTCACGGATGCATCCCATCAGGGCCCATGGATTTGTGGATGCCAAGTTTTCCTAGGTGTTCTCTAACCCAATCCTCCTTGACCAATGGAAAGTCTTCCTTCCAAAAGTCCTTTACCTTGGTCTCCTGGGTCAGAGATTCCTGAGGGATGGTTTTGTCGGTGAAGACTGATGCAAAGAAGGCATTCAGCAACTTCAGCTTTCCTCAAGTCCGTGGCTGTAATCACACTTGCTACTCTGCTTCTTCCTCACCCAATTCCAAACTCCAAAGTATGACCCAACAACATTCTTGGTAACAGCTGATACGAGCCCATAACGTTATTATGAAATCAGGGATCTAAAATCAGTTCTCCCTTTTACACTAGTAGTCCATGTAGCCCAGCAAAATGGGCAGGCATCTGGAAAGAAAATGGTCTGAGTTAAAATCCCCTCCCCAGTTGGATTCCAACTTCCCTACTGCACAGTTAGCAGCATGTTTTTCCCCTCAAAGTACGATTTTCAAACAACCAATTTGGACTCAAAATATCTCTCCCTCTCCCTTTAAGGTTTGAGAAGACAGAAACACAAATTAGAGAGGAACTGTTCAGGTTTAGCAAGAGGCTGTAAGCGTTTCACCCAATGAAGAGAATAAACATCAGCCAATAATTTTAGAATCCCATAAAAGAGGCAAAAGCCACCCAGGCAGACCTCAGAGAAAGACTTCCAAAATACATGTACAGAAATAGGAGATAAAACAACAAAGGGCAGTCAGCTCCTAGAGGCTCCTGGTCAGAGCAGTAAGGATGAGTTTGTGCAGGTCAGGCCCAGGAAGGAGGGAAAAGAGCAGCTGGGGCTCTGAGTGTACCCTGGGAAAGAGCAATGCCAGTCACCAGCCCCAGCCTGTGCATTTCTCACTTTCTGTGAAATGAAGCCCTAGTCTGAGCCTCTTCTGCATGTGTGGGGAATGGCTGACTGCAGCAGCTGGCAAATGGCTCTGGAGAGAGTAGTAAAAGACATCATTAAAATTTAAAATTAAAAAAAAAAAGAAAAAGAGTGAGAGCAACAGATACATTTGACAGAAAAATCACATCAGAAGCAGGTTACGGGGAAATGCCTGTGGTGAAATTGCAGCTTCGGGCTAAAGAGGCACCTGCTGTGCCCACGGTTAATTAATTGCCATGGCATCAGACGCTGCCAGAAGCACCTCACTGAGGCTCTGCGGCATACGGCAGTGTTATGAGATGTGCCTTGCCTGTGAAAAACCACCCCTCGGAGCACCCCCCCAAGCAGCTTGCTGGGGAACAAAACCCCTTTAAGCCATCTGGTGGAATAAACACTCCCAGTTAGCTTGGATCCCGCAGTTCTGGGACATGTGGAGGTTCAACAGCACGTGCTAAGGAATCTTCAAGCCTTAACAATCTTAAGCTGGTGGCCCTGAGTCAGCCACAGGAGGAGCTGCTCGTAAGAGATGGTTTCCATGTAAAGGTTCCACATGGTTTTCATATTTTCTGCACCCCTCCTTTACAAGATTTTGTGATGGATGGTAGAGCTGGGCCAGACAGGAGCTGTGGCAGCATCTTCCAACTCTGTACAAGGTTATGAAGTTGAAATATGAGTCCCCAGACCAGGCACTCAGGCACAGACCAGCAGCATGCACTTCCCCGGAGGCACAGAGAGGTTGCACCTGCCAGCCAGCAACTCCTGCCTTCCCTTCATGTGCCTCCCACCCTGCCATCAGTGGTGGCTCCACCCTTTCTCCCATTCCCCAGGTCAGGTTCCATCCCCCCTGTCCCACTGAGAGAACTGCAGGGACTCCATTGCCCTCTGCCTCCATCATTGTTTATCACATTCTGCATCCAACAGGCACCATGTCCTCACTGTCCCTGCCCAGATGGGACCAGCAGTTTGCAAGGGGTGGAAAGCCTGGGCCAGCACTGCTCGAGGATGCTCTGTCCCAGTGCAACATTCATCAGACCTATGAATCCTTTGTCTTTTTTTCTCTCAGCACTAAAGTTTTTCCTTACTTCCATGTCATTCAGCTCTCTTACCGGACACCCCTCTTATACCTCAATTTTAGCTGTGAGTCTCCTGTCCCCATTCGTAAAATATTCTTAGGAAGCTATCTGCCACAAGAACAGCTTCCATTCTGAGCCCCTGCCACATTCCAGGGATGCAGACAGCCTTAACTCTGTGGCATTTCAGCATCAGATTTATTATTAATTATTGGTGTCATTATTACGCAGCACCTACGAGCCCTGGCCGCCTAGCAAAACCCTGCACTGAATATTAAAATGCTAATTTCCCTCCGAGATGAGAACTTGCTGGTGTCTCTCTGCTCATTTGTTTGCAAATGTCGTTTTCCTGTCGAGGCTGTATTCCCAGCAGGCATGGCAAGGAAATGCTTGCATAAACAGCTCCTGTTTAAGAAACCTTGTATCTCACACATTCCTGCATTATAGCCCTAATCGGGATTACTGTGACACCATAAGAAAAAGGTTTCATTTTGTCTGATGCCTTTTAAAGATTTTATGGTGCCTTCAGAGTGCCTCCGTGCAGCAATGGCATTAGGATATGTTGTGGGAGATGCAATTTCCTTCTGCAAAGCATGGTTTAGCTGGCTGTAAGGGGTTATATTAAGGCACAGCTCATTTTTGTGCCCCTGTGTAAGCCTCCAAACGGCGCGCTGGTGTGTGACTGCTGCAGCTGTCCTGGGCTTTGCCCTGGTGTCGGGTTCTCGCTAGAAGAGCGGGTGGCAGCGCGGCTCTTGGCAGCGCTGGCTGTCCTGGGCCAGGTGCCAGCACCAGCCCGAGCTGACAGGAGCCCTCGCACCGCTGCCAAAGGGCTCAGGGGCTGTGTGACACTCTCTCCACTGGCACAGCACAGAAGCCCCTCTGTTTTGGATGCCAGCGATTAGTAGGGTATGGTTAAAACACTAAGGACAGCTTGGTGGTGAGGGGCCTCAGGAAAGGCAGAGTAAAAGGCCACAGCTCTGCAAGTGAAGCAAGAAATGCTGTTACTCCTTCCCCGCCCTGCGCTGAGTTTCCTGAGCTGCATGTGAGGTGTCAATCTCCTGAGCATCACCTTCCATTCTCACTGATGAATTATTGCCTGAAAACACCTGAATTCCCTTCTCCTCAGCTGTATGTTTTCCAGCAGTTGGTGCAGCACGGGAATTCATGCTACATTTTAGGGTAACTAAGCCAAGCATTCAGTTATATGGCACAGGCAGCAAAAGAATTTGGCAACACCAAATGCAAATACAGCAGTTCAGCTTAAAACAAACAAACCAATGAAACCAGGATCTCTCCCTGCAGGTATTTTTTGTGAAAGTCTGCCATTATTATCCCTCTGCCACTGAGCAAGACTGGCAGCATTATCTCAAATTGTGCAATACCCTGAATATTTAGATCTCTTTCAACAGCTCTGTATTGTGGGGGATACAGACACACAGCCAGAAAGCAGCTTAGAGAGAAAAATGGACAGGTTTTATAGCTTTGCAGTGAAAGTCACACACATGCACAGCATCTGCCATTTCATTAAACTTCTTTTTATAATCATGGTACCCATCCCATTTACAAATACCTGCCTTATATTTAGGGCCTTCAGGTTCTGATACAAAGTGATTGCAGTGGGGCTTGCTGCTCACAGATGGGATTTCTACATAACCAGTAATAATCCCTTCCCCAGGTTAGAGATGTAATCATCTTTGCAAGTGTTTAAAAGTTTATTACAAAAAAGGCATAGCTAGCACATCTGAGTGAGGTAAGACAGTGAAACACAGTGGGAAAAATCGTGGGTAAAAAAAAAAATCAAAGTTAAGAGGTAGCAAAAATCATTGCAGGGATTGGCTCCTATAACTCTCAAGGCTAAAAGAAGTCACTGTCACAGGAGCCAGAGGTGATACCTGAGGATGCCTGTCTCCTGGCACTAGAACTGTTCCCAGCTTCATTTCTGAACTGCCCACACATAGCTTTAATTCAGGAATGTTCAAAATGTACAAAAGGGTCTGAGCAGACATACTGCCTGGTTTTGCACAGATGGATGTGCTGGAATGCCACAATTTCCCAGGAAAAAACCTGCCCAAAATCTCTGTCTCACACAACTGCCACTGCTCAAAACCAGGGTCTGACACTACTCCAGCCTGCCCAGCCACAAAACTCAGCCTAATCTAGTCCTAATGGACACAAAAAGAAAATTAGTAGGGAAATTAAAAAAAGAACCATGCCCATGATGGGCAATGCAGAGCAATTTAATCCAGCCCAGCTATTCACAGAGGGGAAAGAAGGGCTGAGAGAAGGCAGACTGAGCCATCAGCACAAAGACCACCCCCCGTGGGCAGGTTCTTGCTCTCCTGCAGAAGCCCACCATGTGCCTGGGATTGCCTGGTGTCCTCACTGCCGGTGGGATTCACTCTCTGCAGCCAAGGGGCAGTGTGCCTGGTAGCAGAGGAGCGAAGCTGGTGGAGAGCACGGAGCAGAGGATCAGCTGCAGCAGCCCCTGGCATGTGGGCCAATCTGCTGCTCCTGCTGGTGGTGCTAATGGTGCTTGACCCAGCAAGCTGGGCCCTCGCCGTGCCTCTGCTCTGCACATTAACGCAGCCTCCAGCATTATCTGACTGCTCAGACATGAAGAAGGCAAAATATGTGTCGAGTAATCTGGAAAACAGGTTCCCTGTACAAACAGCAAGACTCGAGCAAAACACTGCTTATCTCCATGGCAGAGATAGGGGAAGGGAGGCACTTGCTGTAAATCACAGCGTTGCTCTTTCTGCAAGGGAGCATGTACAGATCCTCTTTGCCCAGTTGCCTGGGCCCCAGACCACGAGAGCATTCCGGTGTGTAAATAGATTCAGGCACTGCTACTCAGAGGCACAGAACTCCCAGCTGGCCACTCTGAACTCACCAACATCTGCCCCATCGTGTCACTGAAGTGCCCAGCTACCTGCTCCCTCCTTGCCCACACAGACCTCGGTGCTCTGCCTGCCCCAGCTGGGCACTTCAGCAGCTCCTCCTCGGCCTGCGGAGATCACCCTTGGCTGCAGTGTTGGTCCCAGTGCGGGCAGGTCCTGCTTCCTTTTGTGGTCTTGTCCTGCTGACCCCACAGCCAACGCTCTACTGTGGCATCACCCTCATCTCATCCCACTGCAGCCCCAGAGGAAAGGCACTGGTGATGCCTGCTTTGGCAAGAAAGTGCCACAGCCCTGAGTCCAGCACAGCTCAGGGCTACAAAACTGCAGAGAACAGGCTGAGTCTGGGATGCTGGTCACTGCAGGCCCTGGTGGTGGTGAGCAGAAGCTGGACACAGAGACAAGATGTATGTGAATGCCAGGCAATAGCAGATCAGGAATTTCAGGGCTTTTCTTTGAAGGTCATACATCTCTGCAACCTGACCAGAGCAATGGGGTTGTGGAACTGTATTGGACAGTAACGCAGTCTTCAGTCTCACTAGGTGGAAGCAACAGAATGATGAATCCTTGGCCCTTGATCCTGTCAGAAATATTGTCTCTGGCCAGAGCAATACTACCTAACCACAGCAGCTTTCCTTTTGCAGTGCTCTCCTGGGTTCTGTCCATCCCATGGGATTTGCCAGCAGATGGCAGGCAACCCCTGGCAGAGGTCCTCACCAGTCAGCCACAGAAGTCTTGGCCAGCTGCGCTTGGCTACTGAACTCCTCAGTCCCACCTGAACAGCAGAAAGGTCTCCTCCCAGCTCTCTGGCCCCTTCCCCAGTCCTATACTTAAGGAAGAAGAGGCCCATTATCAAACACTCCATGCCAACACCAAGGAGCAAACAGCTACTGCACCACAGACTTCAGATTCAGGGCTGTACCTGCTCACCCTGGTCATTGCCCAGGACAAGGGCCAACACAAACCACTTTCACAAACCCCATCATAACTCCATGGAGGGGTCTCTGCTGGCAGAGACTCTTGCCAAGCAGAAAATGGCAACAGCTAGGGACAGACATTTCTTTTTCAAACCTCAAGAACCTGTTTGCAAAATCAAACCCAGTTTTGCTCTGAAACCTCCCAGTGAAACCAGTGACAAGCCTGCTCTGAAAGGCTCTAAGAAAGGAGTTGGCTCAGAACTGTGTTCAAATTTTTTGTGGTTTGTGTTGGAGAGTATTTAGCTAAAGTACTGTAGAGAAATGTGAAATTCAAATTTGACTGTAGGTGTCTTAAGAGGGGAAAACCCACAAAAAGCCCCCTAACAAATACACAGCACTTTCTTCCTAAAGACCCCCCCCTCCATTGGCAGGCTTGCAAGCCCCAGCTCTCCCAGGCTTATCAGGAGTTGTGGCTGATGCTGGTGGGACAGAGCTGGCTCTGTGGCCATTCCAGCTCAGTGGAGCAGCCCCAGCTCTGTGGGCTGCTGGGCTGGACAGCAGGCCCTCATGGCTCTTCTCCTTCCTCCAGCTTGCAGCACACACTCTGACCAGCTGCCAAAGGCTGTCATACATTTCCTGTGCCTTATTCATGCTCTGGCACCCGGGATGCACAAGGCCTGGGCACATCCTGAGGAGCTTCTCACTGGAGGTCTCCATTTGCAGGTGCACATGCCACAGCTCAGCGGTCACATCTCTCAGTGGACACAGCAGATCGCTGGAGTTTTGCCCTCCTGTTGGCATCACCAGGAGCCAGTTGGAGTGTGAGGGATGCTGAGCACAGCATCCACCGGCCTGGCTGCCTGTTCACACACACACACAATTTGCAGGCTGGTGTGCTCCCAGCATGGTCAAAAGGCTGCTCTCCTCTCCAAGCACGTCAGGATCTATGGCACAGCCCTCACAGGCCAGCTCTGCCCACACGGGGTGTGTGCTACCCCATACCTCTCATCTTCCATACACATTTTCCTGGGGCTGCACCAGCTGCTCCAAGCCAGGACAGCCATCACCCCTGCAGAGATGCCTGCCAGATGAGCAAAGCTGGGGTTTGGGGTTTGAGACAGACACAGCTCTACTGCTCAGATGCCTGGTCTTGCTGCAGCCCCAGCACTGGGCAGCCCTACACCTTGTCTGCATGTGATGGTCCTATGCCTTCAGGCTACCAGTGGCTCAGAGAGATTTCAGGTCCTTTCAGGGTTCTTATTTTGGGACCAATGCTCTTCAAACTCTTCATCAAGAATATAGAAAATGGGGTCACATTCACCCTCAGCAAGTTTGCAGATGACATAAAGATGAGCGCTGCAGTTGGCACAACAGAGGGAAGAGATGCCATCCAGAGGAACCTGGATAAACTGGAGAACAGAGAGGAGGAAAAGCTGGACATAAGCCAACTGAGCGCTTGCAGCCCAGAAAGCCAAACACATCCTAGGCTGCATCAAGAGGTGTGGCCAGCAGGTCAAGGATTCTGCCTCTTTACTCTCTGAGTCCCCACCTGGAGTGCTGCATCCAGCTCTGGGGTTCCCAGTACAAGATGTGAACCTGTTAGAGTCCAGAGGAGGCCACAAAGGTGATCAGAAGGATGGAGCACCTCTCCTGCCCAGACAGGCTGAGTGAGCTGGGAATGCTCAGCCTGGAGAAAAGAAGGCTACAGGGAGACCTCCTTGTAGCCTTCCAGTACCTTAAGAGGGCATACAAAAAGAAGGCAAAGAGACTTTATATGGGCAGATAGTGACAGGACGAGGGCCAACAGTTTTAAACTGAAAGAGGGCAGGTCTAAATTAGATATAAGGAAGAAACTCTTCAGTGTGAAGGTGGTGAAGCACTGAAACATGTTGCCCAGAGAGTTGTGGCTGCTCCATCCCTGAAAGTGTTCAAGGTCAGGTTGGACAGGTACCTAAGTAACCTGATCCAGTGGAAGGTGTCCATGCCCTTGGCAGGGAGTGAACTGGATGATCTTTAAGGTCCCTTCCAAAACAAACCATTCTATGATTCTACAGGTCTGTGATGACATTAGCACTACTGAGGTCCAACAGCAATGACTGCTACAGGCTCATGCTGCTCAGATACAAAGCAAAGAGAAAAAGCACACTGGTGTTCCAAGAATCCAGAGGATGAGTCAAGAAAGGGGTCCTGACCCCTCACTGGAGAGCCCTGTGTAAAAAACAAGCAGTGAGAAACTCCTGCGGAATGGCATCTGCTCACAGTTCATAATACCACAGTTCACATATCATAAAATCTTAGATCCATTTAGGTTGAAAGAGACCTTTAAGATCAGCAAGTCCAACTGTAAGGCAAACACAGCCAAGTCCACCAAGCTGAGGCAAAGTCAGCTAAGCCCGTTCCCAGCAGGCTGGCTGGGTCTGGCACGCACCACATATACCCACATGCACGTGGCTGTTAAAGCATGTTCTGGTGACAGAGAAATGTGGGGTGATTCAAGAGAAAATAATGAAGCCACTCCCACCTGCCCGTGTGAATGTGACTCACGTGGGCTCAAACCCCAGCCAGATACAAATCAAGGGTTCATAAATTAAATATAAAAGAGCACCCCCTGAGGCCTAGAAGCCTGCCCCACCTCTCTCCCAATAATAGGATGTCAGTCTCTCTAATGGATTCTGTCAGGGTTTGTTCAGATCCTCCCTAAATGACCCTGTCCTTGTTCCCTGCTAGCATCTCAAAGGGAAGCAAAAATGCACATTTTCAAGGGTTTTCTGGAAGAGGGTCTAGCTCTCACCCTCTTCTCCCCAAGTGGGAAAGTCATTTGAGTCAGTGTAGCCTTTAGCTGGGAATCTTCCTCCAAAGCAGCTGCTACCTGGGACTTTGGGGCAAGGCAGGTCAGGCTACAGAGAGAGGAGAGCAGGATGATGATGCTGGGGGATGCTCAGGGTCCCACTCTGCAGGGGGCAGAGCACTAGAGGCAGCCAGTCCCCTCCCTGATGTCTGAAGAAGTGATCATCTTGCAGCCCTGCAAAAAGATGCTGGAGACCCCCTTTTTGCTTCAGACCCTCTCTTACCTCCCTTAAGAGGCTGTGGCTGCCTGCCCATCAGATGATTTAAGGATGCAGCAGCTTCCTGCTTGCAGAGGGCTTGCACGAACCACACCTTGCCTAGTCCAGATGGGCCATCTGGAGCCCCACACAAGCATAGCATTTGGAGACTTCCTTTTGCCTGCCACGGCCACGGAATCCAAGTTTCCATCAGCCTTTACTGTTTAACTTGCAGGTCAATGAGATGCAGCAAGACTTGTGTTCCCCAAGTAGAGGATCCAGCTTCATGGCAGATGATGTCTGCCATGCTGCTGAACTGCCTAACTCTGTCCCAGGTAGGACTACTCTTTTCTTCACTTCCTCAGCAGTCTCCAATGAAGCACACAATGCTTTAATCCACAAAGGTATATCATATGTAAGAAAATTGAAGACTATAACCCCAAAAGGGCTCAGACTGTGCTCTGAAATACAGGCTGTCATGTTAGATATCCTGACAGACAAATATCCAAGCTGTCAGACAGTTCCCCAGGACAGCAAGACAGTACTGAGAGCAGATATCCTCCCTGGCAGTAAAGTGAAACAAACCACCCAAGGGCCCTCTGAATACACCTGTTTTTTTAAATGCATCTGCCATTAACCACAAAATGGTCTCCTCAGGTACAGATTGCCAGGTGTCTGGAGAAGAGAGGCTTTGTGTAGACTGGGCAAAGCTGAGCCATAATATTAAAAGGGACGTTTTTGCCAAAGCTTACAGCAGCCCTAGCAAATGAAAACAGAGCAGGGAAAAAAGATTGGAAGGGATCAAACCTTCCTCCAGTCCACCCTAATCCAGTGAACTGCTAGTTACCATGAGACCCTCCTGTGTAACAGCACAGCAAAACAAGCTCTGTATCTGGGGCACTGCAGAAAAGCAGAACACGCTTCCCAAAACTACCCCAAGTCCTACCCTCACCCACATGTGGGACTCATAAGACTGTCCAAAAAATTTCAGGGCCAAAAACATGTTGGAAGATGGGTACTGCAGCCTCACTCCATGGAGGCATGCAACCACAGAGCTGGGCAACCCAGTGTGCGTCACCCTTGCAGCCAGGAGTGAGCTGGTCTTCACGTGGCACCTTCCCCTCTGCCTCTCCCCCCCGGAGGCCCTGGGGAGCGGCGTGCGTGGGGGGAAGCAATGCACAACATGCCCATCGCTGCATTGGCTGGCACCTTGCTGCTGGCATCGGCCTCCTTCACGCTTCCAGCTGCTCGTGCCCCAGTTTGCAAGGCTGGGATTTGCCATGAGGCTTCAGGAGGCCCAGAGAATTTCTATGAGGCACCTCAGTCTTTGTAAAGTGTCCATAAGAGAGGAGCCCAGTGCCAGAACCCCTCTGTCCCAGACAGGAGTGGCACACCAGCAGGGCTATCTGCTTCCAGGCTGCCCCAGGCGCTGCCGGCACCTTCCCAGGACGCCCACTGCTGAAACGTGTGTGGACAGCTTGCAGAAGGTGAGGGCCCAGGCTCCTGGGGGCTGGGCGATCTTCCTTCCCATGTCTGCACGTGGGCCCCGCTCCAGAGCTGCTCCATTGGTAGCACATTGCATTCACCACCCCTTGCATCCACCACTGCTGCTGCCATCCTAGAGTCAGTCCAGCACACCAACCCAACAGCTCACATCCATCAACAGCAGCAAATCTCCACATCAGGTGTGTGCAGGGGCTGAGAGACCTGCCCGTGCCACACACCACCTTCCCTTGCAGGGATGGTTCTAGCTGGGAGGAGGTGGGTCTGGGTCAGGTAACTGCACTCCCAGCCAGCAGCTGCCAGGCTGGGAGCTGGTCTGGCACCCAAGGAAGCGATCACGTTACATGGTGGGGATGTCTGGCCCCGAACATCCCAGGCTCCATACGTGCTGTAAACCTGAACCCTGCTCTGTGAATGCTCAGCACTGTTATATTTAGGATGCATAGCTATGCTGGCTACACAGGGTATCCTCTTTTCTCAGGGCGTTTTTGGGAAACCAGTTATTCCTTAGCTCCACATTTGGATATGTGTGTGAGAGCAGCAAGGCATAGGAAACTTCCTTAGTTTTTTTTGGTTTAAGAAGTGATAGCAACTATCAATGTCAACACGGTTTCATTAATCACGCTGGTCAAAACAAAATTAGGACATATCCCAACAATTTAAACCTGCATATTCTTGGAATTCACCTGTAGGGTAAGATCCTGAAATACCAAAGCAAAAGTGTGGTTTTCATATTCACATGTAGTATATCCAGAAACCATCCCTAATCTCACAGAAGCAGGAGTAATTCCCACTCTCTTCCTGTGTCCCCTCTGTAAGCGTGCCATGTCGCATGTACTGAATTTCAGCCCACACAAGGTCAAGACTGAATGCTGCTGTGGTGCTCTTCTGAGTTAATTTTCAAGGTCATGTATAGGCTATCCAGAGTCAGGGCCAGTGCATTGCTGGTCTCCCCAGAGCCACACATGAAACATCCTAAAGGAGCTAGGCACAATACAGATGGATTACCACATCTCTGATGCACGAGAAGCAGCAGTGATAATGCAGTCTTGGAATAGTACAATCTCTGTGTATTAATAAAAGCATGACACACTGCGACTGATTTATGAGCTTGGCACGTTAGGTGGGAAGAGAATATGCCTGGTTCTGATAGAGCTGGCAGGTTGTTCCTTACATCCTCCAGCACACGCGATCCACTGACAAGTATTTTGTAAGATTTAAGTTAGCAAGTCACAGCTGAGCATGTCTCCACAGACAATATATGTAAATGTTACCGTGCGAGATTGAGTTGGAAGTGTACGGCCACTGTTCAAATATGATACATGGCACAATTTCAGATGACCCAAATGCACTTCAAATAACTCTAATATCGCTCTAGATGCTAAAAGAAGCTGCTTCCTTCCGACTTTCCAGAACCAACTGTTTCAAAGTCACAGGGGACTTCCAGCTTTCATCTAGCAGCAGCATGATGTAGAAGCAGCTCTTGATGATCCCCATTGGGACATACCACCAGGGTGTGTTAGTAGATGTCCCCATTGTTTCTTAAATGAGTAGGGATTTATTTCTATGCTTGTGGGATACTTCAGGCTACAAGAAAACTTTCAGATGTTTAAAGAAAAGCTCCATTATTACCAGGGGAAGTATTCTGAAACCACAAACTATGCAGATTTTCATGCATTTATGGGTAGGCAAGACCAAAGTCAATAAACTTCTTGACATGACCAAGTCAGTCTGCTTGCTATGTGCAGGGAATTTCATAAAGGTGACTAACTCACATCAACTTTGCTGGATATACTTTCTACGGTTCTAATGCTGCACTTACAAATATTTCTTTTTCAAAAGCAAGTGTTGCAGTTACTGTGTCATGGTATGATCTGCCTCCTTGAATCTCCTCTGCTGCAGTGGAAGGATTGACACCAGCAAGGGAGAAGCCTGATCTCCTTTGGTTCCTCTCCCTTAACAAGTTAATGTTCTGAGTTTTACTGCCAAAACCAAACTACTGGAAACTGTCCCTCTTTCTTCTGTACCACTGCAAAAACAAGTCTTACAATTACAAAAACCTGAAAATTGTAATTACATTTCCACAAATTACTTATTCTACATCATATTAGATAATGGCAAGATGTTTTAGAACAATAGATGTTTTAGAACTGCACAGCCTAGCAGCAATTATATGATCTGATAATTTACAGTCATCTCATAACACTGTCTGTCAAACTGGGGGGCCACAGGAGCCTTTGCATAAGACTTTAAGCCTTTCATTTTGCAGTTCTTTGGCTCACTTTTCAGCCAAAAAAGTGTGTTTTCTGTAAAAGCTGACTGCTTTCCACAGACCTGTGTGACCTGAGCTTACAGGCTAAAGTTCAGTGTCCACTTGTGTAAATTGTCTGCAAGACTGAATTGACAACCATGCCCCTGACCAGGTCATGCATGCAGAGCTGAGGTTATCTTTTCAGAGCAGGGCTATGCCACATTGCCCAGACAAGGGTAGAAAACATTTTTAACAAATGTTAAAAATACTACTTTAAAGTATTTAGAATTTCATTATGAACTGGAGAACTGCAGATACCTACATTTGATAGCATTAAAACTTTTTTACAAAATGAAAAGGCTGCATGCTTCCGCTCCTTCTTTTCCCTCCACAACAACCCAGGGAATTCTTATTTGTGAATACAGGGAAGAATCTTACTAGTGTAGGTTTACATGCAGGCCATAGAAAGGATGTCTGAGCCGCACACCACTTGGTGTATCTGGTTCATAATTAAAACTTTGTCTGCTGCTGATAGGTATGAAGAATTCCCTTCTTCAGTGCTTCACGTATCAGGTTTTTTGGTACTTGAGCCACGATGTCTTCTTGTGGGATGGAGATGGCATAAAGTGTATTATTATTGGCTATCACATTACATCCAAGATTCAGTAGCAAACAACTATTTTTTTTAAGTAATATTTAAAAAATAATTCAGATTTTCCTTTACTAATTGATTTACCATGTTTACTGACAGTGCAAGCAAAGCAAAATTATTTCAAATCAAAATGATTTCAGAAATCAAAATTATTTCTGTAATAATTTAATATACCAGATTTATTCAAACAACTTCTTACTGAACAACATCATAAGACATTTTAGCTAAGTGAATGTATTGCTGAATACTTCATTCAGCCACATGTTCTGTGCATGCAATTCACAAGTAGAAGTTAAATACTCTCAGGCTGTCTGTCCTCTTTATAATGCTTCAAAGAACACACAAAATAATCATAGAAATGGCTTGTTACAGACCCTACAATACACATAGCAGTATGCCAATACACCAAGCTGGAAAAATTCATCCTATTCCAAGGCAACTACATTATATAAAAAATATTATGTACGTTGGTATTACTTTCAGACTTGCAGTAATAATGATAGCAATAATAACAATAATAATAATTTTTTTAAACACCTACTCTGGATTAACTTGGCAATCTGTTACATAACAGTTGTGGTACTCCCCCAGCAATTTCAGCAGCTCAGCTATGACTGTACACACATCTTTCATAACCTTGTTGGTGATTTTAATCTACCTCAATAACTGCTGTTCTAATAAATATTTCTTGCAAATGAAAAAAAACATTGTAGTAATTATGCAATAATAATTTTCTAAATTACTATAAAACCACCAAAATAAGCCAAAGCTTCTGTTTTTTTTTTTTTTTTTCTGTGATCGTAAACAAGGATATGAAGCTCCCTGGAAAGTAAAAAAGCAGAACCTACCTGTTAAAACAGCATTACAAGAACACCAGCATTAACCTTTGCTAGCTATTGGAACAATGCTTGCTCAGGTTCTGTAATTAGCCAGTTTAAATTGGTGTTTGGCACTAATATGATGCTTCTTGTGTTGAAATAGCACATGGAAAGTGGCAACACTACTACTGTGTATTGTCCAGCAGTAAAACACCATGATATTACAGTGATTATTATGCATATTCCAGAGAGCTGCAAGCCCCAGCCATAGAACTACTCTATGAGAACAAAATGACTGTTATTGTCAAAGGGAGCTTGTAAGGGGCATGCAGGGAGGTGATGGATGCAGACAGACAGGAAGGCAAAATGAACACTGGAACAGTTTTCATTTACACAATAGATATGACTCCTTGCACACCAGTAGTGTAAAATACTAAACTTCTGTATACATCAACACCAAGGGGTTTTAATGAGGGATGCAGAAAACACCAAGGAGGGAAATTTTCAGAACTGTATGCAACATCTCTTCAGAAACAATGGGCAATTGGAAACAGAGCCTAAAAATGCTTATTTAGAAGTCTAAAAATGAAGGGTGCAAAGGCTGACCTGGTGGGACAATGAGACCAAGAGATAACTTACATAACATCGATTTGAGTAAGAGGGATGGCGTAACAGCAGGTTTTGGCAGTCATGAGCAAGTGAAGAGAGAAGCTTTACAACTAATGCAACAGAGATGGCAGAGCCAGGGCAATAATACAAAGCAAGAAGCAACAAGTCAAAGCAAAAGACTAATAAACAACCCACTTTGCAATTTTCTCAGTGGCTGTGAAATCAAAGTTGTTTAGCTGTTGAGGACAAAAAAGGAACACCATTAATTTAGATCAGTATGATCAGGCTGGATTAGACTGTAAACTGAACGAGCAGGTAGGAAAAACAGAGAGATATGTGCTGTAAAAGAATGGAGATTGAGACAGAGCTGGCATAGGAGGTTTTAGAAACACGCAAGTCAAAGCTGTTTACTAAGCACAATCGTATCAACAAAATGACAACAGAAGCAGAAACCTGAGGGTTACAGAGTTGGGAATATTCAGTTGCATTGAGGTGTCAGAGACACAGACTAAGCTTTTTGTCCAAAGGCCACTCCTATTCCCACCCTTGTGTAACAGGCACATCAAAAAACAAAGCCTCTTTCTTAAGGCAATGGGCAGTGCAAGTAAATCCCAAACGTTCTTACCCACGCAACTGTTACGGAAAAGAAAAGTGGGATTTTTGGAAGAAGTCATCCATCCATCCATCCATCCATCCATCCATCCATCCATCCATCCATCCATCCATCCATCCAAAGATGGAACAGAAACACACAGACCAGCAAAGCACACAAAATCCCATTGTGAAAACCCACCAATAATGCTCTAGCTCATACTTTCCATGTTGCCACCTGAAATACTTGAAATGCTCCAATATCCAGCAGGAAGAGAAAGCAGGAAAGCATTTATTTCCAGAACAGAGTAAAACAGCTTTCTTTTTCAGAAGATGCATCTACAGGATTGTCATGCAAGTTATAATGAATCTCAGCAAGTGCCATCAGCGTGACACACCCGTACACTTACAAGTGGAGAGCAAAACCTAAGAGAACACTCGATTGATCCTGCTTTCCATAAAGGTTCATTCTATTTTGATAGACACATAGCTGTGAATATTCTCGTGGGCATTTTAAAAACTGTAATTTCAACTCTGAGGTTTTGCAAGCTTTGTTTTCTGTGGTGCATGATATCATAAACATCCTGAATATAATTACAACTGCAATTTTGTGGGCTGTATTTTCCCTACTGGTAGCCCAAAGTTGATGTTTACAAAAAACTGCACGCTTATTTGATTTGAACTTTTTATTATTATTACAAATGTATATTATTTTATTAAAAAAATTCACACTGAAGCAAAGTCAATTCCATTTCATTACAACCAAGAATATAAAATAAATGCAATGAACTCATAGTTTAGTTTTAACAGTCATTTCAAGAGTGACATCAGGACAACTTAAAAGCAGTAAACTCTCAACTCTAGAATGAGAAACAAGTATTTTGCTTCGTGGTTTTGGTAGCCCATTGGCACGGGCACTACTGAATGCGGCCACCACAGATCTAGAGTGGGAAAGTTTTGTGGCAGCACCAAGCGCATACACAGTAATTTCTAATGGAAACTACAAAAATGAAAGATGCGTGCATGAAATTATTAGGAAAAAAAATAACTGAGTAGAGACAGGCACACTTCCACAAATAGTAAACATGGGAATATACAACTAGAACAATTTGAAAAGTTACTACCTTACATATATAAAAAGTTCTTTAAATTGCTGTTAAAAAGGACATGTTCTGTCCAGATTTTGTGTAATACTTTTTTAGTGTCTACACAAGACAAATTTTTAAAAAAATTAAATAGCATTAATTTACTACTAAATATTTAGGAGATAACAGTGCATTAAGGACTTTTTTCATATTGTAATACACATCGCTCCTGTCTGGCGACATTTTTAGAAGATTACGTATGGCCTTATGTACAATACATTTATTTAATCCTAAAACAATTCTTTACTTAATGGTGTTAAAGTACCATTCCTGAAGATTATGAAGGGGAACTAAGCTTATTATGTTTATATAAAATATCATACATATTTGAACACTTCTAGCTTCCCGCCACCCCTCCCGCTACGAACCCGCTTCCTTCCCCCTCCCCAGATACAGTGTCACAGATACAGTGCAGGAGTCGCAGCTTTCCCTATATTTTTCCTTCATTGTGCAGTTTGTGCTACATAAACTTCACCAACGCGGACCAGGCTGCTCATCCCATTAATTCCCCATGTGTTTGTTTCCTCTGAGCCACGACGTGAAAGGCTGTGCTCAGCAGCCTGTTCTCTCACCAGGACGGAGAAGACAGCTCTGCACCTCTTAGTACAGGTATGAAACACTTTGCTGAGGGTCTATAGGTTATGGGCAGAGACAGAGCTGAGTAATAAACTGCACAGGCAAAAACACCCCATAAAAATGACATGGTCCTGGTTTCCCACAACAAACTGCACAATTCACTTCTGAAAGCGGAGAGTTTTTTACCTCATGGGAAAAAAACCCTAGGCAGCAAGGCTTCTTCCACTATGACTGCCACCAACCCTGGCAGCATGCATCGAGCTCCCAAGAAAAGGCAAATTACTTCACCCCCAGGAAGAAACTACAAGAGTGTGCAGAGCCTACATTTTGCAGCCAGTGCTGTTGCTTTTATTCCCTCTCCTCCCAGTTGTGAACTTGGAGGAACGGAGGAAGTCAGCTCGGCTTCACCTGTGCACATAAAAGCTAGAGAGAGGAGTGGCATGTGGTCACCTATCAACCCAGCCAAGACAAGAAAGCCAAGTGCAGCTGAGAGAGGTTGTGGCAGTCACTCTAGAAGCTGGAAGTTCACTCAATTAAAGCACCTTACATTGCTGTGAAGTTTCACACTCTACACACAGATTAATCTACACCATTATTTTGCCTTATTGGCACAAGAGCCCACCTTAATTAACCAGTGGTCCCCTGCCACCTCCTGATCTTGCATGAATTTTGATGATCAGCTGCTATCACAGCAGGGAAAAGAAATGTTATATAACTGTAGTAGAAAAGACAAAATAATTTTGAGAGAAGGATGAGAAGAACGCAAGGGGATAAAAATCACTCTGCCATAAGTTAACTTCCAGAAATGTGACATTCAAATCACAGAAGTATAAAAGAAGTGTTACTTAATAGCATTGGACAAATATCCATTTGATCAAAAGTACCTCATCCTAACATCAGTAAGGGGGGAGACAGAAAGAATTGTCACCCCGCAGTCACTTAAATAAAGGAACAATTAAAACCTGTCCTTTCAGAGTACTACAGTATGTATAAAATGTAAATGTAGCATTTCAAGGGTTATACATTAAAAGCATCCTTTGCGAGATTATTTTTCCCCAGAAATAATTCTTCCCTTCAATTGCTTCATTTAGTTTTTCACCACCGTCTTATCCATTTGATGACAGAAGCCGGTTTTAGCTGCTTTTCTGGAGCAGCTAGGTGTTGTCAAAATCACATGATGGTAGGTATGGCCAAAGCAAGCCAACTGCTCACACAAAGCAGGAAAACAGCACGAGTTTGAGGAGGAAGGGGGCACTAAAGATGACTGGGAGATCAAATCCAGTAGAACCATATATGTGACGAAAAGCATTCTCCTCAGAGCAAACAGACCTACTCATCTTGCTACATCTGATCACAACTTCAGTGTGAATGTGCACGGGTACACCATTTTTTTTGTGTGGGCACAGGACAGAAGAGAACACTGCAGTATAAAAACCTGTTACAACTGAACTCCTGTCACCTCTTCTCTGGACACCAGCTGTAGAAGCTCTCTGATGTTACACTGCCAGTAGCTTTCTAAATGCATTCCTCTAGGTTTTCTGCCACAGGAGTCAGCCTTATTTCTGAAGGCAGAAGTAAAAACGAAGCTGTCCCAAATTACATGTTGTGTCTCTCTGAATAACTGTGGTTCCAGAAGTTGGACAATAATCCTCTGATTATGCTTCTGAACTCTTGCTTAATTACTAGGGATTTTCTGCCAGCTACCCATCCACTTACAGTCCCTTAGGCACAATCAAAACATGTTTGCTCTAGGGAAAAAGAAACATTTCAGTGCAATCAAGCGCATCTGGTGTAACTAATCTGGTTAATCACAGCAATGTGAGGGACACAGAATATGCATTATAAACAAGAAAAAGGAACAATTTTCAACATGCTTTTCAAACTGCACAATAATTTCTCTTAATTACAAATTCTAACATAAAATGATTAAATGCATTTGTTTTTGCAAGTCTTAGTATTTCTGTCATCTTTAAATTTTGAGAACTGACTCAGGAATGTAAAAGAAAGCTAAATTTATAGAACTCTCACACACATTAATAAGCTACTTCGCAGAAATACAGAAAAAGCCCGTCATCCACATTCCTACTGAGACTTGAGGGCAGTAAATACATTTTCCTGACTATTTTGGTGTCCAGCCTAGGAAGACATTCCATTCTTCTGTTCCAACAGATCCTGAAAGCATCTCCTTTTTATGTGACTGTCCTGGTTTCATTTAAAGCAATGCTTAATTTAAAACTAGTCAGAGCATGATCACTGTGATTTCAAGAATTCAATGTGAATGAGTTAAGAAATATCAGCAATCTTCTGTTTGGCGTTCAGTCCAGTAGCATGAAGCATATCTGTTGCTGCAGAGACTTGGGTGGGTTTTTTTTTCTTTTTTCATTTTTCTTTTTTTTTTCATTTTATTAATTTTTAAAATTTTTTATTTTTAATACTTTGCCTGAAAACTAGACTAATAAAAACAGAATAGTAAAATACTCTGGAACAGTAAAATTTTGCTGTTCTTGACATCCATGAGCAAAACAGTAATATCCTGTGAAAATAACATAGTGCTTTAAAAAGGTGCAATATACCTGTATAGCTAAACTGGTCTGCCTAGTACAAAACTAATTATATACAAGCTTGAAAGCCTGGGAGTTCAAGATTTTAAAACTTTAAAATCCCATCAAAGAGATTGAAAAGACAGATTTATGGCAATCACTACAGCATAAGGAAGGTGCACCAGGAATCCTTCAAAATTCCAAAGGTTAAAGAAGTTAAGTGCTGGGTTCAGATCAGAAGGGTTCATTAGAGTAACCACAACGGAGCACATGCAAGGGCAGGAAGGAAGGAAAACTTCACAAGAATCTCCTTTATGGCAATAAAGGGATGAGGATGGGGCAGGGATGAGGGAAGTCTTCAGTGAGTGAAGTTTTCCTTTTATGAATTTTAATTCTGCATCATAGTTTGTATTTTTGGTCTTCTCATCATTATGAACTTCATATTGCTGGAGTCTTCTGGCTTCTAGTCCATTCCTTTCTGAGTGCAGCCTGTCAGACCCCTCAGTACCTGTGAGACTGATGAGATTGGTGATACTGAGAGCTCTGCTGAGACGATGTGGAATAGCCCATTGTACTCTGGGACTGAGAAGATCCCTGAATGTTGCTTTGGTAACTCAGGCGCGAGCTGGAGTGCTGCAGGAAAAAAGAGACTGATCAAAGGAATGATCGTAACAGGTTCAGCCTGCCTGGACCATGCAGTTCAGGAAAGTTTTAACCTCTCTGGTGTTCATTAAACATGATTGTTGGGGACTAAAGAGTGCTACTATTTAGGGTCCCATAAAACAAGTCATCATTCTGATCAGCTTTAATACAGCACACAAAATACACAAGAACCCTTGAAGACACCTAAGAGTACAGCATGTACACACCCATTTTCTGAAGAAAAAATACACAAGAGACAAAAAGAGCAGACTCCCTTTCAAAATTCATCTGTTTCTTAAACTTACATCTATGGTTATTGTAAATGCTATTAATGCTAAGACTACAAACACCCTTCTCAAGATAGGCAATACTAAACATTATAAATGTTTTATTCTTTTCTGAGAAAAAGACAACCATGACTACTACTCAATTTATCTAAATGAAAAATTGTCCATAAAGATTAAATACTATAATATTAAGTGAGTCTTTTAACTTGATCCCTTAACTACTGCAAACAAGGACAACTGCTTAAAAATGGGTATGTGTATGTACATAACCTAACATTCATTTTCCTGAGTATTTTTTTTTCCCTTCCACAGTTTGGGACTGTCAGCTCAGTGGACTCCAACCTCAGCAAGACAAATTTGTGGATCTTGCAACCTCCAGCATGCTGAATTTGCCCTTTCATTATCATAACCATTTCCCATTCAGAATTAATCATGAACTGTCCAATAATGCAAGTTGCAAAATCACTTGGCATGAGAAGTACTGCTCAATGGACAGGAGACTGTCCAGCAAGGTAAACCCAACCACAATCCCGGGATGAGGCTGGTTGAGTAACACAGTGCCTGAAACCTGAAATTTTTCAACTTCTAATGGAAAAGAAAAAGAATTGTGATAAATTCTATGACTTTATAGGCGCTCTTTCTGGATGAAAAGCATCAGCTCACCATGGTAAGCAAAATACCCAAGGTCACATAAGGAAGGCTCAGTAAAATTCAGCAAAGAGTTTTGCACTACCATTTATGGAAGCAACATATATTGAGGCTGGTGAATGACAACAAAAACTTCAACAGAGACTTCAGACACAAGCTAAATGAAACTCAAAGCAAAGAGAATCTTGTATCTACTTCCAAATAAGATAAAATGGAGTAAAATTACTACCTTAAGACTAAAAGAATGCATTAACTTGCCCATGCTTATTTTTGTTTCACATATGAGAATTTGTTTTTAATAAAGTCAGACTTGGACAAATTGCAGACATTCCTTTCTGGAACAGAAGATAGTCAGCTAGAAGTTAAAGGCAGATAGCCAAACACAAGTGTAAAAATGGATAATCAGACCATACAATTTAGTGAATGATGTAAAAGAAACATACAGATCATGATTTTGATGCCTGTGCTGTTAAAGTTTAGAAGGAAAGCATCACAGAGGGTAAAAAAAATCTGAAAAAAAAAGTATATTTAGACTACTAGCAACTTGTAAGGGGCAAGTTTGCCAACAATTCAGAGAACTGGATAAGAATTCCATAATGGATATCATCAAATGCAGCACACCAGTCCTCAAAGTGTAGACCAAACCAGACCAGCCATAAATACTGGTGCAGTCAGATAGACGTACTGATCTGTTCAGGCCTCACGCCTGTCTGGAACTTTTCAAAAAAGAAACCTAGTTGTCTTTCCCCTTAAATTGTCCTCAATGCCTTCATGACAATTGTAACTAAAGGAGTTAAACAAAAATGGGAGAAATATGTCTGGCACTGAGTAATCAATTGTCTGTGGAGAAGGTCTGGAGGGCTAAGACAACTGTAGAGCTGGTGATTTAAACCCTATTTATTTTAACTTTAAAGCAGCCTGAAAAGACCATTCTCCAAAGTGGGATCCTCTTGGAGGCTAGGAGCAGACAGAATCCCTAGCATAGTTTAAAATTTACCCTTAATATCTAACTTTTTTTTCTTTCAACTAATTCCTGCTCCACCAAGTATTAACTCCAAAGTACTGAACATCCTGGTAAGTTCAATGCTTTCTATATTTAATGTAAGTCACTTTTTTGGTGGAAAATAAAATTCTAGTAAGCAAAGACAAATATTCAAATTCAAAAAATATTCAGTGATAGTGCTTTTCCTTATGAATGCTACTGTAGCAGAAAACATGAAATCTGTTCTACTTTGGTCACATTAGAAACAACGCCTGTCTTCGTGCCCTACTCTGGCATGAATCAAACAGATGAACCAAATGGTCATTCCTGTGCTTTACATGCATTTTTTTTCTTTAACATTAAAAGCAGTCCTAGAAAGATACCAGAATAAACCACAGAACCACTTCATACATGTGACAATAGGAGGAATGAAATGGGAGATCCTGCTTCTAACTTTGCTTCTCCTTCTCAGGATTGTCTCACATCTGCGCCTCACATGGGATTTAATATTGCTAAGACTCGAGTATCCTAAACTTGATGCAATGCAGCATTTACATCTCCTGGCTTCAGCAAGATTACTCTAAAATACAAAGTTAAGCAAATATTTAAGTGCTTTCCTGGAGTGGACTAGTCCTCAACACTTTACAGGGTGTAGTAGATACAACTCAAACTGGTATTCTATTGAAAATTACTAATCACAGAACAAAACCTCAGCATGCCTCAGGTTACATCAAAAATTCATTAAAACGTGGTCTGTTCTTGCAGTTGGGAAGGGGGAAAAATGACATTTTGGCACTTGGCCCTGTAGTGTCAGAAGCAGAAAAACTTCCAGAGGTACCTGATAATCTGAAGGCATGACAGGCCCGCCTGAGTTAGCGCCTGAAGGCCCTATGCGTGGTTTCTTGTTCGGAGGCACCTGGTTGAGGCTGGAGTCCTGGCTGTGCTGGAGCCCCGTGCCCGCGCCCCCTCCTGCCCCGCCGGCGCCCGCCGCCGTCCCGTTGGTCTGGCTGCTGTTCTGCTGCTGCGGCTGCTGCTGCTGCGGCGCTGCCTGCGCCTGCTGCTGAGGTGCTGTTTGCTGCTGATGCTGATTCTGCTGCTGCTGATTCTGAGGAAAGAAGCAACACAACACGGTCACTTGCTCTGAGGTAGGTTTGTGAGCTTCATGGAGCTGCCAACTGCAGTGTCACTGAGGGGGAGGCAGGTCCCCGTGTAATGGGAAAACACAAGCGAGGCTGAATGCTGGGAGAACTTCACCCCCAGTACAGACCTGCATACCTATGGGGTGTCCCATTTTTGCTCATTTTGCTTTTTTAATGAAACAAGCTGGACTTAAACTGGAAAGACAGTTGAGTGCCTCCTACAGCTACCCAGGTGTCCTAGGTTGCAAGATGTGGGTGGGGTTGTGTATTCTGTTATCATCTGTGACAGGTGGAGAAGTTATCTTCTGTTAATTGGACAATTTTTCTTTATCTCTTCCACAACCAATCCTCCCTCGGGGAGATATCTTCTGTTAATGGGCCATTGAGTCTCACTGGTAAAATTACATCATCCCATTGTAAGAAGCTCTGCCCAGGGGGAGGAGCCAAGCATTCCTACCTGGATATAATCTGAGATTTGGAACACCACAGGCAGCCTTTTCCACTGGATTCCAAGAGGAGCAGCTTTCTTCTCCACTGGATTCCCAGAGGAAGACCAGGCCCATCTATACCACCACTGAATGTTCAGAGGAAAACTACACCCTTCAATAGGATCATTGTTTCAGCAGAACCACATCTGTCAATCCAGGAGCACTGCAGCCACCATTTAATCAGACTGCTACCAACATCCTCACCCACAGGGTTTTAGGTCATATTCTGACTCTGTCAGTGTTTTTTTTTGGTTTGTTTTTGTTTTTGTTTTTGTTTGTTTGTTTGTTTGTAGTATTGCATTTGTATTTTTCATTTTCCTAGTAAAGAACTGTTATTCCTATTCCCATATCTTTCCCTGGGAGCCTCCTATTTAAAAAAATTACAATAATTCGGAGGGAGGGGATTTACATTTTCCATTTCAAGGAAGGCTCCTGCCTCCCTTAGTGGACACCTGTTGTTTTCAAACCAAAACAACAGGTGCTCAGAGAGGATAAAAGGAACCCTTTATATAGCAGTAATCACCTAATGAAGCAAATCAAAGCACCCAAAATTTCGCTAGTGCTCAGTGACAGACATGGGGAACCCACAGTAAGTTGTTTTAAGTGCTTCAATGGCCTTGTTCATGCAGAATCAAAACCATGTTTCAAACTTTCACTTTTCACCTGATGAAGGCTGACAGCATTACTGCCAGAAAGATAAGCACATTGATACCAAAGGAATTATTTAATGTCTTCTGGGTTGCGAGGAAATGTTGTGGCAAAACCAGCAACAGGTTTCATTACTATTTTGGTTTTCTTTGCATTTAAGCACCTTGCAAAGACTGCTGTACTGGGAATAGGGCCCAGCATGGTGCACAATGTACAGGGTCAGAAAACAGCAGAAAAGTGAAAATAAACCAGAAATGCTGAAGACAAAAGAGGAGGAAACAGCTGAAAGAAGAATTTGGCAAGGGAAGGAGAAGACTAGCAAAGGAAGAGAAGCCAGATAATTAAGATGACACAGGCTCCTAGCAGGAAAATAAACAGAGATAAGTGTCACAGAAGGAAAAAAAAAATGTTAAGAAGAAGAACACAAGAACAAAAGACAGTGAGAGCTCTTCTGGCTTCAGAGGGCTACAGACTAAAAGGAGTATTTGAGGAAGTGGAGGGAAGGTCACAAAATGAACTGAGTGCAACTCTGTCCCCCATGGTTAAAGTTCTGGGAAATATGTCACTTGCTCATCATGAAAAAAACCTTCAACTGACATGGATTGAATTAAAAAGCCTTACTATCCTTCCCCTAACATACGGTAGGGAACATTCCAGGATAGGGGTTTTTTTGGGGTTTTGGGGTTTTTTTTTAATATCTACTTATATAATGACCAAAACTTTAGTATGGCAGCCTTTAAATTAAAACCTTATTTTATTAGTTTCTCAGAAATTATGACAACCAGTTGCTACTAGCAGAAAATTCTTGATGCCCCCTTCACCTTGAGGCTTTTAGTTACCCCAGATAAATGACATTAAAGATCTGCATCTATGCCATTCATCACAATAGTCTCCCAAGATACATTCCAACAAAATTTGCAGTGATGTATTCATTTAAGACTACAAAGAAGACTTGCATCTTCAAGGACTTAAGAGGTGGCCTGCAATTCCATTTCACATTCAGCAAAAGCTATAATGTGTCCTCCTGCATGTAGTCCTCAAATCTCATCTCAGTCAGATTCTATTTCCTGGGATATTTAAACTTGAATAATCTAAAAAGTTAATTAAACTAGCTTGTAAACAAAAAAACTATTAAGAAGTAATTTATTTTTCATAATGGTTTGAACTTCACTTACACAAAACGCCAATAACTAAGGTACTATTTGTGTTAGAATTCTGAAATTTGTGTTTTCATAGGAGTGTTTGGATGCAAGTAAGGTAGCTACTACTGGGTGAGCTGAAAAACTATGTGTAAACAAATATTGAAGGGACCCTTACAATTAAAGGCAAGACTTTGTTGTAGGTCCCAGGTTTTGTGCTTCAGATTTTAGCACAAAATTTAGTTGACTACAGAGAGTTGGCTCTTGTGTGGAACTACTATTGCTACTGCCTGCCTAGAGACTGAGACCTGCTCTGTCAGTCTCCACCTGGGGCCTGGCTGCACCACCTAACTGCACAAAAATGGCTTTCACCAGCAAAACCCCTGTCCTCAGGTCAGTCTGGTTCATGGCAGCTCCCAAATGACTAAACTCATGAAAGGCCTACACTTAACAACCCATTGCCATATGTCACCTCTCAGACACAAATTACCAAAACTAAATTTCAGTCCTACCTAGAAATAAACCTAGCAGAAACTTGCCTAACAGAATTTAAATGATAAAAAAATGTATTTTCACTTTGTTTTACAAACCCTCATTTTAGTCTTGCTAACTAACAATTAACCATTTTGAAGAATGGATGCTTATGCTAAATGGTATTTAATTCAGATATAAGTTCCATATAAACAGAGACAACTTCTCCAGGTTGTGATTATATAAATGATCATACAGATATTTAGGGTTTTAAAAACAAGCCAGTAACAAACTAGTCATAAAAAATTTAAAACTTTTCATTTACAATAACATCATAAAGCAACAAAACATGGAACAGATTCAACTTTCAGAATAGCCTTTATCTCCACATTTTCTACACTGTGGGAACACATTCAATGAATAATGTAGGAATTGTATTACCTAAATGGTCTAAGAAAAAGTTTAATTTGGAGTGTGCATAAATACCTGACTGTCCTCAACAATCTTGAAGACCATTTATATATTGGCTGTTTTAAAATATAAATATGCCATTGTCATCACTCCTGCAACATTGCCTGGGGAAAGACAGATATTTCCTTTCAAGTACACTGACTTAAATATAAAAAATTTTAATTCATAAGGCTTCTTCTTGTTTTTTGAGGCTGTGAGAGTTGAAGCAAAACTAGTAACTAAATTACAATCAAATTAGTGTAATGAATCTAATTTTACTTTTTCTTCAGGGGTCTGTTTCCTCCTTTGGAAAGAACTATCTGGACACAAAAATCATGGATACTACCACTTGTTCTCAGTAAAGAAGAATCTGCAATATCAGTTCTGAAAACAAAATTTGCTCTCTAAAATATAGGTTTAAACTCAGCTAGTTTGTCATGCCACGCAGAAAATTGAAAACAGAATATTTATGTAGTCAAATGGTTTCTCTGAAAGACAACAGCCCTTCTCACATAGTCCTCAGATAACAACAGTTCAAGACTGTTCTTCACATTTTGTTAGCTATACATCACTGCTGGTGCCTCACTGTACCCTGTTCTGTGAAAATAACATGCTGTTTCCTACACTGTAGCACCATTGTCTGGCCTTCCCAGCACTATGGGACAATTGCTGTGGTCACACAGCACAGCTGAGCTACATGCACCAAGCAGATCAGATTATGTTGCAAACACACCAAAATTTATTATGCACACAAACAAGTTCTCGCTCGTGTCTATGGGGCTGTGGAAAACAGAATATCCAGAACAGATTGTTGCTACACAGTTCAGAATCCTTATTACTCCTTTGTCTGAGGGCCCTTACAACATGATCAGGAAACTGCATGCAGATGGATGAAATGTTCTGATGTAGTGCCAGAAGCAGGCTGCCACTATTTATTTGAGACCTCGACAGCCATCTACATTCAAATGGCTGGATGGATGCCAGTCATACAATGAAAATGCCATTCTTTTCATGTGCTCACAACAAATCTTCATCATGCAATGCTGGAGGAGGTAGCAAGGTCTTCTTGGAATGACAGCAGCTGAGAGCAGGCTACAGCTGACAGAACAGCCCACCCAGCTCACTCCCCACAGGTCAGGGCAAACCATGATGGTGATACCACCTGAGACACCCCAAGGCATCTGATACTTTTCAACTGTCTGAGAAGCAGTTTTAAGAGAGCTTTGCCTTGGAAACACATTTTTGGTTAACTCTTCATGTTTCATTAGTTTTCATTTGGAACCATGATGCTTTCTTATTGCATACTTGAAAGTAAACCAAACAAGGAGTTTACTATACCTTATCCCCTTTCTCTTCAGGTTCATCTTCATTGAGGAATTCTCTTTTTGGATATGGAATCTGACAGCCAGCAAATACACTGAAACACAGTAAACAATAAACACTCCACAAATATGTACACATGGCATACATTTACTTAACGCTATGTTAAAAACGAGTGCATATAACACAACTTCACTTCTTGTATTTGACAAATCCTGTTTCTACAAGTGAGTGGCAGTGTGAGCACCCAAGATAGGTGCTGATTGTAATGTCAGATCTCTTTGCTGTTGGCACAAGGCTGTCATTTAGAAATCATGGCATGGTTGAACATGCCCAAATGGCAGAACGACCACTTGTTGATCCAGATAGTAAAATGAACAAACACAGTGTCAGAAGTTCCACAACACCCAGTTGGAACATGCATGGCTCACTGAATAAGGGGACTGATCCAAAGAGTATTAGTGTCTTATGAGCCTGCCTTGGCTTACAACAGGCTTCAATATATTTGCCAATCACAATTGCAGTTACTTTCACTAAGCTTCTCAGGTCTTGTTTAGGAAAAAAAAAGTCACTTTCAAATTCATCTGACCAATGGAATTTGGAACATTCCTTAATGTTAATGGCAGAGACCTTATCATAATGTTATCCTGTAATCCATGGGGAGCTACAGTTCTCTACAGGATAGCATCAGATAAACACTAAGCAGAAAATTACTGATAGATCTTGACCAGTGTCAATTTCTTACATTTCTGGGCCAACATTCAGAATACAATCAACATGACGTGGTTTTTAAAAGGGTGTAAACAGTTCTTAATCTTGCTGCTATGTAGTGTTTGATTTTTTCAAACAGAAATGTTAAAAACCCAACTAGTCTCAACTAGACTCCTTTTTCATTCCAGTGACTGTTCCCTCCTTTTGGTGTTGCCTGCTAGTTGAGGAAACAGTGAAAGCAAAGGTGGAAGACTACCTGCGTCAAGTTCATGCAGATCATAATGCTATGCACCACCATGCTTCTGAAAATTGGGAAGAGAAACTGATAAAGTCTGACAGCTGGAATTGAATATGTCATTTGAACTTTTCATGACAACAAAATACAGATATCAATTCTGTACTCTCAAGCCTTCTGAACAAGGGATTTGTGGGATTTTAGGCAGCCATTTAGCTCTTCACTTTTCTCATACTGCTACCCTGTGAAAAGAGGGCATGGGAATGGGCTGTAGGTCAGAGAACTGCCCCACTCCTAGGGAGAGGCTCCTAGGGAGAGGCAATGGAGAACAGGGCTCTGTGAGACTGTGTGAGGCAGAGATTGATTCTCTAAATGCTACAGTACTGTTGTAACTCTGGCTTTGGTAGTATGTTCAGAATTACAAAACTACTGTGGTACTGGGTTATTTTTCATGACCACTCAGCTCTGGCACCACTAGATACAGACATTTCTGTACTGCACTTGTAGTTTCTACTGAGCATGGCTGAGCTGCTACTTCTTGTGGACACAGGCAGGTACCTGTGAATTTTTCAGCCACCATGTCATTTCAGGGACTAGCATGTAGCAGAAAGAAGTCACCCCACATGTGCACAGAAGAGGGAATACATACTCTGACGTAGGCAGAGGATCCTCTTGAAAATAGGGGTCCTGCAAAGCCTGCTCTGAGGTAATTCTCTTCGTAGGGTCCATAGTAAGAAGCTTCTGAAGCTGCAAAGCATAACAATAAAAATAGCAAAAAGCTTATCAAACTATCATTTTTCAAACTATGACTTGTATGTCTTGGATTGTGGATTGCCAAATTATTTCTGGCTTGTCCAGACAAGCCTAAGTTAGCATTGCTTGTTCAGTGAAGTTCCCAAGAACTACAATGCACATCCATCTAAGTACTGTGGTTGTGAAGTACTTCTCATGTAATAAACAGTTAAGTGTATCAGGCAGTATTAATTGCTCAGTCTGAACCACTGCACTAAAGCAATGCTAAATTCAGCTATTACAGGTTCATAAAACATTATTTCTAAATAACAGCTGTTTGGGTTTTTGTGGTACATGTATAGCTTTAATACTGTTCTACATAGCTGACACAAAAGGAAAAAAAGCGTCAGAATAGACTGAACAGGACCAGGAGTCTCCATATCACTTTAGGGATGGAAACAATAAATCTTCATTTCTTGCACTGGCAACATTCCAGAATCAGAGCACTCTGATATTCATGCAGCTCCCAAACCCACTCTAACTGGTACCAAAATGAGAAGGAACAGACCCTTCCTAGTAACCTTTCTTCCTTGCTGGGAGGAAAACAAGCACAAATTTATTAGCTAGAATGCTTTTGACTGCAGTAGGTTATAAAAGAGGATTACAATAGATTAGTAGTATAAAACAGGAAGTATAGGCATATCACACCATTTAAAATAGTTACTTATTTATCACATTCTGATAAACTTACAGTAGGAAATTTGGGTGCTTACATTGTACAGTATCCTGCTCTTACACAATACTCTTTTAATTCAAGCCAGTAGAGTAGTGAAAATAAATTTCCTTCCGTAAAGGACATCTCAGCTCAAACTCTCTTTCAGGTGTCCAACAAAAACTGCCTGGATATTCAACAAAATAATGTGATTTTGGCATGGGTATTTGGGGCTTTTTATTCGAATAAATTAAAAACCTGACATACAATTCTATATTCTATATATATGCTACAGAAAACAGCCTCAGTAAAAGCACTCACCCTCCTCAAGAAATGAAATGCAAGGAATCATCTTTCTCAATAGTTGTAGTTAACCCTACTTGATAGATAAGGTCTCAAGACTCTCTGTATGTTTGCCATTTCCTTCCCAGCTCTTCTTATTCACATACTTTATGGGCTACAGACCTCAAAAGACGCACAGCAAAACAGAGCCATTTGGGCTGTCTCTCCACCCATCAGTTCATTTGTAACTAGCTCCTAAATGGATTTCTGCTGCTTGCCTAGAGATGCACCTCCAGCTATTCCTGCACTGTATACACCTGGAGGGTTTGAATGGGTACTTACTGTATTTTTGTGTGGTGAGGTAACTCTTAACCCTACATTTTCTGTGCACCTTCACAAACCAAACTTCTAATGATATGTTGGCTCTCTACATAGTGACCTCACACAATACAATATAGACAATAGTTTGGTACTCAGTATCTTTACTTCAAATCACCTTTCCTCACATGAAATTTTTTTGTCAGCTACAGCAGCTTCTGGCACCATTACAGGTTATGCAAATTTCCCAGTTCCTCCACAGAGACTTGCAGGGACAAAAATGCATATTCTGTACAAGGCCACTCCTGATCTTTGGTACCAGATGTCATCATTGACAGAAGAGCACAGGGAATCAGCCTCTGCCCCCTGGACTCCTTCCCTTATCATTCCTGCTTCACTCCCGAGGATACAGTCAGTTAGCCCATTCCAAGTAATACCACACACAGTATCCCAGCAAGATAACCTGCCTATCGGTGATGCTACTGTGAACCAACTTATTTGAGAAATTCTGAGTATCTGTAGCTTCTGGGAAAATGAATGAAAAAAAAGTGTCTGGAGACAATTTGTTTTTAGGGCAGCAGCTGCTAAGACAACATAGGAAACCAATGAGACTAGATTTCATCAAAATCTCACACTTCCCAGCAGGTCTCAAGCTTTCAGGCTCCACTGGCCTGACATGACAGCTATGAATACTATGCTTGTAACTTTTCCAGGACAGCAAGAACAGATGCTTCTTCCTGAATGGAAAACATTCTGCCCTTCATGTAGACATTATCATTCAATGTCAAACAGCAGAATGGCATAATATCATTCTCTTAGTCAAGAGTCACTTGCTATCCTGCACTGATCTACTTGAAGCCATCTGTTCCCCATGCACCACACTTCCTGTACTCATTAGCACAGTCTCAATCAATGACTGCGAGAAAGCAAATGTCTTCAGAGGCCACCCTGCAAGATGGAGGTCATCTCATAAAAATAACTACCTTGGATATGAACAAGGAGTTTTAGAGAGTTTGCTTCACAATACATGTACCTCCAGTGTACAGCAATGAGATATCGGGAAGGTAGTCCATACTCCTGGGCATTCTTATTCAGAGTTTTCAGAGACTGACCTACCTGAGATCAGCCTCTGTCTCTGATTATTAAACCACCCTTATTCATTCCTTGAACTGTGAGAAAAATCTAACAAACTACCAGACTTAGAGAACTAAGTCTTTGTCATAATGTTCAGAAAGAAGGGCAAGGTATGCTTAGTTTTGTTGCTCTTCAGAGAGCTGGTTAATATTTCCCCTGGGAAAAGCAGCCAACCCACCCAAGATGATTCTCAACTCAGTGTTCAGCCTTAGAGAATTAGTAATATAAGCTGACAGCAAGCAGGTTTTCTGGTGGATTCCACTTGTGGTAGGAAAATATGGAAGTTAATGTGCTAACTAATGATGTTTCTTACAATTGTCGTCTTTTCAGGTGATTCCAATGTGTGCCCAGTAAGTTGAGTTTAAGAAATTTTAATTAATTTTTCTTCAAGTCTCACTCTTCTTATGGAAATTCTTCCCTTCCACCTACTTGGAACCAACCTCTTCCATTTCCACAGCTATTTGTGTCATCATCCAGCAGCAACTAATGAGTCAAAGAGCAAATCTTTGCCAGGACATAGAGAGATGACTGCTATGCTGAATTTGTAACTGAAAACAGACCACTGAAAGTCAAGCTGCACTAAGAGCCTCATTGCAGAGCTCCCTGTACACAGCATTAGCAAAGTGACTTTGAACTTCATTCCTAAATTTAGACAGCACTAAGTCATCACAGAGACATCCAGAAATTATGCTGTATTAGATAGAGCAACCCTGTGTTGGTCTACAATGGATGACTGAACTAGGCAACCAGCAAATATATGTTTAGGGATTTTGTTTGGAATCATCCCCAGAGCAGTGGTGGACTACTGTCAGAGGGAAGAAAAAGGAAAACCAAATTACTACAGAAAATAATTTTTTCCTTTCCTCTTCCCCTTCTTTACAAAACTCTTTAGCTTTTAGGGGCTCTTTAGGTCTCTGAAGCCACACAGAATCAAGACACAAATTATACTCACTCTCTTATTTGCACAGCAAACCTAAAGGTAAGGCTGTGTATACAAGTGTCTTGCAGATCTTAATCAGAGAAGACTCTCAGATCTTCAATTCCAGCAGTTTAAGCAATTTGTGTATGAAGAAAACACATTTCAAATATGGCTAGTTAGTGATAAATAGCTTTCTTTAACATTGGTGTTCATTAGAATGAGATAGGAAAACAGACACAGATATTACCCTTAGAAATGCAATTTCATTCCTGTCATCACAGCAATTTTCAAGTTGCACCTACCAAAAGAAAAACTTTGCTGTCAGGCTTGACTTTGTGTTTCTCCATGTATTTTATGAGGCTACTATTGGCATATCTGAAAAATACAGTTAAAGAAAAACATGTCTGAAATAATAGTGCATTAAAAACATAGAACTCTATCAAGACCACAGAAACATCTCCCAGCCCTCAGGAAGTAAACTGTTAAAAGAACTGCTATCAGAAGGCATGTCAGATATTTATCTAGCAGTTGCACACAAAGTGTGCTTTTCACCAATAGGAGTGCTATCAACTGTGCAAATATTATCTCCATGAAACATGCAACTTTTATAGTATATGGATAAGCTGTTGATAAGGACAATGACAAAGAGACACAACCTGAAGTTTATACTCTATTTTTCTAAAGCAACTCTGCCACAGAAAGCATTCAGCAGTTCATCACAGCTTAGCATTTAAACTATTGTTTCTGGTTAGAACTTGGCAAAGCAGTTAGATTACCATTCTGTCTCCCCAGCCTCCAGAAAACTATATAGTCCTTACAGCTCCCAAGTTCAAAATGGCCCGAAATACCTATGACATGTGCCTTGCCTTTAATTTATAGCTCCAGAGGTTATCTTTAGCCATTTTTAAAAGACAGAAGCTTCATATTTTGTGTAAAGCCAGTGTAATGAATCCATGTCAGAGCTGGAAACAGAATCCAAAAGTCCCAAATCCATGTCCTCTACCTTTACTTTAAGGAGTCCATGTGACTCCTTACCAGCTCTGATCTATTATCAGCACTTGACTAATTTAGCCAAAGCACCAGGAAACAGTAAAAGTGGAAAATTCTCAGATCCCGGACAGGCTTTGAATCGCAACCTATTGAACATGTTACCTTCAATAGAAATTTCTGTCCAATACATTGCTGCCTCCACATATCCACTTGTCAAAAATAGCAGTGCTTTCCTATTCTTTCTCACTCAAAATGAACAACATTATCTTGAATATGTAATAGAAATGGGTTAAGGAAGCTCATTTGTCTGTGCCTGCCATAGATTAAATTACACTTATAGCAACCACTTCTAGAGAAATGAGGAGGCCACTCAGTTGATGTTCTTAACAAGCAGCTGAGGGAGAGAACACCATTCATGTAAACCAGTTAACTCAAACATGACAGCTGTCACGGTGTTAGAACCCAAATACTTCAAAATCTTCTCCCCAGGAAGTCAGAGCATAGGAGCTGATTTCTGCCTCCACCATGCTCAATGAACTGTCGTCACATTATCATTACTTACGTTGTTCTTCTAAAATCTTTCTGAAGAGTTGGATATTCTGGCATCTTTCTTATGTCTTCCCAGTCTTTATCTTTGGTAGTGTGGAAAAAAGAAAAAGCATTTACAATTCTGAACATGTAGGTTAAGTAATACTCAGGAAGAAATAACTACAGGAGTTGTTTGACTTCCTGTTTCTTGGCCAGTGCTATTGTTCTTTAATTGCCAATATTTCCAAATCCATCAAATTGAGAGTTTCTTCGTACCTATACAAACAACTAATAGTTTCCTTTAGGAAAAAAACCAACAAACAACTCACTAGAGTTATATCTGCTGCTTTAATGAAAATAAATTACCTGCAGGGAATCCCATTACACTGAAAATGCGGTCTAGCTGATCGTGATGAAAAGGATTACTTGTTTTGATGTCCTCCTGGCGACAGTGAAATATAGGTTCTGAAGTCAATAGTTCGGCAAATATGCAGCCAATTGCCCAAATATCTACAAAAGAAGGGGGATAACTAATGAAAATTTGCTGTACTCAACTGCTCTGGTTTTTGTTTCTACACAATTTCTCAACCTGTATAACCACAGTAAGATGAAATGCTCCACATTTAAAAACAATGCATTAACATAATACATTAAAAAGGGTAAAATCTGGAGATATGTTTTCTATAAACCAAAATTAAACTCTCGAAAGCCAATTTTTGTACAGTGTCAGTCCAGCACTTATCATACTCACAGTTATGTCAGAAACCTACACAATATTTGCTTACAACATAGCTTAAAGGGGATTCAGTTGACCAAAGATTATCCCTCACAAAGACACGTTTAAATAATACTTCTAACACATATTTCAGAACAATTCCAAACAGATAATTGATAACCAAATAAATACTAAAGAGAAGATTAATAGCTCATATGTTTAACCAAATGGTGCAAGCTAGTTAAAATGAGGGGAAAAAAAGATTCTAATTTCAATCAAGTGTAAGAAGATTGAGTACCAAACTTTGAAAAAATTAAAATTCTACTTGACAACTGACTCCCACAGCAATACTTTAACTGTGTCATCTACATCTCATGAACATAAAGAAAACAACAGCATGATATTTGACAGTTGGACTTGATGATCTTAGACATTTTTTCTACCTTAATGATTCTATATACTGAAAGGAAAAAAACCTTTCTATTTCATAAAATTCTCATTAATATGCTTTTTTAGAGTAAATCTATTGTGGACCAAAACATTAATTTACAAGAGAATAGTTTTTCAGATAACATGTATGTGTTCTAGTTACTGCTCATTACCATCCATCTTTGTATTCTGTATGACCCAAAAGGTTTACTATGCATCTTAATGTGAATTTGCCAGTGAGAAAAAGCTTGTTACCAGCTGAAAAAAAAAAAACCAAACAAAAAAAAAACCAAACAAAAACAAACAACAAAAAAAAACAAACAAACAAAAAAAAAAAAAAAAAAAAAAAAAAAAAAAAAACAACCACCAAAAATTATTTAAGGATTTGCTACACTGATAAATATATGTCTGGGATACAACTTTGGAAAAGGTGTTGAGATCAGATTAATAATAAGCATAGTCTGCTGAATACAAGAGTGTGGAGATTTGTGTAGTAATTGAAGTTAAATTGGATGACTCTAGAAAAACTTTATTTTTTTCTAATTTAATAGAATAAAACAAAAAGAAATTTAACTTTAATGTATGAGTCTAAGAGATACAAAATTATTTAACCAGAGTTTAGTTTATTGGATTCAGAGTAAAGAAAACACCCAGAAAAGTCTCTTGGTTGTTGCTCCAAACCCCACTTGCTGTCAATGGTGGTGTTTGCTGCCTATGAGACACAGGGTGTCCTTAAGAAAAAGCACTGCTCCCCTTATGTAGGAAAGAAAGAAATGAGCCATCACATTCTATTTGTCAAAACTGGTCAGCTCCATTTCCATCATGTTACAGGTGTGGAGCTTGAGGTGTCCCAATATAGAACCCTTTCTTCCAACCTCCCTTACAGGAAAATCTGATAACATTTCAGACTTTACAGTTTTGACAGGGTGTAACTTGCTCTGTGCATTACATCACATTCTCGAGGTTTTATCTTCCTTTGATTTTCCTATTAGCCTTATCTGCATGAAAACAAGATCTGTAGCTGTTGAGATTTTATCTACTCAAGCAACTAATGCAGCATATTAATCACAATTGCTGCCTGGGTAATAGGCATAAATTATCTACTCCAGAATTGAAATTACTTATTAATTGAAGAATGGAATCTTCATTTAACAGTACCTATTCACTCATTTTCATATGATAGCAAATCCTTTTGGAGATGGCTTATCTAGAGGCCAAAAGAGTCGCAGCTCTCTTAGTTTTCATGGCTTTCCACACTGCTCTCTGTGCATCACATTGTGAGGGAGAGGCCAGGCCACTCCTCATTATTACATTTATAACTGTTCTATCCAGACTGACCTTTTCCTTTTAATGAAAAAAACAGGGTAAAATCTAGTAATCTAGTATTCTCCCTGACAGCAAAGAGGAACTGAGAAATCTCCCTGATGTGACACAGCAAACTTCAAATTTCCTTCTTTTTCCTTCATCACCTGCACTGTGTGAGAGAAGAGCCACTATACAGCATACAGAGAGTGCATTTTAAACCCTCTGAGAATTCAGAAAGACAAACATTGTACCAACTGGATGTTACATCTGCATAAACACTGGAAACTCCCAAGATGGTGTTATAATTTTCTGTGGGATGGCATTATTGGACAAGTCAAACATGAGACTACTTTAACTTTGATCAATTGTTATATTCTCTAGAAGTTCACATGCTGGGGTTCAACCCTTTATGTTTCTTGCCAGATATTCTTCATCTCTGAAGAACTAATATAAAGTAACCCAAAAGACTTTGCACAGAAAACCTGAAGTTTTAATTTATGTAAGAAAATATTAAATATATGGAAAAGGCCTTGCAGCCATGTAGCTCATGGAGGTCAGGGTCTTCTTTTCATGAACCTTTTATGTAACCTGATCTTGAACACATCTTTGGCTTATTTTGATACCATTCACAGTTAATGACTTTCTGCCAAGGTTAGTTAGTCCTTTTGTTTGTTTCTTCTAAAAAACATTCATAATTTGCAATAATAATGTACCAGGTGTGGCACTTCTTCTAGCAGGAATGCTTCATTAAATTCTGCTAAGTTTAAACACTTCATAGATACAAGCAATCTTAATGGGTATTTATCTCTTACACTGTTCACAGTAGTCAACCAAATACAAATTTTAGGTCTAACTATGGGAAAAGAGTCCTTGTCTAGTGCACCATTTAAGGTTTTCCATTTATGACTCTTAAAATTAATTATTATTACATCTACTTCAAATATATTCAAAGTAAATATCTACTACTCCTCAGTAGTGGGCACTGACAGAGCAAACCTTAAAACACACAAGTAGTATTTTTCAAGTACAGTGTATTATTATTCTAATGTGAATCATCTGCCTCACTAAAGGAGCTTCTTATAATGTTATTTAAATTTTAATTAAAAATAAAACCTTTTTTAAAAGCAAGCACCAAAATAAGTGACAAAAATTATCCAACAATTAATTCTCTCCTCTCCCCTCTACTAATGATCAAGACAGTGAGTGGCCTCATTGCTCCTGAGCCAAAGCTTAAACTCCTGAAGGTATCCATTTTTTATGTCCCCGACCACTGAAAACTGGGACACAAAGGTCCTACAGATTTGAACTGGGTACTAAATGTTTTCACATCTTGGGAGGAAATGCTTTCCCATCTTGATGTCTTGGGAGGATGCTAATAAGTTTACAGAGTAACACAACCATTCCTGTAAAGATGGTTCTGTTTCCTACAGGCTCTTCTACTGTCATTAGGCTTCAGGACTGATCCGTGGTGAAAGGTTTTTACTGTCTGTTGGGCTGTGCTGTTTTGTTGATGTTCTCTTCCACCCCCAAGACTTACAGAGTCCTCACTTTCCCCAAGTTTACACTGGACCCCAGTGCAAGCCAAATTTGCTCCCAGGCTCTGAAAAGAGGGGTAGGAGTGACTCTTACCCACACAACTTCCTCAGGTTCCATTCAAATGTGTTCTCCACTGAAATATCCTTCCACTATGACAACACTTCTCAAGTACTATATAATTGTATGAAAAGAAATAAACCCCAGCCTTTTATGGATGGGCACTTGTGATTGGTAAACAGACTTCCTATATAAATGCCTGTGTGCACAGATTATTAAAATATTTGTATGGCTGTCTATGTCCCAGTTTTAAAAGCTGGGACTCTAATAGTTTTATAGGTCAGCTGAGAAAATCCTGCATGTCCTGCTCTACTTTAGTACTGTAGCCAAGAAGCAAGAACAAAGGGATGCTGTTTCAATGATAGGGCTGATTAAGCAGACAAATGCTCGTGTATTCTTTCATTTCTGTGGAACAATAATCTCATTTCTGTATTTGTTCCAGTATCTTGGAAATATTCTTTAAGAATAGTATGACCGCTTCAGACAATAGGACAATTTATTAAGCAATAGCCTTGACTCATAAAAGGAAACATCTTTTCCCATGCATATTAAGCAAAACTTTTCACTGAACACAAGACAGAATCCAAGATTAAATACATCATAATTCTTAACTATATCCAAGAAAAGAAATGAAGAAATGATCTATTAGTCTCATAGAATTCTTTAATAAAATTACCTTAAAGAAAGCATGTGACAGGCTTTTCAAGGGGAAGCAAAAAATGGTGTCAGTGGATTAAGGGTCAGAAATTTGCTTTCACTCTGATGTTAGGAAATGTTGACCAATTTTTAACAAACAGCATCTCAACAGACCTTGACTGAAGAATAACTTACACTGTAAAGCCACAAAGAGGCCTGTGCTGCAGACAGAAACAACACCTCCCACTAATCCAAGGGATGTTCACAGCCAGCCAACCATGTATCTAAGAACAATGTTTTATTTCAAAAGTGCATCATCTTCTGTGCTATGATATAATGTCAAGATAATTGAAAATTTTAACTGCAACCATACTAACTTGAATTTATCATGAAATGCACCATTCTTACTTTTCTTTTTACCTCTTTGCCTTCATCCTAGCATTTTAAACTAAGCTGCCTTATTCTCATTTTTGCACTAACAATATAATTAATTCTAATTAATACAACTCTAAAAATTTTAAAGAATCTTGACAGAAATTCTGAGTTTACTTAAATCAATTGTTATTTTCTGCAGTGCTTTAATGGGCCAGGCTTTCAAAATTCTCTCTTAACAGAGGTATTCAAGGCTGTCAAAATACTTTCTTTTCCCACTTAAATTTCTACTCCTCAGTATATGATTAAATGAAGATCCTGGATTATATGACTTCACACTTCTGCTATGCATTAGATACATTATCTAGCTTGCAACATTACACTAAAATTACTGTGCTAAGCTTGACAACACAGGTACAATAGATTTAATACAGGGAGTGGCAACAAATTCAGAGGCCCTAAGTAGTCTTTTCATGCAGCAAAAATATTATTTCAAACAGCAAAATCCTGTAAAAGAAACTTAATCCTTAATTTACAGAACTTCACATCCAATAATTTGGAAATTCCAGGTTTACGGTTCTATATGAAACCTTGTATTTAAAATGTGCAGATTCCTGAAGACAGGAATCATCAAGGTTGATATCTTACCAACAATTGTAACCCCAGAGCACAAGAATTTGACTTTTTCCAGCAACTAAACCTTCACCAACATTATATTGCTTTTGCAAGGACTGTCTTCTCAAAGACTCCTCTCCCCCCTCAACCCATGAATCCTATATACCACATTGTCATCAGCAATTCTTTAACTCCTCACTTGTGTCTCCAAGACTACTGCTGCATAAACCAGATGATCTACTATATTAGCTAGCTGTAGAGCTGCTAACTTCCTCAGGAGCATAGAGTGATGGTTGCATGAATGCAGAATAGAGTGACAGTTCCATCTTCTTCCTCCTCTCAGTTCTTCCAGAATCTGGGGTTGCTACAGCCTCAGCTGGTGTCATTTCAGGGCAATGAATTAAGTCAGTGGGACAAGCACTTAGTTCTGGCATGGAAAGGGTGTGACAGTCTTGCTTCTTCCCTAATCCTAAATATTTAGATGGTTGGAGATGGCAGAGGAACATTATGACAACTCCATCACCTCCAAGACTTAGTAAGAAACATACTGGTACTTTTGTTTCAGCAACAGCCATGCTTATACCTCCAAGGGTCCGAGAGGTACCCTGGCAAGCTTCGTGGAAACAAGGGAAAAAAGAAAAATGGCCTTTCAGTGACAAATCTTCAAAAGTCTGAGGAATGTAACAGGTGACAAAAGGCAGCTTTGTAGCTTCAGGGCTACTTCTCGCTACCAAATATCAAACTGTAGCAAGTAAAGAAGTATGAAAACTGATTGCAAAGGTCATGAATCTCTCTTATACTGCAAAGTATTAGGCAAGTCTAATACAGAAATTGTTACCATTTCCTCCTATAATGATGACAGAACTAAAAACAGGCAAGATTAGACACTGTTAGGTAAAATAGTATTTACAAAACTTTTCAGGAAATATGCACAGCTCTGCATTTCATAAAATCATATGGAAAAAATTACTGACAGTAGCAAATAAGAAAGCAGTTCATATTCTTTGAAAGAAAAATATACTTTTTTTTTCTAATTAAATGCAAAATATTTTAATAAGACAGCTTATTTTGTAGACAGTGGAACTTTTTGCAGGTTAACTCCATACTAACTAAAGAGGAACAGTGAGTTTTTTTTATCTGTTGTGTGCTCTCACTTGGCTTGTGTCTTTAACTATTACAACTTTTTAATAGATCCAACATGTCAAAACCTTCAGAGCCAACACAAGGTGAGCAAAACCTGTGCTATCTGGTAGATTGAGTTATAACAAGGAACATCTGTGAAGAATATTTTCTTGGACTGTTCCAATTCACAAGCCATGACAGTTTTTTCTAGAAGTTATCAAAGCTTTTGATGCCTACTTTATTTCAGTCAACGGAGAGGAATGCACATGAAGAAACCTTGCCTCCCAGACAGTACCACTGGAGAAGCTTCTTTGTCCTTCCAAACAGAGTGTTTTACTTTACAATATCTTAACATGTCTGTTACTAAGGTTTTCAGCCTTACAACTATTTCTAGTAGGGCACTGACAATAATTCCGACGTAATTATAAGCAACTCAATTGGATAATACATGAAACAAACTGGTGTGAAGAGTAATTCTGCTGTCAATCACAGTTATTGACAAGAAGTCAACTTATGAGGCAATCACACCTGTCCTGAAAACCAGTCATTCTACTCAATCAGTGCTGTAATGTTGAAAGTTTCAGTTGATAATTGCTGAAGTAATTATGCTTGATGATCAAACTGAAGGCTCAGCTAAAACAACTCCTCTGCACCAGAAGTATGCATCTTGTTAGGATAGTAGGCACTTGGTTTTCAGCCAAAATCAACTTTTAGGAGCCAACTTTTCAGATTTGGTAGCAAAAAGTGCACATTAAAAGCTACTCATTACTGCACAGTATAGTGAGGGTAATGTGTTTATGGAACCAACTTTCATGAGAAAAATTCCTGTCTTACTTCCCTAAGTAATCTTTCTTTTAAAAAAATCTTAAATCGTTTTTTTAACTGAGTTCATGGCATATGTTGCTCAGGAAGATTAGAGAATCAACATGCAGCTGCAAAGCTCATCTGCCTGGTAAAGGGCAAAGTCAGTGAGATACGAGGGAAGAAAAAGCTTGTCCATGTGAGTGCTCATGGTTATTAACAGTTTGGAAGAACACAAAGCTAATACTTGGAGGGAAAAGTTAGAAGGAAAAAAGACATGAAACTAAAATTATGACCAGTATAGAGGCTTTTTGGCCCACAAATCATTAACAACTCTTGATGCACATGGGATTAAGTGTAGGCAGATTTTTAAAGGCACCTCTTGCTCAAAAGTGGGTTTTTATCTCAGAGGTATTGCTATAGAGGATATTCTGCCTTCTGAGTATTTTTATATTATTTTTCCTGCTCTAAAATAAGCCATATACAGTTAAGTCTTAGTAATAACCATGCAGCAGCAAATCTGTCAAATTACTAAACAAAATGGCAAAAGCATCCAGTACATCCCTTCGTAAGTGCTGCAAGGGGAGAGAGTAATAAGAAAAGAAAAAGTAGTCTGTGACCACATGTGGAAGTTTACAGGTTAATTTACCAAGCAATCCAAATCAGGACAATTAGCATATTGTAGTTGTGTTGAAGATTTAGTGGTTTTGTTTTTCTTTTCTTTCCTTTTTGTTTTTAATGACCAGAATGTGTAAATTTCTCAAGTTAATTGATAAGAGACATCTCAGGTTCTCAGACAAATAATCCATTCACTGAGTTAACAAAAACAATTTACAACATACTTGTACTGGAGTTCCCTATTATCCTTAACTGACTTTATCTTCAGGACAATACCATTAAGTAGTGTCCTCATTTTATAGATAATGAAACAACACTTGGGATGGAATAAATTAAATGTGGCCAACTACCTTAGGACTGAATCAGTATTTAAAGCCAAGTCTTTTGAGACCCAGCTTACGGTCCTAAGAAATGAAACTTAGTCTGCCTGACATTACAGTATGTCCATTGGTTTTATACCAGCAGGGACAGGTCAGACCCACAGCACCGTTCTCATCCTTCTGACTATTAAACTACTACACACCTCTCAGACTCTTCAGAGTTGACAATGACCACCAGCTGATTTCCAGACTTAACATGTTTGAGAAGCAAGAGTAATAGAGGAGTTAGAAGAAGGAAGGAACTAGAGCACAAAACAGTTAATATGTTAAAGTGTGCAACAATCCTGTAGACGATATTCCGTGAGTTGCTGTCAGCATCCCAAGCTTCCCAAAATACTAATATATCTTTAGAAAGTTTTAATTACTTGATCTAGTATTCCTTTATATAACTTTACATTTCTTAGATTGTTGTAGTAGAAAATGCTTTCTATTTTTTAATAAAAGAAGCAGCTTGTATAGTATTTTAGACATATTTTGCTATTTTAGAGAGCAAGAAGAAAAAACAACAGTAAATCATCTAGTACCTGCAATAACTAGATAAGAGAGCAACAATTAATCCTTGGTATTAAAATATTTTGCCTCTCAGAAAAAACATAAGAACAACTTTGATAATCAAAATTAAGAAAGTTTACCACATGCCAAAACAAGTTTACTACAAAATATCATCTGAATCCAATTACCCCTCATGTAGTATAACATTTCCCAGGGCATGAACAAGGCTCCTTTCTTGGTGCAGCCTGAAATTTTCTTTTCAGTTTGCATAAATGAATATTTTCCAAAGCTCTCTAATTTAGTTTATTTTTCTAGTTTTTCCACAACTCCTTCTTCAAATCACAGCCTCTCACAAACAAGAATGTGGATTCCTATGCAGCAATCAAATGCTGGTTATGGATTTGTTGTTCTTAATTATTTCTCACGGAGGCTTAAAAGCAGTCTCCCTGCTCCTGCGGCTCCACAGACGACAGGTGGGAACCTCCTCTTACATTTTTCCTCAAGAGTTTTCAATCTTCTGGCTGAACCCACCTGTAATTTCTGGTTTACCAGATTTTCCAGATAGGTCTTATTTTTTTTCCTTCCAACCCTCCCAGAAGATGAGACCAAAAGAGCTTTGGGCATCAGTCCAAGATTTCCAGAGGCCCCACAGGCTGGCCAGCATGCCAACAATCTGTGCATGCACAGTAGGGACATCTGATGCACTCGGAATGTGTGGGACTCACTGCATAGGCAATATGGAACACATATGCACATATTTCCATCCTAAATCCTACATAATACATCCCACATATTTCCCTCTTTTTTATTCCTGCATGAGGTCAAATGGAATTGTTGAAACTCTGACAGATCCCAGCATTTGTTAAAAATTCATTCCTTCTGATACACCACATATTTTCCTGTGTCATTTGCTTTCAAAGGCATTTTGATATCTGCTTATACCTTTCACACATTTCCAGCTTCCATAACTGCATGCTACTCTGGAAATAGAATGAGGTGACAGTGTACTACCCAGGCTTTGAATTACAGTTTCTCTACATCTAAGTCTCATTTGGGCTGCTAAATGCAGTTGCCACACAGCCATTTCTGACATTTCTGCTGATCTATAATTTAGACAAGTGCAAAAAGGTACCTAAGAAATGGAGATTTCTCAGGTTTCCAGATTTATTTTTTCACTATAAACAAGCCCATCCTTTTTTTGGTTCAGGACAGTGTTTTAGCCTTGCTTAATGGGTGGCTGAATGATCACTTTAAAGAATTCTCTTGTGAATAAAATCCAAACCATCTAAAATACTATAAGTCATCTGCCATTTATCAAACATAAAGCTATTGCTTTAATTAAGGCAAGTGGTAAAGAGAGGTAAGATAACATGCTTGTTTGATAGCACCGATAACTATACAAGCTGCAGCTTGATAAAAACAAGTCATAATTATGTTATTACCTTGATATGCTACATGATGCCTCAGAATGAATCATATTGGAGACTGCCACATGCTTTCTTAAAAACCTATGATGAAAGAGTTTTTACTATTTGCTTTACCTACTAAAACATTCTTTTCTAATCTGATGTTCCCAGAGTGAAACAAACACACTCTGATTAATGTCTCCTTTCAAGCTCAAAGTCAACTTAACTTTTCTTTCATTTTACCACAGTAATTTCCTTTAGTTTCCTTAAAATTAAACTGTAGAAGTCTTTGCTCATACATGAAAGGAGCACTCTAACTTGCCACTTACTTCAACCTTGCTTCTTAAGTATTTTGAGCATAAAGACATTTTCTGTGGTACTGGACATTCTAGTTGTTCAGTAATTTTTATTAAACTTTCCATGATCGCAAGCAATTTACATTTTTGTAGCTACTTGGTTTCACCTGAAGCTTGTTCAAGTTACTTTTATTTGCAGGTTTTACATCTTTGCTAAAGTATTAAGACCTGATGAACACAGAGAAACATTCTGTTTTTGAATTTTGATGCTGAAAATGCAGGAAACCTTCACAGGCAATAGTGAATTTAGTACAAATTCATATTGCAGTAATGGAATAGAGAATGAACTTTGGTTTCTACAACACCATTCTCCCAATTTGCATTCATCTGGTAAGTTAGTTACTTGTAACTATGGTAACAGGTATTACATGTGAAACTTCTATTAACAAGTAGGGCTTACATTACAAATATTCACAATTCAGGAAATAAAATATTACTCTCCATGAAACCATAACATGGGCTTTTTATTATCCTTTTAACATGGAGAAGGCAAAAGCTATTTCTGTTTTTCAGCAACAGTATTTTCCTGATTTCTACATCTCTCTAAAACATGATGTTATATAGAGGATGAACAACTATCTGTTCTGCAAGGAAATCAATTAAAAGTAGAATATTAAATTAGTAGGAAGAGACAAACTAAATAAAGGACAAATACCACTGAAAAGTCACCCCTAAAATAATAAAATATACTTATGTATTGTTTTGTGTAATATATAGCACTTTCTAAACAGATTGTATTTACTCCAAATTTCCATCAAAGGTAAACCCTTAAAATGTAACTAAGATCAGGTCCAGAAATCAAAGACAAAAATCCTGAACAAGTCAAAAGTCAAATTCTAATTTCAGTCTTTGATCTTGTATGAGAATTATTTACATGCAAGCATGCACCCCTAAAGGCTTTATTACAAGAATAAAACCTAATTTGACACTATAGTAGACAGTGTCCAGGATATTTTGAATACACTGCTAATAATTAAATTTTATGTGAAACAAAGATAAGGAAAAGAGTATTACATGTAGAATACAAAAATACATTTAAAATTAAGTAAAATCAAGATAAAGTCTAAAAATCTAAGCAAACAACTGAATCATGTAGCAATTCTTGGACAATGTTAGGACATTGCAGAAGAGAACTGATGACAATTTCGTAGTAAATTCAAACAACAATATTTCTCACTATGACAAAACCGATAGAGAAAACTCTGCTTTTAGCCTTATCTTAGTTGTATTTACTAATCAATAAAAGTTATGTATTATCCAAAAGACATGGGAAAATAGCTATGGAAAACAAGTAGCTACACTAAATAATTTTTTTCCCATAATTTGCTGTATCTAATCACCTTTCTTCAAAATTATTGTTTTCAACTTAAAAGCAATTAAATGAGAATCTTAATTTCTGAGTTTTAACTAAAAGCAACACTTTAGACTTCCTGAGAATTATGTAATATTAAGAGATATTAAAATTGTATTTCTGGCACAGAGACTTAAGAGAAAGTTTTAAGAGTTGCCAAAAACATTAGCATTCGAATTAAACTCTCACTAGCACGCTTAGGTCATGAAAATGGCCTTTTTTAAGTGCACATAGTGCTAGAAGCAAAACACAAGTCTGGACTCAATGAACTGCATGAACATCATCACTACTGTCATTTTGTTACTTCTCTTTGCCTTAAAGCTGCATTTACATAGATCAGCTCCATGTACCTTTTTTCTTTTCTCTTCTCTTCAATCACATGCTCCTCTAACCCTTCAGTCAGCCTACAAATCTCAACTTGCAATTCTCCTTGTTTTCATTTCCGTGTTTTTTATTTTGCTGCCCAAACAGTTTTGAGTGCCCTCAGCACTCACACTGCATGCCAGGTACTATGTAACCATTCACACCCCTCCTGGGTGACTCACTGGTGTGATACAAGAAATAAAAGCCTCAGAAATAATAAACTACTAGCAAAACCAGATCTCTCCAAAGTACCATCGTCCCCTCAAGTTTCATAGGAACTTCTTGCCTGTGTTTCAGTATAGACTAGAGATCCCTCAGGGCAAGAACCAAGTTATTTATGATATAATTAAACAAACAACAGCATTATACTAATTCACCCTTCAAAGAGATACTCTGAGATAGTGGTACATATCACTCACCCAAATCTCCAAACAATAAGCCATCTATCAAAACCAGGTAGCTGTCAGTTGAGGTAACTTCCCTATACCATACATGCAGGTCACTCAGTAATCTCGTCCATTCACAGCAGTGTTTTCCACTGTGAACACAGGGCAATTTAAGCATCTAATTTGCAGGTGTTTGAGGCAATCCTGTCAGTGTTTTCTTTAAAACACTTCAGCAAACACAGACTTAGTAGTTAGCAGCCCAGTCTGCACAGTGGGAGATGCAAAGCAGGCCCTAAGAGTCTGTTCCTGCCACCATGGGATTGTGCTAGAACCATGCAGGGGACAGGGGCATTACAAAGCTCCACTGCAGCAGATCCCCTGGGATGCCTCTGTCTCAGGTGAGGTAGAGCTCCAGAGGGAGGGTGCTGCCACGCAGGAGTCAGTCTGCAGAGTGACACTGGGAGAGACACTCTGGCTGGGGCACTGGGACTCCAGCAAAAGGAGCTGTGAGAGGAGGTGAACAGACCATGGGGCATCATGGAGAACAAACAGAACATAAACAGGGTCACTTCAGGGATGCTGAAAAGATGTCTAGTGGACTTACGGGTAAATTATATGTGTCATCCATCAGATCTGCTGCTGCGGAAGCAGGAAGAACCTGGTTGAGGATAATCAATGGCAGCCTTGGCGGTAACAACCATGAAACAGTAGAGTAGCAAAGGCAAGAAGCAGAGGTAACCAGAATGGTTAGAAGCTGGAGAACCTGCTCCAGGACAGGATAATGAGGCACGTGGGCTTGTTCAGACTGAAGTGGAATCTATGAGCAGCCTCACCAGAACCTACACAGAGGTGACCACGATGATGGAGCTAGGCCCTTACAATGGCATACAACAGGAGAGCCAGCATAAACCAAAACAAAAAGTTGTAACTAAGTATAAAAAAAAATCTTTGCTACTAGGATGATTTTGCAGGGGAACAGGTGAGAGGGTGTGAAATCTTTGTTCTTAGAAGTTTCCAAGATGTAGCTGAACAGACCAGGCAGAATTTATAGTGGGCACTGTTTTGAACAGAAGGATGAACAAGAAACTTCCCAGGGTCCCTTTTGACCTGACTGAATCTGTCTGCAGTTATTATTTTTCTTTGGACCAGTTTTTTGGTTTTGAAATGGATCAGATTTTCCTCAATTCTGATACTTCAGCTTTTGCTGCAGAGCTCTCCTAGAGTACACAAATGAATTCCTGCACTGGAGGAATCCAAATGGAAGTGGAAAAGCAATAAAGAAATGGGAAGCACACGTCTACATCAAAAAATCAGGTGTCAGTTCATTCATTCTCCAAATCTTTTGCTGTATATGGTAGTTGAAGAAACAACACACCATGAGCCTTAAAAGTATTGGTCCACCCAAGAGAACACTCAAACTGTGATGCCAGTACAACACAGTATTTTGCAACTCTCTGAACAAAGGCCCACAGAGCATCTCCAAAAACTTCTGCAACAGAAAAATGCCTGCCAAGAAAGCCACCTCTGTACTCATAGGAATGATTTAACACTATTAACAGAGGGTCACTGTTTCCTTTGCAGTTCAATATATAAACCAATCATGCCTCCCATGCACCTCAATGCTTTAATTCTCCACACAGCTGGGCCCTGAGGCTGATTGTGTTTCTGGAACTTACTATGGCAGAAAGGGCATGGCTACCAGCATTTCCTGAACACGGAGCTTTAGAAGTCATCAGGAGGAAATGATTTGCAGATTATGCACAGCACAGGAGTCCAGCCTTCTGCTTATCAAGACACACATTTCATAGAAGCATCTGGACACGAAACACCCTACAAGAATGCCACAGCTCTTTCCTTTTCAATGGTTTACAACATGACAAGATTTCTCAGTCAATAAAACATATAAACCAATTCAAAGGATATTTTTGTTTTAAAAACAAAACAAACTAGATATTTAAAATGTCTGGGTTATATCAAAATATAAAGGCATAGTCCTCAAAAAGTTTTAATCTTGATTAATCCTTTATGGATGGGATCATCTGCAACTACTTCAGTGACAAAACCCCAAAACTAGCTGGTCAGGTGAGCATCCTATCTATTATAGGGCTACTATCCTTCCAGAACTTGCAGGCAAACATCTTTCTTACAGGACAACTCACCAATGGCCTTTGTGTAATGTCTGGCCCCAAGTAACAGCTCTGGAGCTCTGTACCAGAATGTCACCACAACCGGATCCAAGTCTGCCAAAGGCTTCAAAGGTGAGTTAAACAATCTTGCAAAACCCATATCAGCTGGGGAATGGGGAGAAAAAATGAGAAGAGTATTTAAATTTTAATACAAATAAATCAAAATTCAACAGTATTGTCAAAAACAATTACAACAACAGCTCAAAAACATTAAAAATTACAAATCAAAGTTTCTAACACAACAAAAACTACTTACAACAATACTATTGGACCAAATTTTTCTGAGGATAAATTCCATTTAGTTAATTCCTAAAACTATGAAGTATAATATCTGACATGTTTTGATCATGGTATTGTAAAACTTTACCTAACACAGATGCCTGTTCATTTTTTAAAACTGTAACAGAAACTTGGTAAACTGAAGTCAACAGTAGTAGGTCTCTAATGTACATTTTCTCCTTTATTTTTATACATGCTTACAAAACGGTGAGTCCTTGTGACTGCTATATATTTACCCAAAGTGCAAAATTAACATAACTGCAGTGTAGCTTGTTTTGCACTATTTTTCAAGGCATGCCTCCTAGATGATTTGGAGGACTGAGCTCCAGAGTCAGTCAGCATGCACTGTTACAGAGGTATATTTTAAAACTAAGCATTCATTCTATAGAACTCAAAAATTCTCCTTAGAATGAGCCTGGTAAGTAACAGTAAGAAATGCTAGATGGCAAAGCACAGAATTTGTTGTACTGTCAAACCCACACATTTTAAATCCAATTCAAATCTGAAACTTTTCTTTCACACAAACTTCAGTATTGCCACATGATTTATTTTAAAAAAGTAATATCCACATCACTAAAACTGAGAAGGCAATTAGATTTTGGATAAAGACCACCACAGCTACACGTGTTACTCACCTTGACACCAAATAACTTTTGCATAAAACAACTTTGGATTTCTACAAATATGTGCAGTAATGCTATTTATATAAAAATAAAAAAACAAACACAATTCATAAGTAATAATGCTAACTTATGCTAATTAATCATAGTAGAACTCAACCCTAGTTATCGCCACTGTTCTCTGTGCTTATAACTTTTTTGTTTCATACTGATGCTTTTTGTCTCATCCAATACCTTTGGCAAGTTTAGAAATGTCTAATTACATATTTGGAATTTCTTAAGTCTGTAAACTCAGTCAATGAGATTTAAAATTGAACTAGAGACATACACTCAAAGAATACTGAAGATCTGTTTCTATCTCACACAGAAGATGCATTTTTTTATTATAGTAATCTCTTAGCTGCACAATTAAATTTTTTCAAAAAGATTACCTATTTTGACTCTTCCTCTTTCAGGACCTTCCCCCATTACCAGAATGTTTGCTGGTTTCTGGAAAACAAAAGCAGAATTTTTAGCTGGTCAGTCTTTGATGATTATTTGTGAGAATAATAAAATTACATACATTTATTTTATAATGAAATCATGTCTCAAAATATCCTCAGAAGTATAAAATTACCATACCTTTATCTTGCTGACATTTAGTTTTTATCTCTAGTTAACAATTTCACAAGTAGAAAACAGAAATATACTTTGACATTTCACAGTAAGAAATGCCATCTTTAACTAAATGTCTTTTCTATTGTTACTAGAATAATTATATTCACTGGAGGGATTTTCTTCTAGAGGAAAGTTTTATATTAGGCTGACTTTTATGCTACACATTAACACTCTGGCAAGTACCACTTTTGCTGGTATAACTTATTTAAAGTGATGACAAATCTTGGTATACAAATGCATAGTTGAGAGCCACTTCTGTTTTCATCCTATATAACTACATTTTTAGAGCTGTGCTTGTTTTTAGTGTACGAATAATAAAAATCACATGGGCAAAAGCACTTTTTATCCACAAAGTTGATTTCATGCTATGAGAATTCTCTTGAAACAGGAGTATTCGCACACAGCTACATCCCAAAAACTTTTGACAGTGCAGACAGCAGCTTTACAAGTAGAACAAAACCTTTATAGGCATTTTTTGCAATCTATTTGTTTGCAACCAGCTGTTTGTGAACACCACATAAAATTTGCACATGACATCACAGCAATTGTTCTGAAATTAGGATCTAGGTTCCCTCAGACATCAATAGTCATTCCTTGGAAGCTTTTGCCCTATTGTGTTAACAGCTGTAAAAAGTAAACAAGATTTACAACATTAAGGGATTTGAATGAAGAGATGCATAACAAAGCTTCAAAGCAGAATTTTTGGAATGTTCATCCAAACAATAATTATATTTAAATCCTTAATGCCTGCAGAGGGGTCTGCTCAAGCAGGATTTGTTCAAGAATCTAAAAGAGATGTCCAGGAAACCAATGACAGAATCTCACTTAAATTCTCAGTTCCTTGTCACTATTTACCTGAAATAAGACACTCAAACTAGGGTTACTAATTTGGCTCAAAACTACACATCTTTAGCTTTTTTGAAAAAGCAAACAAACAAACAATAAAAAGCACCCTACTTCACCTCTTCTTTCTCCTTCCTCCAGGAAGCTGTTCTTCCCACCCCACACCCAGTGCTAACATGGTTTCTTCCCTGGCTCCAACCACTGTCTCTCCTTCCAGATGCCTCTTTTATTCTTCCTTTTTTAACCTGCAATTCTCAACACCATCACTGACTTCTAATTCCCCAACATATATTGGAACCATTTGAGAGGCAAAATGCACTCCCTTCTTGGAAAACACAAGCAATTTCAACTGACCTTGAGCAAACACTCCCCAGCAAATCCAGGAAAGAGAAAGATGATGCTTGCTCTTAGCTAATACTTAATGACAATAAAATCAACACCTCGAGGCAATTGTCAAACTCTGGTTGTACATTCATGTATTACCCTGAATTGAATATTCCAGAGAACAGAATAATCACTTTCTGCATATTCAGTAACCAGGCAGCAAGAGATGCATGCAAGTTCACACTACATTTTACCTCTGTTAGAAATCAAATGGACACAATTGTCCTAACCAAGGGAGCAAAACTCCAGTTTTCTTGATGAAATTCTTCCTAAACTTTTGCCTAGCAACTTTGATTCAGAGTTGAGTATGATGAGTTTGCTGGATTGATACACCAAAGCCAACTGTATGAGGTTCAACAAGGCAAAGTGTTGTCTCGTGCCCTTGGGTCACAACAATCCCATGCAGTGCTGTAGGCTGGGGAGAAGTGGCTGGAAAGCTGCAGCTGCAGGCATTGGAACAGGCTGCCCAAGAAACTGGTAGAATCACCATCCCTGGAAGTGTTTAAAAAAAATGAGGATTTGGTATTTGAGGGCATGGTTTAGTTCTACACATGGTGGTGTGAGGTTAATGGTTGGACTCAGTCTTAGAGGGATTTTCCAATCTTAATGATTCTATGAATCAAAAATACTTCAACAGACCTTTACATTCAGGATTGGATTTTAAGTACTATAAAAATGCATTTACTTGTCAACTGAAGCAAGCTGATAAAAATGTTATTACTGCACTGATTTATAGGTCAGGTTGTTTCTAATAAAAGAATTAGGTTGTAAGAAATAAACATTCTAACTTCAGAAGATTTCGTAAGATAAAAATTAAAATCTAAGCAGAAAGGACTTTCAGAACAACTCAAAAAAGCCGTAATTTATCTCTGGCAATATAATATTCTCCAAGCAGCAATTTATTCACAGAAAAAAAGCTCCCAACTCTTTTATCTGCTGACATAATCCACAATACTCACAGAGTATTTCAGGTTGGAAAGGACCTCTGGAGATAACCAAGCCTCAAAGCAGGGTTACAAATTACAGCAGATTGCTCAGGCCTGAGCTAAGTTGGGTTTTAAACTTCTCCACAGATGGAGCTTCACAGCCTCTCTCTGAAAATTTCCAGTGTTTGACCACTCTCACAGTAGAAAAGGTTTATCAATATAGTATATTTACATCTACTGCCTCCTGTTCTACCACTGGATAGCACTGCATGGAGTCTGGCTCAGTTTTCTTTATTCACACTTATCAGGCACATATACACATTGATAAGATCCCACATGAGCCTTCTCTTCTAGAGATTGAATAGCCCCAGAATCCTCAGCCTCAGAAAGACTCCCCAAAGCCCTAGGAGACTTAGTGGTCCCATGAATACAGGAGATATGTTAGGTTAGAGTCTATGGAAGCAAGAGACTTGTCCATTTATATATTTTTAAAGCCAGAATGTTTAGAAGAGATGTTGTTCTGATTAAAATTTAAATCTGTTCTAATATGTAATCCACTGAGGATTGGAACCCTGCTTAGACAGCCAGCAGAGAAACAAACTGATTTATAAACTTAGCAGATGTCACGTTCATTAGCTCTTGCGAACCCCTCTGAGAGAGTCAGGGGCAGGGGAAACAGGGAAGGAATAAAATGGGAAACAATTAAAAACTTTAATTGAGCAAAATAGCAAGCGCTTCTCCTGAGGCACCACCACCAGTGGGAAGACAGCAGGGATTTCAAGGATGACAACCTGATGCCTGCAGGATCCCCACTGTGTCAGGAACACTTTGCATCGTGGCACCTTCCTGAGAGCTGATAGGTCTTGATTCCAACCTGTTTCTTAAGTAACAAGAAACCTACATCTCAACCTCTTATTTTCCACATGAACAAATTAACCACTTGATTATCTACTAATCAGCACTTTTTAAGTTCCTCTTGCTAATCAGAGCTGTTCTGGCTAGGAAAGGCTTTTCAATGTATATATGCTAAACCAGATGGAACCCATCTTCTTGAGATGCAATATATGATATCCAGTTCCTGTGCCCAAGAATAAACAGCTTCAGAGAAGCTTAAAATATAGGTCAAATATTTTGTGGTTGCTTCATATAATAATGGCTTGAATATTGTAAAACTCTTCCCAGAGTCTTCACAATGCACATACCATGGTGAGAGAAACACAACCCTCACAGAGCAGTAGTGCTTGGCTAAAAAAGAGGCACCAAGGCAGAGCAGCAAAACTTCAGGTGCTCAGGTATGAAGGAAAGACTTTGGTTTACTTCAGAGAGAGTAATTTGGCATCAGAGATCCTCAGGAGACTATGTTATGAAGGTTTCCATCATGAGGTAAGAGAAAGGACTACAGAAGGAGAAATCAACAACCTCTGCTTCTTGGAGAAGGTAGAACATGTTAGCTCTACCTTAGTTCTTAGTAATCTCTGAAAATGTAGCATTTAAATATCAAAACATTTTACTCCAAGATGGTCACTTAGTCAACAATAAAACTACAGCCTAGTATACTACAGTTACTGGACAGCTGCAAAAATCAGATTAAAAAGCAGGAATTAAAAAGTCTCACACTTCATTTATGTTCAGGCTATATGTAAGTCATAAGCACCAGTCCAGTTCCTGACACAAATCCTACTATCAGCTATCTGATGAAGAAAACAGGATTTTAGCTGGAAGGAACCATCAAGAACCAAGCAGCAGCTAAAAGACCGAAAGCTGGCACATACTTAGAGTAAACTGTGTCTCTATCCAAGAGGACAAAATTTTTATAAAGGAAGTTTGAGAAGCCCTGCTTAAAATCATTAACTAACTCCTCTAGAGTAGTAGTTGGGTGAGACAACCCAACAAGGAGTATACTTTTAAACCAGTTACATCCCAATTAATACTCTATTTTCCTCTTACTCTCCCCTTTTGCTGAGAACACAAACACCAGCTGGGAAGCAAAGTGATGCTGCTGCATCTCCCCCTATCCAGTTGCTACAGGAACAACAGTAAGAAACAGTAAGAATTAGGAGTCCCACATTTAATATAAGTCACAAAAATGAACAAAGATTTGCAAAAAGAGCAAGGTTAACAGCAACAAACAGCTGAAGCAAGAATCTGAAATACTTGCAAAAAGAGATGAAGATGATGATGATTCTTTACGAGTCTTTACAATAGGTTCTTTACAAGTAATAAGCATAGATAATAACATTTACTTTTCTACATTGGTGGAGGAGAGGGAATAAAGCAATTTAAAAAATCTTGGTGGGAGAGGAATTAAAATGTCAGATGAACAAGTGTGTTTTCACAAATACTAGAAGTGTCACGACTAGGACTCATACAGACATCCATGTCAAGATACACTTCTAATTTTAATATTTAGACAGTAAAACAGAAGAAAGGTTGAAAGAAAATAAACCATCTGTGGTATTAAAAGAGTATAACAGTTCAAAACAGGAACAACAACCTAACAATAGATGGCAATGCTTCCGTTTTAAAGGTTGTTGTGATCTCCTTAATATAGCAGTGACACAATTCATAAGAGATTTGGTGCAGAATTACAGTCCTATGAGAAAACGTCCAAAGGGATATACCACTTTCCATACACAATTCTTTATTGTTTATATCCAAACAAATGTGTTTCCTTTTTGGAATGTGCCACTGGAAAAAGAATAATATCAAATTAGGAGGCGTCTATTGTAAAAGAAATTGCAAACCTTACAGATAAAAGCTCTCCCCACAGTTACTGACACTGCCTTGTGATGAGGTCTTTTCAAGCCTCCATTATTAAAAAAAAAACAATTGTAAACAGAACAGTTTTGATACATAAAGACACTTTCATATCACAAGCAAGAGGAGAGCAATAGTATTTTTGTCTCAGCTTTCAGCATGCTGCTCCCCAAATGACAAAGGTCCTGAGTGAGATGGCAGTGTTCCACTCTGCAGGCACTACTCCAAAGACCACAGAGCCTCTCAGTTCAAGATTAAGAGGGAGATGCTGATTGTTCACTGAAATGTGCAAAAAAGCTTTTTTTCTTCTCATCTGTAAGGAAATGTAGGCACTTCTCTGCCTTAAACCAACGTTGTTCAAACCCAGACTTTGTGCTCAGATCAATAAACTGGCGCACAGATACTAATACTGCTGCTAACAATTGAGCTAATTAAATTTAATTTTAAAAATTAAAGGTTCTTAAAATATTTTATTATGCACTTCAAACCTCCAAATCATTACCACTTCCATTTAAAATATTTCCATATACTGAAAGGCATGTAGGAAAATTGTTATCCGCACTTCTCTTTTTTTAGAAAACTGTTCGGTCAACATTTTTCTGATACTGAAGCACTAGACAGAAGTATACCATATAGAGTAAAATATCTCCACATCTCCTTCTCTTTAGCTTTACACACTGCAAACTCATGTAAGAGTCACTACTCTGATTACATAACAACACTTTCAGCTTGGTTTTTATCAGTTGTTATCCTTAATGTTATAAAACGCAACCATATTTCATTACATTTTTGGCCTCGATTTGTAATCCATACGATTTCCTTCCATTATTTCTCTATTCGGTTGAAATTATTCATCTTGCAAAGTAATATCTTTAACAAATCCCATCAAGATAATTATAATTTCATTTGAATCAATAATGTAATAATATAGATATTATCAAATTATCAAAAGGCCAAACATAAAACTGATTACAACAGCACATGATCTAAAGAGTCAGCAAAATCTCAAGGCATACAAAATGCTTTGAAATGGCAGATCATTCAACTGAACTCAAAACTTATTTGAATCTGAAAAGGAGGAACAAAATAAGAGGTAAACACATTAAGTAAATAAAAAGAACACAGGAATCAAAGAGTACCACAGAATGCTTTTATCCCATCAAGCAGAGTGCTTGTGCCTCTGGGATAACAGATTTTAAAAGGAAAAAAAAATGTTATTGCATAGAAGTAATTGAGGTCAGAGTAGAGGAGAGTGGGAATATATGAGAGAAACTCTGCAGACACCAAGATCAGTGAAGAAGGAGGAGCAGAAGATGATCCAGTCTCTGGAGCCAAAACTCTCCTGCAGCCTGTGGTGCAGACCATGGTGAGGCAGGATGTTTCCCTGCAGCCTATGATGATCCACAGTGGAGCAGAAATCCATCTGTAGCCTGTGGAGAAACCCATACTGGAGCAGGTGGATGCCCAAAAGACAATTGTGACACAGGACTTGTGATCCCATGGGGGACCCATGCTGGAGCAGCCTGTGAAGAACTGAAATCCATGGGAAAGACTCCTTAGAGAAGTTCATGGCAGAGTGTCTCCCGTGGGAGGGACACGGCGATGAAGCAGGGGAAGGACTCCCTCCCTGAGTGGCAGAACCAACATGGGATTAACTCGCTGCTAACCCCACTCCCTATCTCCCTGTGCCACTGAGTGTGGGGAGGAGGTAGAGAATCGGGAACAAAGTTAATCCCAGGCAGGAGAGCGAGGGATGTGGTTTTAGGATTTGTTTTACTTCTCATTATCCAGCTCTGATTTCGATTGGAAATGAATTCAACTAATTCCCTTAAGTTAAGTCTGTTTTCCTGTGATGGCAACTGGTGAGTGATCTCTCCCTGTCCTTCTCTCACCCCATCAGCCTTTTTTTTCTATTTTCTCTCCCCTGTCCAGTAGAGGGGGTTTTGGTGGGCACGAGGCATCCAACCCAGGTCCAACCACCATAAAACAGTACACAAAATTTTACAGCTAAGTGTCACCAGACTGTGTCTTTAAAAAGTTCCCAAAATTCATTTTATTACCATTAGAGGAATATTAGTGATAACAGAAACATTTAAAAATGCACAGTAACTTTTTATCTCCACTCTTAGTACTTATAAAATATTTTTCAAATTAAATGTGTACAGAACGAATAAAGAAAAAATGCTCTTGTGGGATTCTGAGATATGGAAATTGCATATTCAGTCACAAACCATGCTGTCAGATTATGGTAGTGACTTACGCATTTCATAGCAGCTGAACTGATGTGGTCAAAATAGCCATTTAACTCCAGCTACCATGAATTCTATAGCAACTACATTTGCAGAATTTACCTGAGACTGATGGTAAAACATATTACTAACTAGGAGCAGGAAGAAAACATACAGAAGATAACTGAAATATTTCTTTGGAATGCCTTAGGTAAAGATTTTGGTTAAACACATTCCTTGCTTGTATTCATTATGTGTTGAAAGGGGAAATGTGCTGTTTTCGTATGGAAGCTAGTTATCAAAGAAATCTTTTCATGCTATATACTCTTATAAAACTTGGCACAAAAAGCAAGGATAAAGGAAAGCAGAAAAAACCCCAACCTTTGGGCACAGTACAACCACAGATATGTTTTTTTTTTTTTTTTAAAAATCCATGAATTAAGCTTAAGGTGATCTAGCCTTCGACAAAAGCAAAGATGTCACTACACAGGCTTCATTACAGACTGATTTCAACATCCCAAGAATCTGGATACTCATCTGGAGGATCAGCCAAAATCATAGAATGCTTTGAGCTGGATAGGACCTCTAGAGGTCATGTGGACATTTTGCAGCTCAAAACAGAGCCAAATTTGAAGCTGCATCAGATTGCTCAGTATCATGACCAAGGGAGCTGCAAGTCTCCAGCACTGGAGGTTACCAAGCCCTTCTGGTGGGCAACACCTGGCAAAAGATTGTTTCCCATCACCTAATCAAAATGTTTCTTGTTAAAACATGGATCTGTCCTCCCTCCTCCTTCTGCATAAGAAAGCTTCACCATTTCTACAACTCCCACAGCTCAAGTCCCTTCAAAAAACTCACGCTGCCAAGCTGAGTGGTAGGACAGCTGAGGCTCACAGAGCCATCTCTGTCACCCTGCTGTAACCAACCCTATTGCACCTTTGGCTGAACAGCTCCAGAGCCACACGTTTAGCACCAGAAAAAGGTATCTGAGACGTCAGCGTCAGCATGGAATTCCAGTCCCTAGAACAACTAAAGTATTTCATCAAAGGGAAAGACAGACTTTTCCACTCCCACCTTCATTTTTACCAAATCACACATATCACACACAGATGTACATTCTAATTAAGTTACTACTCCTTCAGTTACTCTTATATATAACCACTCCATTAAATCAGTGATCAGGTAGAATATTCGTGTCTCTGTTTGACTTGATTTTTCATAGGTCAGATATTCTCTTGAGATGTAATTAAGCATATACCTTAAGTGATATTAATTCTTTAAATTCTCTCCTCTCACTTCTGTCTAGGCCTTCCCCAGAAATGGCCAAAACATCCATGCTCCTTATAAGAATACTCTGGTTCAAAATCCATCTGAAACAATGGTTTCTTAGGCAATTTCTAGATAAAATATTTGATTTATAAACTCAAAGATGCTTTGATTATTGTTGAAACAAGAAAAGACAATTCATCAACTCTACTCCCTGGTTAACCAATGGATAATATAGTTGCACTTATGTCATTGGAAAATTGACTGTACACACAAGGGGAATATGAAATAAGAGTAATCATAAAAAAAGAATATAATTCTGGGCTGCATAAAAGTTCAGAAATGAAACAGTCTTTCTTTCACACACCATTTCAGGTCTCTTATGGCTGACAGGGTGTTAAACTAATGCAAGACAAAAACAAAAACTCCAGACAAGTTTGGATGCTGGGCATTGCTTTGATTAAAACAATCTTCACAATGTACCAGTGTACCAATAGTTTCACCCCAATCAACGGCAATGCAATTTAAGTTAAAAAGAAAAGGATGAAAAAAGTCACATTAGGAGAATGCCAAAACATTTGACACAAATTAAATTTTATGTTGCTATGCAACAATATCCAAAGCATTCTGCTGTTACTAGTGCTGCAATAGCATACTTGAACTTAAAATGTTACATGCAACCTTGAGAAGGACAAAGAAGGGAGAAGTCAGAAACAAAGAGACAAATATGATCATAAATTTTCAATGAAAAATAAAAGGTCATAATGCAAATGTTCAAATAATATGCTGAATTCACATTGTCCCTAGGATTTTCAACACATTGCAGTAAACGCTCCAGCAAAAATTCCCATGAAGATACCCAGCAACCATCTAGGGCCTTGTTTTTAGACCTTGCCTGGGCTTTTTGGGAGCACCAAGCATAGCACAGGACAAGACAGATTGTCCAACTTTGCTACCCCATTTCCAAACTGTGAGATGTGCAGGCCCACAGTGCCTGGGAACAGAAGAAAGACTTACCTCAGGAATACTTTGGAAGAATGCTCTTCTTTTAATGTATTACAAAAAAACAAAAAAAAAAAAAAAAAAAAAAAAAAAAAAAAAAAAAAAAAAAAAAAAAACTACAAAAAACAGAGGGGATAAATTTTGTTCTATAAAAGCACAGTCAAACTCTTCCTCTGTTGGGCCTTTAAAACACATTCTAAACGCCCCAAGGTACTGTGGTCAAGCCAAGTCATTGCATCTCTGCTATCAAGTTCTCTTTACACATTCTTCACACATAATCTTTACTCAGAATAATAACCCAAAGGCAAATAAACTGAGAAGGTATGTGCACACATGAAACATTACCAACACTACTATTTTCTTCACCTTTTTAAAGGCAAAAGCCAGGAGACAGTAAGTCTGACAAAACACTAACATAAGAAAACCTAAGCCCGTACTAAGCTTAGGACTGGAATTTAAGAGAAGGGGGAATTGACATGATGCAATTCTCACCTGTTCCTTGCATTACTTTGTTTCTGTTACAGCAGCATGAAAATTAGCTACCATAACTGCTAATTCTTTCAGTTGCAGCACTAAATTCCACCACGGCCAAAACCTGGTATTTGTTTTATATTCCGACAACTCCTCTTGATTTAGTAGGTTTATTAAGACAGGAGCATGAAGCCTCTATCCAATCAAACAATAAGTGACTGAAAGTGAGACTGGTGACAACATCATAAAACATTTTCTTAATTGCCTTTCACAAAGTATTTTTGGCAGTAAAATTCCAATATCTCCATTCCCCCAAGAGTCTGGTAGAGTCAAATAATTAACAAAGCTTTTCTGGCTACAATAAATAATATAGTATAGACATAAATTAATAGATACAAATGTAACCCATTTTCATTACAAACAAGCTTCTGCTTGGATAGTGTAGATTGACTGAATTAGGTTGAAATATTAAAAGCCTTTAATGGAAATTTCAAAGGAGGAAAAGAATAGGGTAGCATGATTACCTGAAGTGGTTACTTCCATGCTGAGTGGATCTTAATGAGTCTCCTTTTGCTTGCATATGGACATGGGAATATAGCTGAAGGGAGTCAGAATTATGGAATACATTTTTTTTTGTTATTGGAGTATAAACTTGGGAAGATTTAGAAGGGCAGTAAAAAACATTTTACAGGACTTTAACAATTAAAGGTCTAATAATATTTAATATATTTTATTAGCTCTTGTCAGTGTATTACATATGTAAATTTGTAGCATCAAGCTATATTTTTTTATCCATTTTCACATATGCTGTTTTTCTATGCTCATTATCTCAAGAATAAAAAAGTGAAATGCCATCTCGTCTCCCCTCCTTCTTTGACGTTGAGTCTAAAGACTAAAACTAACCCTTACCTATATGAGCAATTCAAATGCTTTTTATACTATAGCATCAACCTTCTCTGTGTGGAAACAATCTAGATCAGTGATTTATAATGTAAGCCAAATTCTTACATATAGTCTTTCTTGGAGCATCTTCTTAAAGCAAGCTCCCACATTCCACTATTTGCAGGGCTAGGTTAAGTGTCCCTTTTTCCTCATGATTTGTCCAGCAGATGCGTTTTCAGGTTTCAAGAAGGAGTTTTATCACCCTAATACAAGCCTTGTGCCTACAGCAACACTGACTGGGACTTAACAGTCGTCTGGACCTTATGGTCTCAAACTCACCATCCAGTTACCATGTTTAGGCACTTAATTCATGTATAATTTGAGGCAGCACAACCCCAAGTGTCTTGCAGTGGAAAAAAAGCAAATGCAGACCCCAAAGCAAGCAGATAGACAAAGTACCAGTGTTCAGCTGACACATGCATTACAAACAAAGCTAAATAAAACATAACCTTTGAAACCTATCCTAATAGAAACTTTTCTCCTAGTTTATCACCATCACCCTGTTCACCTCGGGACTCAGATTTAATCTCTCTTTATCTCTCACTCAGTTCTCAGCTTCCTGACTTCTGGGGGATCTTCAGGCTCATGAAGTCTCTGATTTTTAAGAAGACAAGCATCAATGGCCAGCTTCTTCAGCTGTTATATTTCAGACCCAGTCTTGTAACATTAAGTTAGAGAAGCCTTGTGCTCCTAGTTTTCTGTTGAAGGTTTTCCTGAAGTGTCTCCACTTGAATAAGCAGCTATGAAGTCTTTTAAGTAATCAGTAAATGCAGCCAGCTAATGGCATGCCAAAACAAGGTCACAGATACTAATTTCCACTGTTCTTCAGAAGAGCACTTGTTTCACAACATTAACCAGACTACAGAAGAGGAGAATCCTCACTCCATCTCAGGAGTTGTCCTGCCTCTGCAGCCTACATCTCCACTGTACTCCTTAAAGCAGGGTCCCTGGGTAGCTGCAGTGCTCACCCTTGAGCCAACCTGCTCGTGTGCTCAGGGTGCTCTGTCATGGATGGGGCTGCAACAATTCCCTTGGATGAAACAGAACTGATGAGATATCATGAGGCAGTGAATCTTACAGGAGACACAGGAAAACATCTCTGGATATACTGCTATAGCAGTATTCAGTTAGACTGAATTTACACTTCAATATTACAAAGTTCGTAAAGAACCAACAAGATAGGATGATTCCCTGAATCTTTTTAGGCTCTTTTCTTGCAGAAGAAAAAGTCAGAAAGAGGTAACAAAGGCTATGTTTGCAGATAGATTCATAAGTTATAGTATTTCTACTTGTTTTCTGAAGTCTGAGATGTATTCATTATCTGCCATTACTCCCACACACAGACGAGATTAAGAGATACTAAGTAGCACATCTGCATGTATTTACATTCATGATGTCTTAGTAATGTTTCTCAACACAAATGCACTCTAAAATTTAGAATAATACCGCATTCCCTTTTTTCTCATTTTATCAGAAAATGCTAGGGAAAGGAGCTTAATGTTCAGCTTGGATTCAAATTTTTATGGTGTTCCTTTTGTAGCATAAGCTTCAATCATTATAAATCCAATATAACAATAAAGGTCTAGATGGTCTAGATGTGAAGAACTGAAGACTTAACCCTTAAATCAGCACTAATTCAGAACTATCAGCACCTCAAAACAATTTAAAGCATCTCATCACAACAATTATTCACATAAATTAAAGGTTATCTGTGTTTAAGAAGGTTTTCCACCAATTAAAATAATTTTCTAACAGACCAGGCAGGAACAAGCACGAACCCTTTCAATACAGAACGTACTTCCCAAAATTACCATAAATTACTGAAAGGCATAGATCTGGAATACTGCTATTCCAAACGTGAGTGAACACAGCCTACACAAGAACCAATTCAAGTATTTTATTGTTTGTTTATGCAGCCTTTCTTGCACAAAGGGTACAGTATGTAAAGTACAAAAAACCAGCTCCTGCTTTGGAAAATCTAGTCTGGAAAAGGCCAGTACAGCAAGAAAACACGGGAGTGAACAGAGAGCAGTACACATTGTGTAAGGAAGACCAGTAACTGCACCAACACAGCTCAGGGGGCTTTGGCTTCAGGGAGGGAGAGAACTTGGAGAGCAGTAACCAGAGAGGTTCTTTCAAGCAAAGACTGACACATAAAACATTGAAACTGGGAGGAGCAAGGGACAGAGACCAAGGAAGGCTTCTCCAACCACAGGCATAGCTGGTAAAGGCTGTGAAAGATGTATAAGCAACAGGGGGAAAAAAAGGCTCTGAATACAGAGACTGAAAACCTGAAATTGGCTGAAGAAAAGGAAAACTATTTAAAGTTAAGATTTAATATGCCAATTAAAAAATTATGGAGACCACAAATTATCTTTTAAGACTCTTGAGCACTTATCCCACTTACTTAGCTACTGTAGGTATAGTCCAAGATTGCTAAATTTTCTTGCCTTGGAAAAGAAAAATATATTCCTTTCCAGATACCACATTATTTACAGCTTGATAAATATTTGTATTTTAAAAACTACTATTAAAAATCAAACAATTTCACTTTAAAAAATGACATTTGTAATTTGTGTTTTAGTATCAACTGTCACTGCCTAAGACAAGCTAGAAGCAAAGGCTTTAAGCAGTTATGTACCCTGCCACCTTGGGCATGAGTATTTTTGCCTAAGTGTTAATCCAGTTTCCAGGTTTTCACGCAGAAAACATCACTTATTCAGAAGAGTCTTTCCACAGAATACTTACAGCCATTCATTTCAAACCAGCACCTCCAAAATTTCAAAATAAAGATCCTGCAGATGCTGAGGCGAAGCATGCTGGACACGTGCAAGGAAGGTTCCTAACTCCACATCACCATCACTTCAGAGCTGGTAAGAGATGCTCCCTTCTTTCAGTCTATGAATCTCTTACTAGCAATGAGATTGTGTTTGAGGACCAAAACCTTCATAAGAGTTTAGACAACCTGTTTTTTAACATAAAAGCTCTGGCCACAAAGAGCTTACACAGCACTTCCATGCTAGTGGGAAGCTGCCAGTACCCCTCATACATATATTTGCTTGAATAGCCAAAAGCAGTAGGCTTTCAATGGCATACTTCTCCACAGCATAAATGAGCGAGATTCCACTTAAAAATTGTTCATAAACACATTCATTAAACAGTTACATTACGGTCTTAGTATTTGTTATAGGCATTTTCACGTGCAGAGTAACACATTTGGAGTAGTCTCAGATATTCATGTAGCTGGATGAAGAAATTAGGCTAAATGAAAGCAGGAGTTGTCAGCACCTCCACCAACATGCAGGTAACTGCCATGGGCATTGCTCTTATCATGCAGTATCTTGCAGCAAGCACTAAGCAACCTGCTCCTTTCCATGGGGACAAGAACATATCTTATATTTACCATACAATAGCACTGGTAAAAGTGTGCTCACAGGCAAGTAGAGCAGTTCAGGGCTTTGGGTTCATATTCCCCATCTCAGCCACAATAACACCTCCTTCAAGGAAACACACTTATACTCTGACCTGCAAGTCTCAGAGCAAGAGGTCCCTCAGGTTAGAGACTACACTGACAGCTGAAATGAAAACTGAGGTGCAGCAGATCAGTGATGAAATCTCTCTAGATTATTAATGAGTTTATCCACCTGACCCAATATCTTACTGTGTTTATGAAGTCAACACAAGACTGAGGTGATGACACGCTGTCAGAGGCACGAGTATTCCATTTAGGTTTCCATAATACATATGAAAGCTTTCCAGCCCTTAAATTTAAAATAACCTAGGTAGATAGAGTGTTTGTATTGAACATACTTGATACAGTGACTTGAAGCGTTAATGGAAATCTATTAAAATTTAAAATTAAATATTAAATAATGGACTTGGTTTATAATTTTATAATTGTTTTATAATTCCATTATATTAAAATGGAAGTTTATTAAAACTGCACAGTATCTAAAGCAAAATGCTAATCTTCTGCCCTAAAAACATCTTGATTTATGAATGTAAACAGAAGAAAAAAACATATTTGGGGAAGCAGTGATGGCAACCAGGCCAGATTAATTTATACAAGAAGCAAGTTGTTTCTTTTTTTCCTTTCTTAGAAGTGTACAAGGACTTTTTTGGGGGTACATTAAATATATTTATATAGTGTAGCATAGTGTAGCATTTCAGATTCTTAAAATTTTGTTTCTGTAACATATTGCCAGAATCTTCATTTTTTATTTTACTACCTAATAAAAATGCATCAGAAGACAATTATGTTAAGAGATGCTTTCATGAACAAATACATCAGGTATTAGTATTACTTGTCCTCATTAATGCAAACCAAAAAGCATTTCTTGGCAGGATATTAACAAGTGATGCTTAAATATTTTAGATGAGCCAGCTTAAGACAAGACGTGAGAGTCTGTTAACTACTTTTGAAGACTAGGTTCTTTCCAAATGACACACACAGCATAAAACACAGAAATTATTAAGTCACCTCAGAAAAATTTAACTTAACACATTAGCATTTAAATAAAGCCTTGTTAATACCTCTGGAGTTACTAGCGGCAGTTTTACAATAGCTTTGTAGCGAGCATCAAGACACCTCTTACACACTGAAGTTGCTGTGCTGTATCTAATACCATGTGGAATGGCTGATTAATTATTGACTTGGAATGCCTGCAGACAGTTTACAGCACCAACTACTAAAAGGTTTTTCAACCAATTGTCAATCAAGGCCGATTCTAGACTGTGGTTGAAGATTTTCAAGTTTCATGCAAGCTAGTCAATTACGATAACTAACTCCAAAACCCCTGCAGTCAGTAATACATATACTTCTGATATTACAAATAACAAAAACACTTCTGGAATTCAATTTTTTAATTTTTTTTAAGTGTACTGACAAAAAAGTTATTTGCTGTTTAAAAAAAAAAAAAATCTGCCAAATCCAAAATGGATAAACTCCCTTTTATTTTGTAAACTATTTTCCCAATGATCTCCAAATGCTTTAGAAGAATTACACAAAAAACAAGACATATCAGAACTACAGATCATAGCAATTTAAACATACATGACCATATTCATACAGAAAGTTACTAATGGAAGCTAAAAGTCAGAAGAGATAGGGAAAGAAGATTTAGTACATATAATTTTGAGTGGGGAAACACAGAAAGCTGATTTGGGAAACAAAAGCCTTAGAAAAGTCAATCTCAACATCTTTTCTGAGGCAGAGCCACTACAGTAAGGAGTGTTACTGAATTCAGAATCTAGAGTCTAAGTTTTAATGAGTGAGTAAAGTTTTTATATGAGCATGATACTCTTAATGAGAACCTAAAACAAAGGAGTGTCACTCCACCTGGAATGTGGGAGCTTTTCCTACATGGGGGTCAAGTTATGAAACACAGCATTCTACCTGTACCAGCCACAGAACTCAAAGTTACAGAGGCCAAAGGGAGGAGCGATAATTAAGATTGTGAAGATGAGATAGAGGAATATTTCAGGAAAGTCAAAGCTGAGTCAAGGTTATATGAGTAATGTTAAAGAAGTGGCAAAAAGCAGATCAACAGATATGGAACATGGGCAGAGGAGAAGGAAGTTGGAAGCAAATGAAAGATTTGTGTCAAGAAAAAACCCAGAAGAATAGTTGTGAAGAAGGTTCTACATGCCGAAAACAAAATCTGAACTAGTTCAGAACTAATTATAATATTTTTCCATTCAACAATTATGCCCTTTTTAAAAATGAAAAACAACCTGCATAGACATGCAATGGCTATGAGATTCCTGAGAAACATTGTGATTCATGTAAAAAACACGAACATGTTAAAGAGTGGCAGGTCAAGCTGCCCTAATTTTTTTTTTTTTAATTAAACAACTCCAAATACATACCACACTTTCAAAGTAAGACACAACTGTACTTGCTACAGCTTACTAGATAAAATATCTATGTTTTCAGTGCTTAAGTCTTAGGATTTACCTCACTGTTGATGTTGCCAATAAATCTTTAGATATTCTCACAAAAATCAAGTGCTTAAAAGGCAAACAAACTCCCTGTAGAAATTTTTATTTTCTTTTTTCAAACTGCATAAACAGGCTAGACATTCAAGTCCTGTTACTAAAAGCCAGATTATGACTTTTACTGGGTAACAAAATGCCTTTGAGAAAATCCCTGGCTTTCAGAACACAGCATCATAGCTCTTTATACTTCCTGTTACTCTGTCCCATGTTTTGTATAGTCTGTGCTCACGAGCTGAAATTCTTCTCTGTAAGTTGCAACATCAGTTTTGAGAATAGTCACAAACTTAGGACCAGGATTAAAGTTTAGGGAAGCTTTATTGGAGGCAATAATAATTTTGATAAAGACTTAATGGCTGCAATGTTCCTACTATTAAAAATCCCAAAGCTATCAATACATTTAACAACTTCAAATCTAACATTATTAGGATGAAAAGAGACACTCACACCTTCAATTCTGAACAAAATTTTTTCTAAGACTGAAGTGCTTCTTGCATGCTGAAGCCTAAATTAGACACACACTGTAAAAGAACTGTACCCAAAAGGCTGCATTGTTCTACAAGCTTAGTGTGTGGGTACCAGTCAGAAAAACCCTGTACCATACTGTCATTATTACTACACTGACATTTTAGGCACTTGCATTTTAATAAAATCACTCTCAGAAACAATGTAAAGCACTTGGAAATTACTGAAATAGCTGTCCAGTTTAATGATAGTAAATCAGACAATTTTATCTCACCCTATTAAGGAGTGAAATATCAAAGGCCTATGCATTTTCCACAGAATAAAAATATGCAGGTGAGCACATACTACAGAGCACCTAATGAAGAGTAAATCCACACCCTAGATTACCTTGCTGTAACTTGTTCATGTAGTCATACTCTCTGCATTAGTTTAAGGTTTTCAACAACATTAAAACTACCAAAATACTAAAAAAGGGTTCCACATCATGTGCACCAAGAAAAACAGCTGTATAGTTTAAAATGTTGCTGCCTCTAACAGCCCATGCTATCTTGGCTGGAAATAATCACCCAGGCAGCAGATGGCTGGAGTGGATGGGCTCCTCTGCTGTAGCACCCCAGTCCACTTTTAGCACCTCAAAGGCAGCACTGGGACCATGGACTGGGTCAGACAGAGTGGAGAAGCACCCTCATCACTGAGCAGCTAACATCACCCCCAGTGCTGCAGAGGGTTGGGCAGAGACATCACTGCCTCGCAGTGATACAGCTGGATTGGGCACAGACCGCTTCAAAACAGCCAAACAGGTACTTTTCAGACCCCTCAGAAGAACCACAGGACAAGTTTAATGCAGTTTAGCTAATCTAGTTCAACACGTTATGCAGACTTTCTTGAGTGTCCCCATGTACGCCGCCCATGAGAGTGAGGAAGAAAGATTAACATCCAATATTTTTCCAATGAAGCAAAAAGAAAAATCCTGAAGTGAGCAGAACTGTGGGGAACAACACTTCAGTAAGCTACAAGTTATAAAGGAATATAAAAAGGAGTGTAAAGGAATGGGAACACATATCCCTATAGAGAGGGGAAAAAACAAGAATCAAAACTTCACATTGCAGAAGGAAAAAAGGATCTTTAAATGAGATAAACAAGAAAACAGCTTGATCTAACATTTTTTCAAACATATCAAACCACTTGCAATATACACTCAGGCACTCTTCTGGTAGATAGAAAAGATTACTTTTAGGTCCCCTAAAAGGTTTACTGCTACTGCAAGCTCTTCCCATTGCACTACAGAAGCTGGCATCAAAGAAGAGCAGCTCCTCACCAGAGCAGTGAGATGGGCACAGAGAAACAAACTTAAAGTAAATCCTGCATCCTAGAAAAGAGCAGCAGTCAGCCAGCAACAGCATATATATTTGCTGACAGCAAAATTACTAAGAAGCTACTGAAAGTGTATTATATTATCTAGCTATAACCAGAATTTCAAGCACAAGCCTTACCCAAAAGCTTAAATGGGTCTGCAATTCTATTTGGTTTAGCTATCAAGAATTCAAATTAATATTTACTTGATAAATAGTTTTAGGGATGAGACTGGGATTCATCCTCTGAATATCAAGAAACAAACCAAACTTTAAATATCTTATTTAAGAAGTTGTATTTCAGCTGAGCTGGCAAATAACTAATCATTAGCTCACAGTTGAACAGCCACAAAAACAGTTTTCATAGCATTAGAAGTCAGTATCAGTTCATTAAAATGTAACCCACCAGAGTTTGCATTTATTTCATAATTCTAACATTCATCATCCACAACGGTTACATCAAAAGTAACTACATGAAAGGCAAATCAAAGTAAAAATGTACAAGTGCATTTCATGGATTAGAGAAGAATGCAGAACAGAAGACACTTCTGAAAAATCTTCTCTTTGGCAACAACTGCAGTGTAAGACAAAATGGCTTGAGTAACTGAAATCTCCCATTCCAAGAGGATTTTCAGGAATGCAAAACATTGGCTATGGAATTTTATCTTTCATTAGTTACGTTTGAGAACACCAGCTACACAGAACATTACCATACTAAATTTTGGGATTTGGGCTCAATATTTAAACTAGCAAATCAAGCAGGCATAAAATCCTAGTACAACCTGACTACATTTTTATGACTATTTTTTTTTTTTTGGTTAGGTAAAATACTTGAACCAAAAAAAAAAAAAACCACAAGAAACATCCCAAGCACACCAGAAATGGTTAAGTAGAAATAAACTAATAGAAAAATAGCCTCAACCTATGTTCAAAGATTACTACAGCAGCAGGAGCCCAAATGTCACAGATGGAGGGCTAGCTTGGGGGTGGGAAGGAGGACTTGCAGGAAAATGTAAATACGTCCAATATAAAGAACATTTTTCAGGTGCCAGCAGCTAACTTAAATAGAATAAAGGAATTTCCACATAGTTTTCAAGTACTTTACATAGTAGCACAGAAAGGTTACTGAACTGCTTGGAAGTGCTTCTCCAAGCCACTCAAAGAAAAGCAGAAGGTGAACTGTGCTCCAACACCACTGAAGTGCTGAACAAAGTGGAGTGGGGTCTGTCAAATCAACTGTCATATTCACATGGGCTTTAGTTTCCAGAGTGCAGGAAAACAACAGAGAATATCAGTTTAAAGAATACTCTTAGTACTTAGATTTGGTATTCAGAAAACTGTGCTTTTGACTACTTGCACTATGACAAGTCTTTTCTGTCTTGAAATCTTTGCTGCTTCACCGTTAAAATAGGTGATAGAATATAATAAATATTTTACCAGTGGTCAGATATCCTGAAGGAACTGTTCCTGTTCCTTAAATAAAATGTATTGAAATTTTAATTCCAAGATCGTTTTATGTGAAATTCAGAAACCTCCCTAAAGACGAATCTGAAGACCTAATGCCCAGTTCTGAGAGGATCGCTTCACACAGTAGGGTCACTTGACAGATTATGCTAAGTATTTCCTTTGTTTTAACTGACATCACTGTGGTATTCAGTCTTAAGAGCTACCATAAGGCCAGTGATTTCTGAAGCATTAGCCAGAAAGCATGGAGGTTGGAGAAGACAGAGGTCCTGAGATAAGCCATCTGGGAAACACCAGCTGATCAGTCATTTTCTGCAGCAGAGCCAGTTTCTTTGACAAAGTTCACACATAGTAAAAGGAGAAATAAACTAACATCCTATGTAAGTCACTGCAGCTTCCTGGATCACTAATGAAAGATGCTTAATTTAAATGCAAGACAATCTGCAATGTAACTGCAACTGCTTAGTAGAGCAGCAATAACTACAGCATATTTGCAAATGAAGAGAAATGCACATGAGAAAGCGCAAAATGGCAAGCAACATGGAGAAAAAAAAGCTTTTTTTTCCTCAATTACATGTTGTTACCTTAGTTGTATTCACTGATTGTAATATGCTTTTCTTAAGCTTCACTAATTTCTATTACTGCAAAACAATATGGTGACAACCTCTGTAGCCTTATTCAGAAGAGGTAATGAGTCCAAACAGAAATACTCCCATAAATGCACTTGTAGTCAATCCCATTATCCCAAGGGTACCTTTTCCAACAGAAAAAAAAAATAGTAATACTTCTTTTACAAAAGAAAAACTTCTAAAAGCAGCTTCTAACATTTGCATTTTTATTTAGAAGGCAAAACTCAGTTTGCTCACCCTAAACAGTTTGCTGCAACAGTAAGATTAAATACATCACATATTTACTAGAAACCTTCTCACAGCAGATGGCAAGCTAAAGTGGGGCTATTAAAAAAGATGACGTTTTCAATGTGTTTATTCTGTATCAGAAAAAAAAAAACAAATAAATTTCAAAATTATTTTAATACTTTCACTTCCTTGTCGCCCTTTTTCCATCTCAGGAAAAGGGATAAGAAGTTCACAGGCCATATGTCATCTGTTGACTTTAGCAGCAAAACACAGCCAAAAGAACATTAAATCAGTCCCTTTGTTTCTTCTGACTCATCTGAATTTATATCCAGTCAGGGTTTTATGAGCATAAGCTTGTTTCAGAACCTGAGGTAAAGCATTTCTCTTCAACTGTAATTATTTTTATTAGTAAAAATTAATCTACAAACATCTTAATACTCTTGCCACAAACCAAAAGGTATGCATTAGTCAGCCGTGGAAAAATTGCTGTTTCCATGTACACAACACAGGTAACAATCTGCACGTCTTCACATACCTTTTTAAATCATATGAAGATTAGTTTTTACAGCTAAAGGACAAAAGCAAAGTTCTAAGAGGTGCCCTCAATATATGCTTAATATTTAAAAAAAAAAAAAAAGATAAAAGTACATGCTGATAAAACTCAGTTTGTTAATCAGCACATAAAATTTCTGGTTCATTTATCAATCTAGAAGCACATACAGATACATGTATAGGCACTGACATACTGCTCTTCCTCACTAGTAAATAAAAAATTTATCTTCTCTCTAACCAGATATAAAAGAAGAAAAGTGTGTTGACCTTTCAGTTAGTAAATTCAAGTCACTTTCTAAAGTCATCAATGGAGTCTTATTTCTTGAAACATGTGGGTTTAGCCTGCATTTTCTTTCTTTTGGGAAATCTGCAAGCTGAGTATGATCATTCATATGATTCTCTGACACTGTGCAAAGTGTCCTCCATCCCAAAGAGACCATGCAGATGGAAAAATAAATGATTAGGAGTCCTGAACCCATACACAGCTCGGGAGGAATACAAGTCAGGAGTGCATGTCCGGACATATTCCTGCACCCTTCCCATGCACGCACACACGATGACACAGAATGGTGGGGATTACAATTACAGTGGGTTTTAAAAGTTTAAAGAAACTGGTAGACAGGTTGACTCGATATTTATTTATAGGAGTCATGTGCATGTTCAAATGGGTACAGCAGGGCCAAGAAGCTTTTCAAGCCAGTACAAAATTACTGGCAGAAGGCAGGACTCAACAGTTCTACATTCCTATGCAGCAGCTGCCTGTCAAGAGAAGGATGCATGAACCTGTATCTAAATTTACTTTTGATATCAGCAGATAAAAATCCCATTTTAGAATTGCTAGTAAAAGGGGAGTTTCCCACACTCATCTATTTACATTTTATTTTGCAAACCCACAGTTTGCTTGCATAGCAAAATGCAAGTGAGAAATTTAAAAGCCACTTCAGTTTTTCTGCTTTTTGGGTAACTTTTCTAATCATTTACTGGAAAATTTTGGGAGGGCACAGGGAGAAAGTGGGAGACGTATTTAAGTGATATAAACTAGTAATAATAAGCATTTTTTTATCAAAGGCTTTGAAATGAAAGCATAAAAGCAGAAGCAAAAAGTATATAACAATTTTAAGTCGCCTTCATACAACATGCAATTATTTTTATTTTTAGAAGAAGAGCATCAAACAACAAAAATAAGTCACCTACATAAGCCATGCCATACTATACCAATTTCATAGCACATTAAGCAGTGAGCTATGAAATAGACCCATAAATAGGTTACAGTTTGGGAAACAGAGGTAAAGACAAGTTAAGTGAGTTGTGTAATGTGGGAGCAAAGTTCAAGGTAAGAGACTCCATATTTACATGCTGGCTAGAAAAGGATTACTATGAGAAAATGACTAGGGGTTTTTCCTAAACTAAAAGTCAATCAGTCAACTAAAAACCTGAAAACTGTGAGAGCTTTATTGAATTTAATGTAACTGAATTACTGAAAATTTACTAAAATGTTGCTATTCTCTAGAAAAATTGTGATGGTTCATTTAAAATACTTATTTTGAATGAACAAAAATATCTTTTACAAAACCCATGAATTAACAGAGTTAGAGGATGAAAACCTATTTAGTTCAATCATTTCTGAATAGGCTGTGCTTGTATGGAGACAGAAGTTGCAGATTCCCACAGAAAATTATCTGTCTGACCCCTTCAGTTTGGGCTTTCCCTTTCTGCTTTACTTCTGACAGAAGAAAACCCAGGTTCCAGATGGCTGCAGTTTCCAGAAAACCCTAAGAGACAAAAATACTGCATTGCCCACTCCACACAGTTCCACAAGAGATGCAGAGCAGGACCAGTGGAGAAGACAGCTTGTCCTGAGTGCAATCACAGCCAGCCAGAGCCAGACACGACACTGGTATCCAAGGGACTTGAATCCTAGAGCTCACACATTTGATCACCCTAAAGGCTGCATATAGATATTTACTATACAGACAGATATGTGGAGTCAAAATTATGTCAACCTCAATTGTCTGCTATGTCCTTTCACCAAAAATGCCCAGATTAGCTCTCCATAAATTCTGAAGGTGAGAGAAGCACATAGACCCTCCCTAATCCACTCCATAAAGAAACAGAAACCCTTAGCTTAAGCACACAATAAAAATAGCTTCTCCCAATATAGATGACATAGTGAAACAAACTACAGAACACAGATATTATTTTCTCATTCTTCAAGAGACAAGGAGATGGTAATAAAAAAGCTGAATATAGGAAACCAGTAGCAAAGTCTTTACCACAACTGGATTCCTCCTCTCTCTCCTCAGTGAATTAGTGAAATTAGAGTGAAAAGGTTAATTTGGAGAGAACGGGTTACACTGAGAAAACCCCACATGGACACAGATGTGCCCAGATTAATGTTTATATAATAAAAACACTTCAGCAACTTTGCTCATCTTACAAAGTTACTTTATATGACCATCACAAGCAAGTTTTCTATTTCAGAATTCTTAGAGCAACCATTTAACTCCCTGGGGAGGGGAAGAAGAAATCTGCATTTCTCTGGTGAGTTAGATTTCCAATATTCATTTTTCAACCAGTTGTTTTAATATGAAGCAGTATTCTAAAGAAATGCCCAAGGTATGTAAGTGGAATCTTAAATTAATTTCTCCATGGATTCTGTGTACTTCGAACATCTCATAGGTAACACCTCCCTTCAGGAAAATACATTCTGTTACAAATAGAAATTGCTTTTATCAGGTTATAAAGGATATGGTCTCTATCTACTTTTGACCTTAAGCAACTAATCTACAGAAGGATTGCTAGAACAAGAAAGTGCTCAAATCCCTTCAGCTGCTAACCTGAACAGACATTGCAAACACTATATGTAAGATCTCCATTTTTTGACATTTTGGCAAACTAAGACCATTGCTGAACATTCCTGTAAAAACTAAATATTTCCCTTCTAGGAGAGGAGGGGACAAAGGTCTCAGAACACTCTGAAATAGTGTACTTCAAGTGCTTGCTCTTACCTCAAAGTATGGAGCACTGGTTAGACCCTGTTCAAGCAGACAGCCCACAGTGTATATAGAGTATTTTAAAAAACCAAAAACTTAGTACTCAAAGGTTTTTTCTCCAATATCTATCTCTATTAACCTCTTGTTCATAATAAAATGCCCCAGCAGCTAGCAAAGCCAGCAAATCCTCCCCCCTCTCGTGCACAGCTTTCAGGAACACTGCTATGCTGAAAAGGCTAAATTATCATTGCCCAATGCCAATTCAACAGCAAAATCCCACTCAAAATGGGATCATAGGAGAACAAATGTATGGATTTTCACAGACTTAGGTCAACTCCAAGATGTATAAACTGACACAATGCTAGTCAAAGAAATCAGTAACCCAGTGCTCCTGTCCCATAGTCTATACTTGTTTGCATCTTGCCATAAAGGCTGAATGTTTTGTACCCAAAAGAAATTAAGAGCTTAGTTAAAAAAAAAAAAAAACCTAAAAAGTAATTTAGCACCTTTCAGCTACCCTCAAGATACAAAAGCCAGACTCAACCCAAATACTACAAAAAATTGAAAGATACACAACACTAAATTAGTTCCCAATTTCTAGAAGCACGAGTACAAGTCTATTTGGTGTTTACCTCAATTTGAGTCTCAAGCAGCTGTAAGTCTTGCATTAAAAAGTTATACCAATTTAATCTTTTAAAAACACTTGCACTCCCTCCTAAGAATCAAAACAGTGCATTTTAACAATAAAATAACCAGTTCTTATGACAAGTGATGCTGGAATGGCCTCTGCTGAGCTTTCTGCCACCACCTCCTGCCTCACGCTGCCTCTGCGCCAGCTCCCGCACACCCAGCTAAGCCCCCAGTGAGGTCCCTCCAGGACCTAACCCTGCAGAAAACAAGCTCTGAAAAGCTTTCTGTGACACTTTGTGTGGGTTTAACTCCCTGAATGAGCTCCCCAGGAGCCAGGTGAGTGTCCCCTGCCAGGCCATTAGCAGGGGTGTCACTGCCAGGCAGGGAGGAAGAGGGGAAGAAGACTGTCCTTGTGGTAACAGCCATCCATGAGCTCAGCCCAAGGAAAGGACATGGAATTCAAGTCACCAAGCTCACATTGTTCACCACTTTTATTACCCTGTCATGCACTTGCTGGCTACTGCTGATCTTAAAAATGATTTAACTAAAAATATCTTAGTAATTCTAAGGTTTTTAAGTAACAAATTTGGTATTCCAGCTTCTTTAAAAAACCTCTTTGATTTAAGGCAGGAGTAAACTAAGATTTAAATAACGTTCTCCAAATACCTCTAAGCAAATACTTAACCTCCTAGGTTTCTGTTTTTTCACAACAACATTTGTTAAATAAATTACAGAGGTCATTTCCATAGCTCAGGAGAATTTGACTAATATTATGATAAATATTCTTGGAGAATCTAATTTTATTGAGCAATGAAATAAGCATAACACGACTTTTATGGATGTCACCATTTTTGGTCTACATCCAAACACAGGTTAAAAATAGTAAGAACAGAGCTATATTAAACCAAGAAAGTACAAGGTGTTTTGATGCAAAATTAGGTTTACACAAAATAGAAAAATACTTTTTCCAGCAGCTGTAAATTCAAACAGCTAAGAGAAAACCACCAGAAAAACTGCTCCCCATCTTAAAAAGACACTGAGGAGCTGGTATTTATGTATTATGCAAGAAACTGATTCCAGTGAAATTGTGTCTGAGGTATCATTCTTAGTAGCAAAAAGTCACAAGCATGAGCATACAAATAAAAATCACAGATAAATAAAAAAATTTGGTTAATCCAGGATTTAAATTGGTTACTAATTATATTAACCTCTAATTTCAAGTGCGGACACAAGGACACATCCAGAATGACATCAGTTTTTTTCTTACCATGCTCAAGATATAACTATTTCACATACCTGTTTTTTTCTTACCATGCTCAAGATATAACTATTTCACATACCTGAATTCTCCAGAAATCCAGAAAAAAAATTTAAAAGGCAAAGGATTCTGATTATACTTTTAAATCACTAGTGTATCAAAGCAATTTTTGAAATGGTTTCCTTTGCCTTACTGAGCCATCCCAGAATCCATCAGTTCACATTTATTTGCAGACCAAGAACAGACTAAGACTTCACAAATTACTATTCTTCTCCCTTCTCAATTATGCCAACATCATTCAAGCACTGTCATTCCAGAACCAAAAAATATAGTCTTTTTCAAAACAGCAACCATCATCTCTCAACATTCCAAAAGAAAACACAAAGACATTAGACAACAGCTTTGCTGCAACTCATCAGCAACAGATAAGAACTGTAAAGTAGCAGCACGAGTCACACAAAACACCTGGTGCTGCAGGCTGAAAATAACAACACCTGCAAGAAAATTCTCAAGGCTATTTGTTGCTATTATCTTAGATACCATCTTGTATTTCCTATCAAAATAACGAGTTCATGTATGGCATTTCAGTGTATATGTAATTAACAGTTCCATGAACAGCTATGTCTCCCTTAGACAGAGCTGGATATAGACTTTTCAGGTGTAACTTCTCAAGCTGCGGCTAATCACAGCTGAGCACTCTGCCAAAGCAGCAGCTGACTCTTTAGGAAAGCAGTAATTGTAACACGAAAATCAGAGTTGTACATGCTTCCTGTTTTTTGGTCATGGCTACCATTCCAAAGGCAACCCACACCCCCTGCCCCTCCCCAAATATACTAACATCTGGAATTTCACAGAAAAACTGACTATAAACAACCAGGGGACAAAGTAAAAAAAAAAAAAAAAAAAAAAAGATCCATAATGAAAACTGAAACCTGCTCTGGCCAGTGTTGTTAGGTATTACAACAAAAATTAAACAAAATTCAGTTCAGAAAATATTTGTGACTTGTATTCCAGGTCTGCCTTGCTTTATATTTATCTATTAAAAAAAAATTTGGTCTACAACCAAAAATTAATCAAAGTCCCTACTTACTATTAAAAACGCAAGAACAATTAGTGACTCTAAGTTTCTGGACGGGCAGCCCTATCTTGACATAATGGGACAACTATGAAAACCCAAAAATAACCAAAATAAAAGCAGTGACTTTATACACAGATTACCATACCTAAGAGTGTTGTTTGGCACATAAACCATCACACTGTTTCATGCCAAACATTCTAGTTAGAATGCAAGTGGAAGCACACCCGTATTAGTATTCTTTTCGTAAACCATGGTAGCACTTCACGTAATTATGAGGAGCGATGGAAAACTTTAAGGGGAAAAGGGGAACTAGAGACAAGGCAACTGGCTGCCCTTGTAATCTGCAATCAACTTCAAGAGCTACTTCAGGTCATGAGAAATTTCAAGATGATAACTCTTTTACAGTTCTCTTCCCACGGTCAGAAAAAAATACCACATGGAAAATAAATACTCCATGAAAAAACTACCCTTTCACTAGCTTTTATGCTAACTTGCACGTAAGCCAAACAATGTAAAAGGGTATCAATCACCCTCCTATTTAGATGCCTTTTCAAAGTCATGCAAAAAGTTGTAAGAATGTTCAACCAACATATATCAGCTGTCTCACGTACTGTTTTTGGATATTGATATCTGCAATCCATTTACCGGATCTGGCATCATTGTCCGAGCTCAGATGACTCAGATAAAAACAATGTGAAAGCATAGTTTGTTTTCATGTTTAAAGGCACAACTGGTCTCCTGCAACAATAACAGGAAGAGCTGTAGGGATCGATACGCAAGATTACTAACAGGGGCTTTTCTTGTCCTACCCAACAACACGCACGTGGAACTCTCTCAGCCAGGTATCACATGCCACACTTACCAGATCTCTGTGAAGCACCCAGTTTGCATGGAGGTAATGAATTCCATCGAGGATCTGGTAGAGTAGGGATTTAACCATAGATCTTGGCAACTGCATGGGCTTTTTATTTGCTTTTGAGGCACGGTGAAACTTGATAATATGCTAGAAATAAAACAAGTAGAAACATGAAGAAAGTTAGGTATTAGGTGAGAAGGTTGGGTGTTTTGGGATATTTTAACTTCTAACACTAAATAATGGAATGAGATACAAAGTCTGTTGAACTTTGGAATTAAAGTAATAGTGATGCACTCACAATTCTCTTAAAATTGTTTTTATTCTCTGAGTTGCTTCAAAAAACAGCCGTGAAGTTTTTGTGAATATCTAAATACTGGCTACTTACCTCCAGTAAAGGGTCTTAGACATTCTCCTTCCTCCCTTCTCCCCACATGGCATCCTCTTACCCTTGGCAGCTAGACCAGAACCTTTTAAACCAGGAGTATCTACTAGTAGGAGGACCACACTCTATGCTTTCATAGAGACTTTCTCTCCTCCTCTTCAAAAACACCTAGGCTAGCATACTTGCAACTACTATTCCTCCCAAAATCAGGATCCCAGTAGACAGATTAAATAAATATTTTAATAAATATTTGAAGGCAGGGAAGGTATAACTCCCAAAACCCCACACCACAACATTTGGGTGAGATCATGTTCAAACATCTAAAAATGGTTGTCTTCTTGCTCCCAATTTATGGCTGCATACTTCACTGATGATGACAAGCTGGTGCCTCTTGGATTACAGAAGTCAGTCTGCCCATTAGAGGACAAACACCACTTGAAAACACAGAATGCAGTAAAGGACCCCAGTATTAGTTGAAGAAATGAAAAAAAAAAAAAAATTGAAAGGTTGTTGAGAGATCATGAAATAGTCATAAACTAATTAATTCTAAGATCAATGTGGAGATGATGGGTTAGGTCTGGTCTTGCTACACTGTACAAGAAATTAACTGGAGTCGGGCCATTCTACCTTTTCAATCCTCAGAAAGGTTAGGGGCTATGCAGGGCACAAATCCAATCCTAATATATGATCATTCAGCAAATGACTAAATATGTTCATTGAGATGGAAAAAAAAAAAAAATCTCCTTTTTGAAGGCAATTCAATGAAGCACCTCAAATAACAAAATAGTTTTTAATTCTGTGTCTTTTGAAAGGTAGAAATTATAAAAGCAGTTTGCATTTTTACTGAAAACCACACAAAATGCTAGAGTAGGACTATTAATTACCCAATTTTTAAATAGGATTTGTCTAGCTGAAGATCTCCCTTCCCAGGTTAAAGAGGTAGCCAAAGGCTGTGTTTTAATTAGACCACTGCTCCCTCCTTCACCATCCCCACTCTCCACTTGGTTTGTCACTGCTGCTCCCAATGACAACGGTAATGTTTACTCAGGGTAAATGCTACCTCTGGCTGTCACCAGTACTTTAGCCACTGTCAAACTGTACCTAGCAAAACTGTAAACAATAGTGTTTAAAGAGAAATAAGAAAGGCACAAAACACCAAATGAATCAAAACAGCCTGGTTACTCCCTATCAACAATGTTCCCACAGAGCCTTCCACTAGTAAATGTATAGTATTTATGGCTTTGTACTAAAAAACAGTAGAAATTTATAGGATTGTCAGTTTTTAATATACTTATGAGGATCAATAAACAAGACAAGCTCTTAGTACCTGATCCTTAGTTGTGCACTCTGAAAACTGTATCGAAATACTTTAAGGGATTATTTCCGTAGAAAATTTTTTCTAGTGATGTCACAAGAAGATTCTGTCTCAGAACTTCAACTAGGAGTCCCTAGTACTAAACAATGCTCACCAGATAGCGACCGTCATGTGTAATTACAGTAAGATTTATAAAGCAGTAATGATACCATAAACTCACAAATTAGTATATTTATTAATACAGGAAATGAAAAATGAAAACTACAGAGGAACCAACAGGCAAAGGTCATACAGAGAGGCCCATAAATCCAGTCCTGCCCTTTTTCATGGTGCATGTAATCAGTAGAAGGGATTTCTACACTTATCTAAAAACCAAGTACTACTCACACAAAACATCAGTCCTTAGGCACAGAGAAAATGAAGGAGTCTTATGAGACAGAAAGGGACACAATTAACCACAGATGTGTTGAGGAGGAACAACACATGTGGCTCTGCCTCTGGCTCTGCCTCAGCTGCTCTGGTACCTCTGGAAGTCGGGAGTGAGACAGCACCAGGTTGATGCCATTGCATTTCTGTCCCTGCCCCACCCATGTGGCTCTCAGAAAGGCTAAGGAAACAAGCTCCTTCCTTGAAAGGGTTATTGAATTGCAGAAGCAAATAAAAATGGATAGTTTTGCTCGAAGCAAGCAATATCACCACTAGGTAAAATCCAATTTCCTGCAAAAGCAAATAAAACCATGTTGTTTCCAGCTTACACTATGGAAGTTTATATCCAAAAGATTGCAACCATCACAGTTTAGAGAACTGGACAAAAGCTAAAAATATACTGCAGGGCCAAGTAGTATAGGGAACTGAAAAGCTAGATTTGCCCCATGACATTGGAATGAATCCACAATGTTTGTGACCAAGTCCTACACTGAAAAGTTGTCTAAAAAAAAGTAGTTAATCCAATTTCTTGTAAGCAACTAGCCATATGAAGAAAGAACAACACACCTAAACTAAACAGCAATTTTAATGGCAGTGTCCATCTAAGAAATAGAAGAGCAAACAGGTGCTGCTTCAAGTACAGCACGTTAACAGCCTGAACCTCAGACCTAATAAAGGCATGGAATAATTTACAGGAATTACAGCCTACATTTCCCATTTCCCAGAAAATTGACTTAACCACTAGGCTTCAAAACTACACTTCTCTCATTCAATAAATCTTTTCGCTGAATAGCACAAAATTAAGACTCTCCTGTAAGTTGAGTATAAATCTGAAGCATGACAGGTATGAAGCATGTTCTGTCTCTCTTTAGGAAACATGAGATGCACTTGGTGCACTGCAGTTTGTAACCTTTAGGTATACTCAAGTTCTTTGCTGAATCTTACCCCTAATGAATAGCCATTAAGGACAAAACATGAGGACTTCCATAATCCAGGCAAGTCAGAGGCACGTTTTTAACAAGACAATAAGCAGAGGGACAAAAAGCTTCAGTATTCCCCATGTCTTCTTTCACTGCAATTCCTTAAAGATAACACACATATCCTGATAGATCACTTGGCCAAAAAAGCTGGTAAACACCCAGACTCATTCAGCAAAATTAATGAGGAAAGTTATTGTCAGTCCACTCTATACCAGTTGCATGCTACAGAACAGAAACCCATCCACAATGTTATGCAGACAGAAATTCATTTTAATTAGTTCATTATAACACTGCAAGCTCTCTTCTGATACATTTAAAATCTTTCAAAATGAAAGAAGAACACACATCATAAGAGGCAAACGTAACTCCAAGCAATATTGATATCTATTCAGCAAAAGTAGCCATTTTCCCTTTCTGTACATTTCTGATTCCTAAATCTTAAAAACATGCTGCCACTGACTGGATCCCAACAATGGTGTGAGCCAATTAGGTATTCACTATTAAATATAATGTAAACATTTTTCTATTGTTTGTACATATTTTGGTTTTAATTTAAACAAGACGGCAACTTTGTAGAAGTGATTTTAAGTCGTTATTATAAATTAAATTAATACTTCACTGACCAACATTAACGTATACATTCAACAGAAGCCTAGGAAAGCAAGGTAGGTATAATTTGATGCTTGCAATATCTGAGACTGGTGTTTTTACTTACTAACTGCTAATCCCCAATTTTCAACTTTAAAAAGTGTAATAAATTTGCAAGGAAAACTGGATGAACCACATTATTTCAATAAGACAATTTTAGCTCTTGCAAAGGCAAGACCATATAAATGATAAAAAAATGAAGAGGAGAAACAAAACTAGACATTTGGAAATAAAATTAAACAATAGTCAATCTAGGAGTTTGACTGCCTTCTTCTGTGTTGCCTAGTGCATGGAAATTGCTTTGAAAGCTGGCTGGTGAAGAACTGTGTCCATTTTCTAAATTCTCCACCCCAAACAAAGCAAACATAATGCATAACAACATAGAGCAAATTCAAATCCCTAGGATTTACCCACCCAGCAGTTAAGTGAACATTCAACAAGATCCTAATTTTAGTCTGCTTCCAAGTCTGTCTGTGTTTGTGTCATCCCATTCCCAATTCCAAGAAGTGCTGTTCAGTGTGACAGAGGTTAAAACAAGCAAACAAACAAGTTAGACCTAGAAACTTTTCACTAAAGTAGGAAGCCAGCTAAGAGAGGGACTTTATGCATGTCTGATTAAATGAAGTTACAGTGAGCTCCCACCTCAACACACATGAGACAATCCATAGACACAAGCCTCTAGAAAATCTGACTGCTTGACTTCTACTGCTTAAGGCAATGCTTGTTGAAAATTACATGCATCTCCTTCAAACTGAAATGCAATCATGTCAGTGCAGATGGCTCTCCCTGCTGAAGCAAACTGCTTGTGCTCCCACGCTTCAGCAAAAACCCTGCATTCTATCCAATCCCTAATCCAGCCTTTGAGAACAGAACAGAATTATGTCAATGTGCCAATATAAAGTAAAGTTACATTTTAATATTGAGGAGAGGGAAGCTTGGATACATGTAAAATCTGTACTAAGGCCAAGAGGATTAATTTTATACAGCTTCTAGTCTCATTTTTAACACAAAACCACCTCAAATTATTACATTTACTTTAAAGGGTATGAAAGAACAAATCAACATCTTAAGGTGGTATAGAAACCAACCAGGCATTGCTTCCATGATTTTCAAAAAGAGAAAGCAAAGACCCAATGAACCCAAGTAATTTGTTTGCTGTTCCAAAAATAAACCACAGTTTGATATGCCTACACTTACGACTCATTTCAGACATCAGAATTTTAGAAACTAAGAAAATTTTGTCAATGTACGTATCACAAGTAAAATAAAATCAAATCAAAACAGAAGAGGATAGAAGTACTTCTAGAGCAATCACTTTAGTTTCCAATTTTGGAAACATTAGAGCAATTAACATAAACTGTCCTTCAAAAGAGAAGGGGAAAGAAGAATGCTTGTTCCCTCTAAATGGTGCCAGTGCATGGCCATCATCAGTATCTTATTTAAAATGTCATTAACCAAACTGCCTAATGAAAGACCCTACTCCAAGTGACAAGAGGTGAACATTTTTAGTAACAGGGAAAGGAACTTTTATACATCAACTTTTGCTAATGCTAGCTTGCTTTAAATATCTAAGCTTTGAAACACAGATCAAGCACATCCCATATAACACATCCCCACAAACAGATCCCATATAATTTTCCTAGATTTTGCCTGCATCTTTCTAGGTATTTTAGTAGCCTTCAGCCCTAAATATTGCAAAATAACTCTATACAATGTTAATAAAAACCATCAGAATTCAGATACCCTTTCAGTACACATAAAAGTGGAATACGCCACTCTGTTCACTTTAGTTTTTCACACATTTATGCTTCTGAACCTTGCCTTTGTTTTGAGACCTGCTCCTACCTGTTGTTTCCTTCACTTCTCATGCTTTGTGGTGCAGAAAATGAGTCCATATAAACTACCCTCAAATTCATACAAGTCTGGCAGAAAAAACAAGTGTATGCTTTGAGAATATGACATACAGCTATGGGCAAGGAATGGCACTGTTCTCTGCAAGAAATTCAACCATCACTTTGATGGTCAAAAAACCCCATCCATTTCACTTAGAAGGAATCAGTCATGACATAAAGATCAATGCCAGCCCATTGCCTTGTGTCTTGACAAACCTTACGTTCTTCTTCCAGCCTATATTGGTACATACGTATACAAGAGAAGACTGCATGAAAAACCACCTGACAGAATCACCTGAATTACACCAAAAGTGTAGACATGACTTAGAAAATCAAAATATATAAAAAAAAATCCCTCTTACACTGAGAAAAGTGTTTTTATGTATATAAAGATATTTGTCATCAACTAGCATCTGAATTATATTTATGATTAAGAGCTAAACTGAAGCCTGTTGAACAAAGAATCATAACTGATTATACCATATTTAAGGAATATGTTAAAACTCAGCTGTTAGACAATATTCATGTGATTAAACAAATGTACAGGTTTATTGTACACATCAGTATGCAATACTCTCCCAATTTCATTTATCATAAAAGATTATTCAAAATGTTGTTAGCTGAAATTAAGTATAGTTATTTGTAGACAGAGAGGATCAAGTAGTGCTATGAAATTCACATGTAGGAAGAATAGCTTCTCCTTTCCATTATTTGATTATTATTTTTAGGTACTCATGACTGTGCTAATAATCTCTACCCTACATTTTTTAAAAGCAGTACATATACATAACAAGTAATAAAACAAAGCCAGTCTGCCCATATAGTTTTATTATTATCAACAATAATTCCAAGATTAATTTTACTCCACATTTCTCAGTAGTATTTGTTGCTTAGGATTTAGTGGTTAGAGATCACTGGAATCTAGTAATAAGAGAGAAACATTCAACCAAATCGAAATAATTCACAGATCATGGTTTAACTGGTTTGGGATAGTGAATCTATCATCACATTCAATATTACCAAATCGTAGTTAATTATGTATGTACTTACTTATATAATTATTTATACAGCAGTGGTTTTTATTGCTATAAAACACACTTAACACATTTTTACTATGATAAAAATGTCACCCTTTTTCAGAATGAGATCAAACCCATCCAGAAGCTTCTTATTTAAGTTACAACATATATTTCCAGAAAAGGGGATCTTAAAAATGTGATGCTATACAGACATACTAAATGAGTCTGGGAATTAACTCTGTACCATAAGTAGTAAAGGTATTTAGATAATCTGTCAATACAAAAAGTTTTTAAAAAGTTATAATAAAAACGTTGGTTAGAATCAAAAATCCTGCTTAAAGTATAGAGACTATGAAATTGAAATCATCAAATGTGTTTATCTGTGGTACTAAAAACGTGAGCTTTAGAAAATACTTTCAATATTAGAAATCTGCTGCAAAAGGGAGCAAAGGAAAAGTTTTAAATATTGTAACCTCTACAGTGGTTAAAAAGTAACTAGATTGAAAAAAAAAATTCACCTCCAGGACAGATCTCATTTGTATTAAACTTTTCTTAAAGTCCATTTTAGTAATCATCATGCATTTAAAGCATTTGATATAAATTTGAATGATGTCTTTAAATGCACTAGCTTTAGGCAGGAAGTTCTGGACAGCAGTATACTGTCTAGAAGTATAAGAATAGGGTTATAAAGAACATCCATGAAAGTTAAACAAAAAAAAAAGTTATTATTTTGCTGATAAGACAGCAGGAACTCTGGCATTTGAAACAAATTGTTGACCATTAAAAATAAAAAGTTAACATCCTATAGCCTGAGAACTTTACCAGTTCTCTTTGGCAGAGACGAAGAGCCAAGAAAAATCATAACATTGTGTATTACACTAAGAAATCTGGTAATCAAAGGAAACTAGTTATAAATCAATTTGTCAAAATAATTCCTATATTCTTAGATATTCTCCATGGTAATCTCATGATTTTGCACAGTTTTGTATAATGTATCTTGAGAGATAAGAAAAGAAAGTATCTTTGATAGGCTTAGTTATTAAAACTGATGACTATCTTGGTTGTCAAGGACAGCAGAACTGCTGTTCACGCCTAAAGCTGTTCAAATTAGCAAAGCTTCTGCATTCCTTGGTAATGGTATCGGCAGAAGATGCAGAACATTATTAAATATGTGCTATCTAAACATAAAAAATCAGATCAGAGCAGTTTCTTCTTTAATTCTTGGGAATTAAATGAGAAGTAAAAAAAAAGTTCTTGCTCACCACAGAAGAACTTTTTAATAAGTTTAATTAGCACCAACCTTTTAGAACAGAACATTTTTTTCAGTATTAGAAAATTAACAGAATAGCATAGCATCTAATACAGTTTATCCATCTCTTGCCAAATGTTTCCAGTACAGAAGCTGAAAAATATAATGATTTTAATTAATCTAATGATTGAATGTGATGAGCATTTGTTCTTCTCACTGAAGCCAATAGGAGTTACTAAAAGCTGTGCAGCTTTGAATAGAAAGACAATTTCCATACTTATTGATTTTGGTAACAACTCTAAGCTACTTACATTTGAAAACATTACTCTCTGGAAATCTACATGTCTCTAGTGACAGCACACCCTCAATTCTAAAACTTAAATCTTTATAAACTGATAGATCCATGATAAATAGACTTATTTTGTCTTTATGTAGTGCTGGCAAAGCACATGGTGCTAAACAGTAAAAAAAAAAAAATTGCTAAACCCCTACTAAAATTTCTACCCCAAAGAGTTGAAAGGGCACAAGCTGTAAAGCACAGGAAATGCAAAACACAACACAACACAGACAGGATGACAAGTGGTTGGTATTACTGAAATGCGTTACAAAATAAGTGGATTTTCAGGAGTTTTTTGAAGGAGGATAGTGAAGGATCTTTACGTACGTTAATTGGGAGGCTGTTCCATGTGTAGGAGGCAGCGTGGAAAAAGACACAAAGTTGGGAGTGAGCAAAACAGACAAAAGGGGAATTAAGAGCGATGCTTGGGAAGTGCTGACAGTAAAGGAAATGAGGAGCAAGGTTAAGCCAGAACCAAGAGTGCCTTGAACACGGCCAACTTTATGCAAGGGAGGAAAAAATTCCTGGCAAAGGCTTAAGAAGCGAGGAAACATGGGCAATTATACAGGAAAGGAGAAATGACTTGTGTAGCATGTCCCATAGAAAAAAATAAAAACAAAAGAGAGTTAGGAAGTGGGAGACCAGTTCGTATCAAGAACCTCATTGTAACAAACATTTCAGTCTTAAATAATAGAAAATAATTAACTTCACTGAGATTATATCCAATATTCAGCCATATGGGAGGAGTGGCAAGAACATCAAACTGCAGTGATTCTTCTCCTAAAGCTGTTAAATCATGTGAAAAATCACTGCGTAGTGTAAAAACCACACGCAAATGGAAAAGGTTAGGAAAAAAAGGTGTTTAAAACACATGGCAATAAATGTAGCAGTAAAATGTGTTTGTTATGACTGTTCCATAAAATGAGTAAACTAATTTAATGCACAAATAAAGTCTGTCATACAGAGATTTAGCTGATGCACTTCTCTTCATCATCACTACCACTAGTTATGTGAGATACAAAAACTCTCAATGTCTACTGGTCACTTTGATGAAGAAAAGTTGCAAAATACAAATCTGCTAGCCCATAAGAGAAATAAATATCTTTCATGCTTTTGAAGGGGAACAAATTACCATGATTTTACATGTTCCGAGACAGAAGTGTCTTTTTGAATGGGCTAAGTTTACTTTCTGACCAATTAAAATCTTGGATCATTTATAAGCTCAAGAGCCAAGTATGAAGAAATTGAACAATTTGTCACTAACATTTGTAATAGCAACATCTGTATTACTGAAGCCTTCAAAAGTAATACTGAAATTTATATTACCACTTCCCCTCCCTGCCAGTATTTTCAAAGGAATCATAACCATATTGGTTACACTTCGTGTTTGATATCTTTCAAGTTTAAACACAAATCCAGGTTCAAGTAACTCACATCTTATCAACAGATGCAGAGCTTGAATATTTTCGAGTTCAACTCTCACAATGTCACTGACGTCCACCTCTACAACAGACTAAACCAAATCCGATCACATTTTGCTAGAAACTTAAAAACAGACATCTAAGTCTTTACTCCTCCATGTAATGAGTGTCCATCAGTAGGTCCAATTAGCTTACTTGTTATTTTATTTCCACTCATACTGTCAAAAATTCTCTGTTTAAAATATAGAAGATTGAATGTCAGTCACTTGCAGTCACTCTCAGTGAGAGGACTCATCAAAGCAGTCCCTCTCCTTTTTTCTTGTGTGTCTATGTGCAAAATGTCAGAAAAACAGGATTAAATACATTTCCAAACACAGTTTTAGAAGCTCTCAATTTAGGAATGCTTTCTTTAACTCCAATTAAAGCTTGCAGAAAAATCCTTTTCACTTCAAAACCCAATCTGACTCAAAATTTCTATGCAGTCTTTGGCAGGCTTTAAAGTGTAAAAGTAACAGGATTATCAGTTAGACCCTTAATTACAGAGTAAGAAATGAATGCATCTCTGCCTCTATGAAGGTACATCACACACACGTCAGTTTGAACAAACTCTTATTGTACACTCTCAAATACTCAGGGAAATCTGTACTTACCCACAAATCATGCTCAGCATAATCAAACAGCAGCCAAACCTTTCTGTCACTGTGAGAAAGGAAAACCTTCTGCAATGCAATCACATTTGGGTGCTTCAACTCTCGTAAAAGCTGCAGAGAAACAGAGAAGCTCTTGTTACTTCTGTGCTTGCTAAGAAAAGCAAACACAGCAACAAAACCACCAAACAGGTCAAATAGCAAACAAGTAGTCCTAAAACAGGCCCTAGAAGGAAAGACACCACTGATTCAGCCCATTATCTTCCAAATATCAAAATCAGGATGTACACAGCTTCCGTGGCATGGGCTGCTTGTTCTAACAGTATAGCTGCCCATCACTACCTACCTTTCTCTGTCCCACACTCACCACAGAGCTGCCCATCCCACCTATTCATCCTGCTTGCCATCAGTATCTTTCTTAAAAAAAGTTATTACACACAAGTATAATTGTTTTCTTATCAAAGGTGAACATCAGGATTTGAGGATGCCAGAGTGAAACTTGTGCAGCTGGTCCAGTTCTTTGTCTGGACAACACAGTTCTTGATCAACATATAATTATTTTATTATCAATAACTTTCTTTTGCTTTGGATCCTTACCTCACTTGCCCTAAAGTTCATAGGCTGTTGCTCTCAGAAAATAGATTGTTTCCAAAGAAAAGTTTACCAAAATGGGTTTCCTTCTGGTTGTTTCAACTACTATTCTGTAACCTAGAAATCATCCCATATTTATTTATTGCTTGCCTGAAAGAAAACTAGGTTCCATCACTAATTAGACAGCATATTAAAGCAGGCACTGCTGCTGAAGTCATCCTTCTGCCAGATTAAACCAAGTTCAGGAGGAGCTGTGAAGCGGTACTCCCAAAAACATAATTTCCATGGAATCACTTTCTCCATCCCCCCTCCACACTGTAGTCACCAGAATGACTGATCATTTCTGTCTTATCTGGAAATTGCTTACATCTGCAACACTAGTATATACATTGCCAAGAATCAATTTATAATGGCAAAATTGTAAATTGAGTATGTTCCAAGGCACATTTGGGAAAAATGAGTCTTCCATTTTTTCACCCTACAGAAAAAGACTCAAGATGTTTATTCTAGGAGAAATAAAATACTGATCTTAAATGGTATTATCTTTTGACTATAGAGATATCTGTCAAGACAAGAAATCTAAGGAATATCGTAGCTGCTTAAATGTATTCCAGTTTTCCAGCAAATGAAATAATTTAGATGTTTTTTTTTTTACCATGTAGGAAGTGCTTTCTTATTTTTCTGTCTTTCCCTAACCCTGAGCCTCCTTTCCTGCATGCCAAACAACCCCAGTTCCCTCAGCAGCTCCTTGTGAGACTTGTTCTTTGTTACATTCTGGCTGTCAAGGCTGCATGCCACAGCAGCCAATGCTTCAGCAACACGAGAGAGACCAAGGAAATGTTGGCCCTAGGAGTTCAACACACCACATCAAGAATGAGAGCTCTATTCTAGCTATGCTGGACTTGCAGTGGTGCTCCACACCAGCTACAGGAGGTCAAAATTATAATGTAAGGTACAAGGGATGAGCGTGAGCCACAAACGCAAACTGTTGGTCAGATTTATGTTAAAAACCATCTCATCTAGAAACATGCTACTGCAGGAGAGAGGGTGATTACAGGAACTGAAGAGATGGAACTGTTAGGTACACAAAGAGTGGAGATAAGGGAAGTAATTCTAAAAGCACTGGAAAGATGTGATCGGAAAGGAATATTGGGCAGAACCAAATACGCAGCTTTGGAAATCAAAAGACAGCAAGTTTGAGACAACTGTTTCAAAGACAAATATCAATCTAAGGCTGAGACAAAAAGAAATGAGGAACTTCAGAAACTGAAGTTTACATTACAGCAGACAGGTGGAAGCCAACAATGTGAAAATTAGGGTGACATAGTGAAGCTATTTGCATCATGATTGAATCTACCACCTACCCTAACAACGTCGATGTTTGACTAGAATTTTGTCAATATTTACCTCCTACATATGCCACATCCATCTAACAGGTAAGTGATGCACCTTTATGTGGTATGATTGTTATGTCCATGCATCGCCATAAACACCTTTGACAAATGTACATTTCAACCCTACCTAGAACCACGAGGACAACATCAGGGATGTGGTAAATCATTGTCTACAATTTTCCTGCAGCAAATTGCTGTACAAACTTTTAACAAACAGAATAGATAAATGAAACTTAATACCAGTATTATTTTTTTAAGTCTTCTGCAGAAGTAAATCAGTTTGAAGACTTGGTTGATCTAAGTCTGAAGTCAGAAGGAAGGAATTAATATATTGTCCTAGTAATTGAAAGATTCCAGTGTACTTGACAACATCTTCTATTACAAGATAGCAACCTGAACATAAAAAGGATCAGCAACTACTATAATTTATAAGTAAATAAACACAGCATCATATTTGAATAGTACTTTAACCTAATGTTCCTCTAAAATTTAAGTTCCATCATACCCAACTTGAGATAAAATGCTAACAGAAACCTGTGTCTCAGTTACAATACATTCCCTTCTTGTAGCAGCACACAAGGCAGCTTAGACAGAAAGGCACTGAGAAGGACTTCATAGTGAATTATCAACATCTGCGCAACTTCAACTGTCCTGTACAATGGCTTTCATCTAAATAGAGTATGATGATTATTATTAAAAGTATTAAGAAGAGAATTGTACAAGCATCTTTGAGCATTCTTAGCTGATATCACAGCTTAAAGTTTAAAATGATGCTTTTGGATAGCCCAAACAGCATGGAACAGCTTCCAGGATTCCCAGATGGATATCTACTATATGCAGAATTGCTAGCAATTTCTTCAACCGTCTGACGAGTCATAAGTTCTTTATCATGCACACTGTGAATTTCCCTCATAAGTGAATGTCTCTTACAGGGAAGGGGAAGGTCATGATGCCTGAAAAAAAGTTAAGTTGGCAACAGTATTGGTATAGAAGCCTGAGGCCTTGGAAATGTAAAATGTCAGTAGTCATGCTGAGGTAGACTCTGCATAGAAAATCCAAGTAAAGAGTAAAGGTTGTCTAGCCAGAGAAGGAGCACAAGAAAGTATAAAAGATTAAGCAAGTAAAAGTGGGATATCATAAAACAAAGAAAAAATCTGTTATGTTTTACCTCAGGTTTTAATAATAGTTATGATACTGACCATGGAATGAACGAACACACAGATAAAAGAAATGCCTCATGCTTAAGAAAGTAAAAACTAGCACAAATCATATACAAGTAAAACTCAGAGGTGGTATCTGATGATTACCAAATACATCACATACATTCAAAAAAGGGACACAAAGGAGACATTTGGAGACTTGTGAATCCAAAGTATGCAAAAAAACAATTTTGAAAATATGCACATAAAGAAAAATGTGTGAAAAAAACTATCCTGACCTCAGATAATTGATTTTCTACTCAAGCAGAAGATCTGTGTTCAAGTTTCAACCTTATAATAGTTTTAAGTACTTCATCAGATGGAAAAGATGACAACTGGAATACATCCAAGGTGAGGAAAAAAAAATACCCTAAAGGGGTAGCTGACAATGGGACACATTTCAAGGTAAAGTAGCTCTATGTATTAACTATTTGAAGAGTTACCAAAGAACAAGTATTGCGCTTATTAATAAAACCCATCTCAGTATCAACATCATGAGTGTGAATGAAATTATCTGAATAAATAAAGGCAGCATTTCCAAGGAAGAAAAGGAATGTGATAATGCATCATCTTTTATGCTACTTTATTCTGTGACTGAGTAAACAAAGAGTAACAGAAACAAGATTAAATCAACAGCACAAAATCTGAATTCATGCACTTAAAAAATAACCAAGAATTTCTATTATAGGCTGAAAAGTCATCAGGTGCAAGTGACAAATGGTAGAACTGGATTGTCATAAAACAAAGAAGAAAATTGAGATGGTAAATCTGATATTAGATATCCTAGTTGAGGTCCTTACAAGAGAGGATGGAATCTATTTACATAGATACATAAAAGGCTTCCGTGATTTTTTTTTTTAATACTATATGCAGTTTTCTTTGCTCAAACACCTCCCCCTCCACACCCACACAAAAGATGAACTCTCCCGGAAAGAGGCAAAGGGTGACCAAAGGAGCAAAACAATCCATCTCTCAACAGGGAATTCTCAATTACTGTAGCTTTCTCAATTACTGTAGCTGATCAAATATTGAAAGAAATAAGATGGATACCCACTAAAACACGAAGATATGAGCATCAATGATGAAAGAAATCATTACTAGATGATAAGCATGGCTGAAGAACAGAAAGGCAGCTAATAAGAGATAAAATCACCCTGCAAGTTAGCATCTCATGAACAGGAAGGTTCAGGAATACCTTCTCAATAGCAGGGAAAACAGTGTATTTCATTTGCTTCTTTATCAGCATTGGACAACAAATTTAGTTGATGAATTTGATAGAAGTCACCATTAGATTCCCTAGACAGATGCCTATGCAGTACGTGCTCTTGTAGAAGCCTTCATGAAAAATGGGTTTAGTGATGTTTTACTGATCATCTCCAGCAGATGGAAAAGATGATTGACAGCAAGCCCTACAGCAATTTGGTTTAAACGCTTGAACTGAGCCTGCAAATCATCTACCATATAATGCAAGTTCCTTTTACAAGAAGTAGACAAGCAACGAGGAAGTCTCTTGATCTTTTGACATAGGTAAAATTCTCCCTGTTTCTCCCAAAGAAATCTCTTTGGGAGAAAAATGGGAGAAGAGTTGCAGTGTTACCAATATAAATAACGTGATCAATTATGAGGACACTTAGCACATTTAAACACAAGTCAAACAGTATATTCCTCAAGGAAATAAATCTTGCCCAAAATACTTTTATTTCACTGGCTGAATAATGCTTTCTAGCTACCACATAAAAAAAGCAGGGTGAGGACAGAGACTCCCATCTCAACCTAAGAAAAATTAAGAGAAAACAGGAAGACAAACCAGTGCTCTCACAACTGACACAAGTAAATCTTGCAGCAAACATGTATTTCTGCATCAGTGATGACAAAACCCAAAACCACCTTCAAAAATTTATCCAGGGGGCAATCTCATCTAAGAGGTGTACCCACCTTTCACATAGTTTACTACAGTCTTTTGATCTATGTACTTCAACTGATCTGGAACAGCACTGGTAGTTGCTTTGATGGAAATGCACGCTGTACTGCATTGAACCATTTTCAAGGTTAGAACAAAAACCTCTAACAGGCAGAAATGTGGATCACAAGAAATCACAGGAAAGGCCAAAGCATGAGGCTGATGGCTCATAAAAGCAATTGCACATTACAGAATTTTAAAGCTGCCTCTTCTGTGATGAATCTATTTGAAGCCTCTAGGGTCACTGAAGTTTTTCTTAAATTGAAACTGGGCTTTTCAAAGGAACATAGAGATCATAATTTTACTTCTTCAGAAGGTCTTTTAAAATTCCAACTGGTTTTGATGCTATTAATCAATACTAGATCCTCTCCTCCGTGTTATTAATATTATCCTTTCCATAGACCCTCTGCTGCCTATTATCATATCAAGCTCATGCTGCAGCTTTTCCCTCAGGGACGTATATATGGGCCTCTTTCTCAAAAAAAAAAAAACCAAAACAAAACACAAAAAAACCCTAAAAAAACACCCACAAACCCCCCCCCCCCCGCAAAAAACAAAACAAAACAACCACAATAAGAAACAGGCAGCTATTTATTTGATTTAATGTGTAAGAATAATCTTTTGCTAACTGTGCTACAGATCTTGAAGTTATCAAGTAAAGAGAAGTTATTAAGAAAAGAGAAGGGAATTCAAATTCAAACAGGGTATCACATTAGAAAACTACTCAAAATTCAGCTTTTTCTAGTGATGCAGTTGATTCTGAAGTTAGGGCTTTTCCAGTTTGGATTCCCATTTCTACTTGGAGAAATTACAATTACAGAGTTACTGCATTACTGAAGTACCAAAAGACTTTATAGTAATGCCTTCAAACTGAGCAGGTATTGAGGGTTTTTTTCCAGCTTTAAGTTGGCTATGGCTGACACTTATATAAGAGGTCTCAGAAATATGCAGGCAACATAAAAACAGACATAGAGAAATATAGATATACACACACGCACAAAAAAAAAAAAAAAAAAAAAAAAAAAAAAAATCCACCCCACCATCCAAAGAATCTAGAAAGAAAGGTAAAAGTTTAAGCATTAGCTTAAGCTCTACTTTAGAAAGGACAGATTCATCATACTCTGGTCTGGTAAGGCCTGTCCTTGGACTGCCTTTGGCATGCAAAACCAAGTAGGGGACATAGAGTAAAATGCCAAAAATTAACAACTGCCATTCTTACACAAACTGCTAGGAGTGCTGCCTGAGTTTACTCCAAGGCACACTGCAAATTAAAATTAACAAGCTAAAATAATTCAAAACAGACTCTAAGTAGAGTCCATGCAGACTCTCTTCTTCCCTCTAATTCTTCCTATACATGCATCTGATTTTGACCAGTTTGAACCCAAGCAGTCCTTCAAATTAAAAGATCCCTCCAAGTATGCTTTACACATTCTTCAACCTTCTTTTTTCACACTTGCATCTCTTCAAAGCATACAGTCCCCGAGCTGTGAGGGCTTCAGACTGCCAGAAGAGAAATACCAAGTATGTTAAAATAAAATAAAAAAGACAAAGAACAGAATCTAACCAGTAAATTGCCAAATGCCAGGACAGGAAGAAGGCAAAAATGTGCCCCACCCTCCTCCTATGAGAAGGATTAAAAAAGTATTTATTCTATAAATATTTTCATTTCAGGAGCTGAAAATTGTCTGGCATTGCTAAATAACATTATTATTCTGAAACAAAAGCTTGGCAAAAGACATCTTGTAAGTATTACATTCTAACTCAGCTAAAGAAATAGAAACTAGGATAACTGCACTTTTAATTCTTAAGGTCTCCACCAAAAAAAAATATATATATCTTTGGCATTTATCTTGAAGCACATGAGCAGAAATACAAGTATTAAAATTCTTCCCATTACTTACCAATATCATATACCAGGGCACAGACTTCTTAATAACAGAGACAAAGAATGCCTGTAAAATTACTTTCAAAGCAAGAAATTTCTCAATTTTTAATACAACTATAAAAGGAAATGCTGACATTAAGAACACACAATATCAGCCTCTGCTCCAGTGCACATATCAGATATATAATTTATTTTCATATTTTTTCTACAAAATAAATCTGAATTATTATTGAATTTGCACATCTTCCTAAAGGAAACTTCATTTCCTTTAGGACAATTGAATTCTACACTCTCTTCTTTTAAAGGTAGCTGTGTATTTAATTTTGGTCGGTCTGTCACAGATCAGCAATAACCATTTTCCTCCCATCTGAAAAGTATAGATAAGTTAAACTCTGTCTCTCTCTATAGAGATTTTTCTCCTTATTTGGCCTACAATAAAAGAACATCCAACCACTCATATAACACCAACAACTATACTGAAAGTAACTTGCTGAAAAAGTAATAATGAATGTTTGTCCTTTCTGAAGATTTTAAGATACCCTGAATTTGCTTCTATGTTGACTAGAAATTTCTTCTGTTACTGAAAGGATAAATAACTTTCCTATCAAACTAACAAAGACTCTTAATCCTAAAGCTATATTAAAATGTTAAAATGGGTTAGAGGGAATACAACACATCACAAGTAGCGTCACATCATTCTCAAACCCACACATTCACCCTGGAGTTTTAAACTGCAACGAGTTTTCTCTTGCAGGTCTTATTCTAACATTTCCACACTTTTCTGAATTCCTGACAACCAGTTATCACCTTGCTCTAGCACTGTATCTCATAGTGAATAAACAGTGATGGCAACTGAGGTGCTCTAAAATTCTTGTAGAAGGGCAAAGAGGATGAGTAGACATCAATGCTGACCATTCTTTTTTCAAAGATTTTCCTCTCAAGAAGACTTCAGAAAGATAAATGGTGTATGAACCAGAGTAAGACAAACAATGCTTTAGCAAAGAACAGTCAAAAAGCATGTTTTTCCAACCTCAATTAATTATGGCACCACAGTGATGTATCTCTCAAAAGGTAATAAATTTCTAACCTACACAAAATATTGGGCAGGGATTGCAGTACTATCCTGCAAAGATAATGATTTTACAGTCCATTTTTCCCCTAAAGTTAACTTATCTCTTCTACTTAACTGACTCTTCAATTAATCCTTCTATTATTAAAGCAATTATTTCATTTTTGTGATTATTTGCCATTTTCCACGTTTTATACAGTATAAACACAAATTGTGAAACAAGTTATTTGAAGTTACCAATACAACAACAACAACCAAAAAACAACAACAATTTAAAAAAAAAAAAAAAAAAAAAATCTTGAAAAAACTTCCACCTAACAACTTCTTTTCTTGTACCTGAACAGTGACAATAACCAGCCTCCCAACTTGGTGAATGTGTTTTTTGGGCTCAGGATAGAGGAAAAGTCCTCTATCCAACAGTATGAAAATTTCCCACATTTGCTAGAACCAGAGTGCATAAAGTGTGACAATGTTGAGCTGATCCAACATCCATACCCAAGATCCAAAGTCTCTGCCAAAACCACCTGTAAAATCCAATGTGTGAGGGGCTCTCTCAGATGATGCATAACAGATTTGGCTCCATAATAAATTGGTTGCGAGACTGCCAGCATCTCCTCTCCAAAACCAGAGCACTCCCACCAAGTGGCAGACGTGGCTTCAGTCCCCTGCACTGCTCTGACCTGCTGATCACAAGAGGCTCAGTGCCTGGAGAGACACCGCTTGAGCACCTCAGGACAGTATTCCAGGTAAAAGAGGTGACTCTCTACAGCCTGAAGGAAGGCATCCCAGCCCCTTCCCAGGAAAGGGCCAAAAAATGCAGCTGCTCAAGTGTGCATGTTACAAATCCAACTTGAGAATTTAAATCTACCTCTGCTTTGTAAAAGGGCTTGGTGTATTATTCAAGGTCAGGTGTGCTGCTATTCAGTACTCTCACATCCACATTCTCAACTTGCAGACAATTACTTCTCCAATACAGAAATATACAGAAATATAAAGCAACAGTTATAATGAGACAACAGTCTCACAATAATTTAGCATGTTCAATAGCATTTAAAGAAGGGACTCTTCTGATAATACGAAGTACTAACAAAACACCCTTTTGTAATTCAAAAACTGTTTGGAAAAAAATAACTAACTTAGCTTAATTTTGTATCCAGGGGCTGTATGCCAGATCAGGTACCTGTGTCATGGTTTAGGAATGGTGTTCTCCAGTTTAGTGTTCCCACCAAAACCACTCCAAACCATGTGTGTGTTGCTCACTCCTCCCTCTTCCCCAGCCCCTCTGGAGGGCTGGAGAGAATTGAAGATGCAAAAAGCAAAGTTCAGGCTTGAGACAAGAAAAATTTACTGGAAACAGCAACAATATTAATAACAAAAGTGTGTGCAAGAGAGGTGAATGATTCATATGCAAATGCTCACCACCACATCACAGGGGATCTGACAACACAGACTCAAAAGGGACCCCTTCCCCCCAACCTGGAAAATGGCATGAGGCAGTCCTTGTGCAAAAATTAACCCTGTCATGGACAGAATCAGGACACCTGTCTGCCTAAAGCCAGCATAAAGTCCCTGCTCTGAGATACTCAGAAGAAACTAAATTAAATGCCTATGCCCCAGTCTAGACCAAACAGGAAGGTTGATCCACCAACAAAACAGCAACCTCCAGCTGGGATACAATTCTGTTATATACCATTTCCATGATGGTGAGTCACAGAAATAGCAGATTTTTCATAGAGGAATAACGCAATCTTGTAAATCCCATTAAGTTTTCCGTGACGCTATTATGTGACAACTTGTATGTATTTTAGCATTTAAGGATTAAAAGAAAATACTACTTTTTTTATAGTTAATGTGGGAAAAGAAAAAAGAAATAAAAAGGGGAAAAAACCCCGCCAACTAATTAACCAAACACAACCCTAATGGTTATGCTCATATGCTTCATTCTACTTACTTGAGACTGGGATACAGGCATATAGATACATAATTTATACTTATGGCTTTTTTAAATAGAAAATGAAATCAAATCAGAGGTATGAATTCAAAACATATTAAGCATATTAACCCTCTGTTCCTTATGGGAATCAAGTTGAAACCGCTTTAGTTCTGAATGACAGCATCCATTAAACTTTGATGCACTTCCACTGATATGCTTTAATGTCTTAGATGTCTTACCTCTAACTTAAACAAGCTAATACACAAGCCTGTAGTTGCAAGTGTAAATTGAGTCTAATACCACTGTCCAAATGAGAAACGTGCCTGCAGACGGCAGAAGGGAAATGTATTATTTTGAGGTTTTAACTTCCTTTTATTAACTTGGGTTTGTTAAAATAGCAAAAGTTGTGCACATAGATCAGGTTTCTTATATATTGTTTCCAAATAAGATTAATTTAGAAATATTACTCTTTCAGAGTTTTTACTCAATAATTATTTCTATAATTAGTCTGTTGACAGTTATTTACAACAAATTCAGCATTTCACTCTGGAAGCACAACACTAGAACATTCTTAGAGTTTATTAACACAATTACCCGTTAAATTTGTTCTGCTTTTGCTCATAGGTTTCTACTTTTTACCCAAATCTTCTGCAATCTTCAGCCACACATTAGACAAATCTAATGTGTGAAGCAAGCTAAAACAAGAAGTTCACTGGCAGTTTCCCAAGTCATTAAACGCCTACCACAAGATTCTTCTCATACTCTCAGGATCAGACTGCAACTGGATAAATAAAGTCAGTTTGTAATCTATAGCCTGCTATTTCCTCCTTCTTCTATTAAACATAAAAAATCCTTTAATGAGACAGCGAATGCAGCAAAATCACATTTCCCTCAATAGGGACCAATACAGGTCGGGAAGGCTCAAAAGGTGACTTAAAACAAGTTATAAAATTTGGTAAGCAAAGAGATTAAAATATAAACAAGGTATGGTAAATATGCTCTTACAGCAACCCCTAAGAAATCAGAACAACATCAATTTTGTAAGAAAGCTTTGGAAACAACAATAGGTTGTTATCAGACGAAGAAATTAGTAACTGGTTAATATTTACCAACATAAGAGGTTAAGTATGTGGCACTATGTATTTATCTTCCAATGAATATAATTCATCTCTAAGCAGACTTTGACAGCAAGCAAATGGGTAGTGAACTGACTTTTTGCCCAAGGCAGCAAAAGCCATGTGGCCCTGAAAACAATACACTACGAACACTCACGTAGGCTTTTTTCCTGAGAACTAACCACAGACACTGCCCCAGATGTTACGCAGAAAGGAGTAATTGGAAGTCTCTTAAGACCTGCAACAGCACTTTTCTAGTATCTCATTAAGTATGCAATTAGCAGTAGCAAATAACATTTTTCTAATCCCAGCAAAAATGACAGCATTCATTTATGTGCATCTTCCTTCTGAAACAACAACTTTGGACTGCCTGAAGAAAAAGAACTACATCTTTCAGAAGTTAGGTACATTTCTTACACAATGACACCAGGACCCACTAAGAATACAGCAAGCCTCCTGCATGTTTATTGCTCCTAATTTTCTAGTCTGGACACTAGTGAACACCTGATTATTCACATAAACCATTTAGCCATTTACAAGAACACCACTGCAATAAAAACACAAAATACATGTGTGTCCCTAGTCAAAAAAGTAAGAGCTGCTGTACATGATTAAGACTCATTTAAAGTCTGCTTACTATCCTACCCCAACATAGCTGAGGCAAACACCAAGGAAAAGAACAGGTTGAGCAGTGCACAGACAATAAAAGCCTTTTACGAGATGAGCAGTCAGTTTCCAGCAACACACTGGATCAGGGATTTAAGAACCAGAGACTGCTATCTTCCTTCAGTTGCCTTAGTTCTTCTATTCTGATAAGCATTGAATAATTAACTTTCCCATCTAAGTCTGGGATTTTAGACCTCCCACATTTTCCTTCAGCTTCCCTCCCTTCCAACTCACAGACTCCCAGTCTACTTAGTTTCTGTTCATACAGAAATAGTTTTCTATCACCAACTTTTTTGATTCCCCTTCTCTCTACCTTTACTAGTGTTACTGTATCCTTTCCAAAGTGGAAAGAGACCAGGATAGCACAAAGACACTCATCATAGGGATTTATGTGTCTGACCAAGTGTGATTCGCTCTCAGGTCTTGACTTAAGAAACTCACTGAAACTCACACTGAATTGGCTTTTTTGACTGCTCCTAATCTTGGAGCTCTTTACAGAAGAAGAGTGACAGATTTTCCCCTCACCCTCAATTTGCACTGAAGTAATGATCATACAAGAAGCCACTGCTATCTCTAAATAGGTTGGATAGTTTCTCTCCCATTTCCACTACATTAAAATTCAAAGATGACAGACTTAATTATAATTTTATTACACAAGTTGCAAAGTATTATGAGATCTTTTGCACTTCTGCACAGGTTAGCAAAGAAACAAAATCAGGCTAAGCAAATTTTGATCATCAAACTGCCACCTGGTGATTCTTTTTCCCTTGGGGGAAAAAAAAAGCCATTTGAGCACACACTGTAGAAAAACCTTTAGAACTATTAAATTATGCAGGTCAGAGACAGCTCTGGCACTAAAACAAAGGAGAAAGCATCCCTAATTTTTCCCCTGCTTAATTCAGTCCTCGAGGAGAAGGCTGACTTCTTATGGGGCAATGGACATGAAACTCACTCCAGAAAGAGAGATAGGAAGAAGGTGAAGGAAAAGCTTGTCAGGATAACCATCCCAGGGAGAAGGAAATCAGCATGGCAGCCACAGGAGAAGAAGAACAGAGGTGCACCTTAGCACCTGCTCTGCTCAGCAACACTGAGCAGGAGAAATGGCAGAGCTGGAAAGAGAAGTGAGGATAACTGCAAGACCTTGGAGAAAGATGCTAGACCATGTGAAAAGGATTAATGGACTACAATGGTATATCAGTGATGAGGAATTCAACTGGCTGTGGAAACAGTAGGGAAGAGGGGGAGGAGAGAATAAAAGCAGGGGACACTAGCAAAGCTGAAGACAAAAAATTGTGTTGGTGAGGTGAGGAATAGGATATGAAAGTGTAAAAAGGAATGAACTATGTGGGAAGAATAGAGAGAAAGAGTAGTGGAGGGGAAAGTAAAGGGCAAATACAAAAATGTCAAGGGAGGAGAGACACACAGAAACGTGTCCAACATAGCAAATGCTCCTTCTAACCTTGGCACAAAGTCCAGAGGCACACCAACCCTCCAGCAAAACTGTCCTCTTGCTCTCCTCTTTTAAGCATTAGTTCCCATGACAGTGAGGTTACTTATGATGGCAGGCGGTGCTGTGAGCAGGTCAGAAAGAAGAAAAAATGAGGCATAAAGGAAATGAACCGGTGCTGGGAAAAGAAGGATCATAAGGAAGAAACTTCTATTTCCAAGGACAGAAAGTGGAAAAATCAATAGTCCTTGTCAAATTCTTTTATTCTTTGAGCACGACCTTCAGGAATAAAATCAGTTTAAATTATTTGTATGGAAAGGGGTGGCAGAAGAAGAGAAGGGCTCAAAGTTTATGTCAAGGGTTATGAGAAGAACCTGGGACTGGCGATATGTGATATAATTAAACTGCAAAAATGGAGAAAATTCTCATAAAAGTAGGTGGAAAATCTGCAGAAGGTGATTAAGATTTTATTATAAGTAGTCTAGAATACAAAAGAAGTAGCAAAAGTAGTAAATATTGCTGCTGACAGACCCTGTGAGAAAATAGGGAGAATCAAAAACTGTATTAACAGAAGAAAAGCAAGCAGGAATGAAGTCACAAATGAGAAGCTGTGAATACTTATACACCAGATATCATAAGAAGGTCTAAGCAACAGAGTATGAAGGATACTATAGAAAGAAGAAACTGTACAATAAAGAAAAGGGTTGGAACAGAAAATAGAGATAACATTTGAAAAGCCAGGAGCCAGAGTCAGAGGAAGGACAACAAGTAAAAGATTACAAGTTACATGCAAGGAGTCTGGTAAAAAAGATTTTAAACCCCTAGAATTAATATTTTTTCCTACTCAGACTGTAAATATTTTACAATGGTTATTGAAATAACTGGATGCAGTAACACATTTTGTCCCAATCAACATGTCACTACTAGACAATAGGATAACTCAGCCACATAATCTAAGAAGAGCAACATGCACTTTGTTTCCACTCATTATGACATTTTCCACAGTTAGATAAAAATCAAAACAGCACATACTTTATCAGAGGAAAAAAAAAAAAAAAAGCAAAAAAGAGAGCAAGTCAAGGATTCTTCCTTTATCCTATTATTGCCAAGACAAAAAACATGTTTTTGCAATGCCCTACCTAAAAAATAGAGTATTTGCCTTTTTATTTGGCAAGAAGCATGGAAAACCTCAGGCAATGGGCCAGATCTTTTGTCCAAAATGCATAACGCTATGGCTTAGCTTTGCTAAGGACTCACAAAACAGTGCCCTGAGAATCTGATCCCAATGCCCTCTCTCCTTATTTAATACCCAACATCAGATTTTTATCCCAAAGGTATAAAAGTAGATTTACACACACATCTCCCTCTTATAAAAATATAAATGATAAATCTTATAAATCTCTTCTAAAAGACAGGAGCATATCTTATGCTGTAATGACTACAATAATCTCCCAGACTAACAAAGGCATATCCATAAAGAACACAAACACTTGAATCCATGCATGAAGTTTCTGTAGCACAACTTTTCACACAAACAAGGCACACTGCTAGGAAGTGCTGCAGTGAGAGAGCTCGGGCACTCCTTGTTCCACACTGTCACCTTCAGCTCTTCTCTCTTTCTTGCCACTGTCACCACCTGCTTATCTCAGCACACACAAGTTGTGTCCCCATTTAAGCAGCCCGTGGTGGGGCTTCATGTATACACCTGTCTATATGGCTTCCTTTTGCCCCAGCTTTTAATAGCACAGTCCCTACCTAACTTGCTGTGCTTGGATTAAAAAAAAAAAAAAAAAAAAAAAAAAAAAAAAAAAAAAAAAATTCAATCTAAGGAAACACTTATATCTCTTAGAAAAGCCCTTCCATCTCTTATTCCACTGCAAGCATCCTTTTACGCCACTGCTTTCAGATTTTTAGGTATTTTAAATAAACAAAATAAATTAATGTGATCTGACACAGATGTGATGGCACAATGGGATTCAGTGGATCATGACAGAGACACTACAAATATCAAATAGAAAAGACTGGATGATATAGAGAAAAAAGGAGTGATAAATGGAAGTCTCAAAAGGCACATGGATGAGTGCAATTTTATAAACTGCAAAAATTTTTGTAAAGTGTCATTCAGGAAAATCCATGCACGGAAGAATCCTTCCTTTAAATTTTCTTCACTATTCACAGCCTATGATTTGGACTGTATGTAACAACAAAGCAATTAGTTTAAATACTGCCAATGCTCTCACTGGTGATAACTGGTTGCTTCTTGTAGGAACATCTGTTCCATCTTTCTTAAGAAATGAAGTACAGACCCTGTTACCTAGACAACAGAATCCTTCTGAGCATCATGCACTGCAAAAGGGCAATATCAGCCTAAGTCACACAGCACAGTCACTCTCCCCACTGCTCCCTCATCGCCGCTAATGCAGACAAATGCTGTGACTTTTGAACATTAAGCCCATATTTATTAGATCCCATACACTCAAGCCCATTTTCACATACACTAAAAGCAACAGCTGTGTCACTGTCCTTTGGCCAAGCAACAGTCACTTTGAGGCTCTGTGTTCAGCCAGTTTCCACCACCATGACTGCCAAGTTGTCAAGCTGAAAATGCTGCAGCTTATGAGTACTCTGAGAGCAAGTCTTATCAAATCTAGAATTGTCAGCTCAGTACCTCGAATGTGGTGCAGAAAGAGACATTTTCACTGCCATCCCTCTTGATTGCTGAAGCTATTCTAGCACTAAAGGGACTCATCCCTTATGGACATTCACTAGTGTCCTCTAGCCAAATTCAGGAGAGAAGCAGCAGACTAAACTTTGAAGATGCCTTTTGTTGCCTGAAACTCACCACAATTCTATAAATAGTGATAAAATGTTAACAACAACAAGGAAGTGCACCAGGTGACCAAATTCCTTTGCATGCTTTAGCAAGATGAATGGATTTAATTTTTTCCCATCTGCATGTGATGGAAGACCAACAAACACAGAAACTGAAATTGTAGGATCATTAAGGTCAGAGAGGGGCTTTTCACAAGAGCATGTAGTGACAGGACAAGGGTCAATGGCTTTATACTGAAAAAGGGTGGGCTTGGATTAGATATTAGGAATATATTCTCCATTGTGAGGGGGGTGAGACATTGGCACAAGTTGTCCAGAGAATCTGTGGATGCCCCATCCCTGGCAGTGTTCAAAGGCCAGGCTGGATGGGGCTTGAAGCAACCTGATCTAGTGGAAGGTGTCCCCACCCATGGCAGGGGGATTGGAACTAGATGATCTTTAAGGTCCTTCCCAACCCAAACCATTCGATAATTTATGAAACTAATCCCAGTGAGAAAGCACCATAGATCTGTTTTCCAGGCTCATCTCCGTTGGGGAAAAAAAGAAAAAAAGGAGGGGAGAAAAAAAAAAAAAAAAAAAAAAAGCATGAGCTCTAAAAGTACCGAGGATAAAAAATAAAAGCTTGAAAATGGTCTGGATTTCAGATGCCCAGAAAAAGCAAAAAATAAATCATCCATCCATCTGGCCTTAGACTGAAAATCTGAACAATGGAGATAGCTGAAAATTATTAAAACATAAAATCACAGTAGAATTCCTTATTTTGACTGCACAGCTTAGAGCAAAGTTCAGTGGATTTCAAATGTGAAACAGTACAAAAAACAATTTAGCAACAGTAAAGAATTTTTTAGGCCACAAGTATAATATTTAGAGACAGAATGTAAAGCTGCAAGGATCATCCATCCTCAGAAAAATTAAACAGACTAGGTGAAATCTAGGCAAGCAGAAAATCACTAATATATAACAAATATGTCAAAAAAGTCTGAAGTGCAAAGATATTAAAGCAAATGAGGATACTGAACAAACCTTGGAGTTTGGTCAGAGAGAGATCATTAATCACAGTAATAAGAAGCCTTTTTAGGGTAGGAGCTTAGAGAAATCAAACCAAAATGGATCCAAGATAGAACTTGATCCAAGCTAGCAGACACAAAACCACTATATTGCCTGTAAATATTAAAGACATCTGGAGATAAAGGAAAGCAAGGGAAATAGTACAAAAGGCAACTGAGGTAAAAATGAAACTATAGTAATCTAATAAGCAAGTGAAAATATGGAAAGACAATGACAGTTGAGAAATAAGCTTTGCAGGGGCCATGGGATGGAGTAAGTTCATTAGCACAGAAAGAAAAGGCAAGGACTCAATGTCTTCAAGAACTGGCAGTAGATCTCCCATTTCATAACTGCCTCCAATCAAAATCATTCTGCTGATAGCTTTTTTCAATATTCCACATATTCAAAAAAAACATAGTTTTTCCCAGAAGTATAGCCTGTCTGGACTACATTAACTTCAGTATGCTCAGGTGGCAGCATATGAAAAAGCTCAAGGCCAAGTACACTTGTGGCATATTCACATACCCACAACTCAGAACATCCACTACGTGCAGGCAGCTTCCAGGAAGCATCCTGACACTGCAGTGACAGAGGAAGCATGAGCACGATGCTCTTTCTACAAGTCAGAAACATTTTGCCAATTAGATGGCCAAATGGAACAGAGAACAAGACTATGATGCTCACACCTTTCTTATCAAAATGCAAACAAAGCATCACACTAAGATGCATCACAGAATTAAAGACAGCAGGCTATCCACTTTGTGTTGTACTCTTGATTACAGTGTCAAAACAGGATAGGCTTCCTGTATCTTAAAACCCCCATATATTAATGACTCAAGTCATCATAAAGATAAGAAAAATCTCAGTAGGGTACAGTAGAAGCTGTATTTAAAAAGAGCTACTGTTCAGTTTACCACAGAAATAGACACAGAGGTTCACAAGAAAACACACATCACACTGAAACTGTTCACATAATGGAATTCACTTAAGTCAATAAAGCTTAGTAGAAGGTGATATTTTGCCTCCAATAACAAAGCTGACTACAATTTGCACACAAAAACTTGCAGAGTAAAATACGACTGCAGACTAAAAACACTATCCACTTGGCCATACACAGGTCATTTCTTGAAAAAAAGCAATATTTAATCAAATTCTTAGAATTTTTTTTTCTTCCAGTGATGATCCATTCACAATCCAGTCACCTCTGTTCTGTATTAAATTTATCCAGTTTAGGCACTACCAATAGTATTTAATTTCTGCCTCACAGACTCCATGGGAACCAAGAAGTCTCAGGCAGTTTACAGATCTGGGACACCAGAGATCAGTAAGGAGGACATTGTGTTGGGAGTACATTACAGAGTCATCTGATAAGGATGGTGAAGAGGGTTAAGTCTTCTCTACAACTCAGAGAAGTCTCTGATCCACAAGCCATCATTCTTATGAGAAGACATCTACCTCCTTGACATCCACTGGGATTAACTCAGTTAATTTTGGGAGGCTAGCAGGAACAGCTTCCTGACATACATACTGGAAGGGCCCATAAAGGTAGCACACTTCCTTGTTCTCCAACAAGGAAGAATTGGTTGGACATTTAACAAGGTAGCTTTGGCTGTTGCAACCATCAACTACACCTGAGCATATTCAGCACAGAGAAGAGAAGGCTCCAGGGAGATCATCTGTGGCTTTCCAGTACTTAGTACAACGGGGCTTATAAAAATGAGACGGACTTTTTACACAAGCAGACAGTGATAGGACAAGGGAGAAGAATTTTAAATTTAAAAAGAGAGGAAAGATATTTTAGAAGTTCTTTACTCAGAGAGTGGTGAGGAACTAGAACAGGTTGCCCAGAGAAGCTGTGGATGCCCCATCACTTGCAGTGTTCATGGTCAGGTTGGACGGAGCCGTGAGCAAACTGATCTAGTGGTGGCATCCCTGGCCCAAGGCAGGAAGGATGGAACTAGGTTATCTTTAAGGCCCCCTCCAACCCAAGCCATTCCATTATCTTATGATTCTAAGATCCTGAGTGAAAGAGGCAGAGCACAGACCTGGAGCTTCAGAACAGCATACTTCTTCAGCTTACTGAAGAAACTGGTAGGTAGCCACAGGAAGCAGCTCTGAAGAGCAAAGTTGCTCAGGAAAACTAGCAGGTCTGTTAAGAAATACAAGTAGACCTGTTTGGCTAAGCAGACTGCCAGAGTTCAAATGCAAGTGTATAGAGAGGTGCAAACAGGGACAGGCTGCTTGGGAGGAGTTTATAGACATTGCCCAGGCATGTAGGGATGCTGTCAGGAGAGCTGAAGCTCACCTTGATTTGACACTTACAAGGGGTGTTGAGTGCAACAAGAGCTTCTCCTAACATTGGTTGTGAAAAGCTGAACAGGAAAATGTGAGCCTGTTTCTAAATGAAGTGGACAATTCAATAATAGGAGTTCCAACTTAAAAATAATCCATCATCTGATAACCCATGCCATCACTTCTCAGCTTGAGACATAAAAGTAGCTACATGTAATGTTAAATTAGAGACATTCTAATTATGCAAAATCAATATATTAATTCAAACAATTTTACAACTCCACACAGAATAAACTGAAAACATGGACAAACTATGATTTATTAAAGAAATATGGATATTGATCTAGTACCGATATCCAACTGTGACGGACAAAAACTCTCTAACAGTTTGAAGTTAGAAAGTGTATGTTTATTGCGACGCCGGGCAGCGTGTGGGATAGCTCCCAAATACACACCGCGCCTTTCAAATGATTCCAGAGTCCTTTTATCCACACAAGAATTGAATACCCAAAATACAAATACATATTCATCATTTAGTACATCCCATTCCTCCCTTCATATGCTAATCATTCCAAAAGCTATTAAGCATGTGTAGTTAGTTTGTTCCTTGAAATGGGTCGGTGGTCCCTTTCATGGGGAGGGGTCCCAAAATGAAGAAGTAAATGAAGTCTTCCTCATTCTGACCTTTCTACCTTTTCAATGCAAATATGACAAATGGACCTTGGTAGAACTCCCATTCCTTGTCTCCAATTTGTTTCACAACAGAGGAGGCCCACAATTGTCTTATGTTCCTAAAAGCTATTTGTCAGCTTCTATATTCTTCATTATAAACCCAGCTAACTAAACATTGTGTTGACAAGCAATCAATTATTAGTTAACTACTAACTCTTAACTTCATCAAGGCCTACTTACAGAGTCCTTTTATTTTAATTAACTCTAGTAAGGCTTATCTCTAACTAAAATCTTAGCTCCTATAAAATCTCTAAATCCCTTAAAGTTTATGTTTCAACTAATTTTACTTAACTACAGGGAAAGCACAAATGAAGGAACATAAGGAAAATATGCAATGTGAAAGAAAAAATGAGAAACAGAAAACTGAAAATTTATGGCAATTTCAGAAAATAACACAATTTACAAAACATTCCAACTGAAGCTTTAAAGCATGTAAGTATATATGTTCACTTGTGCACACACATACACAGTCTTGCAGGGAGTATTTAAGTTTGGCAAGTAAGTATTTAAAAACCTCTTCTTTACATTATTGGCAACTCTGGTTTTCTTTATCTGAGCAATGAAGTAGCTATTTGCTTTCAGTGCATTGCTGCCTAAAGCTTAATCTGAAGCTTTAATCTGAAATGGTTTTTTGTTCATTTCTGCTGAAGGCACCATCAGTTGCTTTTGCATTTGTGTGTTCTGAGAATATTCAGAATCTGAACAAAACAGCAAATTCAAAGTGAAAATAACTGAGCCTAAATAGCACTGAACAGTCATTTTCCCTAGTCAGCTGCACTGGGAATTTGGTTTATATCCTAACTGATGTCAAGTATCAAACTCATAGAGATGTTTCCTTGGCTCATACCATGTTAGAATGGGGTAAAAGCTTTCTTATTCTTCTTTTTAATGTACTTTCCATAGATGTATTGATATTGCTCTCCTGCTTTGAGCAGAAACACAACTTCAAGAAAGAAAAGTAACCTCTGCATGAAACGAAGTTGCAAATTTTGCATTTAGAAATCTAAAAGCAGAATCTTCCTTTTCCTTTCTCCTCTGCATGCTCTTTTTTGTTGTTAAATTGCTGAGGGACATATCTGTAGCTAAGAAAATGGAGCTGACTAGCTGCTTCAGATGATGCTCTACTTCTGTCCAATTTCTTGATATAAAATTGTACTTCAAGCTGTGAAACTTTATTTTCATAAACACTACAGTGTATTTATGGACTGATCGAAACATCAACTTAATTGATTAAACAAAAATAGTTTTATTCCACATATTTACTACTTGTGAACTTTTTCATTTAATGAAGTTAATTGTTCTTTCAGATGCAATAAAATAAAGACAAAAAATGTCCACAAAACCCTTTTGAAGAATAACCAAAGCAGGAATTTAAGTACTCCCTTATACAAAAAGCATTAAAATTACACAGATTGTACAAGATTAGACCATGTAATACAGAGAGCTCTTATTCTTCCTATGGCACACAAAACACGAGTTGTCAGGTAGCTGAACCAAAAAACCTTTTTCCAGCTGATTCACAATGCACAGACACTTCTAGCCAACACATGCCTTAGCTCTCTAATAAAAATCCCTTCAAAAAAAGTTTTTTCACTTATTTCACTACCTCCAGCTATTGAAAGCGGGAGTGAAGTTTCAAAGTTTCCACAAACAATCTTTTCTAATTAGGTAGTAGAGAATTTATGGGGAGATTTTACATTGCCAAATATTCTACTCATTTATTCTGTCTTGGCATGGGAAAAGAAGTCCTGACATTCAAAAGAAATCTCCTACAGCAAACGTACTCAGGTACACAGACTTTTTTTAAGCCTTTTTTACTCAACCTTGCCTCCAACAAAGCCAAGGACCAAAGTCTACATAAGTCTACACAGCAGCAAATACTGCAAGCTGCTGTGATAGTCATGGACAAAGAAAAGGTCAATATAGCTGAAACACAGAAATTTGTACCTATTATGAAAGTTTATGCAACTTCACTTGAAGAGAGCCAATGGCATTACAAATCTTTTAATAAATACTGAAAAGTTACCATTATTCCCGTACAGCTGACCTTTTCCACGTTACTAAGAGATGCAGAGACAGGTCAAAGAAGTCTAAGGCCAGTCTGGTCTACAGCCTCAAATTAAATAACTTCATGTTTAGCTCATTTGACTAAGCAGTTTCCAACCAGGGGGATGAGAGCAGCTCATAAATGATGTGCAGCACCTGACAGAGGTAAAAGCAAGTAAGTTTTACTAGCTCTACCAGCAAGGCACAACACATCCCCTTGAGTCCCTGTGCCACGCTGCCAATGGCACCAGAGGAAACACATGGCAAAGGCACAAAGTGCTTCAAGATGGAGATGGTAAGTCTGGCTGACTTCCTTGGCTCAGCTTCAGCACCACAACATCACAGCATAGCCAAACCCAAGAACAGGGGGACACAACCCCAGAAGAACTGCCCACACGGAAAGGAAGGCCATGGACAGCAGGGAGGCAGAAAAGAATGTAAATACAGTGAGAAAGTGCCACTTTCAAGAGAGCTGACAAACACAAAAAGGTTACAAAACTATATTATTTAACCTGTAAGGCTTCTAAAACTTTGCCCACACTCAGAAACCAAAATATTTGTATGCTGTAGTACTTTGGGACATATACTGCATGAATAGGCAAAAGGCCTGAGAATGATTTGTGCATGCTAAATTGTTCAACTGAGCTTTCAGTAACTCATTTAACATTATAGTCTGAATTTACTTTAGCCTGTACCCATAAATGCAAGTTTGAACAACAAAGGCCAACTAATGCTCCCACTAGTGTGCCACAGCATACTGGCACCATTTCAAGGCCTCCCAGAAGGAGCAGCCTTCCCTAACAACCAGTACACACAGGCACAGGATGTGGCAACTGAAATGGTTACAGGATCCAAACCCAACATTCACACAGGGCAAAACAGCACCAATTTAGGGCACTCCTTAAAAAACACTAGGCTAGCAATGGTGGTTTGTGGCTCTGCTTGCCCCATTTAAATCATCTGCAACAGCCCAGTCTCTTTTTTTTCCCCTACAGGGAAAAAAAGAATGAGCTATAAAACTACCCTGATATAGAAAAATTGAATTGCTTTTAGAATTAAAGTCACTATTTACAGAGAAAAAGGCTAGAGTTGGTTCTTTATCCTTGGAAGAAGGGAAGTTCTCATTGGTGAGGGTGCAAAAAAAAGCTAGAAAGGACCAGAAGTTGAACAAAGAACATCTAAGTCTTGACTGTCTCTAGTTCATGTGAAACCTTTAGTAGAGTAATTTTTGTCTGTGAACTGTGTTAGCTGCTCTGTGAGAATATTATGGAAGATACCATTAAAAACCTTACTAAAGTCAAGATAAACAGAATCTACAGCATTCAACCCATTCACCAAGCCAGACATCTTATTGTACAAGAAAAACAGGTTGGTTAAGGATTATTTTCCCTTTGAAAATCCATGCTGACTACTTCCAATCACCATCTTGTCCTGCATGTGTTTGGAAATGGTCTCCATGAGGATTTGCTTCATCACTCTTGCAGCAAATAACGTGGAACTGACCAACTTGTAGTTCCCCTGATCTTCCTTGGAAACAGGAATGACACTTGTTCTCTTCCATTCACCATTATCTTTCTAAGATAACAGAGAAGTCTCATAAGGAAATCCAAGCAGCTCCCAGCACTTGTGGGTACAACTCATCAGGTACCACAGACTTCTGTATGTCCAGTTCCAGTGCTCCCTAACCTGGACCTCCACCACCAAGATAAGGCTTCCTTCCTCAACTTGCTCTCTGGTCTCAAAAGCATGAGACTCCTGAAGGCTGGACTTACTGTTAAACACTGAGACAAAGAAAATATTGACTACCTTGGCCTTTTCCATACCATTTATTCCCATACAGCTGCAGGCTCATATTTTCTTTAGTCTTCTTTTTAATACTCATGTACATGTAGAATCCTTTCTTGTTGTCCTTCTGGTCCCTTGCAAGGCCCAACTCCATGTCAGCCTTGGCTTTTCTAACCCCTATTCTTGCAAGATCAAACAGCAACTCTATACTTCTCTTGTTTTGCCCATCCTTCCTTCCAATTCATATATAATTCCATTTCATGTCCAGGTTCAATAAGGAGCTCTTTTCTCATCCATACAGGCCTCCAGTTGCCCTTGCTTGCTTTCCCTGGGGTGGAACTTTCTTAAGTTTGGACAGGCTGATCTTTGAATACCAACAAGTTTTTCTGAATCCCCCTTCTCTCCAGGGCTGTATGTCACAGAATACTTCCAAGCAGACAGCTGAAGAGGTTCAAGTCTGTTCTCCTAAAGTCCAGGGTCATGATCCTACTTTTTGACATGCTCCATTCACTTAGTGAATTCTTCTTCAACGTCATCATATCAGTAAGCCAGTAACAATTGCACTGAAGTTCTTCCACGCTCAGGGACAAGATGCATATCCATATATTTACAATTTACATTATTGGTGAATGGCACTAACTAAGAAAAGGCTTATTACTTTTCTTTTTTTCTGAATTAAGTTTTCCCAAAATCCACAATTAAAAGTTTATAGTCTCTTTACTGTGAAAAACAAAGTCCTTGAATTAACTTGAATGTACTCTCACAGGAAGTGAAGCCCTTGGGACAAGAAATCTCAGATAAAGCTGTATTACCCTCGTGCTTTTTGATACAGAAATACCAAATTATATTACCACTACCTGTTTGCAGATATTTAAAGTCATAGCTTTTGGTTCTTAACAGATGACGGCCAAGGTATTCAACAGGAAAAAACAGCCTTAATGCATAATAGTCCTCCAGTCTGTTTCTTGTGTCTCCACTCCTTGTTCTAAAGAACCTACTTAGAAAAGGTAAGGGAAAAAAGTAAAACACAAAAGCAGCAGAATTAAAGTCTTCCTTTCAACCCACCTCAGATTCCAAAATAAGCTAATGCAAGTCTGGAGCTGAAAGAAATGTCACATTCATTAACTAAACAATCATCTAAAAATAGAAACACTATGTCATTGCTCCCATTCACATTTTACAGCTCTGCTCTTCAAAAAATGCTGTTGCTTAAGCCAAGCAATAATCTGCCTCATAACCAGAACACTGAAATAGTTAGCATTTCAGTTATCTTCAGAACACACTTGAGTTACAGGGAACTAATTCGGTTTTTACACGCTCACAGAATTCTTTGAGGTATAAAGAGTCCTTTCTAATACTTTCATACTCAATACAACAGAACTGGCTAAAATAAGGATTCTTTAAGCAGGGATCACCCTACAGCTGAAATAAAGCAACAATCACTTGCCACAGGAACCACTGCCTATATGATGTTTTTACTGATATAAACTTTCTTCCAGAAAAAGCTCCTACAAATGAACAGCAGTAAGAGAAACTTTATGGGTTTTGAAGTCCTAAGTAAAGACAAACCGACTTGATTTGTAATATCAGAAGAGAAGAGTCATCTGCCTTTTCCTTTAGGTAAAGCTAGCCAGCAGATCCTATTATAGGTATCTATGCAATAAGACACACAAAATGGTTTTAGACTGTAAAACTGAATGCCTTTCAGTTCAGCAATATATTTCTTGAGTACAATGTCAGGTGTCTGAAGTTTACAGAACTATTAAAATATTCTGGACATACACACACAGAAACCGGTACACTGGTGTCCCTGTCATTTTTTCATCTTCCAAAGTGAGATTTGGGTTTGTTTTGCTGCTGGAGCAAAGGGGAAGGGTTAAGTGCCAAAAGAACCACTCGTGACATTTTTAAATGGCCTCTGTCCAGACTGATAATCTTTACTTAATCAGTAAACATTACCCTCCTTGTCACCTATCTAAGCCTTTAAATACAAGATAAGCTATTGATGCATTATTTAGAAGTCTGTTTCTTTTTATGGAAAATGCACTTGATTTTGGCTGTATGACAAAAATTTGGTAATTTTTTTTCAACTATTTCACCTTTACCTTTTTCACAATTCTAATATTTGACCTGAAATTTCACTGAGACAAATGCTGATGTGCTGCATTAGCTCAGGTAACAGAGTTTTACAATAAGGTTTGAAGAAGAAGAATGAAATCTAACTCATGGAAGAATTACCAGAAGAACCACTGAAAGCAGTCAAGTAACTTACATAGTAGATGCCAAAATTCACAAGCTGTACTGACCTTTGCATAAAGCTTCGCTATTTAAAAAAGAAAGATGTATCATGGGAGTTAAAACATAATCTGTCACTCTCTCCTTTACATTGTTTTGTCCAGGTAGACAGAACCAGCTCCATATTACAGTGCTACCATGCCCAGAGGAAAGTCTCCTTCAGACTAATCCACACATCTCCACAGCAGTAGAATTTAAAACAAAGGACAAAAATCCAAGAAACAAAAACCCCTCAATATTGTCAAAAATGACTTTGTAGTACCAAGAATATAACCTACTACTGATGTTAAAAGAGGATTTCCTATTTCCTCCAAAGGCAGAAATAATAGCAAAAAAGGTCACTGGGTAAATCCGGTGTAAAGTGACTGACAGCAATGTGGCCACCTCTCAAATCCATGAGTGACCTTGACTTTATAGCAATAAGCACTTTAAAAGGACAGCAGTTTTATCTGTTAAGTCTCTTCATACAGAATCACCATGGACACTACACTAAACACAACCCAGTGGTTTGTTCAGTTCACGGACACCAAGAGTTTCTAATGCCTCACATTGCATTGCACATCTGAATGCTGTATTTCAATGCAACATTACCAGATTATAAAAACCTTTAGGCACAATCCTAAGATACATTCAACAGCTGACTGCATAGTGACAGCAGTAAGACAAAGTAAATATTTAATCAAGTGCACTTCTTTTGCAATGCAAGAAACACTTGCATTACAAAATTCTACTCGGTATCCAGCATTTTGTTAATAATGCACATTTTCAGACATAAAAAACATTTAAAGATCAAATTCTACCTTTATTTACAAACACTTATTTTTTACCAAATTTGAAGGAATAATAGGTATGTAATAAAAGACACATGTAATAAAAATATAATTAAAGCTGCATTTCATTTTGTTATGAAAATTCCTTGTACTTAGCAAAACAAATTACAAATGAGGAGAGCAAACTGTTCTCGGATACTAAAGAACAACAAGTTCAATTAGTCTAAAATAAAATACATTATTAGTAAGTGGACTTCAGATGGTAGTTGCAATCTTTCAGAACCTTTTTCTTTCAAGTCATTTTAGAAACATTCCTTTATAAAGTAAGTCTTCATTTAGAAGTTCATATTTATTTCCCTCTCAACACATAAAATGAAACAAAATTATATCAGAAAGAGGCGTTGCTATTACCTGAAAAGAACTAAAAGAAAATTATTATTTTAAAAGCTTCTTTAAAAGGCTCAGATCTGAATAAACTTCCATGCTTGCATACTTTAAAGAAAACATTTGGATAATCTCTATGTTACTTAATTCTAGGAAAATAAAATACCTGTTGAGTAATAATGTCAGTAAAATTACTTTCATTTATGTACACTTACTGCAATCTCTCTACAGGCCGACATGGATATCCCTGTACCTTCAATTTGCTTCAGTGCATACTCCTTTTCATCTTTTCTGGACACACATAAAAAAAAAAAAAAAAAAGAGAGAAAAATATATTTAGCTCTGACTTACATTACACCAATCAATATCAGTATAATGATGAAACACTTTAATTTGGTCTGGATCAAGAAGCTGAAAAGCCAATCTGCTTTTATGCATGAATTATACTTTGATATGAAAAGCAAGTTTTCTTTTAACAAAGACCTTACAGTTCCCAAACAAAAATTTTTTTATTAAAAAAACTGGTTAACCTATATCCATTTCTCTCTGAAAACAGACATAATATCTGCAGATAACTGCAAACACAGAATTTTAGAGGACGTTTTCTAATATTGTCTACTACTGTGAAAGCACTGCAGTCGTATCCCATGCCTGGAAAATTCTCCTGGAAATATCTGGGAATGACAAGCTTTTTTCTTGATTTTATGAGCTACTCTCAATCCACTTTTATTTCCGAAATACTACTATTTTAAATTAATTATATAATAAGCACTGGCTACTGACAGGTCCTTACAAAGCACATGAAACGCTGTGCTCTGATGTACAAAGACAGAATATGAAAAAGAGTTCAGCCCAAACACTGTACCATCCTTTTAAATAATCACAGCTTGAAGTGATTTAGAGGGACCACCAAAAGAACAAGAAAAGGAGGTAGAATCTTGAAGCTTTCACGATATAACAGAACCAGCCTACAACGCGGTTTTGCAGGATTCAGCTGTCAGTGACAGATGTTGGTAGGCACCAATGCCCAAGTGTTGATGCCCCTTTGCAGACTCACCAGTCACAATTCAACAACCCACAAGCCCCTATTCAAATTCCCCGTGGCATTTCTGGTAGACCTCAGTTAGCCCTTCTTCCAGTCCCAAACCATTTTGTTTTGCCACACAGAAAGATTCTGAACTTGCACTTGATTCAGTCTCTCTGGCTTTGAACTCCAAGCCTGTGCCCTACCATCTTCAGCCTGTTTCCCACCTTCCACCAGACCCTCTCCCTCCAAAATTCATGGGATAAGAAGTGACTGAGTGGAAAAATGTGGGGACAAGACAACTTGAAATAATAGGTGTCTACACATATTATAAGTAACACAGGCAAGCATTCTCACTAATTTTCAGTAGCAGCTAAACCCTCAATGTATGTCTATACTTAACACTGAGCTACACTTTTTGAAATAAAATTTTAACAAGAAAAATTCCAGATGCTTTCCAACTACACATGAAAACATGTAACTTCACAGGTAATAAGATCACACCTTATCTCTCAGGAATTGTTTCTGATTTCATTAATTAGTCCAAATTTTAAACAGTAAATAATAAATGTCCATCCCCTCTTATACATGGCCCTGCTGTCTATGCAGAGGATTTCCATACACTGCAAAGTGTCAACTCCATTAACTCAGGTTGCTTACAGAGACTGTGAAGACAAAATTACATTGTCTGCAGAACCAAAACCAACCCTGGACGTACAAAATTGATCACGGCATTTCAACTATGGTCATGTTTAAACTATGCAGCACAAACAATCCTGTGCACAACTATCAGCTGGAATCCCAAAGCAATGTAGCCACTACAGCGGTGTATCACATCCTTCTTCTGGCACATCTGCTGAACCAGGCACAGGACCACACTGATATGGCCACCCTTGAACTAATTCTACAAGCAAAGCATTTTATCCAGTTACTCAGACTTGCACAGAGTGAAGGTCACAGCAGAGACCAGGCATGACACTTGGCACACACTGCCTTCAGCAGCACTGCTGAACGCCTCCGCCATGGCAAGGCTGTCAGCCCTTGACAGCCAGCCACTCCGTGCAGGACTTCAAGATACGAATGAGAAATTATGGAAGGTGTTTAAAAAAAAAAACCCCAACCAATCCAACAACCTAAGGTATTACAGCATGTGGGAAAAGGAGGCAGTCTTACTGAGTTGCAACCCAGATAGTTCTGAAACACTGGGTTTTGTAAAAAATGAGCAAAAATAGGGATAGTGCAATGCTTATTTATAATAAATGGGTGGCAAGGATAAATAACTCTAAAGAGATCGTATTCTTGGCCTGATTTTTTTTTTTCTTACTAACAGCTTTGGAATCATAAACACAGCCTCCTTTAGATACTATTTACTTGCTTTGGAAGAAATGTAAGTCTATACAAATACTTTTCCAAAGTTAACTGTCCTTATTATGGAAATATAATAGCTAATTAAAGCACTTTCCAAAAGATGTCCAAAAAATACCAAGTGATATTTTAGCTAATAATATTTTCCATTCAAGACAATTTGAAAAAGAAAGAAGTATATTCAAAACTTCAAAAGCAAGTCAGCCAGTGCAATCTGATGAAACAAACAATTCTGATTATTCAGTGAAGTGTCCAACACAAAGAACACATAGGTACTTTATTAGCTATTTCCCCACTTGTAAGAATTCAATAAATAATATCAAATGGTGTGTGTGATAGGTGAATACACTGTTCAACTCCCTAAAGACCAATGCTCTCACGAAACACTTGAGACAGGGGGAAGTATTTATATTTCAGTTCAGAGAAACCCTAGTGAACTCTGAACACATTTCCAGAAATTGTACATAATTACACAGCAGGAAAGTTTTTACAAATCGTTTTCTGACAGATCCTATATCAGCACATTTTTTACAGGAGCGAAGCAAGCATGATCAAGTTAACACCAAATCCAAACAACAACCACAAACCACACAGCTCTGGTATGAGGCAAAAGACACCCATGCCAGGGATAGCCAGCAGAAAGCAAGGTCTTTGCCCACAGCCATTTTTATCTGGTCCACAGAAACACTGCCTCAGGAACAGGTCAACTAACTTGAAGGTCTTAACCTCCACTGTAAGGGTGTTTTGTCTGAGGGCAGGAAGCAAGTGGCACAGATCAAGGTTTAATCAAGCAGGCTGTATTAAACAGCCAGCCCAGGCTGATGGTGGCAATGTGTTCACCATTGATGTGTTCACCAATCTGAGCAAAAAACATAGCAAAGGGAAACATTACTTTAGGAACCTGTGAGTTAACAATTTTTATTAATGCTTTTCAAACTAAAGCAGAACTTGCCTGATAAAACAAGCACCACATCACACCACTACGAGGCTTCTCTAAGCTTCAAGTTCCCCTATCCAAAACCAGGGGTTCTGGTTTCAGAAATATTCTTGTTCTAAGAGGGATTAACTTTTTACCAAAATGACACTGTCAGTATGAGATACTGCCTTCCTGAAAACTTCCCAAATAGTATTTCAAACTGCCATAGGCAGCACAACACAAAGGTCCTCATGCATGTCAACAAGTATTGAGAACATTCCTCCACTGTAAAAACTTGGTCTTCAAGATCAAGGTTTTCTCCCTCACAATAAATAGCCCATTCTGCAATCCTTGAGGTTGCTGCCAATATTTTAATTGGTACTATGCAAAGGAACACTGTTTTCTTGCCCCAAAAAACTGTACTCAGCGGTTGATGTCCAGCTGTACTCAATAAAGAAAACAAAAATGTGATTACTACTTCTTCTGGGTAACACTTTCAGTTTCCATCTTCCTAATGCTTTGGAAAGAACAAAGTACCAAATTCACTTAAAAAAAAATGTAGCTCAGAAGACTCAGAATAATTACAACATTTCAAAGGAGCTAAACTGTCTTAACTATTGCAATTGTACTTCAGAGACCTCCCATCATATGAGAAACTACTTTACAAACAAGTGAATTAAAAACTAGAAACAACTTGCCTGAGACCATAACAAAATAGGAGGACTTGAAAATAGCGCATAGTTCAAACAATTGTTTTATCCCTATTATTCAAATTTGAAGATTTTCAATGATGGTCTCTCTTGAATTCACAGATAATTTAACATGCATCCCAACTTCAGAATTAATTATCCACATCAAGGAACTGGCTTGAAAGACTGCAATCACTCTGAAGCTAAAACTGTGACTATCAGATCAATTAATACAGATATTATCCTTACTGTATATACTAATAATAGCTGCCTTAAATTAAGTGCACAGTACCATAAATAAATAATAATTAAAGTGCACATTTTCTTAACCAAGAAAAAGTGCACCATAAAACCATTTCAAGACTTATCTAGAAAAAAAAAAAAAGTAATAGAAAAGAACAACAATTCACCCCTGTAACAACAGTAATGGAATTTAAGTATTTGTGACTTTGTAGGACAAAGCCTGGGAACACTATGGAGCTCAGTGTCCTTCACAGTACTGTCTGGAACACAATGTTCATAGGGGTATCTGGTTACATTCTGATCACTTTGTTTAATTGCTGCCAGACCGCATTAACTTAATCACTCAGCAGGAGATCACAAAGAGTTGCAAACCTTTTTCCCCCTGAGAAAAGGCTAAACCATGACACTGAAGTGCAACTAGAAGCTAACCGAAAACCTCATCTGGAACACAGCAGCCAAGCCACTAAACAGATCATGCTCAGCACTGGTTACGTTAGGCAAGCTGCTCATGGATTTAATCCTGTACTTAGCACATGGCCATAGCCCTTTACAAAGGTAACAGTACCAGAAAAATAATCTATGACTGAATGGAAAAAGGGTCATCATCCTTTCCAAAAAGTAGTGAGTTCTTGTGCTTTAGAATTTTTATGGATGTAGAAGCACTCACTAAGCCAAAAGAATTATTAGATCAAAAAATCTACACATGGTGTCTCTGGGGTGCATGTTCTTTGCCAGACTAAGAAAGTAATTTTCTTTTACGGCTATCCTCCAAACCTATCAAGCCTTACCCAGTCAGCAGCTCATTCAGCTCATTTTCATCCACATGACAACCAGTCACAAATGACAGAGGCTGTGAATCTACAGATTGATCTTAATTTATTTCTAGCCAGCAGTATACACTTTGTATTTCAATGCACTGCTATTACTCCATTTTGAGAGCTACATAAGAAACACAAAATTTAAAACAGTAAGGATGTCAAGCAGAAATTTGAAAAGAAATCCCTGACTGCATCTGCCCTTTAAAAGGTTTGTCTTTCTTCACCTTCACAGGCAACAGCTAAAACATCAGAGCAGCTACAGGCTGCCCCTACAACCCAGTCCCAGACCAGTAAACTACAACATGAACTACAACTGGCTGGTTTTGGCCATGAAAAGAATGGATTAAACCAGCAGGTGTGTACCTCATTCTGCTGCTGTGAAGAGTTTCAGTCATGTCTGTGGACTGCATAGCTAGCCTCTATGCTGATGCATCCCCCAGAGGTTTAATGGGAACTTCTTGTTGTTGCAAACAGAACATCACATGTGTCAGTCACAGGAAAGGACTTCTCATACAGAAAGAGCAGACATGTATGTCACCTGGACCTGGGCTTTCCTCTTAGTGGCAGTGTTGCAAAATGTGGACTATGTAAAATTTTCTTAAGAAAAGGATGTTCTTTAATGTTTGATCTTTGTATACTTTCAAGCTTTACCAACAAGATGGGATATTTGATCTGTGAAACAGACAGCAGCCCACAAGCTCTAAGTGATGTGCAGGTGTTAGAAAGACAAATTACTGCTTGGTAGAATTGTCCTGCTAAGCTTTAGGGCCTGGCAGGTTTCAGTGATCTCACACCCAGAGGGAAGTTAACAAAGTGGGGAGAAGGATGTACCACTGACAGCAGACACAAGGAATGCAGAATTTATGGGCCACAAGGACATTGGGCAGAACCCCCAAGATAAGGAAGAAACTAATAAACCTTACCCAGCAACTGTGCTGAACCAGCTCTGAGTGGGTAAAAGGTAATTCTGCAGGGGGAGATCCCAACCACTGACTCACAGATCATTGACCCAAAAACCCATCAGCCCAAAAGAAGAGAAACACCATGGGACTGACTAGCATGAGAAGAGAGAATCATTAACCAATAGAAGATAGAACACTAATTAATACAAGGATTATGTAACATGTAGCCAATGCACACTAATTCCTTTGTTTGCTGACACATATAAATAGCAAAAGGTTTTGATAGTTGTTGTGCTTGACTTGTGGAATTCCACTGGGCACCCAGGCTTGCAGAACTCTGAAAAAAAAAACAATCAATGTCTCTCTCAAGTGTGTAGTTATTGGCTTGTTGCCCACTGGGTAACAAAAACAATTCTTGTGGACAACAGCAGGGTGGTAAACCAACTTCCCCATCAGGCAGTAACTATTCAATCTTTAAAAGCTGAGCTTGTATCTCATCTGAAACATCTACAAGTTAACTTGAGGAATGGGAACAATGCAACAAACTTACATCGAACAGGACAGTCTCTAGTACACAATATTAAAAAGAACTAGAGTAAAAATAGAATGTCCAAGGCTGATCCAGGTATACAGAAGGAAAAAAGTTTTTTGGAATGGAGACAGTATGCTACAGTAAATACTGCATTTCTGGTTTTTGGGGGGTTTTTTGGTCTTAAGTCCTTACAATCTCAATTTTCAAAAAGGTGCTTAAGTGCTTCTCAGCTCCATTGGCATCACTGCCTGATGATACCTACTGAACTCCACTAGGTCTCACTCCAAACATCAGATAACACCAGATAGCTCAGTATATACACAGAATAACACGAGGCAGCAGCACTTTTCTCTATCTTCTGCTACCCCCAAGACTTAAAGTCTACCTATGAAATCCTTTAGAACAACCTAAGAATACATCCAAAAGACAGAAGTTTGTGTGTCATTTTAGATGTTACTCTTCTCAAAATGCAACAATACCAAATTCCTGAATGTTGTATGGTTTACTACTCCATTTTTCAGTAATTGTCAATTTGATTGACTTGCCAATGTCAGGCATAAATGCATGCCAAAGAAGGCTAACTCAGGAATCATAATGTAATCAGTGAATTTTTTAAATACTTAGGGGGTTTTTCTTGGTTGATTGGTTTAAAAAAAACCTTTCAAGAAAATAGTTTTTTTGTTGTTGTTGAAATTAGCACGCTAAGCTTAAGTCTGCTATAAATTGGCATTCAAATACAGAGCAACTGATTACTACAATTAGGCTTTTTGAAAAGATACCTGATTTTCATCACATACACTATGAGAAATAGGCAGAAGAACCATTACACACAGCTTCACCTGCTGGAAAATCTGCCATGTTCCAGTCAGACTGAAAGACTTCATATTAGAAGTACTAACTGCATCACATTATTAATAGACACTTTGTGCTATCACAGCACCACCTGAGAAATTGAAACAGATTTTGCTTTATAATCTGTAGAACAACCCCAAGTGTATCTCTAAATCACACTAGTGATATGGCTATCCTTCCCTTGTTTACTCCTCTGCAAACCAGTTTATGAACTCAAGGGGAAATGTGCAAGTTGAAGAACAAGGCAAGTTCTTAAAGTGATGCTAAGCTACTTGTCATTAAACACAATGCCCTTGACATTGCCTGCTTCCACAGAGCCTCACAAAAGATGCTGAATACCTATAAATCCCCCACAAACTTCACCTAACATATATGATGTGTTCTTCATACATGAGGAGACAGCTGATTAAAAGGACCAAAAGTGAATCTGAGCACTGATAAGGTTTTCTGTCATTAAAAAAAAAAGATGCTTTTTCCTAGTTATGATTTCACTAGACTGGGAGTAGGGAGTAGAGGTCTCTTAGTATCAATGTGAGGAAACTAAAAGTATTCCAGCACCATAATACCTAACTTAACTATATGCTCTTCTCTTTATTCCATTAGTTTCTAATTCAAAAATTAAAAAAAAAAAATCTTTGTAGCATAGATACCTTCTAACTGTTAACAAAAATTTCAGATTATTTCACATCACAGTCTAAGATCTATGTAATACCAGACCACTGGAAATCTTGCTAACCTTAATCTATTAAAATTTAGCCTTTACACTGTAATAATAAAACTTTGCATTTGCATGGAGAGCACAACTTCAGTCAGTGCCACCCTCACTCCAAATTTATTGATGAAAATTCGGAGACCTCAACCAGCTACAGGGCTGTTGCCATTGCTAAAATTAGACTGATTCCTAAGTATCTGGAGTGACTGAGAACTGTGAATTTCATACAAGTACATTCATAGCAGATTGGGGTAAGCAGATTTGACAGCCTGTTTGTAAGGGTAAAAACTAAACTGTTCACATTAAACTCTGAAAGCTGTAAAATTACTCTGCTGCTCCAGGTAGCTTCTTCCAGCATTTGCTATATTTAAGCAGAAGAGAGAGTTGCACCTGATTTTATTTCTTTACAGACAGGCTTGATAAAACATAATGGATAGATTTAGGAAATATCTCCCTGCCTGAAAGGACACCGCATGTAAGGATTTGCTACCTTAAAACAAGGAATAGCAGCAGCAAGGAGAAAAATAACTCTGAAATAAAGAGGAAACAAACTTTTATTTGCCAGCAAATTATGTACCAAGATCATCGAAATAGGGTCCTAAGACTATGCTAAAAAAAAAAGAATCTGCCATTTGCTTCATAAAATCACTTAAGAAGAATGCTTGCAACTAACTATAAATGTACAGAAATGAGCTGTCTGGTTTCAGAATTTTTTAACTCCTAAAGCCATACTGTAACTAAACCATCCAGCTTAATGTGCATCAGAACTCTTTTTATGTAGTGTTAAATCTGGCTAAATACTGCAACTTTGATAGGTGGGAAATTACTATCAGAGCACCAAATAATAGGAAGCCTGTACTTTGGGGTCTTTTTTAGCAATAACATGTTTGAAATACCAGGTGCAGATTTTTTTTCTAAATCCCTATAATACATTAGGTTCCCCTATAGCAGAATATGCATAATTATTGATTCAATGTAAAACCTAACAGAAGGGCAATGGCCTAAAAGCTGCAGTTAGTCAATTTTCCTTTTCTGACTCATGGCATAATCAAATGCTTCCCCTAAGCATATGAAAGCCCAGATTTATCACAGATCTAGCATAAACTTTTTGTTCTTTTCCTTCAGACTTTCTAACTCAAACCATCTACAGTGAAATTACCAATTCTCAAAGCCAGATCTACATGAAAGAATTCTTGCTAACACAATGCGAGTGTAATTCTTAGGTGGTAAATTAGCCTTTAGGTGCTAAAGCTGCACCCAGATCATGAATAAGAAGGAAGACCCAAATTCCATATGGTCAGAGTAGGGCAGAGTGAGACAGAGCACATTTATTACAGCTGAAAAGTTGCAAAGTTGAAACAACACCCTCACAATAAATAGAAGGACTGGAATGAAACTCAATAAAGTCACCCCAAGGTCTGATTCTGAAATGTAAAAAAATCATAATTTTACACGGGTTTTTTTAATGGAACCTCTCCACTTTTTTTCCCTCACTTCACTGTCAGGACATGAGGATTTCTCGAAGACAGAGGTCTTAATTCCAGCCACTAAGACAACCTTGCTACTTCTCAAAAACAAACAAGGTCTTTAGTCAGCTATCATATCTGCTCCAGGGGAAAGGGAGGGGCATTCTGCTTCCTTTGAATTTTGGAACTCCATGTCCCATTGTCAGAACAGGCTTCTGTCACAATCTGAGGTTTAAGAACATCATTTGATGAAGTTTTATGCTGGTTTTTACCCATCAGTGAAGTGACACTAAAAGTAGAATAAATGGCATTCTAATCATAACAAGTCTTGGTTGTACTGAAGGTCAAATTAAATTTGGCAATTTGTCTAGCTCTGTTTCTCATTTGAAGCATGACAGAACTGGGCAAAGGAACAACTGGTTATCCAGTACATTGACTGGTTTTAATCAAAAGATACGAGCATAAGCTAAGTTTGAAGTCTACAATGCCCTTGAGAACAAGACAACAACTGATACAGAAACTCCATTTGAGGAATAGACACATTCAAAGACATGAGCTGACACCCACTCTCAGCCACACTGACGATAATTAACGCAAGCAACAAACACAGCATTTTTGAATATGCAAGGTGTTAAATCTTAGCATGAATCCATGGTAATTCATTATTAACACAGGTGAGAATTTTCTCTAAACACCTCTGAATTTGAAGAATTCACAACTTATAAGAAGTATCTCTCTCAAAACAACCGACTTCAGAACCAAACATGCTGCTGGAAATGTCACACATGAGTGGCCCTTGTATCTCTTCAGGCTCTCAGGCCCCACAACATTACCAATGAGGTGGGACAGTCAAGGTCAATCAGAGGCAGAGCTGAATCCCAGCATAACCTGGGTGAATGCTTCCAAGTGCTGTAATAAAGACGGCAAAACAAAGGAGGGACAAAAGAGGAAGAAAACATTCTGGCTGCACAAAAAGGATTGATTCTTCCTTCAACTAATGCATGAGGAAAGCAGATACATTGCTTCAAAATAGTGAAGCATACCTGCAGATGCAGTTTCCATTCCAGTAGATTTAGCTTCTGCCTCTAAGTCAATTGCCTATAACTCCTATTTTCACTTGACTGCAAAAAGAAATCAATAGCATTTTCTACTTAAGTCAGCACAGAGTGAACAAAAAAAATCATTCTGCACACAAGGCCCACTTTATGGGAACACATGTTTAAAGCCACACTGTCCCAGCCTTCATCCATGTTATATCTGTGCTTTTATTTAGCCCAGAACCCTGATACTTAACTGAGCAACCTGACACTCCCAGCACACACCACAAGCTATGGCCATTACTCTGCCTATTGGAAAGCCTGTCTTCAGTGTGGTTTCATCTACAAAGTAAACAACTGTAAAATATTTCAGGATCATGAATTTTGTAGAAAACAGATGACAACTGAGGAGAAACAAGCAGTTATAGAGTGGCCTCATTTGAAAATATTGTTTTAAAGATTGATAAGCCCAGAAAAGAGAGAAGCAAACATGAACATAAATAATGCCCTTCAGGGATTCACTCTTTTAGTAATCTCAGCTTCTCAATCTTTCTCACAAACAGAAAGGTCAGTTGTGCTTTCCAATAAGGTAAAATAAAATAAATAATAAAGGATAAAAAACCCCAATCACAACACACCAACCAAAAAAGCCAACCCACACTTACAGACACCCATTTTGTAAAGGTGAGTTGACGCTATCTCCACAACATTGATTCCCTCCAGTCTTGTTAGACACACTAGTATTTCATAAACTCTCTCAAACTCCCACCACTAAATGAAAGGATTGTACTCCCACAGAAAAGTCTAAAAGAATGTTAATAAAAAATTCAGATATAGAAGTTTCAGTTGAGTTAAAGACTTTCCCTGTTGACTTTGTCAACAACAAATTTTGGTTTGAAGTATTTCTGCACTTTTTTCTTCTTGAATCTGTTGAGATAGTGAACTTCACAAGAGGTATAATGATTTCTAATATCATCACAACTAGCATTGTTATCTGTCAGTCATCTAACTTATAGTCAAGCAAACCATGGAAACCGAGCTCCCAGGGCTGGGAGGTCTTTTATAAACCTATATTATTTAGAAAACATGAAACTCAAGTCAAGTCAAAAGAATAAACTTCTTGTGTTTGTTACACAAGTAGAAACTGTTCTTCGTTTCCTGAAGTCACATACTAAGTTAGCCAATTTATTCTAAATGCAGTTGTCCTGGACCAGTTTCAGCATTCCTTCAAGCAAATGTGCTGTTATTGAAACAAATAAATCTTTAAGTTCTAACACTTTGTTTCGGTAAAAAAACAAACAAACAAAACAAAACAAAAAAAACCCAAAACCCTGCAGTGTACCTCAGTTCTCAAATGCCAGCAAAGGAGCTCAAACATCTGTGGAAGCAGAATGTAAGAGCTGCCTGTCCCTGCTGCTAACAATCCCTTCCCGATGACACACGTAGACCGTACCTCCTCCTGGACCCAGCGTAAAGCAGCAGCAAGCGCACACAAACGGAGTCACTTCTCAACACAGAACTCAGCTGCTACAACCAGAGGACAAAGGCACCTTCTGACCCAAGTCTATGCAAGCCATGAGCTTGATTAAGGCCACAGAAGAGGCAAACAGCATTTCAGAAGGTATTTTCAAAACTTAGGTGAAAATTTAATGTTACTGGTAAATCTCTAGTGCAATTTGGTTAGGACATTCCACAGAAATTTTGGTTACTTGTACAAACACATCTGCAGCATTATGAACCACAGCAATTTCTGGGGCTTCAGGGTTTTAGCTGATTTTTTGGTTTCTTTTCAAATCATACATGATGTAAAAATACTCATAATGAAAATAATTTCACAAAAAACACCTCTACACATCTACTCACAATATAACATGTTAAGATTGGATTACCGAGAAATACAACATATTAAATTGCTATGTCAAGTAGTTCACATAAGAAGCATTTCATTTCTGACCTAGTCCATGATCTGTCTTGCTTTGCACCCTATTACCAGATGGGGGGCAGAAAAGAAACTCTTCTTCCCCTTTAACCTCTTACTTCCTTTTCCTGCAGCTCTACTGGAAAACTTTTAACCCCTTCACTCAGAAACATGAATGTTCTCGCCCTCTTAATTTCTTTAAAAAAAAAAAAAACACCACTTAACTTTGAAAGTTTTCCTTCACATCTTATGGGCTAATTTATGTAAATTCTTTCTTTACAAGTTTAGCAAAAACTCATCTGTTTCTCTCAAACACAACCCCTTCTACATCTTACTGACCCCCTTTCTTCCCCAAGCTCCTACCACCTTCACACCACTGAAAGATGATGATGCACTTTACAGCTCATTTCTGTCCTTAGTTTTAGGGAGAGTAACAGAAGAAACAACAAAACAGCCATGGGAGAAACCATAAGCAAGAGTCTGTGGGAAGCACTAAAGATTACTCATCACCACTTGCACTATCCTTTTGGGCAGGAAGCAAAGCCACGGTATAGTTGCAACAGCAGCTCTCATTAAAGCACAGATATGGAGCACTAATTATCTCTTCCTAGATGGGGACTTTTCTATTAGAATGCATGGCAGGCAACTAGTTAGACAGGTTTGGTTTAGTTCTACTGCTCCCTCTCACACATATTGAGAGCATTCAGTGGTTAAGAGGTATTTTCAGGATTTGCAGATAAATCTAGTATTTAGGTTTTCTTTGCTTTTGAGAGATTTTAGCAAAGCATAAACACCTTCAGCCATTCTACCCTCCTCAAGATAAGAAGTTTCATCAGGAAAAGAAAAAAATATGAAAGTGGAAAGCAAATCAAAGGTTTTCAGATACCATAACTGGTAAGAGATTTTCCTGCAGAGAGAAGTAATTGTTTAGGTTCTAACACATTGCATTCTGACTTCAGTCAATAATTCTGTGGTTTGGCTGTCACAGATTTATATTAGTAAAAGCAACTACAGCACAACACTCAAATTACTTACGTTCAAAGCAATGTCAACTAGAGGATGTAAGAAAATGTAAAGATATAAATTATTATAGCCTCTCAAATGTCTTACAAATATCAACTTGCATTGGTAAATAATATTCCAGTTTCACATTCAAGAGAGTATAATCCTTACCACATCAATGAGTTGCCTCTCTTTTAAGAGTAAATGCAACTGCAGTACACATGTACTCATCCCCCTGACATTTTGCCACCAACACTGCCCATCTGCAGCACTTAGCTAACTTGAGTGGAAGTTTCCTCTCCTGACAAACTCCTGCTATATAACTTAAGTAATTTCAGTTTTACAAAATAAGAATATGGGGACAACAGTACACAAATTAATTGCGATACGAACACTGATTTAAGAGATCAAGCAGGTTACCTTTAACTCTTCTACACTTTCAGTTTTCTACTACCACAGTGACCTGAGCCACCACTTTGACCAGATGCAACCTCTGAACAATGTAACAATATTAGCAGAAATACCAAATACACCAAGTTGCTCCAGCAGAAATTCTGTTTTTCCAACGGAGCCATGCTTCATAGCAGATTTTTTTTTCTCTCTCAATCATTATTTTTCCACTTCTGCTTCAAACAAAAAATATTCATCAAATAAAAAAACTAAAACAAAGGCAAGTTGACACAGCCACAACCACAAGCAGCACTTCTGTGTTAAGATTATGTATTTGCCTTGGCTCTATACTTCATCCTTCTTTCTCTCCCCATGTCCTACCTTTCATAGAACCATAGAATGGTTTGGGTTGGAATCATCTAGTTCCACCCTCCTGCCATGTGCAGGAAAACCTTTCATTAGACCAGATTGCTCAGAGCACCATCCAACCTGGCCTTGAACACTGCCAGGAAGGGGACACTCAACTCTTACGTAGACTTGGAAGCTGTGAGTTAAGAACCTTACAGTAATGATTCTGCACACCAGTGTCAGTCCAAGGAGGAAAACAGAATCTCCTCTTCAGTCACAAACTTATAGTACTGAAAAATAGGGGCAAGAAGAGGGAAAGAATATTTCATTTGTCTTCCCCTTCCTATGCCTGTATTCCACAGTGATGTTTCTGCACTTGCATCACTGTTGTCCAGTTTTCAAAAGGGAATTACGTATTTGGCAACCTGTTTTATACCAACTCTCTTTTGAAAAGTTACAGGTACAGTAAAAATAAAGTAATCTGACAAGCTACAAAAGTATACTACTACAGTAGCACATAAATCTACATCCTTGGTTTAGCTGATACACTGTAAGTACAGGGCAGTGCAAAATCTTTTATATTTGCCAAAGGATAACACGGCAGGAGGGTCTGCCCAGCAGCACCAGCTACTGAGCTGGCAGTGAGCCTGTGAGCTGCCCAGGGTACAAATCCTGGCCCTTCTACAGCCATCGATTTGAAACCTGATCACTTCATATTTCTGGCATTCCTTCAGTAACAAGATTAAAAAGCACATACTTGTTTTTTGAAAGGTGCTCTGAAACATACAGATTAAATTAAAATTACAGATTTTTTTTTTTCCAAGTAGCTATATAGGTAATCTTTATAATAAACTTTGTTGCCCAAGCGCAGATAGGGAAATGAATAAGAAATAAAATAGCCCAAGACTGAGAAAAAGCAACCACCTCAATTTTTTGCTTACAGGTAAACAGAAGCAGCAATAAATAGAAAGGTTTTATTCACATGAAGATACAGCTTTTGCAAGTGTTGCATCTGCTGTTGCTGCTACAGAATGAAGAACAGAGTGGCCTATTTCCTACTTGACTCAAGCATCCCACTATTCCTTGCGCTCCTGATGAACCAGCAGTGGTGTCTTTTCAGCTTGCTGACTCATGCAAGCATCCACCTGCAGGTGGACTGACATCCTGGTGAAGAAATACTATGTAGTGGCCTGCATTCAAAGACTGATCATTTCAAAAAACTAAAGGAAAATAACTCAGGCATACACGACAAACAGAATTTCCAAAACTCACTCATCCTAAAACTTGCCTCTCATATGAGGAGGAGATAGAAGAAATGAAACAACTAAGCACAACATTGTAGCTTACAATGTGATCAAAGAAGCAGCAAGGAACATAATGAGGAAAGGTAAGGCATGAAACAAAACTACATTTTCCTAACCATTACTGGAAAAGCTGCATTCTTTGCTTTACTAGACAGATGTGAATGTGTCCAAAAAAACACTTAGCACAAGTCAACATGATGCTTTGAAGCAGTACACAAACAAAAAAACTGTAACAGATTTTCCAGCTACATAAAGAGCTAAAAACCAATATTGATGACTGAACTGCAATCATGAGGCTTATATCACGATTTCCCCCATCAAAGTCACTGGTCTGGTTTTAGTGTACATGAAATAAAAGATTGGACAGGTTACATACGTGCCTATTGGCACCTTCTGGACTACAGAGGTATTAATGAAAGTTCTGTAAACACAAGTGCCTAATTTAGCTAAATGTGTAACACAAGTAATACCTCCAGACCTCATCAGACCATACAAACACTACTGACCTAAACAGAAGCTGCAGCTGCTCAAAATCTCTAAAAATATAATGATGCAGTGCATTAAAATGTAACACCAACATTGTTCAAATCTGACTATTTAAAAAAGAAAAAATCTTTTAACTTTAATAAAAACCAGTCAGCTCACTAGAAACATGCCCAAATTATATTCTACTCTAGGCTGAAAAAGCCAAACTAAGCTGTTACTTTGTCAAAAAACTGCTTTTATGCACAAGTCATTCACAGAGATCTAAGCAACACAACCACTTTTTCTACAAGCATTTTATCGAACAGCTTGCCAAGCTCCATATAAACACATTTTACTATTTCATAAAATTCATATGCCAACTTTTTGAAACATGAAGTGACAAGTTCTCAGTGGAATTTCTGCAGAGCTACAAGGCTCTTATTGCCCTCAGCCTCCTGAGATTGTAAATTATCTATATGAAGCAAGAAGCCAGAATCTTTCTCTTTTATACAGAAATCCCTTGCAAATTGGAAATACTGAAATAGTCTCTGCAATCAGCTAAAGAAGAATTCCTTTACACGAGGCTCAAAAGCCCCCAGTGATCAGCACACAATAAATATGCAGCACTGCTAGATTTCTTTTGCTAATTTCTTTCATTAGGGACCCCTTAAAGTTCATAACTAATGCTAAATATCCTCCAACCTGAATATATACTTTAGCTAGGAGTTTACATCAGGAAATCATCTGATATTAATGGCTTGTTTTCTAATTTTTTCCTAAATTGTTCACATCTTACTTTTACCCAAGGATCTAAAGTTACACAAAAGCAACTAAGACTGAACTCACCAACATAATAAAATGAATATCAAGAAAAAAGTGAAAAAATAAATCACTTTCCAAGCTTCATGAAGTAAAGCCTCTGAGTATATAGTACAGTTGAATTTGTGCCATGTTATATTACATGTCAATCTATCTGACAGCACTGAAACTTTGCACTTCCTTTTACCAGTTAGTTGTCTTACGGCTCAAGGTCTCCCTTTGATTATTCCCAGTTCTGACACATTAGCTATCTTTTTATCATATTTACTTTTGCTTTACTACCCATTTGCACTTGTCATATTATTAGGGATTTTGAAGACATGTTCTTTATGGTGCTTTGTAGCAGCAGTGTAATTCCTGTGATGGCTTTACTTTGCAGATGATGGAAATGAAAAATGTCTGGTTTTAACTCACACCAAATTTCTTTATTTCTTTCTTTTGTAAAACAGTAAACCCAAAGTTCTGCCTTTTTTTATGCTGTTCTTACAAGCAGAAATTTTAGGCTTACTATATCAAAGAACAGCAACAAACATCTAACTAGCATTTTTGGTGGTTTTATTACTGCTTCCTTTCCTTATTACCGCTTTCTTCCTATCCCATGTATATTTTACATATATATATTCATAAAAATTAATATTTAGGAAAAAGAAACAACCATGATCACTTAACTCAAAAATATTGGAAGAGCTCAGTGGCAGCTGTAATACCTGGAAAAGCTTTGATATTTCAAGTTAGCTATGCTCTAGTATTCCTAAGGTTGCAGAGCAAGCTAGTCAGAATCAGAGCTCATTTCCCGGTAGTTAATCCTTCACTGGAATTAGTGTCTACCTTTCAGTTATTAATCACTTTTATACTACAACCTCCTAATTCAGAGTTTAAATTTTCAAGACACACATGAATGCCATTTATTCCTACAGAAGAATCCCTAGACTTCTCTACTAATCTCAAGCAGCAGCATTCCATTAACCACTTCCAAAATTTTAAATAAAAGTTGTCATTTTTCCACATTCAGTCTCTTCTTTTTCAAAGTTTCCATTGGCTATAATGGAAGGCTCTCCCCTTTAACATTCTGACAGAAAGGAATAACCTCTAATTTGCAGGTATATTTTATCCACCCTTACAGTATGCTTAGAACACTCTGCAAACACAGCCTGTGTTTGTGCACCAGGCACACACCACAGTGAAAAAGTGCTCAATGGCTCTTCTGAAAGAAAAGGATTCTATTTGGAACCCACACCTGCATGAGAGCCTTGCTCAAGCCTCAGGACTGCTCCCCTGCAACAACTGCATGCCAGCCAAACAATCTCAAATTGCAACCCTAGCTCCCCACTGCTCTCTTAACCACAACACTGTGAAAATAGCATCCATGGAACACTTATCCCGTGGTACTGGCTTTCCCCAGAGAAGAGAAGAAACCTTGCTTAGCCAACATACATGGGCTTAATGCCTAAAGGACAGCAGCCAAGTGTTTGGGGACAGGGACTGGCATCCTGCTCTTTCATGGGAAACTGATGGAGACACACCTGCGCATAGGTACTGGACAGAAGCCACCAGCTCTGCCTACAAGGAGCGTCCCGGACAGGCCATCAAGCCAAGCGTGCCCCGCACTGGCATCAGCGGCGTGCCTGGGGCTGGGGACACACCAGGGACCAACTCACACCCCGGGAGCTTCCCGGGCCGCTCGGGAGGGAGCAGCCGGGGAGGGACGGTCGAGAGCCAGGTGCTTCTCCCTTCTCAATCCCCTGCAATCATCAAATTACGAACGCGGTCACACAAAAGACGAAAGCGACGACCTGAAACACGGCGTGCAAAGCAAAGGCGACCCCAGGGCACAGCCTGCTGACACCGCACCACCAGGGATGGCGGGGGGGAAGAGGGGCAGAGCGGGACTAGCTTTAGGTTGAACATTAGGTAGGACTGCTTACATAAAGGGTGATTAGACATTGGAATGGGCTGCCCAGGGAGGTGGTGGAATCTCCGTCTCTGGAGGTGTTTAAGGAAAAACTGGATGCGGCGCTTGGTGCCGCGGTGTAGTTGAACATGGTGGTGTTCGGGCATAGGGTGGACTCGATGATCTCAGAGGTTTTTTCCAGCCTAATTGATTCCGTCGCTCTGAGTAGTCGGGCACCGATGCCGGGGCCGGGGCACCGGGGCCCGCTCCCGGCGCGGGGCGGGGGCTGCCCGGGCGGGCTCCGCGCTCCGGCCCCCGCGCTGCCAGGAACTTTCCGAGGTGGGAGGGAGGGAGGGGAAGGAAGGAGGGGAGGGCGCTGGTGCGGGGGGGTGGGGGGGTTGGAAGGGGGTTCTCGGCGCGGCCCTTACCCGTCCTTGCGGCGGGCCTTGTAGACGTGCCCGTAGGTGCCTCTGCCCACCTTGCATCCCTCGTACTCGAACAGGTCCTCCACCCGCTCGCGCTCGGCCGCCAGCTTCGACTTGAACTCGTAGTCCATGTCTCGCCCATGGGCGGGGAGGGACGGGCGGGCAGGGGGACGCGGCGGCCGGATCAGCACCCGCAGCTGGCGGAGCCCCCTCCCGGCGCCGCCATGTCCGGGGCTCGGCGGGGGCGGCGGGCGAGGGGGACGGGGGGGGGGGGGGCGGTTTGTTTTTGTTTTGGTTTGGGGCTTTTCGGCGGGGGGGAGGGGGCGCGCTCCGCCGCCGCCACCCGCTTCAACTGGGCTCCTCGCGGCGCGGCGCGCGAGGTGCCGGGAGTCGTAGTGCGGCTGCGGGAGCCGGCCCCGCCGCCGCAGGCGGGACGCCGTAGCGGCAGAACTACAACTCCCGGCATGCCCCGGGCCGCCCCGGCCGGGCGACGTCGGCGCACTGCCCTTCTCCGGAGACATCGGAGCGTTTCAGCGGCCGCTGGGAACTTGCTGACTCTTCACATTGCGCGCACAGGCGGGACCGGCGAGCGCGGCCGGACGTGGCGCCTCTGGCTGGCAGGGAGCGATGGAGGGAGGAACAGAGGAATAGACAGTGGACACGCACCCCATGCCGCGGGGCGCCGAACAGTGCAGCGACTTGTTTATCTCGCCAGCTGCCATTCACGGTCCGGCCCCGCCTTCCTGCGGGATGCTGCCCTGTGATTGGTCGGTGCTGCCCCGCCGTGCGGCGGGCGGGGCCGGGCCCGGCCCGGCTCCAGGGCTTAGCGCTGTGGGTCCATGTTGGAAACGGGAGTCCTTGTAGGATTCGTGTGGTTAGATGCTGCTAAATAAAGCGGTCGCTTACAGAAATACGGGGGCACATATTGTGTTTGCGCTCAGATACAAGCCAGGCGTATTGCTGCGTCTTTATGATCCGATGCCGTAGCAAGGCTGTGCCCCCTCAGCAGAGAGATTTTTAGACAAACGCGGCGCTGCTTTGGGGTTCAGATTTCATGAAAGCACTTTGACATCACAGAAACATTCGCGCCTTTTAATGTTATGTCTCGGTCTCTCGAAGATCTTTTTTTTGTGAAAAGCATCACTCTGCAGGCTTACTTGCATTATGGAAGTGCTGGGCAGAGGTAACTGTAGGAAGAGTCACGCAGAATCACAGAATCAGGTTGGAAAAGACCTCTGAGATTGAATCCGGTCTATGACCAAACACCACCACCGTTCTTTCCCTAAATATCTCCAGAGATGGTGACTCCATCACCTCTCCAGGCAGTCCATTCCAATGTCTAATGACCCTGTCTGTAAAGAAATTCTTCGTAATGTCCAACATAAGCCTCTCGTGGTGCAGCTTGAGATATCTCCTCTCATCTCCTGTCACCTGTTGTCTGGGAGAAGAGGCTGACCCGCACCTAGAGCTTCCTTTCAGGGAGTTGTAGGGAGTGTAAGGTCAACCTTGCCCTGACCTGTAGGTCAGAAGCAAAGGACAATCCCCACCTTGTGTGTTCAACCTTTGATTACCCCTGCCAGCAGCAAGTGAATGAAGCAGAATTAAATTAGAGGAGGGGAGAGTAAAAATGGCATCTCTCCATACACAGAAACAATCTCAGTTCATCACCTGCTCTGCCAGCATTACTTACCACAATGGAAAGTTTTTCCACATGCTGGATGGGAGGCGTAGAGAAGCTGATGAGAAGCTGTCACTGCTGACAAAGCACAGGGAGGTGTCAACTGCATGATAAGGTATGGTGCTATATATGATTACCAGTGCATAGCTAAGTCATGCGGTCATAGCCAGAAGTTTGTTTCCCAAGGAAAGGCAGGAGTGTAACCATTTTGAGGTGATTATTTCTTCCAGAAGGCAATAGATGATTCAGAATTTCCCTTGAGACAGGTAGCTAGCAACTGAAATTCTCAGAAAACTTCATCACTCCTTTACCAAAGTAATATTTTCCAGAGAACTGCAAGTGCTTTGCTTTGCAGTTGCAGATGTGGATCTTTCTGAGCAAGGCCTGATCATGAGCCGGCAATTTTCCTGAACAGGAGAAAGAACACCATCGATCTTTCACAGTCAACATTAAAGACATTTACTAAAATTAGAGCAAACTATTTAAATTTTGCAAAGTGTTCACATCTTTGGTCACCTAGTAATCAAAACCAATGCTGAGAAGAAAGGGACGCAGACATAAAAAAGAGAATTTATCTGTAGAAGGTTATTTTACCCGGATTTATTCTGACAGTTTTAACATTGATTGGAATATGGACTACCTTGGTTTTGGTAATAATAAACTCTTCAAGTAGTTCCCATTGTCCTCTTTGACCAAGAAAAATAGCCATTATTGCCCATTTTCACCACTAAGGCATTTGTTTTTACTCTTTCAATTTTACAATGTACTGACAAGACTATCTTTTATTATAATTTGTTTTAAGTCCACAATGCTGGTGAGAGAGGGCTAAGAGCACCCTCATTATGGTGACCTGGCACTTGTAAGCCAAGGCAGTATAATTTCCCCTCCACCCTATACTGTACACAGTTCCCTAGTGTTGCAAGCAGCCATTTTATCCTTTCTTCTATAAATTAATTGTGCTTTGCCAGTAAATTTTTTGGCCCTCAGTGCTGCTGCTGGGAGGCTGTCCGAGAGAAACCTCTCTAACAGCTGGAAGCCTTTTAAAAATGTCAAACCTACGTTTCCTTGTGACCAGTACCACGTCCATCTTTTCTTCCTGTGCAAATACTGTCCTGAAGTAGCCTTTCCCGCTCTCCTGTGTGTACCCCTGCCAAAAGTATTTATAAACAGCAGTCTCATCCCCACACAGCCTTGATTTTGCTGGACTAATCCAGCCATGCTCTTCTCATTCCCTTTGTGAGCCCCACCAGTGAAGGCTGGACTAGTACAAATGAGGTTGTGAAAAAGCCCAGAACGTGATCTGTGCCCTGATTCCTTCTCTCTTGACTGAGCCCTACTTCTACTTTCTGAATCCGTATGTTGGCCACAAAAAAGCCACTAAAAGTGTAGAACCAATTAAACAGCTTCAAGCACAGGCCAGCTTAGAGGCTGGTAAGAATGAGGCTACCGTCTCATTTGTGCAGAAGTTTTGTTATGGTTGAAAGATGGAAATGGGCACATTTGTTTCTTCTTGAGATTGGACTATACAGCAGGATTCCGTTTCAAATTCAGAAAGGTGGAAAAAACTGTTTATGTGGCACAGGCTGTCAGACCTGCTGAAAAACAGCTGCCTGGCATCTCCTCTCCAGGTGGTTCCCAGAGGAGAAGCAGCAGCAAGCAGCCATTTACAAAGCACTGACAGTAAATTGTTCAAGAGAAAGAGACAGAAAAATACTGTGACATTCCCATTGCTCTTCCAAGTTAGTGGAACAGTTGAGATACCAGTAACACATATTTAATAGCATTCATGTTTTCTTTTAAAGTGTTTTACCAATTGTATTATTCATTCCTGGTCAGAAGAGAAATGACTGTAATATTTTTAATATGCAGTGCCATATCATTTGTTAATTGTGCTGACACAGAAAGTTTGAGTAGCCCTAGCAATGGAAACAGAAAATTATGGGGTTGCAGATTGCAAGCAGGACTTTTTTCAGCCTGCCAGCCTAAATGAAGATGCCACATTGTCAATCATTAGAATCACCATTTCTTCCAAATCTCAAGTCACTGTAGTTAAGTTTCACTGGAGGTGAAAGATATATCAAGCAAGACTGAAAGCTGAGGAATTGAGTATCCTCACCAGATCTCTAAATAATTTTCCAACACAGATAAGACATGATTTTCTAATGTAAAAAGGAAAAATTTGGTTTTTAACACTTCAGTGCCAAGAAAGTGATACATGCAGAACTTTGTTCTTCTTTCTAGGTTTCCTTGCACTTAAAATACACTCCTATTTTCTTTCCAGCATGTTTCATTCCTTGGGCAATCTCTTAGAATTCTCTCTTCATTTGTTAGTGAGACCAAAAGATAGGTGGTGGGATTTTTTTATTTTTCTTGGCCGCATTTGGAAGTAGCAGCACCTTTTCTTAATTCACTCTCTTTGTAAGCTTTTACTTGTTAATCTAATAGGAAATTTTTTATTCTTAGGGATCAAGATAGCATTTTTTTCCAGTAGATCTTGAGTGGGATATTAATAAACATATGCACTCAGTGTGGACTTCTGTCTGTCACATTTAAAGCCAATGTTGCTTCACTTCAGAGTGGAAGGATGGCTCTCAGAATTCAAAGGGATACAAGCAGAGAAACCTTAGGATGACTAGAGGTCTCATATATACTGTATTATCATCTCTTCATAAGCAGAGAAAAACTAACAGACCTGTGTCAGAATGTGTAGAGATATACTTGGGATTTTTAAACATATTAATGCCAGTGCAAAGAGCCTAATGAAAATGGGACAGAATACCAGAAGATTTCTAATAAGGATAGATTAGAAAGTCCCCAATTGATTCATATCAATTCAAGTTCATATGTTATGATTCCTAGTAAAACTCTGAATTTTGGAATCTTTTATGTCAATTAACTTCTAAACCCCTATAGTAAAAGTATTAACCTTATTATATTGGTTTAAAAAAACAAAGTACATAACTAAGGGGCTCTATCATGATTTTACAGTAAATCTAGAGAGCATGCTAGGAATGAAAGGAGGGAGCGCTGACTTCTGCATTCATGATATAATTATTTGGCTAGCTCTGTTTTGTTGGGGGTTTTCTAATTCATTTTTATAGTACCATATTCCAAATGGTACTAAATGAGAAACCCTGTGCTGCTTTTCTTGAGTATAATCCAAGAACCTGGTCCCAGAGTAGTCTGCACTGCTTTATTCCATGTTAAGAGAACCCTTGCAAAAGCTATTCCCTACCTTCTCTTCACAGACTAGCAAGTATGAACACTTACTTGACAAAATCAAAGTAATTCAGAATTCAGCAAGTAAAAAACAGTAGGAGACAGCAAAGTAAAATTGTTTTTTATAGAAACTAAGTTTTGTTTTCTTATAAAAATAATGGGTTTTTGTGAAATAAAGTGGTTAAAGTGAATGAATTAAAATGAAATAATTCTGCATTGCTCACTGTGCTAGAGTTCATCATTATGCCTCTGTACCTCAACCTTATTGCTCAAGCAGTGTAACCACATGTATATCTTTCTTAGGATATCCACTTACTCCCTGTGAATTGTGAAACAAGATGCACAAGCTTATTTCATTTGGGGAGCAGGATGCAGTATTGTGGGCTGGCTTCAGTTTGACAGAAAAAAAAAAAAGAACAAAAAAGCCACAGGATACTATTAACTAGTGCCTTTGTGTTCACATTTGAGAATCAGTATGACAGCTGGTTTAGAAGGCAAGCCAATACCTCCAAAGCAGAGATTTAGAGAAAGCCTTGAATTCCAAAACTGTATAAGTTGTCCATAATTATGGAGAAAGCATAAACTCTAACTCCAAATATAGCAGCCTAAAATTTCATCCTTTGGAGCTGCACAGTCAGTGTAACTGAGTTTCCTTGTCTTCATTGGTATACGTGGTTTCAGTCTTCCTGCATTGTTGGCATTCTCATTCTAGCACTATCATATTCCATCCACTGTATTTCCTTGCCAGTTGTTAAAGTTTTTGGAAGTTAAGTAATTCGAAACTTTGCATTAGAATCCACTGGAAAAGGCAGTACCATGTAATGAAAAGGAAAGATGTTTCTTTGCTTACCCTTGAAGTATATAAAAGAGAATACAGCTAAACTGCTCTGCTAGTTTTCTGCTGTTATATTCATTCCCACAGAAGAAATAGAATTGTGCTAAAAGGATAACCTGAACCACATTGAGTTCTACTCTTAAGTTTTCAACTTTTTCCTTGGATTTAAGTTTTGGCAGAATCCATCCTAAATGCAAGCTACAGCTACAGAACAGTATTTGATGACAGGTCTATAAAATGTGCATCATTTATATAGAGAGAATATATATTATTCTTTAGTGTTGCTCCTAGCCAATCAGATTCTGATGCCCTATTACAAATGTTTTCAACAGCAAATATTCATAAGGGCATCAATAAATCATCTTAGGGAGGAGACATGGGACAAGGAATAACAAATACCAGTTGTACCAAGTGAGATGTAAATATGGGAAAACCTTTGAGTGATAAAGACAATTACATAATCAATTTTCTGAAGATACTGTGTAGTCATTAGACTAAAATTAAAATCATCAATTTTTTTTAAGAAAAGATCAGATAAACCTCTGTCAGAAATTTTGTAGGTAAGGTAGCATTAACGTGATGAGAAATTAGATTTCTTGTTTTTCTTTCCAGACCTAGTTTCCCATGTCTCTATTATTCTGTATGGCATAAGAAGGACCCTCAGTTCATGGACTAGCCAGTTAAAAGACAAAAGTAAACCGGGAGTTTTCATGACAGAAAGGTTATCCCACAAGGATTCATACCTAACACTGAGCTGTTCACAGTTCATAAATGAACTGGGAAAAGGCACGAATGATGATGTGATAATGTTTGAAGAACATATTTAGTAATTCAGATCTAAAGTTGGTTGAAAAGTACTGCAAGAGGCTTCCATAACAGTGTGAGCAGTGATAGTTCAAAAGCAGTATTCCAAAGCACAGAGCAGCATAATGCACAAGGGGATAAAAACATACAGACATGACAAATTCTAAAAGCTAGTGTCAACCAGGAAAAGCCTTGCAGTCACTGTGAGTAGTTCTCTGAACAAAGGTTCAGTGCTCAGAAGTGATTAATAACACAAGAAAGATTAACTTCTTTAGGAAAAGGATAAGAAAACATAATGAAAAACACATTTATAGTGCGGTGCACTACTTGCATGTTGCTTTCAATTCTAGTTATCCCATCTCAAAGTCCATATAGTAAGGATTACAGTAACATTCAGGATTGAACAAACAAAATCCAGAAAATCAAAATGGCAAAATACAAATACATCAACTGCTTTTTAATACAGAACACTGGCACTGTCTTAGTACGTCTGCAGTACTCAGATTTCTGGAAAATGGGGAGGCATACAGAAGGGATTATTGCTACCTCCTTGCCCTTTTCAGATACTTTTTAAATTGTGTGCTCATTGGGCCTCTAGTCTTGTCTACTACAGCTGTTCTTACGACCCTATGGAGAAAGGCTAAATACATTTGGATTTGTTAGCTGGGAGGATAAATTATTTGGGGGAAGGGAGGTGATAAATGGTAAAAATAAATTGAGACAAAAGGCATATTTGATTAATATTGTGTCATTTACAGCTATTGTATACTATGGTTCAGAGGAAACTTCCAGCACAGGAATTCAGTGGAACACAGTTTGTTAGAATATGAAGAGCTGTGCTAACAAAAGAAACAAGTGATCCAAGAGCTAAATCCCTCCTGCCTGTGAATGATTTTGTGTAACTATGGTGGAATTAGATTTAGAAAAACCTAAGAACTCCTATGCTGAGAGCCTCAATATATTGCTGAAGTTCTGGTTTTCTTATTTCCACCCTAATTTTATTATTTCCTAACTCCATCTGTGCTTCAGTGGCAAAATCCTAAATTATCTAGATTCCAGAACTCTATTTACAGCCAAATAGGAAATGACAGCATTGGCTGCTGGCTCACAATGCTGAAGAAGTTGAGCAACTCTGAATTTTAAAAGAATGCCAGATGGTCTAATGAGAGCAGAAACCAGAAGTTCCATTGTCCTGCATGGTTATATTTCTTTGGGGAGCAGGTTTTCTACCTGTAATGCAAGGTATAATATTTTCCCATCTTTATGAAAACTTTTATATTTAAGTTTTATGAAAACTATCACTTAGCTTTACTAGCTCTGTCCATCAACCAGTAAAAAATTTGCACTCAGTCAAATTTCAACCAGCCTAAAAAAAGAACTGACCAAAATCTTTTTATACTTCAGGCTACAATATTGCCAATACAAATCAGGAAAAAAAAATTCCTGAGTCAAATTCCTATTGTTAATGCCATATATAGAAAAGACTTAAGCTCTGACTGCTGAAGAAAAAACATTTTTTAAGCCCTTGCTACCAGACCTCAAAAAATTTATTGTCAAACCGCTACAGTGCTTTTGGCTGGATGAAGTAACAAGGAGAAGGTGACTGAGGCCTTACAGAAGATGCAGAAACAAGACTAGAAGCATGGGGATGATGCATTCACAATCACTTTTACTACAGAACATGAATGCCCTTGCTGCTAACTTCTTATCACTTGCTTCTGTCTTACCTTCACTCCAATTTTACACAGTCACTCAGTAAAATTAGAACAATCAAAAGTGTTAAATCAATGCTCCTAAGCTGAAGTGCGTTTAACTTCCACATTAATGTTTCCTTGAAGGATAAAGTGCCCTTGGTTTCCTGTAGCCTCTGGTAGTATATTGTGTCTGGTTGGGAGGGAGTTAAGTTTCCTCACAGCAGCCTGTGTGGTGTTGTGTTTTAGATTTGTGGCCAAAGCAGTGTTGATAACACACCCGTGTCTAAGCTACTGCTGAGCACTGCTCGCACAGCATCAAGGCCTTCTCTGTTTCTCACTCTGCCCCCACAGCACGTAGGCTGACATGAGCTGACCAAAGAGGTCCTGCACGCTGTGCAACATCATGCCCAGTTATGGAACTGGCGGGGAGGTTTTGCAAAGTTGCCATTGCTTGCAGACTGGCTGGGCATCAGTCTGCTCGTGGGAGGTGGTGAGTGCCTTTCCATCACTTACTTCTTTTTCTTCATCCTTTTTTCTTTCATTGCCTTATGAAACTGTCTTTATCTTGACCCATGCCTTTTTCTTGCTTTTGCCCTTTCAACTGTCTCCCCACCTCAGAGGGAGTAAGGGAGAAGCTGGGTGGGTGTTTAGTGGCTGGCCAGGGTCAACCCACCACCCACAGAAAAGCTCTGAGGAAAGAACGAGAAGGAAATGGGATGCATCTTACTGGACTAATTGCTTTGGCATGGCACTCTTCTTCAATGCTGTAGGTGGAAACAACCAAATTCTTATTGTTAGGGCCTTGGTGTAAGAAGTTACAATTCATTTTCTGTTTCCCATCTGCTGGTGTCAGCAAGAAGGCAGTATGGATCATTCTAAAGTTTGACCTCTCCTTAGTGTGATGGGGTGTCATATGAACTTGAACTTTCATCTCTTATCTTCCTTAATCTGAAACTGTTGTGTTTGATTCTGCACAGACCCAGTCTGATACCATGACATCCAAACCTAAATTCTTCCCTGACTGAAGTTTTTCTATTGATGCGTAAACCTGTGGTAAAACAAGCTCCTCCAGTAACCCTGAGACTTCTGAGGAACTGCAAGAATTTGGATTCTACACATGCATGAGCTTTTCAGGACTGTTGGAAAGCAAAAAAAAACATGGAAAGGGATTTTTTGTTTGTTTGTCCTCTCAGAGTAAGGAGACTCAAATTTTAGGAAGTGCATTTAGTACACTCTTTAAATAGAGCTTTAATAGTAAGTTAATGGAGACATGTTTAACTCAGAGTCTGTTTCAAACCACTTTGTTAGGAAAGTAGAAAAAATGCATCATATGTGTTTCAGTTCTTCTATAAAGTAAGGAACAATCATCTTTAGACATCCTTAATAGGGCTGTCTCAAATCTAATCAGTAACTGTGGGCACTCTGAATAGTAACCTTTCCTTTAGTAGTCCTTTCCTTAGTAGTACTTTATTATTGCAAAATGATAGCTGCTAGTGCAAACAAAATTTTCTTCATATAACCCATTGAGTCCCTCACTTGCAATGGATTTTCTGGCATAAGAGAAAACACTGGGAGCTGTAATTTTATCATGCTTGTTATAGAAGTAACATACTTGAAATAGAAATACTTGTGCTATCAATGGTAACAGAAACAATAACAGTATACTGGCATCAGATTACCAAGCTGTTCTCAGTAGTGAAATCCTGACCTTTGTATGTAAGGAACTGGATGCTTAAGGGAAAGAAGATAAACTAAGATAAAGAAAATTTGTTGAAATGGTGACTGTTGTGCTGGTTGCACTAAGAATCCATTTTGGTGCTAAGCTCACATCAGTCTGCTTAATTTTGATGTGTTGCTTTTGACTCTAGTCACTCCCAAGTAGAGATCAAGTTCTGCTCTTAAGAAATGAAAAGGCCTGGCTTCTTTGGGTCTGTGTCCCATTCCTTCAGCTTTCCCCATGTCCACGCCTCAGGTTCACTGCCCATCATCAATCTTCCCTTCCCCCAGTGCCCACAGCTCCTTCCTCCTGCCTCCCAGCTACCAGCTGGGTGAGAACCAAGGGGCTGCTTTTGAGCTGAGCATGTGCTGGCTGCCAGCAAACCCAACATAATAAATAACCTTTGAGCTCAGGCAGCAGCCTTTCAGTCACAGAAGTAATTTGAAGGAAGTAGTCTTTCCTTTAGTCTTTCCTTGAGCTGTTATGTTTCTTAAAACTTGGAGGAACTTCAAGCCTAACTTCATAGCCTGAAGTTTATTGTTTCTGAGCCAAATGTAACTGAAATGAACTTACAGATTCTAAAGTTATTAGAAGAGGGTCTGACAAGACGGGTAGGCAAACAACATATCACCTAAGCCCTGTTTCCTGAGGCTTACAGTCCCAGAGAAGTATCCTTGTTCCCAGAAGTTTATAAATAAGGTTTAATGATGGAAGGTATGGGCAATATGCAAAATATTGATCTCAGGAGTTTCCTTACCATTTACAATATTCAAGGGAAATCTCCAAAGCCATTTAGCAGAACACGCACAGTGGGTTTGATTTATTTGGATTCATACAGAAATTAGTAGACACTAGGAGCACATTTCAGGAGCCAGAACATGTGTCCTTGTTAAATATCTCTTCTCCAGCAGTTAGGTATCATTTCCCAAACAAATATAATTGTAGTTTATTGTCAGAATTATATATTATCCTAGACAGGATTATATGTAAATTAAAAAGGAAAAAGAAAAAAAAAAGTATTAATAGGTCTATACCATACAGTTCTACTGAATGAAAGATTTTCACTTCCTTTAGGACTTCCTGCATACAAAAGATCCTCTACTTGAATATCTACAGATGAGAATCATTGACAGTGTATGTATGACTGTACTTTCTGCTTTTATTAAGTGCATTATTTTTTCACATTTTGGGCATCCTAGGCTGTAGCTGACCTGAATTCAGATGCAAAAAGAACTGGTTTTGGCATGGTTCAAGTAACATGATACCTGTTCTAAAACCTGATAAAATTGCATGCTTTCTTTACTGTATAATCTTTTTTCCTTGATATCATTTGAATATTGATACCACATGTCATGCTTATCCCTTCCAAAGCACACTAAAAGGTAAGGAAAAAAAAAAAAAGCCAGATGCAAATTCACCTTGGCATGACCTTGATGGAAGGAAGACAGACATGTGCTGAACTCAGTGGCATTCCTAATTAATTTATTTATGACTGGCAATAATTTGGATTGCATTGAAAATATGTCAGGTCCCTGAAATAATAGAAAAATCCATCTAGTGTCAAAAAATATGTTTCAGAAGAACTTAATATCTGAAAGCATTCTAGTGAACATACAAATTCTGGGTAAACTGAAAATAGAGGAGTAAATTTGGTAAATTACTGATGAGGAAATAATATACAGTGACTGTAGCTCCTGTTGGTCAGGCAGCAGAGCACATCATACACTTTCACAGAGAAAGGGGCTAATAGAGAAATTCTGCACATATATATGAGAAACAATATTGGAAATAAAGATAAAATATGGAAAAAGGCCTCAGAATATGGGGAATTTGATTTCCCAACTCAAACTGATTGTGTGTAAAATGCAGATCTAAGTGCTGTGCCCTGACCACTGCAGGGTTTTCAGCAGGCAAGTCACGCAAAATCCCCTTCAGGACCTCTTTCCTACATACAGAAGCTATATGGACTTATTTCATGCGCTATTAACCAAACAAGTTCAATTTTTGTGTGTGGTTTCTCTTACATCAACTTAGACCTATTTTTATCCATTTATTTTATGACTATACATTTACACCATAAGCACAAATTAAGTTTTCAAACATTTGCTCTATTCAGAGTCAGTATTTCTCCTCAGCCCTTTATCACTCACCATTTGCAGAAGGCCACTTACCACCACAGTTCTGCCAGACTGACCCCAAACAGGTCCCTGGTGCCAGCAAGGCTGGCAAGCAACCCCCAGTGAAGTATCCAAGGGGATGAGCCAAAGAGCACCTGCACAACAGGTGTGGGTGCAGTAACGTGCTGCTGGATGGTGACAAGCAGCCAGGTGCTGGATCTTCATCAGTTCCAGCTGTGTCGGGAAGGAAACATCCATCTGCAGCCCTGCTGACAGCTAAACCAGTGTAAACAGATCTAAACCATGCTAAAGCCTTGACTGCACACAGCCTTGTGTAATATACTTGCTATATTGATTGGAAAAATCAATAATGCTAAGCAGGTAACCCCCCTGTGCAAGCACAATTATAGCATTCTAAAGGAGTTTTTTTCACTGATGGGATATTCCTATAAATTTCTCTCTAATACAATAAGAAATTTTATTGTAATCTACAGCATGAAGTAGTGTTGCATCCTGACCCAATATATAAGCATAAGAAATTAGTATCTTTATCTATCATCTCATCTCATCTCATCAATTTTAATTTAATATTATCTAATTGCACTGCAGTGTAAAATAGTACCATTTTAAAGTAGTTTTAGGATGCCTTTATTAGCCAAATATAGCAAAAGGAACAACAACAAAAAAAAAAAAACCTACTGAGCAGGGCCAAATGAAGCTGCAGGGTAGCTGGGAGGGTCGGGCTGTAAGTTATGTTGTTCCCATGCTGTGTGACATGGAATGTGCCACACTGAGGGGTGCTTGTAGCCCTCAGCTGTAGCCAGGTCTCCTGAATGCTCTTTGGTGGCAATTTGAAAGGATACAACTTGAAACCAAGTAAAACAGCAGAATAAATTGATAGTTTCTGATATTAAATTCCTTCAATCACAACATTTTATTTATTACTAAATATGTTTCAAAATTATACCCCTTGTTTAAAAAGTATCTTCCTCAAGAAACCTAGCCAGAATTCATTGCTATATGCAAATATATATGGAATGCATAAATACATAACACATAAAATTACTAACTTTTTCTAATCATAAGATTGCATTAACACGAGTAACAAGGCTGCTTACCTGCTTGGATGCTTCTATCAGTGCATTCACTTTGTGGGTGTAACTTTCAGGTGCAGTTTAGCACCATGTCTTCTGCATATTTACTTGCCACTGTAAAGGTCTGCTCTTCCTTTTCCCTTCGCCTGAATCACACAGTCCTAAGAACTTACTGTCCTGCTGAGTTGTGAAGCTGTGGACAAGCACAGTAGATCTGGGGAGCCAAAACCTGCAGGCAATAATGCATATTTGAGCACTTGCCAGTGCCCATGGCCACATGGTGGGCAAGTAATCCCGTGCTGTGCCTGTCAGCCACCCAAATTTCTAATAGAGTTAAGAACGGAATGACAGTCTTCCCAAAGGCAGCATCAGAGTTAGGGAGTTCAGAAGTGGCTTAATACTTGCTAGAATCTCCACCTAGGCAATCCACAATGTCTTAGGAATGCAAATATTTTGCAGCACTCTGATAATGGCAGGAGGTTTCTTCTTTGTAATCTTATAACAAATCCAAATCACATAATTTGATACTGTGGGACAATTTCTGCATGAGAATAGCAAACTCAGATATCTTTCTTAGTCAGAGGATTTTAAGCTGAAGTAATTCTGAAAGCTCCACCGTAATTAATATATATATATATGTGTGTGTGTGTATAGATATATATATATAAAGAAATAGTCTGCTGATAGTAAAAATAGCATATTTTTATGCTATAAAAATAGCATAATATTAAAAATAGCATATGAAATAGCATATGAAAGCAAGATATTTAATTTCTTGATTTAAATAATTTAGATACAGCATTAAAAATCTTTAGATGAGATTTAAGATTGCACATTAAGACCTGAATCCACCTACTATTTCTAGCCAAAATTCCATTTACTGGAATAAAAACATTTGGACAGGCAAGTAGCAAAAAGAAATGGCAGGAGCTGATCTCCCAGTAATGAATTGTATAAGGGTATCCCAGAATAGGGGCAAATTCTGGGACAGCACATTGACAGCCATAATAATTAATGTAATCTGGCTGCAATTAATGGGATTATGGCTACCCTTCCCTGCTTTTCCTTTAGAATAACCTTGTATAACAGAGAGAGTTTGATGGAAGATGTGTGTTTCCCAGCTCAGGTATCAGAAACCTCTGGGAAGAACCCTGCAGACAAACAATCCCTGAAGCAAAAAAAAACAGCACTTCCCACTGAAAGTCAAGACACAAAGCAAACTTGAAGTACACCCAGTCTCAGAAAAGATTTGACAAAACATGACTCCAAACTGCTCAGCAGCTCAAAACAGGACCATTTGGTACTGCGGGTGGGAAGGCTGAAGCAGGTCCCGTTATCCTTGCACTCTCTTGTCTGGTAGAGGCCACATTGCACCTTTATCAACCGTTGTTGATAAAAAATAAGGGAGTGTTATATCCCTTTTTTTTCCAAAACACACCCTGTCAGCTCCTGGCCCAGAGCATTTCTCACGTGTTCCTCACTGCCCTGAGTTCAAGCAGATAAACATGTGACTGTGCTGTACAGGGACTGCAGACCCTGCCTTCACATTACCTCAGTGAGATGCCTGTCTGCTACTGCTACTACATTTATGCAGAAAAGGCAGGAACACTCAGCAGCCAAGGTGTGTCCTGGACAGATGCAAATACCTTTTAGTCATTTGCATAAAGTTTCACATACTGCAAGACAATCAGTACAGGAGGGAGCACGAGCCCCGGAAGAGCTAAACAATCCCAGTGCTCAGAAGCCAAATTTGTGGCTTGAAAGAAGTTGCATTGGAGGTAGGGTTTGACAAGAAGGTACTCTGTCTGTTTCACTGATGGACTTAAGGTTTCTCTCAGATCCAGTTGTGACTCTGAGAAATTTAGCACACAATACAGAGAATAAGGAGTTTGTTGTCTCTATCATTTTTTGAACCAATGTAGCTCCTGAGCTGTGTGTGGCATGTAATCAGAATGTTTTCCACCTTTGTATAGTCTCCCTATTATCATCTGGAGTTATGTGGCAAAATTAACCACTTTACTCTCATACTAAGAATGCTACTTTTGTATTATGCTTATTACATTATCTTATATATTGTTAATAATCATACATGCTCTTGCTTTCTTTTTAATACTAGCATTTTCCATTAAATGCTCTCGTGTCATTTAAAAAAATCTATAGTGTATTATCTTCAGATTGCTGCCTATATTATGGCACTGTAAGAAACTGGGTGTTGGAAATAAAATGTTAAGCCACCCAAAGCCACTGCAGTTAATCATATTTAACACCTGACTGAACTGGGCTTACCAAAGCTGGGCAGAGCTTTTGGTAGAGTCCTGCTCAAGTCATTCTGTACTATTATGTGAGAGCCCATTAATAATTGCAGTTTCTATTAAAGCTGGATGTAATTCTAAGAAGCCAAAGCTGTTTGTATCTAGTTTCTCTGGTACCACAAGGGCTCTCGGAAGGGCTTATCATTCCTTTTTCTATGACCTACAGATTGACTACTGATCCTGAATCTATTTGCTTTTGATTGGTGTATCATCATGAAAAGCATATGAGAGGACACAGCAAAGAATATGCTCTGCTGGTCAACCTCCATAGTGATGCCATAGTTCTGAGTGGCTTTTTATTTACTGTCTTGAACCTGTAATGAATACATCCTCTATAGCAATCAAAGTGTTAACTTTTGTCATCTCTATCCATATTTCCTCCACAAAACTGATGTGAAAACTCAGCTTTTGTGTTGCCTGAATGATGTAATCCCCCCAAACAGCTCACATTTGAAATGGATCAAAACCCCCAGCTCTGAAGAGCAAGCAGAGTTCAGTGTTAAGGCAGAGCAGGCTTCAGTGTGGAGAGACACTGGTTTTTTGAAACAGGGTGGGATTAGAGATAGATTTACAAAGAGTCAAGTACATCAAGGAAAAGGGATAGGAGCTCAAGAATGTCCTACTGCATATTGCTTTCAAATGTATGATTTTTCCTTTGTGGAATGCTTGAACTTGACTTTTTCTTCACTTGAAAGGAACAGCCTCTTCTTTTCTTCTACCTCTTAGCATAAGAAAGGAAGGCTTTTTATGGTAGCTGGATTTTTTTCAGCTTGCAGACAAGGAAAAAAATCCTGATTTCCTCAGAATATATATTTTACCTATAGAAAAATGGCCCTTTCATCCTTCTGGATCGTTTTTAATCCCTCCACATATTTTTCTTAGGTTCCCAATCTTTTTTCACTCCATGAGGATATGCCCTTGGGTCATCTTGGTACATATGGTTGGGAATCTGCAACTGTGTGTACCTAGGCCTTTGTCACTGCTGGGGACATTACAATGCTGGGGACATAACCACTGCTTCCTGTGCTGAGTTTGACAGTGACTACGCTGTTCCAGTCCTCCTGCTTTAAGATCCACTACATCAGTTCCCCCTTTCATAAGACTCACAGGCAATCCCCAGCAATTTAGCTTCCCTGCAGTAATGCCTTCACCCCAGCAAGCTGTTTGGAAAGGGACAGAAATTCCTGCAGGGAAAGAAGTTTCAGGAATCTCCTTCCTGTTACCAAGAAAATCGAACAATCTCTCCTTTGATGGAAGCTCATAGAAAACTGCAGTCTCCGTAATTGCTGAAGGATGGATGGAGATTAAGGGGGAGAACGGGTTAAACAAGAGATAATAGACTTCCAGAGCCTCTTTATTCCACAAAGAATGCTGACCATGAGTATACACAGTAAAGGGAGAAATATCCTGGGGAGATCACAGGAGAAAATCCTGTTGCAGAAAAACAACATGCTTCAATAAAAACAGAAAGGCAGATAGGTGCATCTGTTATCAATCAGCTCTTTAGACAAGTTGAGGAGTCGTGGAGCAAAAGAAACAAGCGTTCCCTCAGGCTCAAATTCCTTCTTGGAATTTCTCAAATGTCCATGGCTGCAGAGCTGTAATTCCCGGTCTGCCCTGAGAACAGCAGCTACCGCCACGTTCCTTACCAGCCCGATTACCCAGCCAGGGAAACCGGCAAATCTGAGTACCTGTGCGGAACTGGCTCACTGGGAAAAGGCAGGTTTAGCCCATTAATCTATCAAGCCAAAAAGTGTTGAGGAATTCTTGATCACATACATACTCGCTCATTGCTTCTTTTTTTGCTTGCTTTCAATGAGGATATTTAAATTGCAAAATTAACTTCCTGTGAAGTTGTTCTGCCGTACCAATTCGGCTTTTCTCCCTGAGCACGGAAAACTGCAGAGTACATTACCGGTGTGCTGCGTGCCCATATGCCATTGCTAGCAGCAACCAAACCCCGGCAGTTTCGTTTAGCATAAGAATAGGTTTGCTTTGTAATGACAATGCTGACTGAAAAACAGACGTTTCTGTAAAAACACTTTCATTTAAAGCTTGACCACACGTCCTTGTACAGCACAAGCTTGACCACATGCCACACGCCCTAGTCCTCAGTTCTGACTCGCAGCCCCCTGCTCAATCCTAGCTGCCCTTACCAGCCATGCGCTCCGTCTGTAACTCCAGGCAGCCCCGTCTGCCTTGTCCTTTACTTGTCACAGAATCACTCAGCACCAATTCGATTGGAAAAGGCCTCTGAGATCATCGAGTCCAACCTCGTCCTCCCTGGCTGAGCGCAGGCAGGGTGGCTCCTGCCGCTCGTCCTCTGGCACTGCTCTCCCCGGCAAAGGCGCCGTGCTCCCCGGCAGCTCGAAAAGAGCAGGGCCTGAACTGATGAATTTCTAAGGGCAGGAAGAGAGGGGGAGGAAACTCAGAGAGAATGTTCTGGCCGAGCAGCGAGTGAATACACATTAGTATTTTGGTTTGGAAGGGCTTTTGTTCTGCAGATGCCTTCCTATAAATGTACCCCTGAGATCATGGAGGTGGCAGCAAAAGGAGGATTCCCCAGAAGTACCCTACATCGGTGCTGCATGTTCTCTTTGCTTCCAAAGTGTATTCTGTACTCCTGGGTATTTCCAAACCCTCCTCTAGCCTCTGGACTCTGACCTTAAACCAAGGAGAATTCAGTAATGAATGTAGTTAATTTGAAACCAATTATTGTTTCCAAGGTCAATAATGGGAAAACTGACTATCAGCAAATAACCCTCCTGAGAACACAATTCTGAAGGGATCCTGTGTTTCCCTTAACCAAACAATGCCATAGAAACTGACCAGATGTTTGCCTACTCAACTTGCCAACCTACTACCCTGCTTTTCCTATTGCTTAAAGCAGGCCTCACAAAACCTGAACTAAAAGTACACAGCAGTCACAACAGCATGCTTATTTCACTCAGACCAGGCTTAATAGGGTGTGTTGTTTTTGAATTTTAAGAAAATCAATTCACTGAGACATTCATATTGCATTTGCTAAAACAAAAGTTGGATATCTTCTTTTTGGTTTCTGCATTTGGGAAGAAAAGGCCAAGTTTCACTACCCACCCTTCAATAAAAACAGTCAAAGAAAAATGTTTCCTGTGAGTATTGTAGATCTTCCTTGATCAGCCAAGGTTTACATCATGGACAAATATGCCCATTTGTATTCAGAGGATGCAGACTCAGGATGCGCCCAACCTATTTCCCTACCACAACCTCATCATCCCCCGCTTCAGATTCCTCTGTTCCCCAGGCACCACCCTGATTCATAATCTCAAGAAAGTAGGAGATACTTGATAATCTTGCAGACCTGCACAACAACTGTGCTCACTGTGGATTTTCCAGCCCAATTGATTGCCTACTGTCTGGCTTGCTAACTTCTAGAGCATGAATGCTATTTGCTTATCTGTCATCAGAGTGGCTCTCACTTTGGTGTCTCTTTGATGAAGGACAGGGCCAGCACCTCTTCAGCATGCAATTTCATTTATGTGGCTTTCTTCACTCTGAATTTCTTCATCCAGTGCTAGTCACACAAGACCCACAAGCAAAACAGTTTCACCTCCTGGTGCAGTGAGTTTTAGGCCCAGAAACATTATTCCACAGTGTTATTTTTTCCAGCTCAAAATTAAATCATTATTTTCCTATCATGAGTCATCATTTTAGAAGGACTTAGTTAAGTTCCATGTATATGAGATATGCAGATGAGAAAAGTAAGGTACATTACCTTTTACAGATCTTGTGCTGATGACAGAAAGTTGCAAAGTATGGGTTTTTGTTAAATAGAAAAAGAAAATAAAAACTGTGCAACAGAGAAATGTGTGAAACTGATCCTAATGCCTCTAATGGAAAAATTCTGCACAGAGGAGTGCAGTGCAAGTTAGCACAGGGTGACATCACCTTTTGGTGTTGCTCCACCCTGCACAATCACACTTGGTGAGGCTGGGTTGTGTCAGGCTGAGCAGCCCTGCATGAGTGTATTCTGGTTGCAGTGTCAGCTGTTGCAAGCTGACAGCAGAGTTTTTCATGGAGCCACATCTATAAACCCTGGGCTTGTCAGTTTCCAACTCCACTTTGACTCCAAGTCAGATGCAGACATCAGAACTGCAGAGATCTTAAGTTAGATAATGAAAATTCCAGTGCTGGTGCTCTAAAGATGGAAGACAAATGGTCTCAGATCAATGTTCAGCCGGGGTCTTACTTGCCATTTTTAAAAATTTTTCTAAGAAACTTTTTAATATTTTCTCTCCAGTGAAGATGCATCAGTGTTTCAATCCCTGAAACAGCAAGGCATGATTTTTATGCAGACACTTTTTCATCCAATCTATGTGCAAAATTCTTAGCATTGTAAATAAAACATATTAATAAAATAAATTCTTCCATAGACTATGATTTATTATAACATAGCTTATAGGGTTCCTGAAAATGAGTAATAAAACTGTTACTATTCCTGCACAGATGGTTCATTTCTCTGCTCACTCTTCCCAGACTGGACATATAGTTTCACTGCCACGCTTCCACTTACTTTTCCAGTAGAACAAGCAGATCCTTTGGTGTACCTAGAAAATGGAATGAATCCTTGTCTAAAATATGTTGGGTGATTCATGCCCTAAACCTACCTGTTCTGCTACACTGACCACCAAGGGAAGCCCTGGGTGACTCATCTTGGTCATCAACATCTGCATTGCATATGTAAAAGTTAAATGAGATTCATTTTTCTGGTGGTATATGCAATTGCTTCAGACAGTTCCTAGCAAAACTGTCATATTTCAAAGAGCTCAAATGCATGTTTTTTTTCTGAAAGCCAAGAAAGCACTTGAAAGTCATTTGACCAAAGGAAAACACTGATCAGCCTTTCCACAAATCTTTTTGCCACAGAGTGATGAATGTCTTAAAACTGTCCACAAAGTAAATGCACACAAACACAGATGAGAAGAATGCACCAACAGGGAAACATGCAGAAATTTGGATCCAATAAACTGAGGCAGGAAGAAATAGAGAGAACCCGGGCAGGACTTACTGATGTTCTATATCAATAATATTTTCTAGTTTCTCATGTAAAACCCAATATGGAAAGTTTAGTATCACAACTGTGCTAGAAAATTAAACTGAGAAACAGAAAAAAATCATCACTTTAGTGATCCTGTCAAGTGAACAGTGTTAGGGTGCTGAATTACACTATTTTCTTGACATAAACAAACATGAATACAAAGAAAGATAAATAAGTTCCTAGATTATCTGTCTAAATCTTGCCATTTGCCTTATAAAACTAGAGACTGAAGAGTATGTCTGAATTAATGCTTTGTTTTAGATCACAGAAATCTGAAGTATATACATTTGTATATATCATATTTACAATTTGAAGAACTAATTTGAAGTTATCAACTTCTTGTACCCCGACAATATGAGGTAACTCTGAGTTAAGAAAATTGGTACAATATCCTACCATTGTTTATGTGGACCACAATTTGGTTATAGAGTATCTAAATCAGCACAGTTCTTCAGATGAAAAGCCTTGCAGCCCTTGTTGACACATGAATTGAAGAGAGCAAAGAGATGGTAGGTGGGAGAAGAAAAAAAAGGTTTTTAATACATACAATCAGGTTATATTTTGACACTGTCCCACATGACATCCTCCATAAACTGGAGAGACATGGATTTGACAGACAGACCACTGGGTGGATAAGGAGTTCCATTGGATGGCCACACTCAGCGCTGCAGTCAACAGCTCAATGTCCAAGGGGAGACCAGTGATGAGTGGTGTCCTCAGGGCTCCATATGGGGAGCAGCGCTTGTTTAACATCTTTGTTGGTGACACGGACACTGGGATCGAGGGCACCCTCAGCAAGTTTGCCAATGACAGCAGGCTGTGTGGTGCAGTGGACACAGTGGAGGGAAGGGATGACACCCAGAAGGACCTTGGCAGGCTCAAGAGGTGTGCAAACCTCGTGAAATTTAACAAGGCCAAGTGCAAGGTCCTGCACCTGGGTTGGGGTGATCCCAAAAACAAATACAGGCTGGGTGGAGAATGGACCGAGAGCAGCCCTGAGGAGAAGGACTTGGGGTGTTGGTGGAAGAGAAGCTCAGCATGACCCAGCAATGTGTGCTTAGAGCCCAGAGAGCCAGCTCTGTCCTGGGCTGCATCCAAAGCAGCGTGGCCAGTAGTTTAAGAGACGTGATTCTGCCCTTCTGCTCTGCTCTCCTGAGACCCACCTTGAGCACTGCATCCACCTCTGGAGCCCCCAACATGAGAGGGATGTGCACTTTCAGGAGTGAGTCCAGAGGAAGCCACAAAGGTGATCAGAGGAGGCTGGATCACCTCTTCTATGAAGAAGAAAGGCTGGGAGAGCTGAGGTTGTTCAGCCTAGAGAAGAGACAGTTCCAAGGACACCTTACAGCACCTTCCAGTGTCCAAAGGGGGCTGCAAGAGAGCTGGAGATGGACTTTTTACAAGGGCCTGTAGTGACAGGACAAGGGGGAATGGCTTCAAACTGAAAGAGGGTGGGTTTAGATTAGATATTAGGAAGAAATTCTTTATTGTGAGGGTGGTTAGGCACTGGAACAGGCTGTCCAGAGAAGTTGTGAAGGCATGCAACATTCAAAAGGTGGGTGGGGCTTTGAGTTACCAGATCTAATGGAAGGTGTCCCTGCCACTGGCAGGGCATTGGAGCTAGATCATCTTTAAGATCCCTTCCAACCCAAACCACACTATGATTCTATGATTCTGTGTTATAAGTTCCAAATAATAAGTTAAAAAAAAAATAAAATTATTATAATTAAACTGATGGTATTGCTTAAGGTGTGTCTTTCCATAACCAGGCAGCATATATGCCATAATATAATTGCACACAGAGACTGAAAGCACTTGTGAGAGATACTCTGTTGACCAAATGACAAAAAGGCTCCTGTACCTGCAGTTAGCAGTAAGTATAAAAGTTCAGTGTATGCCTTCCACCACAGCTGGCATAGCTGGTGCACAAATTCAAAGCTGCAATCAAAGGCAGTTGTGCATTTTAGACCTTAGCTAGTATTTTGAAAACACAGAGGGAGGGGCAGTATTAAACTACCGAAAAAATATTTATGAAAAGGAAGGACACAAAGTAGATTCCAGTTAAATTAGGAACTACTGATCCACAGAGAGGAAAAAAAAAAACAAAAAAAACCCACCCTGAAGTTATGAGAAACTGATATTTTTCGACAGGACCTTGTTGGGTTTTATGATGAGCTCCAGTTATGCACAACACTATGTAACAGTGTTGTCTGCCAGTCTCCAAAACAGCTAGATCACTTTTTAGATCATTCAGAAATATGCTCTCTGCAACAATTTATCTTAGAGAAACTTTCAGAAATCAGTCACAACCTTTGTTTAAAGGTTTTATTTTTGAAATGCTGACAGCAGCTTAGCTCTAGCATTGTCTACAGAGAACGCTCCTACAGAGATACTTAAATGATGCTGTCACACAGAGTAGAATAAATTATTTCAATTGTAAATCAGCTAATTATATATTAAATCTGGTACCTACCCTTCTTTGATAGAAAGTTTTTTTCTTGCTCTGGATGAAATATAGAAGTGTACCCAAAGCCATATAAAGAGCCATTTTGTTTTTATGCTATCAGTATCACTCAGTGTCTTAGTTTAAGATTTGTATTTCTAGTCATATGATAGCCTCAAGTTTTCACTTCATTTTTACAGTTTTGAAATGTTCAATGTACACATTGACAAATACCCCAGAGGTCAAATCCCAATTTATTAATGTCTGAAATCTCATTATTTTTGAATAATTCTCATTACTTTAAGACCTAACTGGTGATTTTTTATGCTTAGGCTTATTAAAATTGATGATACTATAACCAATGGAAATCTCTTCTTTATATAAATGAGCAATTAGAAACAATGTAAGCAATTACAAGCTAGATAATTTTTTTTCATTAATTTTCTGATAAATATATGAAATTTTCCCTTTGGAAGGCTGATTATAAATCACTCACAATCAATCTCTGCAGAAGCAATCAGCATAAAGAGGAGACAGACTGGCTTTCCTCAATCAAGTCTAAAAGAAATGAACTTGCTTTACCTCAAAGACAGACTAAGGGAAAACAAAAGCAACATAACTTTAAACTGAACTTTGGATATACCTAGGTTCTCTTGGGAGAAACATGCATTTCAGTGTTGTCTCCCCAAAAATCCTTTCAGCTTCAACCATAGGCCTTGTGTATGGGATCATAAGAAAAAGAGATGCATCTTTGTTAGCTCTGTCTAAACAAAACTCCTCCATGTGGTTTATATCACATCCTTCCAAGGCTGATTCCTTCAAAGAAAGTTTTCTATACAGCCCAGGTTGGGTATTTGGAAAGCTGGAGCTTTATTTCTTCTTTAAAATATTAAAATCTTTTGGGGGTTGGGGATTTTTAAAACAGATTTTTTGTTTTCTCTTTGCCTACTGTACCTTTCTTAGTTTAGCTGCTTATCAGAAGATAATGAAAAGGTCTCAGATATGAACTGTTAACAATCTACATCAAGGAAATGAGATGGAGAAACTTTTAATAAAGATCTCTTATATGTTGATTCAGTGTTAAACTACAGTACGTGCCAATACAATTAATTAATTTAACAAATACATCTTATTCTTTGTGATGTTTCTACTAGTCCCTCACCATGGGCAAACAGAGGGAAGAAGGTAGAGCACATGGCAGTCTGAGTTCCTATTGCAAAAATTAACAGAAAAAAGTTTTGGTTTGACAAGAAAAGTCAAGGATGAGGAGAATGGGCACAGTTCATTTTCTTCCCTGGAACCCCTTCTCTGAAGGTCAGTTCTGATTATTCTGTACCCTGGTAAGAGAAGACAGTAGATAATACTGTCAATTACCATTCCTTCCTTCCAGAGGAGCTAAGAGGAGTCTGCCTCTCTCATTCTGTCATGCCTGCTAATACTTCTCTACATTAATTGCTTCTTAGACTTGTGTACTTTTGTTGACCTCAAATTTAGTTTAAAAGTTAAATGTGTAAATGTTTGCATGAGCAAGGCCTGAGTTTGTGTACTGACATCCCTTAGACTGGACTAAAATGACTGATATGACCAGGGGCTTTTGGAGATTGGGGAAGGGGAGAAAGTGTGAGTTTTGCTCATATGTGTGAATTCTCTTCTTCAGTAACACAATCTTCTCAGGGAAGTTTATGAGCCTTTTCATTTTCAGGAGCACAACTACAAAACATTTCAAGCAACAGTTTCCTTGTACTTTTTAATTGCCTAAATGTAAGGGCTGACACAAGCTTTTAGAGCACTGAAAAACAAATACCAATAAATAAAAAACAGGACTACCCAATTCTCTTTCTTCAGTTCCTCTTTGAATATCAGTTGTAACTGGTTTAGACTTTGTTTGAATAATATAGTATCTGTAGTAAATTAGGTACAAATAAAAATTGAAGGTAACTGCAACTGAGCTAAAGGTATTTCTAAGCAAAGTTCATAGATAAAGATAAAACATTTATGTTGTATTTGTGAATTAAATTCATTATTGCATTCAGTGTATTACATTCATTAATCAAATACATATAAAACCTATATAGGCGTGATAATAATTGCATTGCCATTGACCAGTGATAGGGGGATTTGACAGATGTACAATGATTTGGTAAGGTAAAAATTGATTTGGCAGAAGATCCAAAAGCAAATAATATTCTCAATTTCACAAAGACAAGCTTTGAGAAACCAGAGAATTTATTTGTGAAGTCGGGGACTGAGGAATACAAATATTGAGGATAATATAATTATTTGAAGTGAAAAGGATAAAGGTATGTGGACTTTGTCTCAAGAAAGCAGAAAAAGTTTTACTGAAGAGAGCTAGTTGAATAAGTAACCACAAGTAAACCCCAAAACATTTGCCAAATGGCAAAGAGACTTAAGCACAAAGGAAATGTTATCTGGGGGATGAAGAAAAGGAAGGATAAAGTGAGAATTACCAAAAGTCAGGGTGAATTAGACTTTCAAAAATATATGAAAAGCAAATAAAAAAGATTCTTCATCGCCATAAACAAAAGACAATAAAGAAAAGGACTGTAGAGCTATGGAATAAAAAGTGCAGAGGAATGGAAGATAATCTTGGCAAAATATAAATTGCACTTTGCTACTGATCTGAAGTGAATGCTTTGCCTCAGATTTTAATGAGTACATTGACTGATCATGGGAGCAAAGTCAGTTTAGACAACAGCAGGAGTGTGGGGCAAAGCATCATTCAGAACAAGGACAGAACAGAACTCAAGAAAATTAATGCAAGACCCTGCATCTTCTCCACCCCATTTCTGAAAGGAACTCATGTGTGAGCTCATGGATCTACTGCCAGGTGGCTGGAGAGGAGCAAATTTCACACCCATCACTAAAGTGATGGGTAATTTCAGCAGTGGAGTTTTTATGGCCCATCATCATGACATCCAGGCCTGAAGAACACATATAAACCAGCAGCAAGTATAATCTAGGTCAAAATTGAAATTCCTAACTTCTTCATTTAATTCATCTTTTCCAAATGTAATTGATTGATTATTCCATTAGCCAAATATTCGCAACAGAATCTACAAACTAAACCTTAAGAGCTCCAGTATTTAATGTTTTTAATAAGACATACACTGTCCATGTATTAAAGCTATACTACTTCTGCTTTACAATTTCATACATAAAGAATTTTACAAGAGTTACTTAATTGTCAGCGCTTCCTTTTTTTTTTTTTTTTTTTTTTGTCAGCAAGTATCATTTATCATGAAATAAGTCATACGGCAGCACTACACTTACAAGTCTCAGTCAAATCTGAACTAACTGCAGAGGAAATCATAATGGCAAAATTATTTTGCAGGACAATTCTTCACATTTACCTTCCTCATTTAATTTAAAAGGATATTTCCTGGTTCTAGATAATAAATCCATTTATTGAGCAGGGAATAGCAGCATTAGGTGCTGAAATCACCATTTTGAGCTAAAAATAGCTCCCATTGCTGAAAGATCATTTCTGCTTTTTGCTATGCCAGTTTCAATTTCTACCATGTAGCAGAACAGCCCAGATTTGCTGAGAAATTCTGTTCTGAGACCTTTGACTCTCTGAACTGTGAAGCTGGCTGTGGTTGCTGTCTTTTCTGTAAGCAGAAACCTGAGAAGCGGGGCAAGTAAGTCAAAATGAAAATGGAGGAGCAGGGCCAGGTTGGCAACAGTAGGGATGAGTGCTTTTGTTTTGAAATGAAGTGAAAAAATGCCTTGAAAGTCATGTCTTCTCTATGCCTACACTGGCTCTGCAGCAACTTTCTTTCCTGTTCTTTTTGTAACAACTGGGGAAGACACTAAGACAGTGCTCCTCCTCACAGCACACTAGTTTTTACTTTTCACAGTGACATAGCAGAGATGCAGAGCATTAGCATTAATATAACTTTTACATAAATATTAACAAAGAGTGAGCACGATCCGTTCCTGCTCGGTGGGTGGAGGGCTGGTAAAGGCAGCTTTAATTCCCTACTCAAATCTCAGTTTTTCTTGGCAATGCCTCTCCTGTAAGTTGGCTACTCTAAATGACTTTGTTGCCACAGGCCCCTATGGATCATTCCAGCTGCTCAAAATAGCTGTTCAAAGTGAGAAAACCTCTACACAAGAACTATTCCCTAGGGAGAAATTTCAAGAAGTCTACAGTCCCTATGTGCTACTGGGAAAGTGTCAAGAGACTGGCTAAGAAAACAGAATTCATCATTGTCCTTTCCATACCAAAAAAAAAAAAATTCATACTTTTTCATCTTTCTTTCTGAACTTATTTGTTGACACCAAGCTTTACCCATTCAAGAATATGGGTAAGAGGGAGTTAGCTTCACACTAACTCTGTGAGCTCTATGCTCTGCAGCTGGTTATAGCAATGAAAATGGGGAGCAGCTTCAGCACCATACAGGCTTGCATTCTGTTTCTGACTGCCCCAAAGCTCTGTTTAGCTCTCTTTTGGTAGGCAAAAACTCTGAACCACTCTGACTGTTGGGCTTCGTAACACCTAACAATTAAAAAAAAAAAAAAAAAAAGGTTACAATAGTCACAACAGGTTTTTTGTAACACAGAATTTCCTCCTGCACACAGGGGAATGTACCTAGCCAGTTACAGCCTGTTGTGCCAGCAGATTACTACAAAAGAACAAGATCATAAACAATTTTTGGCCCTGTGTCTCACAATCATATGATGATATCTGAGCCTTCCCGTCTTCCCAAGCTATTCTTCCTCCAGATTAAATGCCTGATTAATGTTATCAAAACAATTTCAAAACTGGTCTAGTTAAATTAGTGCAACCCCTTTGAATGGATATTTTCAAACCTGTTGGTTCTTCAGCTCCTGTCCTGCCCTTTATCTCTGGGTAATCTCAGTTGTAAACATAAATTCAGCAAACATCTTTCCAACACTGACTCACAGAACCTCCCCCTAATCCAAAACAATCTCCTTCTGTCCTTCCTGAAACCTCAGCCTGTCCCTCAGACAATACTTTGTTCATGTCTAGTTGTCAGTCAAGTTCAAAAAAGAGCTTTCACTGTTTCCCTCCTTTCCCTCCTCCACCTGTTTTTTGTGTATCTGTCAGCAATCCAGACTCCTGTGAAGGAAGGCCTGCAGCCTTCAGCATTAATACAAATCTCTTTTTAGGTGATCTGGCTTCAAATATACAACATCACCCTGCTACTTTTCCAACACATCAGAAAAAATACTATTTCATCTTACTCAGTGTTGAGATCATTTCCCTCCTCATGTCAGCTGGTGACACTGAGCTGTATTGTTCCTTTTTAAACATTCAAACAAATACTTCATGTGGTTTCATAGGTTATCCATCCCACTGAGAAGCTTCCCAGAAATAAAAAAAGAATGTGTTTCTTTTTTTTTTTTTTTTTTAATCTTGTCCTCCTCTGAAATGTCTCAGAAGCATTTTTACAGGCAATTGGTGTACCTTAAAACCATGGGACAGCAGTCAGATCTAGTGGGTTAGGGCCACTCTGATTGTAGCGAACTCTGTCTGGTAGCAAGTGCCAAGTCCTGAACTGGAAAAGTCAGAAAAAGAACAAATTGAGGGGGCAGAACTGTTAAGACTTCAGGAAATGATGAAGTTTGTGAGCACGTGGTCCAAGACATGCTATGAGACCACACCATAGTCAAGATCAGGAAGTCAGAAACTCCATACGAGACAGACTCCATAACAAGAAAAAGATATATCTGGCTGGAGCAATGTCACACAGATCACTTGTAAACAGCAAGTAGGATCAAACACCTGACTAAAAACTACAGAGAATATTACATCAACAGAAGACAGAATTAGGAACTAGTACTGCACCTAGAAAGAAGGATGGGTAGACTAGTATTAAAAGTAAATGTGGAATACGGCTGGACTGAGTCCACAAACACTCAGATGTATTGCTATTAGCACTTTAAGCAGATTTAATCCATTGTGAGTACTGAAACTAGTGGTCCCGCACTCCCCATCCATAATTTCATGTGCATGCCCAAGCACAGCTTCTTATTTATACCAATACAAGCATCTATGTAGCTGGGACATGAACTAGCTTGGGAAACTGATGCCAATTACAGCTTATCACAATTAAAAACGATTAACCATCATTAAAACTAAGTAGGCAGCATTAAACTTGATGCAGTCCACTACACAGCCATGCAAGTGGTTGTACTAGCACAAGGAAGGAGGCAGCATGGAGGTACAGACAAACGGCTGAGAAATTAAAACCTTTTTATTTAGAGTTGTTACAGCTCACACTAAGTTAATAAAAACCAGTGAAGCCCCAGCACTGGAGAACACGATTCTCTGCCAGCTATTAAGGTTGTGCCATGGGAGCATACAGCGGCAACCAGCTACCTAGGGAATGATTCACGTCCAGCTGCCTTGGCAATGACTCACTGGCTCAGTGACTCACTCCTCCGCTGGTGGACAGAGCCCACTGCCTATTATGCCGTCCGATACTGTCTCACTGTCTCCTAGTAGGGACTCATTCATGTGTCCCCAGCCATCTGCTGCTGCCTGTCCCAGGTAGTGCAAGTACCGTAGGCTCATCGGGGAAGACGGGATTTTCTGTTCTTCATTTGGTCAGTTGCGAGCCTTTCCGCAGACTACGGAGTATTGCAACACTGAGTTTATAATGTGTAATAGTATCGCTAAAAAATGCTTTAGGCGACCATTGATCTATGTGGTTTTCAACAATTTCTTCTAAATATTAGGGAAAGAGTCGCAGGTTATGAAGTAATGACCCGCGCACACAGATCCGCGGTCCCTCCAGTGTGCGCCCACAGACGAACATGCCCTGCCCGGTCACTCGCTCCTTGTGCCGCACACCCGCGTACCAGTCACTCCCCATTTCTCGGTCACACACGCTGGGGTCCTGGAAGGGGCAAAGGGAACGGGAACTACGCCTGAACGCTCGGCTGAGCTCCTCTTACGAGCGAGGGAAGAGCCTTGCGGCGGGCGCAGCGGGAAGGAGCGCTGGGTGCGGGCGCAGCGCTCCCGCCGCGGCCCCGGAAGAGCCGGAATTCTCGGGCTCGCCCCTCGCTACGCGCCGAATGGTTTCGGGGGATGCTCCCCCGCCGTCTCTAGGCCACGTTCAGCCCTGCTTCCCCTGGCACGGTTCCCTGCCGACCACAGTTCGTGCTTCCCACCCATGTTAGGGGCGGCGTGGTCCGACCCCGGTGCCACACCGCGGCCCCGAGCGCTGCCCCAGCGCCGCCGCCGCCGCCCGCGCTCCATCTCCCGCTCCCCGCGGTCCGGCGGGCGGGAGGGCTGCAGCGGGAGGGGCCAGAGGAACCGGCATATGCCTCGACGGGCGTCGCCGCCACCCTATGGGAAGCGGAGAAGGGCGGGCCGGAGCGGCGGACGACCAATGTGCAGCGCGGCCCGGCGTGATGCGCCTACCTGCGGGAGTATAAAGGCGGCTGCGTGCGCACTGGCTTCTCGCTTACACAGTATGGCCGGCGACATTAGCTAGCGCTCGCTCAACGCTCTTCTCTGTAACAGGGGAACACACGGACTACAAGGAACCGAACCGCATCGCCCGCCTGCACCCCCGCTCGGACTGTAACCCGCTCACACACGCTCACGCCGCATCCGCCGCCGCGCACTCTGGGTGATTTTCACCCGTTTAAAAAAAATCTCCTTCCTTCTTCTACTTATTCCTCTATTATTTTTTTCTTTTTTTTTTTTTTTAATTAATATTACACAAATCCCCCAGAAGGTGAAACCCGCCCAGGACGGACTGGGACCCGGCGGCGGCAGCAGCAGCGCGGCCCGTGCAGCAGCAGCGAACGGTGGCGGCCGGGGGCGGCAGTTTGGTTGCCGTTTAATTTCTGTGGTTGTTGGTTGCCGAGTTGTCTCACCATGAAGGAGAGCGGTGCACACTTCTTCGAAGGGACCGAGAAGCTGTTGGAGGTGTGGTTCGCCCGGCAGCAGCCCGCGCAGCAGGAGCCGCACCAGAGCAAGGGGTCCGGCGACCTCCGCACCATACCCAGGTCCGCGAACGGCCGGGGCGGGGTGGGGTCGGAGCGGGGAGAGGCGGTGGCGGGGGCAGCGCTGCCCGTGGGGGGCGGCCGGCGGGGCGGGAGGGTCCCTGAATGGCCCGGGTGTGGCTGCGCTTTGGGGGGCGATGGCGGCCGCGCCGGGGGAAGGCAGGTTCCGGGGTGGCCGTCGGTGGGGGCTGGGCTCCCGTGCTATCGGCCGCCTTCCCGCTCCCCCGGTGACAGCCCCAGCATCTCCCCGCCGGGGGTGACCTTCCGCCGCCCTCCAGAGACCCCCGGGCGGGGAGGCTCCCCTCGTCCCGGCGGGCGGGAGGTGGCGGTGCCGGGGACGGAAGCCATTCCGCGCCGCCACCTCGTGCAGCCCCGCGCGGTTCCCGCTGGCAACATGTGGCGGCGGCGGAGCGCAGCGTGGAGCCGGGCGTGTGCCGCGCCGGCCGGGAGCGCCGCGGGGGGAGCGGGCGCGGTGTCGCAGTGCTGCTGGTGGCCGGGGCACGGCAGCGGCGCCCACCGCTCTGCGGCGGCTCGTCCCGCTCCTGCGGCCGGTTTCGGGATGAGAGGGCTCGGGAAATCCCTGCCGTACTGCGGAGAGCGGGGGCTCAGGAATCTCCCTCCCCGTTAGTGCGAGCTGGAAAGGGAGATCCCTGTGGCTGTCGTGGCGAAGGTTGATGGCTCCCTCTCACATGGCCGGTGTGGCGGCGACCTCCGGCACTGCGTAGCCGGACAGGTCCATAGAGCGGCTCTCGCAGAGAGAAGCAGGCGGTACCCGGGGACCTTCCCGTGTCTCCCAGCGGTGCGATGGGCACCAGAGCGAGGGAGGCACGGGGAAAGGAGTGCCCCCTCCTCCCCTAGCAGAAGTGTGGCTGGAGCCGCGGTTTACACGTGAGTGTCCTGGCCGCGCTCCCGGCCGCGCCGCCGCTCCCGTCGCTCTCCCCCATTGAGGAGCCGAGGCCAATGGGAGCGGGACGCCGCGGAGGGCCGGGCCGCGCCCGTCACCCAATGGGCATGTGGGGAATGCGCTGGCGCCGCGCTCGGCGCCGCCTGCGGCGAGGGAAGGAAGGCCCGGGGCCCGCTCCGCGCCGCTCCGCTCCCGGCGCACGTGTTCGGCACCGGCTGCCGCCGCTCCCCGCCCGCCGCACAGGAATGTGCCCGCGCCGCCTTTGTTAGCGCAGGAGCCGATGGCCACCTGCCGGCACACGGGGCGGCTCTGGAGCCGTGCTGGGCATGGGGCTACTGTACTGCAGATTGCCAGTGCTGTGGTTTGGAGGATAGCGTAGAAACGCTGGAGCTAGGTGATCTCAAAGGCCCCTTTCCAATCCAGACCATTCTAGGATTCTATGGAATACTTAGACTTCTGACTGTGAGGGTTTAGCTGTAGATGAACAAAAAAGAGTGTTCTGGAAGTGTCAGAAAATGGTACCTGCAAGCTTGAAGTACAAAGCAAAATCTGCAGAACTATGGACGAGCTTGCAGTTACAATAAAAATGGCATATAGGTGGGATCAGCTGACATAGTTGCAAAAGGTAAGCTTGTGCTAAGCAAACAGGGCAAATCTGAAGGTTATACTCATGTGAGTAGTTCACCTTCAATATGGTCAGCTGTTCAGATTCGAGTGGTTGCTGGAGGCTCTCAGTGTGTCCAGGTCTGCTTGTGCATATCACTGTTGCCCAATGGTCTCTTGTCAGAGTTTGATCAAGAAAGCTTGTCATAGTGTATTCAATATTTGGAATATGCTGATGATCTCCATTCAGCGATGTGTCCTATTTGTCTTTTCCTTTGTTTTGGTATTTCTCAGGAAATTTCCCATGTATATATGTATTGGTAGAATTAGCTATTCACAGATCTGAACTGGCAGTGAGCAGATAACTGCCTTTTTTAAAAAGTAATGAATGGCCCATGTGTGTGTATGTCTGAATGCTCATGGTTAGTGGAAGCTTCATTTCTGCTGTACCAGAAGCACTACAGAATACATTTTTACCTCTGATCTGTTGGTTGTTGAGGTAATTTGTGTAACTTTGACTTGTGAAGCTATTTAGACCTTTCTGAATAATGTACTTAACATGGAAATAATCAAATGTGATTTTATAGCTCTTGGAGGCTTAGTAGTGTAGCAGGTACAGGGTAACAGCTTGTATAGGTAATGTCCAGGCAATCCTGGAAGGAAAAATCCTAGCTGAAATACTTGCAGATGATGTGAGCTACTTAGGTGCTGGAGGAGTCCTGTAGTGTTTGACTTAAAATGTGAAAGATTCCAAAAGTACTCGTTTGACTTTGTGCTAATATGCAGATGTAGTTTAGAGATGGCATTCTGCAAATGCTTTCCTCACTGACACATTCATACTCTCTGGTGTTCCATTTGTGAGCTCAGACTCGTTGTTGCAAAACTGCAAACTTAACTTTTAAACCCAGAGCATTTAATGTAATTGCAGTGTGAGTGCTGGGATAGTTCCTTTGTGTGGTTCGGATAAGGCTGTAAAGTTTTAATAGAGTGGATAAAAACTGTTAACTGTTGAACGTGTGGTCTTTAACACAGTGTCAGTGCTGTGAGCAGGCTTTGAACACTTTTGTGTTAATTGGCTCTTAATACAGCATGCTAATCTAAGGTGCTTGCTTTCTTTGGTAGGAAACCATGATGTGTCTGAAAGTGTTTCTAGTATGAAATAACCTTGTATGAACATTTTCTTTTGGAAAACTGTCAGAATTAAATTACCTGTTACAGCTGATAGATGCAAATGAAAGTCCTGAATACAAAGTATCCTGCTATGCTAATTTTATAAAGGTGATTGAACGAGCTAGTTTATGTTGAGCAGAACCTGAAATCAAAGCTGAAACTGTAGAACAATAGCTAAATTAGAATCAAGTTGCAAACCAGTTGAGCTTGCCTTTTGTATTGTAATACCTGCTTAGTAGTGAAATGTGAACCATTCATCTACTGAATGACTAAGCTGGTGTTCAAAGCTAAAAATTTCCATGTTGTGCATGCTTGTTAGGGATTAGGTATTTTAAAGTCTTTGCTGGATATAATCAGCAAGAAAGTTCTTGAGCTGATGCAACTAAGACTTATTTTCCACATTTTTTCCCTCCTATGGGCAAACCTGCTTTCTGGGTAAAAGTTTGGCTTATGTGTAATGTGTTTCAGAAAAGATCTTTGTCATTTTAATGCAGTCAATAAAGATCCCAACTAAAAAGTATGGCATTTGAGCTTTACTTTGTTGTTAAGTTTTGGGGTGGTTTTGCTCACTTGTTAACAAATTATGCAGAAAGGTCTTGTGGTTGAAATAGTTACTAGCAAGCATCTCAATATGCCTACCCTGCTTATATCCAGTAGTGAAATGAAGTTAATGCTTTTGTGGTCCCAAAATAATTTGCTTTAATTTTATTGCTTGTTCTCACCATGCTTTGTAAAGCATGATTTTTTTTTTTCTAAAAAAATAGCCTTAGACTATTTATGGAAAACAGAGGGTTTGGTAAAAACATTATCAACTTGCTGCAAGCCCTGGATTTCCATGGTGACTATGTAGTGCATTCACTATCCCCAGAGTAAAATAAGCTGTTTATTCCTTCAGATGATGTGCAGCTATGCATTTTCCATCTCGAGGGCTATCAGGATCTTGAATGCACAGAAGTTTGAAACCATAAATAAAAGATGCCAATGTTAAAAGCTCGTATCTCAAGCATTCAACCCTGAGGAATACTTTAAAATTGAGCTTATTTATGGACTTTTAATCTGCTTCCTATTTGTCTATATTATGTGGAAACACAAGCTGGAGAAAACTGCAGCAATGAGCAGTATGAGGTGACACTGATACAACATTCTGATCCTGTGCTACATGAAAGCTCCCAAGCTCTGAGACACTCAAGGATTTGATAGGTGTCCTGTAAATCCTTGCTGTGTGCTGCACCCTGTAGCCTGAGTCTGCTTACTGCTGCAGTGCTGTTGCACCTCTGCCCCTTCCCCCAGTCCTGGGCAGTGTTACCTGCCTGTTTCCTCAAACACTGAAGGTACAAGGAAGCTGGCCATGAGCCCTGCTCTGCTCCTACTCCTGCAGTGCTTTGGAACAAAACTGAAGGGACTCCGGAAAGAAGGCAGGGCTGTGCTAAGATAAGGGCTTCTGTCCCCGTGTACTTGTGGAGCTTTTTTTTTGTGCAATGCAAGTTTATCTGGAGAACTTTATGTAAGAGTGTAGTCTTCCCCTTATCAGAATGGATATTAATCAATTAGATTTTAGATCTGGTTCAAAACTATGGGTAAAATGCTTTCTTGTAACTCAAAACTGTAACTAAAGAATGGTTTCACACAGTGGAAACAAGCCCTTTTATTCTCACTTCTACTGATTCTGATACTGCTTGCAGGAAGTGAAGACTTGTATTGAAGACTTTCTGACATTTTCTACCTTATCATTTAAAGTGCTGAAGCATTTGGGTAGTCACTGTCTGGCAAAGGTGTGGGCCCTTAATGAGACTCTGTAGAAAATAAATGAGCAGCTATTGGTGTATTCCTTAAAGGGCTTTCCTAATGGTTGTTTGCTCAGCCAGGAGAATGGGAAGACTTGGGGCTTTTGGTAGATACTTGCTGCCTTACAGTGTGTTCCTTCTGGAGAAAATTACACTCAAATGTTGAATGTTGCTTGTAAGTCCTGCTGTGCCTTCTGAGGCTCGTGCTTCCTCAAACACTTTGGATGTCCTTGGATATGAGAGACTTGGGAATACCCATTGAGTGTCTTTGGATGTAAAGGATGGAGTCCCCATTCCATGTAACTGCAATAGCAGTGTAAGGCCCACAAGAGGAGAAATATGCAGCCTTCAGAGCCCCAGCTGTGGCCATCTTTGTGCCATTGCTGAAATATCTTGGTTTCATTTGGGAGTGACACTCCAAGTAGTTGGCTTGTGACTTTCTAGGTAAGAAGGATTTTGTGAGCAGTATTGCATAGAATCAATTTCAGTGTGGATGCAATTTTCCACCCAGGTGCCTGTCTCTCAAGATGAAATGCATGTCCCTGGAAGGCTTCTTAGGTTTAGGATTAGGGAGATGTGGACAGTCTCTCTGTATATCTGTGCTCAGAGCACATAGAGGGTGTGACACTTTTGTGCACCCCACAGATACTGCCTATGTAAACTTATCGAGTTGCAAGGGCCTTAGCCTAAACTCAGGCTGTGTAAGTGGTTCAAGGTAACCTATCTTAAACAGCAATTTTTAAATTATGTTATATTTCTAAGAGGAGGTAATTCATGTGCAGCTGTCTGCAGAGAAATACATGAGCTGCTGAGGGGTGCTTTAAAATACTTGTGACTTTTGTATAGTTTGTACTGTTCCTGCCTGTTTTGGGATGCTTGAAAACAATGTTCCAGCTCTGCTGACACTCATGTTTAGCCAGCTTTCGTGTGTCTTGGCTGTATCTTGGCCTCTGTGTAGGCAGTTTAGACAGAGTTCTAGTCTGTCTGGATCATGGTATTGGTAGGAATTTGCCTATTTAACTTGCTAATGAGGTAACTGATCCCTATATGGCTCCTAAAAACACTTAGTGGGTAACAGGTGAGGGGCTAAAAGATTGTTATGCAGTTGAATGCTTGACATTAGAACAAGGTTTTACATAGTCAAGATTAAAAGTCTTATTAATTATGATACTATAGAATTGTCAGCTGTTCTATTCTAATGAAAAGCTATGCAAGAGTATGTATATAGCTTAAGCTGTCTTTAGGAGTTCCATGATTTATTTCCTAAGAATTCCTGCCCTACTGCAATACAGCTTCACAGTGCTGTCTGGCTGCCTTAGCAAGTTCCTGTTGCTCTGTGTGTGTGTATGGTGATGTGCTTGAGGAGGCTGTTGGTTGCTGATAGGAATGAGTTCTTGATGTAGTTCTTAATCTCATCAAATTGCTGTTAGCACATTCCCAGTTGGCCTGAAACAGCAGTATTGTGCCTGGTATGCTTGACTCTTGTTAAAGAATGTGTTTTACCCCTGAAGGTAAAGGCTCAGAAGAGGCCAATAACTTGAGCGTGCAAAAGCGTGGTTTTATCTGTCAAGGAAAACTTCCTTCTGAAATAAAGGAGCAGATATGATGCTTTGGAACTTGGTTGAGAGGAGCTATTGACTATTCATGAAGCATGCCTCCTACAATTAAGCTACTTCTCAGTTATAATAACTCTTCCCTACTGACATACCTGGTTGGCAGTTTGAATGGAAGTTATTTGTACTCTGGTAGCAAGTCTGTTGATAAGGCACTAAATATTGCAACACAGGTATAGGAGTAATTTGTTAAACTTGATTTTTTTTTTTCCCTTTTGGGATGTTCTGCTAGTCAGAACCATTCAAACAAGGACAATTCTTCACACTTGAGTAGATGTATTCCATTTTCATTTGCTATTCTCTGAGAAGGTGCAGTCATTTAAGGTGCATTGTGCTTGCCCATTCAAGAAACTAATTTGACTCTGGATAAGTAGCAGTTATTTGAAAATTTGGAAAGGGGATCTTAAAACTTTGGAATGAAATGGTTAGTGAGCCCACATAAGTGAGAAGTCAATCTCAAATTGGTGTCTGCAGGTCTGCTGCAGAACTTGCTTCCAGTGAGAGTGTCAATGACTCTCATGGGTCATATTCTACTATGCTTGAGTATAGGAAAGCAGTTTCCAAACTGGCATTGTTCAGATGTCTGGCTATGGGAAATAATTTAGGAAATAGTAATGCCTTGCAGATTGATCATTGAAGGGGGAATTTTGAAGAGCAGAAGTTCATGATGGCTCTTCATTGAGAATCAGTCTTACTTGGATACCCTTTTTCAGTGTCAGGCTTTGCTTCCAAGTTAAAACTTAGCTATGAAGTTAGTAGTGTTCTCAAATACTTGAATTGCTAACTTAGTGATTTTTTACTTATTATTGAATAGCTGCAATGCAGTGATAATCATTGAAATACTACTTACTTTTAAGGTTGGTTTTGTTTCTTCATTCAAGTGTGAGTAACTATTGGTTGTCTCAACTAATGGCAATTATATGGATCAAAAAAAAAAGAGGGAAGAAATGAAGAGTTAGACTTGTAGTGAACTTAATCTACTTGGTACAAAGTAGTCCCAGATGTTCTTCCTTAGCTGTGCTTTAAACAATAGAACATGCCAAATACTAAGGTCATCTTGTTCAAATAGATTATGTTGGCTCAAATCCAGCCTTTCTTTAGTTTTCTGCGCTTAGCTTTAAAATGCAGACAGATACAGGCCAGTATCCCTGCAGAACTTCTCCCTAATGTGGCAACCCTTTGTTAGACTACATATGCTTCTAGAGCAAGCCTAGCATCCTGTCTGTTTCAAAATTGTAGGGTTTTTCCTTAGTGCTGCTCTAGACAGATCAAATTATGAGCTGGCCCTTTATTTCTGTAAAGGCTGAACACAACATTTAGTGCATGCTTAGCTATGGTTTCTGTAGTACGATAGTGAGGGCTTGAGCAAAGCTGTGATACGCGAAGGTCTTGTGCAACTGCAGATTTCAGCCATGGTACCAACATACCAGCTGTGTACCAACAAGCATTACAGGACTTCCTTTGTGTTGTGGGCTTTGCACTTAACACACAATAGTGCACTGTTGGTTCTGTACTGACCCCTCACTGAACTACCAAACTTATTACATCTTCCTCTGCTAATATGTGTCTGGAGTGTGGAAAGACATTTCCCTGAAATGCCTGCACAGAACTGCACTACAGTGATACCTAAAGAAAAAGTGTCACCTGCCTGCAGAAGGCTGAGATTTTGACTGTCTGACTGGATAAGAAGCTTGTGAAGGCTGAGACGTATGCTCTTGCAAAGCCTAAGATAGTTACGTGCCTATTAATACTTGGACAAGTACAAAATCAGATTTGTAGTAATGTACAAATGGGGTTAGTACAGCTCAGCATCAGGGAACTCTTCCTCACCTTTCCCAACTGCAATGTCAGACTCTGGGTGTTTATTTAATGGCAGATAAGAGGTCGGTAGGGATGCTGGAATGGTTTGAACAATCGAATACATTACCTAGTTCAATTTACAGGAAGAGTGACTGGCAAACTTAGGCCAAACTTAGGTGTGCTGTAGCCAGAGAAAACTAAATCCTATAGTACTCTTACTAGCAAAATTGTATGGTTTTCTGGAAGCATTTAAAAGATAGTCTATATTATAACTATTTTACTCTTTGCATTTACCAGCCTTTTTAAGGTGAGCAGCCACTTACATTTTCATGTACATTTGAGTTTTAGGAACAGCGCTAACTCCAGTCAATGACATAAGTATAGAGCTGAATAAATGTGTGGGACTTGAGCTGAGCACTCAAAATAACCTTTTTAATTTGATGTGGAGATTTGAGTGTCTGTGCTGTCATGTCTGTTTGCAGAAAAGTATTTTGTCAAGGGTCACTAACTGGAGTAAACATCACTTTGATTTTAAGTATCCAGTTATATCACTGAATTTCTAAATTAATCAGATGTGCATTGATCATGAGGGTTTTTTAAATTGATAGGACTTTCTTAATCTCTGTTCTGGTTGAATCATATATATAAATATTACTATTCTGATGTACTTTAAATGGGAAAGTCCTCAAGTATTACTAAAGGTACAGAATTTGTTTCAAAAGGCATTCTCCTGAATGAATGAATCAATTGAGGGAGAAGTTAAGGCATTTATTTGCTGACTGTTTAGAAAGGCTAAAGAATATGTGGATGTTTTAATTATACATATAACAGAATCTGAAACTTCAGTTTCATGAACAGACCAGTTTTCTAAGGGGAAACACTGGTGGCTGCAGGAGAAAGTGTGTTGGGGGAATTAACAGTGGGTGCTCAGTCCTGGCACACAGCCACAGACAGGGCTTTTGCAGTGTCAGTAAAGGGTGAGAGGTCTGCCTCCTGAAGAAGGATTAGGCTGACAGTTTTATATGGGCAAGCTGAGCTTGGTGATGAAAAATTGGCAAATTTTTTGTGCTTCTAGCTCCTGCAGTTATTCCAGCTCTACTGATGGGCAGCATAGTTCTATGCTGGGTTAGTAAATCTCTTGGATAATGACATCTCTGAGGACAAGAGCCAGCACAAACCTGCAGGTGGAATATGCTGTGGGCAGGGAGAAGTAGGACAGCTGGCAGTCTTGTAATTTTGTGACGTCAGGAAGCTGTATCTGTTCCTGTCTTATTTATAGCAAAATAGACTACATTGAATTCTACTAATCTGGTGTAGACACAAGACTGAAGTGACAACCAAAGTAGTTTTTTTGCAAGTCCATCATTTCTGTTGAGTACTTGAAAGTCTTTTGGCTTAATTTGAGCCCTTCTTTTTTGGTTGCTTTTTTTTTAGACTCTTGGTAGAAGGAGTAATATTAGTAAAGAATTGAAGTATTAAGCTTCTACCACCACACCAAACTCTAGTACCATAGCTACAGTTTGCACTGTATGAAGGAATTCTGTGATCCTGGTTGGTCAAAGAGGAATTCAGGCCATTGAAATCTATTAGTTTTTAGCTTTTCAGTTAAATTATGAACTTGACTCTAAACTGGTCAATTAAAACATCTTAATGATAACTTACTGGTTTATTACTGTAGTAGTTGCCAATGACTACTGTGGTAGAAGTGCACAGAGGTTCAACCTAAAGCATACCTTAAGTTGCCAACATGTGGGACGCAGGATTTAAGGTTATCCTGACTCACCTGGTTAGAAGCTTGAGGTTCCACATGCAGCAGATCATGGTAACAGATTTTGAGGACTACTGAGACATCAAGAGCAAAGAATGGAGTATTACTGTATTGTGAGAGTTAGTCCCTGTATGAAAACTCTTCCCATTTTGTGCTCTCCGATCCAGTAACTCGCGACTCTGGTCGTGTTTGGGCTTTTTACCAAGGGCTCCAGCAAGCTTTGGTTTGTTTAATCTGTTGTTTGTGCTCTTCTGTAATTTCTTGACAGGATTGAGTGGGACAAACTTCTGGAGAATGTGCATTGTTTGATCATAAGTGTGACAAAAACTGACAAGCAGGAAGCTTATGTACTCAGGTAAGGCAGTGGCTCATTCTTTTAGTCCCTGGGAGGGAAAAAAGTGAAAGCTGTCGTATGTGATTCGCTTGGCTGAGAATCCAGTCTTGGGTTGATGGCTACAACTTGCAGGGATCTCCTGCTCAGAGGTGCTGTTTCTTCATAGTTGTGTTTCTCTTTTCCTTTAACCAAAAGGATGGACAGAGCTGTGGTGGCATCACTTAATTTTGTCCATGGGTAAATAAGTGTCCCCAGTACAGAATTTCAATATTACTTCAGCAGAATAGGCTATAGGTGTCACTTAGAGATCAGCAAAAAAACCTTATTGGTAGATCAGCCTTAATTGGACATAATACAATCAAGTGGAACAACTCTTGCAGCTGACCTAGGGCTATCTGTAAAACTGTAGCTTTCCTGGAACCCTGGAATTTTTGTTATGTGTGCTATTTTTGCCATGTGTTTTTCATCTTGCAAAATACTTTCTTGGTTTTTGTACATGAACTTTACAGACACATTTGACATTCTCTGGTTTACTTCAGATTACAAATACTGAAGTTTTTGTACTCTAAAAGACTGCCTTGAGGGCTAGGTTGTGCTAAGAGCAACATAGTCAAAGAAACTGTGTTCAAGTCTTGTTTCTTCAAGCTTCATGTATTTAAAACAAAATTCTGGGAAGAGTAACAAATTGCACTGCATCCTGGATGAATTTTAACCTTGATTTTGAATTTGTAAACAGCATTCCAAATCGAGTTACTTGAGCTAATTTTTACTCCCATTGTTCAGTTACCTGATGAAAAGATACTTGTTTAGCGTGCTTGAATGTTCTGGATGTGGTATCAATACCTACCTCCAATTCAGCTGGGCTGTAGTTAAGTATCTGACTTAGTTTATATATAGTTAATTTCTATATCTTACTTATGAGGCATATCATATAGCTCTGCCTGTGTACCCACTTCACAGCCATGTTTGTATTTCTCAGGTAGTTTGAGGGTGTCTAATGTGTCTTTTCCTGTAGAGTGACAGCTCTGTTATATCATGCTTGGAGCAGGTGTTTGTTTTGGAATTTGTAACAGCTCTCAAATGTTAGCTGCATTCTATGGATTTGATCTATTTGCTAAATATGTTTGTGCCATATGTGAGTGTTCACTTAGAGTAATGCATTTGGTTGGGATAAGGACCAAGACCTAACAACTCCCTCCTGGTTTGTTTTATGTAAAGCACTTAATATATTCTTAACACCTCTTTTACAGTGAGAGTAGCATGTTTGTCTCCAAGAGACGTTTCATTTTGAAGACGTGTGGTACCACCCTCTTACTGCAAGCACTGGTTCCCCTGTTGGAGCTTGCTAGGGAGTACAGTGGGTTTGACTCAATTCAGGTAAGGTGTCAGAACCTTGGAATGTACAAAAAGCTTTTTGCTGCTATTTCAAATTCACTCTTTCTATTAAATATTCTGAAACTTGGATATTTATGTGTGCTTCCCATAATGGGAAGACTGTAATGCAAGATTGCTCTGCTGCAGCAGTTGCCCTTTTGTTTGTCTCTTGGTGGGTGCTAAATAACAAATGCTGTTGAGCTGAGTTACTTAAGAGTAACTGTGCCTATGCTGTCTAATGGAAAACAAGTTTGTAAGTAGGCTGTCTCCTGAAGCTTAGAAATTCAGATAGGAATAACCCTGTGCTTCTGAAATGGGAATACAGGTAGCAGTGTTTTGACAATGAGAACACTCATGAACATAAAGTTCATGATAAATGCTTGCATTTTTCTAAATTCTTGGATTCAAGGTGGGTGGGTAACACTGAATACCTAAGATGCACCTTTATTTTTTCAGAGCTTCTTTTATTCACGTAAGAATTTCATGAAGCCTTCCCACCAGGAGTACCCACATAGGAATTTCCAGGAAGAAGTAGAGTTTCTTAATGAAATTTTCCCAAGTAAGTTGATGAATCTTCAGCAAAGTTGGGTGAAGGGTTGATGTTAAGTGAGAAGTGATGAGCAGTGCAATAGGTACAGGCTGCCAGGCCAAGAATTCAGCAGTCCTTGCATGAAAGTCAAAAGCTATAAATACTTATTCTCTGGATTTCTGATACTAGCTTGCCAAGATCAAAATTTAAATTACACTAAGCTTGACATTTAGCACCTTGTCTAAACTGGGGTCATCTTCAGACTGCCAATCACTCTGCAGAATTCTGAAAGCCATATTAAAAAGCTAGGATAGTAATTTAAAGTAAGTAATACTCTGAAGAAAAATGTGGGCTTTTCTCAGGGAAGTTACTATGCTAAAACCTGAATTTAAGCATTTAATACAGTTTAAGACTACAAGAAGAATCTTAAATTTTAAAGTGACAGGTTTTTGAAGGAACATAGAAGCTGTGGTAGTTATCTGAGTTACTTGAAAATAAATGATAATCATAAATGCATTTAATAGAGGCTTTAAGAGTACCAGGGTTTCTCTCTGTGCATAGCTATACTGTAATATCAATTTCCTGATTGTAGCCTCTTAGCTGGGGTGTCCAGACCCACTTCTGAGGAAGCTTGCTTTTCTAATTATTAACTTTGCATCCCTGAAGTTAAATGCATGGTTATTTGATACAGCTGCTGACTGCATCAGTGAACTTCAATGGGGTTCTGTGAAAGGTCCCTGTCTTTAAATAGAAATAAATATAATATTTTACATTAATGTTCAGCTGTGGTATGTTAACTGGAAGCTTTTTGTCTTATCTAGATGGAGCAGCTTATTGCATGGGGCGTATGAACTCTGATTGCTGGTATGTATGTGAGGAGTTTGAAGTCTTTACAGTAGAACTTGGTGCTGTCAATATGTGTTACATGCTTGATTTGTGCTTTTTGTAGGTACCTGTACACCCTGGATTTCCCAGAGAGTCGGATATCCAATCAGCCTGATCAGACACTGGAAATTCTGATGAGTGAGCTTGACCCAGTAGTTATGGACCAGTTCTACATGAAAGATGGTGTTACTGCAAATGATGTCACTCGTGTATGTTTGCTTGAAAACTGAACATTTTGGGAAATGGTGGAAATTGGGCAACAAAATGCTTTATTCACTTAACTTTTAATACAAGGTTTATTTTGTGGTAGGAGAGATGCCGTAGAAAGGTTAATACTTTGGGAGGAAAATGGATTTAACCCAAGAGTATTTTGGGGACTATAACTTCATGTGTTCAGTGCCCTTCCTTCAGTGAAAACAACAATATGCAGTGCTTTGGGTGATGGGAAGCTTTTACTCTGAGGAATGTAGGAGTAGGAACAAAACCACAATTTGAGTAACTTTCAAGGATGTAGAGTACAAGGAGTAAGGCTTAGACTGGAGATAAGGAAAGCAAAGGTTAAGTAGGTATCAAAATCAGGGTTAAATCAGGGAGCCATTTGGATGAGAGGAAGGGCAGATTTGGGGTCTAAGCATACCTTGATGGGTTTGCCTCCTTTATCCAGATGGGGAAGTCATGTGACATGAACAAGTTTTCCTGACAAGTACACTGACTTCGTCTTGTTTTCCATCTTAGGCTTTGATTCTCACACTGTATTTGCTATTGAGATTTGGCTGTAGCTCAGGTACTGTGTGGTAAATCAAAACACTTCGGATTGCACTTCTTCCAAGGGTATAAACTAGTCTATCCTTACTCTGGCATAAATGTAAACAGCCTTCACTTCGTGGATAGTGGTTGAAGAGAAGCTCCGCTTTCCATTTCAGCAGCAAAAGCAAATATGTTTAGGAGTTCTAAGCTGTTTCCTTGTCTTGGATGGGTGCAGCTGGGCTCTGTAAGAGGCAGTGTGATAGCTTGCCTGCAGCTTGTCACTGCCATTGATACAGTGACAAGGTCATCTACAGTGGTACATGTAATCAGACTGACTTGTAATTGGATGAATTCTGGTGTTCTCTTTGCTAAATATATGTTCATTCTGCCTTTGAGGTAAATCTAAACAAGTGTTATAAGGATGCATGATAAACAGAATTGTTTAACTTTGTTCCAGATGAGTGGAATTCGTGACCTGATACCAGGTTCTGTTATTGATGCTACAATGTTCAATCCTTGTGGGTATTCAATGAATGGGATGAAATCGGATGTAAGTTTTACACTCATTAATAATTAGCATTGGTAAATAAAAAGAAATAAATATTTGGGGGTAATAATACCCTTTTTTTTTTTTTTTTTCAGGGAACTTACTGGACTATTCACATCACTCCAGAACCAGAGTTTTCTTATGTTAGTTTTGAAACAAACATAAGTCAGACCTCTTATGATGACCTGATTAGAAAAGTTGTAGAGGTTTTCAAGCCAGGAAAATTTGTGACAACCCTCTTTGTTAATCAGGTGAGTTTTCTTGCATTAGCTGATGAAATACATATAGACACAAATGAAGCAAGGCTAGAGATTTTTACTGGAGATTAACAGTTTAGTTTGCCTCTATAGTTGAGGGGTAGTTTCTTTGGAAAGTAAAAATACTCTTAAGTTGTGCTATGGCATGTACTAAATCTGATCTTCAGAAGACTTCTGAAACAGTAAGATGCAGCATCTCAGTCCCAGAATTCTACTGACATCTTATGTAGTTCTGTATAGGCATCATTTCTTGCCTTGGCATTTTTCTGGATTTGCCTGCAACTATCAGTTGTAGAACACCTGCTCTTAATAGTGTCGCTCTCAGGTAATCATAGAACCACAAAATGATTTGGGTTGGAAGGGACCTTAAAGATAGTCTATTTGTAACCCCCTGCCATGGGCAGGGACACTTTCCAGTAGACCAGGTTGCTCAGAGCCCCATCCAACCTGACCTTGAACACTGACAGGGGATGGGACATCCACAGCTTCTCTGGGCAACCTGTTCCAGTGTCTCGCCACCCTCACAATGAAGATTTTTTTTTTTTTTCCCTAATATGTAGTTTAAATCCACCCTCTTGCAATTTAAATCTGCTACCACTTGTTCTACCACTACCTGCTCTGGCAAAAAGTTCCTCTCCAGCTCTTGCCAGTACCCTTTAGGTACTGGAAGGTGCTTTAAGGTCTCCCCGGACCCTTCTCTTCTCCAGGCTGAACAACCCCAGTTCTGTCAGCCTGTGTCCATAGGAGAGGTGCTCCACCCCCCGCAAGTGTTCACAGAACAGCAGTACTGTATGTAGGGAGCAGAACCACTGCTTGAGAATGAAGCTTTCTGCACCACTGTCAGGAAGAGTTTCAAAACATGTTAAGTAAGAACATATATGAAATACAGTGTGCTAATCCATCTCTAAATAACAGTTTTAAAAGTAACTTTCCCTTTTTTTTTTTTTTGTTTTCTAGAGCTCTAAATGTCGCACAGTGTTTTCCTCTGCCCAGAAGATTGAGGGGTTTAAGCGTCTTGATCACCAGATTGCCCAATTCAGTGATTATAATTTTGTTTTTACCAGTTTTACAAAAAATCGCCAGCAACAGCACAGTTGATTAAGAATGAAGAAAAAGCGCAAAAAGAAATCCCATATAGAAGGTGGTGGTTGCTTTCTAGTTAATGATTCAGGGGGCCATGCTTTCCACTCCCACCACCTTGTAGTTGTGGAAAGCCCTAGGTGTAATCATAGTATAACCATTTTGAATTGTATGCATTATTATATCAAGGAGTTAGATATCTTGCATGAATGCTCTCTTCTGTGTTTAGGTACTCTATGCCACTCTTGCTGTGAAATTGAAGTGCATGTAGAAAATTCTTACTGTATGAAACTTTACAACACTTGTAAAAATGATTCAGGTAGAATTACACACAGTATAGTTTTTCTCCAAGTATCACCAAAAATTCCCCACAGACAAGGCTTTCGTCCTCATTAGACTTCAGCCTCAACCTACTCACTGTGGACAGTTCTCTCTTAAATTGTCACACTTTTTTTTTTTAATCTATGTTGTGATTTCAGTCTAAAACAGTTTTTGATTAACTTCTATGATTTCTAATGAAACTGATTCCTAATTAACACTTTCATGTTTGGAGAAAGTTTCTTAAAACAGTTACAAATTGTTTTGCTACTACAGGTGGTGGTTGATTTATTTTTAAATCAGACTGACTTTTCATGCTCTAATAAGGCTTCTAGGAATTTGCTCAGCTCTACCATAGAACTGGGCTAATGCATTGGTCTTTCACTTTTAGTAACTCGGGTATCGGTACTAGTGCAGGCTAAATTTTGTCTCACCTTAATGGTCATTTGTCTGTCCACATCCCCGAGCTGTCACACCGCTACGCGATGGCAGAATTTGATGAAGGTCCGAGACTTGACAGGGGAAGAGCTGAGCCAGGCTTCAAGTGCTTTGGCGTAATTGTGTGACAGCTTTGCAAAGTGCAAGTTGATATTGGCAGCGGGCATTTTCTGTCCTAATCACCTGTTATGTCAGAACAGGGAGCTCCTGAGCCCTGGCAGGTAGGGCTAGTGGAGGAGTGGAATTTGCCAGTCTGGGTGCGTTGATTGCTTTGGATTATTCTCAGTAAAACCTGTGACCTGCCACTTCGGACTGTAAAGAGTGCTTCTAAACTGGTCCAGTGTCACTTCATTTTGTTGTTCCAAGCAAAGCTAATGCCTCTGTCTTGTGACAGTCCTGTGACATTGTTGTGCATGTGACTTATGTTGTACTTGATTGTTGTGACTTCATCTGTTTTTTCCTCCTAATTGCTAAGGTGGTTCCTCTTACTGTGACTTGAGGGCATTAAGTAAGGGTATAGAACAAGAACTGTCTGGGACACCTGGACAGAAGTGAAGAAGAATACTATTCATGGAGCATGAATAAGTGTGTAATTCAAAGTCACTTGACTTAATGAGTATTGACTAAAATGCAGGCTTTGAAAAGTTGGCACACTTTCAGCTATGTTTGTTTGCAAATACTGGGATTTTAACAGCTGTGAGACCAGCATGTCAACAACAAAATTGAAATTATTTTTCCCCTCTTGTCCTTGCAATGTTTTGACTCTTTCTGGTTTGATGCAATGGTTCTTTTGTTCCTTCTGTATTTATAAATGAAGCACTTTTTCAGTGCTTCTAAACTAAAGTCTGCTTGGTTAGAAATCAAGTGGTTGGAACATTTTGATTTTTTTTTTTTTTTAAGCATATTATTGATGTTCTTTACCAATGTTATCAATTACATGCTGTAAATGGCACTAATGCTTTTTGGTGTTAATATTGAGGACCAATATTTCAGTGGGGTTTTATTTGTTCTTGCATTGTCCCAATTGTTCTGACTTTTTTTGGCTTGAGGTCCATTAAGTAAACTGAAGATCCATTTTTGAGTAATACTGAAAGAATGCATCTTACAAAAAGAAGCATAAGCCTCGTCTATGAAAAGCTGTTGAATGGGTTATTGAACTATCTGGGTGATCAGGATGGGGGGAGTACGGTGTTTATAATTTCTGTGGTGTTAGACTTTGATCATTTAAAAATATCTGTACCACAACTTAACGCTTCAATAAAAGTTTGCTTAAATTGTTTGTAGTGATGATCTAGCAATTCTATCCTTCACTCTTCATTTTTTATGGTACCAAATGGTTTAATTCTGAAATAGATTTGTGTCCTTACTGTCCTAATTTGCACTGCTCCTGTAGGGGATGCATCTCAACACACTGGCAGTTGAAAATGAGGCAGCATGTGAAATGAAGCCAAGTGAAAATGTTATGCTGTTTTTGAAACTAAAACTGTTTCTCTAAATGAACTCAAAAATTTGTCTACATTTAACCTGTATCTTTTTCTTGAGCATTAAATATTCTAAATAGCCTTCTGAATTAAGACAACTGCTTCTAAGTAACAAACTGGCATACATTTATGCACTTAAGCTTCGACTGGCTTTGAGAGTTCAAGGTGAGATTTATCTCTTAAGGTAAAGTAGGCAGGTATGTAATCTAGATAGCAACCTAGACCAGAAGCTAGAGGCTAGCAATGTCCGTGCTAAGCAGATGCAGCCAGCATGATTGAAAGTTCATTGAAAGAGCACAAGGCAGTTCTGTGCCTGAGCACTCTCATGCCCTTTCAACATGGGGCAGAAAAGGAAATGCTGACACCAGTGCTGGTACCGAGCCACTTGAACAGGCACTAAAAACCAGTGTTTTTCAATCCTAGAACTTTACTGTGGTGTGTTGATGCCAAAGAGATGACACTGCTGTGGTACTTATCTGGGTGGGATGACTCTAGAAACTCTACTGGCTGTCAGTCTGGCTGCTGCTTTGGTGGTGCAGGATAATGTGTTGGCTGAAATGTTGAAGCTTGCCAGCTGGGATTGTGTAAACTCAGGTTTCCCTTGTGATAATCCCAAAAGCAATGCCACCAATATCTAAATGCACAAGGCTTGGACATAATGCTGAGGATATGCTCCCAAGGTGTGGAGTTCTCCCAAGCTATTTCAAGTTAACTGTTCCATTTTCTTCTATTGCTTGTTATACACTGTACTTAAAATACTGCTGTTACATTTTAAAAAATTAAGCAGGCCCTAGAGAGTCTTGTTTCTGCAGCTGCCCAAAAGCCATATCTTTATATAAATTTTACATTCTCTATAACATGCTTAGTTCTGTCTTTGGCAACTGCCATTAATTTTAAATATATGTGTACAAGTGAAATATGTACAGTCACTTTTAGGAGCAAGACCAGACACATGAATACCAACCATAAGCTCAGCATTTTTCATTCCTGGATTAGCCAGAACATGAACGCACATTTTTGTATCGTGTAATTCCTAATGCGGGCACTTCACCTAATCCTTAACTCTAAATTATGTCATTTATAGCCTTGCTGTTATTTTCCACACATCTTTTTCTAGTTTATATTTATCCTCTCAGTCCATCACTCTAAATTATTCTTAAATACTGATATTTCAAAATAGCATGTAAGGCACATGGGCTAAGTGGGCAGATGCCCATTTAAAGACAGGGAATCACAGAATTATTTGGGTTGGAAGGCACCTTAAAGATCATCTGATTCCAACCCCCCTGCCATGGGCAGAGACCCCTCACACTAGACTGACTTGCTCCAAGCTCTTTCCAGCCTGGCCTTGAACACTTATAGGGATGAGGCATCCTCAGCTTCTCTGGGCAACCTGTTCCAGTGTCTCACCACCCTTGCAGTAAAGAATTTCTTCCTAATACCTAATCTACACCTTTGCTTGCTCAGTTTTCAGCCTTTCCCCCTTGTCCTGTTACTACATGCTTTTGTAAATAGTCTCTCCCCATCTTTCTGGCAGGCTCCCTTCAGGTACTGGAAGGCTGCAGTTAGGTCACTCAAAGCCTTCTCTTTTCCAGGCATTAAGTCCAAATTTTTACAGCCTTGCCTCACAGGAGAGGTGACACATCACTAATGAACTTGGTGTCCTTCCTCTGGACTTGCTCCAGCAGGTCCATGTCCTTCCTGTGCTGGAGGCCCCTGAGCTGATGCAGCCCTGCAGGTGGGGTCTCACCAGAGCAGGGCAGAGGGGCACAATCCCCTCCCTTGACCTGCTGGCCACGCTGCTTCGGATGCAGCCCAGGACACATTTGGCTTTCTGGGCTGTGAGTGCACATTGCTGGGTCATGTCCAGCCTCTCATCCACCAGCAGCCCCAAGGCCTTCTGGGAGGACTGCTCTTGATCCCCCAGCCTGGATTGATATGACACAGGTCCAGCACATTGCACTTGATCTTCTTAAACCTTGTAAGATTCCCAGACCCATTCCTCAAGCTTGTCCAGGCCCCTCTGGATGCATCCCATCCTTCAGGTGTGTCAACTGCACCAGTCAGTTTTGTGTCACCTGCAGTTTTGCAGAGAATGCACTCAGTCTCTTCATCTATGTCATTAAAGAAGGTATTAAATAAAACTGGTCCAAATATGAACATCCAATATTGCCCTCTGCATTAGAAAGGTGTGAAGTTCTGTGTCGCACTACGACATGAAATAACTCATGAACTTATACAAAGATTAAAAGAGTAAAAGGAAGTAACTTACTCCTGACCTTGCAATATATAAAATTCTAAAAGTGACAGTGGATTGGAGGATAGAATTACCACCTCTCCAACTACACTGGTCAAACCAACAGTCTATCAATTCTCTCTTCCTACAAAGAAGAATGTAAAACAATCATTATTTACATGAACAGTGTGTGAGAACTCTAGTAGAAATATGTAAACATAGAAGGTATAGAAAACTTTTAGAAGAACTTTAAAAATTTTCTAAAAGAAACAGGGCGACAGTTCTGGCTTGAGTTTACAAGGTAGCCAGAGAAATGAAACTTTCAACTCTTACTTTCACTAGAATTGGACTTCTGGCTCCACAGTCCAATTTTCATCTTCAATTTCATTGTTTTACTTTACCTGGCAAAAGTAAGTATTTGGTACTTGTTTTACACTATTAAAACTGCTGCACCAACAAAGCCATAAAGAGACAAAGAAAAACCAGCATAGGATTGAACAGAGTTGAAAGTTGCAGTTACAGGACTAAGTTTCATCTTCCTCTCTGTGTGTACAGGAGTTACACAGGTGTAACAGAACAAGACTAAATGTTCCAAATCCATTGTTGTTGCTCAGAAACTTGGAGCAATTTGGTGCCTCATCATCTGCTTCTTCCAGAACAGGCACTGGCTTCTGTGCCTGCCTGCCAGAGATTATTTATTGAAACACACCATATGACAGCTCCATCAACACACCAGCCACTGTAGCTTTACAGCCATCTCCAGTCCCTAAATCTGGACTTGTTTCTTTCAAAGAGGAACTTGCTAAGTACCTGTCAGCTTCACTAGATTCATCTGTAACAGCACTGACCGTAAAAGTTAGGAAATATTTAGCCAAATAAAAGGTCAGATTTCAAATACAAAGTTAGAATCCCAGCTATAAAAAGGTAGATTAAACTAAGGGATTATTTCTTAGCTGCTGTGATATTTTGCAGCCAGAACCCCTAACAGCCTAGGCAGCAGTAACACAGGTATTCCATGCTATTTCAGGATGAAACTAAAATCTTACCAGAGGGCCTAAGCCCTTGAGGGCTGTTGTCTAATGGTAACCCTATCCAAACTCTCTTCTTTTTTGTTAAAGATGCTTCTCTCCTGTTTTGATTTCATGGTGCTGTTCTAAAGCCAAGATAGTGCTGTTGCATTATCTTAGAGGAGAGGGAACTATGTGTATTTATTCAGTTATTGAAGTATCCTCAATACTGTTGCAATATCCTGCAAGACACGTATCAGGTCTACTCATTGTTTGTTCACTTGATTAGGCTTGGAGACTTGGACTCTTTCTAGGCTGCATTTTTCCGAAAGCCACGTTATCAGCTACACTATAGGTAGGATGCTCTATCCAAACAATCTCTCTCACCCCAAATTTGCCAGTTTCAAGGGTTCTTACAGACATGTATTTTTCACATAGTGCAGAAGTTGTTTTTTCATCTTATTTGATGCTCTATTATTTGTTTCTAATTCTCAAATCTTAAAATCTTATTTAGAGTGAAAATATGATATAAAACCAAAAGTATTGATGAAGTTGCTGATTTAAATAAAGACCTGATTTATTTATTCCCCTAAGCTGTTGGGAAATACAGGGGGGAGCTTAGAGGAAGAGGACAGAAAAATGAGAAAATTACTCATTCCCCTTACAGAAGGTATATTTTCCCTAGTGTGCTGTAGTGAAAGCTGGCATATATAACAAGAAGATATAATTGCTGAGGTTACAGTGCCTACAACTGAAGGATACTGTGCACGAAGCTGATGGGGCTAGTAAAAGCAGTAAAGCAAACAGACAAACAGCCAGTGTTGTAATTGTCTGTGCTCTTGATTAATATTGGTTTTAATGTTAGTATTTCATTGGTTCAGCTGTGCTTGCACTGGTTTTAGGCATATAATCAACTGTAAATTCATATGTTTTAATGTTCTAGCTTTAAGCATGGTAAGAAGTTTATTTGTAGTTGTACTCTATTGTTAAGTGCCATGACATGAAAAAGCTGAAGTTTATATTTGTGCTTTTCAGTTCTTCCATTTAGTGTGCTCCTACATAACAGGAAGATATATTTTCTGATTACCTGCTCTCTTAACATTGTAATCTCTTAAATACTTCATTCCTGAAATATTTAAACTATGCAGACCACCCAGAAGGGTTCAGCAGAGAAGTTTCAAACCAGTAAATTTCTCTTCTACTGCTCATGTTACTATGTCAAGCAGTTGGTAAGAAATGAATCAACTACTCAAAAAAGCTATCCTGTTTGATTTTTCACAAAGAGAATAGTCCAGAGACACACAGAGATCATATTTAAACCAGCTTTAATAAAACTGTCTTTACTCCTTTTTAAAGAATCGTAATCCTAGCTATTCTTACTGAATCTGGGTAACTGCCATCTCATTGAGCCACTGCTCAATTTCTTGTAGTAGTCAAGGCGAATTAATAGACAAAAAAATAGATGGTTACAGAAACAGATATTCAGTCCATACTGAATATCTCAAAATAATCAGGTTTTTTCAGTTTATGTGATGGCAACTGAAGAAATCTTTACAATCTCTGTATTCCATGTGTAATACACATTTTAGATACAAAGCAAATACACACTGTTATATATTTATGAATGTAATTATGGAAAACTATAAATGACACCTAAAAAATCAGTAATTCTAGATTACTATTTTTGTAGCAGTTCCTCAAGTTTTATTATTTTGGAATCCTTTATTTTCAAGATTGCTTAAGATTCCATAGGCACTTTGAATTATTTTGATTGCTCTATCTGCAAATCTAACCAAATTGCACTCTAGCAGTGGAGCCTGAGCTCTGAGACAGTGTGGTGGGAAGTCTCTGTTGTTCTAGGAGCCATACATCCCGTACACTTTCTTAATGGGCCTCTAGCCATCCACAGAAAGGTATATGTTAATGCGTTCTGGGGTGAAATGGGAAGATTTTAAGTCAGGCCTTTTTGCAAATGCTGGATTATTCCTTCTGCTACCTCAGGGACCCTACTGGAATCAGTGGAATGGTTACTTGTATGCTGAGGAGAATAGAATTGTCGCATGCCTCTCCCCCTTAAAAGTATGTTCTGTTCCATACCAAAAAAAAAAAAAAAAAAAAAAAAAAAAAAAAAAAAAAAAAAAAAATATCTATGCAAGATTTTACTGTACTGATAAGCAGCCTGGAATACGCTTAAATCGGATATAATCTGAAACCACACAGGAAGAGAGACAACTGTCTCTTTTCATGCTTTAACGACCAAGTGGGAAGGAGATATTACCTATAGGATTTCTTCTAGAGACCTGGGCTGCTATTGAGTTATGAGGACTGCATGCAGGAATGGAAGTGCTTACTCTTTACACAATCCTGTAAGCCAGTTACACAGCATGGAAATAATGGAATTTACTTCATTTCACAGAGGTACCAGTGGCAACTAGAATGTTAGAAAAGGTGGTAACATGGAGAGGCTGAGCGCAATGATCCTTCATTGGTAGTTACCCTAAATCCACAGTATTACGAGGATTCTTTTGATTATATATTCTATTTAGAATATATAATATATATAATATATATTATATATTCTAAATCAGGTCAAGAGATTTGAACTCACCGTCTTCTGAGTAACCAGAATGACACTGATTAAAGACACCAGTGTAAAGATTGAATAGTGTAGAAATTGAATATTTTTTGAAGCTTTTGCTGTCTCCAGCAGTGAAAACACTCATGATCGTATCTCTTGATTCAGTGCTGGATTAGGAATAGTTTTATAGTTCCTAAAATTCTTGAGCACAAATTCAGGGCTGTTGCCTGTTAATTCTGAGCTCATTAGAGAAACTGAAGGAAAAGAGAGATGTTGGCAGTGACCATTGCTCCTGTCAGCAATGCCAGATCTGGCCGTTCTGTAGCTCTTGCCAAGCACACAATCCCTTGCCCACACTGGTCCAAAGCTGGTTTTTCCAGCAGCATCTTTCCATCTGGATTGCTCCCAAAATGAAGATGACAGAAGGGTATTTGTAATGCTTTGCCTTGCTTTTTCTGGTTTCCAGAATGGTACTGGCTGGATAAGGTTAAAGGAACTGAAATGGTGCCAGTTACACATCATTATGTGTTTTAACACACTGAATACAAGGGAGAGCAAGTCTAAAGTGTTACTCTAGCTTCTACAAGGGGAAAAACTCTCCTGCTTCCAAAGGACTGGGCACGCTTTCATGCACAGTGGAAGTGTACAATATTATATAACTATTACTTAAAGACAGAAAGTTTTGGGGTTTACCATAATACCTTCTGAAAAATTATCCTCTTCAAAATTAAAGTATTTTTGTATCTTAAAATTGGTACCTGGTGTTTTTTTCATAAATACATATGTATTTAAATGGCAACATAAACTTCTGTCTGTCTTCTTTGCAAGGGGATTCTGAGCCCATGATAGATATTAATGATTGACCTTATGGCTAAGATGTTTAAGTCTGTCATTTGGATGTCATGTTCAAACCTTTAAGGAGGATAAAGCAAAAATATTGGATTAAAATACAGATATGACAGTATAGACTTATGGGCATCTTCTCTCATTTCCTATAATTCTGATGCTCAATTACAGTGTGAGGACCCTGGCAGATTATGCAGTACTTAATAGCAATCTTCTTTTAAAAATACTCATGTAGCACATGTTCAGATGAATGTACTTTAGCATCAGTCACCATCCAATCAATAACCTTTTATTCAGTATAAGCTACTCAGAATGCAAAAACTGAAAAAAAAGTTATGAAATTAGTTACAAAAGAAGGTGTTAGAAGGTGATGCACTGGGGACCTAGTACGAATGCAACATATGCTTGTAAGAACAGAAATAGGAACAGAAAGTCCTGAATTAATTATGTGTAAAGGGTATTTATGCATTGCTACTGATTGTAAGAGATGCTCCTTAATTTAAACAACTTGTCTTCAGAATCTTCAAGAGAGCAAATAAAGACAGCTAAAAAAGACAATGCATCAGAATTCAATATTTTCCATTTTCATTATAGACTTCTATAAAGTGCCTCAAGTCTATCTACCATTTGGAAATACCTATGAGAAAATATAAATTATTCTCCTATAAGAGCAGATCTCTACGGAAAAAAAGATCATTTCAGCAGTAAGTGCTGCTGAGGCTTTTTCAGACAGCTAATAACTCCCTCCAGAGCTGCCTAGGTTCCAATTTGGAATTTGATGTGACAATTGTATCTCCCTCTTGATTGCTTGCCGGGAAGAAAACATCTATGCTTCACTGCAAATGTAAGTAATAAAGGATAGTAAGGTCTTCAAGCCTTAAAGGTAATAGATCTTTGGTTTTTTAAAAAAATGCCTGCCTGCTTTTCTAGGGGAGAAGAAAACCCAACAAATTAAAATTATTATTTTTAAAAAATAATAATTTTTTCCTGATATATGTTAGAAGTCAAAAGTGTACATTCATACATATTGAAAATATCACGGGTTTACTGCAAGCTAGATGAGACAATTGTCAGCAGTGAGTTTATTTTCTTACGTAAAAGTGAAAATTTCATTTACAGCAGCTATAAAATTATAGATAAATTTTTTCACACTTCATCTCTTGACCTGCATTTCTGACTAGCTTACGGAGACTGCTATTTCTTTGCTCTATTCATGCTTTGAGCCAGCTGGACATAAGTAAGATCAGCTTCTTTCCAGAAATCATGTGGCCACATTAGCACAGTTCTGAGCCCAAGCTAATTTATTCTGTTTCACAGCCAGCCTTAATAACTCAGGTTCAGCAACACACAAATCACAGCTACACAGCTGCTACACTGGCTGGCTCAGGGCACAGGCAGAGTGAACCTGTCACTGTCTGCACCCATCCATGTGGATGTACCCTCAGATGACCCTAGGCACTGTGTGTTGTAACAAAAGCTAGTTTTAGTAACTGCAATAAATTGCATTTTAATTGCATAATACAAACTATACTGTAAATGAAGTCATGAAATCTTACAGGATACGGTAACATGAGTTTTTGTCAACATCACCACAACAGTGTGCTGCCTAAGCTGGCCTATGAACTAACTTTAAAATAGAGGCAAGATACGTGGTCAGTGGGTCAGTGCATTGGCTTTGCACACAACTCCTCAAAATTACTTTTCCAGTAGCTTTAAAGTCTTAAAAGTCATGCACAATACTTTTCAGTCTTCCTACAGAGAATTCTCAAAAAGCCCAATAACAGCCTTTTCCAAGTACCGATCCCTTTGTGAGTAAAAGTAGTGATTGTAGGCATACCAAATGTCATGATGCGTTATGTAACAATGGGGACTTCACAGGGAATTTCATCTCTTGGGTTTTTATCTGCTGTCATTTAACTACTGTGCTATATTCCTGTGCTTCTCTGTACAAGAGACAGTGGAGTTAAATATCTGCAATTAAAAATAAAGCTGCTAAACACAATTTATTACTCATAAAAAGTTTCACCTTTTGGGTCTAGCTCACTTACTACACTGTCTGCAGCAGTGGCCACCAAGTGAAGAACACAAGTATCTATGGTGTGCTCCCAGCTGTCAGCTCAGTTATGTCCTTGGCCTGACAAGATTTGCTCATGTTATTATTCCCAGTGGATCCCTCCTCCAAGTACTCGTCCAATCTCCCATTGAGTTCATATAGATTTTTGCCTTTATAAATTTTGAAAAGGAATGTAACAAGTTTGCCAGCTTTTTGGTTTGTCATTCTGAACCAAATTTGAGAGGCTAGAACAGCCATACAGTCAGACAGATCAAAGATCCACTTAGCCAGTACCCTTGTCACCTAAACCAGCCCATAGAGAATGCCTGGAAAAAGCAGCAGAACAGTCAGGACTAGCATGCAAAGGTATTTCCTCATTCCTCAGCAATCTTTATCTCAGGAGTTCCTGAGACAGAATGGTTGCATTTCACCTGCCCTTTTACTACACAGTCATGTGTTACATCTCACAATAGGCTTTCATTTTTAGAACCCCAAAAATACAGTACCATCATCTAACTTCCATGCCTCACTTTCCATCTTTGATTTTTAAGGAGTTTTTCTCAACAAATAATTTAGAAGTATGTTTCATACTTCAAATTTCCATGAAAATACACTATTAGTCACCCTTCATTTTGGAAACAGACCATTTTCTCCTAACCTGTATCAATAACTTACTCCTTGGCATTTTAGTTTCTTTTAAGAGCCACAGTCCACTGTAATCTATTATACAAACAGATCTTTTTTTTTATGCAAGTGCATCAACTGCAAGTACAACAAGATCACTATTTCAGATTGGCTCTTCTGTTAAAACAGCTTGAAGCAGACTATGCACAATGGTGATCAAAAATCAAGTCCAGGCCAAGAAGCCTAAAATTTATGGCACCAAAGGTTTTAGTCTCATGACTCTGATCAATATATTTACCTACAGCACTCAAGAGTACACAGACTATCTTCTCTCTTTTGTTTTCTTTTACAGTGCCTGATTTTCCCTATCAGGAAATGTTTGCCACCATCTAGATACTACAGTCCTAGCAAGATATATTTCTTATATCTTATATATTTCTTATTTGGAATTCATTTTAACTCGGATTTGTCTCAACATCCTTTGGTAGTGCAAAGGGCTATTTTCACCTTCTGTACATAATTTATACCTGGTGTTTATTCTTCTTCCCTCCTGTGTCTCATATGCACAGCATCACACTATCCCCATTTAAACTAGCTTTTCTTAGTCTCCTTTTCTGGATTTGGGGGTTTTGATGTTTATGGAGCAATACATTTTCAGTAATGAAGGAGTTACACACAGACAGATAACAGGAGTCAGTGCATCCTTCTGTTGGTTGTACAACCAGACTTATTTATGCGGCTACTCCACTCTATCCTGCCTCACTTTTGGCGCTTCTGTCCTTCTTCTTCGGAGACACAGAATGCATTTAAGATTTCACCCACACAATATGAACTAACACTGAAGAAGCAACATTCTTACACCTTGTAGTAATATCACAGTACAAAAAAAACCAATACATATAGTATTGGCCCTCAGGCTTCAGCAATATGATTCTTATTTTTCATACTGTGTCAGAAACATTTTCTGTAGGTCAGTGGGCATAACTACACAAGCACTAATCCCAAATTGCTGCCAATAAGAGCCTACTGCTTCAATAAAAGCCTACTGAATCAAGACTCTGATGCTTCTGATGTAGATTAATTAATAACTGATTTTTATTTCCTGCACTGCAAAACACTCTGGTAGTTCTTGAGGTGTGTAAAAATTGCTTTTAACAGCACTTCACTAACAAGCAAAAGGTGTTAATGTAGATGGAAACCAAAACAAAATTCAATAAAAATATTTCACCTCAATAAAAAGTAAGCCATGGGAACATTGATCAAAATCAGTGAATAAATATGAAATAGAAATAACTTTATGGTTTTACGTAATTGTATGCAAAAAAATTCCAAGAGTCATTTATATCAGTTTGTTTAAAATAAATTTTAAACAAATACTTTCCTATGTGGAAAAGCCGAGAGAATTTGGGGCTGTTCAGCCTGGGAAAGAGAAAGTTCCAGAGGTACCTTTAAGCAGCATAAAGGGGGCTGCAAGAGAGATTAAGAGGAACTTTTCACAAGAGCATGAAGTGATAAGAAAAGGGGGGATGGCTTTAAACTGAAAGAGGGGAAGTTTAGATTAGATATTAGGAAGAAATTCTTTATTGTGAGGGTGGTTAGGCACTGGAACAGGTTGCCCAGAGAAGTTGTGGATGCACAGTCTCTGGGAGTGTTCAAGGCCAAGCTGGATGGGGCTCTGAACAAGTCAGTCTAGTGCAAGGTGTCCCTGCTCATGGCAAGGGGCTTGGAACCAGGTGATCTTTAAGGTCCCTTCCAACCCAAGACATTCTCTGATTCTGTGAAATACAGACAGGCCAGCTGGGATTATATAAGAGCTTGGCCCCGAATAATAATTCTTCCTGGTGAATTTTGAAGTCAAGGTCTTTCAGCTGCTTTCAACCCAACAGGAGTAATTTTCATCATGTTATGGCAAATAACTGATGCCAGATAATCTGAGGTCCTGTAAAAGATCCCAAACTCTGACATTTCACAAATTAGCAAGTCAGCTCTATACACAGACATCCCGTCCTGATCCAGCTGGATAAAAAGTAATTTAATTTACTCCCTATCTGTTACCACCTGCTTCGGGAGATTGTCACCTGCCAAGTTTTACTTGAGGGATCCCTGTTTCAGAACTCTGTGAAGGACACTGCAGCAGTTCTCAGCTTTGCCACACCACTCTCCTCCTGACCTGTCACTCATAGACATGAAGATGCATCCCTTCCATATGTGGATACAGCACCAAGTTTCTTCAGGGTGTTCCCAAGGTAAGCTCTGAGCTGGCTGCGTGCAGGAGGCAGCATTCATTACTTTTAACAGCCAAGCTCTTTTTCCCTAAGGAAGACAAGACAAAATGTGTCTCTTCAAGGGCTTCTGCCAAGAGCCCCATAGAATAAGGCCCTGGAGGGAAGAGGGAGCCCAGAAACATGTGTGGGAAGTCAGGCAAAAATGCCAGGAGACCTCTGTGGGTGAAGAAGGAGCACCTCCAAACTCAAACACAAAAAGGAAGCACAGAGAAGGTGGCATCAAGGACAAGTAACCTGTGAGGAAAACAGGCACATCGTTCATGTCTGCAGGGATGAGGTCCCGAAAGTTAAAGCCCAGTTGGAACTGAAGCTGGTGATGGATGTCAAAGACAACAAGAAGTTCTTCTGTAGGGGACAAACAAAAGACTGGGAAAAATGTGAGCCCACCACTGCTCCCCCTTCCCTTCCTACTATAAAATCTCACTCCATTATTTTAGACTAGACACAGTAAATAGAAGCAGCTCTGTACCTCTTACTGTACCTACCCTTCTTTTCTTTGTCTAATATAATTCCTATGATGTCCTTACATAATGTTAAGGAGTTCTAAAAAAGACAAAGGCACATGTGATAAAGAAACAAACAGGTGGGGTTTTTGTGTGGAGTTTTTTTGGTTTGGTTTGGTTTGGTTTGGTTTGGTTTTTGTCAAAACCGGTGAGCTGGTTTGGCTTGCAAATTCCTAACTGAAGAGGCTCAGCAATGTAGCTGCAGAGAAATGGAAATCATCTTCTGTAATACTATCAGCAAATTACCTTTGTCCTGGGGTTGATTTACCTTTTGCAACCCCAGCTACAGCCAGAAACACACACTGGTCTCTTACAAGCTCTCTCCTGTATCTCTCTGCACCTTACAGTGTTGTATTATGGCATTTAGATGTTTCACATGGTAGCATTTTACTGAGAGTGTCTTCTGACATCCACAGTCTATCACCTTTTGTCACATCATTGCTTTTAGCTACATTTCCAACTGAAAATAAACCTAGGAACTACAATGCCCTTCTCCCAAGGCTGTCAATTCAGCAAATAGCACAGATACAAAGATTAAATGTAAATTGTGTGTGTATATTTGCACACATATGATCTATTATAATTTTTGAATGCTAAATCCTATGTTTTTTCATCACATAATACAAAAGGCTTTCGACCAGACACGCTCACAATCTAAACAGACAGAAAAGAACATAAGAGCTTAAACAAAGACTCTTATCTTACTCTGTGCTTTTACAAACATTTAACCTTTTACTTAGATAGACTAGTGCCAGGGCCTCACAAAGAAAGTAATGTGTTCAGGAGGGAATGGAGAAAGGGCACCTCCCTTCTGCAAAAGGATTGAGAAGGAATTTCAACCATTAAGACAAAAATCAAAATAAAATGGAAAAATGAGACAAAGTAGTAAGCCAGGATTTGTTCATTTTGTGTATCAGTGAACTTTCTCTGATTTTCTGTTATGTACCTTAACTGTGACAATGCTTATTTGCTCAAGAAATAGTCCAAGCCTTTAATCTATGAACTTCAATAAGTAAAATTTGCAAACTACGTGGCCCAAAATAAAATACACATTAACGTGCTTAAATTGGAAGTGAACCCACGGAAACCAGTGCATCCATATTACGTACGTAGATCTCAAACATGAGCATTTATTTTAAATTGACCATTTCGTTCTCACTGACTCAGAATTACGTAAGAGCCACCAAGGAACTGGCCTCTGGCAGCATGCACACATAAATCTGTTCAAGCACTGACAGGACTGTTAGCTGAGGCCTCAGAAACCCAAAATCTGGGTCCTCAAGATGTGTATTACCATATTTATCTTATCAAGCAGTTCAATCTTGCTGGCAGGCTCCGAGGACAGTGTCTTTTAAGAGATAAGTTGTCAAAATACTCCTGCCAGGATAGGAAAGACCAAGGTAAATCACTAATGCCCACGGCAAATTTAGCCTGACAAGGCGGTAATCTCTTCTAAAATACCTTTGGCACTAATGCACCAAAAATTTCCCGTCATCCAATTGCATGCCCTGAATCACCATAACTGGGAGACAGATGATCCCGGATTCTACACGACACTTAGGCTGATTTAAAGGCAAATAAATGTACTTGCTCTTCAGAGCAGTTCATGCCAGTTTATGATTTACACAGGCTGATCTGGCACACATTTACATTCCTGTGAGGGCTTTCTGTAGTTTTTAACCATATCACTTCACCTCCCCCCAGTTATAAAAAGAGAATGATGGTATTCATGCAACATTACAGAGGCACTGTCAGTTATGACAATTAATTTTAAAAACCCTCAGAATAGAGAGTTGATTCTGCTTTATTGACATAGAGCTTTTTTTTTTTTTTAAACAACAAAAATTTTATCTAAAGCAAGGAAGACCTGGTGCAAAAACTAAAGCTAAATACAGACAATGATGCAAAATGTTATTTTAAAATATCTGATAATTAAGACTTGTAGAAAACCAAACATGTGTTCCACAGCTTTTATTCCCTGCAGTCAAAATTCAAGCCTTTGCAATTTGCCTGCTGAAAAGGTAACATGACCCAGCATCTTTTTTTTTGTATTTAGAATAAATCCAGATTTATGGGCTGTTTTTACCACAGCAGTATGCAAAATTCCAAAACAAGCTCTAAGAAAAAGTAATTAAAAATGTGAAGCTTAACAGAAAATGAGACAAAGCCTAAAGCCAAAGAAAAACCCTGCTAAACTTATTCAATATTATTAAGATCTGTAATTTTTCTGTGAAAAGGAGAAATGCATTAGATCACACCTATCTGGACAAGTGAAACATTTGACATGGTGCAATGCTGACATTTATGTCTATCTTATGGAAGTTAAGGAGAGGCTGGAATTTTGGGAAGTTTGCAATTTCCCTTGCAAACAGTTTTAAATTAACATTTTAATTAATGACTTCAACATAATGAGTAGAGAGACACTTTTGATACAAAATAAGAAATATAGGATATGGAAAGAAAATGAGAAAATGACAAAAACAGTTTAAAACTTATAATTATGGAGTGCAACATTGTAGCAAAATGTGGAATATGCAACATTTTCTCAAGAAAGGATGTTCTTTAATGTTTGATCTTTGTATACTTTCAAGCTTTACCAACAAGATGGGATATTTGATCTGTGAAACAGACAGCAGCCCACAAGCTCTAAGTGATGTGCAGGTGTTAGAAAGACAAATTACTGCTTGGTAGAATTGTCCTGCTAAGCTTTAGGGCCTGGCAGGTTTCAGTGATCTCACACCCAGAGGGAAGTTAACAAAGTGGGGAGAAGGATGTACCACTGACAGCAGACACAAGGAATGCAGAATTTATGGCCACAAGGACATTGGGCAGAACCCCCAAGATAAGGAAGAAACTAATAAACCTTACCCAGCAACTGTGCTGAACCAGCTCTGAGTGGGTAAAAGGTAATTCTGCAGGGGGAGATCCCAACCACCGACTCACAGATCATTGACCCAAAAACCCATCAGCCCAAAAGAAGAGAAACACCATGGGACTGACTAGCATGAGAAGAGAGAATCATTAACCAATAGAAGATAGAACACTAATTAATACAAGGATTATGTAACATGTAGCCAATGCACACTAATTCCTTTGTTTGCTGACACGTATAAATAACAAAAGGTTTTGATAGTTGTTGTGCTTGACTTGTGGAATTCCACTGGGCACCCAGGCTTGCAGAACTCTGAAAAAAAACAATCAATGTCTCTCTCAAGTGTGTAAGTATTGGCTTATATTGTAATTATTGTTGCACGCTGGGAAACAAATCTGATTTTTGTGGACAACAACATCCTGCACTTATAAATTAAGGTACTATCTCAGAAACCCCGGTCAGAAGGATGTATTTGATGGGGTATATTTGAACCTGCCAAGATAACTGGAAAGCATCATGCAAAGGACACGAGTGGTAGAAACTAACTGCATATTTTATTATTTAATAAAAGCTTTCTAAACCAATGGTCTGTACCGGAAGCAGGACATTATTTGTGTTAATAAGAAGACGTGTCTGGTAGCCCTTTTTTTTTTTTTTATAAAAGGGCGAGGGAAGGATGATACTTTAGGGACTTCCATTTTCCAGTACCACATCTGATCTTCAAGAAAAACTCGCAGAGCGTTCGGGAGTGCCACAGAGCAGCCCGTGTTTCCGTTTTCCAGCGCTGAGCGGCGGCGGGGCCCGCCCGGCGCCCGGCGCGGCCCCGAGGCAGGAGCGGCCCTGAGGGCGGAGCGCCGCGGCGGGGCGGGGCCGCTCCGCTCTAAGATGGCGGCGCGGGCCCCACGTGGTGCGCGCTGAGGCGGGCGCGGGGCGGGCGCTGGCGACATGGCGGCGGCGGCGGGCAGCGAGGGCGGGAGGAGCGACGGAGCGGAGGAAGACGAGGTGGAGGTTGGTGGATGCCGACACCGGGGCGCTCCCCCAGCCCTGGGGGAAGGGTCCGGCCCCCCGCGGGGCGTGGCCCGGCCCCGCTCCGCCCGGCCGGAGGGGCAGGCAGGGAGAGGGGCCGGTCGCGGACCGAGCGCGTTTCACTGGGGCTGGCAGGTTTCTCGGTACCCACAGCGGTGCCGTCCCCAGAGCTGTGTGGTTCTGGCTGTTCTTCCTCGGGCTTCCCGGGAAACGGCATGGTCAGAGAGCGAATTTCCAGTTTCTATGGCTTCCTATCGCCATAAAAGCACAGAAACAGGGAAGGGTTTGGGTTGCAAGGGCCTTTAAAAATCATCTGGTTCCAAACCCCCGCCATGGGAGGGAACACCTTCCACTAAAACAGGTTGCTTAAAGCCTCATCAAGCCTAGTCTTAAACACTTCCAGGGATGGGACATCCACAGATTCTTTAGGCAATCTGTTCCAGTGCCGCACCCCTCCCCTCAGTTAAAAAAAAAAAAAAAAAAAATCATTAATGAAAATTTCAGTATCTAATCTAAACCCACTCTTGATTTAAATCTGTTACCCCTTGTTCTGTCACTACAGGCCCTTGTAAGAAGTCCCTCTCCAGCTCTCTTGTAGGCCCTCTTTAGGTACTGGAAGGTGCTGTAGGATCTCCCCAGAGTCGTTCTGATGCTCATTTTTCAAGGGTGAAAAAAGTGCTTCCCCCATTGCTCACTAGGAAGAAAAGGCCAGGAAATTCAGGTGTGAAATAGGTGTCTTATGGAATAGTGGGTCACTAAATTTCCCTGGGTATTACAAGAGTTCTGTCTCTTGACAGAATGCAGCATAAACTCCACTTTGGGGTCTGTTTATCCTGAAAGGCTGTGTCTTTGCTGTCCTTACTGGTAAAAATTGATTTTGGGAGGCCTTTTATTTCCCCCGCCCCGAGTTCTGTTATATCTGTACATGTTCTGTTATAGCTGTACATGATCAACTTTTCTTTTAGGAGCAACTGGTCATGGTTGAGCTATCGGGAATTATTGATTCAGACTTCTTAGAAAAATGTGAAAACAAGTGCAAGATTTTGGTGAGTGATTACAGCACAATAGGAAAGGGGTAAGTTATTATGGATGTGAACAAGGGAGTGAGGCTGCCTCTAAATTTCTTGACATTGATAACATTAGATTAAATCGTTGATAGAGAATTATGTGTCCTGTGCTTGGCTACATGTTGTGGGCTCTCTTTCAGAAACAGCATAAAGTCTTTGAATATATTATTGCATAAATATAAGGAAACTTATAGAAGTATATATAAGTTTGGACCAATATCTTCTCTGATTTCAAGTTCTAAGTTCATTTTTCTTTAAATTATGTATTGCCCATGTTAAAAAAACATAATTGTTAATCACACTTCTTTGAATAACTGGAATACAGCAGACAGGTAAAGCAAAATGTTTAAGATTTGCACTGTATTTACAATGGGGTTTTTTGCAGATGTGTCCTGGCAAGTTGAAGTCTTGTAAAGGATAACTGGGTATTAAGCATTTCATAAATAGTTTTGGATGTTGTTTGCTTCACTGTAAGGTTATTGTAGGAATCTGGTTTCCTTGTCCTGTTCCTTTTGAGTTTTTTAATGACTTTATCTGTATAGGACAGATTTCATTTGCCCTTCAAAACTTATGTAGACTCTGAGAGCTGTATAGATAGTACAAGTACTACTGATTTGCAAATACTTTCTCAAAGTAGACCATTATCATAGGCTGAAAAGATGGAAGAGAACATCTGAGTGTGCCACTGATCACAATATATGTGAGTGGTAAAGTCAATTCCGAATATCTCAGTAGTAGAAATACAGTCAAAATTATTCATAAAGTATTCATCTTTGGATGGATATGCAGGTTTCCTTCCTTGATCTCATCTAATTCTCTTGAAATTTGTTACATGTATCATTCATACTGATGGCTGAATGGCCACAGGTGCTTTCATACTGCTGGTGGGATTCATTTAAATGATGTGCTTTGAGAGTCCCTTGTAATGTTACTAGTAAAAGGTTAAAGTATCCATACTATCCACATCTACTTGGGTTCACTCCACAGAGTAAGCATTCCTTGAGACTTTTCCTAAGGCACAGCTGTTGTTATACCCTTAATTAAAGGGTCTGCTCTGTGTTACTCTGTTTAGGAAGTTGTCTGTGATGCTCGTGGCATCGCGGGAAGACAGTCTGCGTAGTCCGCAAAGGAATGCAAATCAGCCAAAGAAATAAAATGTTGAATATAAAACTCCCCATAATGCTATTGTTTAGTACTGATGTGTTATTAATTGTATTTATTTATTGTAGAAGAAAAAATAAACCCACAAAAATATGTTCTCTATGTTAGCTTAGTGTTATTGATGTTCTCAATTTATGCAGAAGAAAGAGAATCCTAGAGCTTAAATCTTGTTGATCTTGCACTTTTGAAACACAGAAATATATGAGGAAAATTGCACAAATTCATATTAACCTGTGTGATATTCTGTATTTTATGCAATTTACCACATAATACCTTATCTTCAAAACTTTTAGTGTGTGCTTGTCTTCCTGTCCTGAAAAATTCTGATGTTCACAAGGTACTATTCAAAGACCTTTTGCCTTAATTAGTGTGTTCTGTTCAGACATTGATTTTTATCAAAATACAGTATATAGATATATCTTATATAAGAAAAATGGGATGCTGGCTTGTGTATTTGGAAAACCTGCACTCTAGAGGAAGGGAATGAGATGATGGAGGTGCTTCCTTACTCTTTCACTACTTTTTTAAAAGAAACAAAATAGCAACAATTTCCAACTCCTTCACAATAGAGACACAGTGTAATCACAGAAGCTTCTGTAACCCTGCAGTGGCACTTCTGCTGCTGATATAATGCCTTATGCTGGGTTTCTTCACCCTGTGTATTTTCCATTTTTAAAGTTATTCCACTTTCTAGAACTTGTATTAATTGAAGCTTAGAAAATAACATCATCTTCATGCAAACACCTACATATTTGTTAATTTGAAATGGAGGTTACATTAATTTCCTAGAGGAAATAACAGCACGGTAACTTATATAGACTATTGGCTGCAGTTTGATCTGAATTTATTGTAATATACCAGAGCATTTCCTATACAGTTCTATACTATAGTTTTTATTATGATTGCTAAAAGAATATTTTCTGATATTTTTTATATTTGATATACTTAAAGGAGCATGTATGATGAGGAATTGATATAATCTGGATTCTAATATGTCTGCCTTTGCTGGTCTTACAGTGAGACATGCACCTGGGCTAATACAGACCTGACATTATGCAATTTTATCCTTCTTTACATAGGGAATAGAGACAGAGAGGCCCATTTTACAAGTGGACAGATATGTATTTGCAGGAGAATATGAAGGTAGGAAAACTTATGTGAATACAATCTCTCTTTTCACGTGAGTCAAGGAACTTCCTTAACATCAGGTGGTTTTACTGCAATTGGTCCTGTGAGATGCTGTAGCTGTATGACACCATGTAGAGCAGCAGCAGTCTGAGTTCACTGCTAAATTAACCATGCATCCATGGTACTTCCAGGGAAAGTGTGTCTGGAAGCTGACTCTGGGGTGCACCAGCTAATATTACTGCAGACAAAATTGTGGGACATAAAATGCCTTAAAGTGCTGTTGTCTCCTGTGTAAGCAGGACTTACATGTTGTGCAGTCTGTAGTTCTCCCATTTGCCCTATGGTGACAACACTGGTCTGGAAGAAAATGGTCTGGGATCATCCCTTGTAGACTCCAATGACTGTGGTACTCCTGCCTGTTCTGAGTTCCTTACCAGTGCTACATCTCTGGAGTGTGGGGGCTGGAAGTGAGAACATTCCCACAGCTGAGCCAGTGGACACATTATCTACAGCTGATACAAAGTTTCTCACTTTGTTTTTCATAGATGCCTTGGGAACATGTGTGGTTTTTGAAGAAAACGCAGAGCAAGGTAATTGTTGTGATTTGATGTTCTGTTTGTTTCAGTAGCTGGGAAGATTAAAAATATTTATCTTGTTTCAGTTGCTAGTGGAATTAACTATAATGATTGGTATCTGGGTATTGTTTTATTCTCCTCTCTTCTTAGTAGATGCAGAAGGCAACCAAAAAGTACAGCTGAAATACAAGTGCCACACAGTGAAGAAGTTGAATATGACACGGACCCTTCTGACAGAAAAGAAGGAAGGAGAAGAGAATGTTGGTGAGTGACTCTGCTCTTATGCATGTGGACATGAGTGGATTATGCTTAATCCACAGGGAGAGTCAGCCTTTATTAAGTGTTTGATTCAAGAGCATGCAGGAAGTTAAAGGAACTTTCTTCTTTAGGCACCATATGTGTATATTTAAATTAAAAAATTAAATACATTTCTGACCCGTGCTGCCTCCAGAAATGGCTAGTAGGAGATCACTACAAAGAAGTGTAAGAGCAGGGCAAACATATGCTGATGCTCCCTGGTATGTTCTTCTGTTATCTTTTAAAATCAGAGGTGCTGTTTAATAGTTCTTTCTTGATTTTTCTTTTCCCTACTTCCATAATTTTTTCTAATGACTTTCTGAGTCTCTGCAATTGTTGAAAAGAACTGAATTGTACTTACTGAATTTACAGTTGAATGGAAATAAATTTAAAAATAAAATTTAAAAATTTAAAATTACTTGCAAAGACATACCTAGAAGACCATTTATATTGATTTTCACTCTGTAGGCAGAACTCAGGGTTCATATGTTTGCTTTATTTATTTTTTTGTACAGAAGTCAGTACTTTTACATAGTCAAATACTGAGTATCCTACCATATATAGCAGTATTCACTAGAACTGTCCTACTGCTTTTAGCTGCTTTTTTCACTCAAGTCAGTGTTACTGCTTCATATTTTAAGAATATATAGCCATTTTACCTTAAATATGAGCAGTCAGCTGGACACTGGCCATAGGAGGTATAAAACAAAATGTCATCTAGAATCTAACCAAACATCAGCATTCTTATCAACACCACGTACCACTTCTCTCTGGAGAATTAATTATGTAATATTAAACTGAAACCATTATTATGATAATATAGGTAATATTAAATTGAGACTACAGAGGATTTTGCTTAATAGAAAGGCCTTTTTTATTCTGGAGCAGCAGTACTGATGATAAGTACTGAAAACCACTTTGTTTCTGTACCATGACAGGAATTTAACTTGTGCATACAAAGTAACTACAACATCTTGTGACTTTACAACATGTACTGAGTAAAAATCAAAATGGGATTGGATCCCATTTCTATTTGGGGTTGGTTTAAACCTGTTGCTCCAACTTGTTGTTACACTTCAGTTAAAGAGAATGCAAGAACTTGTGTCCTATCTCTGTTGTCATTACCTATTGCCAGAAGATCTAATATTTAGGTGAACAAATATTCTCTTCATTACATTTGTGAAATACTTTCTCTGCATTTTGATTTATGTTTAAGCTTTTTTAAGAGCCTAAGGGTGGTATCAGACACCTAAATGCAACAGGAACTGCCATACTGGATCAGAGGAAAAAATCTTTTTAGTCCTGTATTGTATTTTCTGGTAGTAAATGGATATGTGAAAAGTAATAGGAGAGGCATATGCATATCTTTCTATTCTAAGTGGTTCTTTTACTTAGATCTTGGTCTGGCTCGGCCTTAATAACAGTGAACTTAAATTAAAAACTGCTGTTAACTCCTTTTGTCACTAGTAGAATTTTCCTTCTTTACATCAGGTGGAGTAGAGTGGTTGCAGATCAAGGACAGAGATTTTTCCTACAGCAGGCTTAACATGATTTGCAGTTTTCTGCCTGAAAAGGATGATTCTGAGGAGTCAGCTCAGGCCCAAGATAAATTAACTGAAGAGTCAGAGGGAGAGGTGAGTGGCAAAGGCAATTCTAACATGAACTGCGACCTGGAAAAGCAGCACACCTCAGAAATAGATGCCTCTATTCCTCTGCCTGACAGCTCTGCTTCTGGGGCAGAGGAGTCTCCTTCTGGAAATGCTGCCTTAGAGGATGTACCTCCATGATATTAACTGTGATCTTTTCAGGATTTCTTCATGGAATTAATGGACCAACTTTTATAGGCCATGACATGGTTTCCACCTTCTCTGAAAAATGAACAGTGGAAAAATAGACATGATGTTCTTGTACATTGCTTTTGTGTTTGAATTATAGTGGGAAGGGCTTAAGTGTTTTTTTTTAAATTACAGACTGGAAATGTATGTATCCCTACCTCAAAACTGAACAAGTGGAAATGGTTACATAATTAAAAGAAATTCCTAGCTTAGAAAAATGTTGATGTATTGCACAGTCTGAAACATTTTGTAAAAAGAAAGAAACATCATTGCTTAAAATAAAGACCTGAATTTTTCAACTATAGCTTCACCTTGTGTGTTGTATTCAGCCACATACTCTGTCTGCTTTTGTACTGCAGTTATTGAAAGAAAACAAATAAGTGTGGCTTTTATTGACTGAATACTCATTAAATTGCTTAGTTTAGATTCTCCCTAGTGTCCTCTGTCCCCTAATGGAGTTTAGAAATCTTTCATGTGGGAAGGGACTTTAGGGGTTCTTTCATCTAGCTTCCTATGTAAATAGGGTCAACCATTCAAAATTCAGGGCAAGTTGGTCAGGGCTTTATTCACTCAAGTCTTGAAAACCCCTGCAAATGTCAGCAAATGAAATCCAGGTCTTAAAGAGGCATCTGTCATGCTGCTTCCCCCGTTTTGTGTATAATATAATGCGTGTTATACAAAAGGAAGTGTGGTCATCCTGGTTTTTCTTTTTCCTCACAGTAACTTCTTGTCTCTAATCTTCCTTTCTGGCATTTTTCTGAAGGGTTTTATGCTTATGATCCTGTACCCATGCATCAGTGGTTCCCAGACTAGTCCATGTGACCGTATTGTGCCACCTAGTTACTCTGTGGGTTGATACTGCTACATCATTTATACTGCCATGCACTGTTCTGTATCACACTTGAGTGTGTGGTGCACTCGGGATAATGTTTTCAAAAGCACAACAATTTTAAAACGGAAAACATTTTCTCCCTAACCCATCTTCTTTCCTACCTTTCTCTGCCTCCCTCAAAACAGCGTAACTGCAACAGTGCTGTGAGGATGAGAACACTTAATTAATTCCAGCATAATTATGTAATACCTTAAGTAGTAGTCATCAGATGAGAAGCTCACCCACAGCATTGTTCACAGCACAGCATCAGTAAAGAGAAGTCATTAAAACGGCAACAGTTTCAAACCATCAATCCCATTATTCTCTCTTTTTTTTTTTTTTTTTTTTTTTTTTTTCTGTGTAGAAGCAACTTGAATCCTAGGGGAAAAGGAGGCAGGGAGAGGAAGAAAAGGGAACATGTTCTTTTGTGGCTCCAGCCTGGGTGTGGATCTTTCACATGGTAGTGTTGCATTTGAGGTTTCAGGGAGACCGCACAGCCATCCCTCTGGATTTAACTGCAACCATGGAAGTTTAAAAACATCATTCACACTTGATTTGTGCGGTGCTGATAGATAGAGGACAGTTATAACTGGAATGACAATACCGGGAATGTGCAGGCTCTTGAGTGCTGGAGGGAGGGTTTGCGGTGCACGTGGTGGCAGCTGAGCCTCCTGCAGAGAGGGCTCTTGCTATGGCTGCTACAGCCAGTGAGAACAGAGAGGTGCTTCAAGAGTTTGTCCTCTGACAGAAGGCAAACACAGCAACTCTCCCACGTTTTAACTGGCTGCTTAGTCTGGCACTATGTATGTGAGGTTTTTTTCCCCTGTGTACAAGGAGTATTCCAACAGCATGGGTTTCTGGCCTTCTCACGTTTTTCTTTCAGCGCTACACTGAAGCCATTTATTTGTTCTAGTTCATCCGTTAATCAGTATTATTTTTCGAAAACATTTTATGTATATCATACACAATGAGTACATTCATAATAATGTTGGGGTTTATTAATATTTTAAGTGTTATTTCTGATGGTCGAGCTTTTGTTTCTATTATTATTAACCCTAACTTTTACAACCATACAACTTCTGGATGAAGAACCTTTTCCGGATATCCAACCTAACCCTCCCCTGACACGACTTCAGGCCATTCCCTCGGGTCCTGGCACAGGTCACCAGAGATCAGCGTCTGCCCGCCCCGTTCCCCTCAGGAGGAGGTGGCAGACTGCAGCGAGGTCTCCCCTCAGTCTCCTCCGCTCCGGGCTGAACAGCCCGACGCCCTCAGCCGCTCCCCCCACGGCTTCCCCTCCGCGCCCTCCGCCCCTGGCACGGCGGAGCGGAGCCCGCCCCGCGCATGCGCCCTGCTCCGCCCCGCTCTCCCGGCGGATGTGACGCGCGCGGCGGCTCCCGCACGGCCTCCCGCGCGTGAGGGCAGTGATGGATGCGCTGGACCGGGTGGTGTGAGTGTGCCGGGGGGACCCCGCTCTGGGAAACGCGAGCGGGCGGCGGCCCGGGGCGGGTTGCAGTGGGAGAGCCAACAGAGGGAAAAGCCTTATGGCAAACGTGCGGGAAAGAGGAAGCCGAGCGCTGCCGTCTTTTTAGTGGTGGCCAAACAGCCCTTACTCAGTTGGCAGCTTAAAATAACTGCGGTGACCAGCTGGTGTTGAATCTGTGTGTTTCCGTACACCTGAGAGAATTAATTTCTGAAGTTTCAGTAATGCCCAGCGACAGCATGGGGAGCGATTGCCATAAACTAAAACACAGAAGTCCCACCTCAACGTGAGGAGGAACTTATTCACATGAAGGGTGACAGGGAACTGGAATAGGCTGCCCAGGGAGATCCTGGAGTGTCCCTCTCTGGAGAAAGTCTAAACCCACCTGGACACATTCCTGTGTCACCTGCTCCGGGTTACCCTGCCTCGGCAGCGGGGTTGGACACAATGATCTCCAGAGGTCCCTTCCACCCCTGACAATGCTGGGATACCTCTGGGGGCGGGTATTGTTTGTTTTAAAGAAGAAAATAAAATTAATGCTTTACGGAGAAGATAACTTAGTGGAGAACTGTAATTCTTAAGCCACGCAGCCACTGATGAGTGTATGAGGTCTGTGCCCCTGCGAAGGCTGCGCTGTTTCACCTGGATAGTGCCCAGCATTCCTCACTGGTTCCTGACAACAGCTTTTATTTTGGGGGCCGTTGCTGGTCTTTGACAACCTTTGTTTTTTTCTCATAAGCAAGTTTCTGGCTTGTTGAGGGAGCTGGTGTGAGGGGAATCCTTCAGCCTGGCAGTTGGCTGGGAATTCTAGTACAGCTTGAGCTCTAAATTAGCAGAAACTGAAAAGCACAAGACGGTAAAATCACCTTTGCTAATTTGGGGGGGACAGAGAGGAAGAGGAGTGACAGTAAAAACACATTCACCTGAGACAGGGCTTTTGGCACTGATTGTAATTCTGCAGGTTGGGATTAGTTTGAGTCATTGAAACAAGTTGCTTGAATAGTTTGTTCCAATTCTTGTTTGGCTTCACTGTTTTCTGTAGTGTCAAGTCTTGTTACATATATTAATCTTTTAACTTTTAATTTATTGTTACAGAAAGCCTAAAACTAAGAGAGCAAAAAGATTTCTTGAGAAGAGAGAACCCAAGCTAAATGAAAATACAAAAAATGCTATGCTCATAAAAGGAGGAAATGCAAATTTAACAGTGACTGAAGTGCTTAAAGACATTGTAAGTTGTTGGATGTAGAATGCAACCTTTCTCTCTCTTTCTTACAATTTTCTGTCTCTGCTGCACAATCGGTATTTTCATACTCTCCCTGTACCCCAAATCTCAGAATGACCAGTCCTCCGAAGGTGTCATTACCTGCTTCTAAATGGAGATTGTTTTCTTCCAGTTTCTTCTTTGCCAGGAGTTTTGAGCTTGCTCTCTTAATTTTTCACAATTGTCTGGTATATAAGGTGAAGTGTTGCCAAGTCTGTTTGAAAGCAAGAGGATGACGAGGATTAGGTACACAACTGGGACTGTATCACACAGCTAAGTCATATCCTAGAATCCTGTAAGCTGACTGTGTGTATTGATAGGGACCTTTCAGCCCCTTCTGAAACTAAGTTACCAATCTTGTCTCCTAACTCCATAGTTCAAATTATTATAGCTGTTCCTACACTCGTTTTTCTCTTTGCTTTATTGTTTCCTATTCTTTTATGCTTCTATAATTAAGTTGTTGTTCTCTCCCTGTTTTTTCCTTATGCCCCTTAGAAGCAGAGGGATTGCTTTGATTTCAGCTGTTTCTCAGTTAATTTTTTATTTCTCAGTTTCTGCAAATAATTTCTTGTGCAATTAATTTGGAAACAAGATTGTCACCAGCTTGAAGGGTATTACTGTGAGCAGGCCTTTTGAAGTGCCTTCTAGCCTGCTCTGCATAGTTACTGTTTCACATGATCCTGTAAACTATTGGGTTGTAAAAACAACAGTGCTGTGCATGTTTTAGAGATGACTTGCAGTGACTTTGTGTTTTGCAGTATGCTGTGAAGAAGCCTTTTGCTGTACTGTATAAAAGGTAAGTGATCTGACTTTGACGTCTTTGAGTTTCCTGACAGATAGACAGCTTTTGGTAGTTTTAGGACATGAACAGAGATGCAGGCTAGCCTGGGAGCTTGAGCAATGACCAGGGTGCAGAAGATGACTGATCATAATTTTCAGTAGACTGGAATCAAGCTACGTGTGATCAGTGTTGGTGCTTAGTCCTGTCCCGTGGCAGCTGGTAGGAGCAGGATTCAGCTCAAAGTCTTGTTTGAAATGGGAACCCAGAGTCTGTGTGAATGTAGTGCAGAAACAACTGTAAATTGTTGTCTAAATTTAATGAATGAACAGGCAAAGGCAGTTACTCATAGTGTCACTGGTGGTGGTGTTCTGCAGATCAGGCCCCAGGAGACAGGAAATGTGGAGGAAAGTACTTAGAATGGCAGTGATGGCACTAAAGCATTCCTGGCAGTAGTAATATGACTTGTGATTTGAACTCAAACTGAGCCTTTACTGCTGGAGTTTGTGGCAGAATGCAAAACTTTGTATTATCAGAGAATTAATAAGAAGTGGCTATCTGGGCCTGTTTTTGGGTTTTTTTTTTAACTTTTTTTTTCTCCTCCTCTCAGGAAAAATATTACTAGGCCTTTTGAGGACCAAACATCATTGGTAAGTATAAAAAATGTTTTCTCTTACAACAATTTTGAGCAGGCTATCCTTGTGTGCCAAAAGATGGACTATCGGGAAAGAAGAATAGCCTGAATAGAGCTTTGCCTGGAACGAAGGGGTAAAAAGAGTATATTGCTTTTGGAAGAGGCAGGCCACTCAGGAGGACCACAAAGATGTTGTGAGGGTATGCAGGGAGAAAATTAGAAGGGCCCAAGCCCAACTAGAACTTAATCTGGTTACTGCCATAAAAGACAATAAAAATATTTTTGTAATTAGATCACCAACAAAGTGAGGGCTAAAGAGAATCTCCATCCTTTACTGGATGCAGAGGGAAACACAGGGACAAAGGATGAGGAAAATGATGAGATACTTAATGCCTTCTTTGCCTCAGTCTGTAATAACAGCACCAGTTACTCTCTGAGTACCCTGAGCTGGAAGAAAGGGATAGGGAGCAGAATGAAGTCCCCATAATGCAGGAAGAACTTGGTTGATGACCTGCTACACCACTCAGACACACACGTCTGTGGGGTTACATGGGATCCATCAAGGGTGCTTAGGGAGATGGTGGAAAAGCTCACCAAGCCCCTTTCAATCCTTCAGCAGCAATCCTAGCTGACTGGCTAGAGGCATTTTTTTAAAAGCGCAGTTTTGCAATGTGTGTGTTGTTGCAGTATATGAAGGGCACATTCGAAGCATTTGAGTTTTTTATATCTTTTTACTAAAATATACAGCTGTTAGAGAGTGCACAGATACCAACACACAGTGATTAACAGAGCTGTATGAGCACATGTTTCAAGGGGGGTCCCCTCTGGTCTGTTCTTGGACTGTCTAGAGTCAGTATTTCTCAGGGATCTGGTGGCAAAACTCGATGCTGAGGTGTGTGATGTGTATATGCAATTAATCCAGCCTCTCCAAGTGTCTCTCTGACCTCCCAGAGGGGCAGAGCTGCAATGTCCTCTCTGAGCTGCTGCTGTTGCAGGGGTGGGAGATGAAGTGTCCTTCTGTGTTTCAAAGTGCCAAGTGCAGGTGTATACTTGTGGGAAGCACTTGGTAAAAGTGCTCTGGACATCGTACCATAGTAAGTTCTCTAATCTATTCCTCCTGGAGAAAAGATCTCTGGGATAGTCACCACTGGCTTGGTTTTAGGTAGCATCTTAGTCTTAAATAATAAATTGACATAAAGTTGCTCTGTAGCAGGACTTTTGTGCCAAGTGTAGATGTTGTTAGCCTTGCTGTTGAGGGAATTAACTGGTTGTTCAGAAGCTGTCAGGCAAAATCAATATGCTGCATAAAGCTTAGTTGGGAAACTATAATGAGACATTAAAATGGTAGCCAGCTTGACAATACTTACTTGTCAGTCAAGGAGAAGTGGTTGAAAGTATCTTGTGTAAAACCAAATAACCAGGAATTACAAGAAAGGGTAATAGATAAAATGGCAAGAAAAGATTGCCTGACTTGTATTTTAAGATGCAATGGTAAATAAAAACAGAAATTATTTGAATCTTGAATCCAGCTGTCAGTTTTAGCATAAGTGCTGAAAAACACTCATGACATGCTCAAAACTCTTCTGGTAAGTGCAGTTGCTCTTCTCATTAAGTAGCTCCTAAACTCATATGTTTTGCCATATATCTTTGCAGATATTTTAAACCTTGTGAACTTCAACTGAAAAGTTTATTTCCTTCAATTGCAGGAGTTTTTTTCCAAGAAATCAGATTGTTCTCTGTTTCTCTTTGGCTCTCATAACAAGAAGCGACCTAACAATCTGATAATAGGTAAGAAATCTCACTTGGGTTTTTATTGGGATGATAGGTGTAGTTTTCAGTGAATATTTAAATAGTTGGATTTCCTTTTTCACTCTCACAGGTCGCATGTTTGACTACCACGTGCTAGACATGATTGAGCTGGGCGTTGAGAAGTTTGTATCCCTAAAAGATATCAAGGTAAGGAATTGCTGTAAGGATTTCAGTATTTCAGCGACACCTACTGGTGGATTTTTTTTTTTTTTTGGTTGCAATTTTTTCTGCAATTTTCCTGAAATGAGTCAAGTTGTTTAAAAGAAGTGTTTCATGCAGTGTATGAGGATTGGGAACTTGTGTACTCCAGAATGTTAATTTTATGATCTGCTTTTTAATTTAGTTTGGTTGGTCTTTTCTGTCCCTATTGATCACAGGTCACAGCAGTTTTTCTTTCAGTGTTGAATGACTGGCAGCTATTAAATAAATTATATGTTCCCTAACTGTCTCAATTTTTGTTGTTTTAAAATTCTTATTCCACAGAACAGTAAGTGTCCTGAAGGGACAAAACCTATGTTGATATTTGCTGGTGATGTGTTTGATGTGAATGAAGAATACAGAAGACTGAAGAGCCTTCTTATTGGTCAGTATTTTGATTATTTGGGCAGTAGGATTGCATGGATCTGTAATAATATGATCTGTTGGGAAAAGCTAGTTTGTCAATAAATGCTTGCTTATGTTCAGCACAGAAGGAAAACAAGAATGAGCACTTGTAGGTTTCATGTCACATAAAATTAAAGTTTACTAATCATGATGACTTTTAAAGGGAGAAAAAAAGAATGTGCTAAAAGACTCTGAAGATGAAACTTCATATTCATTAGCATTCATTACTTTGGTTGTGGGAAAACTGTCATTTTCCAAAATGTCTCAGCCTTATAATTGTACTAGGTGGTCATTTTTCTAACCAAATAATGTTTTGAAGTATCTAGATTGAAATCAGTGGATTAAGTTCAGAAAGTGGGATATTTCTGGTTACAGAAAAGTCAAATCAGTCGAATTCAGCTTCTGTTTTTGTAATGAAAGCATTTTTTTTTTTTTTTGGAATTCCACCAATTCTAACAAGCATGCTGTTGCTTAGGATACTTGGAGAGAACAGGTGCAGTGAAAATCAGCTGTAGATAAGTTGTGCCCTAACTTTAAGGCAGGCTTGGAACTTAGGAAACAAAGTGGCATGAAGTTTTTTATTATTTTAAAGTTGGAGGCTCTAGAAGATAAAGCACACTGTAGCTTTAAAGAAGGTATATGTAGACATAGAAGTTATAGGATGTTGTGTCTCTTGGCACGTAAAAAATGCTTCTTGCTTGGCAAAACTAGATGTAGTAAGTAGGGCAGAGTGAATTCTCTTTTAAATAGTTTTCCTAAAAGTAGATTAGTTTGGGGGCGGGGGGGTTGGGTTTAAGTTCTGTTAAAATACTGAACCTGGCCCAATAAGAACAGTCTTGTTCTTTCAGTTCCATTCTTGGGTTTCTAGGTAATCGAGTAAATGATTGCTCTTTAGAAACAGACCCCCTAAAAATGAGAATTTTTTTCCTTAGTATTATTCCTTAAAGCAAGATATTTCATCTGGAATGAGACTGAAAGGGAGCAGGAGACAAGTAAATTTTCTTCCTCTCAGTACAGCTGATTGGTTCTTGGGGATGGATGAAAGGGTGGTAACTGAGCTTATACATATTTGAAGATGATTGAATACAAAGATAAGTGAGTTTTACTGCTTCATGTTTGTGTCACTGTAAATGAGTATTTACACAGGAAGCAGCTGCATTTTCTGAAGTGTGTCTTCAGGCATCTGCACAGTGATGGGCATCCAGATGTGCTCAAGCAGCCCATGATCAAACAGCTGAAATGGCAGACATGCATAGTGAGATAGTTGCCAAATAACTGAGCGGTCCTGCCTATTTCTTTTGATGTTTGCCTGTCCTTTCTCCTCTCCTATTTATTATCCATTAATCACTTGGCAGTCAAATGTACTCCACACCCAATCTTTCTTCTTGAACGTATGCCAAGTACTTCAGGTCTTAATTACTCTGCTGAGTTCTGTGAAACACCCAGATGCAAAACAATTGACAAAGAAAAAGGTTAAGGAGAATAAAGGCTTGAAGGTGTCGCTAACAAATTAAAATCATTTGGGTATTAATCTGACCTGCTTCAAAACTCCCCTTAACCAATAAGGAAGAAGTGATTTGCTCCATTTCTGCAAAAGATGGTACCCTTAAGCTGCTACTCTTGCTAAGAAAGATACAAGAATTTGTAACAACAGCTGCAAATATTTTATTGCTGTACCAGTATTGTTGGGATCCCAGAGGGAATATCAGATAGCTGACAGCTTCTTGTTGCCAAAGCAGTGCGATGCCAGTCATGCTGAGGAGCAACCAAGCTTTCATTGGCTTTTGTGATATCAAAAGGGCTTATGCATGTTTGGACAATCATATTACAGCAGCTTCTTGGTAAAATTAAGGGCAAGGTAACCAAATGCTATAGTCTGGTTAAACTGTGATGTGGAAGAAGCTGTTTAGGAGAAATAAATTACAGATACATTTTCTTTGGAGACCTGGAAAAGAAAGACATACCACTTTTTCTCTTTTGGTTTTCATTGCTCTCCAACAGGGTAGTGTAGTTGATTTAAATGATGTAAGTCTTGGAATGCATTTAATGAAATTCTAATAATTATTTATGCCTACATCTGTAAGATGTTTCAACTCTTACAAGACTGCCTGCTTGTTGTTAGTTCTGTTATTGCACATCTATTTTGTCCTAAAAACGGCCAGACCACTCTAGGGTGTGCTTATACACTTTCTAAAATGTTGGTTTGTATATCTCCGCAATTTTAGATTGGCTGTCACCTTGGTCTTCAAACAGCCTTCCTCACACAGACTCTTTTTGAGTGTTTGAAAAGATTTGAGGGCTTTTTCTGGCCAGGAAAGGGGATGGCTGGGCAAAGTTTAAACTGCATTCAAGCTAACCAGAGCTACATAGAATAGAGTGTTACCAGCTTTTGGATACAAATTGATACTGAAGGAGTTACATTCCAAAATCAATTAGGAAATAATCTGGAAGTAGAAAGGTCCTGAAAAGCTCTCTGTATGAAAGAGTAAATTAGACTTTCTGGAAACATGTTTGAGGACAAGGTGGAGAGAGAACTAGGAATGGAAAGAAAGGAGAAAGAGGGTCTCTAGTCCAACCAAAGCAAGAGTTGTAAAATTAAGACTATGTTTAAAAAACTTCAACTCTCTGGGTGTACTGAAGTGTAAGGTTTCTGCAGCTGTTCGGTGTTGCCAGGAAACAAATTCCTGACCACCTGCGTTTATGGGAAGAGATCATCCTGTGGGTAAAAAGATGTATGATGCCACAGGAAAATATGAAAGGGAGGTGTTGCCAATAAAACCACTGTGAATGTAAGCTTGTGTACCTGCAGGGAACTAATTGAAGGGAAAAAAAATATGCCACGGGTGAGCAAAATGTTTTATTTGCAACTTTTTCTCTAACTACAAGTTAGGCTCGAAATAAGAGAGTATTTAATTGACCAAGAAAGTTTCCTGGGCTTACTCCATCTGTTATTTGCCAGCCAAACTGTGTTTTGGATGTCACTCCAGTGCTGATACTCTTTCAAAAAGGTAGTGAAGGAAAAGACAAGTAGCCAAGGGATCTGAAAACAGGACAGAGCAGAAAAGAGTGATTTGTTTTGCATCTGTTAGAAATTCTCCTATGTTTCACCATGGCTCTGTCATGTTTATTAGTACACCTTGTTCCCTTGGTCAAGGTCACATTCTTTCTCCACCCTCTGCATATGTTGGACAGATTGCTGTGCTCATTGCAGGCTCTCTGATTGCACAGTATATTTTCATAGCCTGATATAAGAACCTTGCTAGAGGCAGCCCGTCTTGTATTTAACCTGTATTTCAGTGTTCTCTTTGCAAACTGGGTAAGTATTTGAAGTGTCTTATTTTCATAGATGTGTTGCTTATTAATAGAGAAAACATTAGACATAATGACAAATACTGCTTTACATAGAGGACAGAAGTACCTTGTTGTGAAAGAGATATGAAAGAAATGATATATCTCAACTTTTTCCCAAAGTCGGAGAGAGCAAATGTAGGTAAGAATAGTCAAGGTGCAGTTTTGATCTGCTGTGTACTGGTTTTGATCCCTCTTTCTACTGTTCCAAATCTGGCTATGATTAAGATTTAAGTATTAGGTTTGAATGATGTCTTTAAACAGATACCTGAGGAAATGGCTTCTCTGTACTGACCTGTGTTTGTCTGAGCTTTGACTGGCCTAAATACCAAATAAGAAAAATTTTCCCCTGATTTTAGAGATGAATATTTAAAAGAACAGACAATGCAATTATTCGCATTAGCTCAGTAATGCTAAGTTACTTCTCTGAAAGTGTATCTGCTCTTTTCCATGCACTTGTGTATAGGAAGTATATATATAGGTAGTATGTATATTCCTACAAAATTATCTCTGGGAAGTCACTGTGCTCCTGTCAGGATATCCACACTCATTTGGGTTCACCAGTGCACACCAGAACGTGCAATTTTAAATTTCTCTCCTGTGTATTGGCCAGGCTGCAGTTTTAAGTAGGGGCTATTTCATGAGACTCCTGTTTCAAAATGGGCCCACATCACATCACCAATTTGTTACAGGTATCTGTTGGTTTTATTTTCAGCCAAGAAACTGCCATTTATTCCTTTTAAATACTCTCTCAGATTTCTTCAGAGGTCCCACTGTGCCCAGTATTCGTCTGGCTGGTTTAGAGTACGTTCTGCATTTCACAGCTGTAGATGGGAAAATTTACATGAGAAGCTACAAGTGAGTATCTGTTTTATCTGTCTCGGTTTTGGTACACGTGTCAACTTTAATCTGTAGTTGTGAAATTGAACTGGCTTAAGCTGCATTTTGAGCATGCAATGTGTAGAGGTGTTCCATTGTAATTTGTACAGCAGAAGAAAAGCACTTGAGCCCTAGGTCTGCTGCCTCTTCCTTATCGAGCTCCTCCTGGCTCAGGATTGCGCTTTCATATGGCTTGGTTAGTAAGGTGGTGTGAATTGAGTTAGTGAATTCTGGGTACTGTCTTAGACTCTATGGCCTTAGTCTCTTCTCAGGCTGATTTCTACGACTCTTCATTTAGATGTTTGCCAGTGAACAAGAGAAGATAGGCTGCAGACAGAGATGCACAAGGAAAACCAGGAAAAGGCAGGACAAGGAAATTTTTCTTGTTGCACTGGTGTTCACCCTCACAGTCACTCCCTGTCTTAGGAGGCTGTGAACATTCATAGCTTGTGTTCCATGTGATTTTGATTTCTCTTAATATGAAATCATTTTAATCAGCCTCACTCTTAAAAACAAAGAACCAAAACACTTTCTTCAGATAAGTGCTCAGGTTATTTTGTTGTAAATTATAGTGAATATTTTTATGTCTAATAATACCCAGGGTGCTGTTTTGATTTTGAAAAGTGATATGGCTTTTAGGGTACTGGGGCTGAGTTTTAAAAATGATACTGATTATACTGGTCATGTTAAAAAAAACCCAATAAATTACATTAGCCAGGTCATATTTTGAATGTGTTCAAATTGTAATGGGACTGATTTATTAAAAGTTGTTATTGATGGATGCCTTTCCCAATGATAGAATTAGTGGTAGCAGTTGATTTAACAGTATTTTGAACTGCAAGATTGAACCTGTTAAGGAGATGGATAAAACTCTAGCACAGGAGACAATGTTGATTTTAGTTGGTTTTCTCCTCCTAGAGTGCTTCTGAAGAAATCTGGCTGTAAAATACCCAGAATTGAACTGGAAGAGATGGGACCTTCATTAGATCTGGTTATGAGGAGGACACATTTAGCCTCAGATGACCTTTATAAGCTGTCTTTGAAACAGCCAAAAGGCCTGAAGGTATGTACCTTGGGAAGGGCATTGCTTTCAGGTCTCTCTGTGAAGAAAAGGCTGAAGTATTACTTGCTGTGTGTTTGACCAGAGCTTACTTTCATCGAGGCCAACTGACATTCCTGGGGCCACAGCACTTCTGTGGTTCTCAGCTGGCAGCCAGACTCTCCTCTGGAAGCACACAGAGTACACAGCACAAAGCTTAGTCTCTCCAACCAATGTATGAGGCCTTACTTTTGGGCGCTTGATTCTCACCAGAGCTCCTGGGATTGTATTCAGAAATATTAACATTGTTCTTCCCTTGCAGCCTAAGAAGAAAAAGAATATCTCCCATGATGTGTTTGGTACAACTTATGGTCGAATCCACATGCAGAAACAAGATCTTAGTAAACTGCAGACACGGAAAATGAAAGGCTTAAAAAAGAGGCCAGCAGAGAAGTCAGCTGAAGATGGTGGGGCTACTCCCAAAAAGTCAAAGTCAGCTTGACAATCTGGGACAGCTTTGAAAACTCTTTGTACTTTCAAATTTAGAATATATGTTGTAATATAAATTGTCAGACATTAAAGCTGTTAGCTTTAGTTTTGCAACAAAAAAACTTTCTACTATTTTGTCATTTTAAAGGGAACATTGGGGTATTGAGCTTTAACATGGAACTTGGTTATTTAAAATAAAAAAAAATATTATATAACTTTCTTAGTTTTCCAAAGCTGAGTGTTTGTTTATTGGTATTAGCAATATATGGGAGTCAAACAGGTGACTAATTTCCTGGACAGTTTCACAGAGTGGATTTGAAGGAATTTTAAAATTTTAAAATTTGTCTGGTTCCAACCCCCTTGCCATGAGGAGGGACATTTTCTACTAGACCAGGCTGCTCAAGGCCCCATCCAACCTGAACACTTGAATCAAGTACCCAACTTGAACACTTCAAGGGATGGGGCATCCCTAGCTTCTCTCAACAACCTGTTCCAGTGCCTTACCAGCCACACAGAGAAGAATTTCTTCTGAATATCCCCCATGCTTTGTGCTTTTACCATAGAGGCATTTAAATTGTGTCTCCAGTGAAGCAACTTGCTGGTGGGAGAGGCTTAAATGCCTTCAGGTGCTCTCCTGCTGGCATCTCTTGCTGGCATCAAACCAGTCAGAGTGGGATGGATTGAGGTTCCCTTCCCCCAGAAACTTTAGTTTTATTGCTGTTTTCTTGGGAGCCCTTGATCAGTCCTTACACATTCTGTGCAGGACCAGAGCAATGAATGTGCATAATATGCACAACTTCTCTGTTCATTTATTGTTTATGTATTTCAAGTTTTGCACAACTGCAACACTCAATAAATTTTCTAAAGTGTGAGCTCAATACGTGTGTGATGGCCAGGCTTTGCTTCTGACTATTGCACTGGCAGAAGTGGGAGTGCTTAAGGTGTTTTTACTGTGTTCATCACCATGGTAGCAAAGTACCTGATATTTACTTTAGGCATAAAGGAAACCTTTACAGGTTGAATTTCAATCTTTGCTGCCTGATTTGTGCCCAGAATGGAAATATGTGAAGCAACCACTAAAGGTCCATTTTTTCAGATATTTTTTCTTCTTATCCTGCTTTCCTCCCAATTTTGTGCTCATGAGTTAGTGCAGACTCAGCTAGACTTGTATAAAGGGGATGAGAGTTTAAGAGTTTAATGAGACTTTGGTGTGGTGTTCTGGTTTTGGAACACATTGAAAAACCTAGGTTTTTTAAATTCTGCTTGTCTCTTTGGAAGCTGTTTCTCTGCCCTTTAAGCATAATTGTTATAGAAGTATACACACGTTACCATGAACACAGCAAACTTGCTCATCCTACTTATGTTTTTAATAGTTTTGCTAGTTTTCTAATCAGCTGAAGTGTCACTTCAGAAATAGGTGGCTTGTTATTTTCAATTGTCTTCTGCATCCTGGATGGAAGTTGTTGGGCAGCTTTGCTTTCCTTATGGGAGGGCTGAGCTGTAGCTGTGGCTGTGTAAATGCCACCCATGAATGCCACCCATGACATTCTTGCAGTGCTCATTTGATAAAATTTGTAGTGTGAAAAAGGAAGGGCTTTAAAAGTTGGGTTAATTTTGGGGGCACAAACATATTTATTATCAATGTATTTGCATGGCTCTCCCCAAATGCTATTCTCTGATCTACAGCCATGTGTTTGAGAAATTGATTCCATAAACTTCTTCAGATTTGTATTTCTCACTGTATCTTTCTGAAGTACAAATCACTAGGCTTTTGTCTGAAAGCTGTAGAAGAACGATACTAGCAGGCAACGTCAACTCAAACTCAAACAAGGTTTGAGTTGTAAAAGTAATAGCAAAATACTATAAATTTACAAAAGGCTGCCCATAGTTTAAAAGACTGTAATTTTCTAGATTTTCCTAATTTGGAAGCTAATTTTGGTGCTTAAGTTGGATTTCAAAAATTTCCTTCTTAGCAGTAATGTCGACCATCTATAATCCTGTTATCTCTTAATGTAAAAAGTGTAACAATTGTTCAGTAGGAGCCCTCAGAGAGAAGCTGTTGCATCCTGCTGTGGGTTTTTTTTAATGCTACTGCTGGTTTGCTCCTTGTATGGAGGAGAGGAGCTTTGGACAGGTTAGGACTACTACACCTCCCAACACCTGAGTGTGATTACTTAAAGCTTCAGGGGGTGAGAAGTCCTTGAGCATGGGAAATCAATCAGTGGGGAGAACCCAGGTGCGTTTATTAGTGCTTTGTAGGTGGAATTTGAAGTGCCTGATGTCGCTGACCTGTGGCTGTTTGTGTGAATACCCTGTTTGTGTGAACGCCCTTTAATACATCGTTTTTTGTACTGGTAAATTACAGTTACATGGGGGACAGAATGTGTTAGATATGTGAGGCAGGGATATTCAGTTTATGCTTTTTCATGCCAATCACCTTCAGGTTGTGTTGTTAGCAAGGATTAAAACTTACTGTATTTCTGATAGATACTTTGTAGTACTCAAAGTAGTGCCATTTTGGTGCAAATTCTTGAGTGTGAAGTGGAAATGCTCTCTTGTTATTCATAGCAGAAAGGAACAGCTCTGATCACCTGGTGCCCTTTGGAGAAGTTTCAGCCTTGCTGTGAAGCACTGATAAAGCCACAAGGCTGGTGGCTGATGCGATTTCAGGGGTTCAGCAGGTACAACCACACAGCTGCTCTGTAAGCAATGGCTACATTCCCAGTATCTGATTTAACTCAAGGTGAATGGTGATAGGAGGGCTAAATATAACCTTTCTAGTGGAATGCTCTTATTTCCCAGATCTTTTCAAAGTGTAGGGAAATTTGTCTGTAGCTGTGTGCATGAGGAACAGAACGTGCAGTACTCAAAGGGCAGCTGATGAAAGGGGCTTACTCTACCTCAATTGCTCCTTGCTTCCAGAGCTCACCAGGCTCTGAAAACACCTAAACATGGCCCCAGGGGTTGCCTGGCGTAGGCAAGGCGTAACAGGTATGTTCATCCCTTTCCTCTGGCTTTCATCTTCCCACCTCCTGGCACACAGGAGTCAGCTTTATTTATGGGTTGAGCCTAGTAATAACTCTGGTTTGAAGCAAATACATGTGGGCAAATCGTGGCTCCTGAGGTTGTGCCTGTGCAGGAAGGTGAAATTGCAAATATAGGCAGTCAAGCCCACACTCTCTTTAGTCTAGCTGGCAGGATGGCAAGGGCAAGGAGGGTAAAATTTGTGACTTCTGTAGACCCCTGGTTTCTATGCTGATGTTGCCCAGTTGTGCTGCTCATGGCTTTACTGCTACTGTTAACCAGGCTCCTGACATTATAAATAACTAATGATACACATATAATATACAGCCTACCTGCAGTTGAAGTATTTTTGGGGTTTTTTTAGGTGTGGTAGAATTATAAAAAGTAGGAAGAAAGGTAGATACTGAGTGCTGAAACCTGCAAGGTTCTTGGGATTCCCACATTTTTGGGTATCTGTCCTGGATGCACATAATCCCAGCTGTAGCTCTCTGTTAGTATAATGTGACAGACTGAGCAATGAGAGCAATGGGTGGTGTGTGCTTGAAGAGCATGTGAACTCTCTTCTCCTTCCTGGATTTGGTAGGTTTGAGCTTATCTTTCCAGTTCCTTAGCAACCTTATTTGCTTTCAGTAAGTGCTTTCTGGGTTTGATTGTGAGGGTTTCCCTCCACCACTGGCTTGGTTGCAGCTGGGGAGGGTTAGAAAAGAGCATGAAAAGAGGACATGGCAGACACATCGAGTATCACACTGACTGCTGCATCCTTCAGCCAGGGGAAAAAAGGCTTATTCTAGATGCTATCAAATATGAGGGAGCAGGGGAGCAGGGTAAGGAGACTAGAGCAGAACTCTGTTAGAGACATTTTCATTATTAAAGAGAAGAAAGTGGAAAATGTTAGCTGTGCATAATATATATAACATAGCCATACATAATACATGTTAACATGTGTATTACACATGGTGCAGAGAGTTCTCCCCTGTTCCCCAGTGCAATTTATCTCCTCCCTCTGAACTTTGCTAAAGTGCCTCTAGCAGTACTGACACATCCCAGATGCAATTCAAAAACATAGCTGAGAAATGGGTCAGTTGCATCAGAAGTCAGATTTCCTAAAAATATACAAGGGAAGGAGACATGAGGCTTACGAATGTGAAGTCTCTGTAGGATTGCCTTTCTAAATGGATGAATGTTCCAAGTTAGGAACATGACTAACACTATAGAGGAAGAACAGCTTTGCTGTCACACATCTTTACAGAACATAGTGAAAAATTTGTAGGTAATCTGGGATTAAAATTTGTCCTAAATAACATGGGCATCATCTACTCAGGGCAGTCAGTGAACACAGCAGATGTTCTCTGATCAAGACATTTCTAAGGCATCTCTTAATTTCTTGTTTTGTTTGACTTTTGGTGATATTCTGTTTACTTGATCTTCCCTCCCCCCCCCCCGCTTCTCTAAGATAAGCACAAATTAATTGAGGGGAAGTAGACACAAAGTTTTTAGTAGAACTTAACAGGGATGCATGGTTAATGACAGAATCTCATTTTCTTCCAACTTTCGCCCTTGATAATCTCATAATTCTTTCTGTGATGCAACACCACACCTATGAAATCTGGTTTCTCACTCCATCCACGATCCTGAAGTACGCCCATATAGGGCCTCTCTTCTGTTTTGATTGTTGCAATTTGTTCCTCTTGACTCCTTTCACCCTCACAGCCTCCAAAACAAACATGACAGATCTGCAGTGCCCTTTTTCCACTGTTTGCCTTCTTCCACTGGTAAGAAGTTGAGTTTCTTGTCTTGTGTTGTTTATGCACAATAAACTGTATTTTTCACATATACAGTGCTGCAGTGCAAAATAAGATTAACTTCAGAATCCAAGTTTCTCTCCCTGTTTCCCAACATTTAGATGTATTCCCTGGAAAAGGCAGGTCTCAGCAGGCATGCAGTGATAGGGCTGTCACTTAAGGCAGAGCTCTGTGATCAATTCTAAGGCTGCTTTAGGTATTGGCAGTATTTCTTCCCCTTTTAAATGCACAAAATTAAACCACTGATCTCTGCTGCTGGCCTCTAGGCAGGAGAATTACTGATGCTGCTGTATGCCCTGGAATTATTGCTGCAGCAGCAACTATCTGTGTTAGTTGTAGATAGGCATGCTGGGGCCCAAGATTGTCTGTTGCCAAAAGATAGTTTAGAAACCCTTTCCCTCTCCACTTGTTTTTCAGATAAATGCATGTTCCTTGAACCAAGTCAGGCTCCCTGTTTTCCTAAACCAAAGAAGTCCATGAGTAGTTGCATCTTTTCAGCTTTGATTGCAATTTGCTAATGTTTCTCTCCAGTGGTAACCGAGCTCCTTGGCCTGGAAGTTGCTCTCTCCTCTGGAGGAAGGGACCACAGAAGTGAGGAGGAGGAAGATTCAGGCAAAATGTCTCCTCTCTCCCATGGTGTGTCATGTTCTTTTGTGTGACAGAAACTAGTCTCCCAAATGCAACAAAGAAATGTGAGATATTGGGCAGTATAAATTCACCCCAGACATCTCTAAGTGAAGTTCTTATGAGTCTCTCACCTGTTTGGTGTGAGTCACTGCCAAAGATGGGCAGTCACAGCTGCTGTATCAGGGAGTTTGTCTTGGGACAGATTGCTGCAAAGAGTGTGATGTAGAACTTGCACTCATCTCCCATTGCTGCCATGTAATTTTTTTTCCAGTTGAAAATAGGTTATTATGAAGAATTTATGAGGGTCTCCAAAGGGTACTTGCAACATGCCAATAAACAGTAAAACAGTAATGAGCTTTTAATTCATAAAAGGCAATAGATTTCATCTCCTGTTGACTTGTTTTGCACACAGGAATAATTCCTTGCTCAACAGGGTTATTGAAAGAAATGTTAGGGTTTATGTGTTACATTGTGTAAAGTTTGTAAATGCTTTACCTTTTTTTTTCTTTTTTTTTTCTTTTTTTTTTCTTTTTTTCCTTTCTTCTCTGAACATACTTGAAATACCTAAGGACTTCTAGGATATTGTAGGGAAAATAGTGGTACGACTCAAATGTGTTCTGTAGTTGATGGGTGAGGGGTTTCTCTTTGTGCTTCAGATGCTCACCTCTTCAGGGCTGTCCAGAAAGGGTCACTTGAAGAAAGATTCAGAGACCTGGTAACTGCTGGGCACTTCTCTCTTTCCTTCCAGAGAGAGAGGGATACCCACCCTTCCTGCCATTAGCCTTCTCCAGTTTCTCAGAGGCAGTAGGTCATACATAATAATATTTCTTTAAAAAACCAAACAAACCCACAAGCCAAACACTTTGTAGATAACACCATGTGGGGAGTGCAGCAGCAGTGCTGACATAAGGAGTTAGGAAGGTGCAGATATTTGTGGGACTGGCAATCAGGTCAGGGAATTGAATTCACTTGAAAAGGCAGGTGGGGATAGGGAAGGGGCTGTGCTTTGCTTTGAAGCCTGGACCAGCTCCCTGATCTGGCTCACAGCACAAGTGGATGTGCACTGCTGCACTGGGGAGGCAGAAAAAGGCTGGGGGTGGGGGATGGGAGATGTATAAGGGAACTCATGCCACTTGAGTTGCTGCTTACAGCAGTATTTGTGAGACAGTGTCCAAGTTTGAGAATTACTACAGTTCTGAGTTTGCTCTAAAGGAAATGAATGGGGTTTGAGACCTATATTTGCCAGTAAGCTTCATAACAGCTTTCCTTGCGACAGTCTCTTTTAACACCATTTTACAGATGTGATAGCAAAGGTTAACCAAACATATTTGCTTTGGGAACAAAGATAAAACGTGGAAGTCATGGATTCCTTGTGGGTGTGGTCTCTCTTGGTGGTTTCCATGTACCTTCCTGTGGCTGAAGCCTTTACTGTCTCTGCTGTGGTGGAGCTGGCACAGCTGTCAGCGTCACTTGGTCGGGGAAAAGTTGACTCAAGTGGAATCACTGATGGTTCTTAATTTTCTTCGCAAAGAAAACCTCTCAGAAATGCTGAGCTTTTTCAACAAAGACCAACACCAGTTGTAAGAAAGATGATAGGTCATCTCTGTGCCATTTTTAGCAAAACATGAAGAAATCAATCCAGATTGGTTTTAAGGCAGCCTTCAAAATAATATTCAGGAAACTTCTGCTGATCAGGAGTAACCTTCTGACAAAACTCCCTATGTGGTTTCTGGTTTAACTGGAAGCATTTTCTCCACTATGAAGATTTCTCAGTAAACATCTTTCCCCTCTGATTCTATGGAGCTATGCTACGAACAAGATTTTTTGAGCTACATTAAATGATTTTGTTTAATGAACTTGAATAAAAAATTAAGCAGGGCTTGTTTTAGTCTGAGCATGATTAGAAATACTTCATGTATGTTTTGCTTGGAAAGCTAATGCTACATCTTAGCATGAGCCTCAAATATTTGATGGCAGATTTAGTTATTTTCTCCATCTATGAAATATACTTTAAATTTCATTTAAATTGCATTATCTATGTTACTGTTTTCAGGATGAAATAGCTGTTTAGGTTCTTAGTTACTTTTCTTTCAATTCCTGGAAGGAAATCTATTCTGTGGCCTGTGTGGTTAAGTGATTGAAAGGTTTAAGCATGTATAGACAAAATTGTCCATGTTAAGGAAAAAGTATAGTTAAAGGAATATTATGAATAAGTCAAAGGTGAAATTCTTTTTCAGCATGTGAGCTGCATAGGATGCAATAAACCTACCCTAAAGATGATCTTATGCATGACATTCTGTCAAAGGTAATTCTTGCTCCTTTAGGGACTCATGCTTGTGGCAGGAGATTTATGCCACCTGACTGGTATGCCTGAAGAAAAATATGTATTAAATGCTAGCAGAGAAGAAGGAAAAAGCTTGTCAAAACTTGTGGTTTATGAAAATGGTGCCAACATTTGGTCAGAGCCAGCTTTATTAGGGCTGTAATCAATTCTGGGAGCTGAGTTTACAGGGAAGTTTTGCTTTTCTATTAAAAGGTAGAACAGGATGAACTTTTCAACCTAATAGGTAAAGAGCTAGTTTCCATGAGCCCAATTCTGTCAGCAAAACAAATGAGTGTTAAGAAAGAAGGGCCAAATTATCAAGACAAGGCAATAGCAGAAGTGTTTTCTCACAATAAAAGCCAGATGACTGAAATCAGAAACTACCTGGTTTTCCATGTCCCCTCTTGGACACTGAACCAGACACTTGGAGACTTGTTCAGAGACTGAACACGGATTTCCTGAATGGTGGTAGCTTCTACTTATAAAACAAACAAGCTTTAAGACCTTGTCCTTCAAGCTCTCCTGTTTACTTGCAACCATGCATTGCAGAAGAGTGTTGAACTCAGTCTTGCTCCTTGTTTTCCCTGTGTTGAGGGAAACCCTTAATGAGAACAGGCATTCCTCTTTGTTTGGGAATGTTACTCCTCCTTTGTGTTTTGTACATGCCAAGAAGTAAGTACTTACATGATTAAGATGGTTTGTTGTTTTAGATCGATAGTTTGGGTGTGGGATACATCCAGCTTCCACGGGCCAGAATATCTCAGTGAGCTCACTGCTACTCTCACTTCCTGCTGAGGGAGAGATCTCAAACAGATCACCAAGGTTTAGCAGTTGTGTGAATAAAGATATCTCCAAGATTAATGAGTTCAAGTGACAGGAACCTTCCTTTTCCAAACAAACACGTTGGTGTTTCATAGTCAGTCCATTAGAAAAACAAGCTGTTGGAAAAATGGAATTTCGCAGAATCACAATATTTTGCAGACTTCATGTTGTTTCAAGTCAGAATAAAAAGGCCAAACTTCCCATTGTATGAAAACTCTGGGGAAAGGAGAAAACTGATTTGTCACCATTGAAATATTCGTACCTTTATATTCAGTATAACATTGTCAATAATGCAAATATCAATCTTACTCTTTTGTAAGTTGAAGAAAAAGAAATTCAGTTTAGTAAAAGCACAATGCTTTACTTTGACACTTTTACTTCTACACATTTTGAATTTACACGCATGTCACAAGATTAAAAACTACTATACTCAATTAGCATCAAGAGTCCTTCTCGTCTGAGGGGACATGATTTAGACACTTCCTTTCCCAAAGGTAAGACTTACCTCTTACATGCTGGATGAGTTGTCCCTGAGATTTCCTCAAATATGAGAAAATTCACAAATATGAGAAAATTCTGTGGTAGTGTGGAACTGCATTTGTGCTTTACCCTGGATGTTTAAAATGAGCATTAAGTCTCCACTAAGTTGCTGGTACTTTGGGGAAAAGTATGAGAACAGAGAGTACACTAAATGGAGCCTTATTTCAATACCTCTCCTTTTATTTCCTAGTATAGAGAAATCCACAATTTGAAAAGTTCCTGAGCTGTAAGTAATCTTTTTATTGTGTTTTGTTACTGCATCTTTCTTTTATGACTCTTCCTATTGTTTGGTTAAGTATGCAATTTTGGCATCTTAAATACTCTGTATTGGTTAGTTTCATAATTTAGTTTTGTTGAGTGGCACAGGAATTATTGGGTTAAACTTGAGGTCTGATCATATTCTCAGATCTTCTTTAGGTCTTTTATTAGAGTATTATCAGATAAACATTTCCCTTCACCTGTTTCATGCCTATCATGACTTTATAGGCCTCAGTTTCCTTACTGATTTCTTTCCCAAGCTGACGTGTCTTGGTCAATTTAAATGTTTTTCGCACAAACTCTAAAAGAGGACAAATATTGCTTATTTGTCCTCTTTGAACTCTTTCTAGTTCTGTTATGTTCTTTATGAGAATTGTGTGCGATATCAAAGGTATTTTTACATGACTAATTCTGACTTCTGCAACACTTTTATTTTCTCTTCTTAGATTACTGTTCAGATGGAGGCTGAATATTTATGTGCAGCATTGTCTTGGCAATGCCAATGCCAGCAGATGAGAGAGCTGCAGAAACAAGAGGACCCTCCCAAGAAAGCTGCAGCTGAGGCATTTGCTCACCTCCAGACTTTTAAATGCCTTGCTTAGGCACATGGCTTAGGGGTGGACAGGGCAGTCAAATTTTTACAGTTGCACTCAGTGATCTCAAAGGTCTTTTCCATCCTCAGTGGTCTTATGATTCTATGTGCCAGTTAGACATGGTTTAGGGAGCTATTGCTACGTTCTTCCATAACTTGTAGATAGATAACCTGTTAACAATGAAGTTTGATTGATGCTGTAAAGATGACTGGCACCTGCGAATATATCCATAAGACTATTGGGAAGGTGCATTTTAATGCCACACAAATTAAATGCATTTTTGTTACGTACAAACGATGGACAAAACTGACATCAGTTAAAAAGGGAGTGAGACCTTGAAATTGTAGTAGAAAGGGAAAAAGTCATCCTGATACTCATAGTCAAAAAAGGAAATCAAATGTTAAGAATTAGTATGGGGAAATAAGAATGAGTACAAGGAAAATGAAATAGAGTATAAAAATTTGCTGCTGTATAAATCCAAAGTGTACCCATCATCTGCCTGCTGTGTGCAGTTCAGCTCTCCCTGCCCTCCACCTTGAAAAGAGCTATAATAGAACTAGCCAGAGAAAGCCAAAGTGATCTTAAGATATGAAATGGCTTCTACAGGAAGAATAAATAGGTCTTCTGCTTGGAAAAGATATAACTGAAAATAAATATTGCAAAAATTCAGGAATTCACGGATGACATGGAGATCACAAAATCTTTTAGGCTGGAAAATTCCTTGAGGGCTGTTGAGTCCAACCATCTATAAACCCAGCACTGCCACATCCAACACTGAACCATGTCCCAGGTGCCACATCCACCCATCTTTTAAATACCTCCAGGGACGGTGATTCAACCACTTCCCTGGGCAGCCTGTTCCAATGCTGGACAGCCCTCTTTGTGAACAAAGTCTTCATAATACCCAATCTGAACCTCCTCTGCTTGACACCATTTTTCTTGTCCCTGTTGCTCTTTCATTGGAAAAGACAGTTGTTTTGGGACTATGCAATGAAGAAAATAGATTGCACATAAAAGGATGCAATTTTTTAGTGCAAACATTTAAACTATGGAACTCTTGCTAGAAAATATGAGTGATAGAAAGAACTCCATTTATCATAGCTCCACTAAGGCTGGGGAATACCAAGAGGAAGTTAGCACTTTACTTCTTTACCAACCAGCTGTGCAGTGGAATGGTCTGTGCCTGCATGAAGAGTTAGGGGAAAAGGAGGAAGTCTTGGTAGAATAGAAAACTTAAGGAAGGATGGAAAGAAGATGAAAAATGTGAGGGGTTCTGGATTGAAAGAATGAGGATAAATGCTTTGACTCTGAGAGCTGGGGAGATGGCTTGTGAAAGGAGTTTGGAGATAGAAGGGCTTGGGATATAAAAAGTCACAGCTATGAAAAAGCAGATGAGAGAAGAGAGTCAGGGGATGACTGTGCTGTGCTATACAGGATTTTGATTGAGAATGGGCAGGGATCACTGTGGTGCCTCCCTGCTGCCTCTAAGCAGCTCTTATTTGGAAACAAAAATTTGCAGAGACTTAGCCTTCCTCTCACAGCAGCAAGGGTTTTGTCACCCCTACATTCTCTTTTTGTCACTCAAAAGTATAAAAATTAAAGTGTAATTTCCAGATGAAAAGAAAACTATTTTACCATCTATTTTAAAATCAGTACTTCAGCATCCTAGATCCCCCAAATTAATCTCCTCCTCTACAGTTTTCCCCCCTCCTTTTCCAGCATGAGCTGGAGAAGTATGCGCATACTTCTGTCCCGCGGGTAGGCTCAGCTGACAGTGGCACGGTCTCCTTTGCTCAAATCCATTTCCAAATTTAGTCAGGGAGATGTAGTAATGAATTGCGGACAAAGCCCATTCCCGGCTTGGCCAGCAGATGGCAATTCCTGCTTTATAAGAGACCCTTGGGCGGCCTTGAAGGCGTACAGAAAGAGGAGTTTGCAGTAGCTGAGCCTCCGTAACATTTCATTGAGCATAAAACCACCTCTGGAAATTGTGTGCAGGTTTCCTGTCAGCTACTACCAAATCAGATACCAGAGCTACTCAGTGTGTGAAATCGGTGTTGCCATACATTAAGGAGGAAAGAACACTGTTCTGTTCACCCAGCAATTAACTCTGTTTTGCTGTTCTAAATAGCAGCAGAGGAACTTTTGGTCCCATTTTAATGGTATTGCAGAATCTACATTGCTTGGGGACGTTTTCTGTCACATCAAATGTTCCTGATGTGCATTAACATGGAAAGTTGAAATTAAAGCTACTACAAGGGGGTGTTTCCAGCTGTTACAAATTTATGGGAAATGACCCATTTCGTTTCAGGAAAAAAAAAAAAAAAAAAGAAAAAAAAAAAAAAGCTGCAGGTGCAGATAATATATGTATTAAGTGACAGACTTCTGGAGGAGGTTCCCAGAGAAGACTGCTGCAGAGAAATCAATGTCAGCTTGAGTTAGGTTCTTTGCTGTAAAACGGAAAAGTTTCAGGAATTATGTAAAAAGCCAGCAAGACATAACAATGATTAATGGGCAAATGCATTGGTATTTTCCTTTTCCTTGCCTGAATTTCTGTTTCATTTTCACACTGAAATGGCTCTGTAGAGCTAACTACAATGTATTATTTAGGGAATGTTGTGAGTTTTAGGTCTCAGGATTGGTAACTCCCGATGTAGGGAGGAAGAGGTGTTTAGAAGGGGTTCCAAGCTGACATAACAGAAATGACTGGGCCAGAAGGGGGTACAGAAGTTCTCAGTAAGTGTGGGGGGAAAAAATTCCTTAAATAATTTCTGGTGACCTTTTTGCTTGGAGAAGCATAAATAAGATATGAAGCAAGCTTTATCTAGCTTTAGGTGGCTCAATGTTTAGTTGTCGTGACGTAAGACTGAGGGCTGAAGGGAGGAAAAAAGGAAAATTATTGGAAGAGGTACTAGGGGTGCTGCCAAGAAGCCAGGTTTACTTTTAAACACTTACTATTTGAAACTGATTGAAATACTGTGTTTTACTTTCCAGTTGTACTGATACCATCAAAATATAATGAGAGAATTCATTCCTAGACTGGGAGTGTGAGTAACAGTTTTTAACTTGAGGTCCTTTCCCAAACTATTGTACACAGACCAGAAGTGTGCAAAGTCTGTCCTTGTGTTTCTGTCATTAGTGGCCTGTGCTTTGAGACACCCTGAGTTACAAGCCTTCTCATGGTCAGAAATGAGAGTGTTTCCTTGAGTGAGGGAGAGTCTGGACCACCAGAAACAAGCCAAATGAAGCAGAAGTCTGGAGGGGCTGTCTGGCCTCAGGCTCCAAAGGAAGGCCAAGATTTGCTGTTGGTGAATAGTTTAAGCAGACTACAAGGACTGTGTACAAATGTTTGTTTAAAAAACAAACAAACCTGTTCTCTTACATGTTAATGGGTAAGAAATTCTTGCTTTAATCTTGTGCTCGTTGCTTTAACATCAAACTTGTTTCTGAAAACTGTTGTTAGGAAACCACGTTATTAGGAAAGAGCAGGGGGAATTCATCCAGGTAATTACGAGGGTTGGTTTGGGGTTAGGAGAGAGAAGAGGTTTATTGTGGTGAAAATGGAGTTATACATGAGTCTGCACCTGACAATTTGCTTGAGAAATCCAGAGTTAGGAGCACTGTCTCTCTGCATCAGCAAAGCTTTGAAATGTGGGAGATTGAGTTTGGATACAACCAGACTAAGCTGATATCTAACCAGAGAACAGACATCAAGCCTCCTGTGGCAACTAGTGCTTCTAGTTAATATCTCCTCAATATTGCTCTCCAAAAGGAGAGTGACATCTCATCTTTACAAGAAGCACACATCTTGACTAGAAAAAAATCAGAAGTCTAGCTCTCTCACACTGATCCTGCACATCAGGAAAAGCAAAATGGGAAAAGTTCCGCTCAAATCCCTTTGGAGGTTACCCTAGAGTATCAGTCCTACTGTGAAAGTTGAAGTCAAACACAAGATTGGGGTTTTTTGTAAGTGTCTGTAGTTCCAGGCTATGCTTAGATTCATTGCAGAACTGAAAACCTGCTTTTTCCAACCAATAGTCCTCCAAAGTCATACTGAAACCAAAACATACTGTGTACTTTGGCAGAGGTATTACCAGCTGTAAAGATCTGGCAACTGCAACCTGTTGTAACAATCTTGCTAATTGTATTTAAATTGGAGTGGATCAACCCTTCTAACACTGAATAAAGAACTTTATTTTTTCCCAAGGAGAAAAGCAGCTAGGAGGCTGGATGTATACGGGTGAGCAGGGTTTTAACAAGGGTTTCTGCAACTCCAGGTTAACTATTCCCACTTGCTATGTGGGTGCAAGTTATTAGATTGCATAAAGTAAAAGATGGTCTAAAGTTAAAGCTCTGTAGTAAGCCCACAATAATTCATGTGCAAACACAACTTAAAGGTCTGTTTTTATTCCATCATAATTCATATGTAAACAGTTTTATGTGAGAATAATTACTTTTCTTCTTGCTCAGCTTTTTCCACATGTCCTTGGACTATTAAGCTAACTCATGAAAAACAAGGTCCTCTTGTATATATGGATATGTAATGGTATATATAAGAAAGGGTTGGTACTACTTTTACTTCCTGCTTTTCTACTGACTGGTAGCAGCACATCAAATGTCCTGCAGAAATGCAGTTAGAAAAATGCCTTAAGATCAAAGGAACTACCAAGTTACAATGTCTGGGAACAAAGGGGGTCGCTAAAGGTCAGCAAACATTCTTTCTGTGAACTTTCTTTCTGTAACTCTGTCCCAGGTTATTTTTGAGATCACCTCCTTATGTCAGGGTGGCTTTCTTTGTGGGAATATGAGGCATATTTTGATAATACAGAAACCTGAGATGACTTAAAGATTAATAGTGTTATTCTTCATAGCAAATTCACCTCAAATAGAAGAATTGTACATAAGTTAGTACACAGTGTTCATGCCCAGTCAGTAGCATTAATAGGTCTTATTAATTGTAAAATCCTGTTAGTGGTATCCTTCAGTAAATTCCATCAAAGTGAATTCTGGAATGCCGATAGCACTGCCTGTGCATGGTTATAAATCAGATCTCTAGGTGTCTGGGAATTATTAATGTGGTTTAAGTGGCTTGGGTTTATATTGTCTTATTGCTTATTTGGCCCAATTTGAACATGCAAGCTTTCCCTCAGAGGGTGGTTCTCTGTGTACTGTATTATTCAAACAGTTGGCAACTTCTTAAAGGTTTAGATGTTACTTGAAGAGCTTACAGGAGTTGAAGGCTTTTAGTAAAATAATTAGGTAGAGTGTAATTTCATTTTAAATATTACTATCCCAGGGAGTTTAAATAAGATTACCTTGATTTCACCCTGATGAGAGAAGGAGGAAAGTGTTTTCTCCAAAGTGTTTCTAACTAAAATATAAGACACAAACAGACACCTAAATGGTTAGACCTTTTATATACTGGATAATTCTGCCTGAAAGTGGATACTACATCTGTTATGTCACAATGCTGTGATCAGAAGCTTCTGTAATTCAAAATCTTTACATAGTATTTATTTTCAATAATTGCGAAGACTGTTATGATGATAAAGAAAAATTACTATTAATTTTATCTGCGTTAGGGAATGCATCTAGGATTCCCAGAGAGGAATCTTAGCCTATGTGCATCTCTTGAGTTATGAAAAATGCTGTTTCAGAGAGAGGACAAGGAGCACCTGGGAGCCACTGAACCTGAACAGTTCACATCTGGCTTTCAAATAAATGCTGCACTATGAATGACCAGCTATAAGGTAACCTCGTACTCCTTGTGGGGGTGAGGCTGGCCAGGGGTAGCACATTGTCTTGCTCAGCCTAAGTAATAGGGAGGGCAATTTAGGATTCCTTAATGAAATTGATTTGTGTGAATATATGCTATACTGTAAATCTTTCTGTACTAATTTATTTTATTTTTGTATGTAAAGCAATGGTTATCCCATTAATCTGGTAGGGATGGATTTTATCAGAGTATAAATAGAAAGTGCAGGGCCTATGAATGTGCTTACTTTTGAACAAGTTGTATATTTTTACTTAATTACAAAGTAAATACATATTTAGAAGAAGGCCACTGATACAGGATTTATTTAACTTTTTAAAAATCCCTGTCAAAAGAAAAATTAATTTAATTCTGCTTTTGAAAGAGAGGAGGTATTTAATGGTGCTAACAAGAACTGTTATGTTTATTTCACAAAATACAGTAATTGCAAATTAATGTTGCATTTTCACACACCTTTGTTGAAATCTATTTTACCCATATTACCATACGTTGGATGAATTGTGTGTTAAATATTGGGAAAAAGTGAACCAAAGCGAGTATGTATTTTTTTTTTTGCTGATCTGCAAAAGATTGGATTTTTCTTGTGGAATATCCAACTTCAAATTCAGGATTTCAGCTGATAGTTAAAAAGTAGATGTAGACTGACAACAATCATTTAGAATACAAAAAAAAAGAAAAAAGAAAAAAGAAAAAAGATCACATTTGTTAATCTTTCACATATTAAAGAAACTCTTCATGAGTAAGAAAAACAGAATGGAATTAAGTCCTTCTGTACCAGCTGCAAGGTAGATGCATGAAATTATTTACCATATATTTAATGTCTGATATAGTTTAAATACTTCCATGCAAATATGTACAGCCTGAAACTATTCTTTGCTGCATTTAGTACTGCTGTAACAGTCTTAAAATGTCAGATTTTTTAATGTTGTATTTCTCAATGCAAATCTGTTCAATTTGCAAAGGCAAGTAGACTTTTTACATGGAAGACTTTGTTAACAGTTCTCATATGCCTTAATATTTGAATTGACTCACTTAGATACACAGTTTTGCTTACCTAGTAAGTAAAATGCTGACAGTGCTGTAAATCATACCTTAAAACGGGGCCACTACCACTTGCAAGCCCTTGCTATAGCCTTTAATACAGAAACATTTTTAAAGGGACAAATGGACCACAGTGATCAACAAAGTTAATTTAACTTCCATAGAAATTAGAATTCTTAAAGATCAAGTGAGCAAGATTAGTGCCACTTCTATTCCTGGTGGTTTTTCATTCCAGGTAGTACTGTCAGAGGTAGTAGATTTTTTTCTTTTTCAGCTTTTTGCAGCCTGAAAAGTTAACTGAGTGGCCACTGAGCAACCAGCTAAAATCTGCTTCTAGACAACAATCTGATTTGGATGATTTGGTAAAACATTTGCTTTTCAGATGCTCCAAATTTTTGTTGAAAACAAAATTGAGTTCTTGAGATTGCAAAGGTGGTCTGGAAGATATTAAATCTACATAAACAAAGGAAGGAACTCTGAGGTGCTTAGATCCTATGATAATGCATGCAATATGAAATACTTGACCTGCACAGTGGTATCAAACCAAGCCTGAAGATAGCCTAAAACAATGGCTTGAAGCAGTTCCTGCTCATTTGAAAGAGATGTTAACTTTGAAGCTGAGTGAGAATGTTGCCAGAACTGTTAGTTATTTCACTGCCAAGAGAGAGGTGAATGATCATGCTAGGACAATGTATTCTTCATGCTTCCTCATTTAGCAATAGGATCAAAACAAATTCTGTGTTTGAGGTCAGAATAAAAATTATCTTAAGATGTTCTTCAACTTAATATTCATGGATGGGACTAATTTCACCAAATTTTAGGTGTCTAGAGTTCTCATTTGTACATCTAAGCTAGTCATCTGGGCTCCTTCACTATCATGTATCTCATCATAAATGTTAATGTTTGAAGTAATTTGTGCCCCTGTTCCCACCTACCAGCACTCCATAGATGACGTCCCTGATCAGATGTTCACAGTGGAGAACAAGGTAGGCTAGAGAAATCCTGCACTGAAAGTCTGCCATCAAAAATTTAGCTTTATGCAGCTGGGGATTGGCAAGGGCAAGGCCACTATCTTTCACTTGCCCACCCTTAATAGTAGCAGCTATGTGTCAACCATATTCCAGACAACAACTGGTCAAGTCCTGTCCACTCTTCACTGAATGTTAAACTAAACCTGAGTTTAATTTTTAAAGGAGCCAGACCTGAGCCATAAGGTGAACTTAAAAAAGGAAAATGTTTTCTGGAATTGGTGTTTTAAATAAATGCAAAAGTGGGAACTGAATGTGTTGCTTTTCCTTAGCTTCACTAGTTAGACATTTAGTCTATTTTCTTTCCCTTTCTCATACTGGTTGTGGAATTAGGAGGGAACCAATATCTTGACAACTAATAGCAGTCTAGAAAACTTCTACTGTAGGTATTATCAAATTTGGGTTAGACACTTGCAACACTCCCCTCAGTAAACAAGTAAAATCTGTGGGTTTTGCCTTTGAAAATGTGACTCATCTGCTCAGCTGTCAGATGCAGCCCTCGTAGTTCATACGACTCAGCTGGAGCCCAGTCTGAAACACCAGTAGAACATCCTGTCTGGCTGAGAGATGCATAAACACTGCTTACTGAATAGGATTTAATCTAATGTTGATCTTCACACAGTTGGTGATACCATATGTTTTTGTGTTTTAATGTTTTAATGGTTATCCTGTTTATTTCATCTTTCTGACCTAAGTCCAAGTCCTTCTGCTGAATAGGTGTCTTAATAATACTAGCTGAAAATTAAAGAACAGAAAGGCTTAATCATTAATATCATGCATTAGTCTAACTGGCCACAAGATTTTATATTAGCCTCATGTCCTCTCTGTATAGTTCTTTTCTTTCTTGGATTTGCTTCTACTGTACTTCTTATTGAAAATTTGTGATAAAGTTAGACATTTTACTGAAGACCTGTTTTTTTTTCTGGATGATGTAGGCATGCTGTTTTCATTGATTACAGTACAAATTCCAATCAGATAACAGAAGAAGGAAGAATGAATCTCTCCGAACATGTACTCTTCAGGCTTGGCATTCTATGCACTTTATTTTGTGGAATACTACATGACTTTGAAAAAATGGTTTATATAAAAGCTGTGTTGGTGTGTCGCTAACAGCATGCTTCAACGATATAGGTAATTTTTTTAAAGTCATAGGCAATTGAGATATTCTTTATGGTCACAGAAAATGCTGCATGTGAGAGCTACTGAAGTCTTGGTCTATTTTCAATAGCTTGTGAGAGAGGGAGTCAATGTTTAATGGGGAGCTGGCTAGAATTTCAGATAGGATTGCAGAAGATGCCATTTCCCGGCCCCTGGGGCATTTGAAAGACCACAAATGATAGGGCAAATTCCTCCTTTGGCATTGGTCTTTTATGTATTGATTCTAAAATAGGCACAGCCTAAGTACCAACATAGCAGATGTCTGTTGCAGAGCATTGTCTTTTGTGTGCAAACTGTTGTTTCTTATCAGCTGTAGGGTACTAATAAAACATGTAAAATAAGCACATTACCATAAGCAGAAAGGAATCTTAGACAAACCCAAGGCTTTTCTCACATCACATTTCTCAGCTTATCCATACTCTCTTGCTTTTTTCCACTTTTTTCTCTTTTTTGCTGTTGGTTTGATGATTTTTTCTTTTTGTTTATAACAACAATTTAGCTGAAACATATGCAGTTATCTATATACAAGGTATATCTTCTATATCTACGTAACCTCTTTATTTTCATTGTTTTATGGTGATTATCTCATGTTCATCTTCCTTCTTTTTCCTTTTCAGCTGTTTTTCTTGTGAACATACAGGGCTCAAACAGCAGAGCCAAAAAGGTGGCTTTCCTTCCAAATACTATTCCAGACATAGTATTATTTTTTTTCAAATAATACTTCTAAAATTCTTTGATAGTAATAATTTAAACAACAGTGCTTTTATTGTGAATCTTTGGGGTTACAAAAAACCAGAAATCAAAAACTTCAGAAATTAAACTGCAGTCAAACCTGCCCATATTCTGTTTGAAAAGTACATCTTCTATGGAAATTATCTGACTATGAAGAGTGAGATTTTATTGTTCTTGTTCTTGGGAACTACTAGGGAAATAGCTGAGATTTCAAGAGACCTCTCTCAAAAGGGAAGAGGCTTAGCTGTTGAGAGAAGCAGAATGTAACAAAGAGGTACAAAGTTTCTAGATACCTAGTTAAGGTCTGTAAAGGAAGACCCCACGAGCTTAAATTTTTTTTAAATATAAATACTACATATTTTTTTTAGTTTAGCTAAACAGCAATAGGACAACAAAGTACAGAATATTGAAGAAACATTCAGAATAGTTATAGACATCTGTATGTACTGGAAAATCTGATTTTCTGACTATGCATTCCCAAATGTGAGGAGAAAGGGAAAATAATTTGTTCATACTAATCAGGGTATAAGAAACTTAATGACTGGAAAATAGAATCATTTTTAAGAAATGCACGAAAGTGGAAGCTACACACAATATGTTCACAATGGGTTGTCTTAAAGACACATCCTTTATCTTAAAAAGTGGGGGAGTCATAGTAGTGTTTATAGGAAACACGCAAATGAAACTACAGTACATAAATATTACCTTGAAAAAATATGCAGAGAGGGCATTAGTCTTGGGCTTAATTGAACACTGTCCAAAACGGAAAAAATACATGGCACTTCCCTCAAGCTGATTTAACTTTCCATCATACAGTTTACAGGCTTCCATTCAGGACTCCCATCTGAGGAGTCTCACTAAGAGTTAGAAATATATCTAGGAGTTTGTGGAACCACAAACCCCTTGGATCAGTCACATTAAGATCCAGTCTTGGATTTTGTCCTTGTTTATTTCTATGCAACTGAAAGTTTAATTAGGCTAATCATTGCTAACACATGTAATGAAGATTGAATCTGAATCCAAAAAAGGTTTGTTTGCTCTGTCATAACTGTTCAAAAAATGTAATGTTGTGGTGGAGGAAGCTTTAATTATTTTAAGAAAACTCAACAGATTTAGGAAACAGCTTCTGGACAAAAACTTGGAGGAGAATGTGAACTATTAACTTTTGCATGTTAAATCGCTTGACATGAAATATTTTGAGCATAGTTAAGCTTATCATAGGCTTGGGGTTTTAATAAACATCCAGACTTGTTCCTTGGGGGGAACAGATGTGTTTTTCAGTGGTCGGCCAAATATTCTCTCTTTCCTTTGACAATCATTACATATTTCATAAAACTATATTGTGTTTCGTTGCTGGGCTTTTATTTTTCTGAATTCCACTGCTATATCTTTATGTGTAATTTTTTATGTTTAACTTAGAAGGGCACGGGTAACAAGACTGTGAGTGTGCAGCAAGATTAGTGCAACTATAAAATGCACTTCATTATAATCACAAATGTATTTTACATTGTTATTTTTCTTTCTTTAGCTACTACTACTTTTCATGTGGAGAGCAATGTGTGCTGAGTCAGAAGATATGTTCTTAAGAAGCTGTGCTTTGTTTTGGACTAAGCTTTGTTTTCCCGTGTAGCCACCGGTAGGTAAGATGGAGAAGGTGATTCAGGGTCAAAAAAGGAAGAGGCTTTGGCAGGCAGGCTGGGGAGTTGGATGCCAGCAGGCACAGCAGTAGCAGCCCAGCCTCTGAGGGAAGAAATTGGGATGGTGTATGAATGCAAGAGGATGCTTTGAGCCCTCCAGATCTCACAGGGAAGGACGGAGCATCCAGATTTAATCCGCTGATTTTCTTTCAAGAATCCATCTTCCTCATCGTGCCCAAACTGCTAAAAACGTACGTAGCTGCTAAACAGCGGAACAGATGCACGTCTGCAAGCTTGGAAGCAGGATCATAAATCAAAAACTTGTCATTTAACACTCCTGACCTGTGCTTTCCCTATCCTCTCACTTCCCTGGATGTGGGGAGGAAAGGTCAAGAGTTGATGCCCCTGTGCAAATGGGAAACATGTCAAGAGGTGTGCAGGAGCAAGTACTTTCTCTTCCTTTGTTGAAAAGCAGGAAAGACAAGTGGGCAGAAGCAGCTCCCGCACGGTCTCCCCTGGCACAGGGTGTCCCAAGGGGAGCTGGACAGCTGCCCCGGAGGACAGCGGATGCCCCGAGGGCCTGGAGCTGGGCGCCTCCGTGCCGGGGCTGGCAGCCCTTCCCTCGGGCAGGAGGGTGGGCGTTGCAGCTCCGCAGAGGCCAGAGAGCGCTGGGCAGGGCCGAGAGCCGGCGAGAGTGGGTGTGAGGGGGGGTGTGGGGGTGTGTGTTTGGCGGGGGGGTGCGCGTTTTGGGGCGGCTTCTCTTTATCTCGTTGTTGTTTGCAAACGGCCGGGGCGGGAGTTTCAGACTTTTCCCCCTCGCCCAGCTCGGGCGGGACACCGCCGGGCGCAGCTGCCCTGCCTCGTGGGGAGCGGGCAGGGCCCGGGAGCGGGGCCAGGGGCTTGTTTACCGCTCTGCTCGCCGAGGGCAGTGCGCGGTACCTGTGTGCAGGCTCGGGGCGCTCGCCCGCCTCCCGCCCCCTTCCTGGCGGCCGTTAACCGCTGACTTCCAGCCTCCGCTTCCCCGCTCGCCCTCCCCGGGCGGCCGCGGCACGGTGCGCTTGCTGCCGCCGCCGACACGGCGCGGTCCCGCCCCGCTCCACCCCCTCCACCGGGGAGCCGGAGCGGCGGGCGAGGTGGGGGGGGCCCTGGAGAGGAGCGTGGCTTCGCCTGCCTTTCCCCGGCCCCCCTCCCTCCCTCCTCCCCTCCCCTCCGGCGGCCAATCGGCGCGGAGGGAAACGCTCTTGTCGCTGACGCCCCCGAGGGAGCCCCCCTTTTAAAATAAAGCGGCGGCGGCGCGGCGGGAAGAGAGGGGTGTGTATCGGCTACGCTCGGTCCCGCACACCGGTGGGCGGACAGACAGACAGACAGAGCGAGCGCGCGCCGCAGGATGCCCGCAGCCCCCACGGCCAGGGGCTGAAGCGGGCGGGGGACGAGAGGTCGCGAGGAGAAGAAGGAGAAGGAAGGCGGGAGCGGCGCGCCTGGAGGCTCTCGCGCCCGCTCCGGGGATGGAGCCGGTGAGCGAGCAGCTGGAGCCGCAGGGCGCGGGGGGAGACCCCGCTGCCGCGACCCCCCTGCCCGGCCCACCGGCAGTCGAGGAGCCGCGGCGGGAGAACGGCGGCGAGTGGTGCCCCGGGAGCGGCGAGAGCGGGGCCCAGCCCCGGGCGGCGGCGGAGGAGGCCCCCAGGGGCCCGAGCTGCCCCGGGAGCGCTGCGGTGCCGGAGCCCCCGGAGGGCGGCTGGGGCTGGGTGGTGATGCTGGCCTCCATGTGGTGCAACGGCGCCGTCTTCGGCATTCAGAACTCATGCGGGGTCCTCTTCGTCTCCATGCTCCGGCTCTTCGGCAGCAGCGACGACAAGCAGCTGGTCTTCAAAACAGGTGAGGGGCGGCCGGGAAAGGGGTCGGGGCGGCTTCCAGCCCGCTCCGCCTCGGGCCTTCCCGCCTGCAGCCCGGGCGCAAGAGGCGTCCCGGCCGGGGGCTCTCGCTGCCGGCGGCGCCGCTCCGGCCGTCAGTGTCCGAGCCCCGGGCCGTAGGAGCGAGACCCCTTTGGAGGGCCGGGCCGGGCCGGAGCCTGCTGGGGCGCTCGGGAATATCCCCCCGAGGGGAAGGGCGGCTCCCCCTGCCAGCGTGCGCGCTCGCAACGCTGCCCCCGGGGCAGCATCCTGGGGGAGAAGCTGCGGGAGAGGAGCAGGTGTGCTCTCGCTTCTTCCACAACTGCATCTTTAGGCATCCGCTGTCGTGCATTATGGGTTACAATGCACACTTCTCCTCGCAGAAACCTTTATTCCCCTGCCCCCGTTGGCCTAAAGGTTAGCCTAAATGATTAATTAAGAGTGAGGTGTAGTGACACTTAAAATTATGTCAAGAATGGGCTTGACTGTTGCCAAACCCTGCATTTTGATGTGAAGAGCTACTGCTGCAACTACTGTCACGAAACTCACCGGTATGAAGCTAATGATATTTACTAAACTTTAAGCACATTAACAGTACTCTCACAAGTTATTGATCTAAAGCACTTTAGACACGTGTCAATTAGTTAAAAAGTGAGCATGCATTCTGTTTTATTTTATGTAAGTTTTCTGTGGAAAGCGTCTTGTGCTCTGACTTTGTAAGCTGAGGAAATGCAGGTTTTGGCTGTTAGAATAACAACAATTGAAATTAAGGAACAGAATTAAAATTATATTTTATTATAGTAAATAATAAAGTTGACTTACATAAAGGATAGTTTCATGTTAAATTATTGAAGTTAAATACTGAAAAATAAACACTGTCTTTAATATTTTTGTTCCTTTCTTAAAAAATGCCTTGCAGACTTGTAAACCTTCTAGAAAACTTTTTCAGTACAGAGTGGGTGTTACAGACCTCTTGAAATTTATGTCTTCCTTAATACTTGCATAAGTGGGCCTAAAGTTGAGCTGTTAAGACAAAGAAGTTAATTTTCCTCCTGCAGCTTAATAACTATTTTTGTCTGAAGTAGAAAACCAGGGCAGGTGTTTAGACTGAAGTAGGAAAGCTGAAAAGCTGTGGTGGAGCATTAAGTGATGTTCTTCCCAGCATTTGAACACTTTGCAGTGATATACAAGGTGTATTCCCTAGTGATCCTGAGCTAGGAAGATGGGAAGCTGCATCTCCACGTCAGGTTGGGCAGTGCCTGTTTCTCAGAAGGGAAATGCACATTCAGAAGTAGGTGCCTAGGCTCCTTAGCCTGCACAGGAGAAGAATGAGATTCAAAGAGCATGCTGTGAACATTTGCATACTGACCTGGGAGCCCCTGCCCAGTCAGAAATGCAGAAGCAAATGGGTGGCTGATACTCTGCCTGTTCATTGTACAGAAGTGTAAAAATTGCTTCTTCTGAGTATCTGGTTCAGTAGTAACAATCTCTTAAAATTTGTCTTGTACTGAAAAAATAAAAAAGGTATTCAGGTGGTAGTGCAGTAGTCAAAATAATCAACAAGAGAAAGATTGAAATTATCTCCTGCCTTCCAGAAGGTGTCTGGTGTCTAAGTGAGGTGAGATTGTGGGTGTGCTCCACTCATGTTTTTGAAAATTTGCCCAATTGCAGAAAACAGTGGGGGGAAATGGAACCTGGCTTTAAAGCCTTGTTGTTTTGCATCCTGCTTAGGAAGAGCAGGGAGTTCTGAGTCCAGAATATAGCCAGCACCTCCTGTATTGCTTTTTAAGTGATATGAAGGGAAATAAAGTTACAGCTGCACTTTGTTTTGCTTTGTCAGATATATTCTGGTTTGGTTAAGGCAGAAGGCACTAATTTTGCTTTTTTTATTAAAATCCAAATGGGTTCAAATTGGGGGAAATACTGCAAGATAGCTGCCTTGACTAGATGACTTGTGTGTATGCGAAGGAGGACTACAAATACATGGAGTCTCCTGTAAACAAAAGCACAGCAGATAAAAAACGTTCCTTTCCTTTTGATGCCTGAAAGTACCTTGATGAGTTGGGGTACTGGAAGGGAAAAGTCACTATGATTTTAGTGTTAGAGAAAAGTCTAGCCTGATCATTCCCATGGTATTGATTCAAATACTTAATCCATTGAGTCTCTTCTGTTTGGACTGATTGCAACTCAAACCTGGCAGTGGTAACTGAGTTAGTCAGGTTTAATGAATTGGAAAACTGGAATTTGTAATGGAAGTTTTCTTGCTGTGGGGCTTTGCTTTGGAAAGTGAAGTTTAATAGTCTAATCCTTCTGGGAAAAAAAAAAAAAAAAGATTTCTCGAATATCTGAAATGCTGTTTTTTTGAGAGGCACAAGTATTCCAGGTAATTTCTTTAAGGACCCCAGGTTTCTCCAGAATTTTGCTGTTGATCCACAGTACCAAAGAATTCAGGTCTGTTTGTGGTTTGTTAGTTTGGTTTTTTTTACTACAGGTTTACTTAGCTGTTGCCAAAAGCATGTGTGTTGCCAGAGATTTTTGTGTGCTTTTTTGGGACCAGTCAGTAGTTGTCTCTTGCCTGGTATTTTTCCTGAAAAGAGGAATTAAGTAGTTATAATAAAAGCTGCTTTTGGTATCTCTTAATAACATAGTGGAGAATCTTAAAAGTTAATGCAAGGCAACATGGGAGGGCACTAAATATTGTAGTCTGTGCTATTTTTGTTGGTGTTAGTAGATGGGTGGGTGTTTATCAGTGTGAAAGGCAAGAAGGGAGGAGGCAGAATAGAGGAAGATGTAGTCAAGAAGTGACTCTGCCTTGCAGATGAGGAGTGGAAGGAACCAAAAGTATGAGCAAGGCAGTTTACAACATGCAGCATCAGCACTGGATAAATAAGATAAATAGCTATAATTAACATTGTTGCTGGATTTAGGAGTATTAATGGAAAAACTTGTGGGTCATAAAAGGTTCAAAAATTCCTTCAGTATTTTGGTATATATATTAGCGAAAACCAAATTTCTTTGCTTATGTAGTGCAGTAAGCAATTCCATTGTTTCTTTGTGTAGCCATTTTTTGTTCAAAAACTACTTGATTCACAACTCCAGAAGAGGAAAAGTACCTCGTGTAAGTATAAAACTTCTAGAAAGGTGTGTCTGAAGTCTCAGGAAACTACTCTGTTCATTGTTTATAATTCATTGTGTTTGAGGAACGAGTTGGGTGGAAAAAAACAATGGCAATGAAGTACAGGAGGCTCGTGGTCCTTGAAAATAGGGCAGACCTAGTTGGTCTCTAGTGTTCAAATGCAACTGTGGTCTGATCACTCTTGAAGGGAAAGGATTTGAACCAGACCAGTCCAGGGTCTGACAGGAAGAGCACTTGGTTCCTTTCCCTATTGGAGTTGGGATGAGGGGCACTGAGCCCATCCCATTATCTCAGAGATTTGTGTGAGCCCAGTCTAGTGCCGTGTTTTGCTCTCTTGATAGTTGCCTCTGTTATGTAGGTTTTTATGTGATTTAGTACCCATACTTGTTTTCAAAAGGCAAATAAATTCTATGATACTAGTGGCAACAGAGAGAAAAATGGTAGGTTTCATTAAAAAAAAAAAGTCAGGTAAAATTACTAGTTCCACTACTTTAATTGCTCGTTGTTCTATGTTTTGCGGTGTTTGCAGTTGTTCTATGATTTGCAGTGCTGGTTCTGTAACGCTACTGGATTATTCTCTCATGTACAAGTATTGAGTACACCTCTGCGTACAGGTACCACCTGCACAGGGAGCATGTACTGCTATTAGAGTTCTGCATCTGTGTGTTTGCTTTTTTAGCCAGTGTTCCTGGAAAACACCACCTCACCTTGCCTGGACTGGTTATCTGTGTGCTTGTATGCCTCTGGGTTTGGCTCTCTTAGGTGCAGCCTTTAGTGACATATCTGGATATCGGGATGATTGATTGGCTGGCTCAACACTGTTGGCACCATCACAACTCTTGGCCCTGGATTGCTGAGAGTTTGATAGGGAAGGGAGGAGAATTCTGATTTTACTTTCACATTCAGGCTGTAATTCAGATACTGAAGAGATAATGTTGAATGACTACAAAGATCTACAAGAGATAATTTCACAGAAGAGTTTGAAGTTTTCATTTACTCTTTTCTTGAATCTTTTGATATCTTCCTGAGTTTTCTTCCAGAGATAAAGACCATCAGCAATTTTGATGTAATTCAAGTCCTTATTGTGTAACTGTCCTTCAGAACCACACTTACGTTTTTAAGTCTATGGGCTGCTGTATCCAGTGAGCTGGGAACCTTGGCAGGCTGGACCTGTGCCATGTGGTTTATGAGAGAGCAACTGACTTTTCTTTTTAAGAGGTAGTAAATCAAATTTGGAATGCAGAAGTTGTCAGAGAACACAAGTATAATTTGTGTGAGGTACAAGGAAGTGTACTGCTGTATAACACCTTGGTCAATAAGGATTACATTGCAGTGGAGGATGTAGTTCCACAAAAAGCTGGACTTCAGTTTTGAACAAAAAAATGGCTACACGAGGAAACAATGGAATTGCTTTTATAGTGCACATGATTATCAGTGCTGCTGTAGTCTGCTTTCCTTCTCATGCTTGTGTGGCTACTGAAACCAGAGCAGCGAACCAACAGCGAGTTCTAACCTGAAAACTAACCTGATGTATAAATAGTGTTTAATTTTATTCAGCTGCAGTCATTTTTGTACTCCTTTGACCTGGCATTGTGATTATAAATATCTATGTAAATGAAGATTTTGGAGTAGTTGATATGATGATTGGGTCAAACTGGAAAGTTGAAGGCAATTTCTGTAGTATGCTGTCTTTGTTTAGACCAGAATGACTAATACCACTGCTGTTTTTCCATACACACATGCAATGTCTTTATACCTTTGGAGCACTTCCCTTGTAGTCTTGTCAACTAGTCTGCAGAGTGATTACTTAGGTTGTCTTCTTGTGGTTTTTTTTTTTTTTTCCCTTATATTGAATTTCACATTGGTTAGGTTCTTCCTGTTCCAATAGCAGGTTAACTTGCAACAAACAGCTTTGTTAGGGAGAATAATATTCCTAATAGGTCTGAAAGATAGTTACCAGATAATTTTTATGGTTTTCTTTAGAGGCAGTACTTGAATTTCATAGTGATGAAACTTCCCTATAGAATTCTAAAGATGACTGGCAGTTGTCACTGCTCTGCATTAAATCCACATGCATCAAGTTATGAGCTCTGGTGTGCTGCCTGTCAGACAAAACTATATCCTCTAAAATCTCCTTCATACAAATCTACTGAAATTCTAAGTTTTACTGTGCTCTATTCATTATTGTTTTGTTGCATGTGAAATACATTTCATACTCCCAATGTTATTTCTTTGTCAATATCTCTGTCGCTCTAACTCTCTGTAAGGTAGAGAAAAAAGGTACTGTGTCATGTTACAAAATGAGGCTTTGCTGTTTTCTGGCATGAGTGATGTAGTATGATGACATTGTGCTGTCTATTTTGCATTATTTGCATAACATAATGTTTTTCTTGCTGCTTATTATTAGTACCTGCAGTCAGTGAAGCTTAGTTGACTTTGGAGTTTTCCAGTGTGTGTTACTCCTTGCTCTTCAACTTTGTTTTGTTTAATTGGTCCATGTAGTCTGTTCAATTCCATCTTACTCATCCATTTTTTGGCAACCATTCTTTGAGGTTTCTCAGATCCCTTCCTCATTTTTGAGTTGCCTTAAATAACTGCTGTTTAAAGGGGAAGTTAGCAAAATGTGTATGTCTATTAATAAACCTTTTTTTTAGACTTAGCAAGATGTAGCTGTGCTTAGTGCTTGCCTCTCCATAAACATGATTTCATCTTTCAACATAGTCTTTTTGCCTCTGGACACTTTCCATTTCCTGATAATGTTCAGTTTCTTTTATCATGATTTCTTTAACCTCCTGAAAGGAGTGTTATTGAAGGCCATCCTTGAAGTTTAAATATTATTGATCTCTCTTTATATTATTGAGTTTTTATCTAGTCTTGTATGAAGCACTGTTCGTAAACTATGATAGCATAATATGTATATATGTCTATTTACTCTTAGCCAGTTTGAGTTAATTAGACATGATAACAAACTGTAGCCCTCCACTTGGAGCAATGTCTACTGGAGCAGGCATCTAAGGACCTTGCCCAAGGATGGAGACTCCACAGCCTCCAAAATGCCTCCACAGTAGCCACAGTGGCTACTGTGAGCAAAGATGATTTTTCTTACCTTTAAATGGAATTTTCTCTATTTTCAATTTGTGTCCGTTGCCTCTTGCTTGTCATCACAATACCACTGAGAAGAGTTTGGCTCAGTCTCTTCACATCCTCTCATGGGGTGTTTGTGCATGCTAAGATTACCCCCTGCAGCCTTTCCTGCTTGAACCTAACCAACACCACCTCTCTCAGCCTCTCATCTCTTGTGTCAGATGCTCCAGTTCCCTTATCTTTGCAGCCCCTTGCTGGACTCACAGTAGTAATCAAACCACCTGCTCTACCTTTGGCATTGTTGGTGTTTCAGGCTTTTGACTCTTGAAGGGCTCAGAGAAGGTGAAGTCAATCCATTGTCACCTCCAGTGTTGTGCTTTGTGCTGACCCCCTCCCACCTTTCCCTCACCTGGTAACATACATACTGCACCAGCACACACCTCCTCAGGTGTCTGAGTGCCTGCTGCCTGCCACGCTCTTTTAGTAGAATTCTACTCATTAAAGATCATGCTTTGAAATGAGAAAAATATTCAGAAAATTCTTTTATTGCAGTGTAGTGCTAAGGAAAATAAGGATTTTATTGAAAATAAAATAAAAACTCATCTATAATGCTCAGCAAGTAATTACCCAATTTGAAACTGCTTCTGCTCTGTGAACTCCAGGGAAGGAGATGCACTGATTATTTGCATCCAAGCTAATGTAGCACTGATAATATAACTGCCTGGTTTTAAAATAGTCCTTGTGTGAAGGAATGATATAGGTTCTTTCTTATGTGCTCCACAGACTTTTTTTTTTATTCTTTAATTTTGTGAACAAACCATGCAGCCTTAGACCACTGCTGTTCAATCTTCAGCAAATATGTACAGAAAGGACAATTCTGAGAAAACATTCCCTTGTGATCTTGTACTATCTGTTTTCATTTCAGAAATCTAATTTATTACAATAGCAGCAGCTGTTTTGGATATTGCCTTTAATTTTCATGGGAACTGGATAGGAATGAGTGGTTCTAATAGCTAAGTTAATAGCAGCCTTTTAGTCAGGATGGGACCAATTTAAAAATGATCAGTGCCAGTTTGTTCCCACACAGAGGAAGGGATTACTGAGATGTTGAGCCCAGCCTCTTTGTTATCAGCAGTATGTCTATAATTCCATGGAACATGGTGTCACTTAGATGGTAGGGACTTGGACTTAGACTGGAAGTTGTAAAGCAATTTCCTTGCTGCCTTTTTTCTGAGTAAGCAGAAGTAGTGCAATCTTGGGCTGTTTATCTTCTGCAGTGTGCTTTATTCAGCAGAGCTGTACTTTGTTTCTCTTCCAAGTACCCAATAGTTTTTCTTTTTTTTTGCATTTTTAAGAGCATAGATTGAAGGGATAATAAGTAATTCAAAACATATTAACTATTAATTTAATTTTCGTAGTCTCTAGCTGTTGTCCTCTGGGAATTGATTTGTAAAACGTGCAGTAAAGATTGTCTTCTGGCTCCTAAATTGGGTTTTAGCCATTTTTTCAAGATGTTTCAATAAAAATATTACAAATAGAAAATGCACTGAGTGAATAAAATAAGTCTTCCTACTTCATTGTAAAGAAGTATGTTGATAGTGCTACCACATAATTTTAGCTGTATTTTATCAGTGCTATAACTGAGCAAGGATAAAACACTATGATGTAATGCTCTAAATAAACTGTGATCTTTAAGCTTTTGCATTCTAGAATGAATGAGCAGTCATTTCTTTTGGACCAAAACACAGCTTTCTTAGTGGCAAATTCATTATATGGAAACAGGAACAGTGTTCTTGTGTACCAGGTAGGAAAGTTTGTTTTGAAGAAAGTAAAACCCAAAAATCCCCACTTTATTTAACTACAACATCAAAAGAGATTGTTCTAATTAGCAATGTCCTAGTTTTAACACTTCCTATATTGCATTGAAAGCTTAAGAGTGAAAGAATTCAAGAGGAAAAGAGAAGGTTAGTATTAATTACCAAGTGATCCTGAGTGAGTTGAGATGTTGGAGATGGGCTGTATATTTGGAGACGTTTGTCCATGTTGTTTCTGGTATCAGCACTCCAAACCTGCCTGTTGTCCTTGGACTGACTTCTGTGACTTTGCCTTCTTTGGTTTCTGTACCCAGGTGTGTACTAGCTTCGTGTCTCTTAAGGAGCTGCTTAGCCTGTTCTAGATTAGAGTTGGGATAGCAGCAAAGCCACATACACAGTGAGCAGTTGAGCAACAAGGACATCAGTGTGAAACAAATTTATTTGGTTGGTCCAAGGAGGCCTGTAGCTCTTGTCCAAAGAGTTGGAAGCACTAAGTGTGCTTAGGGTACACAGCCAGGGCTTTCTAGGACAGTAACTTGATCCTGTGTTGTAACTGAACATGCTGGGGTTGGAGCAATCTCAGTGGGTTCCACTGGTCAGACTGAGCCTGTTTGTTGTCAGTGTGCTCCAGTTTGGTGCATACTGTAGTAGTTTCAAAGTTGTTAGAACTGGCTGATGACATGTGCTTCTACAGTGCTGCTTGTTTTTATGAGAGGAAGGAAGGTGTGGTAGCAGTGCCTTACCTAAAGATGCTGTTAACCTCAAAGCACATGAGACTGAAATTGAGAGCCTGAACTGTGGTGCATATTTTGGACATGACAATGGTATGTGTCATGGTTCAGAGTAACAGCCTTATCAGAAAGTTGATTTAGTATGGCTAGATAATATATTTTAGAATCTTGAGTATATTATTTATATGATGACTTTTGGATTCTCCTTCGATTTATCTGTGAAAATACTGCCTGTGGCCCCTTGAGTTCATTGGATTAAGTTGTCATGTGTGTGACAAAACTGAAGGTATGCAGTTTAAAGAAAGCCTTTATGATTTTGGCACACAAAAGGGAATTTGAAGTTGCCCTTTGTTCTTTTATAACTTCAAGTAATTTCTTACCTTTGAAATATTTATTTAGCTTAGGCTCTTCAAAACCCAGCATTGCATTCCAGACTTGAAAGCAATTAGAACCCTCAACTTATAATTTCTGCCACAGCTGGGTACTGGCAATGATCTAGAAAATTAAATCAACACTAGGAAGTTTTCTGGAAGCTTAAATGTGCAAGCTTGGGATGTATTTTCTAATCCTATCAGAATAACCCCATTTTTCTACAAATTGAAGCGTGAAGCATTATCAGCTTTTTACACCTCTGTACATATCAAAGTATTTTGTTTGTAGTGCAGCAGTTTAATGACTATTTAGTTTCATGCAGTGAAATCACTGAGCCTTGAAAGTGTGTGGGGGGACTGGGACAGAATTGGGTAAATTAGTGGGAAGGCTGTAGTAGAACTGCACAAAATTGGTATGGACAATGTTAGTCTTTGTATGCAGTCAGCATGGCCCAGCTCTAGAGTTCTGCCTTTTTTTTATTTTTCTGATATTAGGCAAAGAAAATAATATGTTGCATGCAATTTATGCAACCTCATGCTGCAGTATTAATCTTTTTTATATGTGATTTAAGGCATATTTAAACTATGTTTTTTAAAGCATTTTATTTAGAGTATGTTACATTTACATATACATTTAAAGTATGTTATGCTCAGTCTCTGCATTGAGGTCTGTTCCAGCAACTGTATACTATATTAATAACTTTATCTGAAAATGTCAATATTTCAGCAATTGGTCAAAATATTTTAAAATATTTTGTAAGTAATTTAGTTGTATTTATTAAGGGTAATTGTATTGGGAAAATACAGGTTGAGAAGGGCGGATATTCTACAAACTACGCTTGTTCTTTGGGATACTGTCTGAACAACTGATATTTCTTTTCTGTTTATGTGGTATCCCACTTACCTGCATTCCAGATGCATATTTTCATGATCAGAGTAGGTAAGAGAGGTGCTATAAACAGTAAGCTTAACATTTTTGAGGTGAAAATTTTTGTCATGTCTTTAAAACTGCCTCCATCTGGATCTATGTGGTTGTTCTGGAGTTTCAAACAAAAAAGGGTGTGGATTCTTAATGGGACAGTATTTCTCTACGTTTTCAGTTATGGATCAGAATGGAAAGGATAGAAACTTAAAACTTGTAGCAAATTTTCAAATTGAAATTATGTTGTCTTCTGAAGGTGATAAATCTTACCATTTCTCACAGCTTGCTATTTATAAGCAGTGTGAATTCTCTGGAAACAGAGTGCTAGCCCTTTGGGGTAGGATCTCAGTCTGAGAGATTGCTGGTCAGTGTTTATTGTGCGGGGATAATATGAACAGCATTCTTAAAATGAAGACTTTCATTATTTTTATCAAGACATTGCTTTAACAAAAGAGAGTGAGGGCTCTGCTTTTTCTTCATCTTTGCAGAGATCTATAGAGTGCTCCATAAACTGTTCTGGAATTCCTCTTCAACACACTTACTTGGTTTTTTGAAAGAGAAAATTTTCTGTGACTAAGATACTGCAACTTGGTTCCAATGGCTTAAAACCTGGTTACTGTTTTTCTTCTGTGTTAAACTAAAAGGTGAAGTAGGGAAGGCTCAGTGGACTCCAGAAGGTAATTAAGAGTGGTTGTACTTAGAAATGAGTAACAGTGACTCCAACAGTCACCATGTGCCTGAGAACATTGTCCAAATGCTTCTTGAGCTATGTCAGGCTTGGTGCTGTGACCACTTCTCTGGGGAGCCTGTGCCAGTGCCCAGCCACCCTCTGGGTGAAGAAGCTTTTCCTAATACCCAACTTAACCCTCCCCTGGCACAGCTTCAGGCCATTCCCTCAGGCCTCCAGAGTGAAGAGATCAGTGTCTACTTGTCCTCTTCCCCTCATGAGAAAGTTGTAGACTGCCATGAGGTCTCCCCTCAGTCTCCATCAAGATGAACAAAGTGACCTCAGTCCCTTCTCATATGGGGTTCCCCTATAGACTCTACATTATCTTTGTGGCCCTCCTTTAGATGTTCTCTAACACTTAATACCCTTCTTATATTGTTGCACTCAAAGCTGCACACAGGACTCGAGGTGAGGCCGCCCCAGTGCAGAGGAGAGTGGGACAATCCCCTCCCTTGCCTGGCTGGTGATGCTGCACCCCAGGATATGATTTGCCTTTCCGTTTATTTGCTTTTTATGAATTTTCAGTTGCATGACAGAAAAATCACAGGGGCCATGAACTAACTTTTTCTCTCAGACTTTCCATGTCATTATTGCCAGAACTACCACCTATCTTTTGTGCAAAACTCATAGCTTGGGAGTGAATTCATTTTAATGTAATCTTGCCAAGTGTGAAATTATATAATTAATTAAGTCCTTTTTTCTTAAATAAGTGGCTGAAATGCCCAACCTTTTGGTGAAGGGTTGGGTATAGCTTTGTGTGAAACAGACATCAATTGAATAGTGAGATGAACAGTTTGTGATTGGGGGAGTAAATGAGTGTTTAGTGGGAGGCTAAGAAGTAGTTACAGAACAGCTTAGCAGTGTTTACACAAGGATAGTTGAAATGAGTGGAGTTCAGGACTAGAGTAAATGCAGAGGAAGGAAAAAGGAGCCTCCACTTACTGTTAGGACTGGTGAAGAGGAGATCCAAGGTATCTGCTTATTTTAAAAGTGGGACACCTTGTTAAGCCACCCTCCATTGAGAATGCTGCATCCACACAGATTTGTTTGTTCATGTAAGTGCTTGTCTTCTAAACTGACTTGTACTGCTTGTACAGCTATGCTTTGTTGGCACTGTTGTTTGCTTTGGCTGTTACTTTTTGTCTTTAGCTACCTCTCCATTTTTAATGAAGTAATTTTATAAGTGTAAAGCACTTTCCTGTGTGCAATTGGTTTCGCTTAGACAGGCATAGCTTCTGAAATAAGTAATTCTGTAAGTAATGAATTTCAGTTTAGTGTAAGACAAGGGTACCACGAATATTTTGTGATACAAGACAGTATCATAGGCTTTTAGAACTGGTTTGTTCATATGCTTGTCTCCAACTGAAGGCGAGTTTCAAGTATTACATGTACATTTTTGTCCTCAGTAGTTACATCTGGCCTGTGTTAAAATAATAAATGGGTAAGCTATATATAGTTGTTCCTCCCCCTTACCTTTTTTTCATGTTTTTATCTGGGTCACTATGGGAGTGCTGAAGCAAATGTAATGGTTGGAGGGTTTTTTTATGTTCTGAAAGTCATGATGTATACTGATGTGAGACACAGTCTTCCTAAATGGCACTGGTGCCAGACATTCTGTGATGCTTGGCATCACATTGTACCAGTAATGTGCATTTTGCTTTCATTGGTGGTTTTTTCCTTTAGCTTTGCTCTGTTTGTCTGTGTTTGCTGCACTGGTACGTTGGGTGGCGTTTTCAGGCAGTGATGCAAAATATGCAAGAGTGGTGTTACACCTGGAGAAAACTGGCAAGGTGTGGAACTCAGCTGGCAGATTATACTAGATGGAGGTCTGTGGAGTATATTTAGTGGTTTGTGGAGAATTACTCAGCTGGGCAGATGCCAGCTTTTAACTTTAGGGTGGGCTGAAATTCTACAGTTAACCCAAGCTGTGCTGCCTAGATCTCCACTGCCTCTAGTGGGAGCTTTGACTCCTCACTCACACAGGCATCCTCGCTCCGGTGCTTTCATATGCAAGTCGAATCCAGCTCTAGGTGTCCTGTAGAACACCAAAAAGTACTGTCATACCCTTATGAGTATGTGGTACATCTTTGTGGTCTTTGCTCTAACAGGATCTGCAATGACATGCACGCCAGTCCATGCTTCTTAAAGGTCACATTTACAAACCTGGTTAGTTGGATTTTTAGGGGTTTATTGCCAAAGTTATCCTTCTTTTGAAGGTTATCAGAGCCTGATAGGATGGACACAGAAAGCAATGCCCTGTGGCACTCTTTGATGCTCTGATCTTGTATGTAGACAGTAATTTAGCTCTAATTGCTGATGGGTCTTCCATGTGATGTTGTATGAGCTTCAGCTTCTAATTGCTCTAGAATTTACTTCATGGCATATGGAAAACAGGCTGATGCTGACTTCATGGCTAACAATTTTGAATGATTCTTGAAAGGTTAATTCATCTAGTAGTTGGAATGCTTAAATTCATTTATATAACTCCCAACAGTTAGACTGTAATTATAGGTGCTGGATCCATTTCATCTGTTTCCAAATATGAGGTAGTTATAGGCAGCTTTTCCAGGTATGATTGAGTGGTTTCTTGATGAGCAAAGTTAGGCTACAAAGAAGGATTAAAAAATCAGTGTGAAAACATCCAGAAAGTTGAAGTAGTTTACCAACCAGAACTGGTAGACTTGTAAAGCTTTTTCTTGGAGGCAAGATAGAGCTGCTTGGTGTGTCCTCCCCACCCCCCCACTTCCCTTTAACCTTTTTGTTTCCAGTTTTGGTCTTAGCACGGTTATAGAGCTGCTGGCATACATAGATGCCAGCCAGTGCCAGCCAGTTATGTCCTGTCTCTGGGAGAGGGAATTCATGCTGAGTCCCACATTTGGTAGAAGTTGGAAACTGCAAATTGCTTCCTCTCTGAAGCAGTACATTGCTTCTCTGAAATTTGTCATGGCAGGACCTAATGCTTTGCCAAAGTATCTGAGAGATGCCAGTTGGTACCTGCCACTCAATTTTTTTTTTTTAAGTGTTGGCTGGGCTAATATGCTATTTGATGCTTTTGGTCATGCATTAGTTGCATCTCAGGAGGATAACCAAATACTTGTAAATGGAATTTGGAACCTTTTTTTTTAGGAGGAAGCTGTCTAATAGGTAAATAATTTAACTAGGTTTTAGGTGGATATATCCAAATACAAGTGGAATCATTCTGATATTGTTTTTTCTTATTCTAAGGAAACCACTTAAGGGCTTGCAGCAGTTAAAACTTGAAGGTATTAGCTATAACAAGGAATTTGTAGTTACATTTATGTTGGTATTAGAGGTTAAATAAAACAACAGAAAAATTGAATCTGAAAGCCTAGACATTGTTTGCTGATCTCTTGATGTAAAAAAAAACTTGATTATAATACCATTGGTACTCACTTTTTTATATAATCAATACATATTATATATGAAAATGTTTCTATTTTGTTTTTATCATTTATTTAACTTGAATATTCTATCTTTTATGTGTTGGAGGGCTGTGTGTGTTTGGTTGGTTGTTGTTTTTTTTTTTTACTGTTTTGTTCTGTAATTCCCTTAGTTTCTCTTGAAATAGACCAGTTGCTGTGAAAATAGTTTGGAATAGCATGCTGCCTGGTTTTGGCTTAAACAGGTGTAGACAACCAGTGCCACTGCTGGGTATCTGCATGGAGATGAAGAGCCACTTCCTTCTTTTCCTAACTGTTATTGTCTGTATATGGGCAGTATCTGAAAAGATAAGTGCTGCTCTGTTAGAAAATGGCTTGAAGAATAATTTTGTGTTTTTTCCTTCCTGAAATGGTTCAGTTTTCTCCTTAAGAATGTTATCTAGACAATGAATCTCAAGATTTTGTTGTGCTGTTGATCTTCAGCAGAAAATTGTCAGGTCTTCTGAGTTCCTGTGTTTATCAGCCCTTGTTACTTTACTGGTGAGAATTACGAAGATGAATTCTACAGTTTCTGTTTGCAGCTGTCTGCTTTTCTGATCTCTCAAACCAGAGCAGAAAGGCAGGAAAGTGGAAATACTCTTCTGTTATTTTAATAGTTTTACTACTCTTATTACATTTACTTTTACGTTCCTTATGTTAAATGAGGTAAGATGTTCTCCACTTTCAACTGAAAAGAGGGAAATGTAGAAGTAACACTTAATCCAATTAATGTATTTTCCTGCTCTGATTCATTGTGATGACTTTGAGCATCTGGTGGTAACTGAGCATGAGCTGCTTAAGTCACAGAAATCCAATTCCTATTATTTCTGCTCATTGAAGAGAATAAATTAATTACCAGACACTAATCTTGGGATAATTGCTTGCTGAGCAGGAGATCTTAGCTCTTAAAGAAATTAGTTTTGTAAGTTTATGGAGATGTCAGAACTGGTGAACTATTAAAAAAAGGTTAACCACAAATGAACAGCAGCTGAGCTTCTGAGCTTTCAATCTTTTATTCCTAATTATTGCAGTTGAACTTTGCAATATAGAAATATATGCAGTGGAGATAAATATTATTTCTTCCCCTTTGTTGTAGTGTAGTCCCGGCCAAAACTGGGACACCCTTATGAGTTTTACTATTATTTATCAACTGAAGTTTAAGCTGGAGACTGAAATTTGTCAATGTTTCTGGCAGTACAACGGTAGGAGGTATGTGCAGTAAGATACACTATGTACTGCTGGTTTGAATGACCAAACCATTTTGGGTTTGAAGTAACTGTTATTTTGGGTTGGTCCTCTGATTTAGATGTAGAGGAAGGCTTGTGCTTTTTAGCTCTAGACTGTCTACCCTGTAACATTACAGCAGTTTTCCTTACTCTCCTTCATTTGACACAACTTAGGCAGGTTAGTGTCCAAAATTCTTTGAGTTCTTCATAACTGCATGGCCTCGTGATTTATGGCTTTAGGGCATTGGTATTTGAAAGTCATCTTGCTTTTCACTGGTGGTCCTACTGCTTTGCCTTTGGAGAGCAGCGTGAAGGAGGTGTTAGGAGTTATCATTCATAGTTCCTGCTCAGTGGCATTGACCTCCCTGGAGTCTTCTACACTGGGTCTGGGAGCAGACTTCCTCCCCTACACATATATCTGGAAACATCAGAGCCCAAAAATAACTAGAAAAGCAAGCAAGCCTCAAATACATGTAAAATTTTTCCCTGTACAATAAAATGTCTGTTAAATAATTTTCAAAACCTTTTATTTGCAGGATAACTAAGGAGTACTTCAAAGGTTCCTGGATCTTTCTCTCCTGATGGGTATTTTCTGTCTCTGCAGATTGTTGCTATGGGCAGTCAATGCATTTTTTTGAGGCTATAAAAATCTGTATTTCTCTTTCAAATTCCTGTTCTGTGTCTGGTCTTCACAAATAACAGTATATAGTCATTCAGATTTTTTTACACTGTTTATAATAATGTCTAATACATTACATGTTTGATCAAAACTCCACAGGGATTCTGGCAAAGTGATTACAGTATCCTGGGTTAACTTGGATTAAGTACTCTGATTGGAAGTAATTGTTTCATGCAATATGTTTCTGCCTGTCAATGAGAACTGCACTTCTGTCCTATAGACAGTCTTTATTGTGGAATCTCTGAAACTTCCTCAGCTTAAAAGGGTAAGCTTTCTTTATTCCCCTTCAGTTTATTTTAACTATTGTCAAAACATCAGAATATAGCAGACTCCATATATAAGGACACTATTATTGATATTTTTTTAGCGACAAACTGTGATCCCTGGAAGTTGTTTGACTTGTATTCAGAGTGGGCATGGAGGCTTCAGAGCCCTCCTCCAGTCACTGTCCAGATATCATCCACGGGTTGGTTACAGTGGACGTGTAAAAGCTGTGTACTGTGTGTCACAGGTACTTGCTGCAAATGCACCATGTTTTATTTTCAGCACATAAGAAAGAAACAGCATTTGCTTTTACAGTCAGGGACTTCTGTTTCTGAATGCAGAGATGCTTTTAGGAAATTACAAAAGTAGAATCAAACCCAGCCTACTGTTTGCAGGTTTGTTTCTGCCACAGCATAACCCCAGTGCTTTTAAAAAAATTATAACAGCTGCACACAGCGGAAATAAATCTATCATGGGAGAAAAGTCAATATTGTATTTGTCATTGCAGAATTGTATATTGATAATGAAAATATTAGAGTAATTAGAATTAGATCTATCAAAAAAGTCTTTGAATAAATTGGTATAAAATGCAGAAGTATGTTATTTCAAACTTACGGGTCTTCACAAATGCAGTTGTGCAAACAAGAAAATGACTTATTCTTGACATTTTTTGGTGGTCAGGACTATCGCACTATGTACAGCATATCAAAAGCAGAATAAATTGAAAAGAAGGTTACTTTTTCCCCCACTGTTGCCTTTTTGTTTCCTGGACTACTGCTAGTAGAGGCTTCCTTGATTTGGTATTTCCCAATGCCTTTTTATTTCTAATTTAGAGTTAATTAGAATTGCTTTATACCTTTCTTGAGCACTTGAAAGTTGGTTTTAAACCCAGGTGGTTCAAATTCTGAATTTTATGAAGAAGTTATTGTATGCAAAAGAACCAGTACATACATGTATTGTACAGTCAGAACTAATAAGGTTGGAGAAGATCTCTAAACCCAAACCACTTGCCCAGCACTGTTAAGTCCATCACTAAAGTGTGTCCCCAAGTGCCACATCCACATGGTTTTTGAACACTTACAGGGATGGTGATTCCACCACTCTCCTGGGCAGTATGTTCTCAATGCCTGACCACCCTTTTGGGGAAGAAACTTTTCCTAATATGCAGTTCACAATATCCTCTCCTGATAGAACTTGAGGCCATTTTCTCTTGTCCTGTGACTTCCTGCATGGGAAAAGGGACCAACCCCTGCCTTGATACAACTTCCAGACCCTAACTTTTGAATGCAAACCAGGAACATGGCATAATAAGAAGCAGTGGGGGCTTTTATTTTGCCCACAACTTACTGCATACATCCCTGGCTGTGTGATTTACTGCTTTTTTAAAATGGGATTTGTGTTGCTGTGACTGAGTGGTTGCATTGTGTCAGTATGCTCACTGGCATGACTGTGCTTGAGAAAAGAAACTGACTTGGCGCTAAACCTGATTATAAAGATTTTTTGAGTAATTGAATTCAACTTTTGTCTTTTAAAGCAATGTCTTCAGTGGTATGAGAACTCTCCGATGGAGAATTGGGAGCTGCTGACTGAAATATGTAATAGATTCTGTAATTTTCTGGCAGCAATTTAATTATCAAAATTGATATTTTATTTACTGTTATAAACTTGAGCCACTTGCAAACAAACCTCTAGGGTAAACTAAAGAATGTTTAATTTATCAAAAAATGTGGTTGCTTGTTATTTCTGTTTATCTTCTTCCTTGTGTTTGGTAGCTATGGAGAAAAGAAACTCATTGCGTAAAAACATTCTGGGGCCTCCATTTGTAAGGCTGTGCTGATCCTCCTGTTAATTTGCAAGGAAGATTTGTGACTTTTCCTTTCAAGCACACTGGCAGTGGATTTTAGAGGAAATAGCCCTGTTTATGAAAACTCTCCTAGCTATGTTTTCTGTGTTAATGATAGGCTGGGTAGGATCTCTGGATCCTCTGTTCAGAGCAAGTTCAGTCAGATCAGATGACTTGGGGCCTTTGTCCAGCCAAGTTTGGATAAAGATCTCATACTCCATCTTCTGCCTCTTGTGTTATAGTTGGGCACCTTTGAGCAGCATAGTTATGTTTCCTCTGCCTTTTAAGTAACTTCTAAAGTAACTGTAGATGTCAATAAGATCTGCACTTCTTGTGCCTCCCAAAACTTTTCATAAGGCTGAAAACCCCCAAATCTGCTAGTCTTCCCTCCAACATTAGGTGCTTCAACCCACAGTTACCTTGGTGGCCTTCTCTTGCTCTCAGTCCAATATATCAATGTCTGTCTCTTGCTCTGGGATGCAGAAAACTCAGACCAGCTCCAGATAGAGCCTCATGAAAACGGACTGCCCATGTCCCTCAGCCTGCTGGTAATGCTCCTGCTAATGCAGCTTGGAGTGCAGTCAGTTTTTGTTGCTGAAGGGCACCATGCTGGCTCACATTCAGCTTGTGTCCATGAGGTCTCACATGTCCCCTTCTGTGAATCTGCTGTCTAAGCAATTGACCTGCAGTCTGTACTGGCTCCTGTTGTTTCATCCCAGGTACAAGACTCTGCATGTGCCTCTGAATTCCTTCTGTCTGCTGTTGTCCCTTTTGTCAGCTCACTGAGGTCCCTGCACATAGCAGCCCTGACCTTCAGCATATCAGTCACGCCTTCCAATGTGATACAAGTTGGTACATGTAAAGTGTTTCTTTTAATACGTGTTACCTCTCACAAAACCAGTTGTATGTCTTTAATGCTTAGTAAGAGAGTTTCACACTGGAAATTAATCTAAGACAGTGTTCTGTATCTAGTAATTGATGCTTACAAATTGCTAGTAATTGATGCTTATGAAGCTTAAAAAGTAATTTTTGCTGTTATACACCTTTTTCCCCTTGGTCAGTCTGTGATTTTTGAACTTGGAGAGGCTGAAGTCCAACTGACATCAATTGCATTTAATACCTGTGAACTTCAGAATGCTCAGTGGCAGAGGATACACCATTAAAATTTATTTTCTTAACATAATCCATGCTTCCTTGTGTTCTAAATGTGCTTTCTGATAATTTTGGGAGTCCTATCCCATTTTTGTTTGATGAGAAATTAAAAAGTAAATTACTTTATTAGATCATCCATATATAGTCTCTCTCTCTCAAAAAAAAAAAAAAAAAAAAAAAAAAAAAAAAAAAAAAAACAAAAAAACCCAAAACACACAATAAAGCCAACTAAACAACAACAAAAAAAAACACCTCTCAGCTGCAGTCACCTGAGTTTGTGTTTTAAGATGAGGAATTTTGTCTCTTCACCTCTTCTCTGATTTCCAGGTGATTAGTTAATATTGCCAAACAGCAAGGGACTCAAAATGGATTCCTTCTGGATGTTGCTGGTAACTGCTCCTCTGTATGCTAATTTGACCCCTCCTTGTTTCTTTAACCCAATTTATTCATACCTCCGAGGGCTCTTCTCTTATCAAATGGAAACTTTGTTTTTCTAAGAATCTTTTATGATAGATGAGCCCTTTGTTGAAAGCTGCTAGAAGTTCTGTGTTAAACATACTTTGAATGGCATGTTGCTTTAGCATATCCAGATAATTCTTGATAAGTGATTATATCTAAACACTGTTTTTCTTAAATCCTTTTATTCAAAGGAAGTTTAATGCAGGATTCATGATTGCCTGATGAATGATAAGTATTTAAAGCTGCTTTTAGATGTGCAAAAGTTCATGATGTTCTGCTGCTTTGAAGAGGTCTTGTATTAGAGGTGGTGACCTCATTGTGGTGAAGAACTACTTCTGTTTTGTTTTAGTGCTTTCTAGAATAAAAATTAGATTTTTAAGGGAGAAGAGTACTCCTTTAGAAAGGAAATAAACCTTGTAAAAGAATAAGTTCTTCTAAGTTTTATTCCAGTTTATTAGCAAAATGCAGAAAACATACTTGAAAATATAAATTTTCTAATTATGTACTGAAGAGCCTTTGTTTTTCTTGAGGAGTAGTTTTAAAAAGAATTTGTAGTTGTATCTTTGCCACATGGAAATGCTGGGGTCTTTTCCTCTCAAACAAAAAAAATAGGATTTTTTCCCTATCCCTATATTTTTAAAAAAGAATACTTTTCTTTTATCTGGCTATATTAAAGCCATGAAAAGAGTGGTGGTCTTGAAGCTTCTACCAACTTGCACCTAGCAAATATTTAGTTCTGATTGTCAGTGAACCTACTATTTATGTTCAGCAATACTGCAGTGTATGGCATCATCTGTTTGCCTTGGCAAGGTTATGTGAAGATACTTTCTGACTGGGGGTGGGGGGCAAGGCAGAAAGATTGATAGAGACTTTCATGCTTTGTTCCTTCCAGGCTTTTGAAAAGCAGGAATGGCCCAGTTTGACAGTAGCCATCTTGAATATGAGCAATTTGAGTGAATTTGTCCTCTGTCTTCTAAGGAGCCTGTCCCTAGTTGCATTTAGGAATGGAAGAGAGACACGTAAAAATAACATTGTTGCTTTGGGTCTTTTTATTTTCAAGTTTCTGTGATTGAAGTCTGTAATATTCTTACGAGTAGTAAACTGGTTGTAGAACAACCAGAATCCTTTAGTAACTATGTTAGAAATTTTTTAGTGGTTTTTTTTTTTTTCCTAATTGATTCACTTCAGAGCTCCTGAAAGTTAAAGCATTGCCTCAAGCTAAGCATGATGTTGGCAGGAGTTGTGCAAACTTCTTTGTGTAGTTTTTGCCAAAGAACCTCGTTCTTGACCTGAAATATCCCTCCTGTTTCCAGCTGTGAGCTTCGTGAACAAACAGTATGAATTTTGACAAGCTGATCATTATTCATGCAGAATAATTTATTAGATCAAATTTTTGTTCCTAATTAGTTTCCCATTTTTTTTTAACAAGCTTTACTTTGTTGTTTTCACTGCCTTCTTATCAGCTCTTAGTTTTTGCTGGTGTCATTGGGTTGAGTAAGTAATTCTAAGAAATGACTGAAGGATGCAGGTGACATGTGACATTGCATTGTCTAGTTTAAATGTCAGATACCACATGTAACTTACTGGCTAAGAATGTATTAAAATGCAACATAATTTTATTGGTACATGGAATTATCTGAATTGGTCTTTAAATTGTGATGTTCATAAGCCAGGAATACCCAGGGAGAGAATGATTAAATTGCAGCTTGAAAAGAAGATTGAATTTGGAGTGGTTTGGCATTTAAATTGCTGCATCAGGTTTTATTTCACAATAAGCTAGTGTTATATGCTATTTAGAAAATCAGGAATTTCTCCTGCAACGAAATTTTTTCCTCAGTCAAATAGTGGGAAAGGTTGAGTCAGATGTAAAATAGTCTGTAGTACTAAAGCTAGTATTTGTGATTCCTCAATGCCTGAATGATATGATGATGGAAGTTATGGACTGTTTCCCCTGTTAATACAGTATACTTTTTTTTCCCCTCTTATCTGTCCCATTAATCTCCTTCCATCTGAATGATGAATAATGTTGAAGCCAACTTCATTGTGAGCCATTAGAAGATAGGGAGACCGTTTTTAAAATTAAAACAAACCAACCCAAAAACTTGCCTAAAACCTAACCAACCCTCACCCCTGTACATGCACACAGTCCTATCCATGTACTCAGTACCTGCGGTTGGGCAGCAAGTGGTCTTGTTAGAAATCCTCCCAGTGCAATGAGTGATGGGAGAGTCCTGCTATCAAAATCCTCATGTTGCTGGGTTTTTTCTTAGGTCGGTAGTTATGTGCTGAATTTGGACTTTTGTGCCCTATAGGAGATCACAGTGGTGAGGATCTCTTAATCCCGTTCAACCTCTGAGTCATTACTGAGATTAGAATTTACTCAGTCTCTTTATTCCCTTTCCTGGCTGCCTTATAACTTCAATCTTGTTGTATATCTTGCCACCGTTATCTCTCAATGACCTAACCTATAGTTTGTGCCCTACTATAGTGTAAATGTAGTCCTTGTTTTACTGACTTAGGTATTTTGAGGAGTGGATATGTAGATGTACAGTAATCTTTGATCTGCTTATCTAGGTGTGATCAACATGTGCTGCTGTTTTCTCCTGCTATTCTTTCTGGTGTTTCCACACCCAGGCATTCCCATTCATTGTCCAATTAGTTGTAATGTTCCCGTGTCTCTGCATTTGTACAAAAAGGGAAAGAACACATGCCTCTGATCCACAATAGCAGTTTCTCATCTGTTATACCCCTTAAACTCTTAAAATATGCTTTTCAGATCTATTGCCTGAATTGTTATTAAAATTACTCCCTTTTTGTTTGGGTAGCTACTTCACCTACACATTCTTGTATAGGGCTTCAGTTTGTTAGAATCTTTTTGCTCCTTTCCTGTCATCCGAGAAATCTGCTTAGTTTTCCTTCTTCCCCTATTTTTGCTTTCTCTACCTTGCTGGTGCCAAAGGAAACACAAGACTCCAGTGCCACACTAGCTTTAGTGTTGGAGCTTATTAGCTTAATGCTTTTCTTGGTTTTGGTATTGCAACTCCTGTCTTGTTCATACCTGCAGAGTTACCGATCCTCAGATATTACAAACCTGCTCAACACTTAACAACTCCTCAGTTTCAGTCTCTCGATTCACTTCCTCTTGTGGGCTGAATGTGCATTCCCTGTACAGTGAAGCTTTTCTTGTTTCCCTTAAAGAAACTCCCTGAAGAGCAGCCACCTCCTTCTGGAGACGGTGGGGTGGTTGTTACCAGGTTTGAACTGCCAAAGGCTTCTCACATTACTGCTGATTTCATCCTCCTTTGGCACCCAGTGCTTTTCACTGAATAAAGCACAAGCCACAGGGCTTTCTGTGCTCCAGTCTGCACCCCAAATTGAAACCAATCAGGCCTTTTGATTCTTTGTTTTCTTTGAGTTGGCTGGGGGATGCTGAGTGTCAACAGCTTTTCTTTGAAACGCACATGCTATAGTGTAGTTTGTAATAATTTTAGAGTAATTAAAAAACAGGCACTGTTCTTTTGCTGTCTGCACTCCCAGTAGTTTAGTTGTGCAGTCTGTTGGATTGATACTTGTGTTTGCAGTCTTACTTGAAAATTCGCCAACACTACTCATGAGCAGGCATGCTAATAAAATTCATGTTGTTTGATTACTTTTACCTAGTGCTAGTTTACATTATGTTATGCTATCAAGGTCAAGCAATGCACAACAAATTTCCATATTTCTGTTTAAGGATCAGGCATGGAAGTCTGGGAGTGGGTGTTTGGTGTGTGGTTGTGGGGTTGTTTTTTTTTTTTTTTTTTTTTTTTTTTTTTTTTTTTTTTTTTTTCCCGTGTAGACATTTGGACTTCATGGAAATTTAGAACAGCTGCTGAGCTCCCTAACTTGTATTCCAGTTGCTGCAAGGAAAGTGTACCATCCTAGCAATTCTTATGCTGTGCTAGTCTTTGGGAGGAAGTGCAGGGCTTCCCAGAGGTTTTCTTTATGATGGAATAGTGCTCTTTTTATGAGTATAAAAGCTACTTGTGAATTTACCTGACAGAGACATTTCCAGCAGGATTTTAGTGCAATGCCTTCTTACCACTTGATACAATTCAGAGCTCCTGATGACACCTCAGTTAACTCTATAGTAGCTGGGAGTAAATGCTACAGTGGCTCTTCGGGAGGACAAACTTGCCAAGTGGACACTGTACATGAAAACTCCTTTGCTAAGATGGTGGAATTAAAACTGGATTTTCAGAATTGGAAATGTCTTGTTTAGCCAGCTCTACTGAACTTTGCTATGTCACTAGTTTTAAGTGTTTGGGAAAATCTCGGGCCAGGTCTGACAGCCCTAGAGCAATGAAGCTGCTGCAGCTTTGTGTCCCTGGTGTAGCCAGCACTGAGGCTGAAAATATTTCCTGTAGGCACCCTCACACAGTGCATGTGCACACCACACGTACACATGTGTGCACAGCTGGCCACACAAATTAACTGACAGGCACTCAAATAGCAACATTCACATGAACACAGCACTACTGGTGTCATCCTACTCCCCTTTCTAGCTGAACAGGATGGAGTTCTGGTAGTGTGAGTGTGTGTGTATCTGTATTTATAATATATCTATACATGTTTGCAATGTGGATCCTTCCAGGTGCTTGTTTCAGACACTCAGATATGAACACAGATGCCTTGACCAGGAGAAGTTTAAATGGGAGTTTAGCAAGCAGACAGGACAGGCTGTGCTGGTCAGGGGCAGGGCATGGTGAGATGACCATACCAGCCAGGAAACTGCTTACATATGGGCAATGCTTTTTACCCTCTCATAATTACTTTTCCATACTTGTTCCTTCCCAAAACCCCTAAACATCTCCCTGGTTCATCCCCTAAATGTCCCTAAAGTTAATTGTGTAATCCTGAAATGCTTTTCCCTCAGTGTGTCCCATGACCCAGATCCGCACTCTCCCTCCATTCTGAAAGTGCCCTGGCATAGGCACACCTGGATGTGGGAGCTCAGGCTCTCCTGGGACAGACCAAGGAGAACAGGCCAGAGTGTCCCCTCTTCTGGGCCTGTGGCTTGGATTCCTGCCTGCCTTCACCCCAGTGCTCCTTGGGGCATAGAGACAGGCTGGAGCTGTCAGGGATGAAGGCTCCTGGTGTGGGCCTGGGGGAAGCCAGGGCAGGATGCTCTTTGGCCTCCCTGTCCTGCCACTGCCTCTCTGTGCCCCTGTGTGCCTGCAGCCAATCTTGCATTGCATAACCCAGCACTGAGCATCAGGAGCTTGACAGAAGACACAACCTGCTAAGGTCACTTGTGGTGCTGGCAGCAGCCCTTGGCCAAGCTCAGAGTTGTACTCCATGAGCAGCAGGAATCAAAAACTTTGTTCAGGAACTTGCATGTAATACACTTAACACCCTTTTTATTGTTCTGTTGCTTTTTCTGCCCTTTTCTTCTCTCAGAAGCTGTAATTTACTGGTTGGTGAAAGTAGCACTATGCCTTGAGCTTTTTAGATCATTACAAGAGTGAGACTTTTTCTTTTGTATGAAATGTGAATGTATGTATTGTATACATGTTATTAATGTTAATCTAACTGCTCACACATTATCTAGTGACAGTTACTGTTGTAATAGCACTTTTGTTAGGCTTAATGTTATTTTTACTACTTCTCTTACCCTAAAATCAGAAATAGAAAATAATAGTTCACTTATTCATATGGAATTAAACTGCATAGGTGGAAAATTGTTGGTGTAATTCCTTAATTGATAGAGTTCTGGAAATAGCACTGAAGTAAAAGTGATTGTAGACATGGTGGTAGTAGCTGAGCTACTTAGTGCTTAGGTAGCAAGCTGATAAAATAGAACATATGTAAAATGTTCTATTTAGATTAGCACTTCTAAGATATCAGAGTGAAATGTTTTTGCATGGAGATTGAGCCTTCAGCAGAAATAATTGGGTGCTTGTCTTTTGTAATAACTGTTATACTATTCTGTAATGTACTAATATGCATAATAACTGGAAAAATGGTACTGTTTATGTACCAGTTCTTGCTTTTGACAGAAGAAAAATGGCTGTGTCATTGCAAGAAATTATTTAATCTTTGCCCACTTTAAGCAAGACTATTAGTTTCTAGGAAGAGTGGTGTTTTTAGGCTTCTTTTCAACAAATAAAAAGTTTTTCCAGTGAACAGTAAAGGAATAGGGCATTGAAAATTCCTAAGATCTTTCAACTCCCATCAGATATTTGAAGGAGACAACTGCTTCCTTGACTAAATTTTATAGTTTCTCTTAAAAAAAAAAACCCAAACCAGCTTACATTAAGGAAGTAACCATGTTTTAATCCAAGACTTAAAAAAAAAAATTATATTGGACACTGTGTTCCTGCTTGTTTGCTCATGGCAGGTACAAAGAGTCTTTTTAAAACAGGCATCCAGAAGCTTGAAGAGCTAAAGGCATTGCTGAAAAAAGGGGAAGAAAAGAACCAGTGGTATGATTGGCTCAGTTTTGTGGTTTTTTTACCTACTTATTTTATAAATAAGAGCTTTGGACTTCTGATTTTTTTTCCAGAATACAGCAAAATACTCAGTAAAAAAATTGGTTTTATGACTAAGATAGTGTGATCTTTATCAAGCAAAACAATTTTTTTCTTTAAAAGAATCTTCAGAAGGTTGTAACCCTGACCAAAATTTGATGGACTCGTGTGTGTTGTGGTGGTCTTGGGTTTTTTTAACCACAGTTTTGGTAAAGAATTGCTGGTAGGTGAATGCATAGTCAAAGAATAAGCAATGTAGTACAAGCATTATACAACAAATTTATTCCAGTTTTGATTGTTTATACACACTTTTTGTTTTTTATATGGGATATATAGGCTTTATTACTCCCTTATCTTTGATGGGATTTTATCTATGTAAAAACTTAACAAAGTATTTAATTTGTAAGGATACTCAGTATTTTGAGAGCTGATTTGATGTCTTAAGCATAACCATATAATTTTTGGTAATACTATACAATAAAGGAGAGAACCTGTAATGCTAAAGAGGACTCAAATATGTGAAAAATGTAGGGGTCTGCACAACAGTTGAGGAAGAACTGCTGGGTATGGGAAGAATTTGTACTGGAGGAGTTAGTGGAGGACTGTCCCCTGTGGAAGGGATCCAGTGTTGTAGCAGGGGAAGAGTGTGAGGAGGAATGAGCAGCAGAGACAACATGTGATGAACTCTCTGCAGTCCCCATTCTCTGTACCTCTGTGCAACTGGAGGGAGGAGCTAGAGAATTTGGGAATGAAATTGAGCCCAGGAAGAAGGGGAATGTATATTTTAGGATTAGGTTTTATTTCTCATTAATCTGATTTGATTGGTAAGTTAAACTAATTTCCCTAAGTTGAGCCTTTTTTGCCCATGACAGTAATTGGTGACTTCATCTCCCTGTCCCTGATCTCAACCCATGAGCCTTCAGTTATTTTCTCTCCCCTGTCCTGAGCTGAGGAGGGGAGTTATAGAATGGCTTAGTAGGTGCCTGGTGTCTAACCAAGATTAATCCACCACAAATTGAAATCCTCAGCTCTAGGTTATTAACTTGAAATAAGTGTGGTGCTCCTTTAAAATAGATTTTAGGGAGTGCTTGCTTTCATGTTTCTCAGTAGTGTTTCTTAAGGGAAAAACCAAACCCCAAAGCATTTTTATCAGAGAACCATAGCATAGTTTGGGTTGGAAGGGAAGCTTAAACACCATGTAGTTCCAATTCCCCTAATGCCATGCCTGGATGCCCAGGGAACCCCGTGACATTTTAGGGGATCAGTTCTTTAAGCCAGAAAGAATAATTCTGGATACCAGGAAAGCATTTCCAGCTCTGGAAGCACGGGGTGCATCTACAGCTGCAGCTCTTCCTGCTACCTCCTGGGAAGCAAGTTTGGGAACCACTGTTCTGAGAAACCACTTCTCTGGTTTGTGGCTTGTTTTTAACTAGGGGAAAGTGGCATGTTTAGAAATAACTTACAGCCTCAGGGCATGCTGGCATTGTAAGAGCAAGTCCCTCTGTGGTAGGTGCTCAATCCTTGCCATCTTTCTCAGCAGTAGATGTACAAATTCTCCTTTTCTTTCTGTTCCACCTTCATTGGAAAGAAAAACAAACATTAAAGATAGATAAAATCTTTCCTCAAGTCCCTACCCATTGGTTTGACTTAAGGATCTTGCAGAAAATAGGGTTTGGATAGTATGTTCTATCTTGGGGTAGGGTGTCTTGATTCAACAGCTTATCGGGAAGCATTTTGTTGAAAAAAATTTTGTGCTTTACTAACTGTAAATATCATCCAGATTATAACTGCAACCTGTGATACCTGCAGTGTCGAGACTCTACTCAAAAATCCTTTGTTGTTCGTAATAACTAAAAGTATGCAGACGTGAACTCCAAATCTGCTGAGTAGCTCAACAAGCTGCATTGCACGTGTCCTGTATCTGTCAGGCTGACCTATGCAGCAAGTCACATCCAGCTGCTTAGCTAAGATAAAAATACTCACTGTGTGTGCAGTGTAGCAAGTTGTTCAGGTTTTCTAGATGAATGGCAACCTGGCCATTTGGATTGCTGGAAGTCAGACAGATACCTGCATGGGTAGCTGGGTATTAAGTTAATGAGAAATAGTTTATTGTCCCAGTGAGTCATATTGGCAGACTTGAAAATTTTGCATGGGAGTGAGAGAGAAGAACAAGGTCAAGAGTTAAGAGTGGCTGGTTCACTTGGTTGCAAGGGTTAGAGTGCATGTGAGTGTAACTGATATAAAGGGCACATGCTGACATAAAGATTTATTCCTTCACACGTGCTGTCTGCTCTTATCAAGCTTTCCATGCAAATGATTTCCTCTCACTATTAATCCTCTGAAGGTGAGGTTAATTAAATTCATTTGTTTGCGGTCCAGAAACTTAAGATGCCCCTATTGTTCAACTGAAGTTTTCTGTACTTGAAGGGAAGAGAGTAGGAGATGTGGGTAAAAGAAAATTAAATGCATGGAAGTCCCCTTTTTTCTTCAGCCTGCGAAAACAATATCCAACTCTTAGTGTTGCTTAAAAATAATCCAGTTTTGGACTTCTGTATCGACTTGGCATTGTATTTGTGATAGGATTGATAAAACTATGTGGAAAAACAAGAAAGCATTCTTTATGAAGGACACATACTGAACTTGTTAATTGTCATCTCACTTTAGCTGAAGGTTCCTTGCTTTAAAGTGAAACGTATTTTCCACATAACAATAGTACAAAACAGTATTAAAATGCCAAAGAGAGAAATTTGCTGTGTAGTTCAGTGTTTGCACTTGTATTATTAAATGCAGGCATGCGGCTCTGAACATTTGTCTGATTTTTGGTCTGTAAAGTTGTGTTGCAAAATAGGCAGTGTTGTTTCTGTGCAAATACAGATTCCCCTCTGAAGCAGGTGCAAGTTAAACAATCAGATCTTACCTTGAAAAATACTTACTTTTTGCAGTATCTAAATGATTTGCCCTAAAGTTCCTTGTTCTTCTGTTTTATTTGGCCTGCATAATAGAGTTTTGTTAGTCTGCCTTTTCCTCTATGGTAACTAGTCTGTCCCTTGCTTAAAATGCCTGTTGACTGATGACTGCTTTGGGGTGAAGAGTGTGGGAAAGAGTAGTTTGTAACATGGGAATATCTTTTAGATAACAGTTTGAGCCTTGAGAGTAGGGATTGAAAACCTGAAGTTTGATTATTTTGTAGGGATGTACAGAACATAAGGAGAATATGTCGATGTAAACAGGGAAGAAAAGTTGTTAGAATCTGCTGAACTGAAGTTACTGACATGTGATGGGGTCTTTTAGCCAGTCCTGATCGGTTCAGAAGGATCTTTTAATGTGAAAAGTCAAGGTTAGCTTGTGAGTTGCTTGGTGGCAATCTGTCCTCCTGAACTTCAAATAGTGTACCAAATGTACTTGTGAAGTAAGATTTCTTTATCATGCTGCTTTTATCTTCATGGTCTCACAAGGACTTCTGTAGAAGTGAAATGAATGCCTGTGTCAGTTAAAGGGCAACCTTGATTTGCAGGTCTTGCCCCAGTGCAAGTGAGGTGAGGGAAAGAAAGAAGAATGATAGCTCCATTAAGAGTTTAGGAATTTGAATCTTGAGGTCTAATCTATGCTATAGCTCTAAAACATGAGACCATTGTATAATGTTTGGTTGTAGATATGTTTTGAATGTAATGCAGCTCTTGGTTGGGAGAGCAGTTAGGATTCAATCTTTCTGGAAAATCAGAATGTAATCTTTGAAGTTAATAGTTACTACTTCCTGATGCAGAAAATTACTGATCCTAAATCAAAACAGAGCATGATTCTTGGTCTTCAACTGTTTGGAGTTAAAAAAATTATGAACAAACAAACCAGTGCTAATTTGAGGGGAGGAAAGGAAAGATAAAAATGTGCCTGAAAATCAGTTCTGGAGCTCAGTTTTTTAGGCTGTTAGTTAAAAATGTGATTACATTGTACTTTGAAAAGAGTCTCAGCAGAAAACATTCTTGTATGACTCCTAAATGGAAAAACAAGTGGTTACAGCCATTTCTTATCGATTTGTTCCTTGTTTATTCTTCCTACCACAGCATTTTCAGACTTTATTAAGTGACAAAGGTCAAGCTCAGTTTGCTATGAAACCCAAATGCACGTGTTTTTCAGTTAATGATTTACTTCAGCCTTCCTTTAAAGGTTCCTGAAGGCTTAACAGTTTAAAATCTAGCAGCAATATTTTGTCTAACACTACACTTTTTAGCTTTTGTTTTAGCTTCTACTAATGTAAGCATTTGTTTACTTTCCTCTAATTTTTTAAAGCATGTAGAAGAGCTGCAGTCTCTCTAATAGTAAGAGTTGTTGGCCTATAAGTACATCTTTAACTGTTCCAGGTTTATATTTTCTCCCCTGTTGTTTGATGAAAATTTTGTGATAGCTTCCCATGGTACTTGCTTTGTGTTTACCATTACTATCCCATTAAAGGGGAAGCCAACAAGGAAAAAAAAAAGCTACAACACTCTGCCTAAGCTTGTGTTAATACAGCAAGTGTAAATCAGAAGGTACTTAAATAATTGCCTAGTTGCAGTAGTGTGGGATGTTTTGTCAGTATATGAATACTCTTTTTTCCCCCCCACTGTTCTGCTTTCCTGCTGCTTATGCACACAAGGAGTTAGTTATCTCAGTAGAAATTCTGAGCTTGTCTTGTCATTACTTATGGAGGCAGAGGGTGAGATTAGTCCAATTCTGATAAATGGCAAGCTTGGGGAGGCTCACTGTATTAGGGATATATGTGACTCTTCTGGTACTTGGTGGTGTATCTGTCCCACATCATGCGAGAGAATATGGTGTAAGAAGCCTTGAAAGAAATAAGCCTATGTTTTGACTTACACAGAATGTTGGGTTTTGTTTTTTATAGCTATGAGCGTGCTTTGCTTGTACAGCAGTATTACAACATGTTGGCAAGTTTGTGCTTCCTTCCACCTTCTTGCATTAAATTCAACATGGCATACATTAACCCAAAGCAGCATTTTGGATGGTCAAGAGGCAATACACTGAAGAGATGCTATAAACACAGGAAAGCTTACAGCTCTTGACAAAATCTGGGAGTTCAATCTTTCATTCAGAATAAACTAATTGAAACTGCTTGGTAATGACCTCATTAAAAAGCAGAGGTTGTGCTTTCATGCTTTGTGATATGGAAACAAGGTGTCTGTTGACATGTCTCTTTGTAGGGATTCAGTGACTAATATTTAATTATTGGATTCAGATGCATCGTAACAACCACTATTTTTCAGTAATAAGGTTATTTAATGAAAGGTTTTTTCCTCAGGGACAAGAAAAAAAGAGTGTTGGAGGGAAACCCCCCAATGCCTTGTATTCCTGTTGGATACTTCCACTAGTTCCTGGTTCATAAATCTTCATGTGTTGACCACGATCTCTGAGTGTGTTATGGAAATCTGACTAAATCCTTTACAGATAATTCTGATTTCCAAAGCACATGCAAGATAGACTTGGTGTCCAAAAGAGTTGGTACTTCATTGCACTAAATTATCTTTGCCCAAAGTATTTCAGACTTTTCATGTAATTTAGAATTCAAATGTTTTTTGATAGTACTGCTTTAAGGGAGAGCCCAGCTCAGACATCTGCAAACTAAACACAGGAAAGTAAGCCAACTGAAAGCTGTAGTCATGTAACCTGAGTTCAGAGTATAGGATACTTCCTGTGGCAGCATTATGTCATACATTTATTTTTAGTCCTTAAACACATACTTCCTCTAATGGGATCAGCAGTTCTCTTTTGGATAGAAGAAGCAGTGCACTTTTTTGACAGTAGGGATTCTAAGTGTGTCCGTACATGCACTTTAACATCTGCTTTCCTTTTCCACTGACATACTGTCCTGGGATCTGTGGATTACTCAGTAATAGGAGTGGCACTATGGAAACCAGTTGCTTTCCCTTTTGTGCCCATGACTAATGAAATTCCTCACAATTCATGAGAATTTACTGAGCAGGTTCTGAAACAATTTTCACAGGCAGGTGTAAGCAAAGCATGTCACACAAGGTATTTGATGTTGTCTTTGGGTAGTGATAGGTTAGATAAAATAGGGTGGCAGTTTCCAAGAGGCTGGCCTACAGAGGCTTTCAGAGGACATGGGAGGATATTGGAATATTTGTTGGGTCTAATGGTTGTGTTGATCTGTTAGGTAACTAACATCTGCTGAGCAATTCCCTCTTTTGGAAATTGCTGGCTTTCCCTGGAGGAAAAAAAAAAAAGTGGTTAAAAAAGAATGTATCTGGAGTGCCTTAGGCAAAGGATAATCCAGTGCTTCTGGGCACAAGGCAACAAGAATAAAACAATAACGATGGAAAAATTGCATCATTAGGAGGGAGATACAGTAGTTCTAAGCAATGAATTTCACATCTCTTTCACATCTCTAATTTTAATAATAGGTCTCATATGATCTGCTTGTTAGGATCTATTTAGTTTAGAATTCAAGGATACCCTCAACTCCTTCCTGTTTTTAGGGGGGAAAAACCGTTTTAATCTTATGACTAGGTTGGTGTTTTTTTTTTTTTTAACTTGAAGGAATTTGTATTGCCAACCAATTTTTTTTTTATTCGGAAGAATGGCTAATGTGTAACGTGATCTTCAGAATCCAGTTTTCCAAGAAGCAGGGGTTTAGAACAGTACTGTTCCATAAATTATATGGAATAATTTGGGTTGGAGGAGATTCTCTGGTTATCTGGTCTGATACCCTTCACTCAAAGCCAGCCAAGTTAAAATACTTTGAACCTCTGAGTTAGATCAGGTTGTTTGGTGTTGTCCAGTCAAGTTTTAAATACACCCAAGAAAGGAATTTCCACAACGTTTTTGGGTCACACTTGCTAAAATTTGCCTACCTTTATGGTAAAAATTTTCATGGCATCTAATTGGAATATGCTTTGTTGCAGTTTTAGTTGGGTTTTTGTCCCATTGCTGTACACGACTGAAAAGAAGATCGCTTTATTTCTGTAATAATCACCTGTTAGATACCTGGAGACACTGATTATATTCATTTTGAGCTGCATGTCTTCTGCATGCTGAACAAATTCAAACTCTAGTGTGTCCTCAGATAGGGGTGTGTTGGTGGCTGACCACTAGACTTGCTGTGTTCTTCTGTTATTGCTGAGTGATTAATGTGGCAGATTAAATTCAATTTACGTACAATGTCTCATGAGGAAAAATGTAATCCAAATAAGTGGTAAAAATAAAGGCATCTACACCTTCAGACATAATTAGCATTTGTAGGAAAATAAGGTCATGGATAGTTTTATAAACATTTACTCTGAAGCAGCTGCAATACATAAAGAACAAAAAGGGGAGGGGGGGAAAGGAAGTACAATTAGAACATAGAGACTGGGAAATAAATTGTTAGCAAAGAAACTTATTATTAAATGCTGCATGCAGTTCTGGCTACCTGGTCTCAGAAACAGTGAGATGTACGCAATATAAAGGGGCAAAGTACATCTTCTGTACAAAGACAGACTGAATCAAAAAGTTGCATCATTTTAGAAAAAAAATTAGTATTAACAGATCTGATCAGGGCATATAAAATAATGAGTTTCAAGTGGAACCTCAACAGGGATGATTAATTCTTGTTTCTTATAGTGGAGGAATTATATATGAGTAAGTTCAAAACCAAGGGGAGTTCTTTTTAATGTGGTGCTGGTGCCTGAGCATGTCTGCAACTGATTACAACAAAAGCAGAGAAGCCAAAGTAATATTGATGGAACTAAATGTTCTTGTTGAATGGTTAGATGCAACATTCTGCTTAGGCAGTTTCTAAGCTGCTTATTGTTGGATGTTGGGAGGATGTAGGTAGGGGAAAAAGCATGCTAGCCCATTTTCCAGAGGTCTTTGTCAAAGTACTTTGTGGTGGTCAGAGACAGCATTCTGGGCTAAATCAATCTTTGATCTACACAGCATTGCAATTATCTTGTTGTTTTAAAAATTAAATGCCATATAAATGTGAATTAACAGGCAAGGAATTATTAATACTAGCTGGAGACATGCAAATTATTTCCAGAAATAACTTTCAACGCTACTTTAATTTCCTCCAGAACAGGATCTCTCAAATTCCCAAACTATTCTCATAATAAATCTTTTTATGGCAGCCAATCATCTGCTTTGAAGAGAATATCCATGTGTGTAAATGGCCATAATAGAAGCATGGGTCTTTTATCCATTCCATATTTAAATTATGGAGTTTTTTGCTGTAAGAAGTTGTGGATGCTGAAAATACACCAGTGTTCCACGGAAGCTTGGCAGTTCATGGAGATTGCCAGAATATTGAAAAATACAGTGGAAAAAGAAGTAATGTCCAAATTTATGTATAAAGAAAAACAAATAATAATAGGCTTATGAAGTCTCTCAGTTGTTAATGGTTTGAGGCTGGGAGAGTACATACAGGCTTCCTTATGCTTGCATAAATTGTAACTAATAACTTAGTGAAAGCTAAATATTATTCAAGTTTATTGAGCTTTTAGAAGTTACTAAGTGCCTTTATTTTTCTTGCCTCATACTGCTTGTCTTCTGGACAGCAGCATGTTGTTCCCTTTCTCAACCAGAACAGTCTCAAGGGAAAATATTTAAAAAAAAAAAAAAATCTTGAAGCTTCTTAAAGACTGAAGGGTGTTACTACTGTGTTGAGCCAACCACTTGAAAGACACTTGAGGATAAAACTGCTAAGTTCCTTATTGTAATGCTTAGAAAAATTTGATTTTAAACAAGAATGTTTTGGACAAGTAGCCTTTATTTAAATTTGTGCATGATAAAGCATTCCAATGGAACATGATAATAATGTTTTCTTTTTTGTTGTCCTGTAAATCCTAATGCTTGACTTTAAAAAATGAACTAAAAAATTTAATAGCTTGGTTTATAATTTGGCAGATGAATGTGTATTGTGTAATCTAACTGTGACAGTGGAAATAATTCTGAGAATGCTCAGATATTAGATACTATATTTATAGTAATGACACTATGTAAAATAATAAATTTTTAATTTTTAAAGAGTTGTGGTAGAACAGCAGCATATTTTTTGGAGTATGTGGTATAGTTGCATTGCTATATACTTTTGAACAGAAGAAATAATTAAAGAAATATCATAATATATGGTGAGATTTTCAGTGACCTGATCAGGGAAGAACATGTAGCTGTGACTTTCATATAATAAAGTTGAGTTTTTGTAACCCATTAGGTGTTTCAGTGGCACAGAACAAATAAAGAGACTTTTCAGTACAGCTGCTCTCTGGTCTAATACTTTTATTTTAAGGATGACTACTTTTCCATCTTCTAGGGAAGCCTGGGAATTGTTAAAACTATAAAAATTACTTATTTTGTGGAGCTAATTCTTAACTTTCAGTGCCTTAAGGAATATTAAAGTCCTTAAAGTAGAAATAGGTTTTTTTCTATAGCAATCAAAATGTTTTGTGTATGAATATGAATGCAGTTATATGTAGCAATTAGGTGCTGTATTAGTATCTGAATTAGCAGCTCTGGAATATGGCCAGCTTGTGTTAGGAAGGCAGCCAGTAGCCTGGAGGAGAAGTACTTTAATATGTAATAACTGCTCTAGAGAGCTCTCAGTATTCTGGCAAGCTGCACTTGTAATTTCTTGTATTACTTAGGACAGTTGTAAAATCTGTTTGAAAAAATGTGGAAGACAATTCCATGTACATTTTTCATACTGCATGAAAAAGTGTGCTTGAAAACGTACTTAAAGTGAGATCAAAAATTACTTGGCTCTATTGAATGTATTTTAAAGAAACAAATTTCTTTATAGAATGAAGATATCACAGCAAGAATTATTTGCATTAGGGCATTTAAATATTTACTCACGTACTGTTCTGTTTATTTTTGGTGCAAGGTTTCTTCACAAAGGAATAAGGCAGTACATTTTCTTGATCTGTGTACAGATATGAAGTTTAACTTCAAGAATATTCTTTTCAATAAATAATAAAGCTGTTCATACAAGACATGCCAACCATGTCTCTAAATTACATTTCTGTAGGCTAATGAGAGCAACTTACTAACCTGAAGTAATAATTTAAAGGGTTCCAGTTTTCATTAGGTTGCAGCATGGTCTCCCACTTCTGCAGTGGGACTTATTCCAACATGACCATTCCATTCTGAAATGCTTCAGATAAGGCATCATCATTTATCTTAACTGTCCATTGTGTTGAAGACCAGTGTGGAAACCTTCTCTTTTAGGCTCTGCCCTGTTCTTATTGTAATAATAAGAGAGAATCAAGTGATAAAAAAGGCATAGTTTTTTTATGAGTACCTGGAAGCACAAAGAGACAAAATCAACATGTTGTTAGTTTAATTTGAGCTGAATGTCTTTACTTCAGCCTTTTATATTTCAATTATTTTATTAGCTGTATAGGCCATTAAAAAACACTGTAAACCTTGACTTCACTAAGGAGAATGGAAATAAAATCACAGCCTGTAGCTCTAAAGTAATTTAGTCTGTTACTTTATGCACGCTACTGAAGCTCAGTTTCGTATGCCGCCTTTCTTTGCCTGTTTCGTCACCATGAATAGGGTCCATGTGAGATTGGACTCTCAAAATCAGTCATATCTGGTGGGCTTGTTTCTTATCTGTTGTCTTTTTATCTTGTTGTACCTTTTTGTCACCTAGGAAGGGTGACAGGTGGTTCAGCCATTCCTTGGTACCTTCATACCACTTGAAACTTGCGATGGATGCTTCTCAAGACTTGGCTGCCTCTTGGCCTTGCAGGAGGGGGATTCTGATTCTTCATGCTGCCCTGCAAATCATGCAGAGGTGCTCAGGACTGTTCATGGTGGTGTAGCCACCATTTATTTGGGAGGGTGACAGGCTGAAATGGAGATTCTGTTCCTGGTGTTTGCAATTTCCTTTGGACAGTAAAAATGGCAGGATCACTCTGGGAAAGATAAATAAAAGGATGAGGAGTCTTGTAGAAGTTGGACTTCTTAGAAGCTTTGTAACTGGCTGGTCTCCGGGCTGTATGAGAGCATCTCCTCCCCCAGACTGTGTTTACAAACTGGTTTGTGTAATGTCTTGTCCCATCAGTAGCCATCAGGGCTGTAATAGGGGACAGGTATCAGAGGAGTTATGTCCTGCCACACCCAAGGTGCTCTTGAGCATTCCTCAACTGCAGGGAAGGACTAGACTGTTCATAAACTTGGTCTTTGCTGTTCAGGCAGAGTCACGGGGTCTTTGCTCTTCCTAGTCTCTTATGCTGTCCCTTCACACAGCTCTAGGTTTTGCTGCAGAGGTGCAAGGCTGGCAGGGCTAGTATGGGGTAGTCCTACACAGGAAATGGCCATAAAAGTACCTCACTCTTTAGATTGTGCCTTGAAACTCTATTTTTTATCACATGATCAAAAAATCCCAGTAACACACATCCCTTCCCCAAACAGTCAGGCCATGGTTTGTTGAAATCATTGTTTGGCCTAAAATAAAGGTTTTGTTTCTTGTACTCATTTCTGGTTATCTCTAGCTGTCTATTCTCTTGTCTTTCATTTACATTGTAAACTCATGGAAGAAACAAGTTGTTACTTGTTGGCTTCTTTTTCTGTCTTTAGTGCCTTGCACGATGAGGTCTTAGACAACGTGGAGGGTTCATTGGCACTTCAACAGCCTATCTCCTAAGCCTTGGTAGTGGCAGATCTACTTGCAAATATACTTCATTTAGTCCTGTGGTTATATGCTTTTCCAGATAATTTTGCCTTCATCACTGAATAACAACTGTTTATCTAACTATGTTTTTAGGAAAAGTATTCTAAACAAACTTCCAATTACACAAATTTAAAACTCTTTCAGGTTGAAAGAGTTGTCCTGTCTTCTGTACATTTTGAAATGAAGCTAAAATATTTTTTCCAATTAATTTTGAATTAGCAGCTTTTCCCACTTCCTGTTCAGACCATTTTCTTTCCCCATATAGGTGGGGACATTTCCAATATATATGTTACTATATATATATATATATATATATATATATAAATATATATATATATATATATATATATATATATATATATATATATATATATATATATAAATACTAGTTGTGACTATTAGCTGTGCTAAAAAACCCCACTTGAGGCTGAAACTATGGTGGACTCACCTGAATCAAATCTGAATGATCTAATAAACCAAGTCCAGTTTTCACAATGTCTGTAAAGCTCAAGTAGTATCAAAAGTAGTGAAAATTTCCCATTATGTATGGAAGTGGTTTTACCAACTGAAATTTGTTTAGTCTAAAGTAAAATCACATTCCTAATGTTTATATTACAGTCTGAAAGTCTATTGATTAGTCATTATTGATGTTCAGTATAATCTACATCTAGTAATGAAGCTTAAAAATTATTAGTCTTTATTCAGCAAATGTACCTGTTTAAAGTCATTAAGGTCTAGCATTAAGTCAAGTGAAATGAACTAACTTATGTCAGAATGGATATGGATCCTCAAAGGTATCTTTAATGACTTAGACATCAGTTTGAATATTAGGTTAGTTACTAGACAAGTATCTGTGTGTTTATAAACAAAAAAAAGTAGAAGTAATAGCTACAAAAAAGTTAATAGCATTCTTTGAGCTGATAAAATCTAAATTAGTTGATTATGTAAATTATTAGGCTTTTTTTACCATGTTAGGTAAATACATTTTAAGATGTAATTAAATGTTTTTTAAATAGTTACCCAGATGCTACCCAACTTTAGTTCAGTAACATAAAATCCTAGGTGAAAACAAATATTAACTGAAAGCTGAAATCACTTGGTTTCTAAAATGTTGTCTTTTTTTTTTTTTTTTTCTATTTTGCAGCATGGGTAAGCTCTCTTTCTATGGGAATGGTCTTCTTCTGCTCCCCAATAGTCAGCATATTCACAGACCTGTTTGGTTGTCGAAAAGTAGCTGTTATTGGAGCTGCAGTAGGGCTTGTTGGACTCCTTTCAAGTTCTTTTGTAAGGTAAAAAAATTAAATTCATAACTTTCAAAGTATTTTATAAATTTTTTAGTGTTGTAATGTTGATCTAATCCACAGAAGGGTTAAACAGTGGTACTTTATATTATCTTTAGAAAACTTGTTTTATTTGGGTTTGGTTTTGTCTTTCAAATTATGACTTGTGAACTTTCAACTTAAAAGGTATTTTTAAAAATATAATGTTTATAAATAAAAACAAGAGTCCCCATTTAACAGGAACCACTATGTATAAATATATCAACAGTAGGACTAGTGCTATAAAATCAACAGCATTGTCCAGGATAAACTTATATATTTGCTTGATGTATATTGTATAACAGGTATATAAACATTGTTGTTGTCTTCCCTTCTTGCACCGTCCTCTTAATTTTCTTTTGAAACAATTTAAGTGGTGATAAAAACACAGTAGGGTCTCCAGGAAGCTGTTGAAATTCTAGTGAGATTGGATGTTTTCTTCTGTTCTTACTGGCCCAATTGCCAAACATGGGGCTAGAGAAAACCTTGGTATATTGACTTTAAATAAAGCTTATTTGTTTTGGTTTTTTTTTCTTCTGGTTTACAATTAATTTGTATGTTTCTTTTCATTTCTTCATTTACATGGAACTTTTGCAGAGTAAATCTTAAGAAATTCAAGAGCAACTGATTTGTTGCATGTACCTTGTAGAAGATGAGGAAACATGAAATTTACTTAGTTTAGTCACTGTCAGAAATTGGTTAGTGAAGGTAGAGTGTAAAGAGTAGCAGGAAAATAATCCAGTTACCTCTAGTTCTCAGACGATTTTTTTCTCCCCACACTTAGAATAAGTAGAGGAACAATCAAGCTACATTCAGAAGAGCTTTCCACTTAGGTGTAAATGTATTTACACAGGCAAAAAGCTTGTGAAAATATATTTTCTGTGCTTGTACTCTGAATCAGATGGATGTGAGCTGCTGTGATCTGAATGGTTAATCCTGGTGCAAATATTTGACTTAATTAATTTTATTAAACGAACAAACCCCCCACTTCTTACTAAATGTGAGGTAAAAACTAAAAGATGCCGTGCAAAAATCTTTCTTCCTCCTTGTTTCTTAGTAGTATGTTGAGTGATGAGTACTAAACCACCCTTGTCATTAGATAAAGATCATTCTTGGGTTTGTCTGATACCCAGTGGAACAAGGGCACAGAAGAGACATGCAAGAGCAAGTTGTTTGGTAAAGGCTTTACAAATATTTCAGCTTAACTAAACTTTGAAGAGCACTTTGAGAGGTGCATTATTGTAAGAGTACATGCCAGGTTGATGTGCATACTTGGTGTTTCATTATGTTACTCACACTAAAATGATTTATGCCCGTGATGTTATCATTTCATTAAAGGAGTATAGTTCAGATACAGAAGTCAGTGTTCTACAAGTAGAATATGGTAAAGCAGACAACTGTTACTATGATCTACTGCTTTTGCATTGCACTAATTTCTTAATATAAATTTTATGTCTCAGGAAATTAAGATGTAAGTGTTTATAATGCAGGACAGTATTTTAATATGCATGTTGTGCTGCAGACTCTTTGAGTGAATTTACATATGGAAGCAAAAGTTCGCTGTCTTCACTGTATGATGTTGCTCCTCTCATTTTGTAACTTCTGGTTTTATATTTCCTGGTTATTTTCCATTAATAAAGGTAATAAGTCCTCCATATGTTGTTTCTGCTGGCTTATGTTGTGTATCATCAGTTCCAGAAATTGATAGTTTAACATAAAAAGTGACAATATTATGTTACACAAATAATTATTTTTATAATTTAGAGTTCCTGGAGTCAGACCTTGGTTAGTCAAATACTGTTTTCTAAGAAGTTCTTTAATTGCATAGGAAGCTTGTGGAATCTTATTTTTTTACACAGGGGTTCTGGCAGGTTGCATCCTGTGATGAAAAGCACTATGTAAAGCATTCATACTCCTTAAAAAAAGTTAAAAATATTAACTGTTTTCCAGAAGTGCTTCAAATGCAGATGGGAACTGATAAAACAAGGGGTGAGGGTTCATTGTAAACATAGCATAAAAAATTATATAAACTCTCATGTGCCACCTCAGAAAACTCATATAAAAATTGCTTGCACCCTGCCTCCATGTAAATGTTAAAAAATGTTTCTTGCACTAATTATACTGATTAATAATTGTGATTAATTATACTAATTATACTGATGCTGTTACTTCATACTTTTAACATTTCTTGCACAAGTACTTTTTATTGATATCACATGTTTAATTGATCACATGTGATCAATTACAATGTCTGCTTTATTTCAGTTGTAGAGTAAATGGTAATAATAGTGAACCTTATGATGGAGGTCCACCTTACTATAAGATGAAATGTTTAATTCCCTATTAACAATTTTTTTAGTTCTTTCTTAGCATATTCAATATATGTATCAATTTAAAATATTTATTCCAAAGGAGACTATTTGTCTAAAAAATAATACCTAAAGAGTCTATAAGTTATTAACATATTACATTACAAAATTTTGTCAGTATTTAAATATTTTATTTTTCAGTATTAATGATGTTTGCCATGTTTGTTACCTTATTTTCATAACAAAATGTTTACTTGATTTCTCTGTGTTCATGAGGAGAGTTCAGTATTACATTTGAACTCCTAGCACAGTGAAGAAATGTATATATCAAAACAGTACAATTTTCTTTGGGGGAAAAAAAAAAATCCAAAAACCCAGCAATAGTTGAACTTACATTTGGCTTATTTGCCCTGACAATGATTTTTAAAACTTTTTTTAGCCACACTATTTGATGTAATTATAATTGAATGTAATTTTTCTTTTTTTTTTACCTGTGAATTCTGTGAAATTTTTCAGTGGAAGGAGATCAATAGAATACTTGCTGAGTTAATCTGATACTATTCAACTATTCAACTGATGCTATTCAACTATAAGTATACACAAACTCTTATTTACAGTAGTGACTTACGTTGATTGATTGTGAAGCTCTTTTGTTGTCACTTCCAGGTGAATGAGCATCCACTGCCTTACCAAACACTAATGATTTGTTCTTTTCCTTTGGTACAGCACCATTGAACCTCTGTATTTCACCTACGGGATCCTGTTTGCCTGTGGCTGCTCGTTTGCCTACCAGCCGTCCCTGGTCATTCTCGGGCACTACTTCAAGAAGCGCCTTGGACTCGTGAATGGCATTGTCACTGCGGGCAGCAGCTTGTTCACTGTGTCACTGCCCTTCCTCCTGAGGGTCCTCATCGACTCTGTCGACCTGTTCAACACCTTGAGAGTCCTCTGCATCCTTATGTTTGTTCTGTTCCTGGCTGGATTTACATACAAACCTCTTGTTCCCAACACCAAAGACAAGGAGGGAGGAAAGAAGGGAAAATTCAAATTACCTCCTGCGAAAAAGATTTGCAATTTCTCAGTTTTCAAAGTTCTCAGTTACCGAATCTGGGCTTTAGGGATTCCAGCTGCACTTTTTGGATACTTTGTGCCTTATGTTCACTTGGTAAGTGCACATTTCTTCCTAGGTGTGATGTGTTTGAAACTATACATACTTGCCTTTGTGTTATTGATTAAGAAGCAATTGGTGATAGGAAGCCAGATTTAAACTGCAAGTTGTGCTGTGGAGAAACACAAAATTAATTTGGATGTTGTCTTATTAAAAGAGTGCTTTAATCAGAAGTACTAGTTAAGCCAGTTCAAATCTTTGTTCTTTGGTCTCAATGCAAGGTTTAAAATACTTTACCAATGAAAAGAGAGATTTGAAAAATATTCTATACTATTCCTAAGAGAATTCTTTATTTTGGTACTCAGATGCATACATTGCAAATGACACTTGTGTGTTTTAGATGCAGTGTGAAAGAAGTAAATGACAGGAAACATGTTAGAAGAGTAAATTTTGTTCATATGTATTGAGATTTGTTAAAGTGTCAATTTTTAGGATCTATTGTATTGACCATTTTTCAGGTTTATTAAAAGCAAAATATGTGGATTTTTCTGTCTCTCAAACTTCAGCCTTGTAGTTTACTAGTTTAGCATTCATGTAACTGCTCCTCTTACCCTGTCCCTCCCAGCTGCCAGGTGAGCTGTCTTTTATTGCTGTCTACAGCAGCTGATGGAGTCTTCTGGTGATGGGGAAGATGTGTATTAGCCATTTGCTGTACATGTGCTAGAGTTGTTTCCCTAGCAGGTGGTTTTTTTTTTTTCCCTGTAGTATACTCCTAAACTAAGAAATTCAGGAGCAACTGGGAGATGCATGCATTTGTATCAGGCTGGCTGACACACATTGCACTGTTTAAATGGTGAATTATTCTTGGACAGCTTGCTGGTGGTGCTCTCTTAACTGAAGGGGTGTAAACCAAAAGGCTTAGAAGGGAAAGGTGGGGAAAAGCTCGGAGTCTCCAATGATGCTGCTTTGAGACCATTATACATCCTCATATTAAGAATATTTGATAGAGCATGAGCTAGTAGAACTCAATATGAAAACGGAAGGGTCATTTTAATATTCATTTTTCACCCATGATAGAACAGTGAAATGAATGGTAATAAATATCTTCTGTAAAAAAATCTTCAATGGTAGACAGAGGCTTTGTATGCCTCCTTTGAGAGGGGACGCTTCAGCTCTTAGTAAAACTTAGACTGAATAGTTCTTGTCAAAATCCCTCCCTGAAACCCACAAGTTTTCATTTTAATTTACTTGTATCTAAATACTCGATTCTATTTAAAGTCCCTGTGGATCTGAATAAATCAGTGTTTATGAAGGCACAGCATGGATTGTGCCCTTCAACACAGATACTTCAGCTCAAGTAGATAGCTCTGGATGTTTTTTATCCTAGTTTTGTCTGCTTTTGATAAAAAAGCCACACTTTGTGTACTTCCAGAAGTACATAGAAGTATGTACTTACAAATAAGTCAAAGGCTATAAGAAAAAATAAGGTTTTTCACTGGTAGATCTATCAAACCAGAGACTACTTTTCTCAGCTTTTGAAAATGAAAGTTACTATTATTTCATTGTTTATTGTATTTTTAAAACTGTAGTAACTGGAAAAGGGATGTGATCTTTAGACAAGTGACAGCTCTTATGTTGAAATTCTTGAATTTTTCCCAGTGTTAGGGGTGGCTGACACCAGCCACACTGCTAGAAAGGGATGCTGGTTACAAGTGCCCTAAGAAAAAAATACTAATACAGTGAATGCCATGGCCTCTGACCTGGTACCTGTACTCACCAAGTCCCATTTTTCCCACCTGGAAAGACAGCTTCTTTCCAGAATGGCTGTGTTTGACCATGTCATGAAGCACAGGTGGCACTGACTCTGCAGTTTTGGGGTCCTTGTGTGTCACTGCTTGGCCCATGGTGGCTGGGGGCTGCTGGCTGGGTGTGCTGGAGTCACTGTCTGGAGTCCCTGTCTGCCAGCCTGGCACTGCTCAGGAGCTCCTGAGGACCCAGCCAGGGTCTCTCTGTACTTCTGTGCCATCCCCAGTCTCTGTTGATGCCTCTTGCATTTTCTGAAGCCTGTTGGAAAGGAGAATACATGCTGTGACCCCTGTAGTGAAAAAGAAGTAAAAACTTTTTTGGGCTTTGAAGTAACAGAATTAGCCAAGTCTTTGCAATTGAACTCTTTGCACTTTTGCAGTTGAACTTTTTGCAGTATTTGCTATTTGGAGTAAAAGTTGTTAAAACTGAAGAAACAACCTGCTCATTAACTAGGCTCTAATTTAAAATTAAATGCACTAACAAATTGATTATATGGCATGCTAGATAGGAGCTGGTAACTCTTGCCAGCTCCTTGACATGAATCCTGACTGGTAGGTATTAGGCATCAGATTCCTTTTGGCTCTTGCAGGGGAGAACCAAAAGGGAGAGCTTTTCTCATCCCCATTTAATTGGTGTCAAATTCCATTAATAGGTGTTCCATTACATGTATCTTGGGAATTGGGTTGAGATGAAGACTATAAATAAGTTTTGACTTCAGTTTATTATATATACTTTCAGCATTAATTGAGATTGTTGAAGAACAAACTGATAAGTCATAAGATTACTAAATCAAATGGTTGTTATTCCTCTGAATTTTAAAATCAGTCCAAACTAGTGACTGAGATTTTTTTTTTTTTGGTGCCTCTCTAAAATAGGCAGACAGACAAGTAAAATCCTTGCTTAGTCTATTTTGGTTTAAATTGTGAATTCATAACAGCAATCTGTAGAATCAGTGGAAAACGCTCTTTCCAAGAGTTTTTACTAAGGACTGTCTCACAAGGAAATTATGTATATTTGAAAGAAGGTGTATCTAGTCTTTGTGCCACTTGTCCTGTGCTTGTTTTGATAATAAATAGAGAACCTCTTTTTTTTTAGCAGTCTGATGTTAAGGGCTTGGTGTTGTTCTCTTACCCTTAAAAAATACTTACTCAATCAGGATCATTCTTAATTCTTAATTCTGAGGAACTTGTTAGGTCATTTCTGTTAAAATTTGATACAAGACCACATGCTCAGTAGCTTACAAGATGTGGTTGCCTTTTGTGCTTTATTTAGCAGAGTGAAAAGAAATACTGCTTAAAGTGGATGTTGTCACTGCCTGGTCTTCTCTAAGCAGTGACTGAAGTCACTACCAGGTTTCAGTATGAATTTAGGAAAATATTAATTATGACACTTACAAAAAGGGGCCCAGTATTGTGTTTGCAATATTGATATAGCAATATTCAGCTATGAGGAATACTGCTAGGACTGGTAATATCATCTTAATACTTTCAGTGCAATGGTTCAGTCCTGTAGAAATTTGTCTTTGGGTGTTCGCAAGTATGGTTTGATTTAGCAGATACTTTTATTAAATGCCTCTTGCTAATGATGGGTCCTGCCTTATTTATAGTATTTGACACCTTGCAGGATGAAAAACTGAATTTAACAACCAAGTAGTTGAAAAAAAAAAGTACACATATTTATTATGTGTTCTCCTTTTAAAAAAATCAACTGGATAGTAGTGCAATAAAAATGTGTCTTGATAGAGTTTACCTTTCTACGTTTAAGTATTTGTTATGAAGTAAATGCTCCTAAAGAATGACTAGATATGTTTGAAAATTAGGCTTGCAGTTTAAATGTGCTGCAGGCTTGTATACAAAGCTACCCATTAATTGATCTGTGAAAATGTGAAAGTTCCCATGATACTGCCTGTCCTCTTAAAACTTCAGAGTAGCTCAGGAAAAAGATTTCAGTATTTCTCACCTTGCTTTGCTGCCTGTTTCTTAATTTACTGTGTAGATCTAGCTTTTCCTTTTGATGCTTATCCATGCTCATGTTCCACAATGGGTACATACTTGCATATGTAGAGATTTTTGGTTAGCAGTAGCTATGTGGAGTGCATGTGTTCTGTTTGCTTCATGTTTAAGAGGTGAAAAAATGGCTTGTGTCCGACCATGTTTTCCAACAACTGTCTTAGGAGAATCTGTCTTGGTAGGCAAATAAGTACTGGATTTAATGTCCTCCATAGACAGATGCTGAAGATTCAATGCCTCATTGCTTCTCTGAAATCTGCATGTGCCAGGAATAGGTTCATCTAGATCTCCAGAGAACAGGGAAGTGAGAGTGCAGACCTAATGCTTAGGGGAAAAAATAGATACTTCTGCTGAGAAACAAAGCATCACCTTGGACTCTGCTCCAAGATTCTTGGAAAAGAAAATTCATTCTCAGAATGAAAAGTAAAGATGCTTCCAAGCAATTTTATTCACAGGAGAGTCATGAAGCTGGTTAGGGTTGCTGTAGAGTATATGTTAGTCAAAAGAACTTTTTCATGCATATAAACAAACTCATTTTCTTGGCTGCATCACAAAATCAGACAACTTGGATAAATATCAGTCTGTCCTCTGGGTGGCTGTGTCTGGCTCCAGATCTTGTGTTTGTCACTTTGAAGTTGCCGAGTCTAGTGCTATGCCCACAGTGTCTGTCCTTGGACAAAAAGACAGTGCTCTCTGCTGGTCTATGTTTCCTATCTTTTGCTGGAACATACATTTTGTTCCTACTCTTTAGATAAGAAAAGTAGTCTTTTTCACTTTAGAAACATAATTAACAGGAGGACTTGCTGATATGGATTAGAGCTGATGCAGACTTTTTTGCTAGATTTGATTCCTCCCCCCCACCTTCTGATCTGTAGTGTAAGTTCTGTGTCTTTTGTGTGATTTAACTGTTCTACAGCTACTTTATCATCTTGGAGTACCTTTTTAAATCAAGCCTTGAGGATGACTTGGCCTTCAGCTCTGTTCTTTATGAGCCACCTATTTTGGCTAAATGGCTGCCCATTTCTCATTCTCTATCAGTGATGTGCCTTGTTTTTGTTAATAAGAGATCAGATTCTGCTGTGCAAATTCAGTGTGTTTTGAACCTTTGCTCCCTAAAATATGTGCCAATAAAAACTGTTGTCTTGTGCAATCAACTTGGAGAAATGACAAGCCAAGTTCTTGTGAGATCCTCTGTAGTTACAGCTTTCATAGGAACTTGTCTGAAAATCTTGCTGTGTAATTTGAAAGCTGTATTTACTTCCATATACTCTGGAAGTTTCTAAAATTTATTCAGGAAAACACATTCTATCTACTTTTCCTGTTAAGAAAAATTTACATTTTTCACTTGTAAACTGCTCCCTCCCCAGGCAAAACCTTTGGGTCTTTAGGAAGAATTATACTGGAAAAATATAAAGGAGGCATAGAAACCACCTAAGACTCTTCAGGCAGATCTGAGCTACTGTACTGGGATAAGCTATGATAGTCAGAATGAATCTCACTGCAGTGTGTGATGTCCTGCCCAGCAAGACCCTAATCATCATCCATAACACTTCTTACAAATATTTCTGTAACTCTTCAAGCCTCCCCTGAGGGGGAAACACACTGATGTGTTCCCTAAATGTTGTTAGATATGACATCTCTAAATTACGTCTCCTCATTTGAGAAATGAGTGTTTTTGCTTCTGCCCTTGTCCACATACAGTGGCAGTGGCTCTGTGTTCTCTGCAGTGGGAGGCTTGCCCAAGGATTTACCTTGCAGTATGTGAAGCTGTTCAAGTTTTGCATTGTGTGTAAAGTCCTAATCCTACACCTCTCTCCTCTCTTTAATTCTTACGGCCCTGGATTCCACTGTGGAGACAAAGTGAAGCACAGAGATAAATGTTTTCCTCTATGTCTGAGGGCAGAGCATGGTGAAGAGTCTGGTGTGTACTCTAAGGGCCCTAGTAACCAAAAATCTCTAAACTTTAATGTACAAACTCTGCATATCCACAGTAAAGTGCATACACATAACACATCTTGTAAGGCAATAACACATCAATTCTTGTAAGGTAAGTGCTGTCTATTTTGTGAACCACCTGTATTATGTCATAAAGTTGCTACTTTTAGAATGTTGTGTAAAATAATGCTGAATATCCAATGTGTGTTTCTGGATTTTTTTTTTTTTTTATTCAAACTGGAAAAAAAAAACAGCCTCCATCACTCCATTCACTTGCTTTTATGGGCTGCTGTTCAAGAAACCTCTTCATTTCTTCAGATCTCCTACATCAGTCATTTATCTGGTCTACCATGTCTTTTAATTCCCAGAATCTGCTGTTAGTCTTGTAATGGTAGGAGAGTATCTTTTAAATTATGTCCAGTACTAACCATAACTGTGTCAAACAGATTTCTCTATACTGTAGGTATTCTAAAAAAGCTAAAACTAGGTATAGCTGTCAGTTTTAGCACTATTACTTTTCTCATCCACTTAATCTATCATATTTCTTTCTCCAATGGAAGACTAACAAGACACTGTTTTTGTAAAGGTCTGATGTAATTATTAAGCACATATCTCTGAGACCCAAAATCTTCAGTGGCTCCCTGTGCTTTACTTGCTTTTCTAATCTTTGCATTTATCTCCCTTCAGATCTCAACATCTGCTGCAGTTTGACTGCCCAGGTTAGTGAAATTTTCCCCCTTTATCCCACTTCTGTTTTCCCATTTCTGTCATTATCCTGTTCACCCATTTCTTTTCCAGTATTCCTTAATGTTGACCTAGAAGTATTGATTCTTGGTTAGATCGTCCACTTTGGACATTGGGGGTGATGGTGGGAAAAGAAATAAATTATTTCCTACTTGTAATTGCTATTGAAAGCATATTTTAGATATGTTTGTCAAATAAGTACTGAAGACAAATAATATAGGTACAGAAAGAACAGAAACAAACAAGAATAAACCAAAAGTTTTCTGTGGGTTTTTTTAGAAGTAAAATTAAATGGAATTAAAAAAAAAAAAAAGGTAGCAGGTATGCTCAGGTGCAAGCTATGTGGTAACCATGAAGGATAAGAGCAAAGCAGTCTTCCTCAGGTCGGTGCAATACTGGCAGGTTGAAAGCTCTGAGTTTCATTGTGATTTCCTTTGTATCAGTCTCTAACAGCACGCTACTTCATGTACTCTGGTGTAGTACAAACTGTTTGGATATCAGATGGAGTGAAAAATTCAAAGAGTAAATTGCAAAGTGTTATCCTTTTTTTTTTTTTAAGTTTTAATGCTATTTTAATGGTAAGCTCAGAATCCTGTGTCTTTGGACACTTGAAATATCTTGATTTGAACTGAACTCTTGAAACTCTTCATGTGCCCAGAAGTCTGAGATCACAGCTGGTTTTGCCCTGCTGTCCTCATACAAAGTAACAAACACTCATTGCCAAATTGCTTCTCTCATATACAGACCACCTTTTGTGTCCAGTTCCTGTCCCAGGAAGAGCTGTATGGAAAACCTCTTTGCTTTTTAATTCCTATTCAGACTTGTGAATATCTCACCATGTGTTTTGAATCTTCTGTCGAGGAGATCTCAGAACCTAGCTCTTTGTATTTGATTGTAGTAATTGTCAAATTCTGAGCTATTTTCCAGGTTCTTTTCTGATGATTGAATGAAATTTTTCATTACTACTGAGCAGCATATTTCCTGGAAAAGGGAAAAGTGGTTTTGGATTGCTCTAGGAGGCGGGAAAAAAAGGGAACATAAATGTCTGTATCCTGAGTAAGGACTATCTCTGTGTAAGGAGGAGAGACTATCATTGTCATCTTTTCCTTAGGATTTAAATGAAAATTTGCCTGCTTGATTCAATTTCTCAAGGCTCTGATCCAGTTGATAGTATATTTAGGACTGTCTTGAAGAACTGAGAAAATTAAGAGCTTCTATTCCCCAGTAGAATGAGTCAGGTGCTTCACCCAGGTTTGTGAAAGCTGAGGGGGTTATGACCATGTCCACAAGTAGATCTCTAATACTGAAGTGCTCTGGATGCCCTGGGAATTCTGGGATGGTTGACCAGAGGTTTGAGAATCTGTTTAGATTTTACTTGCCTAGGTCCTATGGTTTAAGGAGTCTAGTTTTGAGAGATGTGATATGAGTAGTACAGATGCTGTTGCTGAGCAAGGATGTCAGTCTCTATTAGGACACAACAATAGCATTGTACAGGATATCCAAATCCATTGTTTTGATATTCCATAATTTCTTAATGGTAACATATCATATAATGTGCTTGGTTTTAATTACATAAGTTGTAAACTGGTTATTTTATTACATTAGTAAATGCCACAAGGGTTTATGTGATGGGGAGGGTTCTCATGAATGGGACTGCTGGGGTATGGTCCTTGCGCTTTTATTATCAGCCTCATTAGCTGGTTGAGACAATAGGAAGATGAGATAAGAGAAATTAGAGTTGTTTGTTTTCCTTTTTCCCCCACAAATCTTTATTGGTCCTTAGTTCGTGATGTTGCCTGTTGGATGTTTTTAAATAGTTCTGCTGTTATTCTGGAAATTCAAATGATTGTGATTGACATCTAACTCTCTAGGATGTTCTGATAGTAGCTGATTTTGGACATAGTTGAGTTTTGAGAGTAAAGTAGGCTCTGGAGACACTCCTTCAGGCCGTAAGAAACAGGTAGAACTGAGACTGTAAAATATGGATTGTAGTAACAAATAGGAATAATTTTAAAATGGTTTTATCCAATAATTTGACTATCATCCCTTGTGTATATAATACTTCATTTCCTGTGGATCCCTGACTTTATTCTGCATCCTTGTGCTTAGTCACTGTGAGCTTCTAAAGATGCGCGTGTGCCTTATCTGTCTTGCTGCTGCTGCCCAAGCCACACCAAGCCACTGGTTTTCTTCACATGCTCTTTAGGATAACAGCTCTGAGATTAAAAAAAAAAAAAATTATTCAGGGCATATGGCTTCAGGGCTAGCTATTTATTGAAAAAAAAAAAACCTCAAAATTATTTTAATTGTGTAATTGTCAGCCTTGAGTATTTTTGAATTTTTAATGCTTAGGGTTTTTATGTTAAATAGGCTTAACAGTTAACCTGTTAACTGTTGTGTTTAGTTTTACTTAAGAAGTTCAGATTATGCTTGTTCTGAATCTTCATGATATATGAATTATTGTGTTTAATCTGCTTTACTCAGTGGAATAAGAGAAAAGTTTGCTGTTAGTATGTAATAAATCACCTTGTTTATTTAATTTTTTCCTTGTTATTTACATAATTTAAATTGATGAGAGAGAAAAAGAAGTATTACCACTGTTGGGGCAAGTGTGTAAGCAGGAATTTCTTGAAGATGTGTTTATGCATATGTTCTGGTTTGAAAGCAAAACCAGTGAGAGACTCCCAGTCAGAAATACAATTTATTGGGAAAAGGGAAAAGAAACAAAACACATGCAATGATACAAAAGGAAAAGCACTGACAAAGTCAGAATACAACCTGACACCCCTTTAGCCAACGTGTTGGTAGCAGTCCAAATTGGAGTGGCTGCAGTCCTCCTGGAGTGGCAGATGTGGTTCTGTTGGAGCAGGGGTCCTGTAGAAAAGGTGTAGTCGGTGCAGTGGAAAACCCCAGCTGTATCCTCTTGGGAACCTGTGGGAAGGCTGACTGTTCTGTCTCAAATCCCAGAATATATCTAGGTGGGAATGCTTAGCTCCTCCCCCCTGGCGGAGCATCTCACAATGGGCTGATGTCATTCTGAGTCATGGGTGGGTGCTTGATCACCTGTTAAACAGAAAGGGTTCCTGGAGGGAGTTATCTCTGAGCCATGTGGCAAGACACTGATGGGCCCATTAACAGGAGATAAGGAAAACTGCCCAGAAGACAACTGCTACACTGATTTTCAATCTCGGACAGCATATTTGTCATGCGAAGACAATTAGCTAAAGTAATATTTCACAGAAATTCTCAGGATATTGACACTCCCTTAAAAATTGATCCAGGTTAGGTATTTGTAATGTTATTTCTGTCTCTTAACATGAAGATCATCTTTTCTATAGAAGTGCAGGAGTTGCTGGCTTGTTCTGCTGTTTTTTTGCTCATGAGTGAAAGTTTATCTGGTGGGGTCTGGACTAGAAATGTATTTGCCTTAAATGATCTTCCTGGTGCACAGTATCTTATAAAGCTCACTGGCAACGAAGTTTCTTTTCTGTTTCTCACCCTCCTTACCCGCTACTTTTGTGGTGAGTCTATATGTTGGAGAATAAACAGTGACTTATCCAGAGTTACTTTATGCTCTGCTTCTTAGCACTTTCTGAAACTTCCAATCATCCAGGACGGCTCACTGCAAAGAAAGAGATCACCAGTCCTGGCTACAGTGTTGATCCAGCTGATGGGATGGCCAGGGTGCTACCTGGCCTTCATGCAGCAACTTCTCTCTGGCGTGGAGATAACTAAATTGCATAGAAAGTTATGCACAGTCTGTTCTTATAGACCTTCCTGGAAATGGGTTGTGGGGTTTTAGGGCTTTTGGTGCTGATTCCACCCTACAATCCATACTGGTTTCTTGACCTCATTCCTGCGCTTGCACCATTCTGTTACACTTATCTCCAGGAGCCAGAACAAGGACGTTTGTCCTGGAAAAGTGCTGCCCTACCTTTGTATGGCCCCCTTCTCCAGCCACACACTTCTTTTTCACAGTATGTTATTGCCAACAATCCTTGGCTGTTATTGCCAACAATCCTTGGTCGGCTCCACAGCTATCTGGCTATCAGTGTTTGAGACATGCACATGAGCCACCTTATCTTCTAGGCTTCTACACCCCCTCAGCTCTTTCAGAAAACTTAATTTGGAGCAGTTAACAGTATTTCTAGTATACAAATGGTGCCAGCAGTACTCCCTAAGCATTTCCTTTTATCCTTATGCTTGTTTTCAGTGAATGTGCAGCAGGACTTGCATCAGTAATTGAGGAAAATGGTGGTTTTAATGTGCTCAGAGTTTTCTAGGTTATGTGCTGCCGTTGGCCATCTCTTTTGGTCAGAGAGACTATTGCATTTAGCCTACTAAAGCTTTGCTTGATTGGTAATCCCCAAAATGGGAAGAATGTGGTTGACAGAATTATTTCTTACTAGTTCATAACCATTTCTTTCAGATTCAGGTTCTTGGTGTTTGGAAAAAAAGGAGCTACAGCTTTGCTCAGATTAATGTCTTTGATTCATTGTGTGAATGTAGCTGAAATGCACGTGCAGTGAAGGGGAGGGCTTAGAAAAACCTGGATCTTGGCTGTTTGGAGAGAGGTCAACCAGAAAGCATTCTAGCTACTACCAAGTGGCTGATATGTCTTCTAGTCTCATTCTAACAGTAATGAGAATTTGGACAACAAGATCTGTGTGTGTCACCCTGATAGTAGAGAGGTATAAAGGAGAGTGCTGTTGCCAGGGATGCATTCAGTTCTGGTCTTCACTGGCTATATATCTTTATTTGGAAAACTGGATTGTACAAGGATGAATTATATTTTTAAATAATGAAGAAACTGTGCTACTCTGGACTATAATTTTGCCTGAGCTAACCAGGTCTTTTCTACATTTGGAAAAATCAGACCTGCAATTCAGCATGCACACAGCCCTGAGTGAAGAAGCTGCTACATTACTGAGAAAAGGCACAACACACATTGAAATGCTTTGGCCTTTGTGTGGCTGGGTCCCTGTTTGGCTGCTGCAGACAATGCCTGAAGAGTCATATAATTCTGTATAGTTCTGCAGTGAGGAGAGCATTAATACCTTGAGAATAGTCACAAGTCATTGCTCATCGTGGGATTTTTGAGTAGTTCTAATAGTAAAAAGTGGGAAAACAGTGGAAATCTGAATCTTGCTTGAGCTACTTCATGAAAATATTTAAGCTAGAGTTACACTTACAGTGCTGAATTAGTCCTGAATCACTGTATTTTCGGACAGTTAATACTGCTGCTGCTTACTTAGTGTCTGTGTCACTGAAGATTGAATATGCTGTTTAGGATCTGAGCATCAGCTCTGAGAGGTCAGGCCAGGTGACTCAGGGCTTTGTGCACTTGATCCTGAAAAACCTCCAAGGAAGGAGACTGAACAAGTTCTCTGCACAGCCTATGCCTCTGCCTTCCTGAGGAAAAAAATTCTCCTTGTAACAGGTTGGAAGCTTTCTCTAAGATTATCATGTGCTTAAGAGTAGGGGAAGCAAAAAAAAAAAACCCACCAAAACCAACAACAAAACAAACAAACAACCCCCCCCCCAAAAAAACCCCAAAAAAAACCCAACAAAACAAAAAAAAAAAAAACCAAACCCAAACCAACAACTAATTTAGGTATTTTAAAATTGGGATGAGTAGTGGTTATTTTCTTGCTTAAGGAGTTAATTGTATCAGTATTTTCCCTTCTTGATCAAAGAGTGGCAGCATTTCAACCCTGCGCTGCTTTGAGAAATCCAGTTACTCAGTTGCAGGTGCAGGGTTAATAGTTATCTAGATACAGAGCCTTATCTTGACTCTTGAAAAGCCTCCAGGGAGTGGATGGATCAGGCCTGCTAATTAAACAATCTGGAGGCTGGAGAAGCCTGGAACAGGTGACAAAAATTGCAAAGAACACATTGGCTTCTCTCGCCAGCTGGGCCAGCAGGTGCTGACAAGCACATAAAGGTAGGAGTGGGAATACTGTCAGCTTTTCCTTTTCTCACCTTTGGCAGAAAGGGAATAAGTAGAGCAGCTTATCTTTTATGTTTAAATGTCATTTCAGATGAAGAATTTCATCAGATTCTGTTCCTAAATGTGTCTTACAAAGCAAAGGAAAAAACAAAGCAAGCATCTAACTTCTTTAAGTTAGAAGTTTTCCTTTAAAACTAGAATAAACCTCTTTGGTTTTTTTCTTTCTTACAAAATTGGTTACATTGGACAAATTAATGTTAGATTTAATAGGCTTTCTGTGACATATAAAAAAAAAAAACCCAACAGATTTTATGCTTAAGAAAATTGCTTTTACTCAGCTAGTCCTATTTTCCTCTTGGAAAATAAGTTTCTTCTTCTTAAAATCAGTTTCTTCTCTTTGGTCTTTTACATCTCTGAACTTTCACTTATTTTTACTTGTTTACTTTTCTTGTTCAAAACTACTTATGAACATGGAGACTGCAGGACTGTGTAAATGATTTCTACATCTTCTAGTGCCCATTTTGGCATATTTGGTATTACCAAGCATGTTCCAAAAAGCAATAGTGTAAAAAATCTCTTGTGGGTAATTTTCTGGTCTTTGGGGATGATTAAAAATAAAAACAAAACCAAAACCCAAAAAAATCACTGCAAAAACCACAAACAAAAAACGCTGTTCAAGTAGAGAGACTATAAAAAAATCCAAATCCATCAAGCCAGCCTGGTGATATCTAGATCTATATATCTAGATCTATCTATTTTTTTTTTTTTTTAACCATGACTTGAAAAGTTGGGATTACTGACACTGATAGTTCACCCTGTTGTGGTCGATGGTCAATTCCTTTAGTTCTTCAGGCTGAAGTGGCTGATAAATCATTCTTCCAGTCTGCCCTGTTCATTGCTGCTGAAGCTGCTCCCTCTCGTGGGAGTGTTTGCTGTTGTGTTTGGCACTGCAGCTGGCTTCTGCCCGCTTCCTCCTTGCCCTTGGACACCATGGATGTTGGGATGAGACCTTCGGAAGGGCCCCTCCTACTTGCACTGTCTTGGCTCCAGCTCTCTGCTTCTTGCTCCTGCCCTGAGCTATGTTGCAGGCTTGGTAGACCGTGTGGCTTCTGTGTTACTTTGAATCTATCATTAGTAAACTAAGAGTGGGTGGAAAGAATGTTTCTAAGTTATCTTTTTTTTTCTTCTTAATTAGACAGAGCTTTCTTGTTTTCCTGATTAAAGTTAATTAGTTGTGGATAAAGCAGCAACACATTTCAGATTGTTTTTATTGTGTTGCACTAAATACTGCATTTTAAAATCTGTAAAAGCAGAGTAAGTCACGTGACCATTTGTAACTGAGTTTAAGTGATTGACAGATTACTTCTACTTGACTCAGGTTTTCCAAGGTCTATCTTTTTAATTCTAAAGCAAATTTATTTTCTCTTTTTAAACAGATGAATCATGTAAAAGAGAGATTTGGTGACAGCGTGCCAGAAGAAGTGCTTCTGCTGTGTCTGGGCATTACTTCAGGAGTTGGCAGATTGGTCTTTGGCAGAGTGGCAGATTATATTCCTGGTGCAAAAAAAATATATCTACAGGTATGTGTTTATTGTTTATTTATTCCTTCTGAACTGTGGATTCCAAAGGATTTGGTTTCGGGTACTATTAATAAGTAAGCAGAATTAACTGATTGGAGATTCAAATTTGAGAAGTTTCAAAACTCTAGGAAACTCAGTGTATGGCTTTTGATACTAGGAACCTTTGGTGCAAAGCTTATGAATCTTTCATTTTTGTTTTTCATGCTAAGGAAATATCTATTTCCTGCTGGCTGTTTTCAGCTGGGAATGAAAGAAATTACTGTTTATTAGCATGTGAGTGAGAGTCTTCAGGGATTCTGTAGATTCTGCTTTCTCTGTTTTATCCCTGATTATGATTTTATAATGGCTTTCCCCAGATAGGGGAAAAAATTAAGCCGTGTTTCTCTAGTGAGGATTTTGGTTCTCTTGATCTTTGACAGGCACCAATTTGGTGTCAAATATGTTCTGTGCATAGTACACAGGGGTATGGCCATGGTGATACAAGAGGTGCTTAGTTGAGGAGATTTTGCAGGAGGAGTCCAGGCTTCCAGAAATGCTGAAGCTTGGAGAGGAAGGAGGATATACACTTCTTTCCCTCCACGCTTTTTTTTTTTTTTTTTTTTTTTTTTTTTTTTTTTGAGAAACTAGCAGTGTTAGTGTGGGATTTTGGAAAAGCTTTAATTCACTTTCATATTGGCAGCTTCGAGGAGTTCTTCATTAGGTCTCTTAAAATGAATAGCAAGGGAGGCATCTAGTGGGGATTGTCTGCACTGCATTATGGAAATCAAAAATTCTTAGGAAAGAATTACTGTTCTGCTGGAGTATTTGTTGTCATGGATACATTTAGACTCCTTGATGTTTTATTGCAGTTAGGTGAAACATTGGTTTCCTGTGCTTACATATGGATGGTGCACAGGCAAAACTGTTACTGCTTTTATTTTCTTTTTAATTCTGCTTCATTTTGCTGAAAGACAGTTTTATTCCTTTAAGTTGAAACAAATAAATAATCTAAGATTATATTACAAAATCTTTGTAAGTATGCATGACTGTAGCAGTATATCAGGATACTTTTTTTTAATGGAAAAATTAAATGTTTTCACTTCTGTTGAATATAAGCACCCTGAAATAACCACTCATAATATTGGTATTTTTACTTACAACAGTGAGGAATCTAATTACAATAGTCCAACTATCTTAAACTTTTAATACTTCTGTGACTTATTTCTCAAAAAAATATTAGTGCATGAGAAATGACCATACACAATCACTGTAGGTTAGTGGATTATAATTACATTTTCAAAGCTTGCAAAATGGGTAGTGGAATTTCTTTGCCTGTCATGAGTTATGTTTGTTTTATTTTAATATGTAACTTCTGAAGGTGGTAATCCATGGACTGATTATTTTAAAGTAAATACAGGCAGACAATCTAATTCACTGCAAATGCAAGGAGGTTCATCTGGTCCCTTACAATTTGCGAATTTGATGCAATGCATTTTTATATTTTTTTCCTTGTTCATATTTAGGTGGCCTCATTCTTTTTTATTGGGCTGATGTCTATGATGATTCCACTGTGCAATGTCTTTGGAGCTCTCGTTGCTGTCTGTCTCTTCATGGGCCTGTTTGATGGGTGCTTCATTTGCATTATGGCTCCTATTGCCTTCGAGCTCGTTGGGGCTCAGGATGTCTCCCAGGCCATCGGATTTCTGCTTGGACTCATGTCAGTGCCTATGACAGTTGGTCCACCCATTGCAGGTGAGTGTAGGCAGGTTTGTAGCTGTAAATGTGTTTCTGTGTTTGCATACCTTTTTGGCTGTGTTTCCCATTCCTGCACCACGTGCACAGCTTTGACACTGGAGATTTTCTCTGTGCATGATTGAGAAGATAAAGGAAATTTACCTGCTGCTCATGGATTATTAATTTACTGCACTCTTCAAAGTTTGCTCAGTCTTCTTCATTGTTATACAGGCGTAAAACATTCCTCAAAAGATAGATAGGTTTCCAGTTGGATTTAGGACCTGACATTTTCCAGTTTGTACATGTGACAGCCTATTGGTTGCTTGTATTACAGAGGGCCTCCAAATTAAAACCTGAAAATTAACTCCATTCCAAGATTTGCTCATGTTAAAACCATTGTGAGGATAAAGGCTCCAGTCACTTTAATTGGTCTTCATAAGTAAGAATGCTGGCTTTATTCATCCTTTGGTGGGAGACTGACAAGGTACAGGTTTTGAAGATGAAAACTTGGAAGTTCTTGGGAGGTGGAAATAGCTAAAGCTGTAATCCTCACCACTGATGATTTTCAGTGGTAATTCACCCTGAGGTTTGCTGAGCGAAGGGTACTTCATAAGATGTAATTGAACTATGTAGCATTATAGAAGACAAAATGTTAATGCTAGAACAGCACAGACTTGGTGCTTCCTACTATCACAGCTATTAATATTTAAGTAGAATTTGACTAATGGGAGGAATTTGGAGAGAGCAATTAGACTGAATTATTGGGAAACATGCTTCTTAATAAGAGGCCATGAGGAATGCAATATATGGAATATATCTAGAATTAGAAAAATGGGCATATTGATCAAAGGTAGCTGTTATCAAAAGGAAGGAGCATTTCTCTAAGTCATGGCAAGATACAGGTGCTGGAGAAGCTCAAATGAGCAACTTTCAAGTAGGAAAGATGGTGCATGTTTTTAGTAGATGTTAATGAAGCAATTTTTAATTGGTTGAGGGGTGACATACTGAGCTCTTCATTACTGCTCCAAGTCAACTCTGGAATACCTTTCTACCTCCATCTACACCTCTGTTTGGCCATCAGGTTGTCAGGTTCTGTGACATCAGGTTGTCAGGTTGGGTTTCTGAACCTGAAGCCATGACCTATTTTCTGTAGATTCCTGAGGCCCCTTTATTTATGAGTGGTCACTTTCTGCCTTCCCAGGTTTGCTGCGGGATAAGCTTGGCACCTACGATGTGGCATTTTACCTGGCTGGAGTCCCTCCCCTCATTGGAGGAGCTATTTTGTGTTTCATCCCCTGGGTCCACGAACGGCAGAAGTTGAAAGAGAGAGCAAAACCTGTTGATGGAGAAACTACTGAGAAAATGCTGGAAAATGAAAGCACTTTGGTGTCAGACACGACAGAAAAGCCAGTCAAAGAACTGGATTCTGGCTTTTGATGCTTTTTTCTTTTCCCTATACCATCCTGACCTCCTCCTACTGAAACAAGTTTTCTACTTTTTGGCTGAAGATACTATACAATACTGAAGTCTTGAACTATTGCTCGAATTGCAAAACTGCTACAAGAACCTTTTATACCATTGAACTTTTTGGACAGGTCTTTGAATTTGATTTCAAGCCACATTTTCAAGGTATTCGAAGTTTTGTAGCTTTAGTGTGTATGTGTGTAGTGATTCTGTGTGTGAAGAGAATATTTTTCTAATCCATCAGAACTGATTTCTGGAAATGTGAAAGCTGTTTTTCCTTCACTGACCCAGGATTCCTCAATGATGTCTATGATCCATCCTCTGCAGACATGCCCCTGGCTGTTTATACTGGATGATGTAGTAGCTCTTATGACTGATCTGTTTTTTTGAAGTTTATCATACTGTTTACAGTCTTCTGTAATAATTCTCTATCATGAAATATGCATCTTTTTGCTGAAATTGTTTCATTAGAAAGCTAAATTATTATACAACTGTTGAAACACTCACTTGTGTTTGCATTCACCTTTCACAGTAGCCCAAAGAACATTAAGGATGGCATTTTTTATGGGCTCAGGTTTTGATTATGTTCAAACCAAGCTAAGTGCAAGCACGTTCAGAAGTTAAGCTGCTGAGTAATAGATTTTTTTTTATTATTATTATTATTTGGTGAAGGCAATACCCTTAATATGTATGTTCATAAATCTTTTTTCAGCCAAACCTCAGAGTAGTAGATAGTTTTGAAACTGTAGTGACTAATTCTTTGGAGCAATATTATGAATTAGACTAAATTTCAAATTATTTGTTATATTTGTTAGGATTTCTTTTTTTTGTTCGTAAAACCAAGACAGCTTTAAAGGATACTTTCTAAGTGCAATACCAAGTTGTTTTTAATGTGGAAATATACATGAGCTATTAAAACAGCATTCAGCAATTAGATTTTTGCACTAAGTGAACATGCAGGTTTATTACAGGTCTTTATAGCTGTGCTCAATTGCCTGTAGATTATATGGCTCCATATTTTTTTCAAATATAAAGAAATGTCTTTGCATGTCCTATTTCTTGCTTAACACCCTAAACAAACGGTCCCATTGCTTATGTATTCTTAGGTATTATACACTGCATGTCAAGCAAGTAACCTCTTTTTCTGAAAAATGTTTAAAAGCATAATACTTTGAGATGAAAACACTGCTTTTGAGTTTATCATAAAACACTTCTAAGCACACCGCTTATCTATGGATATGGTTCAGCAATCACTGGAATACTTGATCATTTTTTATTTCAGGTCCATTTAATACCAATAATTTTTGTTGCCTCACTTAAAACTATCATAACAAAGAGTAAACTAAATGTGATCTGGACAAAATGCATATTTAAGTGCTTTTTTAATTAATAACTGTTCTTTACATAAACCATGGAGGCATACTGTTTGTTTTTTTAAATTTTTTATAATAGCCTTTAATATCTTTTTTTTCATTCTGGAAAAACAGTGTTGTAGTAAATTGCTCAGAAGACCCATATAAAACAGCAATACTATTGCATTTAATGTTTACATCTAGCAACTGACAGAAGTTCTTTAAATATAATAATGCAAAGCATTCTAATTATTGTAGACCAAAGCTCAGGCTTTTTTTATATTGCAGAATCTCAACCCCTACTTTGCATGAGTAAGGTCTAAAAGAATTGAATATTAAAATGTTAGAGAGACACATGGGGAGGGACTTGGAGGTGGGAGGGGAAAAAAGCCAATCTGGAAAACCGAGGTCCCTTCAGGTTCACTGGGACTTGTGCTTTGACGCATTTTAAGTACTTCTAAAAATGTCATTTGAAATATGCATAGTAGTGTTAATTAAAATTACTGCCTTCATTACTAAGGTGATGCTGACAGCCAATGCTGCTCTTGTCTGGAGTGTTTCTGCAGAATGTGATATTCAGTATTATTTTCCATTTGGGCAAAGCAGAATGTGGTGTTGGCTAAGTGTGTTAGAAGACTCTCATTTCCTGTTGTTCTGTTATGAACAACTAGTGTTCATCATAGATCTTGCATTTCATGTGTTTTTAGCCCTGAGTTTTATACCAAAAACAAAGCTGCTGCTTTTTTTTTTTTTTTTTTTTTTTTTTTTGGTCACTGGTGCAATTTGAAAGGATTATGACCAGGTATCTTGGTGTAATTATGGCATCTTCCAACTTGCTGCTCTGCGTCTCTAAATTATCTGGGAGAGTATATGAAATAATTGTTGTAAAGATTTATGAATTACATGGAAATGGTATATCAATAGTATGGATTAATTATTGCCATGCTGTTAAAAAAAAAAATCCAAACTCTCATATTTGCATGAAATTTATAAAAATCCCCAAACCAACAAACCAAAAAACCGCAAAAATTGTGACCTCTGTGAGGAGGGTGCAATGACTAATTGCTTAGCACTTGATTCCTATGGTAGAACCAGCGAGTGAGTGGGATGTGGGATGTGAGGGAAGCAGAATTTAAGGGGAAGGAAGCTCTCTGCTGGTGTGATGGCGTTGGAATAACAAATCCATTTCTGATGCAGTGCTTGTTTTGCAGCAATGCTAAAATTGGAAAGGCTTTTCAGAGAAGATAAAGTAAATTACTGTTTAAGAACTCTATTAGCATCTTTTCTGTTAGTTTGTATCTATGGGGGAAATGTCCAGTAGCATAAGCTCTTTTTTGGACAAAAGCATGAAGTGTTGATGTCCTAAAGCTAGGTAAGATGAAAAACAAGCTCAGATTGTTTCTGCTGAGGCTGACCAACCACTGAGAAACTTATTGAGAGAGATATTAGATTCTGTATGCCCTGATGTTTTAAAAATGAGGTTAGATGACTTGCTTAAAAAAAAAAAACCAAAAACCCAACAAATAAATCCCCAAACAAACTAAGACATGAAAAACTCTACACAAATAGCAACTATTTAGTAAATTTATTTTAAAAAATACTTAATATTGTAAACGTGGAGAAAAGGACTGAATATTCAATTTTATTTTAACTGAATAAATGCAAATAAGATTTTGTAGCAATTTAATTTTAGGTGTGAAAATCTGTTCATGGGAGGAAACCTGCTGAAATCTTTTGATGACCCAAATCATGCAAGCCTTAATCTGGCAGGGGTTGATTCTAAAATTAAAATAGTAGCTTAATTCAAGAAGACCCTTAAATCACTCCGATATATCCCTCTCTTGAGAACAGTTCATAGAGTACTTTCTATAGACATTATTCTTGTATCCTATAAACAAAGTAATCATCTTTTCATTGAATGTTCTCAGGGTACATCTTCAGAAGAAAATGAGTAGAAACAGGTTCACTTAAAATGGCAGTGTGAAATTTCCAGTCCTATGTGATGTTGTCATTTAATACACCAGATTTGAAACCAGTGCTAATTCTGAGGAAGATATTGTTGGTTTCATACATTTTAGTAGGTATAAGATCCTTTTAATCTTAAGAAAACTGTTCAGCAAAGAGTCTGAAATAATGGAAACCCTTTGGATTCTTAATTACATCTCAGCTATGCAACAGGATCCAATGTGTAACTAGTAAAGTATTGTTGGATTTGTCCTGGCTACTTTTGAAGACCTGTACAAATCTCAGACCCAGATTTCAAATTATAACTTAGTTAGAATTTCTTGCATCCAGGTCTTTGTCTGTTCAGACTTAGCATTTAAATTATTTTTCTAATTTTATTTCCAGTGACAATTTATTGTCCCTGAAAATTGCCCCCATGAGTCAAAGATGCTGTAGCTGTTCTGTGGCCTTTCTTCAGGGTGTATTTGGCATCAGATGAGGTAGACAACTGACACTGTTCTCCTTTGGCCCTTCATGCACTATGTGTGGGCACATACCTTCCCCCTTCCCTGGATGAAACCTTTGAGCAGGCTCAGCCTGGCAGAGCAGGCAGGTTTTGGAGCAGTGGGAGCTGTGAGGTTGCATCACTCCTGCGAGGCAGCTCTTGCATGTACCAGATGAATGCTTTGGGCTCATGGTGTAAAAAAGGGACGCTGCCATTGTAAAGCAGAAGTGCCCTGCTCAGTTCCTTGCCTCGGGTAGTACATGCCAAAGGAACCCAAGGTGCTTTCTTGCAGCCCCAATGGGTCTGTGTCAGGTTGGGAATCAGTGCTACAGTCCTTCAGGCCATCCATTCGGGTTGGCTGACGCAGGGCTCTCCCTGTGCTGGCACAGGGCAGTTCCCGGCCTCGCTGCTTGCACAGGGGCTCAGCTGTGCCCTCTGAGCAGGGAGCAGGGGCAATGCCTGGTCTGGGGCCCAGATTCCCCTTTGGAGAGCTGGAAATGTTACAGAAGTCAGAAAGGACCCTCTGCTATTAAGAGAGTGTGTGTATCTATAAATACAATGTATTTTGACCAGGGCATGCACAAACAGTCTGCATCTCACTAGAGGAGGTATAGTTCTGAAATGTGAGAGATGGCTGAGGAAAAAGTGATCCCTTTCATTGCGTGCCTCCCTGTTGACAAGCACAGCACCAGCGGAGTTCCAGCCAGCCAGTGAGTTTCTAGTCATGTAAGCTTTGGCATATGTGCAGTATGCCTTCTAGTCTATATATATCTTGTGTCAACAGGTGTAATGTTTTGGAAGTGCATATGCTAAGAGTAGAGTGATGTTATACTAAAATGTTTGCTAATATTGACAACACTAACATGTTTAAGTATCTTTATAGACATCATATTTTGTATGTTGTTTTTGATATTAAAGGGTACACATTTTGCTAGCCTTAACTCCAGTCTTTCAAGTTCTGCTTTGTTAGAAGGGTAAGAAATGAATGTTTAATGTTTTTTGTGGTGCTAAAGTAACTGTGATCAGTCTCAAATTATTCAGAATAAAGATGGTAGTTCATAAGTGCCCCATTTGTTACTGCATGCATCATTTTTAGCCTTATTCTTGTGTAAAACTTGTCATTTTGAAATGTAATTTTGTTGTATTCTGATAATTATTGAATCTAGTGTGAAGACTTCTATACAAAAAGTCTTTACAACTTTTATTGCCACTGTGGTCTGACTGAAATGTCCCCATGTGCTCCTACATTAATATATGGTGCAACCCATTTCATTCTAATTGCACTGACAACCCATTGTAAGACTAATGATTTAAAAACCTAAGCTACTGAGGTGCTTGTTTCTGAAAAAAAAAATGTTCTCTATTTTCCATTCTGGGGCTTAATATCACACTTGCAGAAGCAGTTTTATTCACAAAAGGCAGAAGGAAAATTGAGGGAGGGAGGGAAACTGGTACAATAAGCTTGAGTGGTGTTTTAAAATAATTTTGATTTTGCTTCATGAACTGCCAGTGTAAGTCAGTGGGACCTTTAATCATTTACTGGCCTGCTACCAATTTCCCTTTGACTTACCTTGACTATCCTTACCTTCCCTTGACTTACACTTCAAGAAGCATGAAGTGTTTCCTCATTGGCAGCTTCAGTAAGTCCCAGAAATTCTTTCACCTTTCCTTTGTAGTAGGGCCAAATATTTATTTTCTTTGATAAATATATCTGATGATACGGGTGAAATACTCCCTTTTCACATGGGGTTATTCCCTAGACTGCTTGTAGCTCAAATTAAAATTTGAAAAAGATGCCCAAAACCTTTATAAAGTGCCTGGGTGCTGTTGCCATTTCTATACTCTCAATGTACAAAGCTTCTTTGTAAGTGTGTAAAACAACAGTGAGGAGAAGCCTGGGCATTTCAAACAAGGCAAAATACTACAAAATGTAGAAATGTGGTTTGACTCATGTGTGACTACTATTACAGTTGAAATTATTTTATAAAGTGCCTGGGTGCTGTTGCCATTTCTATACTCTCAATGTACAAAGCTTCTTTGTAAGTGTGTAAAACAACAGTGAGGAGAAGCCTGGGCATTTCAAACAAGGCAAAATACTACAAAATGTAGAAATGTGGTTTGACTCATGTGTGACTACTATTACAGTTGAAATTATTTTGTCTGGAATTGTCTCTACTGCTGTACTGCTGGACATATGAACAGAAGCTTAGCAGTTTTCTGCAGATACCTCATGGTACAGACTCTGCACTCCTCCAAAGGTAGGAACATGGGATCGATCAGGTTTAAATTTTTTTTTTTTTTTTTTTTTTAAATGCCTTAATACACCCAGGCTATCCTGAACAGGAAGGGACTTGCAACATGCTTGCCAGTGCCAGGAGAAACGGGAATGCGTTGTTCACTGTCCATGACTGCTATATCCCAGTATCTTCTTGTTAGGAACAACTCGCAAAACAAAGCAGCGTGGTTTGGAATTATCTTTTGTTTGTTAAATTTACCAAGTACGGTGAAACAGAGCCTTTATTACAGGGAGCAGCAGCTCAGTGCCAAACAGGGAGCACGCACCGAGACCTGTTGCACAGTCTGTGAGCTGCTCCACGTGAGTGGTAGGAATTTATGTAGTTTTAATGCTTAAAACTTTTAATACCAGGCCTGTGTTAATACTAGCAGACCCAGCAGTTCTCTCTCTTGAGAAGCTTTATCACCGTGCCATAACACAGTCCTTGTGGAAGGCAAAGAGCGTTTATGATCGGTTGACTGAAAGGTCGAGTGTAGTTTGAGTGATAACACAGATTAAAAATAAACGCTGGTTTATCAGGGCACTTCCTCGGGCACTGTGGCACAAACTTCGCAGCTGACTGCGGAGTGTCAGCTGCCCCGGGAATGTCGCTCCCCAGCGGCGAGCCCCGCTCCCAGGAGGAGCCCCCGGCGGAGGAGGAAGCGGTGGTGTCGCCCCCCGGCTCGGAGCCCGCTCCTCTTCCCGCTCCTCTTCCCGCTCCTCCTCCCGGCGCCGTGCGCGGGGCGGGGCCGGCGGGGCCGCGCTCCTCGGGCTCGGAGCGGCCCTCGGAGCCGGCGGCGGGAGCTATGGCCGAGGCCGATCGGGAGCTGCGCGTCCCCTTCATCGAGGCGGAGGAGACGGAGACTGAGGCGGAGGCGGCCGGCGGCGGATGGCGCTGCGCGGACGGGGCCGCGCTGCGCTGGTGCATCTCCGGGACGCTCTGCGCCTCCTTCCTGGGGCTGGTGAGTGAATGAGCGAGCGAGGGCGGCCCCGGGGCCGGTGCGGACGCTTCCGCGGGACGGGCGAGGTGACCCCGCACTCTCCCCTGCAGGGGTTGAGCATCGCGGTGCTGGGTCCCACCTTCCCCACCCTGGCCGCCAATGTCGGCAAGAACGTCAGCGACATCTACTACATCTTCGTGGGCCGGTCCCTGGGCTCTTTGGGCGGGTCGGTGGTCGGCGGGGTGCTCTTCGACTGCATGAACGCCACTCTGCTGCTCGGTGAGTGCTGCCCCGCCGGATGGCGGCGTCGCCCTCTCGGACACTGTCCGGGGCAACTTGTGCTTCTCCGCAGCGAGCGCAGTCCCAGAGGGAGATGCGTCGCCTTTCCGGAGCCGTGCCGAGCCCCGGGAACGGGAGGGTCCGTGGGATGTGGTGCTGTTCCCCCAGGTGCCCGCGGTGGTGGTGCCGCTCGCTGTCGCTATGTTCCGCCCTGCCTGGTTGCTGACACCGCGTGTGCCGGGCACTGCTGCTCTGCAGCATCGCTGCCGAGAGCCTGGGCCCGCCGGGCACGTCCGCAGCGGGAACTGGGATTGAACGGACAAAATCCGTATGGATTGACCAATGGTTTGCACTGAAAAGAACAACTGCGTATTTTTTTAGTTTGCATCAAGTAATGTGCACAGTGTAGGTGCTCTTGGAGCATGACAGGCTTCTGTAGCGACCCTGTACAACACGTGGAACGGGAAGCTGTGTTTTGGCTGCCGTGTGTGCAGCAGAAACCTCCAGCAGCCTCGCTGAGGCACATTTCTATGGGGGGATCTTCCCCTTCCCTTACTTAACACGATCATCTTCGTGTACTGGACAAAAGCCTGTGCCTTTTGACTGGAGGGCTGTAGCCAAATTTTAACTTACTTACAGTGGGAAACATTAATTACTGTCTGTAATGGTGGAAACATTTAAACTGTAGGAACCACAGCTGATGATTTTTACAGTTTTCTGGATTTGTGGAAACTTGCTCCTGTAGGAGCGCAGGACCAGCTTTGTCCAGGCAGAGCGAGGCTGCTCAGCCATCAGGGATCCAGGAGCCACAGTCAACATCCAGAAAGGAGGGGCTCCTTTTAGAGTTGTGTCAGTGTCTCATTCCCGCAGGGATTCTCAGAGCACACCAAAAATAGTGGAAGCCCTGTCTTTTTTACTTTCAAGTGCCTTTGTGCTCTAAATTAGGGATTAAAATGTGTACCAGGGCTCACTCTTCTTCTCCTTAGTTCAGGGAACTGTGCCTCCCCTAAGGACCGTGCTGTAATCATATGGTCACTCAGATATGATCCCTTTTTCCATTGCTAGTGCAGTTGTGGAGTGGGTTTCCTTTAACCTCCTCCTTGTGCACCTGACCAAGTCAGACTTTGCCTTCTGTAATGGAATCAGTGCACACACCTGTAGAAATGTATGTTAACTTGAAATAGTGTAGTATTTCCTTCTTTTCTTGAGGACAGTTGTCTTTTAACAATGCTTGGGAAATGATGGCTCTCCTAATCCTTTCCAGTTTGGTAGTGCTTATGGCAAGACCACAATTTGAACTACTGAACCTGTTCTCATTTTTATCATCTGAGCGCTGCCTGTAAGAGATTTTGGCTTGTGTAGTTTTGCCTCCCATCTTTCAACTGCTGGAACTCTGCTACAAAGAAGAATTCTATATAGAGGAAAAAGTGAAAACATCATTGTGTTTGTCAAGGAAATTTTTAAGTGCATATGCATGTCAGGCATAGAGTTGAAGTGGAACTGAGCCCTTGCTGAGAAGTTACTTTTCAGGTTTGAGAGTGGCACCTGAGGAGCTGCACTTAGTATTCCCAATCTCTAGTGTTTTCTTCATGCACACCACCTTCAAAAATGTTTTGGGACACGTATTCCAAGTATCTTGCTAGGTCTTTAGGGTTGCTGTTTTTTTGTTTTTTTTTTTGGCATCAACCTAAATTCTTAAATACATCAGGCCCCGTTGATATTTTAAGTATCTGCTGCATCTATGATTATTTATTGATTTAAAAAATGATAGAGACAGCTGAACTGGTACAAACTTTCTAAGAACCTAATACTGTCTGTTCAAGATATTAATTGCAGGTTGTTTTACTATGGAGGCAATTATAAGCATAGAATTGAACTGCTGAACTTCCTCCCAAATGGTAATAAAAGAAATTTCCATCTGCTAAAAATATGTTTTGAAATGGTGTGTTGTAAGTGTAGCCAATAATGGCAAAATGAATACAGTTAATGACTTGCTGCTAAATTTATTTATGAGAAGTTTTGTAGTTCTGTTTAAAACTCCAGAAATCCCTTGGAATACATCCCTCATGTGAGAACAAAATATAAATATAAGTCAGCATCTTTGTATGAAGATCACTTGCTGGACAAGGTACAATTACTTTATAGGATTTTTAAGAGCTTAGTTATTTGGGTTCTTTTAAAAATCGAGCCAAATTAAATGTTGTGCAGTTCTCAGAGGACAGGCTTGACATTGTTCAAACCCATGTTTTGCTGGTTTCACTCTGAAGTCACATTTCTAAATCAGAAGTTTGCAGAAGACTTCTTAGTGTCCTAGCAGGAAGACACTTCTTAGTGTCTCTTTGCTTTAGCCAAAGAAGTTTGTCATGCAGGGTTTATGTCCTGATTAAATTCCTTTTTTTTTTTCCCAACTAAAAAATTATCTGTTGAACTTTCTAGCTGCTACTGCTAACCATGGATTGAGGTATTTACATTGCATCACTTATTAGGATTATCTGTAACTTTAATAACCATGAATTTATTTGTATTTCTTGTTCTTCTGTGTTATTTAAATGGAAACTGTAGTATGTGAGTTTTTTGTTTTGTTTTTTTAACCTTTCCAGCCTTATCCATGCTTGGAACAACGGCTGGTCTTTATGCGATACCCTGGTGTAAGGAATCCCTGCTATTAACAGTCTTGATGTCAGTTATTGGAGGTTCCATAGGAATTCTGGACACAGGTAGGGGACCCTGTGCTCTGACAGTTCTTTCAGCAAAATAATTGGAAACTTCAAGCATACCAAAACAGTTGCTGCTTTTTCTTGTGATACATCTTGAATTAAGAGGGGAGCTATTTTACCTGGCTGTGGTTCTTGGATTAATCTGGTCCTGAGGCTTGTGTTTGTGTGTGCTCTTTGCGTGTGTGTGACAGGCCTTCCTTTAGGGGTTGGGGAATAGGGTATCTCTTGCTTCCTGGAGAAGATCAATTTGCATTTCAGTGGGCCATTACAGGCATAAAGGAAGTGCCCTGTGCTCTTTAAGCAATGTTTTCTTTAAATTGCTCGTTGACAGGAAGCTGGTCAGGATATAGTTCATTAGCATTAGCTGGGCCTAAGCTAGTCCTGAGCAAAGCCTTGGTGTTTGAGATTCTTACACTGCTGTTGGCAGAGTTGCCCACCTGCAGCTGGCTCAGCAGTAGCTGGGAGTTCACAGCACCATGGTGCCCATCTCCCTGAATTAAGGGATGTTTTCCACCTTTGGCCAGCCATGCTTAGGTGGCTGGGAATACAAATTTGTTCTGTCTCCTGGATTCTAAGTCTGTGGCATGTGCATACTGCAAATGGCCTGGCCAAAAATCCCCAAATCCAACACTTTTGCTGGAAAGCCGTTCAAACCCAATTTCTTAGCAGAGGTTTATAATTGGAGGAAGATGATCTCAGGGATATTTTCCAACCTAAATGATTCTATGATCCTGAGATGTGTTGGTGAAGTTGCAGAGCAAGTATAGGTGTGGTCAGAAAGGTCAATTATACCGGAGGTATGAAGAACGAGTCCCTGGGCATGGCTCAGACAGGGTGGGTTAGGGAGGGCTGGCTTTAGCGGGCAGTTTGCACCAGGAGGCAAGGCCACAGCAAAGGGTGCTTAGAGATGCCTAGGAAACGCTGGCATACTTGCTCGTGGAGATTAGGAAATGCCCAAAAGTACCTCAGTTAGCAGAGTGTTCTGGCATTGCTGTAGCATGTGGTGGTGAAGCAACACGAGGCAGCCACTCCTGGCACCTCTCCAGTGATGTCCCAGCAGCGTGTGCTGACTCTGCTGCCCTCCTGCAGGAGCCTGGGGACACTTACTGATCAGCAATGTACTACTGGAGCTGGTTGATCACCTTCAGGGCAGGGTTATTTCTGAGAAAGAGCTGGCTCATGTGTTAGCTTAGCCATCCAAACAGCTCTGGAAGCATCCCAGCCAGGGCCTGGCTAGGGTGGTTTGGCTGGTTGGCAACAAAGTGATGGCTGCACATGTGAAATGTCTGCCTTAATTCTGTGGGGTTTGAGGGAGCTCTGCTAAGATGTAAAAAGAGCAAGGCACAGGATCCTGTAGTGAAGAGATGGTTTTGCACGGCACAGGTTATGTTAAATAAATGGAGTACAGAGTTGTATTTGGTTCTTCTGGTAAGATTGTTATACATGGGACTTGGTTTAAAAATTCTTTGTATGGGAAAAATCTTGTCAGCCAATGGTAAAAATACCTTCAGTGGGTGTACTGCTTGGATCAGATCTCAGAGCCAGGGAGACTTCCCATGCTGAGCAGGAGTAGCAGAAGAAACTCACAGCAAGGCAGTAAAGCAAAGCTGAATTGATTTGGAAGAGTGCTGAGTGATAAGGGCTGCTGTACTGCAGCACAGGAATTTGATTACTGTTTGTTTTCCTGCATTCTTCTGAGGGACTACTTCAAAATACCTGAGATCTTATTTCCTACCATTATTGTTGATCTAATGGTGTTGTAGTTTGGTGTTTACAGGGGTATTGATATAAACACTTCTGTTTCTGAAAAGTCATTTGAACACAGTGGGGTGGGCCCAGCCCATCAGTAGCAAGTGAATTGTTATTTTTCCTGGGATGTTGTTAAATGAATTTTAAATGTTGTTTTTGTTCCTCTGATTCTTAGCATTGGGCATTGTTGCTTTTGATGCTTAGAAAAATTAGAAGCAATTAAATTTCCCTTTTAAAAAAGGCTGAAAAATGCTGCGAATTGTCAAGTAGGGTAATTAGAACCATAGAATCACAGGGTCCCTAAGTGGGAAAATACCCTTAAGGTCATCAGGTCCAACCCTTAACCCACCACTGCTGAGTCCAGCCCTAAATCATGTCCCTAAAGCCACATCCATGTGTCTTTTAAATACCTCCAGGGATGGTGACTTAACTGCTTCCCTAGGCATCCTGTTCTAATGCTTAACAACCCTTTCCCATGAAAAGGCTTTTCCTGACACCCCATCTAAACCTCCCCTGGCACAATTATGTCTGTCCATTGCTGCTGGATAAAGCCACTGTGTGATTCTTTGTTTTGACTGCTCTGAGTAATCACATGGATTTAAGGCAGAGTTTCAGTTAACTTCTGTTTTACACATTGTATTTGCTAAACCTGGCATCATTGTACATTGAATTAGTAATATAGGTTATGGTTTGTTTTGTTTTGTTGGCTTTTTTTCTTTTAAAGATGTCTGGTCTCGGACTAAAATGAATCTTTTTCTATCTGATCTGCAGGTGGCAATGTACTGGCACTGTATACCTGGGGATCAGAGGCTGGGCCACACTTGCAGGCTTTGCACTTCAGTTTTGCTGTTGGAGCATTTCTGGCTCCTATCGTGGCTCAAATGGACTTGAAGAGTTCTGAATCTGAAGGACTTGCAGGGGCTGAAAAGACAAACCAGTCTGTCCTCAAGTCTGTGCCAACAGCATCAGCTGCATCAACTACACCAGCACTGAATGACCATCACAATGAAGGCTTTTTGTGGTCCTATATTTTCATAGGGACCTATATTCTCTTCGTTTCCATCTTCTTTTTTGTTTTGTATTCAAAGAGCAGCTCAGCTAGAGACAAATCAAAGGCTTCCGTGCAGAAGGATAGGCTTGCCAAATACCACTGGCCTCTAGTTGGTCTCCTGTTTGTATTCTTCTTGTTCTATGTGGGAGCTGAGGTCACTTATGGCTCCTATGTATTTACTTATGCAATGGTCTTTGCTGAGATGACGGAAAGTCAAGCAGCTGCTTTGAATTCTGTCTTCTGGGGCGCGTTTGCCGTGTGCAGAGGAGTGGCGATATTCGGTGCTGCTTTACTGTCCCCTGCCACCATGATCGTGATGAGTCTCCTGTGCTCTGCTGCCTCCTCGACGGCCCTGGCCTTCTTTGCACATTACCAAGCCGCGCTGTGGGTGGGAACTGCTGTGTACGGAGCATCCATGGCCACCATCTTCCCCAGCGGCATTGCCTGGATAGAGCAGTACACGGTTGTGGAAGGAAAAACGGCTTCTCTGTTTGTGGTGGGCGCGGCGCTGGGCGAAATGTGCGTTCCTGTCGTGGTGGGCTATCTCCAAGGCAGGTACCACCACATTCCTGTCGTTATGTACACTGTCTTTGTCACTTCCATAGTGACAGTCCTGCTCTTCCCCGCCATGTACAAACTGGCCAACTGGCCCCAGCAGCGTGACTTGCAAGAAGTGAGTGACAGGGAGACCCGGAAAACTTTGTTGTCGAACTCGAGGCTTACTGAGGATGAGGAGGAGGAGGAGCATGTGAGAGAGTGGAACAATGCAGACTTTGAGGTAATAGAAATGAATGACAAGCTCAAAAACTCTCTGACAGACACCTCCTGTAGGATACCAGGGGATTCTCCAGCTGAAGTCTCTCTCCAGCCTCATCTGGAAGATGCATTGGGCAATCCTCCAGTGGTTGCTGATGGCTCCCCTGGGAAACAAAATGGGAATGTTGACTGGGAGAAGAGTGAATAGTCAAAGATGACTTTTTTTAAAATGGAAATGCAGTTGAATTGTAGCTGTTGTCAAGTGGTTCAGGAATCCTTTCATAGTGGTGCAGAGCTCAGCATGTTAATTTTCCCACTCCTTTCTCCTCTTTCATTTTCAGCCTGCAGGGATATGTCTTGCAGTAGAAGGTCCTCAGTGATGTGAAAAGGGCAACATGATAAATGTTTGGCTATGCCAAAACTGTTAAAATGTATGAGATGTTTTCTAAATATGAGGCATGCATCCAAGGAAGATATGCTGTAATAACTGGGAAAGAAGGGGACTACTCAGTTTTTTGAGGTGGGTGAAAGGTGCAGGTCTGAGATGCTTTGTCACAAAATGGTTTAATGAGAGAGGAGAGACATCTGTTACCAGTAATGCTGAATTTTACCTTGTGAAGGAGGAATGTTTCTACTGCGTTTGAAAGTTGTGTGTGATCAGTTCAGTTAAAATTTCTGGTGATGCCCAGCAGCAGTAAATTGAATAACCTTTTGCCAAACTATAGGAATTCTTGGTTCTGAGACAAAGACAAGAAAAAACTGGAAATTGTTTCTTATGAAACCATGCCTTTGGGTCATTTAAAAGCAGTTTATGAGAAAGGGCACAAAATGAGCTGTTGTTTATCTGCTCAAATGTGTAACTCCAACCTACTAAACAGTGGCAACAAATCTACATAATCTAAAGTATATCTGATTTAAATTATGGCACTGCCATTGAAATCAACAAATGTACACAGAAGAAGATAAAATTATCATGTAATTTGTGAATGGTTTGAGTTGGAAGGAACCTTTAAAGATCATCCAGTACCAATCTGCTGACATGGCAGGGAAACCTTCCACTGGACCAGGTTGCTCAGAACTCTATCCAGACTGGCCTTGAAAACTTCCAGGGATGGGGCATCCACAACTTCTCAGGGCAGCCTGTTTCAGTGCCTCACCACCCTCACAGGACAGATTTTTTCCCCTGGTATTGAAACAGAGTAAAAATTTAACAAGGTAGAAATCCATTTGGATTTAGGTGAAATGTGCTGCTTTGAGCTTGCTAACATAAGTAAAATATGCTGTTTAGTCTAGTAACTACAGCACTAGCAAAACTGCCCCAGCTAAAGAGAAAGAATGCAAATTTCCAAGCTAAAGAGATAAGAAAGATTCCTCAGACCTTGAAACAGACAGTGCAAAGTTCTCTCTGTACTTTCTGACAAAAACTAAGTACAAGTGTAACTAGCTGTAAGTGTAACGTGAAATTAAAAAAAAAAGAATGAATATGCATGAACCTATTGTGAAATTATATGAATATGTAAATTAACTAAAGTAATAAAAAAATATCAAGAGTTTTCAGGGGCGTGCATGCCCTTTGAAGGGAAATCCTGGCGTGCGCCCGGCGCTGTAACAAAAAAAAACATACCGTGCCCTACAAATCTATTAGAATTGTGGGGTCTTGATTTTTCACCACAATTCAGTATCTAATCTAAACCTACTCTCCTTCAGTTTGAAGCCATTCCCCCTTGTTCTATCACTACATGCTCTTGTAAAAAGTCCCACTCCACCTTTCTTGCTGGCTCCCTTCAGGTAAAAGAGATTACTTAATATATGGTATTTTAAGCCAGTTGTTTAAATTAAGGTTCTAGCAACTTCTCTGGTTTCCTGTGCCAAGACTTAAAAGGTTGATGTGTTACAATGAAGATTTGAGAAGGAGCATTATCAATGAGCCAATTCTTTCCGTGGCTACCTGCCCCATGCCAGTTGGATTGGTGACATTTGGGTTTTTTCTTTGGGGGATGACATGGAGATGGACTCTCCCTAGTGGAGAAGCAGTGGTTTGTATGTTCATTGCTGCTAAGCAGGAAGCCCTGAGCAGGTGCAGCCATGCCAGGAACCCCTCCCAGTAAGAGGGAAAAAAAAAAAAAAAAAGCAGCAAATGGCAAAATCTGTCTCTGAACAGTAATCTTGCCATTCGTCGGCTTGGAACTCCAGTTAAGTATTTTTTTAAGACTGTGTGATAAGAATGTACTCTTGTTTGGGGTTTTTAACTTTGCACTTTTATTAGTATTTTCCTTGCTAAGAGGTTTCATTTAATAACAAAAGGGCTCTAGGTGTAACATAGCACAGAATGTTAGACGTTCCCTGCATTTCCAGGTCTACTTTTGTTTCCTCTCTTGTCCTACAAGTATGCAAACTAGGCTTGAATGGCTTTTTCTTCTGAGAAGTTAATAAGAAGCCAGAATCAACTTGTAGTGAAAGTATTTTTGTTAATGTCTTGCCATGTTGCGGAGCCTCCCTCTCCTGCTGGTGGCACTTAAATGCCACTGTGTTTTTGATGGATTCCTTCTGTGGCATCTTTTTCCAGTGCAATGCATGAACCTGCACTTTAGAATGAAGCCTTGTTTCACTTGTGTCACAAGGGTTCTGTTTGCTTACAGGAATGGTAAATGCCAGGCCCAGTTCTGGCCTAGGTGACAGGAGTGAGCCCGTGTGGCCCTGTGTGCTCAGCTGGTTTGACATGGAAGCAAACAGTGTGGTAGGCAGAGAGAGGGGATGGAACGAGGGCAGCTGGAGCCTGAATTTCACTGTTCTTCCTCTTCCCATTTTTCCTCCTGCACGCTGCTCCATGTGTGTGGAAAGTAGGGGGTGTCAGCTGATGGTGAGGACAAATCCCACTGGTGGAGGGGGAAGGAGAAGGTGCAGGACACACAATGAAAGACATGGAAGCTGTTCTGTGGCAGCTCCCTCCTGGAGCTGCCATCCCCCTGGCTTCACCTGGGTTGACGTCGCTATAAAAAAGTTTCTCCATACCCAAGATCATGGTGCCAGAACAAAATTATTTAAAGAAAGATACTGGGCAACCAGGAAGATGCTCAAGTCACCCAATTCACATGCTAAGTTTTGATGAAACTCCAGATCGGAATGTCCTACATGTAAGACTGTTCTCAGGGATAGTTTACTTTGTATCGTTTGCATAATCAAGTACTAAAAAACCCCAGAAAATTAAATCAAAGCTGCATTGGGAAATATGCTGTAATCTCTTAGAAGCTTATCTACTGCATATATGCAGACACTTATTTGTGTTTCTGACCAGCGTCGTCCCAGCAAATGTAAAAATGTTGCACAAAACGAAGATTTATTTTTTTTTACTGCCTGTATTCCTGTGTGAATAACTTCATTTCATCCCCATTTCCTCCTTAAAAAGCAGGAGGTCTGCTTTTTACATTTCCTGTGTAGTAGGAATGGAGCAACAGGCTGGAATGCCAAGGTAAGAGCAGCCTTTTCCCACAAATAAAGGATCCAAAAAGCAGTAGCTGTATGACAGTGGAAGTTGAAGAATTATCTATGTAAAGTCACTTTCCAGTGATGTGTGGAGACCTGCCTAAATTTAGAGTCATCTTAATGAGGACTTGGAGCTTTCAGTTGCTTTAGTTCTGGTCTTAAACTTGAACAGAACTTAAACAGAAAGTGTTCTCCTTATCCCCTAACCAGCCTGCTTTTAATAGCAGGAGATATACCTTGACTGAAAATGAAATGCTTGAAGCAAATTGAGTTTAAAACAAGATCTAGTACATTTCCAAGGATGAGTCCAGCTCATACCAATTCTAGGTACCTTTGATGGCCAAGGCTTAACTCCCTGCTCTTGGATTTTGGTGTTCCTCAAGGCTTGTTTTCAGACAATGAATATTAGTTTTCACATGTTCAAATTTCCTTTCAAAGTAAATTGCTTCCTGGCATATACAGCTGAAGTGGGGATCTATTTACAATGCACATCTATTTTAAGTTACAGGTCCTCCAGAAAGCTCAAGTATTTACATGTTGAGGGTTGAAATTACTTGGAGTAACTGTGCTACATTACTATTGCCCTGCTTATGCTAGAAAAGCCATCCCTCTGTTGAGGACAAGAAATTTAATCCATGAATTAGATATCTGAATTTGATAAGAATTCTATTTTTGTCCACAAACCCAGGAATACTTTGAAGATGAGTGCTCTGCTCCAGTGTGAAAGGAAAACTCTTGCAACTAAGTGTCATTTATCCTGAGGCACTGCCAAGTGCTGGACTGTACTACAAGCACTCATTCCTGGCATTTGCACTTTTATTCTGTACGTGACCAATGCTTGAATGCAAGACCAGGCAAAGTTTTATGTCTTGATGTTTTGTTTTTTTAGAGTTATTTTGCATACAAGTGCATCTGTGGATTTTCTATTATATATATGTAATAGTTTTTATTCTGCTTGCTGTGGGTTTTACATTGTACTGTGTAATGTGACATTTAACAGACTGACCGGTGTCTTGACTGTAATAAATTCTCTGGAAAAGGCACTCAGGTTCCTTGATGTAAATAAAGTTTTCTTCGATTTTTCAAACCTTCTCTGGACTTTTAAATTTAAAACTTGGTCCTTTTCTAACTAATGGAAAACTGGAAATGTTTCTCTTCTGGTTTGGAGAAGGCCTCCAAGAACTTCTACTGATGTTTTAGATCCCAAAGTTTAAGCTGGATTCTTAACTTTGATTTGAGCAGTCTTGTTTTTACATTATTGTGTGTGCCAGAGAAGGAAACAAATTGAGGGTAAATATTAAAAAAACCCGTATCATTTTTTACCATATCATTTTATTCAACTTTAATATGGTTTCCATTATTAACTTCTAAAACAAAATGATTTCCAGTTTAGAAAACAATGCACTGACCACATAATTCCTTTTCCATTTTATACAGTTATACAAATATTCTAAATACACATTTTGTCAAGATGGTGGCAAATAAGATTTAACTGTACAGTACATAAGGAAAGAAAATATTTCAAGCATATTTAGAAGCAATAGAAATGTCTATACAAAACAAGCAAAAATGGAATAAAATTTTATATTTAAAGTATTGCAACAGTCCCACAGGTTTGTAACAAAAATGTCTTTGCACAGTTCCTCACAATGCCCCATTAATAGCTAAAGCAAGACAGCAATTTTTAGAAAATAATGTTTCAAAATGCTACACATGGTACTACTGCTTGCACAGTCTGATCAAAATAACAATCTACTTGGAATCAAGCAAAACTTAGGAGGAGATATACCAACCAACTTTAAAATTATCTGTATAAAAGTCATTGCACATTATTTTACTCAGTTGTTTGAAAAGTAAAAAAGTGTATTTACAAAATATTTCGCAGACAAAATTATAAAGTGAATGGATAATATATAAGTAACACGTCTTGATACTGACAGTTCAAGAACACACACGAATGGTTTTATCATTTCAAGAGGTTTTCAGTGCTCCTTCCTCCAGGAAGTAAACTTGACTTCTACTTTAAAATGGATTTACAAGATGTTACACAGAGCTATTTCAACATCAGCATTATAAAACAGTATGTTAGAAACGTGAAAGGAAGAAGAAATTTTTACATCTTAAAAAGTGAGCTCTTCATAGATCAACAAATGGGTTGGGTTTTTTTTTTTTTTTCAATTTAGTTATGGTAAGTGTTCATTATTCTCCAGATAATAAACCCAACAGTTAAAATGGAAATCCTGGACTAGGTGAGAATTGAAAAAGCACCATGCACAATAGTCTTAGTGTGGTAAACACTGACAAAAAAAAAAAAAAATAGCACCTGGAATCCTGTAACACAGATCATTTAAAACTGGTCAAGCAGCTGGCGGAGATAGGGTGCCTTTGACAGTTCTCTGCTCACTCTGGAGAGCTTGAAAAGTACTGGGCAGTTGAGGGAGACACACTGGATCTGCCGATCGAAGCAGCCTGTGCAGTTCTTGCATATCTGGATTACAGGAGAAAAAGCAAAACAATTATTTAAAATGACACAAGCGAGGAATAAACCACTAGGGACTATTAAACCCTCAAGCCTGTATCAGCAGAATAGGCACAGCCCTTCTGCACAGAGCTTCTCCCCAGCATGGAGGGACTCACAGCAGCTCCCTTCTCTGCTTCAGCCTCTTGGGCTGCTGCCAGACAGCTCACTTGGCCGCTGGTGGGGGGCTGGCAGCATCACCCACTGAACTTGGCAGAGAGCAACAGCAAATTCTATAGCTTGGGTTACAATCCTGCTAATTAAGTTCTACTTGCATGTGGTGGCACTTGAAAAAACAAGGTAAACAAGTTGACTGGGTTTAAGCAGGGTAGAGTGTTCTACTTGTGATAATCTTACTCTCTATAAAAGTCTCCTAGTGAAAAAAGACAGAACTTCTTGTCCTGCAGTTATTCTCTGCAGAGAAAAGGGACTTTAAATACATTACTCATTTCAAGATAAGCATTAGAGTTTTATCTAGTCACAGTCAATCAATCCCAACACAGAAATACACAGGCCACAGCAGTTGTACTGCTCTCCTTGTTCAAGGAACTACTTGTTAATGCTGCTTGAAAGTACTTCTAACACGAAAAATAATAAAATAAAATATAATAAAATAAATAAAGTAATACAAATAATGGAATAAAATAGCAGCAGGCACAGTTTTTCCAAAGGTAGACACCTTTAGGAAACTAAAGGCTCCTGCTTTGCTATTTTATTTTTAACCTTTGCAGCATTTGCCACCTCCAACAGTTTTTCCAAAACCTTAGAAATTTCCTTCCAACCACACCTGTATTTTGTAACATTACTATGTTACACAGTTTATCCTATCACTTGCCTAGCCTGATCAACAAACCCAAATTGTATCCCTTTGCTTTTAAAACGAGTTATTTTCCTTCTTTCCACGTTCCATGCTGATGCCAGGCCGGCAATCAGCACCAAATCCCCGCAGGCTGGCAACAGCTGGAGAGGGGCAGCCCCTCCTGGCCAAGTCCCACAGGTGGCACCTCAGAGGATACCAATCCTCTGGCCTGCAACTGTGACCAGAAGGAACAAGATTTTAACAGCTTTGTAGTTTAACAGGTTTGTTGTCTCAGAACTACATCTATCCTAGCTCTTCTGAAAGAGGCTGTGGCTGTTTTAAATGCAAGGGACCAAACTAAATGGTACTTGAGACAAGTCCTAAGTTCAGTTTGTGTTGAGGTGAGAAGTCTATGGTTTTAACCTAGAGCATGTAATTTTTGAGTGCAATTTAAAATAATGTACAGCTCAGTGTTACATCAGTTTTCTGCTGGCTCCAGCAAGTTTATAATCTCAAAGGGCTAAAAATTTAAGCTGTGAAGGATAAATATGCCTTCATATTAAAATAAGACAGATGCTCTTAACAGAGACATCAAACACTGACTGGGACAGGATCCCAGGCCATGCTGAGTGTTGTGTGTTGCAGGGACAAGAGGATGTTCTACTCAAACTCATGAATCCTTCTGTAGGGCTGGACCAGCCTGCCAAGATCTGCTTTATTTCAGAACAAGAGCAATGCAAAGGGTTCAAAGTACCACAGGAAAACAGCAGAACATGCATTTTCCCATTTCTGCCACTCACAATGCAGATAAGGGCAAATATTACAAAATACAGCAAGAAGTCCACACCTTAGTAATGAAATATTTATGAAGTGAATTACAGCGCGTTTTTAGCAACCCCGTGAGAACCTATCAAATCAATTCTTAGATTTAGGAACATTTATATCCCTGACATTCTGACAAATCTTTAAAATGGTTCACGTGCTAGTGCTAAAAGTAAATTTTAACTAAAATATTTATTAATTATAAAATATGACAGTATGAAAATTAGGTGAGGGTATGCATATGTTTCCACAAGGGGAGGCATTGTGCTTCGCTGTAATATATTCATGAGCACAGTCAGCTACCCTCTTAATTTCTAGCTCAAGGGGAAATGCAGCTTGGAAAATTCCTATTGGGAGGAAAGGTAACAAGAAAATCCCCAGGCTAAACCACATCAATGTTTTACATATAAATGAATAAATTTTCTGACCCAAACATTTTTATTTCTAGAACATCATCTGTTATTTTAATGCAAAAAAAAGAGTGAATCTTTTATACTCTCACAGCTTTCTGTCATTAAAAAAAGGGACCTACAAGCCATATAAGGCACTCTTAAAAACCAGAAGAAAATGAGAAAAGCATCTTCTGTTCTGATCCCCTCCTTTGCCTTAGCTTTCCACAAAGCCTAGGAGAGTAACAGCTGCTGTGCTGCCTTCAACAGCAATGGGTAAAGCAAACAAGCTGCAGCACATTTAACACCTGGACCACACTTCCAATTTCTGTTTGGAGTATTCAATAATGCAGTGCTTTGAAATTTCAGCCCGTCTTTTGCTGACAGACATCTGACAATGCTTTAATCGTACCTGGACCAGCTGTTCTTGTTTACGCTCCAACTCTCGGATTTCTTGGTTGAGAATCACTGCCACATGCTGTGGCTGGCTTCTGCATTTATTACAGATCCCATACTGGGTCAGTTCATCACACACAGGACAGTGTAAGGTTGTGAAATACTGGGAGATGGTGCCTTTGCGTCCTTCTAGCTCAGTGCGGGCAGTTGAGGCAGCCTTCTGAATCTGTCAAGAAAAATAATTAAGAGGTAATGAACTTCCAAGAGAGTAGCTTGCTTTATTCCTAGATTGCATACTTTTTTTTCCCCAAAGGAGTAAGAAAGTGCAAGATGGCCTGCAGGGCCTGGTTCATACACAAATTATGAACATGGATCACAGCACACTGAAGAGTGCAGCACTAGCCCTGAAGTGATACACTGAACAGAGCCCTCCCCAACACCTATTTCACAGGGAACTGTAACCAGAAAAATCCTTGGTCACACATGCTTAACTCCTGATCTCACCTCAAACTCTGCTCCTGCAGCTGTTCCTTTTTTAGTTGCTGATCTGATTTGCATCTAAACGTGCCCTGGCTGCAGCTCCAGTGGCTGCCTTCTGGATGCTGCCTGCCCTCATCTGAGTGTCTGTGCCGGGCAGTTCTGGGCACAGCTCTGCCATGGTGCTTTGATTCATGGCACTAGCTCATGCTCTGATTTCCATGAACAAGTCTCCACCACTGCCCCATCACCCTGGGAAGTCTGTGCTCTGCACTTACTCCTGCTGCTGCATGACTTTTGCTTTGTGCTATCCTTCACTCTCCTGCTGCTCTGCTCCCTGTGACTTCCTCACTGCTCCTTGGCCTTGCAGAAAGCCAGGGCTCTTTTTACCTTTTTAGAACAGCTTGTTGGAGATACTTAAGGTGACTGCCACGGTGCCATTGGAAAGGTAAAGAAAAGAAGAACTGAAGTCAATCAAGGCTGTACTGGGAAATACAGCTATCCTGCTATATTGCAGTGGGAACATGATATATTACTATGTTGCTGAAGTCTGTTCTGAGCAGAATAACCAAACTACAGAGATACACTGTCTTTCACCTTCCCTTTTTGTCAGGGGAATCACAAACTAAAATCCAGCTATCTAATGCTTCTTTTCCTGCATCTCAATGACTTCTTTAACTTTTAGAGAAGTCATGTTTGGATATTATTTGTTTTAAATTTCTGGTGACACAAATTTTTAAAGTGTTCCTGCTGCTAGGGCATGCCACCTTTTCTATACAGACCAGAGAGCTTCAGAACATTTTGGAAAAACAGGAGTTCCAACATCTAATATAGAGAGATGTAAAAAGTGGTACGGCCAAACAGATGCACATACACATACTGCTAAAAATACAGAGTTATGGCAAAATATTCTCTTAAACTATAGAAGGGATTAGGAAACAGAAGATGACTGTGATCAACCCTGCACAGAAGGGCTGAAAAAACTCATTTACTATGTGAAAAAAAAACCCCACACAGAAGATCTAAGAATCAGGACTTCATATTTGAGCATCAAACACCGCTTCACAAAATAACCTTTGCTGTTGCCTCCTATCAACCTCATTCCACTAGAAGTCACAACAAGGCCAAACACTGCACCCAGATGCACTGCACTTGCTGACTCTTGTTTGAAAGCACTCACCCGGGGCAGCTCGTGGTACCAGCTGAAGACGTCTATGCCAATGAGCGAGAACACCCTGGCCAGGGGGGGCAGGATCTGCTTGGTGATGTAGTAGGTGGCGTTGAGCCTCAGGCTGGGGTCCTGCAGCACTTCGACAGGCCGGCGGACGAGCTGGATCAGGGGCAGGCCGGGCGTGCCGTACACAATGACGTAGGGCACGCGCTCCCCGACGCGCGGCTCAGAGCGACGGTCATAGGCAAGCATTCTCCTGTCAAAACACAGCCTTGAGAATGCATCCAGAGGCAAATTCATAGTTACTTCATTTGCCTGTAAGCTTCCCCATCTGATTAGATTAGTTGCTCTCCAGATAACTGGAGTCAGGGCCTATTATGAAGCACAGGACCAAAATGTATTTTTTATTTGCCTTGTGATTGGACCTAAATTTTAGAATTTGGGACACAAACCCTAAAGACACGGTCTGTTTCAGGTCACTTGGATTTGTATGCCGACTGTTTTCTAGCTACCACTTCCTTAAAGAAATATTTTAATAAAGAACAGCCAGGGTACTAAAAGGAGCTCAAGTACAATTTGCTTTCTGGTCAAATTCTGGTCCTTAGCTTTCTGAGACTGCTTGCTCAGTAGAATGATACCTGCTTCAAATTGAATTATCCTTTACTCAGGAAGCACAGGACAATTCAATTTGAAGTAGGTATTAGTTTTGGACTTTGACAATGTTTTATTACAGAAGCATAGCTTAATTGGAAGACCTTTTGTATTAAGCAAGGTGACAAAATGTTCCAGCTTACATTATCTACTTGTCTATTACTGATCAAGGACATCAACAGGATGAAATATTAACTTTAAGTAAGGTACTTTATTAAAAACTAAAAACTATGCCTGGTAATGTATTTCACAGCACTAAGAGACATCACCGTCACAATCTGTAACATATCTAATAACCCTGAGTAGTTACTTGGAGAGTCCAGCCCTTGTATAAAACCCAAACTGTAAGCAACAGAAGTGAACACACTATTACAGTGTTCTGACAAGACTTTCCTCTTGAATGTGTGGCTCTTTCCAGGACCATCTCTTTTCATACACAGGAGAAAGCTAGGGACAACTGCTTCAACAGTATTTGAAGAAGACATCTGACTGCTACCTGTAACTCGACAGTACAAAGGTCAAGAGAAAAAATATCCACAATCTGCTATTTAATGTGTCAGTACAAAGATCAAGACAAAAAAACCTATGTGTGAGTTTGCAGGCCCCAAGTTGGGCAACTCCCTGGGGGCTCCCCTGGCAGGGGAGACCCTCCTGGAGCAGTTCTGTGTCAGGAATGAGAGACGCATTGAACTTTTTCAGTCTTCAGCTTCTGTTTATTTTTATCTTATCAAAACTTCAGCACACTGTCTGCACCAGACTGCGTGCAGGAAAAAGAGCACAAAAATGGCTAACAATCTCTTGTTACAAGGCCTTTTAAGTCTAATCAAAAACTAAGCTACCCAATTAAGAAGTGAGCCTAAATTATTTTCCTTTCTAACCCAATAACTGACCCCTAAAGACCCGCAATGCGGATTTTTCTACCCAATTACAAGATACCACCTAAACCCAAGAAGAAAGAGGAAGAAGAAGAAAGAAGAAGGGAACTCAAGACAACACCCTATACCCTCCATCTTGAACCCATCTATAACATACTAAAAATCCTAAAACCTAAATTCCTCACCCATGTGACATACTACACTACTATCTACAATCTCTACAATCTATTTCACACTTTTGTGGTTTCTAGTCTACCTTGAGGCTTTGGAAGTTTTCTCCATGAATGAGGGTCAAAGTCAGTGCTCCCCTGGGGGTCAGGACACCCCAGAGCAGAGAGAGAAATATTCCTGGTGCCCTGGGTTTCCACATCTATGAGCTCCTACCCATAACCTGTCAGCACAAAGGTCAAGATAAGAAATATCTATGCTTAGCACTTCTTGATCTCATTACCTGGTGATTTCCAGAGCAGGTACACAGGCTCCAGGTTTGTATGCTGAGCTCCCTCTGTACTCTTTTGCAAAGATGAAGTCCTGCATGCTGGCTTTTCCTTCCAGTAACTTCATGCATTGATTCTGAACATACTGCTTGATCTGACTTATGTCCCGTGTTTCAAATAGCAGCTTGATAGAACACTCAAGTATCTGTACAACCAAAAGAGAAACGTGAGAAAAACATGTACGTTTGAATAAAAAAGAATTAATTGCATTTAATTCAGTAAATTATATGGAAATACAAATACAGTGCTTAGAAAAATTACCAGTGGTGAACTAGGATATTGATAGGACAACAGGTTCTAATGTCTTCCACTCAAAGACATTCATAAACACATTACTGGATAACTCTTTCCTCAGTTTGCCACATCTTCCATGACATCATCCATACTCCAGCACTAAGATTTTTCCAACAATAATAGAAGTTTCCAAAGTGTGAGAGAAGATGTTTTTCCCTGCCATCTAAAATATTTTGCTATGACTTTAGTAAATCCTTCTATGTCATGACCTTTTTTACTGGCATAAATTTCTTTTAATTTGGCTAAGAACAAGATTTCCTAATTTCTTTTTAACCTCTCAATACACAGCTTAAAATAAACAGGCAAAAAAAAAAGTATTTTAAGGGAATTCTTAGCTGAACTAGAATTATATAAGTGAGCTATTTGAAAGACACATCAGCGTGTCTCACTCAACTGCATTATTACTGGCAGTAATAATTTCATTTGAAGTGAACTGGATCAAGAATTTTCTTGAGGGCTTACATGGGCCAATGGCTTTTTATGGGATGAAATATAAACTGCAAAATACAAATCCTTGTAATGCTGTAAAAGCTCTTCAATTTATCTTTCAAATAGCTCACACAAGAAAAACAGATGAAGATTAAGACAACTCTTAATCTAAAGGACTAGAAACTTTGAGAAAGGACAAATAAAAAATTAAATAATAGATTATAATTTCATTCAGGAAGAAATCTATGAGTAGTTTACCTTGGAAACAGCAGGACAGGAGTCCCTTCGGACTGTCTCGATGCCTTTTGCATCAAATACTGGGTCCTTCTGGTCCAGTGTTTCATACATGTAACCCACGTACCTCTTTTTAGTTTGCAGGACACATGGCAAGTAGACCTGCAATGTTTAGAAAGAAGACAGCCCAGTCTGGAATGTGTTGGGAACATAGAAGATTTCCTAAGTGCTTTGTTGGTTTGTTTGTTGGGCTTTTTTTTTTGTTTGCTTTTTTTTTGTTAAATCATTACAACTGATAAAATAGATCAAAGTACTCTTAAAGGATGGCTGAGGAAGTTGGGATCTGTGGTGTTCTATTCTTAAATCACTTTACATTTCGTTTAGCTGAAGCTCAGATGGAAAGTGACACACAGTATAAATTGTTTCAAGTACCTTTACTTTTCTGGATTGCACCTGTCACCATTTTTAGTGTAACTCTTTCTTTCTTATAAAGACAACTTCATTTTAAACATCAGAGAAGAAAATGTTCCCAGCAAAAGTATTGTCCTAGAACTTTCTGTTTTCAAACTTAAGGAGATGCTAAAAATCTGCTAGTATTTAGATTTGGAGCAAATATGCTTTTTAAATGCCTGTGCTTGGAGAATAGTTTTCTCAGGAATGGATTTTTAGGGTCATGATCTCTTTTACTTGTTTTCTCTAACCTCTTATTTTATTCTTGATTGTGGTAAGTATTCCTTGACTACTTTCAAATGAAAGAATGGAGAACAATTTCTTCTTTGAAATGTTACTGGGATAACACCACATTTTCCTGACTCTCATGGAAGAGGGAGCATTGAGTTTAGGGTGCCTCAGGCTTACAAATTTTGACCTTGTTGAGTCAGGTATGTACTTTGGAAATATCCAGACCACCTGAACTAATGCTAACTGACCTGAACACCTTGCTAATGACTTTACAGTGATGAACTTCCAGCAAAATCAGTTACGTATTGCCTTACTCTTCTATAAAATATTTGTTGTGGTTAATATTTCTTCCAAAAGCCTAATGAATGGATTTTTATGACTTGTCATTTTACAGGTGTATGTATCACATGGACATATACTGAAGTGTGCTAAGGCTGGCTGAAAAATATCAGGCTTGTAATTAATGCACTGGAACTGGGGATGGTGAACATTTCCTCTGCTAAGTTGCACGCATTGATTCAACTGTAGATATAGAATACCAAACTGAGGGAGATATTTCCAAAAAGTCATGAGACAGAAATTCAAACTGCCTGATGCTGCCAGAACAACAAGCCACTGATGTGAAATTAGGAAGATTTCTTTTTGCTGTTCACACTGTAGTGCTCCTCTGAAAAGATCCCTGAGGCATTAAGGAGCTTGCACTATTATCTACAGAAACAGCATGTGATTTGTTTATCCTTATGTACATTAGGGTTTAGAAAACTCTTTTATCTTCAACTTTTTTTGGGGGCTTTTCTTTTGTTTGGTTTTTGTTTTGTTGATTTTGTTTTGATATAACCCGACACATTTCAAGCAAATTATTTTCCTTTTACCTTTTCAAACTTCAGTTTAACAGGCTTGGGATTTGTTGCTGTTACAGCTTCAGCAATTTCTTGACCAATCTTAAAAGACTGCTCCTTTGTGGCTCCTTTCAAGAGTACAAACATGCTACAAGAAATCAGACATAGGAAGTGAGTGCAAATCTATTCAACATAGTTCCTGAAAATCATATGCTATAATTTCCTGGTAGCAAGGCAGGGATGTTATTATGAGCTGTACTCCCTTTCTTCAGCTAGAAAAGCCAAAAATCTGAGCAACTTCAGTGTTCAGCATGAGATGAGGAGTGCCAAAGGGCTAATGAATGCTGTGACTATCTGATGAGGCAGGGAATGGATTGCTCCCACGCACTGCAAAATGGGAGCTCCCAGGAAAGAATTATAAAGAGCTCTAGTATACCATTTTTTCCCCTCTATGGGCAGTAGCAGGATTTTACTTCCTTTCTCCACCAGTTTTTTTTTTTTTTTTAAATGAAACCACTATGCATTCAGTATCTTTGAAATGTCAAGTCTTTTATTAGATCTGGCTAAAATCAGTCACTGGATTCCCAAGTATTAAGAAAGGACAGCCAGACAAGCTTTGTTTCCCAATGGCTGAAAAATTATCCAAGTGTGGAAGTGTGTAGAACAGAGATGGATATGCCTAGAGCATGACTATTATTCAGATGAAAGACTGACTGAGAAAATGTATGTCAGGCAGCCTAATAATATCTTTGTATGCTCTGGTGGCTGCTTTTGAATTGTATCCACTTCTGAAGCTTAAAACAGTGCCTTACTCGAGGTGCAATGCCTACTACTCTATTTTAAAAAATAAAAATGGCATTAGAAACAGGCACAAAAATAATAATAATTTGGTAAATTAGATTTATATTAATTCACAACTGAAAAAATATTTCAACCCCTCTTTCTGTTCCACATAATTTTCAAAAGAAAGGAAATCTTTAAAGCGCTTAAAGAGACCTGAGCAAACTCGGTAGTATTCACTTTGCATATTCTGCAAGGCAGTAAGCAACATCCAAAGAAGATCCACACATCCTTTTCAGCATCATAAATTTGCCTTGTTGAGACAAAAGCAAAATCTATCTATGAAGAACTATTACAATTTTAAAACATTTTAAGAAGCAGATCATGAATTACCTGTCTGTATCACCATATACAACGTGAGCACCCCACTTTTTTGTATCATTCACCAGCTTAATGGCACGTTCCAATGTTTCTCTGGCTTTGTGGACAATGCTGTCTCCAATCTGCAAAGTTAGATTGAAAATCTTTATTCTACTGCTAAGCCAAATACTAGCTCTTGGTAAACACAGTCTAACCATGCTTGATCTTGTTATGAAAATCACTGTATTGAGATGATATATTTTATTTCATGGTTTAAATGCATATAATAAATAAAAAGGTCACTTAAGTTACCCCAAAAGAACAGGAACTAAAAGAAAAATTATCAAAAAATATTAAGCATTAAAATAAAGAAGAATTTGTTTTAAACTTCTTAGAAGTTTATAATATATATTAAAAATCTACAGAGCAAGACAAGACTGCTCAGGATCATTTTCTCTAGTTTTTGGATTCTGCTGATTCCCATGAAAGCTCAGAAAAAGCTACAATGCTTTGTTTTATTTCCACTATTATAACTGCAGTCCAATCTACCTTTGGAAACAGTTCTACAGCAATGCCAACTCCAAATGTTCTTTACAGGAAGACGACAACCTTTATATTTTTCTGGAGATCACAAATAAATCCTAAGTTGCTGATTTTCAGTACTACAAGTAAAAGCAGCTTTTCTGAAGGTATTTAGTTTGTTTCAAATAATAATATTATGTTATTTGACTAGTGTCTTTCAAACATTTTAATACACTTTTACCTGCAACCCTTACCTCAGTGCATGGCATTCTTCCAGAAAAATTAGCAGCAGTATAGCCAAAAGTAAAATTAGCTATATATTTAAGACCCAACTGACGAGCTTCAAGCATTCGAGTCACAGCCTTGTCATGCTTATAAGCCTTCATTGACTGTTTCACCATTATCCTGGTCTTCAAGATTTCTTCTAGCATCCTTGGCAGTACACCCTTTCTTACTGAAGGCTGCCGTAAAGGGAACAAAGAAAAACGTGGTGTTAGAAAGCCCAACATAAACAGTTAAGAGTAAAATCAAACCCCAGAACTGTTAGTTAATCACTGATAGGAAGACAAATTAACTAGCAAGATGCCCCAGCCACTAACAGTTTGGCTTTTCTCACAAATATTACAAGGGACCTAGAGTACAGGCAAAGCTCTTAAAAGCAGAACAAATAGCTTTTTGTTCTTTATATTTATCAGCCCTGTTGATGTAATGTTTAGATAACCTTATTAACTAAAATGGGACTTCAATATTTAGTTGTTAAATTTTTAAGTATTAAATGCTGAAGGAACATTATCTTTTTAAAATTCTGCAAATATTCTTTACTTCAAGTTTTTGTTTTACATTAAATACAGGTATGCTGGTGATTGCCTAAATATTTTTAACAGCTCCAGGCCATATTCATTACACATCAGCCAGCAGAACACATTACAAAATGAGAACAATAGAAAGCAAGCCAGGGAGTCTCATTTCCCAAATCATTACCCTTTTTCTCCTGCTATACAGGCAGGAGAAAAATGAATTGTTACACACAAATAATAATTACGGTTTGATCCTCAAACCGCACATGTAAAATACAATTTAATTATAGATTAAATAAACCTTCAGTATAAAGGAAAGCATAAGGACATTTTACTTCCTGAGATGCCAGAAGTTCAGCACTTTGACAAATATCAAAAACATTGTGAAATGAGAGAATGAACCTCGCCTTTCTGTCTACTCTCAATGCAGCAAAATATCAACTACAATATCAATTTGATCTTAAGTCAGCCAACAGGCAGTGAAAATGCTGTCACAGAGCACTAATATCATTACCTTGACAAAAGCTACTCCACTGGGTGACACTGTGATATCATGTCTAATCTGGTAGAGTAAGTCAGGAGGTACTCTCAGAGATGTACAGCCAAATTTGAATGCATCATACCTAATAAAGACAAAATTTAAATATGAAGACCATTCATTCATTTACAGACTAATCAAGTGAAAACATCAGCTCACATTAAAATGCTAATAATGCCAGCAAGGACAGAATAATCTCAGGTATAAACAAACATAACATAATTTCAAATTTTTAGCTACATACAGAAGGTTCTAGGAACAAAATAGTAATAAATAGCTAAATTCCAATGTATGCATTATTTATCAATTCTGCTCTGTGTTATGAATTATTACCAAATACTGACTTAGTGGAGGCATGTACTCAATTCTGTAATCCCCTATGGAAACCATCCATGTTTACCAAGTACCACACTGCACTTACTTTCTTCCTACAAATTCAGAATTTCAAATCAGGAACTTGAAAACCTGATGGTGACACCTAGCAATTATTGCAGGCATCTTTCCATTCTTCAAAATACTGTTTTATAGAGGTAATTATAATGAGCAGTGAGATCTTTTTCCAATTAACAAGAGAATAACTATTAAACTCAATAAAAGATGCTACAAAGAATAACTCAATTGTACCTTTTAATTTTTAGTAATTAGAACTAGAGTGAACTACAAGAGATACAGGAACAATCATAGTTCAGTAAGGAATAACCTCAGTCTAGTTAGAAGACAGATGGTGGATTTATAGTAATTTTAATTTATTCTGAAGCAATATTAAAAATCAGCATCGCCACGATTATCATACACAGAGTTGTTTCCAGGGGTTTTTAAGAGAACAGTCTAATCCTGTGTTTAATGAAAAATACCAATTGATTTGTATATGTATGTGTATTACATGTGCACACACCCACATGGTAGATTTTTATCGTCTGTATTGTGTAACAGAAAATGGTGCTATTCATATGTGCCCACCGTTTCCAATGGCAACCAGGGGTTCTCAGTACCTTAGAAAAGACACTCAAGTATCTACAGAATCAAAGATCATGAGAAAAGAGTAACAACTTACTTTCCTAAGTTTTCAACATGTCCCAGGCAGGTAGAAAAGCAGTAGTTGTATGCTATGACAATGGAAGGATATAAGGACTGGAAATCCAAGACAAGAACAGCGTTGCTGTAGAAGCGGGATTCTGGCTCCATTATCAAGGGAACACACTGTGGGGCTTTCATCTGAGCTCGCTGCTGGACACTGGGAGTCACAGCAATGTAGTTCATTGGCTTTGCAATGCGCAGCATCACCGACTCCACACGGTACTGCAAAACAGTTTGGATATAACCATTATCATCAAAAGTGCAGAACAAACCTGTATTAACTAGTGCAAACACACATTTCCTGAATTTAAGTACAAATAACTACTTTTCTAAAATAAATAGCGGTGCTCTTAATGTGTATTTTAATTGTATTTTATATCACCAGATCACCTTTAGGTCCCTTCCAACCCTAACTGTTCTATTATTTTGTACTCTGTATTATATAGAGTAGAACTTTTCCATGTGTCTCCTCTTCATTTAGCCCTAATCATTGAGAATAGAGTACTTTTTATATATGGAAAAAAGAATCATCCAACAGGCTTCAACAATATACGTGGATGGCCATGCTACTGTCAGTGAATGAGCATTTGCTAAACTATACTACTGTCAGACCTGCAGATCACCAAAGAAACCAAGTATAATAGGCAGTAAATGCACTGGGTATCATGCCTTCTCCCTGATACCACAAGCAGAACAGGAAGCACAAAACAACAAACACCCTGTTCAAGATACCACAAGAAGTTGTAAGTGTAGCTGGCAACAAGAGAAAAAAAAAATCCCAGCCCTACTTATTTGTGTATTACTCGATGCTTTAGTAAAGGCTTTACAAGTACAAATGGGCAGGTATGCACTATGTCCATTCAGAATAAAAACCAAAATAGCTGAAAACATACATACATGGTGTAAAAACTACATACATGGGTATGGCTGTTGCATCCTGGGGTCAAAAGCAAACGCCACATATGGCAAGGGCCTGAAAAATCCCGAAATATCAAAGAACAATTCTACATAACAGTAAAATCCTGTGCTTTGTAAGCAACTAAATCACTATTAAAGACTGTCTGCCTGACACACTATGTATTCAATCACTGTACTGAATGGATTAGACATAATTTCTTTAACCCCGACGTTATAAATGAGCTTACAGAACCAACAGACTTAACAAGAGCCTGCACCTTAAACAGAGGTTGGGGTTTGATGTGTAGTTAGGGAGCAACATAAACTGCCACTGCTGCCTTGCACTAATTGCACATTAATTTGTGTCCAGTGATGAACTTGGAAGTATGACAAGGTGGTCAGGGACTGGTTCTGGCAAGAGGTAGATTTTGGATTTTTTTCTCTAGTAGCTTTACAATAGCATTGTAGAATTTAGGTTGGAAAAGACCTCTAAGATCAACCAAATCAAACTGTTAACCCAATGCTGCCAAGCACCACATTTACGCATCTCTTAACTCCAGGGATGTGACCCTGGACAGCCTGTTCCGATGTCTGACTATCCTCTTGGAGAACAAATTTTTTAAATATCCAATCTAAACCAGCTATAGAACAAATTGAGGCAATTTCCTCTTCTTCTATAGCTTCTTACTTGGGAGACTGACCCCCCACCTCACTACAGCCTCCTTTCAGAGAGTCGCGGAGAGCAGTAAGGTCAGCCCTGAGCCTCCTTTCCTCCAGAGTAAAGGATTCCCCAGCTCCCTCAGCTGCTCCTCACAGGACTTGTGCTCCAGACCCTTCACCAGCTTCATTGCCCTTCTCTGGACTTGCTCCAGCCCCTCAATGTCCTTCTTGTACTGAGGGGCCCAGACTGGACACAAGATTTGAGGTGCGGCCTTACCAGTGCTGAGTAAAGAGGGACAACCTGGTGGTGCTGGCCACATTATTTCTGACTGAGGTCAGGATGCCATTGGCCTTCTTGGCCACCTGGGCACACACTGCCTCATGTTCAGCTGTTAACCAGCACTCTCAAGGTCCTTTTCCTCTGGGCAGCTTTCCAGCCATTCTTCCTGTAGGCTGTAGCCTTGCATGGGGTTGTTGGGAACCAAGGGCAGAATCATCACACAACTGGCCTCAGCACATCGACCCAGCCTGTCCAGATCCCTCTCTAGAGCCTTATTACCCTTCAGCAGAGCAAAACTCCCTCCCAGCTTGGAGTTGTCTGCAAACTAAGAGAGCACTCAATCCCATTGTCCAGATCATCAGTAAGATACAAACCAGGACTGGCGTCCTGTTTGTTGCCCACACTGAGTGCACTGGTGCAGATGCACCTCAGTTGGGCTACTGATCCTACCACCTTTTTTTTATGCAGGGGGAGAAGCCCTAATCCCTATATGACCATTCTCAGGTGCATCTGTGGTTCCTAACACATCAATAATCCTTTTGTCTTTGCTCCCATGTGGACCTACAGCCCCTACCTGCTGTAGATGCCGGCGAACCCAATGGGAAGAATGATGATGTCTAACGCCAGTTCAGAAGGCTGAATGATTTCTTTATTACAATTATGCTATAATACATTAATATACTATATAAAGGAGGACACTAAAAACTACATGCTACTTTCTCTATCATATCTAACTACCAACAACTCGTGACCCTGTTCGCGAGAGTCCAGACACAGGTGGATCTGACTGGCCATCAGGCTCAAACAATCCACCATGATCCAACCAAGCGATCACTCTGGGTAAACAATTCTTCAAACACATTCCACAAGAGAAAAACAAGGAGCAGAAACAGAAATTGTTTTCTCTTTCATTTCTCTCTGTGCACCTTTATGAAAAATCCTGAGAGAGAGAAATGTGGTTACCACACCTACCTCCACTGAGACAGCAGGCCAAAGGACTTTGCTAGGACACTGTTTCTCAAACACCGGTGTGATGCTCCCAGGTTTATCTTTAGTGAGTCTGATCTTATTCCTTTCCCTTTCAAATCTAGTTTAAAGCTCTCTCAATGAGCCCTGCTGACTCCTGTGCAAAAACCAGCAAGTTCTTCAAATATCTGACTAATTATATGTATGCCTGTGATCTTGTTAGATTTTGTTTGGTCTTCTAAGAAATGTTCACGATGGCTTAGTACAATAAACAAAAATAATTTTAGAAAGTTATTGTAAAACTCAGTGAGAGATACAAACATGGAAAAATAAAATATCTGAAATCTGTTCTTATTACTATTCCATTTTAACATATTTTTTGGCTAAGGGTGAGTGTCTTCATAAAGGGTAGTGACTCTTCTGTGTGAAAAAAATTATTTGGGGTGGCTGGGAGTTGTTGCAAGTGCCATTTTTGTGATCTAGAAAGTTTCAATGGAAACAGAACATACGTGCACAGAAGGGAAGAGAAAAGAACAGTCAGGATAGAAAATGCAGCATGCTTCTGTTGCTCACTCCCACTCAAAGACATCTGAGAAAATGACAGGCAGAACAGTCTTTGTGGGCTGCAATCATGACAGCTTAAGCATATCTGTGCTGGCAGTATGCCCGTCCCACACTCCCTGTCCCTAACTGTGCATTTCTCTTGCCTTGCTCCAACAGTGGTATTTTCTGCTAATATGGTAAACCAGATTGGGGAGTTAAACTGGCAAATACCTACTGAACACTGCCATGGCTCTGCTGATGGTGCCTGCCAGCCTGCTCCCCTTTTCCCCCAAATACAGGATCATTACCAGAAAGACCAACAAGAACGTGCTCTGGGTCAAGAGATGACACAGGCAACTGCAGTCTAAGAAAAAAAGGTGGCAAATGTTTTTTTAAGAGCATTGAATTGTTAAGGAAACTGCAGCTTCAGACACTCCCATACCTGGCTGGCTTATGATAACAGAAGAGCTGTAACACATGACAGAGTATCTGACTGATTTCAGGTGCTGGTCAGGTCTCACATGTAGCCATGAAAGCAGCTCAGTTAGCCTAATCATTCACAATCTGGGCAAGGAAAGCTTTTGGTATTACTGGAGACTGCTGGGCTCTCAAACAAAGTGCACATCTTGCTCTGTTCTGCTCCCTTTTCCCTCTGATGCTGGTATCAAAATAACAGAACCACAAACATCTTGCACAACATGTATTTGATAAAGCCAGAGCCCCTCTTGTCTTATTGTAAAATCTCACCCACAGGTCGCTGCACCAGAAATGTCACTTAGAACATACTCAATGCTGCTTTGTCTGCCCAGAAAGAAACTAATCTCATCTTTCTAAAACACAATTAATTATATTTCCTAATGTTCTAGAAAGCACTTTCAGTCTCATTAAGTGTGAACAATACCAACTCAAAGGGAAAGCTTAGTGCTCCTGAAGGCAGTAGAAGAGATTCACAGGTGTGATCACATTTGGGGAACTCTATTTTTAGCCTCTGAGACTAGGCAATTCAAAAGCAGCAATAATAGATTGAAGGCTATTCTTTACATTTCAATTTCATGTTAATTCATGCTAACAGCTTTCTTTGACCCTACGAAAATACACATATGGACTGAGAAGAAACTGAAGAACTAGAACATTTTGTAAAAACTATTTTGGTTTTGTGAAGTATAAGGAGAACAAAGTCTTACCTGGGAGCCTCTTGTTAATACATGTAAGAACTGAATGCCAAAAAGTCTTGCCATTTCACTTGTTCTGTCAATCAAATCCAGTTTGTCTAACAACAGGAGATTCCCACGAACGCGGCTAACATAATGATCAACCATTTTCCATCTGTGAGAGTGAACACCTCATTATAAACAATCCAAAGAGTGCTGCCCTTTCTACTAAGACAAATATATTTTTATGGTGACTTGTAACAAACCAGCAGATAAAATTTTCCTCTAGAACATTTTCATACAACTCTTTCAAAAGTGTGGCATATATAAATATACACTTAGGTATTCTAAAGACATACACACATTGTGTTACAGCAAGCTACTGTTAAGGCATCTCGCAATGACTTACTATATCCTGTTTTCCTCACTGCCCCAAAGGATTATTAAAACAGACACAACTCCTCTTCTCTTTACATGATTTTTAACTGAGAGGACCTTTGTGGAAACATCCTTCTGTATTAAGAATGTCTACCACAGCTGAACATAAATTCATAATTTCTGTATAAACCACTTTTCCGCTTAGCTACAGAAACGCTTACAGAAATTTTATGTATGTCACAAACAATGTGCAGATCAGTACTCAGTTTCATGAATTGTTCATATCACACAATACCAAATTGCTTCAAGAAGAGTGAAGCTGAATGTGATACATGTCATATGAAGGTATTTTTAAGCTTAAACAACATTCTGTGTGCTGTTTTGTGATACTTTTAAGCCTAGCTTGCTTGACATGCACTTGAAGTGAAACAAAAGCCTGGCAGTTCATTAAAAGCCCTTCTGATGAATAGTATATTGAAAATAAAACAAAGACATTACAGAACTTCCAAAGAGTACATCTACTCAGGTATGTTGAAAATGTAACTGGAAATATTTTGTTGTAATATTGAGGGTATAACTATGCAATAGAACATCCAAGTAAATAAACTCATGTTGCTGCATATACAGTGTTCTAGCGCCTGAGCTAAATTGATTATTTCTTCCTATGGTGACTTTACCTTAAACCTGCCCTGCCCAATGTTAGGAATCTGGCCTTAAAAACAGCTAACAAAATGGATCAATAGATCAGTACCTGTAGACATCTGCCTTATTGTCAAACCAATCAGACAGAACTCGGAACGTAAATAAAGGAAAACGATGATGAAGAACATGAAAGCCCACATTTTCAAAAGTGTAATTCGTCAGATTCACCTAGAAAAACACAGTGGACATGTCAAGATGCATGATGACTTTCAAAATCAAAAAATCTCTACTTTTCAAAAACTGCAAGAACTAAATTCATTAACTTTTTATTAGTATTTTGTTAAAAAGGTTAGTATTTACTCTTAGAAATCCTTAACTATTTACAAGTCAGGAAAAAGCATCCCTTATCAATTGAAAAAAATATGCAAAATTAAGTAGTTCATAAAGATCAGGTCTGAACTTGGTCAGAACAAGATTTCTAGACTGGGCTAAGTATTAAGTATTAAATGGAAAGTTATAAATGGAACAAAAAAAAAAAGACAAATTCCTAAAGCAAGTAAGTTGTTCTCAAAACCCACAAATCAGTGAAAAGGAGAATCATTAAGAAATATTACTGAAAAAATAAAGGCTTCAGTACTTTACAGTTTAGAGATTCACAAAACTCATTCTCACAAACTAGCAAACTACTCTATTTGAAAAGGTGTATAAAGAAAGAAATTGTGTAAGTTATATGAAACTTTCAACAAGGTCTGCAATAATTAGAAAACCCAGTAAACCAAAACATGAACCTTTTAAAAAATTTACCTCATGTCTCATCATTCTCCAAATATTCAAGACAATTCGCCCAACAATATTTATTTCGCTCATTGTATCTGCTCCGTATTCATCCAGCTCGGTGGCGAATCTGTTCTCTTTATTTTCATCTAAAGACATTAAAGGAGACTATATTTAGACAAGTTATTAGACAGTCAAGACCATATCAAACCATCCCTCTTCCAATTTTCTCTCTAGAAAAATAAGAATTCATAAAGATTACTGCTGATTCTACAAAATTATTTATTTACCAGTCATCCACACAATCTCTAAATGAAACTCCCCCAGTTTTTTCTGCTCTTGCCCTTTGCAGAGAACTCTTACTTTGGCTTCACTGAAATAATGTCCAAGGCAATATATTCTCTGTAGTGAATATACTGGTTATGCAATGCTGAATGTTACTTGAGAGTCAGCTGCACATGCAGTAGTGCACAACATTAAAAAAAAAAAAAAGTGATTTCTGCCCTAAGGACTTTATAACTCAAGGCTTTACTTGCAATGATCTTACACAGTCTGAACCAGGTCATGGGAGAGAAAATTCAATCTCTTTCATTCAATCTCCCACTGCAGTGGGAGCAAGTAGACATGAGTTCCGGATAGCACAGGAAGAAGGAAATAGGAAGGAACCAATACAGATGCAGAAGCAGAACTCTAAATCTTTTTGTGAGACAGCTGTCTCACAAAGTAGAGAAATATATCCTCTTTTGCCATCCTTGATTTCTGTCATAATGGAATTTGGAATACTGCAGCACAAGAGAAGACAGTCTTTTTGGCATACATTTCTTTAAACTATCTTTTTTCAGTCATTGTAAGTTTACAGTTCTGGTGTTCTTTCCAGAGTTTACATAGATTTTTTTTTAAGTGGACCACACAGACTAAAATCCATTATGAAAACACACTGATCCTCAGCCTTATTTCTTATTAGTTTAATGGGAGAGAAATCACTTCAAGGCAATTTATCCACAATTCTAAATCCATACCCATTTTTAACTGCTGGTTGCTTTGTATTCTGCCACCACTCCTTTATCAGGTACAGCACAGTCTGTACAGTATAAAGAGCAGAACATTTTGGACAGAGAGTATAGAAGTGTGGATACACACTGCTTCACAATAATGATCAGAACTGAACAATTAGATCCTCAGACAATCATGAAGCACATTTACCCTTGGTAACAGAAGTAAAAATTGCCTGAAATGCTGCAGAACAGCTATGAAACAACATAATACAGACTAATTTTGTATGTTGATCTTCAAATGTGTGCCATATAAATTTTAAAATGAAAACTTATTCGCCATTTACTGACCTTATCAGTAAATCACAGATCCTTGACAAAATTTAGCAGACCTTTTGTATACTTCATCAAAATGCACACTATCTTTTTAACCTCCTTATTGTTTCAGATTTTTAAGGAGGAAAACCAGCAATTTCTCTTTCCACGTTTGGATGGAAAAATGCCCCACCAAGTAGCAACATTTTTATTTCTGCTTTTCATCATTTCCACATGCTGGATCTCCTGTCAAAGGGAGGAACTTGCATTTCTTCCACCTCCATATATTTTTTTTTACTGGAAGCAGAAACTATTGGTTAGTTCTACTCTCTTCAGTGTCATCCTAGTTCTCTTTTGATTTGTTTAGGAGATTTCCTATATTAAGTTTGCTTCATGTCTTGCTGGTAAAAAACAGACAGCAAAGTATACTGTGATCACAAGAGAGACTCTCCGTCTGATGAACTCTGCCTGTGATGAGCACCACTATATTACAAAAACCTGCTCTACCTTACAACTGGTGTGGGAAATGTATCACCAGAACCAGGTAAGCCTCTTTGGGAACTATGCTGGTAAGAAGCAGAACAGGACATTCTTCCTATCTTTCGAGTGCATGAGACAAAATAAAAAGAAGTCTCCTCTCATTCTCTCTTACCCACTCCCTAACTTTGAACTGTGATGCAAAGGAGGAAACAGGAGGCCACACAAAAAATGCCACCATGCACAGGTATGGCATGCACTTCTCTTCTGATGTGTCCTATGACTTATGAATAGTTCACTTGTAAAGGGCAGAGGTAGCACCAGACTCAGCCAATAAAGCAAAAGCAGAGAGAAGTCCAACTTTCTTTTTGTTAAGCTGAAATCACAGGAAAGGAAAAGTCCCTTCCATCTTTATTTCAACAGGAGGAAAGAGAAGCATACTTCTTGAAGGAGCACTTCCTGTTCTGAAAATACAGCATGTGAAGAAGGGAGGGAAATACGAAGCACAGGGGTTGGAAAAGCGAGAGGAAGACAGATGGGGTCAAAACCACAGACAAGGAGAGACCACAAAGCAACAGAGAACACAACTTGCACGTATATGGTCATGCGTGCAAGACATTTACGGCATGACATTTCTAGGAAGAGCTCATCAGTGTAAACATTTTCTCATCTTTCTGCTGCAATTCTGTCAAAAGAAACCAAACACTTACCTTAAAATAACAGCAGTTCTTAGAAACATTTTTAAGTGTTATATATTCCACTTCTGAGTACGCATCTACCAGCTGGCACAGGAACACCTGCACTACAAATACCAGTGCTGTGCAGATCGTGCCTATGCTCTGCATGCCCACTTGAACTTCATGTACAAAAATATTAAGGGCTACAATCCTGATTTCCTTCACTAGAACTAAACCTACGTTATGTGGGACTTGATAGTTGTAGGGAAGGAAACCTGACTGCGAAATACATGGGGAGGCTACCATTAGGAATCATAGAGATCCCTTTCTTCTTTGAGGACCCATTCATATGTATGCCAAAAACAGTAACTTGAGAAAGAGCTTATGTCAGGAAGATGGGTACTATTAACAGCTTTGCTAATTGTTTGGTTCTGCATCAACTACAGTGCACACAGAGCTGTCCTGCAAGACACAAACTGTGACTCAGCCTTTGAGAACAGCAGCAGAGGCACATGTCCCAAACTGAAGAGATTGTTCAGCCATACTTCTGCAGTAGACCAGTAAATCTTTCTGATATTTGGAGGTTTTCAAAAACCTTTGACTACAACACTTACTGTTCCTCTTACTACAGACACTGCAAATCTTCAGATGTAATGGGTCAAAAACTTTTCTGAACGTCCTTCAGTACCTCTGAAGATCACACCCAGAGGCATTATTTTGCAACTAGTGTATTATCTCAATTTGAGCCATCAGGGAAACTGAATAACAAGGTTCATGCATCCATTATTATTCCTGAAGAATAAACTGGAGAGCTTTGTGCTGAAGAAAGAAACTTATGAGCACTGATGGCCTGTTCATATTTAAACTATCATGTGATCCTGTTTTCATATATGAAGTATTTAAAAATTCACCACAGTTCAGTTGCCAACAACTTTCAGCTGAAGACACAATTTTTTTTCTTGTGTTTTCTTGTCTCTGGGAGGACTCTATAACTCATTTCTTTTCCAAACATGTCACAATCATTGAAAGCATCAAGAGTATACAAATATTCAAACCTCAAGGAAGGATTGTGTGAACACAGTGCTTCTAAAACATCATATTCTCCTGGCCAGGCACACAGGACAGATACATAAAAGATGATTCCTGTGCTGGGTATGCTCAAAGATTCAAGTAGCCCAGTATCATGTTCTGTCATGTACTCAAAGGCAGATGCTTCAAGATGGGGGAAGCAGTTATTGATACTCTCCCTACAACTCTTCCAGCTTTCAACCATTTACAGGGCCAGACATTATTTTCACATATATCATAGCTCCCAATGGATTCTTCTTGCAAGAATTTCTCTCTTTTTAAAGCAATGTACACTTTAAGCATTTGTACTATCTTGTGACAAGGAACTCAGAGTTCAGCAATGCTGAGATTAAAAATCAACTTCTATTCTGTAGTTGCTACTTGCTAGCTTCACTTGATTTCTAGTTCTCGCATTGGAAATGACCATGAAAACCCAATCTCTATTTCCCTTTACATCCCTCAGTATGTCACAGGTTTTTACCTTTCCTACGCTGTTTTGTCTCTTATGGAATCCCAAATTACTAAATTACTAGACACATTTGGATAACTCTTCTCATCTTTACTACTTCCCCTATATCCACTTTGATGGGGGGAAGGTTATAAGGAGGTTACAACCTCACTATTTGAGGTACAGGCACACTACAGATTTTTACATTTTTTACATTTAAGTTCATTGCTTTATATTTTCCTTGCTCCATAATTCCAAATATTTGCTTTTGCAACAATTAGAAAGTAACAGGCTCAAGCTTTTAACAGAACAATAACAGTAATGGACTTCATACTTCACAGCAATTTAACTTCTGTACAGATGCTTTTTTCTGTACAAGCTGGCAAAACCAGCTTTTTCAACTGTTTTGATTTTTAAATTCTTCCTCATCCACATCACCCTGATGACCGCAAAGAGTTATAACAAAATTTTGAGACAGTTTTTCATTTTACAAAGTCATTCTGACTCTTCTTAGGTGCGACAGTACATTTGTTTAGCTGTTCATTATTCTTCAGAATGATGGCTTCTATTGATTGGTTAAGTATAGGCACTAGGCTTACCATTCTCATCCAGGTTTTCTTGCCAGTCTAAACAGGCTTTTTTACAAATACTGGAGGAAAGCATCAGCACTTGGGCCAAATAAAATTTGCCCAAAGTACAGGAATGGTCACTGAAAGCGAGGATTTTATTACAAAGCTGTCCAGGACAATTGCTGCTCAGGAGCAGTTTTATGATTTTGCATTCCAGCCAGAGAAACCACAAATGATGGTTATGGTAGGTACTCTGAATGACTGGAACCAAGGAAAGCAAAAGAAGGTTTGGTAGCAGAAACATCTCCAAGAACTGAAACTTAACACACAACTATAGACTGTAAGTTCAGGTTCATGAATACAGGACACACACAGAAGTGGAATATGCCACAAAGTTGAAAATTCAGAAAACACAAGGGGTGTGTGTGATTATACTATTAACAACACAGGAGCAAGAACAACAAAAAAAAAAGTCTTTCTGAAGAAATACTCTGCATTTATTTTTAAAATTTGTTCATAGATTTCAACTTGCTCCTACCAGAACTGAACTGAAGCCCTAAACAAATAACTTACCTGGCACACGAGAAATCATCTGGCATAAATCAACATTCAGTGCTGCAGCCCTCTGTAAGAGATAACCCCAGGAATGCATCTGGACTTCATAGCCTAGCAAAATGTCTGGGTCATATCTAGAGAGGTAGGGGGAAAAGAAAAATGAGCTTCATATAATTTACAAAAATATTTTCCATGAACAAAGTATAAACAGGATTGCATTCAAATTATGTTGAGTTTAAAAAAGACGCAGTCACAATCGGTTTCTATGAAAGCAGCATCTGGACTAGAAGACAATACTTAAAACAGGCAATCTCTTAGGATTTTTAATAACATTCAATGGCAAAAATATTTAGAAAGGATATTTTCACTGGAATTTTTTTTTTACATACTTCTATTATTTTGGTCTTTACAAATAAAGAACAAAACTGAGGTCTCATCAGGTTTTATTGATGGCATCAGGAATTATCAAGCATAAACTGAAATTTAGCTACTGGCAGGAGACAGATGTGCAGTGAAATATAGCCATGCCTATGGAACAGAATTTGCCAGGAGGTGAACTGGAATGTTTACAAATAATATTGTGTCAGACACACTGCAGTGTAATTTTGAGTAATCAGAGGGAACTCCGGGTCCTAAATGATGACCCTTTATTGGGAGTTACAATTTGTAGTTGAGTGAGAGCCCTCTAAACTGAAACAGAGAAAAGCAACTGTATCTACCAGTTATCTTGAAATACCTCTTTATTTAAGATGGCCTTCTTTCTAGAAGACACACAAGAAAAACTTCTTTTATGCTGTATCTCTTTCCAGCTGGAAAATCTGACTGGCTCAAGTATGACAAAGAAGTCAGAATTAACTTCTGACACAATCACTTCCAATCAGGCTCAGAGTAGAGCTCACCAGAGAGAAGGACAAAAAATGTGGCTTTAAAGACAAAGCACAGGTAGGAGTTAGCTCAGAGGAGACAGTATCACTTATCTTTTGAGTAGGTACTATTAAAACCACAAGTCATGATCTGGTGATTTGCTCAATAGTCTAATAATGATTTTGTTGGGCAGAAAGAGACTGGACAACGTAACATAAAATATCTGTTATTTTTATAGCAAAAAAAAAGAAGAGAAATTTCAGTGGGATGAATAGGTGCTTCTTGGTTAGGCTGAATGATTTTTAGTGTATTTTCCAACCTCGATGATTTTGTAATTCTTTCAATGCAGCTAAAGGGTTTTGAGTTCTAGCAGGCAGCATTCAATACAACTGAATGACATCAGGGCAGCTGTCAGGAGGTAGAGGATGGATGATGGGCTGAGGATTCTGTACCATAGTCTATGCCCAACCCTACAACAGAATGCAGGCTTGTAAACCTTAGTTTATGGAGGGACTGGGCAGAGGCCTTGGATTATGAACAGGAACTCTGTACTCCTTGCATCCATAAACACATTAAAAAATTACAAACATTTCCTGACTGTTGAATAAAGAACACCCTTTCCCTGAATACTGAGTTAGTTGTATCACAGACATTACAAATGAAACTTCAGACTTTATCAGGAGACTGTCTTCCCTGCTTATGTCTCCTAGCCAAAGGCAATGACAACTAACTTTGAAGATAGTAATTACTCTGAGAATAGCTCCAAAATAGAATTTCTCCACACTTCTGCCATGGACACCGACCTTCTGTGAAAAATAGTTGAATGCTGTTACTCAGCATGGCTCTTTATTACAATTTGGGCTTTTGCACCTGTCAGAAGTTGCAAAAATCCCCTTTTATCACCTACTTTTACTTGTGAGGGAATGGTTTTGATACAATTTTTACCTAAAGCATGGGATTCTAAAGTAAGTTTTTGATTTCTAGCATTCTACAGAAAGTAAAAGAACTAGCACTTTGAAATTGGAGGGTATTTTGCTATCTGCTGTTCATGTTGAAAGAAGAATTATTCGGTTTTGGAGGTGGAAATGATCATCAGGAGTGCAAGCAGTAAATTTACTCAATATGGAGTACAACAATGGTACAACCCCAAAGCTACTTGGAACAATTTATGGACAAATGACTGAAGCTAGCCTGCAGTTCATTCCAGCAGTGGAATCAGCATCAAAGAGTTATGACTGCTTGCTGCTCTGCACAACATACAATGATTGTGAAATGATGCTTCAAAATTATTAATAGTTCAATTTCAGTTTTGAAATAAAAAGGAATTATGGCATGTTTTATACAGGCGTAGAATAAACATCACAAAAATTAACATATTTTCAAATTAATTCTTGTAACTAAACAATCCCGGTCCTAGCATGTTGCAAAACAGTACTGATTAATTAAAATGAGGGAAGTAGTCATTCGTTATCATATTTGAAAACTGGCATCACATAATTCAAAATGGAGAATCCGTGTAGATTTTACACAGGACAAGGCATTATGCAGATGGATTCCATGATAGATGCAAATGTAAATCAGAAATTCGTGAAGAACTCCTTAAGTGGTACATAAAACAATATTCATTATGCCAGAAATTTGCTTTATCTTATAAGCCTGTTCTGAACAGAAATAAGAACTGCTTGGAAGCAGCAAGTTGGTGAAGTTTGTCTTTCATCAACTGATGAAGGATAGCTGCTTTGGGTTGTAACTTGCCCAAGCAGGGCATTACCTTTCTCACTTCCTACTTTAACAAAATTAATGGTCTATTATATAACTACTGCAACTGAATATATTTTATCAATTCTGGAGGTAATCTTCCCATTACCTTTTAACCTGATGAACAAAATGACCTCTGTAATCTATGTGCATATAATCTCAAGAACTGTTTCTCTAGTATCCTTCAGATGTGAAGGTATTTTTATAGACAAAACATAAAAGCCCTTTAGTTTATGATGGTTTTAAATACATGCCTTTTCTTCTATAAATAAACTGTATCTAACTTAAGAATCACATATTTTAACACAATTTTATGTAAATCCACATATAGCTTGGAAAGCCTATTAATCAAAAGATTTTTTAAAAAAGTAGTGTGCTAGTTTCTAACTCAGTATTCCTTGTCCAGGCCATTAGGGATCGCCTGTAATTGCAAATTACTGACTTCCAGGCTATCACTTTACAGCACATTACTTTGCTTTTCCATCCCAACTAGATACCACCCTTGTATTAAGGGGAGTGTCTAATTTCAGCTAATTTTGGCATCTCAAGTTTTCTAAATCGGTCTCTACTGTCATTGAACAAAAAGGCCTCTTTGGGTGAACCATTTTTTGTATTTTAGCCACCTATTGCAGACCAAGATCTTCTGGTGATGAGGATAGCTAATTAGACACTGACTGTGAAGAACAGATGTTTAAGTTTCAGTCATATGACTTATACAAGTCTAAGTGGAAAATCAAGGTAAAGTAGCTAGTAAATGGTGAGATCAAATCTTACTGTGAATTTCCTGTAATCACAGTCCTTTAATGTCAGCTGGTCTATATTTAAAACTTGGATCCAAGTGGTATCCTTCTAAAAGCATAAAACCCAATACATGTACTACTGGCAACTGACTTGCTCAGATACTGCAGTAAGTTACACATATATGTATTTTGTATGTATATCTGTATGCATTCACAAGTGTATCTATGAATTATCCTGGAAGGAAAAAACAAAGTAACATTAAACTGAAGAATTCCTTTCTACTAAGGAGTTCTGAACTCCTGCACTACCTGTGCATAAGATCTACTTTATGCAACAGGTTTAAGAGGCCTATAAAATTTCTTGCACCTAGGAAGAGACACTGCTGTTTCTTGCTTCTATACTGCTTGCTGATGAACTACATCCCAATTTATGCAGCAGAAATGTCCTCTCCTGTAGCCCAATCTTGTGTACCAGTGGTACCAATGAACCAGTGTGGCACTTGCTGAGACCTCCCATGGTATTCTATTTGTTATTAGGGAAGAAGAGATGTCTGGAGCTAAAAGAGTACATTATTCCACATGGGAAAATGAACAGGCAAACCCAAAGTTTAGCTGATGTAAGCTTAGCTGAAGTGTGATCTCTCTCACTTTCTCTCCTTTTCACGTGGTGCCACAAAGACAACAGGCTGTGAGCTAAGAGGACAAGTTTTATGTTTCTTTCTCCTGTCCCAAAATTTTTACAGTATACTATGAAACTGGTCTTTGACATCAGTTCAAGCTATTTTATTAGAAGAAATTGTAATGAGACCAGCTGTTACACCTGCAAGAAACTAGTGCACTGTAATACTGTTATTTCAAAGCTGCTGGCTAGGAGTAACACAACAGGAATAAGAGGTGCGCTTGCCAACATATGCTCTTTTGTTAAAAGGCTGGGCCCTGATATTGCTTTGCATGCTGTTGCCACACTTTCTGCAAAGATGAAAAGCAGCATTTATGCTGGCAGGATTTAACACAACAGCATTAACATTCAACTCATACATGCTGCAGAGAGAAGAAAGACGATTATTTTCCTTTCCAGCTAAGTCGTATATGCTGCTATGACATCTCTTCCTCTTTCTCATTTGATGATTTCGTGAATGAACACTAAAGCTCCCACTTATACCTTCCCTTCTATTATGTGTCTGCTTTTCCTGACTGCTATTTTTCTTCCAGCTATGATTAAGAGAAAAAGGGGCAGGGGAGGAACCATACCAGACCTATGATACAGACAAAAGCAGTAACTGTGCATAGCAACAGAATGCTTGGCGACTCAAACATGTAACTGAAATCTCTGAAAACATTCTTCCAGTTTGCCTTAGACAACAAAAATCCATAAAGTTGACACAGGACATTAGATACAGATTTCTACAGGAAAATGTCACTGATGAAGATGATACTGGCCTGGAAAAAGAAGGTTAGATTAGCACATCTCTATTTTAAGAAGAAGACGTTGCTAGAGCATTTACAGAAGAAGAAATATAATGCACTGTATCCAAACAAAAAAATCCATTAGCATTATACCTTACAAGAAAAACATAAAAATATTTAAGTATTAAGCATTAACAGTTTAATACACAAATGTTATCTCCAAAATGTTGATGTAAAATCTTATATTATACTCTGTTCATGTAATTCTATTAAAAACTGCTTCAGTGGAGACAAGGAGCTGTGGGCGTCTGGTAAGTTTCAAGTAGCAACGCATCTACTATTCTTTGTTTCAAGCCTGCCCTGTTTTCACATCTTCTGTGTGTCTGAGAGATGGGGACTGTGCATTCCCACATGAATTCCCCAAATTTTTCTCCTCTCACACCTGCAGGACCAGCCCTTTTCTACTATCTGCTAGCATCTGCTCTTAAAGAGAAGCAGAACAATTTGCCCTAAAAATGAAGGAGAGGCCCAGACATTTAATTTCTCTTTCATGGGAATCCACTGCTCCATCAGGCCTGCACATCTCTAGTTTTCCTATCTAGTTTTAAATCCCCATGCAAACATTTTTGTAGCATTCCCTTTCACCTTCCCCTCTTCTTCAGTCAGCTTTCCTGTGTTAGGGAAGTATGTAAATGTGTTTACTCTTTTTCCTGCCTTTAGGTTCAGAGAGATGGTTCTCTTACTTCCTCAAGCAGAAAGACTTCCATTTTTTCTCCTGTCTTAGTGCAGTTGACACCTTACAATCAACAGAGGATCTATTCAAGAAAGCACCTCAGGCAGTACAACAGAATGCTTTAGGACAGCAATACACGTCCAGGCTCAATTTCAAGAAAAAAATAAATCCCCTCTGACAGTTCCAGAGAGCCTACAACTTGGATATCTCTGCTTCTAGGACATCCCCAGCAGCTGCACAGGATTAGAAGGATGTTGTCTCTCAGCTGCTTTATGCCAGTTTTGAGCTGAAGCCCTTTTTTTTGGTTTATAGCCCAAGGACAGCTCACCAAAGAAGGGAAATTTGGATCTATGCAGGTGCACCTCCCTCTCAAAGTCTATGACAGTTGTCAGGGTACCAAAAACCAGTCTAATGATGCTTTTCTTTTTTACAAATATGTGCTGTTTGTTCTTCCCTCCCATCTCCAAACTCTTATTTGTGGCTCTTCCTTTCTGTCTGTTTCCTGACTCTCAAACCTCAACCTCAGTATTTCAATACCCTTCAAAATGAAAGTTGTCTCTGTATAGACTTTGGTACTCACACTTGTAAGTACTTCTATTTCACAGGTTAGTCAGTCTCAGTAATAATCTCCTAGAAACAGAGGTGATTATTCTTCTCAGTATTTGGACAAATCTGTGAATTTTCAGTATAGATGAAATCACAGATCACAATTCCAGAGAAACAACCAGGTCTTCTTCTGGTCTACTAGAACACGAGATGACTTATTTCTGTTTGCCAAGGGCTCTGAGTTAATCAGAGATAACATCTACTAATCCACAGAAGAACAGTCAACCTGGTATTTACTTCATGGATGCCTAAACAACCTCACAGTGAAGGTATTAACTGAATCCAACTTCAGTTCATCTATTCCAGAGAACTTTCTGCAGTAATGCTCATCCTCAGTGATCAGAGAATAACTTTAGCTCTGCTACAAAAAGTTTGGGAAACACTCTTCAGTGACAAAAACCAAGTCAAAGACACTGATGAGCCATGAGTATTACAGAAGTTACAAATTTTCCAGGAGCACCCTGTCCTTCATCTGTGTGCTGGAAACAGTGACCCAGAATTTTCTACTGGGCTCTTCCAGAGTTTACATATATTGACAAGAAGTTACAGTTATTTATTTTCAATAGCCAGGATGGAAAGAAATCAAAAGGCCTAAACAGAAAGAAGTAGAAGGCTTGAACTTGAAACAAATAAGTATGTTCCACAATTTCACATATATGGAACAAGAGGAAGAATAAGGCCACTACTAAGAGAATGACTAGAAATAGGAACAAGAATTCTTAAACTGGACTGCATAAGATAATTCCTCATGCAGCCAAGATCCTTTCTGTTCCGTGCTCCAACAAGTTGATAAAGTCTGTTCCTGATATTGACAATCAAGAGTGAACAGACAGTCTGTCATTCGTTATACCAGGAACTGGAATTTCAGTTTTCCACCTTTTCCCCCAGCTGCCCAGGAGGCCAAGAACATGAACCAAAAGCAGGCTGCAGTCATGCTGGGCATGTTGTTCAGTCACAAGAGCCTATTATTGTCCAGCCTAGAGCATGTATCAGAATATAAGATACTGATACAATTATCAGCTTGAAAATTGAAGTGATTTTGAGTGTTGATCCATGAAGATCAAGTGGTAAAGTTTCTTAAATATGGCCTGATAGTATTCTTTCTCTAATCTATCAGACCTACTATTAAGTGCATCTACCAAAACAGCCAAAGTACCTAGCTTGTACTGGAAAAAAATAACACTAAAAAGATAAACGGAAGAATGTTTAAAAAAATAATTACTAATTTTCATTAAAGCTGCTTGCTTCTTCATTTCTCATTGAGGAAGCTTTTGCAGTCCACTACTTCTTAATTACATGATTTTACCATACTTCCTCCTTCAGTTAAAGCTACTCTGGGCCTAGACACTTGTTTTGTGCTTAAGAAATACAAAACATTAACTCCAACAAAATTTCCCCCTTTTTTGCTCAGGCTACAGAAAATAAAGGGGGAAAAAGAGCAGCAAAGTATAGACGTGGTCCAAGTTGCAAAAAACATCTTTGAGAGTCCATCAGAAGTCTGGTAGCTGAGGTGCTATTCTAGAGTTGTGAGGGAAGTAGACTAAGATGATGACAGTAGCCTGTCTCTCCATTAATAGATCAAATCTTTTATCTTCCAGGAATACAAGTCAGCTAACTCAATCTTCATGGATGAAGTTGCTGCATCAAAAAGATACACTAGCACATGCTAGAGAAGATCTCATAAGCAGAGATTTCTCAGACAGCAACCTGGTGCATTCCATCTTGAAGTACACCAAAATTGCATGGTTTTTTTTTTTTTTTGTTCTGTAATGCCTTCATCATGTAGAGATATAGAAGACTTCTGATCTTCAGTGATAAATATGTATTTTAACTGCTGAGGTCTCTCTACCATATTCTTTCTGTCCTGTCACTTTTTAGACTTCCACACAACTGGTGGAGAATTTTTCATTTATTGTCAGTTTCTCATTCTGAGTAATCTTCCTAAGTTTGATGGAGCACTAGATTTCCAAGAAAGAGAAAAATAATATATTCCTTACCTGAATTTTGTCTTCTCTGAACAGGGATCTGCTGCTCTGTCAGGACCCACCCTGTGCTGGTTGCATTCAGCAACTCTTTTTGTATTCTGGCTTCATGGGGTTGGTCAAAGCCTTTCTCATCAGAGGTTTTCTGGTTGGAGAGAGAAAGAATTGCAAATGTACTCTGCCTAGTTTGTTTTTTTTTCTTGTGCCTCTATTCCAGCAGGGTGATTCAGAGTTTAAATCTGTTTGTTTTCCTTGAAATTTTACAGCTTTGCACCTGTCAGTAGGGTCTGGAGAGACGTCTGTGGTTCCACCTATGCACCAGGCGAGAGGGCTCCAGAACAGGCTTCTCAGCCTTGGTGGAGATGGGGAAAACCAGCAGTTTTCCAAGTTTGATGGAGCAGGGGATTTCCATTCAGAGAAGACAAAACTAATGAAGGAAACTGATTTTTCAACGAACCCTTATTTTAAACTGCAGCAGTTTCAGTACCATGCAGGTTTTTTGCTGTCTTGCCTCAGAGTTCCTAGAAAACTCTTCCTGTCTGAGGGGTTTTCTATAGCTCTCAGCACTCTTAATATCTACTATTCTGAGAGTTTCAGAAAGAGACGTGTAATGAATTCTGGGGTTAACAGGAAAGTTGCATGTTAAGAAAGATTACTGATATGGCTGATAAGTTTCAGACAGTAACTCAGCTGCTTAGGAGGATCTGAATGTTCTTGCTGTCAGAGAAAAGGAAAAGCAAAAAGTATTTTTATTTGAAAGACCACCATGCTTGTCCACTCTAGAAATAAGCCTTTGAGGGAAACAACAACAACAAAAAAAAATCAGTATTTGAAAGACTGGCAAGGGTTGAAGGAACTAAATCTGCTGTTCCAAGCCTGAAAAATAAAAGCAGAACGTACAGATATGCTACCTTTTTACAATATTCACTACTTCCTGGAAAAGAGTTCTTTCATCAGTAGCGTAACTGACTTCTAGTCCTGTAACTCCAGATCTTGTAAGCAAGGGGGCTTGGTCTCTGCTCCCTAGAAAATAAAAGTAAAAAAAACTGTTACAATTTAGAAGGAATTTCATTACTTCAGTCAACAATACTGCTTTAGAATACAACTGAAAAGAAGTATGGAACACAACTTATTTTTATCTTTAATAATTATCACAATTAATTCCATGGATTTATTTTGTTTCTCTTGGGTGGAATAATTTTTCCTTTTCACTTTGTAGAATTCTCCATACTAGCTATCTTGCACAGATTCTCAGCTAGAAACAAACCTGATTCATGAGAAATTTCACTATTTTACATGCACAGGAGTCCAACTCCTGGAAAATTACTTTTAATAAGAAATATTTAATGACTATATGACAGCTCACACACTGTATTTATGCAAAACATAATTTCAATTGCTATCTCAGAGTAGTGCTTTGCAAAATGCCTTACAGAATGAAAATGCTATATAACAGTATAGTTCTTTTTTTTAAGCACACTAAGTTACTGACAGAAATGGAAAAACATGACCAACTGCTCACTTAGTGCACATCAACAGTGTCCGCATTGATAATGTCTGAGTAACATCTAAATTTGTATGCATGTAGGAACTCAACATTTGCCTTCCATATTAAAAATACCCTCTTTAAATGAATAATGCACAACATATACTCTGTTTTCTCTACACAACAGGTAGCATGATATCTGTTACATTGACAATGTAGATTTTAGGAACTGGAGTTTTTACCAGGCATTCTACTTCGACACATTCTTAAGATCTTAAGACTTAAGAAAAGTGTGCTTTCAGAAATAAATGGTAAAACGAGTACTGTGACTTACAAAGAAATAATAACACAAAAGGGGGGAAAAAAAAGATGTATCTCAATGTCAAGTCATTCCACAGGGAACTCAAAAAGTTCTAACCAAGAAAGTATTGACAGCACACATCAATTAAAGCAACGAATGTCACAATAACATTTAAACACATCATTTTATTTCACTAACAAAAGCAGATCTGAACCTTTGTTTTTTCAAAGTATCATTGGACCTTTTACAGAAAGCTTTTTCTTGATAAAGTATCAGTGGCACACGTACCTAGGGAGCCATAGTGCCTATACTGCGGCAAAATCTTAGGACCATAATAGAAATATATATTTTTAAGATAGTAACAAGCATATAACACCAGAATAAAATTCACTGAGAATAATAAGAACTTAGCTTAACATGATATAATAACTACAATACTTTGAAAAATACACTGGTAAAAGAAGAAGCTGTTGCCTTATTGCTAATTTTTTTTAATAGGTTTTTGTCCACGCTTGAAATTTTAGACAGTATTTTGTGGTTTGATACACATTCACATTGCCAAAGAAACCCTGAAAGAAAGAGGACTACTTTGGGGATGTTTTTTGCTTTGAGGTTTTTTTTGGTTGGGTTTTTTTTTTTTTTTTTTTACTAGCCTAAACCAGTGGTACTCAACCTTTAACAGCTGGAGAGCCACTTCTTAATAAAATGGAGTTGTAGAGCACCATAAAAATCAAATATTAACGGTGTGATTTTTTTTTTCATCATGACACTTCAATGTGTGACAATGCTGCCTTAATGCCACCACACATTGATACATCACGACATGACACATCAGCATCCTCTCTCCCAGCAGCATTCTGTCTTCAATCCCTTCTGGCTGCTAGGAAGGAGTGGGGTGGAGGGGTGGAAGGGGCAAAAGGGCAAGTTTTTCCCCATTCTGCCCCACAGCTGCTGGGTGGGAGGTGATCTCTACTCTTACCTGTGGGGGGATCCCAGCAGCTCCTTTTCTTTCCCCCTATGGGAGGGGGAACTTCAGCGACTCCCACACTGCTGGTCCATTTGCTCAGTGCTCCCCGCGCTGCCTGATAGAGTGGAGCGCCGATCAGATGCCTACATTGCGAGAGCCGCCTGTAGGGCCATGAAGAGCCACATCCGGCTCTAGAGCCACAGGTTGAGTATCACTGGTCTAAACAAAGCCAAAAAGGTACAATAGAATAAGGGCCCCTGTTTAGATCCTAAAAGGATCAGATAAAACCACAAAAATAACCCTTAAGTAAAATATAAAACATACTGTCTTGCTTTTAACATTTTCTACTTGCAGCTATCCAGCAACTCGAGTAGGAAACTAAAGGCAGGTTTTCCTCTTTACACTTTTAGAACACTGCAGGAGCTTGTCCACAAGCAGGCAAACATGGATATTTTGCACACGCAAATGCTATTTGTGGTTTACAGCCCATGCAATAGTTCTTTGGAAGATATAAGCAGGAAAACTCCATATTTAATATGGCCATTCAACAAGACAAAATTAAATGAGATACGTAGTAATATAGATACTCTACTACATTTTGCTTGCTACTGTTTGATTACTATGAAATAGCATTTTCGTAAAATATAATATGAAAAAAAGAAATAGGAACCTTGGCTTGAGAGTGTCCTGCCTCTATCAATCACTATAGCACCAGTGATTTCTTTTTTTTCAGTATTTGGCAGTGCTGAGTCTGATGAGATGCAATAGAATAAAGCACAGATCGGATCAAACTCTGGGTCTGGTTCCAAATCTCGTCTTGTTCGAGCATGTAACTCCATGCTGATGAGGGTAAGGTGCTGGACCTAGCAACAAATAAAGCAAGCATGTTAATCTGTTATGCAGGTTTCTTAAAAAAAATTGAGAGAAGACTTATCAGTGCAAATGTGGACAGTGCAGATATTTATATGGTGGTATTACATTGTAACTACAAGGTTCCACCTGAAAATTAACAGAAGTGATTAACCATGCATCTTTGGATCTCACTTTTTTGCAAATACCACCATCTTAGGAAAAGCTAAGATTCGTCATTAAACACAGCTTTATACTCAGTGATGAAAATTCAATATGTGTTTCTGAGTACTCTATTCTTCTACTAAAAGCAGAAAGTAAGACAAAAACCAGATAATGTTCAACTTCAACAATTGTAAATTCCTGTATATTTATTAGGTATATTTATTCCTTTATATTTATTAGGTTATATATATATAACCTTTGTATATTGAGCTGAATCACATTTCTGAACTGATCAAGAACAAAGAATCACTCTTGGTCTTTCTTCTCCTTTCCCTTCCTCACCCAAGACAAGCACGAAGACTAAGTCTTACAGGAAGGTGGAAGAATACCTAACTTTACCTTCAGGTGCATTAATGAACTTCCACATCATATTGCCAGAGCTTTTTGCTGAATGGTTTGCATTTAGAAAATGCTAAACCCTATATACAGTCAAGTTTTGACTCTGCAGTAAAGACAGAATTATTTAATACTGTTCCAACACTATGTTGCTGCTCTGTTCTCTTGCATAATGTTGCTCATAATGTGGATTAATGCAGAGGTTGGACAGATTATGAGGGAAAAATTAGAAGTATTTCTGTGTACATAGGGTGCTCTGGGGGCAGCCTGATTTCCTCTAGATTTGCATGCTAAATAGCTATGAACATCACTGAGTGAAATTTTGCTATCAAAGCTCCATCTCCATTTTCCTCAGGATCACTGGTTTCTTGTGGCTTCTCCTATGCCCTCTACTCAGTGCAATCCTCCCTATCTCCTCTATAAACTGGCCAACAGCTAATTCCAGGTGTGCAGACTGTCTAGGAGCACATATACACAGACTGCTTGCCCTGTCAGCAGCCAAACACAGCAGTACTGTATTTACATTGCTTCCCTTTCTCCAGCACTTTGATTCCTCTCCTCACACCAAACATTCACCTACATTAAATATATAGAGACCTTCTTTGAGATAGGCACCCTTTAGTTAAATGTAGAAACTGCCCAATAGGTTCAGAAGGTAACAAGTAGAAATACCAGGAGGGCCTTACTGATTGCTGCCAGATGCCTTAAGGAAACAATCCATGAAAATAATGGTCAACTAGTTTTTCAAGTAATATTTTTATGCAAAACTTACTATTTCTTCCTTCTGATTTTTCCCTTATTTTTAAAGAGAGGTTTACCATCTTCTCAACCAAAATACTGCAAAGTCTAGTTCTCTCTATTAAGAGACATGGGACATCAAGCTGAAACTGGTAGATAACTACTTATAAGCTGCAGATATCACACACTGATTAATTTTTAAGTAACTTAAGGACCCAAGAGAAAAAGATTTTTAATTTCAGTATAAAATCGGCTTGAAAAATTATAATTTTATAAAGTGACATGTAAGAGTAATGTTACCTCATGTAAAGATTTTGCTTCCTGCAGGTTTTCCACACTGACTTTAAAACCATAAGTATTATTTAAAGATGGTCCTTCAATCTGTGAAGTCTCTTTCTTAGGAGCATCGAGGGCAGCAAATTGATTCTTATCAGGCAGAGGAAGAAAGGACAGGATAGTGAGAAAACACAGGTTGCTAAACTCATATGTAATATTAAATAATAATATTAAATACAAATTTATCAATGAAAATGCAAATGCTACACTGCAAATTACTAAAAAGTCCCCAACTTTTTACTATCTCCTCATTTCATTTTTCAACATGCAAACAACTGTTGTATCTTTCTGCCTTTTAGGAATAATTTTAATTCATAGCAAAGCAAGAGGCAGTTTGAAATACTTAAAAAACCTCCCAAACAACCAAAAACTCCCAGAACTCAAAAAAAAAAAAAAAAAAAAAGTCTGAGGATACGGATACCAGCAATTCTCTGTTCTCTCTTGAGCAACAATTTGTCAAAAACCCTGTTTCAGTCATTACTTTTTAAGGCACTGAATTAAAGGTACATTAAGTACCTCCTTGAAATAGATGAATACCAGTATACTGAGAAGAAAAAACTACTGGGTCACTCCAGCAATGCACCTAGCCTTCCATTCTGTTCCAAAAGGGAGAGCAGAATCACTGTTTAAGTAAAACAAGTCCAACCTCTTTCTCCTCTGTTGGCACACTACAAACTGCCCTCCTTGTTTTCAGAAAATGCTTAGAACATTGTCTGAAAACTGGTACATGTAGAAACCCATAAATATACACAGGTCTGGGTATTAGTATATAAAAAAGGGAAATCACACCAGAACTTAAAAAGGATGTTGTAACTCAAAGAGCAAAACATCTTTACACGGTGCCTCTTTAGTGTTTCATTAGTATATCACTATCCTAGAGCAGCATCCTCAATCTCCAACTTATGCCCGCTTCCCCCAAATTGATCTCATAAATTTCTTCCTAACTTTGAGTGTGCCCTGATTATACAACATTTGTACCATACCATTTTAAATGTATTTTCAAGATCTTAACAGCAAAGGGCAAAAACAACAAAGAAGAAAGAATGGAAATGTGTATATGCCGCAAAATAAAATACATTTGTACAGAAAATATTAATTTACCTTCATTTGTGTGGTTAGAAGTACTCTTCGCAGACCATCAGTATTACTTCCCCTCTTGTGGCTCAGTTTCTGAGCTTTTGGTTCTGTAAACATAGCAGTGAAAGACTACTTAGCCTCGATAGTATTGTCTAGGCATTAAACAACATGCAAGAAACAAGAGAGGCATTTCATTAACATTACAAGCAAATACATATATAAGCAAATACAGCTTTATTCTTTATCAAATCCAAAGCACAACTACTACAGTTTGGTATTTGGACATTTAGGAACATAAATAAGTTACAAAGCCTCACATCATTATCATTTTGAACACTGCAATGTTACTGGCACTCTACACTGAGATTATTTTTTTTGAAAAATACAAGCAATATAGTCAACAAGATTAAAAAATCCCCCAAATAAGCAATACTTCTGAATTAAGCTTTTAACCAGCACTTCAGAGCTCAGATACTAGAGACTGTTAGGAAGCAAATGGATGTTCCACTTCTAGACTTTTTCAATAGTTCTATAGTTACTTTGATAATAATGCACTGAACTTTTCTTTTAAAAAACTATTTTTAAATATATTTTTGCAGAGATATAATTTTTTTTATTATGTCAAAAGAAATATATTCAGATTTGTGTGTATATTATTAGAACCACTTAATGGATTTACCTGCAGATAAAGGAGTAAAACCAAGAATTTCAGGCATTCCATCTTGGCTTTTTCGGTGCACAATGGGTGTACTATGTAGACAAATTGATTCAGAATTTCTAGGATCTTCATTAACTGGAAATGGGGATGTGTCAAAGGATGTCCTGATATTCTCTTGGGTGCATGGAGAATTTTGTGCACTTCCAACATCATTTCCTTCCACAGAAGACAAAATAATATCCTGATTTTTCCACTCTGTGTCTTCTAAACTAGACTGTTTAGGATCTGGAGATGCCACCTGCTGCCAAGGAGGAAGCACTGGAGAATCTGGTGAACTGTAACTGACATAATAATCTTCCTCCTCCTCCTCTTCCTCCTTATCATGTTCTAGAGCTGAAGTAGTGTGTGTCTTGCTTGTACATGAAGTTTTATTAGAGTCTATGTCATGTTTAGTATTTACAGAAGTTCCTATGGTGCTTATAGACTTATCACAGGTTTCCTTGGTTTGCATTTTTGTATTTTCTGCCAAGGAGGCAGGAGAATTCTTTGTAGGCACTATAGGTCTTTCATCTTCCAGGCTAGACAAATTCAAATCTTTAGCTACTTTTATTACTTCTATAGATTTCTCTTCAGACAATACTGCAGAGCTGAAATTCTCATCTGCCTTTGCCAGCTCAGCAGAATGACTCTTAGGCAATTTCTTGAAATGTTCATACTCTTCTTTGGCATGAAGCCATATCTGAACTTGCTGTTGGCTTGGAGCACACTTGCATGGCATTATGACTATTTTTTTGTCTTCACTAGTTTTATGGCTATTACTTTCTCTTTTATTAACAGTAGAGTGACCATAATGAGGAGGAGATCCTGGTCTAGGACTTTCTGTCATTGCTGAAAATGCAGTCTTCCAGAGTCGCAGACCTTCTAATGAGAAGTCCCCCTCAAACTCGAGGAGGTCATTTGGAAGTCTGGTTTCCACTGTGAGAAGCCGCCCTCCAATCTCTCTGTGAAGAAAAATAGTTTGAATTACCGTTTTACTCCAAACTGCATTGCAGGCAGTCCTCCAGATGATAGAAAAGCAGAGTATTACTAACTAGTTTTCTCACTATGCCATTCCCATGGACAGTATTTTTATTTTACAAACTATGAAGGCACATTCCCACTTACTACAACAATATGCAATAAAAAATCCAAAGTATCATGAAAGAAAATGGGTATTTGGACTGGAAACATAGTAATTTTCAACTTCAAATGGACGTATATCAGATGGGATCTTTCACGTATCTGTGCCATATAACAGCATAAACAGTTACCAGAATAAATTAAATTTAATGTAATCACAATCACATGTAGACAGGAAAGCATTTAATACAGTACCTTGGCTTTTCTGGAGCATCTGAAGGATTGCTGCAAAATGGTTCCTGATAAACTGTTTCTGCGAGATCATGATCCAGTAAAGTTGCCATGATTTCTTCACGACTGGGTGGGGACATGAGAGGCTTAAGAATGTGAGCAGTACGAGGTGTAAAGCTTCCATTTTTTGATTGTGATGGAGAACTGGTTGATCTTGGTGAACTATCTGGAGTTGGAGTTAATGCTTCATTGTTTCTTGAAACATGTAATTCTAAATCCTCAGAAGCTGCATCTAGAAGTTCACCATCAGGTGATGACAATAAGGACGTAAAAGAGGTATTAACTGAATCAAGTGGTTGACAGGGTTCAAAAGTGGTTTCTTTTCTAATGTGGCTTTGAATCCAGTCTGAGCAGGTTGGCTGAGAAAAATTAAGAAATCTCTCTTTATTTACTGTATTTCTATTCAATTTGAATTTTTCATTTAAACAGACTTCAGTCTCTTGGGTACAAGAGGTATCGATAAAACTAGATCTAGCAGCTGAAGAATGAATGGTCTTCCTCCATTGACTATGGCAGTGGTTCTCACTATTATCTAGTGAGGTCTTCTCAAAAAGCTCAGGGCTCAGGGAACCAGACCGTATCCATTTGTTTGTGCTTGAAGAATGTTGCTTTTCTTCCTCAGGTTTTTGGTCGTTATGACATAGAAAGTCACTTTCTGTTGTTTGTCCAGAACCAAGATCCTGAACTGCATCACTCAAGAATTTCTGGGGCAAATTTTGATCTGCTGGGACAAACTGGCTTGCAGAATAAAAACTGCAAAATCCACTTTGCCCTATAGTATTAATATCAAAGTTGTAATTGTGGTCTGGAGATAAACTGTCTTCAAGTGAGTAACAGCTTTCAAAACCAGGGTCTGAAAAAAAAATGGGGCTGTCATTAGATACAGAATGATTAATGCGATTAGTAATAGGCTGGCTTGAAGATTCCATTTTTGCAAGTTTTGCTGTTTTTTCTTTAGGTTTGGTGCTCCTGGGAGAACGAGATTTTCTTGATGATGTGACTGGCCGTGACCTTTTGATGGCTTTATTCTGTTCAAGAGGGCATGGTATGCCCTTGCTCAGCTGTGGTTTATCTGGCAATGGCTCCTGTGCAATACTGGCATTCTGAGCTTTCTGCTGTCTCTTCTGGAGCAACTCTTTCAAAACAGCCAGACCAGACTGTCCTTCACCAAATGCTGATGGGGCCACTATATTCCTGTTTTTATACTGGGAGATGGGTTTTGGTTGCATGGTTGCTTCTGACAGAGGCCTTTGTTTTGTGGTTTCTGGTTTAAAATGTGACATATCCAAAATAAATCCTCTCTGGTTTTGATCGCAATTCAACTGTTTCACTGGACTCTTCAAAGATGTTACAAAACAGGTCTTAGGCAGTTGAAGTGGCCCAGGGTTTTCCTCAGATGGCTTAAGAATAGAAGAACAAGGATCAGAATGCTTGGACGCCTCTGGTAAACAAAAAATCTGCTGTTGATTATTATCTTTACAATGCAAATAGTTAGTAGTATGTAACTGATCAATCTTTGCTGTGTCCAGAGAGTCACGAGTTTCATTTAATTTCCCAGCTGGTGGCAAATATCTGATTTGCAAATTTTTAACCTCTTCTGTTTTTGGAGAAGTCTTATCTTTTGAGATATGAGCATTCTGTGTCATGTGAGTTGAGTGATGAGATGGATCAAATATGTTTTGAATGAGAGCAGAATCCTTCATTCTAAATATAGCACTATGAGTCCTGGACCTTTGAGCACTCATTTTTGGTACTTCCCTTCCAGATGCCACGGGAGTAGATGCAAAAGATGAATGAGGATCTTCCCGTGGAGCAGGCAAACACTGTGCATCTACAGGCTTATCAAGTTCCATCAGTGAGTGAAAACAGCCTGATGAATTACCTTGTGCATCAGCTGAAGGGAGCTGTGCTGACGGCAGATATCCAGCTGAATAGCCAGGAAGAGGACTGTCTTTGAGGCTGTGAAGTGGCTGAGAGCAGACAGAGTTGTAAGAAATCTCATGAGGATCTTGATGCTTCAGCACAAATTTGACTTCTGTAGTAGAGCGACTACTTCCTTTTTCATCTTTAAATACAACACGTTTTCTTGAGGATGCTTTTTCAGCCGTTTTTTGTTTTGTTCTAGGTTTCTTCTTTCCATCATCTGGTGTTTTATCAACCTGATTAATATTTTTCTTTTTCTTGGTAGATACAGTGGGGCTAGCAAATTTCTTTTTACATTTCTTAACCTGAGTTTTTGCTCTACTAGTTTTTCCTACACTAGTATTAACAGTCTTGCTGTTGTAGATATTGGGCCCTCTACTAAATAAAGCTTCTCTGTCCAGATTGGTCAAAATTTCTTCTGCTTTTGGATCAGTGGGAGACCAGCAGCGAGGTGGAGATGTGTTTACTGGGCTTGTGCTTCTCTCAGAAAGAAAACCTAACTTAGACATAACATCACTATAGTTATAGTCACAGTCATCAGCTTCAGCACTGTAGGAAGGTGAAGGAGGAGAAAGAATTGTATGAGTCCTTTTTCTGAAAGATAAAGTTCTTTTAATATTTGTACTACCTGTTTTTTGTGGTTTTCCAGCTTTTTTCTTGGTTGACTTATGTTTTGCTTTCCTTTTGTGACTTTTCTTTGGTGTTAGTGGATAAATAGGATATTTGGTTGCAGGAGAGTCAGGAACTTTTGGCCAAAAGTCCTTTAAAGGTGCAAGCTTTTTATATAAATTCATCTTTTCCTCTGTGAGTACCACTCTTTCCTCACTAGAATCTACTTTACCCAATTTAACAAGCATATTTTTTCTCCCTCTAAATCTATTGATGATAATATATTTAATAATAACAGGTGGCAACTTTTTAGAAAGTTTTCTACGCTTTCGAGACTTCTGAGACCCATCCAAACTTTCAACACTTTCTATTGGTTGAGGTAGATTAATTTTAGAGTTGTGTGTGACGAAGCTCGATTCACTGTCTTCAGTCTCGTAATTTACCTTCCGTTTCGTTCGGAGCGTGTATTTATTCCCACACAGTCCAAATGACTGCTCAGTTTCAAGAGATCCGTCTTCAAACTGGCAGTCAGTGTAATTAGCAGTACTTGTAGGCATTTTGTTTTCAAAAGCCTCAAGAGGAACTTGAACTAAGTCACTAGGTAAAGCACTATCCTTATCAGGAATGTTACCACAAGCATTACCTTGTGTATAGCAGCCTTCCTTCACTGATGCAACATCATTTGCAGTCGCAGGCTCCTGACGATTGATAAAACTGTGCTTCTTTTTACTCAGTTTCAGCCTGGACTGTTTGTTGCCCTGCTGTAATTTATATGTCACGGGAGCTAACTTCTGTGGTCGACTGAGACAATTAGAAAGAACAACACTAGGAAAGAACATATAATGTGCTGCTTGTTGACTGAGGCTTGGCTTTTCCGCCTTGTGCTCCTGAAATTCTTCATACCTAATTTTAAGCTTATTAAGACCACCTTCCTCAGTGTTATTTTCAAGTGAATGTACCACAGTTCGACTGCCTCCTGAACAAGATACCAATTCACAATTTTCTGTAGCTGTTGCTGGAAAAAAGCTATCTATACTTGCACTGCTGGATTTTTCATTTACTTCAGAGGACATTTTACCTTTGGAGTGGCTCATGTCAGAAAAGTTATATAAATTTTTATTCAACATGCTGTCACCAATATGGCGGCCCACATGCAAAAAAGAGACATCCTTTTCAGCCTTTCTAATGCTAATGTACTTCCTACTAGGTATTGGTCTGTTCACTGATGAAATATCATCTTCATAGTCAAAAATATTATTTCCACATGAAGGAACTGGGAGAGTATCTTTCTTGTTACTCTCTTTGTGAGAGTTTTCTGCATGGGTACTATTGCTGAATGGAGTTGGGTACTTGGCTGAGTAAGTGCTTTCTTTTGTAAGAGAATGGACTGAAAGTTCAGGTCTTGTTTCTGTGTTTGGTTGTGAGAGGTCTTCTACAAAATCTTCATTATTCAAAACATGGTTAGAAAGGGCACTTGTGTGTTTACACTGAAAAGTAATTTTAGCAGAAGATGGGGGTTCTAGTGTAGCAGCATCTTTGTGAAAGATTGAGGTCTTTACAGACATTTTGCTTGTTGCAATGATGGACGAGTGAGTTCGAGAACTTTCATTATTCAAAGGATTGTCTGAAATGGAAGAAAAGCAATTTTGTTCTAGTTTTCCTGTAAAAAAATAACCTAAGGCATTAAAAATTTTAATAGTATTTTCCTGAAAGCCTTCCCATCCAAATAAGAAATAAAACTCTTGCAAATCACATTACATTTATCATCATGACAACTAGAGACCCTGACTACATGAGTTCCTTTATCACAATCACATTGTCAGTACATTTGTCTCAGGCACTTGGTCAGTTATTCCTTAATGGCACACTTGCATACAATTGTCAGAGATTTCATGCTGGCTTTCTGAAAGAAGGCTTCACAATCACTTTCAGACGACTATATAAAAACAGACTGATTTCTAGAAAAGTTTGTACCCTGCTTTGTCCCTGAGAAGTATGTATACTCATTGGCTCTGAAAACCAAAAATCTTATTTAGATGACCTTCCCCATGCAGAAAGGTCATTGCACAGAAAGCTAAAGTAGCTAAAGTTTCACAACATGGCAAGGGCTTTGTATGAACTATGCTGTGCACTAAACATAGGGAGTTTCCTGCACTTCTGTATAGCAGAGCAATACAGCACCTATTCAGGTGTTCATGCAAGAAGCTTGCATCAGTTTGTTCGGTTCTGGACTCGTATCCATGCATCAATGTTCCCACATAATCTGAGACCAGCAGGTGCTGTGGTAATTTGTCCTGTGCAGACTCACCACATGGTATCTGATTTTCATCTCTTTCAGTGATACTTTCACCACATGTATTGCAGGATAAGTATGTACAGAGACGTGGTAACAAATTAACAAGCGTGTGCTTGCTCATAACCTTGCTGAACAAGTAGTTTGTCAGACGTTGTACCACTGCAAAGAGGCAGCTACCACAGAGCACCTGGCACACAGAAGTTTGTTCATGCTACATGACCTGGAAGCATGTGCTGCACACTGATGTACTAGACTGGGGACCCTTTGGGTCTTCACTCTCAAAGTCTCAACCAATTTGAGGATCATCTTAGATTCATGCAGCCTTCAGCTTAGCAATTTATTTGCTGCTGGCTGAGAAAAATAAAAGGAAGTCCCAATCTGTTTCTAGTAACATTTTCTAATGCATACACAGAGTCCCTGAGCTGTGAAACACAGCTGGGAGACACTGCCTATTATTCTTTGAAGGTAGGAGTCCACAGAACGAATGAGGATGATTAACTGAAAACTCAGAAATGGGAGTTTGGTGGTGTCAACAAACACCTGGAAAATACCTGGCTATTCAGATATAAAAACTGCAAAAATACTTGTCAGTCACATTATATGGACACAGATTCATGTGTGGATAGGCATTTTCTAATTTAGACGACCTGGACTGAGATCTGTTTTGAATTTACTGTATGTCCTATTATAAGAAATCAATGTAACAGTTGAGAGTAATATGCTTTCTAGCTGACGTGATATTTCACATACTTAAAATACGCTCAAATTTAAACAATTACTTAAGAATCAGTCTCTTTAGCCAGCAGCACCTCTTATTACAACAAATGAGAAAGTATGGCAGATAAGGAAATTAAAATTGTATATCTGACAAAAGCATATCATATTAGCAGTACATCAAATAATTTATTAATCCTACCATTATACCTATAAAAACAAAAGAAAAAGCAAACTATGTTTTAGCCACTGAACACAGAAGAATAGCTGTGGTTATCTATAATCTATCTAGTAAGATCATACAATTCACTTTCTCAACAGAACATTATAATGTGACTTGTAGATTTTCTAATGAAACAAATAATATTATTTATATATTTCTCTAACTTCAAAGTGTGCATTCTGTTGACTAATGTTATTTGATCAAAGACAGCATGTTATAAAGATGGCAAAAGATCTCTACAGATTAATTTTTTTTTTTTACAGATTTTGAAAGGCAGTTCCTTCTGCAGTGAGTTTGCCACAGCATAGTTTTAACTCATGCAATCCCAAATGTGAATATGCTATCTGCAGAATGAAACAGAGGCCCAAACAAAAGCTCACTACAGTTTAGCATGTGTGGCAAATACTTGCAAAGAATCATCTAAATCTACATAGTATAATACATTAATTATTTACAATAATCCTAGGAGGGTAAATGATCCCACAGAATCATTACTTTTAATATCATATTTGTTTTTTTCCAAAGAACTGATTAAACTATGTCCTTTTTTGGATCATTGATACAATACGAAAAACAGATTCTGGTGATTCATAGAGGGCATTGAGATTAAAATACAATTGTTTTTTAAGGAAGATGTTAAGGGCCTGCTTCTGCAATTTGTTGACAACTTTTCCTTCCAATTGAAACAAGGACTGAAAATGGTCAGCACTTTTGAGAACTAGCAATTTGGTGTGAAAATGCACTATGACTCAACTTCCAAAGCTGATTTTCTATTTACTTACCACCATTTTCATCTGCAGTTCCATCTAACTGAGGTATTGAGAGATTAGTTAGGAGCATATTGTTACCGCTCCACTCCATTTCTTCCTCTGAGGATGAATCCTCTTCTGTTGAACTTCGATGCATATTTCTGCCAGCTGACCTGGAGGAAAGTGAAGGAACTAATTGATGCATAATACTTCTATTAGAAAACACCACAAGTCACAGGGAACATGAAACTCAATGGAGTGTGGTGCTATGTCGTTGTGTAATTCATAGGAGCAAAAGGAAACAAACAAAAATTTTGCCACATTTCTCACTGAGAAAGTCAAAATATTATTCAATGTTACTATTTTAAGAGGCAACAGTGGTAGCCAACCATTTTAAACAGCAGGATTCACTAACTTGAGAAGATACAGAGAAAGCATTTCAATGTTTAATTTTAGGTCAATTTTACTGCAATTTAATTTCATTGCTTCAAAGTGCTTGAAATTTGAAGACTAAACCAACTATGCAAAATTACTTGAGTTTAGCTGTTAGCTGTTTACTTTTTTGTGGGTGTTTTTTTTGGTGTTTTTTTTTTTTTTTTTTTTTTTTTTTTTTTTTTTTTTTTTTTTGCTAAGAAGTCTTTACTGTATTATAACAATTATCTCTCTTGGCAGGCTTAACTAAATCATGACCAACAAAACCATGCTTCATTCCACCTCTCACTGACTATTCTGAAGCAGCTGTTGTTAATACTTAAGCTGCTTTTACTAAGTTAACTGCTCTACACTGCCATAAATACACTGGGAAAAAAAAAGAAGCAAATCTACAAAGAAAAGCTTCTATGAATTTTCTGTGCTTGCTTTACATGGGCATAGGGGAAGGAAGAATATTATAGAATATCATAGAAAACCACAAAGAACAAATCCTCCAGTATATTATAACGCTACAACCACTTAGGAATTTGATTTCTTCTTTAAATTAAAGTGTGAGATGGACAAAACTCTGACCAGAAATAAGCTGTTCTGTGGCTACACGAAAGAAATCTAGATACATATTAAAGAACTGAAGTTTGGGGTTTTTTTTAATGTGTTTGTTGTTTGTTTAAGTTCGTGTAATACCTTAAAAACTATAAACACAAATGTTTTGAATTTACTGGAAGGAAAACCCACAATAACCTAAATAAAGTTTACTTTTGTAGAACTCTTTTATGACTGGAGTTAGACCAGCATGAATCATGTGTATGGTACCACCTCAGACATCTGAATGTCAGCACAGCACTAATTTAAATCAGGACAGATTTGTTAGCTCAGAAACAACAGGCTCAAAGGTAACCACATCATTTCCACTCAGGTCTAGAAGTATGACTTGGAGAATCAAGTAACAAGCACAGCTAGGTACAGTCTCCATGATCTAAGTGAGCTTAGCTGTCCCTCTTCTATGTTCCCAAAACATGGAAAAGCCTAGCACAAAGCAATCAGCTTGATATGTAAATTAATATCAAACTGGGGATGCTCCTTCCAACCTGAATTATGCTGTAATCCCAGGTAAATCTTTATCAACTTTAGTAAACCAAATCAGACTGGAGATGACTTCTGCAGGTAACTTGGATTTCTCCTCATTCAAGCCCATCAGTTTGGATTCCAGGATAATTTTGTAACACACATGATACCACCATACATGAACTAGTCCAGGTCTTGGTGGGCTTTTTTCTCCTGATGGGCTTTTTTCTCCGGTTAATACAAATCAAACCCAAGCTATTTAATTCATTCAATAGGGTGTGGTTACTCCTCATTAGCTCAATAGATTTTCTGAGATAATGTAAGACTGGTAAACACTCACTAACAAAAAAAACCATCCTTAGTATGGATATGCAATGATGCATTAGGAAGCCACACAGATGGAATGAGCTGGAGCAGAGTAAAGTCAGATCTATCATCAGACTCAAACTGATTCTTCATCAGAATCATGCAGGGGGAAAAGATACCCATGGCTTGTGTCTGAAATCAGTCCAAATTCTGTAGAGATCTCGGTGCAACAGAACTTGTAATTCCCTCTGAACACAAGTTCACTCCCTGTGGAAGCATATGGTATGTACATTTTCCCTAGTGTTTTCTCTCTGGGATTAAGGTGTGGGCATATGTGAGTAAGATATTAGTGAGACAGCTCATCAAGTCTCTTGAGTTTTTAAATAGGATTCTTTACTGCATGAAAGCAGTTAATTGCTTCAGGATCCTACCTGACTCCTGAAGTTGTACAGTCAAGCCTATACAGAACTGTGCCTGAGCTAATGAATTCTGCAAGACACAGATTTTCACAGTAACTACCACTAAACTGAAGTTTGATGTTAAGTGTTTTGGATGGAAATTTCAACTTTTCAGACTACTGGAGGGAAAAAAAAACATAGAAAATCAAAGGTCATATAGGAAAACCAGCTTTAGAGATCAATTATCTCTAGAACTAGGAGACTAATGAACTAACTTCTGGTTCTCTTACAACTTTAATGTGCCTTTGGGAAATAAAAGAAGCATTTCTATACCTCTCTGGTTCTCTGAAACATAGTAGGGTTACAATTTCTCATGTAGGAAAAAACCCCAAATATAAAAATGCTGTCTGTGAAGTTCTCATACTTCAAACAGAATTATAAATATCAGAAGGTGTGCCGAAAGCAGGGGTCAAGAGAAACTGGATATAGCTGCTTTCAATGCCTGTCAGTGCAGACTGTACAAAAGGTCATTAGAACCTGAGAAGGTGCTCCAAGAATCTTGGCCTTAAATATATTGAAGTTGCTGACCTTTAGCAGTCAAGCAGAGTGAGCAACATTCATGTTTTGATTTAAGCTTTGAACATGGAAACAAATGGATGTTTCTTCCTCAGGTTGCTTGGTTAATCTTCATATGAATACTTCTTAAATATTGACTTTAGTAAAAGATGTACAAGATACACCTTAACATTTGTATCATATCCAAGGTAGGACCTTACAAGCAAGTTACTACTAAAGGTTTTCTTGTATTTGGACTTGTAGAACAAAAAGTCTACTTAATTATTCCTCAAAGAGCAAACTAGAAACTTATGTTTGGCCAAACTTATACACTTAGTCTTTATTTCCAGATAACACTGATGAGTCACATCATCATCAAAACAACATGCATTCCATCCCAAGATCTGCACATATTTTCCATGTTGTTAACAGAGACCTCTCTACATGTCATTGGACTCATAGCATACTTGAAAACATGGTGGGAGGACGGAAAGATCTGTCAGGAAAAAAGACATATTAATAAAAGAAAATATATACCTCCTTTTTTGCCCAGGCTCTTCCATGCCACTGTCCCACCTCTGGGACATTAGTAAGCTAAGTTCCATTTCTTCTTTCTCACACTGTGGCTCATTTTCTTCATCATCACTGTTCTGAGAAGTTCTCCAGCTTCCAAGAGAACGATGGTGAGAGAGTGTTTTTTGATGTCCCATCTGATATCCATCATTCTCCAGTCCAGCCAACAGATCAATCATGGCCTCATCAGCACTACTGCCCACTGCAGAAAAAGCCCATACAATTAGAATCTATATTTTGCTCTACCTGTAAATGACTAGTTACAGTCTACCAGTAAAAACAAAACCAAACCAACAAACAAAAAGCCCCTCACCATTTTAAAATTTACTAGTTTTTTACTGTCTAAGGCAAGGCATACTACAGAAATAAAGCTCTTTTCAGATCTTGTTACTTCAGATTTTATGCTTTATCTTTTCTAGCTCTGTATCTAAAACTTTGACAGCTTTCTTTCTGCCCTACTCTTCTGATTGTACCAGATTCAGTGGACGCATTTCTCTCTCTCCACCCTCCTATTACTTCCTCATACTCAGTAAAGCTTCACTCTCCCCTTTAATTTCAGCTTGAGTGCCAGCTTCTGAAGCATCACTGCCTTCTCTTGCTCAACAGCTGCACTAGCTTTGAGCACTTTTTTCTGTATCACTTGAGGACTTTCAGTCACTACATCTTGTGAAAAGGGATGCTGACTTTGACCAACTACTCTTCCTTCTGTTCTTAAATATAATGCTCAACTTTGGCTCCCTTTTCATGTCACTATAAGCTGTTCTATTCCAAGGTTTCTCTAAACACTGAAAGTTTACCTGATTTCACTCCTCTCTTAAATTTTCTATTTCTTTTATTTGACCCAAGCTTACAGTAATTTATGCATGTCCCTTCTCTCTCTTTTTTTTTTTTTCCTTAAAAATCCTTCCAGGTCACAATTTTTTCTCACTCTCTTCCTACTTACCTATCATCTGACCTCATAACCAATTTATGACCTCCAGTCTACCAGGCATCTGTTACTTCTCTCTCCTTCTCTGGTTGAAGAACTACAATCTCTCATTTCTTTCCTTGGGAAGCATCATATGATTACAATGATCTTGAGAATTATATAAAACAGATCTCAACATTGGTGAAAAAGGCATTTTTTATATTTTGCAAAGGCTTCACAAGATACCATACAACTCTTTACAACAGAAACCATCCCCTTTTCCAGAGTTTTTGAATTAACCCACTTTCAATTATACTTTCTGTTCTTGGCTCCTTTGCCCTTTGTAAGGCTCATCATTAAACTCCAACCTCTACTTCATGTTAATATGAGCCTTGGGGTGTAATTCACACTGAATAGCAGAAGTCATGTGGTTCACAGTCCCTGTGGCACTACAACTCTACTAGAGGAATAGTGAACACTGGTGCAGGCTATGAGAGCATAAGAGACCCAAATATGCAGCATGTTACTCATAGTCACATAAGACATCAGGAATCAGCATGACAAGAAGGGAGGAGAGAAAGAAAGAGGAAAAAAAGTAATATAATCTCAATTTGATTACCTAGTCAATGGAAAAAAAAAGACCATTTCAACACTTCAATTTGATTGAGCAATTCAAAGGTACAGTCATAAGGCATACCCTACATATTATTTTAGCCATTTTTTATCCTCTCAGGTCAGTTTGTTTGCCAGCTCCCAAGGAATTTCTTATAGTTTTTTAAATAAATCCAAATCCTTGCTTATAAAACTTCTATAATCAAAATCTTACCTATTCTCTGCAAAATAAAACAGCACTACACTCTTAATCTAACCTCATCTACTCCTCCTTTCTTAGCAAGAACAGATTTCAAGGTTGTATATTGCATTACCCACAGACATATACTGTTGCCAAAGCACATATTCATACCCTATAGGTATCAAAAGAAATGGAGACTACTATGGGTTTTAAATACTCCTCCCTGCCCCACACTGTGTGGTTCACATTAACATTATACATTACCAAAGAGCATACATAGAAATATACCATGAACTATGTGCTTTTCATCTCCTTTATAGTATTTGAACTATTTCTACCTCATAGTTTTTCATACAAGTTCTTTTCTTGCTTATTTTATGGTTGTTTCCCCCTCATGCCTCGCAATTTTACTGTCATGGTTTTTCTCCTCCTCTTAAATATTTTGCTTCTTGTTTCTTTGCCTTCAACCATTCTTTGTATCTAAAACGACTGGGAAACACTCTGCTGCAACTTGCCTCTCATTATCAACCTACTATTGCCCAGTATCTCCAGACAGCTGAGCCTCTGAAGACAGATCACATGCATGTTTTCTACCTTAACTGTATGAAAGATGCAGTCAGTAACTGCAAAGAGTATCATGGACAGACAGTCAATATCATCTTCGCTCTGACAGTTTTAGCCTTATAGCCCTAGGAGCATAAGGAAGATCAATACCCACAAGAGACTGCATTGAGCTGACCTGGCAAGAGGACAGGCCTTACTGAACCAAACACAGCAGCCTCTACAAATACAGTCCTGGTGACATTTCTTAGAAAACATAAGGGATGTTTTGGTGGTGGTAGGGTATATGTCTGGGTGTGTGAAGTCTCAACCTGTTTGAAAAACTCCTTGAGATAAATTACTTACTTTCTTTCATGATGGGTAGCCTAAGCGTGCACAAGGCTGTGGAACAATAAAATAGTCTGGAAGAAAAGACATTCCAGTCATACTCACTAAAAACTGTAGTCTGATTCAGTTTTTGAGACAAAGGCTGAAAGCTCTGACTGTTCTCCACAATGTTTAAAATTGCTTCTTCATTAATAAGTGCTTCCTCTTCTTTATCAGTATGCATGCTCTTGGAGTCTTTAAAAGAAAAAAAAAGAAAAGAAAGCATAAAACTTCAGAGTCAGAGACATCAATACATTATGAAAGCAAGCCACTTCAGAATGGATTTTTCCATTTTTCCATTCCAAGTATATTTCCATTATTTGCTGTAGCAATTTTAAAAAGGTTTACTCTAACAATAACAAAAACCGGAACTACTCTTTGGTTTTTCATAACTAGCAGTCACAACTTCCTTGGCTTACTTCTGTTAATAGTATGAACAGCCAAACCATGACATAGATTTATGCCTAAACAATTAGGATATTAAAAAACTCACCTTTGCTCATCTGTTTATCGTCATGCACTTCTACTGTATTAGCTGGTGTACACGGAAAGGCTTCAGGAGAAAGTACCTCAGAATGCAGTGTTAGCTCAGCAGAGAACTCCTCTGATCCATTACTGTAGTCCAATGATCCTGACAACGTTCTAGTTAATTGAAAAGCAAGTTTTAAATGCATATTTAAGGTTTGCATAGAATATTATATTTTATGACAAATGGCTAAACACTTACACAGAGAAGTCATTTTGCTTGAGAATTTCTTTAAGTCTCTTCTGAAAAAATTTTTCACTCTCTGTTGCTGGCACAAATCCACGGTCTTTAAAATTTGAAAAATATTTGTTATTCAGTTTTACTTTGACCTCTCAATACAGAGAGCAGCTAAAATTACTGATTTTATTAGAAAAAGGCTGAAAGTTGAAGTGCCTGCTACTTTTCAGTGCCAAATCCGAGGGCAGACTTTCCAAGTGTATTAAAAAAACTTTAAAATACTACACATACTCCCAACTGATCTCATTTGCAACTGTATCAACAGCATTTACAAATCACGATGCAATTACCCCAAGGTGAGCACCCAAGAAAAATCAGTGACCATTTTTGAGAAGTCTGGCTTATGCAGCCTCAATAACATTACACAGAAACATAGGAAAAAAGTCAATCAGAAAGTAGTCCGCCTTAGCCAGGAACCTGCCTCTTTTCTTCTTTCAATCCTCTGTCTTACTTGCCAAATATCATTCATATTTTAAAAGAAATATGGCCTAGGTTCTATGGAGAATAGCCTGTTCACTATGCAATTACATTGCAGAGCAGAGTCTTCCCCATGTAATGAATTTTACATAAAAACGGGGACATAAAGACAGGGATTTGTCTATCCTATTAGAATTTTAATCTAGTATCACCTTAGCTATAATTTTGCAGAAATTCAATGAGACTGCCCTTGTGCATAAACTACAATGGAAAGCTTCAAAATAAAGAGATTTAGTTTTGTTGGTATTTAAATGCTTTCCATCACAAAGCATACAGTCTTAACTACCACTATCATTCATTCTGTCTAGAATGTTTTGTAGAGAGCTGAATCATGATGTTGTTAGGCAAGGTTACATCATCTTGCTTTCAAAACTGGAAAACACATACTGGACCATCAGTAAGCCTGGAAGTAAAAAAAAACCAGTACATCTAAAAATCCCCCAAACATGATACATCAATTTAAATTCTGTCCTCTTGCTTGCTTCTCATTCAAAGTTTTGGATTAACAGTTGCACAATTGGATTTTTTTTTTTTTTTACCTTGTGACTCAGGTGGCTTAATCTGAGAAGATTCACATTTCTGCCTCCGTCGCTGCTTTTCATCCTCCCATATAGCTTGCAAACCAGGGTTCCTGCCAATCTGGGCTGAAATATGAATTATACATTAAGGGAAATCTGCCAAAATGACAAAGCATTCTTTCTCCAAACTGGATTCTGACACTTTTCTTCATCTCTTTGTCATTCTAGTCTGTTATTTTTTAACTGCCATTCCTGCCTTACTCTAGGATTTGGTATTATGTAAAAGTTAAGGGGTAACTTCATTTGCTTCCAGATCTCCTATTTGTGATCTAGATCTTTGACTTTTTCTTGTCTTCCCACCAAGTACTGTATATATGTATATATAAGTGTATGTATATATATATGCACACATGATGTTGTAGGTATTTCCATTAGTATTTTTCCTATAGGTCTGAAACCTTCTATTATGCATTAACAAAAATCTCTTTATATTGCTTTGATAAGACACTATTTTTATAACCTCTTTTCTTTTAGAGTTAATTTTTTTTAAACTTTATAAATTTGGAGATCAATGATTCACTAACATTGAAATATGGATTATGATTTAACTAAGATGAGCTTTAGAAGAAGAGTGAACTATGACAGCATGGTTTCTGTTCTAAAACCATTTTACATTGAAAGTTATTAACACTTCACCTTCAATATCGAGTTGATTCAAAATGTCAGCAGCTACTGCATCCACCTCCAATTCACAGGTACTTTGTGGCTCAACACCTTTCAACATTAAAGAGCTGTGACAACATAAATACCACAGATTAATTTTATCAATACACTGAGTTTGAAACATGCATCATCATTGTTTTTTCACTGGACTAATATCTAAAGTTATTTAGAGAAAACAGGAGTAACTAACTGAATACAGAATTATCCGTTCCCATCCTCACCTGCAAGTCCTTAAACTAATGACCATATTCAAATCTAATTAGATAAGAAATCTGTACCTTCAACTTAAAGGGTTTAGTTTTTTCTTTTCTGAGGAGAAGAGAAAGAGCTGGTAGATAACTCTGACTACTAAGCAATTACAATAACGTTCTTCTCCTCAAATACAAGATGAAATGTTCTATAGAACTCAGCCAATAGGACTAGGTATGTAGGCAGGATCATGCACCCAGAAAACACAGTGACAAGAATTTTTCTTTCTCATTCACAGTTCAGAAAAATGCAGAGCACTTTCACATTTACAATTAATTTTTCTAGAGCTTTTTCTTTATTTAGCCTGGTGAATAAGAAAGGGAATATTAACAACCCAAACACATGCTGAACTAAGGATAGCTGGCTTGATGAAGATTTGAAATACTAGAAACAGATTCAAGATTGCTGTACAATTATCTGATCACCTTCCTGCTGTGCCTTTTCAGATCTGCAAATGTCAGTGACATTCCACCTGTTGCTGTCAGTGAACAAATTTTAAGGAGTCCATGAAGGAAGGTAACAAACTGTTGTAAAAGTCTATTTACCCTTTAAAATCTTTTAGGGCAACACTGAAAATCCACTCCAAGCTCTTCAACTTTCAAGTAGGGCTTATAGCAATAGGACAATAGGTAATAGTTTTAAACTGAGAGTAAATTTAGACTAGACATAAGGAGGGTGATGATGAGGATGATGTATTATAAGGGTGATGAAATGCTGGAACAGGCTGTCAGAGGAGGTGGGAGAAGTCCCATCTCTGGAAACATTCAGTGTCAGGTTACAGGGCTCTAAGAAACCTAATGTAATTCAAGGTGTTCCTTCAGGTGTTCACTGCAGGAGGGCTGGACTAGATGACATTTAATGATGATTGTATGCACACTTCTAAAGACAATCCACTGCCATCACATCCCTCTGTTCCCAGTCATACCATCAGCTAGGAAAAAAGCCCACAATATGCTCAAAATGCCTACTTTTCATGTTACACACTTTGGATGTTCACTCATCAAAGGATTCAAACAGAGCTTTGCCTGCACAGGGGGCAACAGGAACTGGAGGCAAGCTGAAATTTGTATTTTGATCCCACAGTAACAAACAACTGCAAGAGTACTGGGAAACAAGACTGAGGGAAGAGGCTGCAAGAACTGTTAGCTCCCTTTACAAAATCAAAACACTTCTGGGAACAAGCGAAAAGGACCATGATACAGAATGGTCAGTGACATCAGAAATGTGATAAAGACTTGTCTTGACTTGTCTGGAGGATACAAAATCAAAGATCTGAGCTTCCCACTTTCACTGATTTCCTCTTTCAGAAGACTATAAAAGAACCCAAAAGCTAATGGGGGTTGGAGAGAAAGATGAGGAGCCTTTCTGTCAAAAACTACAGTATTTCAATTTACATGGCATATTATTCAAATAAAAAACACTTAGATAATAACAGGCCTTTTCTGAAACAAATCTAGGATTTATCATTATAGTTGTCATTAACACTTCCATGATGAAGGCAGGGCTGGCAGTCAAAACTGCACACTATAAAGAGTTAGGTGGAAGCTAATAAAGACACCTGACACACAGTAAATTCTTCATTAGACTTAAGAGAATGTCTTCCCAATACCACTGGTTCATTAGCTTGGCATTTAACATCCTCGTCAAGGTGAGCTGCTAGACACTTGCACTAGTTGAAATCATGGCGGTAGCACTACAAGCTTCTGCAACATTCAGGTAAGCCACAAAGGCCAAGAAGTCATTTGTTCCCACTTCAGGAAAACCCTTGAAGGGCATATGAAAGCAGAGCAGCTTTATCTGCCCCTTCTTTAAAACAAAAACATGAGGTGGTGAGGGGGGAGTACAAACTGCCCTGAAGTACAGTTATTTAACATGGTTACATGCTGCTTTGGGAACTGGTTCATCTGAGTACTGGCAATAGCTTGGTCAGCTGTTAGGTTTGGTGCTTTTGCTCACCTAAAACAAATATGTGCAACATATTGGGAAAATACACGAAGTAACCGTATTTCCCATTTTCCTGACACATTTCCTCAGCAGCTACAGTGCTGTTTTTAGCAGGTGAGAAGACAGCATGAAGTAGTCAGAACATGTCTAGTTTCCCAGGGGCAGTTAATTGAAAATATGAGCTATTTCATGTCATTAGCAGTTGTAATGCCTTGGAAGATATTCAGAAGTGGCCTGTTCAATACAGGTTGCTTTATACAACAGACTAATCACCTGCCTCACATTGCATGCATCAGTTTTGCAAAGAAAAGTAGTGGTTTAGGTAATGCCAAAACCATGACTTGAGAATATCTGTATTAGAACAAGGTTAGAAAAGATGAATTAGCAAGTCCCAGGCAAAGCTTTTCACAGCATCTATGTTCCATTTTGTAAGAAGGAATGTAAAGAGACTTGTTCACAAGATAAAACTTGTAATACAGGGATATGAAAGACAGGGTTAAGTGAGGTAGTGTAGAAGGAACCCAGCTGCAGGAGAACAGAAATTTTCTCTCTGAAGAAGCAAGATAAATTAGGGTTGTACAACACTGAGTTGCCATGGCTAGGCTACTTGGGATACTCATACTAGTTAATTTGAAATTAGGTATAATTTTAGGTATTAAATTAACTTTTATACCTACACACTAGGTGAAAAACTGCAATATAAATCCATTTTACTTTTGTATTAAAAGCTCCAAATACATTCTTTTGAGAACAGAGAAAATCGTCCTTATTTCTGCAGAATGTAATAGTTTGTTCACACTATCCACTGAGATAAAAACTATAGTTTAGGATGAAACTTGTGCTCAAAGAAACTTCCAAGGTTTGGTTTCTCAGACGTTGAGACAATGAATTAAGGCTACAGTCAATGCTTTTTTTAAAAAGTGCTCACTACCTACAAGTAGGTAGATCAAAGCCCTTAAAAACCTTGAGAAATAATCAACAAGGTCAGTATCTTAATTCACCAATATTAATGACAGCCTAAGGAAACAAGTTCTGTAATGATCACATTTGAGGTATTTGTAATGTTAAACTGAGCACAAGAGACAAAAATTAACTCCATGGAGTGTCTGAAAAGTGTTACTCAACTGTGCTGATAAGGACTCAAAAATTCTACATAATGATTTTCCATACTCCGTTAATTGCAGAAAACATGTCCTTGTTTTCAGGATGTTCAAGTGACTTAAATAATGTGCACATTATATTAAAAAAATTGAACAGCTAAATAAAAACATGCACAGGCTGACAAGCGAGAAAAGCAATTATGACAGTCACAAGCCTAGCAAAAAATCTGCAATATTACATATCTGCTAGACTGTGCAGAAGTGTTATTTGTCAGATCTCTCCACTTCCATATAAACTAGTGTCTAATACCAAATCTAGAATTTAAAAAAAGAAAGTGTTTCTCAAAAGCATTCTACCAATCATTCTGCTTTTAACACATCATGTCCAAGTGGTAGACTTGACTGGCAGATACTCCGATGTTTACCAGAAACTTTTCTCAATGGAACTCACAGAAGTGTTTCATCATTTATTATCAGCTGCCTGAGTGGGATAACAAAATGTGTCTCATGTCCAGAACTCCTGATGTCAAACAGTTGGATAGCACTACCAGGTTCAGGTGACTGCTGTACATTTTAGGGTGGGCTTTGTAGGTTTCAGTGCAATAACACTGGCAAGTATTATATTATACCTAAAAGCCTTCCAACATCAGGGATTCCTGGGCACCAGAGATTTTGGACATTTGTCTACTTGATAACAAAATCATTCTAGAATTACATTTTAAAAAATGTCTCTGGCTTAATACAGTGCACTTATCATAGCAGTGAGTCAATAATTTGGAGATTTGCCAGGAGCAAGACAGGACATGGCTGGGTTGAATGCTGCTCTTGGTAGGAGGCTGAGTAGCAAGGTGCTCTCTAGCATGAAAGGAGTTCAGTCACCAGGAAAATTTGACATAGTTCTCAAATGTTTTTTTGAAATAAGGAACCATCACTAGCATTTACTCAGCAAAATGCTGCTCATGTTACACATGCCACTTTTAAACTTTGCATATTACCTTCCAGGTATCCAGAATTGCATTTCAGCCAAGTGATATACTGTGTTCAAAGTCAAGAAATGCCCCCAGAAAAGTGCTGGCACTGCTTGCTTAAACAAGAGAACTTGTTAACTGCCACTTACAGCAAGGACTTGGCAGATACATGTTGGACTATCCCTAAAATGTACTCTTAATGTACACAAAGAATAATGAGTTCAAACAGACATCCCAGTCACTAAGAATACAAGACAGGCCTAGAAATTTTGTGGTCTCAAACAACATTTGACTGTCTTTTCCCTTCTTGCTTTTTCTTGAGAGAACAAGTAATAAGTATACAGCTGAAAGGTAGGGAAATATTTATGCAATCTTCATATCTGATATAAAGGACAAGCAAAGAAATTTAGAAGTTCAGTGATATTTAGTAGAAACTCCAAATGCTACTGAAAATAGCAGTCAAATTACAGTAAGTACAGTAGGTAAAATTACAGTAAGTAAAAACATTTTGCTAAACAGTTCACAAAACATTCAAGTATCTCAACTTGAACTGGATAGAACTTGAAGAGGACTAGATAATAAAGTGAGAGGACTGTGCAGGTATTGCACATGAAGCTAGAAATGAATACAGCTGTTGATATGTAAGTACATATGTTGGGAATACAGAACATACTTTGTTAAGAAAAGAGAAATAAAGGAAGAAAGAAGCTTTACAGCTACTGAGTAATGCTGTAGCCTGCAAAAATAGAGACAGTTGAATCACAATCATTCCAGGAAACAATTAAAAGGGTTTCCTTGGATAGGTATCTCATACTATCTGGGTCAGATTTACCCTCAGTAAGGCTGATCATGACAATTATAGATCCATTAAGCCAACTCAGAAGCAAATTTTCAAAATTCGAAAGGAAGTAGGAAGGCAATATGAAAGTGGCACTGCAGTATGGGTTTGATTACAAGAACACTGTTTTAACATGATGACTCCCACAAATAATCCAGGAGAAATTTTAACAGGCAAATAATTTTGTGCAGACACAGAACAGAGTAAAATCAGGACTGGAAAAGTTTAGGCTTTTTGCTTTGCTATGGCATGTAGGTCCTACAGCATAGGGATGACAGTCATGCTAGAACACCCTTAATAAAAAAAACTAATTTTCTAGACAAAAGAACATTTAACACAGTATCAAATGTAAACAATTTTAGTTGCAGGAATCATATATGAATTCCTGGTTTATTAAAGCATTTTAAGAGATAACTAAATGTGAAATTCCTCTTGGTTATATAAAAAGGACAGAGCATTGATACAAAATGTGTAGAACTGAATATAGACCAGTTTCTGTGACGGAGCTTACTTCACATCTCATTAATACAGCAGTGTAGTAATGAAATATCCTGATAAGGTAAGCCAGTAGACATGTTGGATACATAACCAGATCATAGTAACAGAAAACTAAAGCAGGATAACTCAGAAGTAGAATAATAGTAACAGGATGAGAAGAGAAACATCTTGTACTAATAAATCCTAAAATGCTCACAAGCCAAATTGGCATGATAACTGAAACTGTAAAGTGTATTGGGAACTACCATTATTGTTGCATATGGTGTACAGAGAATTTGTGTGGTATATTATGTACTATTCAGGTTTTACATTCAAGAAATAAATTCCTACTGGTAGAGGTACAGCAAACAAATACCAGGGAAATGGACAGCCTTGGTATTTTCCCCATTATTGTTAACATCCCACTTCTGGAACATATGTGAGTGCTGGAGAAAGACTGGCACAAGTGAGGTGCTGCACCCTGGCTGTATACATGGAAGTCTGGAAGGAGGAGGAAAGAAGACTTGTGGTTACAGCCATGAGGAGGCATCCTTGGCTCCTGCTCTGCTGAGCTTATCCCACTCTGGTGTTGACAGCCAGGAAGTACTACTTTGCTTTCTTTTTATCTGCCTTCTGCAGATCTGTGTAAAGTAACATCAGATAATCCTGGTCTAACTTATGATCCAACCTTTAATGTCTAAGTATGCTGGCTTGAGGAACCAAGCCAAATAGAAGCTGAAATGGACTGTGAATGAAATATGCAGCCAAAAAGAAGAAACAGCCCAAGAATAACTGCATATAAAGTGACCATTAGTTGTCAGATGAATGTTGTTGCAAAATTCCCTTAAAGCAGTAATAGAATCAGAAAACCAGATATAATCAACACAAGCTCATGTTTTTGCATGCTAGAAAAACCTGAAGTATGGTTTAATGCACACATTTTCTACTGGGGAAGCAAATTCTCCCAGTACATAACACTAGCAGGAAGTGTGGCATATCGAGCCCAATAAGCTCTTCAGAGAAGAATGACGGGATCCACCCAAAGACTGAGAAGATTACTAGATGACAGAAGGACCTGCCCAATCATTAGCAAATAGCTTAAAGAATTAACTTGCTGTAGATAAACTATATAAATCAAAGTAGCTTCACATACTGTGAGCTTCTCTCCCCTCCCCAACTCTGACCACGAAACCCCTAAAATTTCAGAAATATTTCATTTTCTTATAGAAGTAAAATGATTACAAATTACAAACTGTAGAGTAGGAAATGCCTAGGAAAAAGGAAAAGCGTGGGAGACAGAGATGAAAATTCTACGCTGAGTTTCTTATGTAGCTACCATTTGAAATGGACAAACTGAAATTCTCTAATAACACGCTATTCATAGAATCAATCATAAAGTCATTAAGGTTGGAGAAGTCCTCTAAGATCATCAAGTCCAACTATTAATCTAACACTGCTAAACCATGTCCCCCAAGCACCACATCCACATATTTTTTTAACAGTTCCAGGAGATTCCACCACTTCCTGGGCAGTCTATTCCAATACCTGACCACCCTTTAGTGAAGTAACTAATATTCAATCTAAACCTTCCTGGCACTTTTATTGTTTATTATTTTAATTATTATACATTATTGTAAATTAATGTAAATTATTTTACTTCTTGTTTATTACTATTCTTATTTATTACTCCCCTTTCATCAGGCCATTTTATTTTGTCCTCCCACTTGTTACCTGCAAGAAAAGACTGATCCTCACCTGGCTAAGACCTCCTTTCAGGCAGTTATAGAGAGCAATAAGCTCAGCCCTGAGCCTCCTTTTCTCCAGGCTAAACACCCCCAGCTCCCTCAGCTGCTCCTCACAGGACTTGTGCTCCAGACCCTTCACCAGCTTCATTGCCCTTCTCTGGACTCGCTCCAGCACCTCAATGTCCTTCTTGTACTGAGGGGCCCAAAACTGAACAGAGATTTGAGATGTGGCCTCACCAGTGAAGTCACATTAGTTAAGGATGATTAGAAAAACACAGTCTGTGAACTGATGTGCAAATATTCTCTATAACTATTAAGCTTGCTTCATCAAAGTCATCATTCCAAAATCCAGAAAGTAGAATTTTGCCCATTATTTCCCAGCTGGATTTTTACAACCATAAACCACAAAGCATCAGGTGACCAAGACTATACAGAGAAACTAAATAATGATAATTTGTGTCACATAATCACTTCTTTTTTTAATAAGTAAAACATATAAGGGTCCTTTAAATGAGAGACTGGAACTCCATTACATGCAAATTAATGTATATAGGAACATACAGCATACAACAGAAAAACCTGGGATGCTGACCTTGGTATTTCATCTTCTTCCCATTCAATGAAAGATACGTTGCTTGAATTTTCTGGCAAATGAGTTCTATGATGTTTACTTACACCTGATGTGTCACCTAGGGAAAAAGTATAATGAGAAATTAATTAATGTGGCAATATTTTTTACAAATATCATTATAAAACTGCATTTATTATTTAATATTACCAGTCCACCTGCTCCTAAAGAAGAAATAGCACTGCGTGATATCATCTTCACCCATTAACTATGCTATCATATAAATGATCTAATTTTATTTCTAATACATAGACACACTGACATAGGAAAGAAAAATATCCTTCCAACACACTGACATTATTTGAACTACATTTGTTGCATTCTAGTAATATCTTAGCCTAAATTCAATCTTTTCCTATTTGCGAAAATTCCAAAAGAAATCATACAGTCTGATGTAAACTTCAGAATTTTCTGGGTCCACAGTTCAAATCCCAATGGAAATTAGGAGCCAAAGAAAACACTAAATTCACACTTTTTCTTATTTGTGAGCTGGAAGGGAATATACAAGACATTCCAGGTACAATGGTAGTAGCATTAAGTGAAAACCTGCAATGAAGGCAGACATTGTCTGACCTAGAAATAAAGAAAACACTGTAAGTTTGCTCAGAGATCTCCACGTAAGGAAATGTGCTCCAAAATCATTCCGGTAAAGTCCCCTCTGAAGAATTCCTACCTTCCTTAAGGTCTCCACCTGAACCCTCAGTCTCCAGAGAAAGAAAAGACAATATACACAGGATATGGCATGAGAAAGAAAAAGGCCCAGGAATGGAGTTGGAGGGAGGTAGACTGGGAGAAGAGTTTGAAAATTACTCAGTCTCCCACTTCTACCTGAAAGACCAGCTTGAACCTTGAATTTTCTCAGCTATGGTGGTGTCACGCACTAGCAGTTTTCTGGTATTAAATTTACTTTTCAGCCATAGCAAACACTCCTGCATTTGTTTAAGTTACACCAATTTACTCAGTTGTCAGAGGTCTTCAGTAATTAAATATTTATTAGAACATGTATTTTTATTCTGAAAATTTCATAATAGTCTTGCCAATATGAATTCCACTACTTGGAATATTAGGTTTAGGAATATGTCATGCAGCAAAAAGCCCTAACTTACTACAGAAGCAACTGGCAGGCACCATGCCAAAAGTACCTTAGAAGCTACAAACACAAGCTACAAGCAGTAGCCTCCTTTGGTCTGGAACAATTCCATATGTTCCAGACCAAGCTTACTACACTCAGACTAGGTTCCTGCAAACCCTGCCCCTACATCAGACTCTTAAGTGTACTGACATGGCGCAAAGATGTGGCATTGAAGTGGGATGAAGACACTCCTGTGCTTATGCAGAGCCAGCTCATGTTTCAGCCACACCTGCGCTGTTATGGTCTATGCACTTTGATGCCTAAGCAGGTGATTCTGGAAAGACAACACAAAATATTTGATCCCATTTGCACAGATCCAGCTCAAACCTAGCACACCTTACTGCTCAAAATTGATGACTTGTCCTGGGCAGCTAGTCCAGGAAGAAACACAGCCATGTTTTTACTGTGTGGCACATCAGCTAATTCTCCATATTAAAATGTAACCTGACTATGCATGGAAACAACTTTTACTATTTTTCATCTGCAACTTGATTATTTCAAGTTGATGAAATGGGACTGAATAGTTGTATATTTTAAAGGAAAATACATCTGACAACAACTTTGCAAGATTATAGACCAACTGGTAAAATATATACTATTATCTTTAAAAATTATATGCATTTCAAATACCAGTTTCAGTGGATTATTCCCTTTCTTATTCCCAATCATTGCTGTTTTAATATATTTCTAAAAATTGAGACTCAAAGTCCTGTATTAGTTTGTTTCTTCAGTAAAATTAATCATAGAGATAGGAATTTAAGGATGCTCAATATTCCCCTTCTCTTGATATAAAGATCTTTAAATACAGTAACAATGACACATCAAGGTCTTTCAGAGGCATATTACAGAAGCAGATTCAGCTACTGAAAATAAAAGTTTTGCAACAGTTACAGTGGTATGTGGTGCATGAATGAATAGGCAGCCTTCTTCAGGGCCCATAAAGACAAGGACTTGAGGAAATGAACTGCTGCACCTTCTGGATACAAGCTGATGAAGGCAGACTATTCCTGCTACAAGAAATCTGCATGCTGACTTCTCTCAGCCTTCAAAAACACCAACTTATCTCAGTGAGAAAAATACCACTATGAACAGGCTCCTGAGGCTGCTTGCTTACACTGACAAACATATTAATTGCCAGACTCATTTTTGTATCATCATCTGCAAGGGAAGTAAGGTAAGGTAAGTAAGTGCACATCTTTTGGTAAAGGCCGTTATTGCTGTCTAAGAAACAATGTTTGGCCTGGCCCGTGTGACACAGCTGTACCTGACTGAATGGAACTCCCACAACACAGAGGCTGAGGAAGAGGCAGGTAAAGTGTGTCAGGTGTAAGCAGAGGCTGTGCTTCTGCACCACTCCAACAGCCTGAGCTCAGAGAGGTTTGCTGTACAAGGACAGGCTCTTGACAGCAGTGCCTCTGAAAGGCTGCACCAGGGACAAACCATTTGTCGCTCGGCTGCTGTGCCAGGAGCAATAGACAGTGATCCTGTGCTTGGGGACTCCAACAGACTGAGCTCAGGCTACTGATGCATGTGTGATGTGGAGCCATGCAAAGCAGAATGAATCTTCCTAGGAGCTCTGCAGCCAGCATCTGATCAAACCAGACAAGGTAGTGTCATTTTTCTCCTTTTATTTTATTGGATTCTTCCCCTATAAGAATAGTTGAAGTCCACTGGTCTCAGCCCATGCTCCTCTCCCATCCCTTTGTTCCCATTCAAGACTTAGGTCTCTCATCCTTAAATAAAGGATGAAGGAGAACAGCTTATGTTTTTCATCTATCATCTGAAAGAGGGGGGAAAAAGAGCTACAGAAAAAGAATGGAAGCAACTATTTGATACAAATCACACATGTTTCCAGAAGGCTGATTTGAATATTTGGAAGACTAAAGGTATCTGACTATATTTCCTCAGGACTGAAATTCCTGAAGATGCTCTGTCCATGGCAGAGCTTTTGCCTTCCTACAGTTCTGATGCCAGCAAAAAGTGCGGGTATGAAAAGAGTATTTTCTTTCAAACAAGAATTAGTTATAAAACTCCATGGGCTAACCTATTGCCATCTGAATATACATGCATAAGAATAAGGAGGAAATTCAACACGATTATTGCTCCATGTTTTTACAGAAAGATATTTCACTGTTGCTTTCAACTTTTACTTCAGCTGTAGAAACAATTATGATCTAAGCAAACAATACTTATTTTACTAAACGCTACGTACCAAAGGCATACTTTTCCTACTGTAATCTCTCCTTTATAATGAAGAATTTAGAAGAATTAGGGATGTTTTCACCAACTTAATTTTTATGTCAGTGGTACATCTGAAATGCCACATTAATTTCTTAAAATGCTTCCTTTGCTCACACACTAATAATTCAAATTTTACCTTAGAGCAAATTACTTCAGCACAAACTCAAGCATTTTAATTAAGAACACTGATTGTCTTCAGAGAAAAATAATTAGTCATAATTTTGTAAAGACACTACTGCAACAAAAAAAAAAGAATTTGAATTGATGTAAGAATCAAAACCATAAAAAATAAAGCAATAATATTATTATGCTATCTTTCATGTCAATTCTTCAACTAAACATCAACAATTTTTCATCTTCTAGAAAAGAGGTGTGGTCATCTTGTGAAATGGTCACAGCTGCACTGCTGACAGAAAACATATTTCTTGATACACAGCATCTCATTTCAGGAAGCAGGCTCTTCCTCAATCCCCACACAGAGGCATAAAAAGCAAAAAAAGCTACATATGGACTTTGTTTTGACACAGAAAACAAAACTTCAGGGAAACAACACGATACTCATTCAGCCAAAATAAAGCAAAAGCTTGACAGCTAGTGACGTCTTGTTCAAAATGGTAGTTTTAGGCCTTCAAAACAATTATTTGGTCTTAAGAAATAAACACCTTACCTTTTCTCCTTGCTTTTCTGAATTTGACAGCAGCCAGGTTTATTAAATTCATTCCATATAAATTGTAGTCTATAAAGAGTTGGAGGAGGTAGGGAATATGGGCTTCATGAGGCTGGTAAGACTTGTTCATTATGGCTCCACCTTGCAGAAGCTCACAAACTCTAGAAGACAAATTAGGACATAAATAAAATATTATTTCAGTACAACAAATATACAAATACAATACAAATATTTATATTTTACTTTATCAAAATATAGAATACTTAAGACATTTTAAATTTTGCCTTAGCTGTATTTTTAACTTAAGAACTGTGTTTTCACAATAACAGATGAACAAAAATGATCTCTGCTAATAATGATACAATATTTGTGTGTTAGTTCCAAAGGAGACTTGAATCCTTCAGCTAAAAAAACACCAAACTCTTCAAAAAAAAAGTCCTACAATATTCTATTCCTGCAAATGAATCAAAAACCACTATAGGCCATGGATATCTTTCAACAGAACAACTGTGGCAGCTGTATGCCTACTCACCAGTAATAAGTTTGAAAGTCTCTCTAGTTCTTGTTGACATATATATGATACATAAAATGTCCTTCATGGTTTTCAAGCTACATACTGTATACTCAGATGCAGCATTTTTAAAACTCTGCAGAAGGACAAATTCTCTCTTTGAAACAGCTACACATTAAAAAATAATTGCAAGTATTTGGATAACTATAAACTGGTACAATAAGTTTATCTCAAATTAACAGTATACAACTATACAACAAAGAAAAACACCAAGCATTTCTAAATGCAAAAAAACTGGGATTAAAAATAAAGTTTTATACTGAAAAAGGAAAGGAATAATTTAAGTGAAGTGTCACTCCTTATTTGGATAGGAGTAATTCAAACATAAGAAGCTTCGAATTTTGAAACAACTGTCCTTTGATCCATTAATACAGAAATTTTAAACCATGAAAAACTTCACTTGCCCAGAAGAAAAATCAGACAATCCTGTCTTATGCTCATGTATGGGACATTTTAAAAAAAAGTTACAGTATGTAATAGCACACACTCAAGAGATTTCAGTTTATGCTTGGGAAATAATTCCTCCTTATTTATTTCTGAATTTACTGCAGCTACTTTGACAGTAAGATTGAAATCAACAGTACTTTCATACAACAGAACATAACTCTATTGAGAAATAGAGAACCTGTCTAATAACAAAAGCTATTCAGTTTTCCAAGTAAATCATAAATTTAGAATTTTTATTGGAATTAAAACCTACCTAAATTTATTTCATAACAGACAAAATGAAGCTATATGAAAGAAAACAGCTACATTTTTTTTTTAAGAATTACAGGAAAAGTAAGTTGATGCAAATTTGTTTAGGCGTTCACAAATTACAGGAAACATAAAACAACTAAAGGCAAGTATGTTTTGGTACTGCTTTTCTAACATTCTACTGCTTTAAAAGATTATTGGTGTTTAAAATTGGTAAATTTTGAAGTGTTTTGAAAACCATGAGACAATAATTTTGGAGATTTTGTTAAGTTACTGGTGAATCTTCTTTCAAACCTGACTTTTTAATTCAAGATATAAGGAAATCAGACAGAACTTCACACTTCCACATCCTTACCTTTTTACCATTGCAGGATTGTAAAGATAAATCTTCATAAATTGTCTCTCCTTTTCATGGTAACCATAAAAAGGCCTGAAGAGAAAGAAATAAAAGCAAGAAGCTAGCTAGTTATGCTGTGGCATTTATTCAATGACATTTTACTATAAGGAGTATTAATTAAGCATGTCTACCTACCCTAATGTATTTCATTTAGGTCTTCCGCATTAGCCTCTTATGCAAACAAACAAAACACCTGAAACACTCTTATGCTGCTTTGAGGCAATGAGCAGCTGACTTTCAGTAACGACTGTTCTGAAATTCTAAGGCAAGAGAGGTGAAAAAGAGGCAGGTTCTCCTAATTTCTACCTGTTCTTTTCTCACTTATTCAAATAAAGATTGTCATCAACAGTTTACTCTGTCCAGCTTTCACTATTGAGATGAACAGCTATACTACAATTTATATAGTTCTCACACAAAGAACAATACCAAGAAATTTGGTAAGTGACCTTCTTTGTTACTGTAAAAAACATAAGAAAGTTTTGATTGAAAATAAAAACAAGTTATTGCAGCCACTTTACTCACAATATCTAGAAGCCACCAAAACTGGCTGGGAACAGAAATATTATCTTCCTGCACTTAAACAATTGGAAAGAATGTATTTCAGAAATGCATGAAAAAAAGCAAACAAAACATAGTGTTGCACAACACTGAAAATTAGCATTTACTTTGTTTTGAAGATGAAAAACTGAATGCATGTATCTTGATTACCTGCGTTTTTCCAGGATATTTTCCTATTACTCATTATGATTTGACTTATTTTTCCACCCTTGGTTATGCAAGTTAAAAATTAATTAAAAGAATCCTTAAAATGCTAACATTCAATATAGAAAGCTGCACAAATAAAACACAATGGTCATCTTGACAGATTAGTAAATATATGTTTAAGAGCCTCCACTTCCTAGCCTGTGCTGCTGTAAGAATCAGACAGATAACATGACTTGACAGTCTCCATGGGGGCAATTTTACATGAATCAAAAAAAAAGAGAATACCTAGAATCAGGCTCCTACAAGACATGCCTGGTCTGAGGGAACACAGAATATTCCAGAGGTAGAAAATGCTGCATGGAAAGTACTGCTCTAACAACAGAGACAGAAAAAGCTAAGAACAGATTTTGCAGAATTATAGACACTAGGATACAATTTAGCAAAGAATGGTTGTGTCAAGGAGGTTTTTTGGGAAAACCTGTTAACTATGTTACGGTCAAAGCAAGCGAGAAGAGTCATTTAGAAGTTGTACAGCCCTGTATGAAGACATACATAGGTGGGGAATGAAAAAGAATTAGCACTGTAATCACCCAAGACCAAAGTGCTTCTATGTAGTTACAACTGCAAAAAATTATTCAAAACAAACAACCAAAACTCCTGACAGGTCATACTTACATTCCAGATACTAATGATACTTTGAAAACATGTTGCACAGTAGAAGATGGATTGCCTAAAGCCACATTGAGTGCTCTGTCAATGCTGAACGCCACTTGACGAAGGTAGCATTCTGGATGCTGTCCAAAACCATCGTAAGGTACATAGAGGTAAGGAAAGATACCATGTAAGTGGAGACAAGTCTTCTGACCTAAAAATAAAAGGTAAATATTTAGTTTCTAATGACTACCTTTTCTTCTTCTAAGTAGGTGCCACATTTTTTCATATTACTTTCAGGTTCTTCAGACAGGATAAATTTATGACGCAAGTGCAGGTGTGTTTCAAACAAAAGGTACTAATGCAGAGCAGCTCTCACACTTGATTCATTGACAAAACCAATACAGAACAGATGTGGTTACATGACATAGATATGATTACTCCTGTGTAAAAACAGAATTCACTACTAATTATTTTCTTTATAGAAATAACACAACATCTCTCTAAGAATAACTTTTCATACTGAATAAATGTTGGATGCTTAATAGTTTCTCAGCCTTTGTGTAAAGTTTTCAGTATCAATCACACAATCTCTCAGAAATTAAAAAGAACATCCAGAGCACCTATGAGGCCATTCAGTATTCTAGTTATTAAGGCATATGTTGGGATGTGGAAAAAAAAACAGGTAACTTTCAACTTTTAAAATCTGTAATCCCTCAGATATTTCTACTGTATGTGCAAATCTCTAGACTTCTTACAACACGCTTACTTCTCAGCATTAGCTTCCGTGAGTCTGCAGCAAGAGCAGAGTGAAAGGACACACCATGAAACCTTTGTGCTAGACCAGTCTGAGCTTCTCATGCACACAAGGCAGCACAGTAATATGGACTGGGACCTCCCAAACCCACCACATTTTTGGAGGGACTAGTCTCAACTACAGGGCATGATATCTGTTCTTTTCTCACCACAGTGCAACAAGGTATGCATTTGCTGGCATCCAGTCGCCACAGTCCCAAAACCATTCATGACTTCTCAGTGGCCAATGGAAAACTTCCACAGAAAAACAGGGTAAGCATGTGCTGCTGATTAACAACCACCACCACAGTGACAGGCAGTACATATCCCTTTGCATTTTGTTTGGATGAACCCCCTGCATGAGGACAGCAAAACTGGCTGCGCTTTCATCACCCAAGAGATGAATGCTACAAAAACGGAACACAACTTTACTGGTCCACAAGACCAATGAAAAGACTTCCAAAACTCCACTCCTTCAAACTGAGGTTATTTCTCAGCTGGTGGAGCTTGCCTGAAGTATTTACACTCAAGCATACCCCAGTGGCCACCCAGGGAAGACAGCTTATGTCCATTAAAGCGCAGCAGTAACAATACCTTCAGACTGAGGACTGCCTGCAAATCTTTTACACCTGTAAAAAGCATGCCCAAAAATCCCACTAACAGCATTTTTTTGCCTCTTTTTTTAAACTGGGGTCAGATGTATTGTGCTTCAATTATGTTTAGAAGTAAAGTAATTGCTCAAAAAAATGGTGCTACAAGTCCATTTTCCATTTTTTCAGTGTTGAAATACAATCTATATATGCATTCTTAATGTTGAAGTCATCATCTATGGATTCTGCCCAAGTCTTTAAGATATTTCAGGAGAACAAAATTATTATTTATGTACCAAGTTTTTCGAACAATATTTCATTAAGAGAATGGGTAAACTAAAGAAACTAAGAACTACGGGTTTGAGGGGTTTTTAAAAGGCAAAAATAAAGGACAGTAAAAGCTTTATATGGCAGGAAACTTCTTCACTCCCTAAGGTGGAAAAAGTCATGTATTAGTAGCATGTGAACTTAAGAGGACTGATTTGTGCAGTGGTAGCAAACCATTTATTTTCTATGGTGACCAAGTCACCAACAAATTTGAGTGTATACTGATGGCTGTACTTAGGATCAATTTTGAATAAGGGAGTCCCCCATCCAAATATAATTATCAGAAAATTAATAGTTCTTTAAAGTTCTACAGTTTCTCTATTCAAGTTTGGTTGGTCGGTTTTGGGAAGGATTTGAGTTTGGGTTTTTTTTATTATTTTTGTTGCTAAATTGGAAAGGGTGGGTGGTGGTTGTTGTTTTTCTAAAATGTATCCCAGGATCATGTTCAGGGGGAAATTTAAATTAGTTCATGAAGTAATTTGCTTGAATGCTCACTGCAGCTTAAAAAAAACAAGTGAACAAACCAACTCAACCCAAGCTAAATTTGAAACTGGAATACAGACTGAATTTCTGTATATACAAATATACACGTCTATTCCCCCATGAATTTTATAAATTCAGGTGTTTGCTCCCTAGAACCTGACAGTCAGAATCAGTTCTGCACTATACTTTTTATCTGCACTATTAGCTATGGACTCCTTTCAAAAGCATGAAAATTTTTAATTTTTTAGAAAATACCTTAGCTTTAATAGCTGTCCAACTATTCTGAGTTATAGTTAATTTATTATCCTTTCATTTTTTATGTCATAATTTATGACAAAATTGCAAAGCACCAGAATAAACAGAACAGTGACACAATCTAAACTTACTGTACTTCAATTCAGGTTCCTTTCAAGTTAAGCAGCTATTTAACAGTTCTTGCTGAACTGAAAATGTAATTTTATTGTTGAATAAAAAAGAGAACATGTACAAAGAAAGTTTCATTCTATTTCCTTCTGTTCCCTTTCCCTGTACTCTCCTTTATGTGCAAAAAACCCCATAAAAAGCACTGTGGCTTTTGATTGAGTGGAATCAAATTACCACTTAACTCCAGGGAAATCTTATAGAACAGACATTCTGAGCTGCTTTTCATTTTTGAATCTGCCAAGAAAGCAAACAAGTTGCTGCTGAGCTAAGACTCTTATTAGGCTAACAGCTGTTAAGTTACATGGGTTTACACAGCTACTCACTTTGATCCTTGATAGTGTTGATTTATTTATTGTGATATTTGGTTACACTGCTATTTTTACTTAAAACCGATGTTATTACAAGTCTGATCCTGCTAACTGTTAAGAACAGTCATGTATTTCCATCATTTAGGTAAAATCATCAAAGTGCACCAAATATCATGCTATTGAGTTTGAAGCCCAGACCCCAGTAATAGCAACCATGGTTTGCACTAACCCATTAAAAATTCTAGTGGATTCTTTCCAATAGAGCCACAAGGAGAAAAAATATCTACCCACTGAGGATTTCAGGCTACACAGACATACCAATTTACACGAATTAAAAACTTGGCTTGGGAAAAGGTTAATGAGTTTAATGGTTTAAATATGTTAATCTTATGTTCCTGTTTCTTTTTGGAGATACAGAGAAACAAGTTTGTACCACTAGAACAGCACTGACTGCTACAGCGCCCACTTACAGTGACCAGATGATGTTATTTTAATATCTATTCATTAGTTTCTTCACATCTGTAGAATCAGTGGAAGTGGTGCTCAGCTGCAGATTCTGCATATGACGACTCTCCACAGAATTTCTGGATACAAAATTGGCCACTGATGGGACAGGCAACTGAAATGTTTTCATTCTGTGGCCTCTTAATGGACCTGAAAGAATGAGGTCTGCACTGGCTGAATAATCTGCAGATCAAGCACCCCAAAATGACTCAAGGAGACTGCTAATTAAAGTAAAGTAAAGTAAAGCTGAGGCTTAATCATGAGTCTTTGTAAGTCACTGAATAAAGTGGTAAATGAAAGAACAGAAAAATTGTTGCTGCAACATAGAAAAATGCAGTACACACAGCCTTAAGATATTATGAGATACTCAACTAGCAAATTGACCATTTTCTCTGAAAAGAAGACACTGCCAACTAAACATCACTATAGATGAATAGCCATAATAATAATTAATCAATACTTCAAAAATAATACGAATGCAGTATTTTCATACAGTATAGAAAGAAAGCTCACCTGCAAAAATACATCTAAAAGCAAGTGGCATAAATGTTACTGAAGTATTAAAATAAAGCATTTTGTGTACTTGACCCATGAAAGAGATATTAAGAAAGTCAATTTGGTATTTTTTCTGGAAGATGGTTGCCATCTTACTATTAGGAAGATGGTTCTCATAAATTACTATTAGGAGCATATACCAAGCATAATCCTTCAGTTACTCTATAGTTTTTGCTATTACAAGAAAAATCTGTAGCAACCCTAAGATAGAAAACTTCAATATTATCAGAAGAGAACTGAAACCAGAATGATAATACAATGCAAAGATACAGGAACTGATGTCTTCTGACCACCAGAATGCTCAGCCGTGCAGAATGTTCTGGTAGGGATAAAACTGAGATGTAGTCTACACAGAATGGCTGAAGCTGGAAGGGACCTCTGAAAGTCATCTTCTCCAGCCCCTTGCCCAAACTTAAGAACCTAATTTCACAGTACAACAAGTTAGAGAATGTGAGAATTATTATTCAAGCGTCCTCAGAGAAGTGTTTTTTCATAATTTGTAAACATTGACTTTGATTTAAACTTCTAAAAACTTTCTTCCACCAAGATCAAATTGGACAAATTTCTGTACAAAATAAAAATGTGAACATTATTAATAAGGGAACTTATTTAATTGTCCAATTCAGGAATAAAGTTTGCAAACAAGACAGAAAAGGAGGACATGAATGTCTATGTATATATTCCAAGAGAAAATAGAATCTGTTCCAGATGGAATTCCACACATACATGACTACCTGCTGGTTCATATTCCATCAAGGGGAGAGCTTCTGTAGATACTGTCTCCATTTATTTCCTCTAGAAGACTTACAATCTCATGGGAGAACTGTCTGAACAAAGCATGTAGATGATCACAGAAGGCAATCAGGCTGGCCAAGAATGATTTACCTTGAGTGAAACCATTCTGACTACTCTAATTTCCAATAATGAATGAGAACATGTTCTACAGTTGTGATACAGTTCAACTAACTTTTCATAAATGATACTCAAAGCTGTGTAGCTCCTATCCTGTAATTCTTAATTTAGGAACTGACAACAGAACCCTCATAAACTGAACTCAATGCTGGAAACATTTTGATTAGATGTTTTCTTTAGTATTTAGAAAACAAAAACTAAATCTAAATCTAGATAAATATGACTTCAGAGAACGGTTCAACGCTGGTCTACATGCAGTCATATTTTGCATATTTCTGTTACAGAATAAGCTGATCCCATTATAAGAAGCTAAGCAAAGCCCTGGGGAACAGTGGTGTGGGAGTAATATAGAGACTACAGCAGCATTCAGAAGCATGGCAAAACCCTGAGGTTTTAGGAAATTTGGGCTGGGAATTAATAAAGAGATGGAAGACAAATGGCTTTTCATACACTTGCAATCTATTAGAAGTACTTTAAGTACAGTTTTGTAAAGTGGAAGGACTAACTAGGCATGGACAAGTATTAGAAGAAGAATGCACACGAACACGTCAAGCGTCACTACAGGATGCAGAAAAAAAAATCACACAATCATAAGGGATTTCTTTCCTTTAACAGTAAAGCAAAATAATTAGAAATCAAAAGACATGACACTACCATCTTACTGGTAAGTAAGGTAATGCTTTGAATGAAGACAAATTCCTTTCCTAACAAAACTTGGGAAGATCTTTCCCCCTTAAGACTGGTGCTAAGTCATTCAGAAATGTAAGAGTTCGTGCTTTTAATCTCAAAGAGTTCTTCAGCAGTATATTACATTAATGTAACTTCTTCAATGATTAAATAAAACTTTCAATCTTCTCCCAGAGTCAGCTGAAACAAGTCAGCTTTTTCACAGCTACCGAGAAGAAAGGGAGAACTACACACATTGCAGTCCTGGATACTACAGAATACTCAATGTCAGAGAAACGAGAATAATGAAACTAGGCCTGCAGCAGCAAGATATCCTCAAAACGTAATCAAGAACAGAGTGCAAAGACCTTATTTCACATACATTAGATATTTGTGCCAACACTTTCAGTTTTTCCCTAGGGTGTGAGAAAACACTTATTTCAGTAACACCGATAAAAGAGACCAAAAAAATTTTTTTTCTTACATTTGTTGAAATCCAAATGGAGTGTTTGGTTATTTTTAATTATTTAGCCAGTAACTATTCCTTGCAACATGTCATACCACTAACTCTTCTGAAAACAAAAAAAACCCCCAAAAAACCCAAGTAAACCAAAAAACAAACAAACAAACAAAAAAAACCAAGAAAAAAACCCCAAAACAAAACACACAAACAAACAAACAAACCCCACCACTAGGAAGATGAGGCCTTTGACTCACTGCAATTAGATTGTTCCTCAGCCTTATTGCAGGGATCCTTAGTGAAGGAGAAGAGCTGGGTTTTTTGTCTGTAATTTAAAATTAGAAACCTCTGTATAACTAGGTGCACATTGGTGCGATACCCTGAGCTATAGTGGGAAACAAAGATCAAAGAAAAGCAGATCTCTGGGCAGTATGGAGATATGAGCAAGAAGCCCACAAGCTTCCTTGAATTTGGTATCTTCCAAATTCAGGCCAAACTCCTCTTAGGTTAAGGTAACATCAAGTAAAATTATATCCGAAACACTGATTTTTACTGACATCTCCAAGTGACATCCATGCAATTCATTTGCTCACTGACAGCTTTTACATCGAGCATAAGTTGTCTTAATCATTTGAAATATTAGGCCTGAGACCACATGGTTTACCAACTCCTCTCTTCTCCATCTAGCAAGCAATGCAATAGTCACACAAAACTGAAGACCATTAGATACTTTGAACCATGAAATATCTAAAGAAAAAATAACCTTTGAGACCTCTCAGGCTAGAATTTACATTGGGAATTACTGCTGATGGAAAGTATCAATGGTAAGTTCCAAAAGCAAGGCTGCTATCTTTGTCTTACTGAGAATTTTTAACGTATATTTTTTAGTCCAATATGTAAGAGAGGCACTGTTTTTTTTACAGATAAACCATGAGCAAACCCCAAGGAGAAGCACAAAAGTTGAATCAGTTTATTTAATACATCAACTCAACAAAGATATTCTGATTATCTCCATAAAACTACCTCCTCCTGACTGGAATTGATTAGGATGGATCTTTTTTGAATTCCTGCTGAGACATCAGAAAACAATCTCAGAAGTACCACTGATACTCCTAGCACTTTATAGGATGCAAAGGTACATCATCAGAAAGGAACATCTATTCCCTACTGTTATCAACAGCAAAAATAACTGAAATATAACTCAAAAATTTTATTGTTGTGCAGTCCAACTAAAACCAGGAAAGTCCAGAGTTGGATAAGATAATTTCAAAGTATCTCCAGAAATAATGGAGACCAAAGAAGGTAAGCATCTCAAAAAGCAAAGATAAGCTATGTACAAACCATTCTTTAAGCTGATGACTGTGTGTTACCAGAAACAGTCATAGTATTTCCTTCTTTTCTTAAGACACACAAGGTGAGGTCAAGTACTCGCTTAGTAAGGACCCATCTATAAAAGGAACTCCATACAAAATATTATTCTTGCTTCCTCTATTGACAGATTACTTATGCAAGCAGCTGGACAATATCAGGAACTATTTCTAGAATGAGTGTCAAAAATCACTATGAAGCCAGCTAAAATGAGCTAAAACATACAAAGGAGGCAAACGCAGCTGGCCCCAGCTACGGATTCTAGCTATCATATCGAGCTCTTGGCACTCACAGGCTGGCAGCCCAGTTCAAGCTGCTATTCTGGTAAGAAACACAACCACATGAAAGCAACACAGGCAGACTATGTTAGACCACACTAACCAAAGCATAGCTGAACAGAAAAGAGTATATTTACTAGTCCCAGGTAAACTCATGAGGTGTACTTCACCACATCCTGTAAAATATGAAAAAAAAAGTCAGTAGTAAAAAGGGGGAGCAGAGTAATCACACAGCTTTTGGTTTCCACTTCCCTACACAACCATTCATTAAAGACTGACACTGCCACACAAGTCTATCTTACTGGTTTTTCTTGGTGCAAGTAACACAAGTCACATGTAAATGGAGAATGGTGCACAGATAGATATTTGAAGAAAAAGTTTTTGTGGTAACTGAACTTTCACTTCTACGGGAGGTTCATCTGCCTATTTAAATACTGTGATGTGTGTGCACTGCTCCAGCCACAACTCATCTCTTTGTCCTGTGCTACAAAACCAACTGAAACATTTTTGTTCAACAGGTATTTTTCTGTCTGCTGCAGAGCTAGTTAGAGAAAAAGCACCATAAATTATTGCCAAAAATTATTTGTTACTCTAAACTGCAGGCAAAAAACCCTCTGGCCAAGGTTAACAGTGTTTTCATCAGTACAATCTTTCATAGACACTCTTCAGAAATGTTGACTATAAATTCCTGGACAACACCAAGCTTGTGTGATCTCCCCAAAATTACACACTGTAGAGTATACAAACTCTCATGAGTCACATCAGTTTATGGTAACAACTAGAAGACATCATATTTTGTTTGTTTTCTCTTTCTGTATTCTTCAAACAGCACTAAGTAATTCTATAAATATTTCCTTAAATTTTTGGTTTTGTATTTGCATTAAGATCTCTCACTTGCAGGTAACTGTCATTTCAGCCCACTCTTTGAGCTGATGAAAGCTAGACAATGTGCTCCACAAATACAAGCACTGCTCTTAGGCTACCCATAAGCAAATTTGCAACACTTGGTACTCCTTATCACACATTTTATTTCAATAAAGAAATTCTTAACATCTTTGTTATGTTTTAGGCTTTTTTTTTGACAAGCAGCAACTTACTAGGAAGTACTTCCTTACTACAGACACCCTCCAAATTTCTGTGTAACCTTTGAAATGACTACACAGTGTGTGACAGTGATAGTAAGGGACAGAATCTCATAACCCAGGAAATAAACTGTGTTCTTTAGTATCTTACTAACTCTGTGTTGCAGGTTTATGTGGCAAGTGGTTGACAGAAGAGAGGTTGCTGTGGGAAGAGGCCAGAGGCCCTGTGCAGGACACAGCCAGACCCAACAGACACACTGCAGAGCACAGCTGAGTCCTTCAGCCAAGCTGGGGACACACATGGGAGAACATGTTTAAGAAAGGGAACAGCAGAGTCAAGAGGAAAGTGGAGGAGGAACATCTCCATGGAACAGCAGATATTCCCTGCAGTCCATGGAGGATGCCACAGTGGAGCACAAGGATATTCCTGAAGGAACTGAAGCCCATGGAGAGCCCACATAAGAGCAAAGACATAATGAGGAAGAAGGCAGAGAGACACCATTATGTACTGGCTGCATCCCCCCTGCCATTCTCCATGTGGGCTTGCATGACAAGGGTAGGGTATGTGAGAAATAGAGCTGAGCCTGGGGGTAGGGGAGGAAAGGTGTGCTGTTTTGCATTTGTTTCTCACTACTTGAATCAATTTTAGTTGGCAATAAATCAGCTATTTTTTCCCAAACAGAGTTTGTTTTGCCTGCAATGGTAATTGGTAAGCAACTTCCCTGTTGTTATTTCAACCTGCTGTTTTACTGTTTCTGTTTTTCCTATATTACTCCTTTGCATTACCAGACTGTGGGTGGTGGGTTGCACAAGCATGCAGATGGATGGAAATTTTGCTGTTGGCCAAATCTGGCTCAGCACATACCACTTGACAGAAATGATTCTCTGGATGTCAACCTCTAAAACATACTATGTCAGACAGTAAAGGTAACAAAGTAAAGCAAGTCATAGCATTAGCAGACTCCTATCTTCTACCTTGTGATCTCTAACCACACCAGAAAACTTCAAAGGGTGTTACAGCTGCAAATCTCTACTTTAAGCCTTTACTCAGAACAGAAGTTTCAGTCTACCTGATTTAACTTGATAAAAACAATATACAGCCTCAATAGCCAAAGTAACAAAACCTTTCAGTGCAACATTAATATATTTAACCACAAACGACTAAAACGAAGTAGTCCTATTACCATAGCTCACATTAAGTGATGTAATGGCATAAATATTGTCCGTTTGTTGTGTTAATACATAATTAAACAATGTGGGAGACAGTGTTATCCTTTACAACAAACCTACTTAAAAACATATTAGTGAAAGATATGCCTGTTCATGAGTCTTCCAAAAAAGGTTGTGCATGAAGGTGCAGAACATTCAAGACATTTCCATGTCAGGGAGAAACTACAGCAAGCAAGCAGAAAGACAAAATGCTCTGGATCCATTCAAGCTTTTAAAGTTGAGATTCCACATACCTCAAATCCTTATTATAGTTTTTCCTAAAGATTCTCATGACAGGATCTTTCAAACAGCTACACAAAGGAAACAATTTTCATCTGGTAACAGCAGCACTAAGTGTGCCATGAACCCATCCTCAGCCAAACTCAATTCTACAACACAGTTACAGAGGGAGCAGTTCCATACGTGACTCAGAGAAACCGTATTCTTGAAAACTGGTGGTCTGAATCAGGATTTATCTAACAGAATTGTAAATCCTGAGCAATTCTAGAGTTTGTATCACACACATACACAAAAATGTTACCACCCCCTTTTCGTTCATATAATTTTTAAACTTTGCTCCAATTTAGCAGTTGTTCAATAATTATAACTATCATCAACAGATACTCAGGATTAACTTGAGAGGTACTGTGCAAGTGCAAATACAACACTTTTAAACCGTGGAAACAGCAGGAGCATTAGAAAAAATCAGATTACAGCATTTTTCAGTATTTTTAAAAATTATTTTCCTTCACATTAAAGAGCACAATATATGGAAATCACACTACAGTAATGTGTTACTTTATTTTGCCTGTCAATATATTAGATAGCCTCTTTGCTTTACAAAAGACATGGCAGGGTAAGAGTCTTATAGAAGAAAAAAAAGTCCTTGAAACCAAAAGTAAATGAAACTAGCTCTTTTTTGACTTTTCCAAGGTATTTTAAAAGAATCTACATTTTAGCTTTTTGCCTTCTACTGCAAATACAGTCCTCAGGTGTCTGCCACACCCTCAGCTGTGGGTACTAACAAGCAGGGTCTTTACTGACTCCAGGTGAACAAAGACCTTAACATCCACTAAAGCATGACTGAGTCTATAGATGCTAAAGGCAAGCACAGCATTTGTCATTCTTTAAATGTGCTGTTTTTATACTGTCTCCTTTCATGTTTTACAAAATATGTACATGACTGCTCTTTCATTAATGCAGCCCATGCTACTATTTTATTCTACACATTTTGCAATACTATTAAGTATCGTAATTCCTATTTTAGGGTTTTTTTTTCAACATACCACTTTTCTTCCTCACCCTGATTAAGGCACCCATCCCCCTCTTTTCATCTTCTGGAAAGTCTAGTGTCTTTTGGCAGCACTGGAAGGTTTTCATGGCTATTTGCCTGCTCTAGGCCTTTGTCTCTGCAAAGAACGCCCAGACTTTGTAGTACCCTTATCTTAGGCTTGTCACCATCACTGAGAACCCACACACTGTTCTACTTCTTCACATTATTAGAACTATGAAATCTTTTTCTGTTTCAGTGCTACAGCAAAAAAATTTAAACATCTGAGCACTCTACAGAAAGTATGTAACCAAAGACTGCTTGCCTTGTACAGATCGTTTCATGTGGTTGTCTTGTATATACTCAGCAACCCCCAGAGTGGCTGGAAAGACTGTGTAGACTGGATGCCTCACTTGCCAAGGCAATGTATTTATAGCAGTATCTGTATTCTTTAAAAAATGTTTTGAAGTGTTACTGAGAAGTATCTGTTGCAGATGTAGTGTCACCAGTCCAAATACTCCTATTTTACAAGGTAATCTCACTGGCTATTGTATTTTAAATTGCTGAAATGCTGTGCACAGCACAACTAACTAGTGACTACCTTTCTGCACTAAAAACAAAGGATTTCCCTCAAAAAATCAGCCAGCAACCTAGTTTCACATTTTAAGCTAATGTCAAAATGTGCTGAAGGATTACATAATCTCTCCATTGCTCTGTTAAGATCTGAATTGTCTTTTACCACCCTTTCTCCCTTTCCCCAAATCTATGATAGCAGTAATACACAGGCAGTGTCACAGAATCACAGTATTAGGCTGGAAAAGGCCTCCTACATCAACTCCAACCTATGACCAAACATCACCATGTCAACTAAACCGTTGCACTGAGTGCCACATCCAGTCTTTCCTTAAACACCTCCAGGGACAGTGACTCCTCCACCACCCTAGGCAGCCCATTGCAATGCCTAACCACCCTGCTTCTGTGAAGAAATTTCCTCCTAATGTCCAAACTAAACCTTTCCTCCTAATGTCCAACCACCCCACTTCTGTGAAGAAATTTCCTCCTAATGTCCAACCTAGACCTCCCGTGGTACAGCCTTAAGACTATATCCTTTGTGACTGAGATAATACACAAGTTTTTCAATAAAAATAAAAATAATGCTTGAGCAATAATGGGATTGTTTTATCTAATAGCATTAATAAAGTGTGCATCAATAGCAAAATAACTGCATTAAAACACAAAGATTCCCCGTCCCTAGGTCCTCACTAGCTCTATGGCCAGTATCTGGTGAACAGAGAAAACAACAAAAAAACAGATAAAATCCCCTAAGAAACACCACCACAACATAACCCAACCAAAACAAAAATACACTCTTCATGAAGAGGGGGTGCAACAAGATAAACAGAGATTAAAAACAAAATGCAGAGTGGGAGGCATTGGTGTTGGAGGAGAACAGGGCCAATCTACTGACAGAAATCTTAGTAAGTGACAGAACAAAGTGCTGTTAGTTATGCCCTTGACTCCTCACATATATTATTAAAGTGTATTTGTACAACTGATAGTGACTCTCTCACAAAATCTTAGCTACACACCATACAGAGTAAAGACCTGAAATCTGCAAGTCAGAACAACATGCTGAATGATTTACTTGCATAATGCATATCTCATTTGTCATAGCAGATAGCAGTTAGAAATTTATGCCAAAGAAGCAGACACCAACGCATACAGAAAGGTTCATCATTGAGGCAGATGAGTATCACTGTAGTAAACAGAGAGCATTCCCACCTCTCCCTCGGAATTTTACTGTGATGCTGAGTAGGTCATATGTTAAAAAGGCAGAGGGAGCCTTTATTACATCGAGACAGGTAAAATGGTTTAGAAAATGGCAAAGTAGTTCTATGCTTAATTAAATAATTAAGCACTCTAATGTTACAGAAATTTAAACCATAACTTATCACTGTTTAGTAAGAAATGACACAAAGTCATCAGAAGGCTGAGTGGCAGGCATATCATGCCCATTTACTTCAGATTGCTCCTTTTTATACATTGTTTTGATACAGGTAGACCTGCATCAGGACATGTGTATTTAATGTATTAAACAATACATTTCACCTGATTGGCTAATTAACAAGATGCCCTTTTATAAACAATCTTATGAGAATAACAAGAAAACAGACAGTAGGAAAAACAACACCTGCAGGCTGTTTATAATAATAAGCTATCATTGTTTATCTTCAACTCCCTAAAGTCTCCCAGGCCGAAAGCTTATCTAGCTTTCTTGCTCTCTTGACCAGGCTGTCACATCCACAATAACTTTCTGTTGAAACCCCACAAAAGCTTAAAAAATTAAAATCTATTATTTTCACTTTGAAATCTCAGTTTTTCATATACAAGTTACTATCATTACCATGGCTCAGACTTGCAGATAACTTCCAAATAAAAATTATAAATACATTGGTATTACAAGGAAGAAACCCCCTCAGAGTGAATGTGTAATTTGGATTAAATTTTTGACTGGAAATGATAAAAAAGATTATGCCTACTCACTGAATAATGGGTTAGAGTCACTGAGCACCTTGTGCTAATTGCTAGGGAAAATGAGAAAATATAGTGTTTTATCACGTTATTGGAAATCATCCTAATGTTTCAAATGAAGGAAAATACTTCCGGCACATTTTCACTCTTTTTAGTGACGGCAACCCTGGCGTTCTTTTAACCAAGAATTTATATAGAACACTGATAAACAGGGATTCCAGAATTCCTACAGCAGATGAGGAAAAGATGAGATGGGAACTAGTTAAAAATTGGTAACTCTGATGATGTCCTTGTTCACTGCAAGAGGGTTAGACTAAATTACCTTTAAAGGTCCCTTCCAAACCAAACCATTCTATGGTTCTCTGAAGGTGAAAAACCAATTTGAATTGACCAGTAGATTCCACTTGGCAGACTTTGCTGATCTAGATCAAGATCTAAAGTCACCTGTTCCTTGTCTCAGGTCACAGAAGGACCAAAAGTCTGTATCAAAATTTACACTGGTATTTCCAAGGCTCTATAAAGCCATATTTCTCATTTGTTGCTTAGGTGTAGCTCATATTTCAGGTAAAACCTCCAATGATTTACTACAATTTGATAAACAATATAAAGAAGCAAGCCAATTAACAGTGAGACACTGAATTATAAAAAAGTTTGAGATACATAAAAGATAAAAAATGTTGAAGATGAAAGCATCAACTTAATGAAATTTAAGGTTGCTGCTAAAACTACAGAAAACTGCAATAAATTACGAAAACATACAGGAAAAAAATCACTAATGGTATCATGACACATAGGCTTTGTTATTATAGGAATAACATCAGCTCTTACATAACAGTTCTGAGAATAACTGTCGACCAAACACAAACTGACTGACATTTGGCCTCAACACAAGTGACATCTATCACACAATTTAACCTTCTCAATCAAGATCAGCCCCGGCCAAAAAGAGCAAACCTGGCAAACAAACCACCTTTGATTTAGCTAGTGCTATATGCTGTCCTTTGTAGTAAATATATACTTTCTCATTTATTTTCAGCTCTATAAGAGCAACAACTGCACGAGTCACCTTGCAACTGGAATGAATAATGTACTAGATCCCTTATAAACTCTAATCTTAAACCAGTTTTATGAAAGTACTGCATGTTCAGCATCTGCACACAGCAACTGCAGCAAGCATATCAAAAGGTGAGATTATGAGTGGAGTTTGAGTGCAAATAGTACAGCTGAAGTACTAAAAATTTACTTCTCATTCCAGCACACGAGAAACTACATTATAAAGGTGCATGAATTCATTTGAGTTAGAGGTAAAGAACATGCTTACTGTCTTTTTTTCCCCCTAAATTTAAATATCAAATTTATTTAAATATTACCTATGAATTACTGTTGAAATATAAGCATGTTTAAGTTACGACTTCTTGAAGTAAATTTTAAAAATAGATATATTAAAGCATATTTTATCCTAGCATATATAATGATCCATTTCAATTTTTGAGTTTTCAGATTACAGTGAAATGGAAAACATTTCAATGATTAGATACTACTCTTTCCCCCACCCATTTTTAACCTTAACAATACCTAGGAAGAAGTGAAATAGCACACATTTTTACAAACCTAGAAATATGCTATACATGTTCCTCAGTTTTTAATTTTTGTCCTTTTATTTCTCTAAGAAAGATAAGGGAAAGAAAAAAAACAAAATATAGCATAAGGAAACAAAGAAACAACAACAAAAAAATCTCAAAATCTTCTTTGTACTCCATGCATTTCAATACAAAAACATCTTCCAGGTGTTTATACAGAGAGAAATAACATTGAGAGGTCATTCTTTAGAAAAAGCAATTTGGCTGTGCAGTAGAGACAAAATCAGATGAAATCTAAGCTGTCCAAGTCATCTGGTCTTGCTCCTGCTCTCCATTTCTCTTTTGAGACTGAACAAGACTGTGGAAATCTGCACTAGGAACTGAACTGGAACAATGACCTGGCTAAAAACTCATCCTGCGAAACAATTACCCTTTCAACATATATCAGTTCCCCAAGTTCATGACAACTGCACAAGTTACTGTGCCAGCACACATGGACACAAAAGCACACAGGGCAATTGTGCACACTTCTTGCTTCATACAGTAATCAATGTCAGCTAATAGACAGCATATGCAGCATCCCAAACTAGAATCTAATTGTTAGCTACTTTAAAAGCCAAGGGGAAAAAATTCCTGTACTGCCACATTCTTAGAAGTGGGAAGGAATGGCTGGTACACTTATATAGCTTTTATGTTATGCCCCTTCCACAGAGAGATAAAAAGCAATTATTTTCTGCAAATAAAAGAAAATACCACTTAACTAACTGTTCTAATGTATTTAAGCAAACAACATCTCTAAATGTTTCTTACTTCTAAAGCAAGCTGGACAGACAGTATTTTACAGTCTTTTTGGCAAACTAGACTGAGAAAGCCAGTAGATTCCAAACACTAATAAAACAGAAAAGGATTCGGTCTACATTTTCAAGACACAAATCGTATTTTTCTTATCACTTGTAAACCACATAACATGACTTGAGTTTCATGTGGAGAAAAAGAACTAATTAATCCAGAGTGTAAAGCAAATCAAGTATTTCTAAAACTAGAGCAATTATATTAATGTTACTGTAACTGTATCAGTTAGGACAATGGCTATTGAATGGTGAAAGTCACATTTCTGCCCTTTTTCACATAAAAACAATAGGTGATGGTGGTGATGTTGTTCACAATCAAGAAATGTACCAGTAAAGTTTTATATACTTTGCAGTTATTTGCTGGACAACATAAATGGGCAGAATAAGAGACCAGTGCGTAATCACGTGTTCACACTATAAGGCTATGGGATCACAATATAACAGAAATGAATAAAAATCAGTACAGTTTGAAATGCACCATTTTAAGGCAGATTTACTGAATAGCTACTAGTCAGAATACAGCTGTGATTGCCAAATTGATTAAAACAATTAAAGAAAATGAAAACATGACAGTGTCATACAGCAATAAATGGTCTTTCCACCACAAGTGAAACAATGCCAGTTTTGGTAATTATACTTATAAATAAAGATCTATGTAAGGAAAACAAGTATGCATGGAAGTTCACAAAGAAATTATAGCAGAAGAAATTGGCTCAGAATTGGAGATTCAAACAAATCTGCACAAAGTTACTGTGTCAGAATTATGATTTACCAAATCACTTTAAAAAAGTGGAACAAAAGCAATCTAACTGGAATACACCCAATACAGGATTCAAGACACACCCACCACAATCTGCAGTTAGGCATGCCAAAGAATGTAAATTTACTTAAACATTTGGAAAGAAATAAGACTATTGTTAAGAAAACTTTTAAGAAGTACTGATGATAGAAATCAACACTGTAGCTTGCCATGTGACCAGGTTTACATTTTTGCTCCAAAGAAGTTTACGGTTAACCAACTAATAATTAACATCTGTACTCAAGTGGAAGATATATAGCTCTAGGGATGTGTATTACAAAACAGGCTATTTTCTAAAGTACCTTTATTCTCGTTTTAAAAAGTGCTTAAAAGTCCAATTTGTAGTTCATTGCTTACAAAAAAATTGTGCAGACAAGCCCCCTGTGTACACTACAAACATGCATAATGTAACTTTCCTTTTTCTAATGGAACCACATATAAAAAGGGACTGTCTAACTTCAAATTGAGCTAATACAGTCAAAATGATTTTTTAAACATTCCTGGTCCCAAGTAAATTATTTCAGCAAAAGAAGAATCACTGCAAAAATAAGCAGACTCAAGACATGAGATGGGTAAAATTACTACTGTTCATGTAGTTATCACACCATGTTTAAAAAACATGAGCTGTCTTGTTGCCTGCCTGTATTTACGGCCCATGAATCCTGTCTATATGTGTGAGCCTCTTTATTTGCATTTTCCTACATTGACTCATTTCACTATGTGCACTTCAATCCAAAAATTGTATCACATATTTTGTGGTAACATTGACTACATAAAGATGCTTCTCTGTACTGCTGTTCCCTGAAGAGAGGGAGGGGAAAAATAAAGTATTTTATTTCCATGTGTCTAATTGTCAGAAGAACAGACCTACTGTGAATCAGATGGATCTTTTTTCTTGGTCCAGAGATCCAGCTCTTTTTTTAAAGCATGAGATTCATGCAGTCTAATGAATTAAGCACCATACTGCTTCAAAGGGGACTAGCAGCAGATTGAACCCCTTCAACAGGTTATTCATCCTACATAAAGACAGCAGTTTTATAGACAACATCTCTCCAGTGTTTCAGAGGCACAAACAACTACTTCCAGAAACAGCAAGAAAGCAAAAAACTATTCCCTGCCATGTAAATTTAGAAATACATTTTACAGGAGCATGTTATATGCACTCAAATTTGAATAAGTTGGAAGAAATTTCAAACTGTCACCATGAGATGCATTTTCTAAGAAACTTCCAATATTTTCTACCATGTTCTAAGTTTCTTTGCTTTTTACCTGTGTTGTAGTCACCAGATAAATTAGGTTTCCTCCTATTACCATCCAAGATGAAACTTTACAGCAATGTGTAACACAAAGCAAAAATGCACCAAACCCCCATAAATGCACATAGAGAATCATATCTTTGAGGTATTTTTAAAATTTTAAATTAAATTACACATTTCACAGCCTTTTTTAAACAGAGGAATAGTCAATGGACATCACCTCCTTAAAGTCTTGTTAGGAGCATGTTCAGCTTAAATACTGAAAGCCAGTGATGTTAAATCAAAAATATCAAATGCAACTTACACTGCCAAGCAAATAATACTGATTCCATGCTATTAAGCTTTATAAGAAATACAATGCAGAGTGCTTGACAGTTTGCCACTAGAAAGCCCTCTCAAGTGCAGCCCATAGCTGCACTTGCCAGAAAGTAGTGATCTGAAAAATACTCTCTTCCTTTCTTAGTTCTCCTTTTAAAAACTGGGCTTTAACAGGACAATATTCACTCAAGCTGGAGTGGTTACCCTGTGATGGACATAAATGAGTAATACTGAATCTGGTGAATATTCAGTGAAAAACATCTACTTTCAACAAATGAAGCCCATTGTCTAGAAGAGACCCAATCCTTCTGTGACTGGTAGGGATCCTGTACTAAATGTGATGATGTCAGCTGCTCCTTTTACAACAACAATTATCTCTCAATTCCACTTGAAAATTCTCCAGTGATTCATTCTGACCTGTATTTCATCAACATGGGTTGTGCAAAGTAGACTGAGTAAGAAATCTCCAAAGGCATGGAAGCTTCTTTCAGTGGATGGGTCTCACTATTTGGAAACATTTGTTTCCAAAACAATACTGAGCCATATTTTGCAATGAGCGCTCACATGCTCAAAAAGAGACAAGGGCAATGGCAATGCCAGGAAAGGTCTCCTAATGCCGTAAATCAAATCAATACCAGTGAAATACTTGTATTGCCATAAATAACTCAATCTGTCTGAAATAAAGATAACTGTTTCAAAGAATATTATGATTACCAGAACACTCAATGTTGAAGTACTTAACAATATCAGGAACATAAAACAATTGCTTCAGAAAAGAACAGGCAAGGCTTTCTCTTTCTCTTTCACACGATACAGAAGCAAACCACATCTGGCCTGATGCTGTGCTCTTCTGAAGCTGCTTTTTACAGTGTTACTTTTTATATGCTAGAATGAGGTTTGAAAAAAAACAGACTGGGCTTGCCAAACTACACTAGTATTTACTAAAACAGTGGCTTTTTTATGGCAATGCACTTGCCCAATCTTTCAGTAGATCTAACCAGATCCAGCACTACCTGAAAAGGTGTCTCGTGTGTCGTTTACATCCTTCTGGAGAAGAATTTCCTCACACAAAGGAAACAAGAAAATAGCCATGTTCCAAAATACAATAAGCATCAGAAATGTTTAACAATAATGGATAAATAGTAAAGCCCAATGATCCTATGAACCCAAGCACTGTGCTTTTGCCACTGGCCAAAATGCTACCATACATGGCTTATCCTGTTTGAACAGGAGAAAGAAACAAGTAGCAAATAAATTCTAGTCACGTCACATTTATTTTATAAGGTATGTATTCACTACAGGATTCTCTCTTAGAACCAGAAAGAGCAGACAGGAGGTAGAAGCCACTTGCCCTTTATGCCCTGAGCTATGTGTGAGACCACTCAGTATTGGCATTCTCTCTTAGGTCACAAGCAATCAGAAGAATCCAATCCTGCACATGCTGAATTATTAATCAGATACATTTCTAAGGGCAAGCACATCTCAAAAACTGGTTTATCAAGCTAAAATTTACTCAAATTATGCATTTAACAATGGAAGACAACAAAGGCCTCTGCACTATGACACTAATCTCCCCCTCCCATAGTAAGAAAATGGCAGACACCCTGATTATCCACGGACACATTTCATGGAAAAATTACATTTAGTTTCAAATTCTGATTCCATTGTGGCAGTGACACCAGCTGAAGACACTATAACAGATTGTTCAAATGCTTTGAAAGCACAGGCAAGATGTTTTGCCTGTCATCCCTGGAAGTATGAGCACACGCACAAGTTACAGCAGGTTGAACCAGCACATAAATTTACAGCATATCAGCTGCTCCTGCTATGACAGTTTGTAGAGCTGTTACTACAGGGTAACACCATCAAATTGGTGCTGCAAAGCTAGTGAACTCTCTCATGAGCTCCAAGATATAGAAAGCACAATCCTACCCATATATTTTATCTAAACTCCCAGTATTTGAGGTCAGGTGTTTACACACAGCTCAGATCTGCACAGGCCAGTGAACTCTGAAGTAACACAAGGAACCTAATGGGGAGCTAGAACTCAAATTTTTCTACTTCACACACCTGTAGTTAGTACTCCATATTGCTGAGACTGAACTACAAGCAGTATTTCCCAACCAGAAGCAACTCTGCACTGATACAGCAATGAATCATATTGATGCAGTGGACTGATATTAAATGTTCTTTTTTTCTAAGTTATGGGGGAAGACTTCTTCAATTTGTCTGTATACCAGGACATTATAGACCTGGTTGTCCAGTGGCTTACATGACAAAAGCAGCCATTCTAGAAAGATCTGTATCTGTCTTTAGGAGAAGATGTGGCCACCACTTTCTTCTAACAGGCAGCTCAGAAGTCTTTAAATTCCTCTCTCTAGAATTCTTCATTGCCTATGTGTTTGTTTGAATTTGACTAGCCTGAATTTCAGGGTTTTTTTTCCTGTAATTTTCTTAATAAACTAGAACTCATCACTTCTTCACAAGCTCCTGATACCATCTAATAAAAGTTTAGTGTAATATCGTCTAGAGGGGGAAAAAATGTTTTGAGCATTCTTCAAAGCCTCCTATATTTTTCCTACATAATTTAAAATGCAATGTCACAGAGCCACACTGTTTAGCACATCTGTTTCACAAATGTTACCTTCAACCTCTGGCATTCTGTTGTAACCAAAAATGACATTAGCCCAGCCGCTTGTCTGCAATGACCTGAAATTCTTTTCATAGTCGCTGTTTTCCATACCAGGGACTTTGTTTACATTTTTTTGTTCTTACATACAACACCACACTTTGTCTGAACACTCAAACTCTACCAAGTGATCTACATAACTATGTATGACTGCTACTATTCTTCATCTTTCTTGAATTCTATGAACATTGTATGTTACTTATACAAACTTACTGAATGATCACCTTGCACTAAAATAGTCTGCTATAAGTAAGTATTGTAATCAGTAGCTTCTCAAGTGAAAGATTTATGCTCCTTAAAGAGATGAAACCTCCAAAGTTACTGAACTTTTCTAAAGACCAAGATCCAGCTCTTACTCTGAACGATATGTAATTCAAATCAAATTAAAACATATGGTATCAGGTGATACAGTTATCAGAAAACTTTTACCTTGAATTTTACATTGCACTGAGAATTAAAACAAAAAATTCTCAAGCAGTCCTCTCCTCTGTCCTTTACTCTCAATAAATTACTTTAATAAGTTTTACTACAGTTATAAGGAATATTGTTTAACAGGCCAGAAAGAGCCAGTACGCTTGTATTTCATGGCATTCAGCTAAGGAGCAATAAATTAAACAAGCAGCACAAGAACAAAAACCTAAAAATATATCAATAAGAATACCAAAAAATATGCAAAAAATATGAAAGAGTATGTTTACAGTAGAGCTCAAAACAAGTCCAACTGAAGACAAGATACATTGTATATCAGAAGCATAGTAACATTTCTAACTACATACATTTTATCTATATATATAGTAGTTAGAGCATGTGGGTGTGTTCATTCAAATAAGGAACACTCTGGTTGAAATGTCTGCATTCTAAAATTTTACTTGTGGGACTAAAAAAGCCCTGTCAAGCTCAGATTTATTTACTTACTCTTTTCTCCTTTTCACTTGTGTTGTAGTACTCCTAGTTTAATTTTACTCATTTTGACCACCAAAGCTGACAATCTAAATCTTCTGAAGGGATACTCTGGCAGCTAAGTGCACTATTAAATGCCAACAATCAAATGCAACCTAAGTGTTGGCTGTTTGCCTTTGTTCCACGATTGAAGATTTAATCACTTACTCACTTAATATCCAGTCTCTCCTGAAACTCAGTTCTTCCAAGTCTGTAACGCTTCATCATGAACAACTAGAACACATCTCTGTTAGCTGTACTGAGCTTCTCCCTTATATTACCTGGATGAAATAATGCTACTTTATCCAAACAGGATAACTATTACACTTCCATTTCTAGGGAATCACAAATTATATGTCAGTGTGTAGTGGCTTGATGAAGACATTAGAAGAAAACCAAACCCCGGAAAAGGTAAAGTAAGCGACCTAGAATTATGAAGTTTTTCTAAATACATCTTGTAACATAGACCATTTTTTTCAAGTAGGTGCAGAACAAATATCTTAAGTTTGGTGAAATTTATATATATATATATATATATGATATTCCTTCCGAACTGAGAAACAGCTCCATTAATAAATACCACATAAAAATGACCTAAGTTTTCTTTCTTTTAATTCAAGACAATAGAATGAGATAAAATATTTCAACAAAACAAAGAAGAAAATCTGAAATACAAACTAGTTGGATAAACCCATTTTTAAAGTAGGTATATTAAATGCAGTTCTTCAGTCACATAACAGATTGGCAGAACAGTTGAGGTTGGAAGGCACCCTAAATCTGAAAGTTTGCTGCTGTTCATTTTAATATTCACGTATGTATGCTCTTTCACTCTTTTTATTGATCATCAGCTTGTATGGGCTCTATATTTTTCAGAATGCAAGTAATATGTACATAAATATGGTATTACTTTCTCGAGCTCAATGAACAATCAAACAGTAAAGTACTCTGACATTCTGGACCACCACTACTGGCATTTAGATTGGTGTAGTTTTAAGAACTATTGTTTCAGGCTCTCTGACAGCTCTAGTGAATTACATTGACTTACTTCTCGTGTTGAATGTTTCCTTGCAACTACAACTACAGAACTGGCTCTCATTTGAAAAAAAAAAGTTAAAATGACAAATCACAAAACAAGGGTTCCCAATAAACTTTATTTTCCATGTTTGGAAAAAGGTATCAAATACCTATACAAGCTTAATACAAAAATTTCACATATTACTATATTAAGCCTTTGAGTTGAATGGATCATCAATGGATCATGCTTAAAGAACACAAAGAACTTGCATTTCCAATGCATGGAGAAAATCATCATTACTATCCAGTTGCCTCAAAGTAAATCCACAGTTCTGATCTATTATCTGTTTAAAACCTGCATATTTTAGTAATAGGATGGAGGCCATCTACATTTAAGACACCCAGAGGACTTAATTAAGCTCCTCAGTAGAACCTGGAAACTGGAATAGCAACATCCAAACCAAATACAGACATCCCACTGCATTAATGAATGGTCAGTGTAGACCAAGGGTTTTCATACAAAAGCAGGGCTAGTACACATATGAAAATACAAAATAACAAAAAGTATGGTGCAGAGTTTATGATTAAATGTTAGGTAAAAGCAGGAGCAATGTGGACAGCACAGATTTCTCAGGACACTGTACACTTAGTAAGTAAACAGGATAAAGTCTCCTTACTATACTAACAGGTAAAACTTGCAAATAACACTACAGATTAGCTATGAAAGGTAATTTAATATAATTTTAATTATAATTCTTAATACAATTTTTTATGTTTTTGAACCTGGTTTATTCCATACTAGTTCTGTAGTGGATTCATTGCTTTTTACCCAAGAGCTTACAGAATCAAGCATTTATTATTAGGTCTTTACTTCAGCTGGTGGCAGAAAACACATATGGTAACCTTCTCAAACCATTGTTTCTCCATGCTACAGCTACTGGAATAGTAGAAGTTAGCCAAAAAAGAAAACAGAGATAACCAGAAGCTACTGAACATATTTTTCTTTTTGTTGTCAGAGAAGCAATAGTCTTTATCTCTTCGAAAATAGCTTTTGCTCTATTCACATGTGTTCAGATGCACCTAACAGGTAGTTTGTAAAACACCAATCTTCACTACTCTCTGTTCATCCATGTACCTCTAGTGGCATGTTCTACTTTTCATGCTGAGATCCTCTAAGAGGGTTTACCAGCACATACTGTCAGTTTACATGTCCCTTGAGAAAAACTACAGCCAGAGGACTGGAGGACTACAAGCCCCAAAATCATTTTAGCTGCATAGTCACAACAAGCTTGAGTAAGAAATGTGCTTGAATTCCAATTTATGATTTCTCCTAAAATCACTAAGCTTGACCAAATCTGAAAATACAGGCAGGTTGTTAAAGTAAACTATATGATACACTTTTGGAGAAGAACCAAAGCAGCAGTACTGCTAATTGCTTAGTGAAGACACACCTTAAATGAGTACTTAAGAGTCTTCCTCAGAAGCAATTATTTACATTTCCAAGATTTGAAAAGAAAGACCATGTTCCTGAAGCCATGCAACAACTTCACAATATTATCTTGTATCAGGAGACTGATGAAGAAGCTTATACAAGTTCAGAAGTACACTGAGGAATCACAGCTCCACTGTTTTTTTTGTCCCTGAGGTCTGTTGGACAGTTACTGCTGCAGTTAACTCCCAGTCTGCAAAGATTACTGATTAGTAAATGGTTTTAGCCTGTTGAAGTATAAAGTTGCCATCATCTCTTGCTCCTTTAAAAAAAAGTAAAACATTTCTCAGGATGTACAGTTTTGTAAAGCAATGAGCACTATTCAACTAGAGACCCCAGTTCAAGTCTAGAAAAATCTCTTGGGAACACCAGTACCACGGAACAGAAATCTTCCCATTCTCATGTTTCAGATTTGAAATTGTGCACTTTTTATTTCCGGTACTAGTGGTTTCACTTCTATTCTGGACAATGATATATATTTCACTGTCACAGTTCCTGGTCCTTTTGAGAGAAAGTTTTAACTCAATCTTCTGAACATTACTGATGAAATTATGAATTATGAGTTTAAGAAACAACTGACACACTTGAACTCACTCAGGCATGCAAAGCAGAAGAACCTGGAAGTACTGATAGCAAAGTTCAGGACAATGAAGAAAAGAACACATTTTCTTATTTGCAATTAGACCAAAAGGTGGAAACAGGACAATGTAGATTCAAATTATTCAGGTTAGATTACCAGTGCAGCACTGTGCCTGTTTATAAATTAATACTTTACTTGTACTTATATTTTTATAGATATTAGAAGCATTTTTCAAAGCCTCACAGGAAACTGACAGAAGAAACAAAATCTGAACTCTACCACCCTAGCCATGAGACTGCTCTTAGTTTTCCAGTGAGCATTCAAACAATTGGACAACTGGAAGAAATGGACCATAATCAGAATGAAAAATCTGTGCTTAAAAAATATTTTACATAGCTGGGACCAACACGTTGTTGATTCTTTGGAATCCAAGTCAATTAACTTGAATGTACTTATTTTACTTTTGATACGAAGTTACTCAACAGCAAAGCACAGACCCAGCAGAACTTCTCACACAGGTTGACTGCTACATAATGGTATTAACAATTATGGCTGTGGACTGGGAAAACAACCTGAAACCCTCCTGTTGAGAGAAAATAATAATAAGTCTTTTGCAAGCTTAAAGAAAAGCTGACTATTAAAACTTCCAGGGCTCTAGCCTGTTCAGAGCTAAAAAAACTTCCTCTTGAAAAAGCAGAAAAGAATGGCCCCAAACCACCAGAAGACCTTGAAATACAAAAACACAGGTAAAGCTATTTATTTTCTCTCTTGGCTTTGGCCAGAACAATAATTCACTGCTGTCACTGCAGTGTTTTTGCACAGTTCTAAAATCAGTGTTCAAACCTTTTAATTATATGTAGTATAAAGAGATTTTAATTTCATCAGGAAAAAAACTTCAAGAGAAAAAAACCCTATGTTTCCAACTCCTTGATGACAAAGGCAGTCTTCCAAATAAGCATCATTTAAACCCTATGCCTGTAGAAAATTGTTCCTCTGCCTTTACTGTTGCTATTCATAGTTCTCTAAGCAGCTACTAGTCCTGACCAGATGACTGTAACAAATTCAAACACTTCTGGCAGAGGCATGTTTATTATTTTCCAATAGGACTGCCTGCCAAGTTTCCCTGTCCAGGATTTTTTTTTTTAAATAAAGGAACCATGTGAGCCAAACTGTGTCAGGGACTATCCTTCAAGCAGTTCTTTCAGGAAGTGGAAGTGCACCATCATATATGTAGACTTACACTTGAATATGGTTCAGAAACATTAGGAGACACAGCACAGTCAAAACTTCAATTTTCAGAGCACAAAATACTATGCTGTGAGTCTTGAAAATCACTTATCAATAAAGAATCCTCAAAATCATTCTTAGCACATGATAAAAAAACCCATAAACTTTAATGAAATGGGTCTTCTTTAATTCCCCTCAAAATGTAATCTTTTAATAAAACCTTCTGTTTAGTGACTTTCCAAAATATATATTCTACAATGTCTTGTGTCCAGTCTATTGCTCATTAGGTTGCTGTACAAATCTGTACACAATACTATGGCATAAAGGCACAAATCTTATGAGGAATTCTTAGAAGCACTGGTGCATATCATTACCTTAAATGATGGTCTTGTGATTAAAATACTTAGTGGCATGAAAAGGAGGATGAATCCCACTTCAAATCTACCATGACCTTGTACAAAAGTCATTCAATCCCTCAGACTTGATTCTACATCTGTAATAACCAAATTAATAATCGATTAAACATCTTAAAGAACAAAGTAATTCACTAACCACATACAATGGCATTCAGAGAAAAAAGCAGTTACACAATTTATATATGTAATAAACACTCAAAACCCTCTCTTTACAGGAGGTGAATTAAAAGAAAGAAAAGTCAAATGTCTTTGCAAAGATTCTGCACATTACTCTCAGCTTTCAATCTGAGCATAATTCTGCAAGGCCAACTTGAAGGAAATACTATCTTGCAAGAATTTAATCCAATTGAAAATAACTCTAATATGTAAATGTAAAAAGTAATGACCAAATAACAGCAATACTGCTTAAACAGGCAGTGGTTTGATATGGTAAGTACTTTGATTTATCTTGCTATTACCAGGTTTTCAAGTCTTGATGTATAAAATTCTGTTTAGGATGTAAAGTGGGGAGCTGTGCGGGGGACAAAAAACTTAAGATATGACTGCATGAAAAATAGCAATTACTTCAAAATTATGGTCAAAAAGAACTAAAAACTTAACCTCATACACAAATCATAAATGAGACTGTGGGTTCTCCTTATTCTCTCCTACAAATAAGTAACTACCTGAAAAAACCCCACAGGACTCCAGTTACTGGTTCTAAATAAAAACATCTGCAGCACATTTCTATTAAAACAACCAACCAAACAAAAAACTGTAAGAATGGAATTCCTAGAGATAGCTAGAAATATATTAGATTTATAGGAACTTAAATGTGATTCTTGGATACTACTGAAAAATCAAGTCTTGATGTTATATAACCATACCAACCAGATCATCTGCTGACAAATTTCCTTGTACCCAACTGATGAATTGTCCACTGAAATTTTGATGTCTCACGTATTAAGAAACTTTTAAAACAAAGAAATATCTAACACATGATTTCTTACAACAGTGCTGTGGTAACAAAAAAAGTCTGCAAATGTGACATTTGGACACATTGATTCTATTATTGTGGCTGCCACTCTTCAATAGCTGGGGATAAAGAACTCCATTAACAAACAATTACAGAACCTAAATATTTGTCTCCCCACTGGAAAAGGTGCAAGCCATTTCTAAATATTATATTAATTATAATCATAATCTACTGCATTTCTTTTTTTTTTCTTTCACTTAATAGAAATTGTGAGTCTTAATTCAATCCAAAATTTCTTTTGTTTCACTTTATTTCTCTGGAAAATATCACTCCATTTTCTTCACATTCTTTACTAATAGCAGAAAACATCTGTTTGCATTTTTTTAACACATTTTTAAACTGCTTGAGCAAATTCTAATACAAAACTACAACAATTCCAACCATTACTATCCTCCTTTGGAGTAAAGCCTTTTGTTTATGAATGGGCCTATGCAGAAATGCCACTAAACCTCAAAAGAGGTGATCTTTAGAAGCCTTTTTAGAGCTAAACACTTCAACATACAGCTTGGTAATGAGAGAAAATGATGTCTAGTTGCAACTGAGCTTATTTTAAAATGTGACTGAAATTCCTGAATAGCAAAAGAGCTTTTGACCCCACAGTGCAACTACAAAAATGGTCAAAGAGCAACAATTTTCACTACAGATGTGACTTGTGCTTCATGACTTCAGAACTAAACTTGAACTAACTCATAAAAGCAGAAATTACCTCAGGCCAGATTTACTTCTGACTTCAGAATGAGTGTATATAGAAGCTATTTGCCAGAAAAATAAAGAATTCATGTAGTTGGCACCTTGTCCTTTCACATGGCTAGCCTCCAGTGTCAATTTGGAGATTTCCTTATTCTAATGTTGCAGCTACTAGAACATACTTTGACTTTTAAAAATCCACTTTACTCCTTGGAACTTTTTAAAGATTTTACACAGAATTGAAAGGATACAAGAGCTACAAGGAAAAAAAGAAACATTTTGCATTAAAAAGTAGCTGATTAGTACTCAAATAGTAATAACAACTAGGACTTGATTGTTTTTTCCTTGGCTGGAACACTGGAAAGAATTTCTGGAATTGCAATTAAGGTTCAATTCACTACAACTATGAAAAGCACAACATGCCTCCTTTTTCACCAGTACTCTAGGTTTCACAGAAAGAAGTAACAAAGTGACACTGAGAGATTCTGGGTGGCACCAGTAATAATAATACTTAAGAATATTCAGAAAACGAACACACACACACACACAAAAAAAAAAAAGAACTGTCATCACCTCCACAGAAGTTTACTAGAAGTAATTTATTTTGTATCGATGACAATCTAATCCTTAATTAAGAATTTCATCCCTGAACTGATTTTTAAACACTGTTTTCCCAAACATTTGAATTTTCCCTAGAAAAACCCATATTAACAAATGAAATACACACTTTGAACTATAATGGCATGGGACTGCTGTCATATCCAATCACTCTGGTATTGACACAAAGATTTAGTGGATGCATTTCCCTATTACATATTCCTTCTCTACTCTTCTGAAAACTCTAAGAAAATGAAGGGTATCAATAAAACAGCTGGAGAATTTCCCAAATATTACTTAAATGTAAAAAAAGTGAAAAATTAGTCAAATCTAATTTAAACGTACAAAATTTTGTTCAAAACTGTATCTAACATTTGTAACTGCTATACCAGGTCCAGGTTGTACTCAGTCAGGGTATGCACTTAAATACAATTTAGAGATATTGAAGAGCTAGGATTATATTCAGAGTAGCAGAATATATCTAATTCCATTAAATCTAGTTGCATTAAGGAATGGCTGGTATCTGTAACAGATCATTTCCACATTTAAAGAAATAAAGAAACCATTTTAATATGTAAAAAAACAGTTTAGATGGAAGAAAGTTGAGATTCCTTCATGAATGCAGATGGAATGGACTTCGAATTCCCCAAGATTTTTTTTCCCTCTTTTTTCTTCATCTGTTTCTCCTCCTGTAATTCTCACAGGAATATGCTACCTCTAGTACTAGAAGTATCCTCTTTTACTGTTCTGATGAACCCAAACAGCACACTTCTGCAAAGCTTCAGTGTGTGCAGTAATTCAGAACACAGCCAGTAGAAAACCATCTGTCTTTCTCAGTTACTCATTACAGCATCAATATGCAGCTCACAAAACAGTCTGAAGCTGTAGTTATTTTCAGCTCTAGAACAGCTGAAACCTCAATTACACTGTGCTAACAATGAACCCAATTACTTGAGGACAACAGATTGAGTCAACCTCCATCAAAAAAACAGAATACCAGAAACACCCCCCACAAAAGCCTCCTCAGCTCAGCAAGCATATTGAATGAGTCCCTTCCCCCCTCTCTTGCCTCTTCCCTGAAATTCTAAGTGATTTTCTAGTTTAAAAGCACTAAAAAATAACCACACCTGACCATTCACTTGTCATAACACAAGCCAAACAAAATCAGAAGGCTTCAGAAAGCAACGTTTATTCAATGCGATGTTACCGAATCAAATTCTGGGACTAAGAAACTCTTGTTCAATACTGCACACAATAAAACATTTTAAGTCATTAACCAAATATAGAAGAAAGAAAATGCAAACCACTGGACTGGAAACTCATCAAGTTATCTGATGTAGAGATTCAACTATATGATCAAGTTTTAAGTTTCAACTGATGGCTTCTGAAAAGCAGCTGTAACAATACACAAGTTTTGTACTACTGTTTTAAACATTACATGTGCTTCTTCTGACCCTTGTATGCCAAATTATGAATCTTCAGACAATAAAAGCATTGCCATGCAATCTTAAGTCTCCAGGTTTTCTCCTAGATCAGTTTCTTACTGAAGTTTCTCTGGCCAACTCCACTCTGATCTACTGTTATTTTTCCACCACCATTTTATCTCCACAACTTTACTGCCAAACAGATAAGCTTCAGCCTCTCACCATTACATATTCTGCTGTCAAAATACCAAATCCCAAGTCATTAGGGTACTACAAGTAAAAAATGCAGTCACTCATTCTTTAAAAAGTAAAATTGAAACATTCACTGTAATTAAATGGCTGTGAGTCAGATGGCTACAGAAGCGAAATTACTAATAAACATAAAACACTGCATTGCTAGTGGTTTCCATAAGAGAACAACATTCTGAAAAGGCCAAAGACTAACCTGGAAAGAACAAGATATTGCTACGGTTTTCTTACAATAAATCAAGCTTACACAATGTAAGTAAGACTCTTATGGAAGTAACTGAGTAACAAAACAAACAAACAGGCTACAGGAAGCCCATTGGCACCGAAGAAGAGATAATCAGGTTGAAGAAATGTGTTGTTTTTCACAGCATTTGTGTTTTGTTCTGTTTCTGAAACCTGCCACATATGCACCTAAGATTATGCAGGCCCACCTATCTTACTCAGCCAGCAAAAGATGCATTTTCTTGTGCACCCATCACAGCAAAGTCTGGCTTAAAGTCTGGTGGGTTTTAGTTTATTTCTATTGATACATTGGGAAGATGAACACCAGAGATTTATTTGTTTTATTCACATTTTCCCTTGACCTAAAAATAATACAAATTTTCATGAAAGTAGGCAATACAAAAGGTGTCCACAAACTGTATAGCACTGATGAGACTACTGTAGCTCTTCACTGTGTTCTACACCTCTTGGACAGTTCTCAGTCAGGGTACTTTGTTTTGCTCTCTTCTCCCACTGCACTTTTTGCAGTAATAAACCTTATGCAACATCTCATGTACCTCCAGCCACAAGTCCACAGATAAATTTCAGGGGACCAGTCAGCCCCATGCGCTAAAGCAAGCAAATCCAAAAGGGAGCAGCCCTAGATAATTGGTCCCTGCTATTGCAACTCCAACATCAATATTTTCCACAGTCCCAGCTCTCAGCACTTTCCTTCCTCCAACCTCCCCCAGCCCCCAGCTCACCTCACATGCTATACATATTCCTTTCTGATCCCAGTCTTCCTTTCAACACATCCTACCCTTCCCTTGTTTTTCCATTCAGGATATCCCTCCTACAAAATTCCACTTCAAAATAATGACTAACAACATTGCCATGCCATCTGTTTTTATAACATACCACTCTTTCTACACCTTTTAACACTCCATTTATATAGAACATAAATTTTCTGGAATGAGGACTACGCCACTATCATCTGTACCCTGCCTAAAACAGCTGGTTTTGATTCTTAAATCTTTCATCTTTAATATAGCACTGGTTAAAAATGACTATTTATTTCCTTGATTAGATTTCAAACTGCTGGCATAAGAACACAAATTCACCAAAACCTGATATGCTGGCACAATCTGTAAATGCTTAGCAGTACTTTATTCTGCTCTTCCCATCTCTCTGAAAGTGTGTTGATGGGGTTTTTTTTGGCTTTTCTTGTTGTGGGTTTTTTAATGCATCAGACTGAAACCAGGAATCCGTACTGTAAAGACACTAAATTAATCTCTGCATGGGAATTGCAGGTTTACAAATGCACGTCAATGCACAATTCCTCAAGAATGGTACATCAAAAAAAACACCAACAACAAAAAAACACAACCCAAAAAACCATAAGAAACCAAAACAAAGAATGACCTGAATTACCATGGCATAAATGTACAACATATGTCACTCTTCTGAAGTATGAAAAACACGGGCCATTTGAAACTATATTTCCAATACAGAACACCTTTTTAGTCACATGATGACTTACATTCAGTTATTTTACAAAATTCTCTTGTTTTCTGTCAGGTAAAACATACCATTAAAATCCAGAAAATCCAGATCCAGGATTTATTACTTTTACACAGCCATAAAATATCCAAGATATCTTATAGAGATTTTATAAATGTTACAAAACAAACCTTGCTGTAATCAGAATTGAGATGTAGTGCTTATACTTTCATCTCAGAGGATGGCATGTTAAAAAACGAAGGGGTAACAAGACACACACTGAAGATCTCGAAAACAGATTTGACTGTTATGCAGCAAGGAGAGGAATGAAATTTAAGTGTGGAGAAGCAGCCTTGCAATAATGGATCACAGAGGCCAGTCATTTGTGGTGTACTTTAGAGGTCAAAACTCAGGCCAATGTTGTTTAACATCTTCATTAAGGACCTAGACATTGAACAGGTGCACCTCAGCTCAGCAAGTTTGCAGATGATAAAATCTGGAGGAGTGCCTTATACACCAGAGGGTCGTGCTGACATTCATAACCAGCTGAAGAAACAGGCAGAACTCCATGGAGCCCCACAAGGAGAAATGAAAAGTCTTAACCTGGGGAGGGACTGGAGGCAGAGTGTCTGAAAAGCAGCTCTGATAAAAAGAGCTGAATGTAAACAAGCAGACACAAAGAAGGCCAAAAAGTGTCCTGAGCAGCATTAGGAAGAGTAACACCAGCAGGTCGAGGGGCATGATGCTTCTCCTCTATTCAGCACTGCTGAGATGCATCCTGGAGTGCTAGCTTCAGGTCTGGGTTTTCCAGCACTACACATGGACATACTGGAGTCAGGCCATAAAGATAATTAAGGGTTGGGAACACTGGACATACAAGGGAAGGCTGAGTAAGTCAGGATTTTGTAGCCTCAGGAAGAGAAGGTGGGAAGATCTTATTATGTGTACAAATACCAGATAGGAAGCAAAGAGCGAGTCTGACTTCTCAGTGGCACCCAATGAATGGACAAGAGGAAATGAACACAAACTGAAACACAAGAAACCTTAAAAGAAGCCTGGTGGATTTCTTTATTTGTTTGGTTTGGTGTGTTGTTAGTGTGGTCAAACGCTGTAAGTCACTTAGATTGTGGCATTTTCATCCTTGGAGCTGGTCTAGAGAGTCCTGCTTTGTGCATGGTGCTTGGACTAACTAGACAATCTCTAGAGATGTCCCTTCTAGAGTGAAAACACACTTCTACTGTAAGAAATAGATAAACAGGTAACCCGCCAGTAAAGATGGCTATGCGTCAATTCCACAAAGCTAATTCAAACAGCTCAAACATCAAAATATTTGATACCATAGATTCATTTTACCTCAGCATAAGAATCTGCCTGTAATCTCTTCTGACTTCCTACAGACAGCAAAATAGGTTTCACTGCTTACAAATGTGAATGCCACAAATCCATCTGCTTAATGGTCCATGGACAAAGACGTATAAAAACATAAAGAATGACTCATTAAGTATTTCATAACATTTTGGCTAGATTAAACATGAAACTTTTCTAAAGGAAACACAGAAGTTTCTGTATCACAAACTCCAGAAAATAGCCTCTTCATCTGGTTAATAAGCATAATAGGGGTGGTAGAAATAAAAATTTGTTCATTATTGATCTGAAGGCAGTACCGGCCAACATGAGGGCTGAATCAGTTTCCAATTCCCACTGCTTAATAAGATCTGTGCTATGCAGAAACCCACCTAGGTAGTTTCAAACACAAAATGAAAGACTCATTATACATCTCATTATACAAAACTCGGAAAACTTCTATTGTAAACCTCTCCTGAGGTGTCTTGTCAGGTATTATGGATTAGGTGCAACATTCCACAGTCCTTTCAATATTCATACTGAGTACCGCATGTTGATATTGCACCTAAAATAGGACATACAGCTTTTCTGTAGTAAACACTGGTTTAGTCAGCAAACAGCACAGAGGCACAACCTGAATATAAATAAGCAGGGCTGCTCCTACTTTTTCTCTAATTTTTAGGAAAAAAACATGTCACTAAAGAACAAACACAGCTTAGCAATGGTCTCTGTACTGAATATTCTCTTTTCTTCCTCTTTCCAAATCTTAATCATCTTTTACCAAAACCTTCCAGTAACTTTCACAGCTGTAGGGCAATCAGCTTAAAGACAGCTCGCTACCTGGCAACCTTTCCACGCCATCTGAATGCAACTGTGCTTATCTGGACACACAAACAGACTGTACAGAGCACCTGGATACTCACTACTGACAAGAGTAACCTCTGTAATCACAGAATGGTTGAGGTTAGATGGGACCTCTGGTGGCCACCTGGACCAAATTCCCTGCCCAAACAGGGCCACCTAGAGCTGGCTGCCCAGGACCACAAGCCAAGAACTTTTAAGTGCCTCCAAGGATGATGACTCCCCAACCTGAAACCAGAGAAGGCATGCACATATACACAAAAGTAACATAACATGAACTCATAAACATGCAGTCAACATGACAGACTGCAAATATATGAGTTGGGGAAGAAGTTATCTGAAATGGCTGTCTGCATACTGATTGCAGGAAGGCTGCAACATACAGACATTAAATGGTTCCTTAATAAGCCATATGGCTCAGCCCAGCCAGCAAGTGTGAAGTTTTATTTAAATGCCCTGCCAAAAAATACACAAACTTCTGCATACCTTATAACTCCACTGTAATAAAAAGCAGCTCTTGAAAGAAAGGAGCCTTAACAAACATGCATGAATGAAGCTTATGCAAGAAGTGACATTTCAGACAGTCCCTATATCTGGTACAAACTTTTCTGGTATTTGTTTAGGTTCATGCATATTTTGGGCTCTATTCCCAGTCTTAACTGTATCACTGGCAGAAAAATACTGCCTGTTTGCAAGCTCACATACTTGATTATTCCACTGTATTCTTCAGAATTATTAGTTTCACCAGAATACATACAGGCATTGTGAATAACAGTGTGATTACATGTAACTATACAGATTTCACAGCAGATCTTTGTAATCAATCCCTGGCCCTTATTAATCAAGCCTACCCTTTAACATTATAATTGTTACCACAACTGTAACTTTGGTCGACATATAAAAGAATATTAATTTACTGTTCACATTATTTTGTTATTGGGCAGTGTAGTAACCAGAAAGAACACTGCTTGTAGACACCAGCTTCTTCACTGTACTATCAGTTCTGCTATTTATTTGATGTGGGACCCTAAGTAAATTCATCCTTTTCTTTACACAAGTATACCTTGCTGTCTGTTAAGAACACATTCCTGAAATATGAGATAATTCAATATAGTGAAACAATTTTCCCCACAGAATAAATGTGATACAGAGGAGATATATGCAGGAACTTAAAAAATGCACACAATTGAAACACATAGGGGCAGACAGCGAGGAAAAGGCAAAGAAGCAAGTTCATCAGTTGTCATCTCAATATCCAGTGATGACAGACCAGGAGGCTGAGATACTGGCTTTGCAATAGCTGGAGATAACAGAGTTTCTTTAAGGTGTAATTAAAGAAGAAAAAATTTTTCAACTTCCAATTGTCCTGAGATTTTGATGAGCAGGTTTTCTGTAACATGAGATTGAATCTTCAGTGACTCTGTCCAGTAATTATTAAAAATTTTAGCTGCTTTATTTCTGAGACAGAACACTGACTATAAATCTTTCAGTATGAGTGTTCATATTGCCTCCTTCCAAATGGTTATATGTTCACCATCATGCTTCTCAGAGGTCCGCTGCACACAGAGGTCAATCAAGTCAACCAAGGGTAAAGGACAAAACCAAGGTAATGACAACAGTTAGTAGAAGAGAGTATTATCAAATGATCAATACTGGAACTCTGAATATGAGAGACTGAAAAGAAATTGATAGCATGGTATTATCACACTGGCTTCCTTCTTTCAGAGATTTATCTTGTCTACTCAGACTGTAAAAATTACTAAGCAGGAGCTGTTTCTCACTGAGTGTTTACACATCATCTCATCCTGCCAACCTCAGTTGTGATATGCATGTGCTTCTCTGGTAAAATTAAGAGAGACAACTATTTTCAGACTAGTGTGCTATTTTGAGGAGGTTCATTTTACACACTGAAAAAGAATATATTTCAACCAGCAGCCGAAAAGCACTCTTAGGAAGTATGTAACTGATCTGGAAATTATAGCTGAGATAGATAAGCTCCTGGTCTACTTCCAGGGACACTAATTATAAAAACCAATCCCAGATACAATATAGATGTAACTACTTTGTGAGACACTTTGAAGTCTGCAGCTGATCGAGTTTTAAGCCTGTAGGGTCAGTTATGTATGTATTTTTTCCACTGAATTACAATAGCACAAAAATATTCAATGACTTAACCAAGAGGTACTCTACAATAGGAAGCAAAATATTGGTTATGACCCCAGTATCTGGATTCTATTTAGAACATGAATTTTGTCATAGTATTTAAAAGTTTATTTAAGAAACAGAATTTTCGTGAGTTGTATATAGACAAGTATGAAATTGGCTACTTAAGCTCCATGCTAGCGATGCAGAATCTCAGTTTATTCAGGCAGCCTCTGATGCTCAAAAAACTCAGCAAGCCATCTATACAAAGTATGTAACAAATGCCTCTTTAAAAAAAAACCAAAAAAGCCAACAACAAAAAAAATCCAGAAGGTTCTTTAAAAAAACCCAACCAAACACAACAAATCCCCATCTCCACCAAAACCCGACAATATAGAAATTTTAAAACTTTTAATACATGAGGCAATTTTTGAAACAGTTCTTCAGAAGTATGAAAAGCCAGTCAGTGCAAGATGCAGAAATGTTATGCTGGAAGTGAAGCTACACTGTACAGCACAAAAATCTTTTAGGCCATGCTGCAGCCCACAGAATAACCCTTTATCAAGAGTTGTACACTGCTATGTTTTGGGAAAGGGTGTGGAAAGGTAAAGCAAAGGCACAAGCCTCACCACAATGGCTATATCCTCTTTTGCATCCTCTCACTGTGAAGCCACAGAAGAAAGTGGAAGTGTTAGCAAGAGGTAGTACCCACTTCTGGGAAATAGAATATGGAAAGTAGCAGCAACTGGAACGATGCTCATCTGTGAACACTAAGGAAGCTGCAGGGAATGACCACTGTGGGGGACAGTGTCTGAAATGGTAGTGAATATGGGGAGAGGAAAGGTTCATCATGAGCTGAGCAAGGAAAGCAGCAAGATCCTGCAATGAGTTCAGTCCTTCTCAAATGAGCAATAACAGAGCACAGAAAGACACAGACACTGGATGGGATCAGATATACAGCCTAGCCAGGTCAGTGAAGGGGGAAAGGGAAGGGGGAAGAACAGAAGAAAGAAGATAAGCAGGCCCCTTCAGTGAGTCATACCAGAGCTACTGCTGCTGGAAGGGAGCCAGATTTTAGCTGGAGCTTTTGCCTCTGCTTTTCTTCCCCCCTCTCAGAAAACCAAGAAGTGAAAGCACCAAACTTAGATGTCTACCTGAAATACACTCAGATTTTGCTGACTGTAAGCCCCTACACTGTATTACGTTTAGCCTCAGAAAAACTTGTAATCAAAAACATACAAGAGTAACTTAAAAATATTCTTTTTTTTTTTTTTTTTTTTTTTTTTTTTACTGGGTTTATATGCTGCCCTGAGTAAGATTCTTTCTTGGATCAGCAATTTCATAATGTTAAATACAAAACCCCTGCAAACAAGACAAATACATAACATGGCAGTTGAGGACAGCAGTTACATTACTCCTCAAATTACACACTGCTTTTTCCTATGTAAATTCCTAATCTGCCTTCTCCAAATGCCCTCCTGCCAACTGAACACACATTTTTCAGCCTAACACCCTTCAAAAGCAATTAAAACATGTGCACCTATTTTTGTAAAATTTATCACATATCAGCCTCAAATCACACAAAAAATTTTCTTTGCTAATATTTCAACTGTTTGACAATGCTCATTATCACACACCAACAGGTATCTCCTATGTGGTTTATGAGTGGTATCCTCAGCTACTTGTGCTCGTCTTGTTACATGAAGTGATAATTTAGCAACCTCAGCTTGCTTATTAATGTCTCTCCTAAAATGACACCCAGTTCATCTAGTCTCCCTGATTTTTTTTATGAATGGATTTACAGCTTGGTTCTTTCTGCAGTTGAATAAGCACCTGACAGAAACACTCAACTGAGCATTCATGTACATGTTCTGAAGTGGTCAGTGAAATCCTGAGGACAGACTCCAAGAACTTGAAATAGCCAAGAACTAGTAGGAAACAAAACAAAGCTTTAATACCCCCATACACCACAAGAGAACCTCATTGTAAACAAATCTTCACAGTACCAGCTAAATGGAAGCAACATGAGATAGCAATCTTCTTCTGAGATCACCTAAATTTAATATAGATTTGGAATGAGGCTTAGGGTGACTTACAGGGCTTGATTTGCAGACAGAATTAAATTCTCTTCAACATCTTCATTAACGACTCGGACACAGGATTTGAAAGAATGCTAAGTAAGTTTGTGGCTACACTCAACTTGGAGGAGCTGCTGACTCCCTCAAGGGCAGACAGGCCCTGCAGAGAGACCTCGACAAATCAGTGAGATGGGCAACCATCCACCACAGAAGGTTTAACAAGGTCAAGTGCTGGATTCTGCACCAGGGATGGAGGAACCCTGGTTTTGTTTCTAGATCAGGAAAAAAGGCGCTGGAGAGTAGCACTGCAGAAAGGGACCTGGGGGTTCTGGACAACAGCAAATTGAACAAGAGTCATTAAGCTATTAGAGAGCATCCAAAGGAGGGCCACAGGGATGGTGAAAGGTCCTGACGGGAAGCCACATGGGGAACAACTGAGATCTGCTTGGTCTGTTCAGCCAAGGAGGAGCCTCCTTCTCCTGGAGGAGACTGAGGGGAGACCTCATTGCAGTTTTACATCTTCCTTATGAAGGAGGTGCAGGTACAGATCTCTTCACTCTCGTGACCAGTGACAGGACTCGAGGAAGCGGCGTGAAGCTGCATCGAGGAAGGTTTAGGTCTGGTATCAGGAAAAAGGTTTTCCTTGACTAGGAACAGGCTCCCCAGGTAAGTGGTCACAGCACCAAGCCTGACAGAGTTCAGGAAGAATTTGGACAACACTCTCAGGCACATGGTGTGACCCTTGGAGTGTCCTGCACAGGGCCAGGAGTTGGACTCAATGATCCTGATGGGTCCCTTCCAGCTCAGTATATTCCATGATCCAATGACTAAGATCTATCGAATTTACCTCTTCCCAAACAAAACTATACACATACATGAGTTTTGATTACAGATATGTCTTACCTTAAATATATCTATTTTGAAGCTATAAATTCAGGTATTTATGTGATTGCAAAAATCTTAACAAGATTCAGATTAGCAACAGGAATGACAATTCAAGAATTGACAATTCAACCAACAGCAAAATAAATTTTCATTATTTCCCTCTAAACAACAGGCCTTGCAATTTTTCAAAGTTTTTTTCTGTTTTTACAAAGAGCATTTACAAAAGTACTAGTTAGCAGATCATACTGCCTGAGAAAAGAATGTGACTTTGTTTCATACTTGAGCATTACCTAGTGAATTAAAACCTATTGTTTTTATGTAAAAGCAGCAATATTATGAGACTCGCTCAGAGATACAAATACCGGTGTATCAGATAATATCTATGCTCTTGAACAATAAAGCATGAATTCAACACTGCTTTCATTGTATTACCACCATGGCAGTGTTGCAGCATTTCTGAAATTATACTTTTGTCCACATCACTATGTCAACAGACATGCCAGTCTGCTTAAACAGCTAAAATTGAATTAAATGGCTCAACCAGCTCACTTCACCTTTTGCTACTGTAATCAGAATCTTACTCTTTATTTCACAAAATAACAGAATATAGCAGGCAGACCTTTGGGCTTAAACAAAATTTTGATTCCTCGTCTTTCAAGCTCTCACTATGCAAAGATGTAGGACATCAAGACAGAATTTGCATAGCCTTGCCAAATACAAGATTTCTTCCTCAAAAGGCATAAAGAAGTTGTCAAATGTTACTGCCAGCACAGTCCATTCTAGAAGCTGATCCTTCCATTACTCTTAATTAAAAGTCTGGCTTTTTCCTCCTCCAACCACAAGCCACTTTCATTTTATAGATTGTACCAGTAAACCTTTACAAGTTAATTGTTGAGTACTGGATTACATAAAAGCCTTCAAAGGTAACACTGGCAATCCCTGTCATTCTCACACTTCACTGAGAGCAGTAGGTGGGGCAGAAAGCACAGGTGGGTGCCCTCAGGACCACTGTCCCTAGCTGCTGGCGGACATAAGGATACAGCAGTGCCAGACGTTTGACTTTCTGGACATCTGCATAAGCCACTGCCACATACCAATCAAACCCCCTTCACTCAGCAGGTGACATTTGGAGTCTGTTCTGACCCTGACTCCCAATTACCTGCACAGCTTGGGCACACAGCTATAAACACACTAAGAGTCTTGCAAAGTTAATCATGCTGGAGGTGGAGCAGCCAATACAGCCATAATAGGTTGCTGCCATGGAGGCAACAAGGCAACTGAGCACCCTTCCTGGAGGCCAGGCACACACATTAAACCCAATGAGAAAGGGTTATTCCCACCCAGACCAAGTGAAGAAAAGCATCGCGCTGCCTGTAAGCTAAACAATAAGGACATCACATTGTCTTAGACAGTATGCTAGAAGTTGTTTCCACTATTTCTTTTTCCTCAAAGAAAATGTCAGTGTAGATGTAAGTGATTACACTTTGTTTTAAATTTCAGCTCTCAAGAAATAGCCTGAAAATCACTGTCAGAGTACTTCTGACAAGGAGTGCTTAGGTCCAACACCTCTGAAGAGAGAGAATTACATATGTCTGCCTTTCTAAAAAGGAAAAAAAAAAACAAACCAATGCAGAGATGCAGTAAGACGCTCATGAAGCTTAATAACAAACATTACTGAAGGTACAAAACATTAAAAAAATTTAAAAGTTTAAAAAGGAAATAAACAGGATAGACAAGTAACACTGCTTTTGCAGACTCTAGTGAATTGTTTTCTCTAACGAAGACAAATTAGAAACAATTCTATTATGCAAACTGACATTAAAGTTTATGGCTGGGGAAACCAGGGATTTCCTACGGTATTCCTAATAGCTGGACAACTAAACTACCTCACTGTTTACATTACGATGCCACATTCATGATGTGGCATAGCCTAAACATTTTCTTAAAAGTAAATAAGCCTTAATGAGTTAACCACACGCATGCACAAAAATCCTGCTACCTGCCAACAACCTCAGGCTCTACATTTTTTAATCATGAAATAGTTACTCCTGCCATTACATAAATATTATTACATAATATCTCCTTTGTATGCAGAATTAGAGCTACAATAAAATAGGTCCCACTATTTCAATATTGTATCTATTAATCCCACTCATTCAATTAATAATTTGGAGCTGTAGTTGCATCAGAACACAACAGCTTGAATATGTCACATTCCTCTGTGCTTAAACAGAGAAGACAGTTAATTCTGGATTAAAAAAAAAAAAAAAACAAGCCGACAAAAAATACAACAAAAATAACTGCTCTACTATAATAACTGCCTGAAGGGAAAGACACCTCTACTATGCTCTTTTATTACATGTTTTTTGTCATGCCCAAGATTTATTGTGTGTGCATAAATAGATAATTTTCAACGCGCCAGTCAATAAAATATGCAGAAATACCTTAATTCCCAAGGTCAGCGTTACACAGCCTAAGTGTAAAGAGAGCACAAGCAATGATGCTTACAATGTCCAATATCTCAAAAGCCAAGGGTTTTTCCAATTTAATATTTAACGTATGGGCAAACTACAATACACATTAAATTAATTTTCCTAAGTATTTACTTTGTTAGAAATTTGTTCTGAGAACGTATTTGTTTGTATTGGTCAGAAGCACATCTGAGACGTGGGACGGCTGTCAGCACAAGGCCACACGGCGAGGAGGCAGTGAAGTGGCATGTGACATTCGGGAGTCTCGGGGGGCAACATGTGGCCGGCGCTCAGGACGCTCCTCTCTGCAGTGCAGCACCGGTGCCTCCGGCCGTGCGCGATCCGTGCCGCGACACGAGCCCCCACTTCCGAAGTGCCGCACAAGTCCCACTTGCGCCCGCGCTCAGCGGCTTCCCCTTGTCCGCTCGCCCTCTCGCAGCAAGGGCTCCCGGGAAGGGCAGGAGAGCGGCGGTGGGCACCGGGACGGGCCGGCTCCGGTGTTTGTACAGCTGCGCCGCTCTCCCGGGGCAGCCCCGCACAAAGCCCCGGCGGCTCCGCAGCCCCCGCCGCCACCGGGCGGGCGCGGCGCGACACCCGGGGCAGGTCCCCGCTCCTCGCCGCTGCCCCGCCGTCCCCGCGGCCGCCGCTGGCAGGTGAGACGCGCCGCAGCGGCGGCGCCGGGCGCGGAGGGGGGGCGCGACCCAGCCACAAAGAGCGGGAGCGGGGTGGGCGGCGGCGGGGCCGGCGCCAGCGCGACCCGCGGCGCCGCAGCGGGGGGACGTCCCCGCCCGCCCGTCGGTGGCGGCGGCGGGGGTCATCCCTTACCTGCAGGGGTGGCACCGAAGACTCTCACGACGGGCACCCGTTTGGCCGGGGCCTCTCGGAAGCGGGACTGGCAGGGGTCCAGGCCGGGCAGCGGGCTGCCCATGTAGTAGTCGGCAGTCACGATCCGCACTGAGAACATGTTTGTTCGCCGCCGCCGCCGAGGCACCAGCACAGCACCGAGCGAGCGAGCGCGGAGCCCGCACGGCTCCCCCCGCCCGCCGCCGCCGCCGCTGCCGCCGCAGCGAGCGCGCGCGCGAGCGCAACACTCCCCGCGCCTGCCGCTCCTCGCCCGCCCGCGGGAGCGCGCGCGGCCCCGCGCGCGCCTCGTCTGTGTCTCTGTTCCCCCCGCCCGATGTCGCCGCTCTGGGCGCGTGCGCGGCGGCGCGCCCCCCCGCGCGCTCCTACAGCCCGTGCGGCCGCGCGCCCCTCAGGGACAGCGCGGGCTCGTGCCCCGCGGACGCCCCGGCGGCGACGGCGGCGCCCCGGCCCCGGGCTGCAGCTGCTGTTGCCATGATGATGTCGTCACGGGTGCAACCACTGGGAGGACGGGGAGGGGGGCGGACGGGCCGTGTGTTGGTGGGGAAGGGGGCTCAACGAGCGGAGGAGGTGTCCGTCGCTCCCCGACACACACGCGCGCTCCCCGCCCACCCCCTTTCGGTTGGGCTCGGCAGGCTGGGCGCGAGCGCGCGTGGGAGCGGGGGAAAAAGTCTTTCTATCGCCTCCCCTGGTGGCGAGGGAGGAGGCAGGGAGGGAGAGAGGGACGCCCTCGGTGATTCGGCGATCGGCCGCGCGGGCTGGGGGTGAGGCTGCGGAATCCCGAGCCGTAGATGGGGCGGGAGAGGCAGCGCTGCCGGGACACGACGGGGTTAAGCTGGGTCGACCGCCATTTTGAATGGCGGGGAGGTGAGTCTTCCCCACGCCGCAGGGGCCGGCCAAAAAAACCCACCCAACCCTAAGAAGATGGGGGCGAGGAGAGGGACGGGACCGGGAGGAGGGGCTGGAGCGGCCGCGCTCCCGCCGGCGCCCGCGCGCCCTCGGGGTGTGACGGTGAGCGCGCGCGGCGCGGGAGGGGGCGGGGCCGGCGCTGCGGAGGGACGGCGGCGATTGGCGGCGGGGCCGAGCGCGCGGAGGGGGCGGGGCGGGGTGGGGCCGGGCCGGGCGCGCTGCGGCGGAGCGGCGGGGGCGGGGTCGCGTCCCCGAGTCCCTGCGGGCGGCTCGGCCCCGCGGCGGCCGCGTCCCCCCCCTTTGCTCCGGCTGCCCCTGCTCCTCTGCCTCTTCCTCCTCCGCCCTTTTGGAGGGCTTACTTTGCGGTTTGCAGCGCTCTCGTGCAGGTTTTTGTTGAAAACCATAAAACAGGCTTGACTTTAGGTTGAGGCACTGAAAAACCCTTGAGTTTAGGTTTAAGATTCCTGTTGCAGTCTCTTTGTCTGAGAGCTGCAGATCCGGGGGTAAAAACCCGAAAACATAGCAAATATCCAAAGAGTTGGCAGTGTGGGAGATGAGCCAGTTAAAAGGCCAAATGCTCTCAAACGCACTCAGAGTGATGCTGATACTCGTGCGTGCGGGACTGGATGATACGAGACAAATGTACAAATCTATAAAACCCGACAAACGTCCAATATGTAGAACACATGTTTTGCATTTTGCTTACATGTGTTTCGGGTTTAGATTTGAACAAAAGACAGGTCAGGCAGTTGCTACCCTTCATTTTTTCATTGTAATGAACAGGAAGCTTGCCTGTCTACTCAGGAGTAACTGTTTTCCTACTCTTTCTTTGTAAGCTGTTTGTTTTCTCTAGCTCACATCTGTTTTCCTCCTTAAACTCATTTTTATGTGAAGAGAAAAAGAAAATCCAACTACCTAGTCATCAAGAAATCTTGTGTCGCAAAAGTGGTTGAAATAGGGTTGAAGAATAACTGAGCTACAACTTCATTTTTTTGACAGTTGTTTACATCTGCAAAGTTAATATTTGGAAAACCTTTGGAACTGCAAAAATACTCTTATGAATACTTTGATTTCACAAAGGCTAATAAATCACTAGGAGCTTACTTGTGGGGCATGTTAACAAACAGCATCTCTAACTGTTGTTATTTGAATACATTTTGTACTGCTCCCTCACTAATCCATTTCCTTAATTTTCCATAGAACTTTGGTAGGGACAGTAATAGTTCTTGTGTTTCTCCATTCCATGCTCTGTTTTCTTTCTGTTCACATGATCTTCTTGCTGAGCATTGTGTCTTCCCACCACTGTGCATTTCACTGACAGTTTAATGTGTTTCAATGCTGGCAGATGTGGTCTGGTGCCTGCATGAGCTGAAGGTAGATCAGCAGTCCTCCTCTGTGCTGGGGGGTACCAGTCCACTGCTGTATTCTGTTGTCATCTGCACAGGCAGGAGAACATGATTTGCATCTGCCCCTCCACTGGGTTGGTGGATAAACCAAAACATTTGAGCCACTGGTGGACTCTGGTTTCTCCTAAATGTGTGTGGTGTGTGAGATGTAGCATAAGTTCATACCTGGGACTCCTGCTGAAGAGAAACCAGTTACCCACAGTGGAATAGTGTAGAAAGCTGAAATAAGTAACTTCTTAGAAGCATAAAGCAGAATTTGCTAAAGCATGTAATGCAGAGTCTTCTATTTAAAATGACAACATTTTTAATGTTGTTTATTAAATCAGGGAGAACCATGCTTTGACATCAGAAAGAACAATTGATACCTAACCTAGAGCCAGTTTCCTGTTCATATGAGGTATTAATTTGATTTTTGAAAATGTTGAATGTTACTCAGGAAAAAAAAAAAAAAGAAAGTGACTTTCCTTTTAATGTAAACAGTATAATCCACATGTACATTAAACCCGTGCAGACACTTTTGTGGAACTTGCATGCTTTCTGAGTGCTACCTTTTCAGTTTCCTGCAGCTCACTTCTGCTTTCAGTTTTGTCTTGCAGTCAAGTCAGTAGGTTTGTCTGCAGGGTTGCACAAGGTAAGACTGTATTTTCAGTAAAGGTTTGACTCAGCGCTGTCACAGGAGGTCCCCTGCCCTCCTTCTCATGTCAGTGGCAAGCATTTGAATAGCTGCACAAAAAACTTGACTTGGAAACTGAGCCAGGTAAAAGCAATCCCACTAAGAAATATGGGTTAGTTTTAACCTCGATCAGGTCCTTGATCTGCTTTATTATGTAGGGGTGTGAAAGCCTGTGCTTGCACAGAGGAGGAGGCAGGGCAGGGACTGAGATTGAGCAGCAGGAAGAAAGAGAGCACTTCTTCCAGAAAGCTTGGCTTGTGGTAGTTTTAAGTTGCTGAAGTCTGAAAATTGGTTTAACTCTTTCAATAGGTGCCAGACACAAAGCCTGGTTCTGGATTTCCTACATTTCAATTTGTGTGTCAATATTTGTTTTTAGGAGTTGTTGTATGTGTTGTTCACTCACGTGTGTATGCATGTGTGATTTATAAATTTTCTTGTAGTTTACACTTCATTACCTGAAAATGCTGCTTGCCTAGGCTGTCAGTAATTATAAAAGGAAACATCCTCGTTAAACAGCACTACCACTCATTTTTTCTGATACCTCCAAACACTATATGTTCTCTCTCTTAAGGTTTCAAGCCATTTTCTGTTATAAAGCAAGTCACCCCCTTTCTCTGTTCCTCCAGTTGCTAAGCAGCAGCTGTTCTCCCCATTAGCCAGCCAAGTATTTGCATGAAAATAATCACTCTTGAATATATAACTGGTCCTAATCATGCACAGCTAAACAGCTGTACAATCAAAATTTGAGTATTAATAGTATTACTTATCAGCATAACTGATGACTGTCTTTTAAGTCAGAATTCCTCCATAGAGTAAAATCAATAAAGCCTTGCCCTGTTTTCTAAAACAAAAGACTTGTCAGTTTTTATTTCTGTTTAATGCTTACTTTATAGCTACTTAAAAAAACTGGTCACAAAATGATATCTGCAGTTCACAAAAAATTATAAATGCAAATATAAACAGACACAGAATCATCTAGTGACTACACATGATGGAGTCTAAGGGAAAATCCACATTTTCAAATATCTATTTATAGTAGCCAAGTACAACAAAATTTGATTATAAGAGTTTAGACTATGACACAAAGGTAAATTTTCCAGCAGTAGATCTTAACTTCAAAACCCACTTTGTCAATCATGTTTGAGTTCCTGCTGATTTCAAGGATGTTCAGTATTTTTGAGGTCTGTGATCTGAAATCTTAGGGTCTCTCAGTCAGGGGATTTATCCAAGCTGTTATTTCAGAATGAGAGCTGAGTGGGGCTCATATTCTTGGGTGCTGTTTTTGCAGGTGACAGAAACACAGTTTCTGCAGGGAGAAAACCTGGACACATGGATAAAGAGTGATATGTGATCCATCCAGTTGGTATCCCAACCTAGACAGACTGTTTGCATTACACAGGAAGGTTATTTCCCAGTGTGGCCCCGCTGCCTAAGTGAATGAAGATCTAAATCTTCACACTGAAATACATGGTGCTATGCTGTATAGCTCTGCCCTGCCAGATGTGTACTTGATTTGTCATGTGTGACAGTCCATAGTCTTGTTAGACTCCAAGGCTCTGTATGCACCCAGAAGTTCTCACTTGAAGGTTCTGACAAGTCTTGCTTACACTCCAGGTAGTTAAACCCACTAAAGCCAAAATGTGAAGCAATACCATGCATGTGCATCAGACCAGCTGAAAGTCAATTACTCTCTGTATGTTATCAGATAAAAATCTAAAGACACTGTATGAACAGCAAGGAATTAAGCAACCTGTGGATACCAAACTGCCTCAGAGTGGCTCTTAGGCTGCTGAATTAATTTGTAGGAGTAACAGTATTTTGGAAAGAATGCTTAAGATCCTAATTAATGACATGTATTTGTTTGTTTTAATTCTCAGTTACTAGCTACAGGCTAGGCAGTAGGCTCTGAGGTGTAGTCAATGGCATTACCATCAGTGTCTTGTCACTAGAAACCTGGTGGGACAACAAAAACAGGTCTCAATTATGAAAATATTAGAAGTATCAAAAAAGTCTTTTAGCAAAGTCTCTTAATAAACCTGTCAGGACAAGAACAGTGCCATGTGATCGGAAAATCACAAATGTGCTTGAATGAGAGCCCATGGGCATTGTATGGGACACAGGAAACTAATTATGACATAGGATATGCAAAGGCATAGAAGTAAGAAAAAGAGATATATCTTTGGTGTAGTAGCATTAGATTCTGTTTGGGTAACTGTGTATTTTTAAAATAAAATAATTATTTTACAAAATTAAGTCAATTTCACAAAATCATCAAGGCTGAAAGAGACCTTCAAGATCAGCTAGTCCAACTGTCATCCAAGCACCACCACCATAATCAAATTTAATCTGTGCTTCATATAAAGATTCAGTATAGTGTCATATGAGAAAAGAAGGAAGATTCATAACGTAAAGAATCTCTGATGAGAAGTTCTGATGGATTCTTTTGAGGGAAGGACTATAAAACTGGAAGTTGGCTCCAGGTAGAGTCTGCCCATTTAATGCATTTAGTGCAGTCCTACTTAGCATATAAATAGAAGTTGCTAATAACCTTAAATTTGAAGGAGAACAGCATATCCAATAAGATCTAAAACTTTGGAGTTAAGAAAGAAGAAAAAAATATTTAAGCCAAAGAACACTCTCAATGTAAAACGAACTTTCCATGAAAGAAAGTTTCTATCCAATGGACGGATGGATTTCTTCTCTCAGTGAAAGCAGCAGGGCAGAGCATATTTGTAAATTTTTATATGGAGATTGATGAGATTATTGAAAAGGTTATATGATGTTTGCTGGTTATTGCACATGACTGCACCTGATTATCAAAATTCTAGAAGGACTGCATGTAGATCCCTGAACATTTCAATAAAGGGTTCCTCTAATCAATGCAGACACTTAGCCATTAGGATAAATGAGTTCTCATCATCATTGTACAAAACACATCGTGTACCATGAAGATGGTACAGCTTTCTGTTTCAGAAAATCTGGACAGCAATGTAAAAGACAACCCTTCCAACATGCATTGTGGCCTTATGTATATGTTCCTATCTGTAAATGAGTTGGATGTACAAACTCATGTACATAATCTTTATATGAAAATGCAAACTACCTTTGACCATTTTTGTTTCCTGTTTCCATTTAGCAAATTATGTTTCAAACAGTTTTCATTGAAAGTTATCCTTTTCTTTGTTGTTTTTTTTTTAAATAATAATTTTTTTTCTAATATTTCAGGTCCTGCTGTTACCCTGTATCAGAAAAACCTGCCACTGAATGTGCCTACAGGAAAATGCATAAGTATTCAAGAAAATTATATAAATTTAGACGTAAAAATTAATAAAGAAATACATGTGTAACAATGTAGGACTATGCCACTTCTTGAAAAAATTGAGAAAGTGTAGTTAATTGAGAAGCAGCACATGCATCATGTAAGAAAAGGGCCAGTAAACACTTAATTGTAAAGATGAGATTCCTGATCTGCTCTTTGCTGACAGAATTCTACATGTCAAGAAGTGATTGAGGTTCCCTTCCATGCTTGGAAAATGACCTATTGTCAAGACTGAAATAATTATAGGATTGCATGAGGAATTCATTTTAGTGTAACAAGAACACACATTGTTGGGAAGCAGTTAACAGTATCGCAGCAGTAAGTGGCATTTAGAGATTGCATATATGACAGTGAGAATTTTATAGATGAAATTTGATTAAGATGAACTGCTTAAGTCTTAGATAATTGAGGAATAGTGCTAGAGTTGTTTGCATTGCTGAACCAGCATAATTTAAAGACCTTCTGCCTATTGCTTTGTACTAACGACTGTATAAATGGGGAATGGACTCAAAAGAGAAAACAGTGTGTAATGTCATATAACATTTGAGCATTACTAGTATTTTGGGAAATGGTATGTTCAACAGAGTTACTGGCAAGGAGTGGAGTATAAAAAGAAAAGTGGTTGAGCATTTTGAATAGCTTAAAAAAAATCAAAGTAATAGGTTTATTTTTACAGGGAGAGCTACCAATCCCTCCATACTCTGAAATTTCTATTCCACACAATGCAGCTCAGGTAGATGATTGTAAGAATTGCTTTTAAACAGGCAAGCGAAACATAATTTTTCATATTCTAGTTCTGATGAATAACTGAAGCATTTAGTTGAAAGTCTCCATTGAGAAATACGTCTGGTGTGAAGACAGTTAGCCCAAATGGTTCAAATAATAAGTAATTAGAAGGATGTCATAATGGAAAATTTTCAAGTACTATAACTGCCAAAAGCCCTATCATTCTTCTATAACTTGTGTAGCCAAATACACATGAGTTTGTGGTTATTATTTGAATCTTTTTGTTTTAAAATGGGAAATGGGTTTCTGTGAATGAATCACAGAAATGGGGCTGGATGGTAATGAGTGAAAGCCATTTAATTTTAGATGCTCCATTTTTTCCTGCCATGTAGTCTGGCTTATGGGAGGCATTCCTCGTTCATGCATCAGACAAAGTGAAAGAAGCTCTAGCACAATATGTAGATCAAAACCAGCCATCTGTTATTCAAAAGGAAAGAGGAGTGTTGCTGTAAGAGTAAACTTTAAATGTGTTAAGATTAGCTTAGAGATGGCAGAGCTCCATTAAATATTTTGTCCATCTCTGTTGGTCGCTGTCATATATGAATGTATACATTATACTGAAGCTTCAGATGCCTGCTATATTTTTTTCTATTAGGACAATTACCTCTAGTTTAGAACTCAGTATATACTTTCTCTGAGTTCCTAAATAAGTATGTATATATAAACTTTTATCACCTCAAATAATTATTTTTCCTTCTTGGGGTTTGTTCCTTTGAAATAATTTTCCTGATCAAACTGAATGTTAAGAAAAAAGCATTTTGAACTTTTTACTTGCTTAGCTTAAGCTAAGTAAAGTAACACTTGTTTAGGCTTGTAATATTTCCTTTTGATTCTTTCCAGTTCCCAAAGAATTTCTATTATTTTTATGTGAATTCCATCCAATTTGCATAGATCTTTCTTGTAATATGCCTAGAACACATTTTTGATTTCCAGACATGGTTGTAAAGAGTGTGGATGAAGCACTTATGTTTTATATCCAGGCAACCGTATGACCTCCATTTGTAGGGCAGAATTAATTGCTTGGGAGTATTGATGTTTGGTCCACCACCACGTTTGAAGGACTATGTTGGCTGTCCACAAATAAAGTGCTGCACAGTCTGCTTACAGCCATGTTTAGACAAACCATTACCTTCCTGCTCCAGGATGCACTGCTTCCAAGTATGCAACCCAAATCTAAATTAGTCTCTTTGTTGGTACTCTTACAAATCTATTTGTAGTTTCTGCTTGCTTGTTATCCTTAGATCTTTTACAAATATGATGCCTCTGGGGTATTGCCATCCCACTGAATGTATTTCAGAATCTGTTCCAGAATATTTCTCTCAGTCTTTTCCATAGCAGTATCTTGCTTTTTCTTGTATTCAATTTAATTTTACAGTTTTCTGGCTGCATTTTAGCCTCACCAATTTATGTTGAAGTATCTCAGTGTCCTCAAAGTTGCCCACATTGTGGCCTCTTGGAGATTAATGAAGCTGTCAAATAAAACAAGGCCTCACAATGGTTCCTGTGGCACCACAGGTACAGATAAATTACTTCTTTTCCTATATTCCAGTTTTATCTTGAGCCCTGTAGTAGTCACTGTTTACTTTAAGCTACATATTTTTTACACCTTTGGAGGTCCTTTGGACCTCCCGTTCTGCATTGTAACCTATGTAGCACATCCTAAGAGATTTTTAAGGTTTTGTTGGAGTACCATATGTGTTCCAAAAATTGAGTTGTACTATCTAAAGAGTTCCTTTGGACCCTGTATTTTGTTCTGGCTTTTGGGGAAGTGGAGATGTTTGTTTTATTGTAAGCTAAGTATTGTCTAGTGTTCTACTGTCCTTTAAGGCTAACGTTTTCAGGCTTGCTTCATCTGAAATTAAGTTTAATGCCATTTCAGAAGTAAGGCTCTTATCTAGATGTTTAAAAAACCAATTTTGTGGCTACTGAAGCCTACTTTCAAAAGGGTTCACTTAACGCTTTTTGCTAGTGTTCCTTTTTTCCTCAGTACTTGCAATGAAGGGATGATATTATTATGTTATTTTAATATTGAGATATTATTACTGTGACTGTCTGCAGATCCCATCACCACACAGATCTACCTGGACAATTTGAATTTTGCAAATAAAATTAATTTTCCTACCAATGTATTGATCATTTTATGTCTCAAAGCATGAGGAAGGTACCACCGGAGATGCAAAATGGGGAAAACCCCCAAATTTATAGAGTAGATCTGTTCATCTAATGCCATGTGCTAATTGAAATTAGGACAGATTGAAGGGCAAGACACTGATTCTGTTTCCAGATTTGGGGAGGAAAGTCATGTATGCTGTTTATGAACATGTAGTCGTGTACAGAAATGGGCCGTGGTCTCTCTGGGAGCTGTGCAGTTAAGTGACTGGGACTGGATTCTGTTATAATATAGTGCATGTTTCCTGCTGTGTCTTGAATAATCTTGCAGCTGTTTTACTTAGAAAATCAGTAACACTTGTTTTTGTCCAAAAGCAGGAACTTGATGACTTGGCTAATAAGATGAAACAACACTGCCCCCAAAATCTGTGAAGTATCAAGTACTATTCCATATTCCAGCCTCTTCACACTCCACCTCCACCTTCCTTTCCCTGTGCTACTTTGTGAGCTATTTTGTGGAGACATTATTTTGTCCTGTTTTTCTGAGGACAGGATTGAGGCTTTTTACCTGTTTAATTTTTAATCTCTAATAATTAACTGATGTGTTTGCATTAGGACATTTTTGAAAAAAAAAAGAAGAAAAAGGTGAGTTAAATTACTAATGCACAGGGGGAAATAGGAAATTATTATGCCATAAAAATAACTTTGAAAGAGTGTCACATTGTTTAGAGAGGGAAGAGAACCTTCTAAGAAGTGATCACATTCTCCAGCTCAGCTTTAGACACATTCTTTACCTTTAAAAGGAAACAGAAGATAATCAGTCAGTAAATCAAGTGTAGTCGTGGGCATGTCTGCAAAGCTGTAGCAACAGTCTGAAATAAGGTATTAGGGCTGGACATTTGAAACAAGAATTGCCAGTGCCAAGGTCTCTCGTGCTTTGAGGAAAATTGGTATGTCTTTCATTAAACAATACCTTTTCTCCATACCCTGAATTTTTTTTTTCTTGGTCATTGTCTAAAGATAGTAGCTATGGTGGCTATTCTGGGTAGATCTTTAGGTACACACTAAAAATCAGACTGTATTTTACTGTAATGAATAAGCTTTTAAAAGCATTCTAAGTTTTTATTTTTTAATATCTATTTGTTTGAAGAGGAAATTGGATTTCTTATGAAAAATGTCCACCTTTTCTTAGTTGCTGTTGGAGGAAAAAAAAGCATGTTTAAAGACATGTTTTAGCTGCCACTATTTTTTGTGATCAAGCTTTCAAAACCAGTAATCTGAGTTTCCCCTCTCTTGCTCCAGCCAAGGTTATTAGTCAGTTCCCTAATTCCTTCTTTTTCTTACTGGCACAGAATGCCTTTTTTTTTTAAAGTACTTCAGAAATTACTTCTTTTAGACAAAGGAATCTACAGCATCCATGTTTTTCAAGCTTATTCTGACTACCTTTAATATTTTATCACAATTTGAAGTATTAGCATGTTTTAAATTAAATAGTTCAGTTTAGAAGTAAATTCCACTCAGATAAAGAGAAAATACAGCAGTTGTTGCCAAAGGGATAAAGTTCATTACCTGGAAACATAAACAGCTTTATTTCTTGTGTTCTGACAAAAAATGAGACGAACAAGCCTGTTAAAGGCACAACTTTTCATTAAATACTGTATTGTTGTTAGCATAATATATATGTTCCCTAAGAACCCAGAACTTTTAAAGTTTATTTTAATTTAATCGTTTATAAAATTATAACACTGCTACTTCCAAGGCCTAAAAATTCCAAATTATTTGGTATGAACTGTAGCATTAGAGTAGAATTCATAATTTCCTCATTTGGATCCTTTTTAATGTTACTTACCATATATCGCAACTATACTGGGAAATATAAAGGGCTGCTGAGACCACTGCATCACTTTGCCTTCCAGTGCTGTCCCTGACCACTGTGGGAATCCTACTTTGGATGGCTCTTGCTCTTACAGTCCTAAACTGCCCCCAGCATGCTGGCCAGGTGACGAGCAGGCTGGTATTCAGGTTTGTTCCTTGGGACCATTTTACTAAATCAAACTTTTAAAATGTGCCAATTTGCCAAATTCAGAAAAAGACCTTTAGGGTTATTCAGTTTAATTGATTGATTCTTTTCCATGTGCTTCAAATAGAACCACAGAATGGTTTGGCTTAGAAAGGACTGCAAACATCATCTAGTTCCAAACCTTCAGCCAAGGACAGGGACACCTTCCATTAGACCAGCATGCTCAAACACCCATCTAGCCTGGCCTTGAAATGCATTAATAACTTTTCATAACATCCAAATAAATGAGTAATAAGGGCCCCTGCCTAAAGGTCCTTTGTCCCTGCACTCAGTACTGTGTATGTAAGGTATCTAATTATTGTCCAATGAAAAAAACATCAGCAGGCCTAGGAAATTAAAATTTCCTTATTCTTTTCGTCCTCTAAGTCTTCTACTCATCAGCAATGATTGGCAAAATCCCAAACTGGAGGTAAGAGATGCTTTACATGCATCTACCTGCTGATTGAAGGATTCTCCTCAGAGTGTGCCAGGACTGTGAGACAGGAGAGGTTGGCTTGATGTCCTTCAAATGGAAAGTCTAGAATGCAGTCTGTTGTTGCCTCTTCAGCTGCTGTTGAATAATGCACTGTCCTAACCATTCTGCTGCTACATAAAAGTATGCAACAAAGGTATATGTCCCAAAGAGGGGGGAGATAGCCTCTGCCAAAGACTTAGTTCTAGAAAAGCTTATGCAGCGGGTGCGAATTTATGCCTGATGATTGACCTAAGTTTTGCCAAGGAGAGAGACAGACTGAAGAGCAATAAATGTCCTGCAGCCTGTTGTCCGGGCTACCATAAATATGTCTCTGGTTCAAGCTTTTAAGAAGAAAAACAGGAGCTGTGGTGCATTACTGTCACCAGGTACTGCTGTTGGAGGATTAAACTCTCTAAGTTCCATACATTAACCCATCTAGTCGGGCGGGCACCATGGCACCGAGTGGGAATAGCCAGGTTCTGCACACCATTTGGGTTGGGCATAAATGGCTGCACAAAGGACAAAGTTCTAAAGAATTGGGACAGTAGGTTTAATATCTAATTAGGCCTCTAATCCTACAAGCCACTTACAGTTTTGCATTATTATATGTTCATTGTGTCTTAAATGGAACTACTCATTTGAGTGAAGTTATGGGTGTAAATGCATGCAGGATCAGTTCTGGGCAATCACATTTTGCGTTATTATTTGTGCAGTAGCACTGTTGTAAATCGGGTATCTCTGATGTTATCCCTTCCCCAGACAGGGTGAAGGGGAATCTGAAACAGAATATATTTCTGTGAAATGGCTTGCACTCCATTACTGTAGCTGTCCAAACCAAACACTTACACAAAGACATATCACAGAAAGCATTTCAACCGTTAAGAGAGTCATAAGGCATAGATTTTCAATGCAAAAGGTCATGAGGCTGCAGTTTCACTGGGTAATGTGCTGCATTTGCATAGACACATATTCAGACAGTTAATGGTAGTGCAGAATGCTTTAATGATTTTCATTTCCATCAAGCTGTTCTCACCTCTTAGGAACATAATGGATAAATAGAAGAGGCCTTTTGTTTGCGCTTCATGAAAGTTACCAGTGATTAAGTGGTGCTGAGGGAACAGACTCATGCTCTCATTTGAAAAAGAAAACCAAAACCAACAACAAAACTGCCCATCAAAGCTGACTTCAAAGTGACCTACTTAATTTGGATTTAAAATGGCACTTGAGTAATTTATTTTAATGTTATGCAGATTTCCTAATTCACAACAGAGAAATGGTCACTCTTAACTGAAAATACTTACTACATCAGTTGCAAAATACTTATAATTTGTTAGGGTACTCTTTATAGTGTTGAATTACAAACAAAGCTATATACACTTAGATCAGGTTTTCTTCCAAATGGATTCAGCAGTCACATTTTTTATGAAAAAAATTGTCCAGAATAGTTGTGAGCAATTTGATATTTTTGCACTATGCTGTGGTGTTTCATAAGAAAATCCATGCCAGAAGCTTGCTAGAGAAAATCTTGTAATGATTCCATAGAGGGTCTCCCTGTGAAAAACTCCTCCACACCCTCCTGGAATATAAAGGCCTATAGACTTTCAAACTATGTCCTGCACCCTTGCAACTCAGTATCAGTTTCTTGGGCTCCTCTGTCATGCATTAGCTCAAAAGACCCTTCTTGAAAAGGGCTTAAAGTAAGTTATCTTAGTCTCTGGCTGTGTTAGGTTTTTAGGTATTTTCTTAAGGATTTCAGGTGCAGTTCATTCTCTCAGTGTAATCTTGAAAAAAATCGGAGTGGCTTTTTGAGAATAAAACTCTGTTCTTAAATACCTTTTTCTCAGAATAGTCATGCTTAAATTTTTGTTCCTAATTTGTAGGCACACAAATCGTTATTTCATCACCCCAATTTGTACATTGGTGCCTTGGTATCAGTATTTTTTAATTACAATTGTCCAAATGTGCAGGAGTTTTGACTTTATGTGTAACATTGAGAAGCTCAGCCAAGACACTCCACATCCCAAATATCCAAATTTCAGTAATCTCCACTCAGGGTACAAGTGTGCAATGTTTCTGAGAGCTGCTAGAATGAACAGGCTTTGAAGTACTTGGGCATTTTCAGTTAATGACTTCCAGTTCTTTCAGCTTCTAACCCTCTGCCTTCCAGATAGTGATCTAGAGTACTTCTTGTAGCATTCCAAGCCTGTCATTTAAATTAAGATATGGAACTTGACTTCATGTATTTGGAATATTCTCCATTTTCACAGAATCAGTAAGATTTTTGGGGAACACAGGATAAGCAAATGCAGACCTGCTGAATACATAATTTTTATGGCACTTCTGTTTTTTATTGGCTTAGTAATCTGTCCAGTGTTTGACAAAGGGGTAATTAAATTTACAATGAGAATATATCAGTCCCTCCTTCTCTTCACTGATTTTAATTCTTTACTCCTCCAGTTAATTTTCTTTTAAATCTGTCTTTGTGTTCTCAGTATGCCATGAAAGGACTAGTCAACAGCCTGAATACAGGGGCAGTTGAGGGAGATTTCTGTCTGCAATCAATCTCCCCACTACAGGAGGAGTGCTGGATATCCTTACATGTACAATAAAACTGTCTGAATTCAGTGACCACTGCCTGACCTGCATAACGATTCCTTAGCAATTTATGGCAGGTTTGGAGAGAAAGGATTCAGGATTACATTCAAGAGGTCTGTGCATGCAAGGCTATAAGTATCTTGTGTTAGGAATAAAAGACCTGTTTGGAGTTGTGTGTAATTTCAGTGTATGGTAAGATGCAGTTCTTCTCACATGAAGATAAGACCCATTACTGACATTGTATTTCAGTACATGTGGATAAAAATGTATTTTACATGTATTATCCATGTAGATTTTTTGCATTTTGTGTGTTTATAGCCTCACAATGGTCTTGATCGTCTTAATCTTGGGGTTTAGTTATGCACTTGCATGCAATGAATGGAACTATAGTTTGCGAAGTATAAATGACTGAGGAGATATTCCAGAAGCAAATCCTAGAAGTGAAGGTGAAGCATTTTAGCTGATGCTGACAGAATTGCAGAAATTCCTTGCTGTAGTGGGAAAACTTTGTTCAAAACCAGGAATGTTCTTATGGTTTTAATTGAGTGACAGAAAATTACTTCTTTGTGGTCATCCCTGCTAAGAGAGTCCTTAAAACAAACATTTTCCACTTTTCCTTGTTTATTTCTTTTTTGGCTAGTAGTTGCCTTCCTGAATTGGATTTATAAACTGTGAATCTAAGGAGGATAAAATGCTTTTTGAAGAATTTGATCCAGATATCTATTACTGTTTCAATAGATATATTTTAAGTTTTTTTAGGATAAAAAAGGTTTTTGGGGAATTTGGGGGTTTGTTTGGTTTTGGTTATTTGGGTTTGTTGGGATATTTTGGTTGGTTTTTTGGTTTGTTTTGGTTTGGGGTTTGTTTGTTTGTTTGTTTTGTTTTGTTTTTTAATATCCCAGTTAACTTAGAAGCAGCCAAATTCTTTCTGTGTAAAACTTCAGGAAAGTCTATAGTATTTCAGCAGGGATTCATGTGGCCCTTGGGTTTTTGGACTGTATCATGTTGCAAGCTCCTAAAATAAGACTATTTGGAAAGCTACAGGCTTCCCATCTTTTTGTCTGGAAAAGTTATAAAATGGAACAAGCAGGCTTTTCACTGAGCTGCTGAGAATGCAGTTCTGGCTATGCAATCAGGACTAAATAAGGAGCAAGATCTGCACTAAAAATAGAAACAGAGGCTGATCCAACTGCAGCGTGAGTTATAATCCTCACACAGCAAAGGGCTGGTAGGTTCAGCTGAGGACACACAGTTACAGAGAATCAAATAAACTTTATCCTGCCCCTAAAAAAACACCATACCCTAGCTCCTATAACCTGATTTTTCCATTCAGCAGAACTGTTAATCATGCCTGCAAATTATTTAACATGTTTTTTCAAACGTAGATCTTTTGCTATTATTATTTTATTAGAGAAAGGATTATATTTGTGACATAGTAAGAGAGAAATGTGGGTTGGGTTTATGTAACTGTTTGAGGAACATGGTGGAAAATGACACAGAGAGATTTACTGCACTTTTCCTCTTAGCTGGGTAAATATGTTCTTATCACTGCTTTGTGCCTTAAGTTAACGTGTCCACTGACACGACGTGACTCCAGCTGGGCACAGTGAGCTGATTTGGGTATCTGGCCAGGCCTGGGCTCTCGTCACATTCTGTGCAGTTCACAGTGTGTGCTTTGAGGGAAGTTATTCTGCTTGTTTCAAGAACAAAGTTCAGAACTGTGTAGTTCATTCCTGTAACCTCCCCTCCTCGTTGTTGGTAAAGTAGTTCAGAACATATTCATCTTTTATTTGTGTATTTCCTTTCCACTAACACATACCTCATAAGCTTAAGCCAAACTTGCCCAGGAAGTTCAAATATATCCTTTTATACAGAAGAGATTGCTATTTCTTATTTATTGTTAGGAACATTTGATTATTAAAAATTTGGATTAAATTAGCCTAGCCAGCTACAGCTATGTTCTGCTTGCTTTCTTTGCGTGTTCCTGCATCTCTCCAGGCAGTGATATGGCAAGCATGAACAAATTTTCTGTTACTTCAGTCTTAAAAGGCAGAGAATCTGTTACAGACTCTGGTAATTAATTGTAGAATTTCAATTATTCTAAATATGATTACATATGAACATTTTAAAAAGTAGAAGACACCAAATCACTCATCTACTAACTAAATGTTTAAAAATATTTTAATTAAATTTTAGTTTTCAATTACTTGCAGAGTTTGTTTCTGAAAATACACCCTGTTCGTGTTGTTTTTTTTTTTTTTTGCCTGTTAATCCCAGGAGTTGCTCAGTCAAATTGGAAGACAGTGAGTGGAGGAGAAACATCTGGGTCATTTGACACATGCAAAAGCTCACATAGCAGTGGGAGTAAGTGGAAGAAGACTCAAGGACAGAGATCATCAAACTTGCACAGGCCAAGAGCAAGGCAAATAAAATACATGGTGTCAGTGAGTGACAAGCCAATGGCTTGGTTGCATTTTCCTTCTTCAGTTCCCTCCACACCATAACATGAGCTACAATATTCCCTGTTTCCAGGCTCCTATCCCAGTACCCCTATCTCCTCTCTTCCACATCCCATGCTGAGTGCACAGCTTAGCAGAAGCTGCGAGCAGCTGTCTTGCAGAAAGCCAAGCTGATCAGCACCATCTTGTAGCTGGGGAGGCAGCAACCTCATTCTCCAGCTAAGTTCAGAGGCCTTTTTTCTTGTTTTATTGTTGTCTTCTCATTATGCATGCTTATATTTGAAGAGCTGTATTTTCTGGGCGAGAAAAAGAGTGTGTGCAGTCCAGGAGGCATAGAGAAGAGATATTGGGTGATAATTGCTGTAAGTGCTTTACAGTGAAATATGTGTATTGTGTTTTAGTCACATTCAAAACTTACACTGATTAATTGTCTCATTTTTGGACATAAACTAAATCTTTATAAGACTACATAAGATTATGTATTAGTTTAACATTTTTTTGACATAAACTAAATCTTTATAATAGTACATAAGGTTATGCATTAGTTTAACAATGGGTTACACACACCTAGTTTTCGTGTACTGTTAGCTAGTTGAAAGAAATAATTTGGTGTAATAAAAGCAATATATGTCTGCAGAGCAGACACAGTAATTTTAGTGACTTTATTAAAAATAAATACTAGTATCAGTTTAGTGATTACACTTTAAAAGTCGCACCCAATCCAACAAAGAATTGTTTAAATTATGTATGGAAAGAGGGAGATCCTTTTAATAACATATTTTAGGTAGCTGAAAGTTGCACAAAGAGGAAATGGCATTGCTTGAACTCAGTTTCAGCCCACATGGAGGCTGAAAGATCATATCCATTTACAATGAGTAAATCCACGTGATGATCATATCCATTTACAATGAGTCTGGTTCTGTGTTGGAAAACAGTGGTGATGAACAATGCATTGTAACTGAAATGTTAAGAGATAACTCCAAAGCTGCATATGAACAGGTGTGAGATTCTCCCTTACCTGCCTCTTCACTATTAATTATGAAATTATTCCATGTTTTTATTGCATTCAGAAGTCCTTATATAAGCAGAATGAATGGCTCCAAATTAAGAAATTTTTTTCTTAAAGAGGATTTGTTTTTTTTTTATCAGAGACCTTTCGAAGTTCAAGGGGAGGTCACAGCTGTTCACTTCATTCACATGTAGTCTAATAAAATAAACAACATATGTATAGGTCATGAGAGTTTAACACTCAGAACATGGGGATTTGTGCATGATTTTGAAAACTGTAAATAACAAATTATGCTTAACCTTTATCATTCTGCCAAATCAACCTGATTTGTTAGTAAAGATTTGTGTTAGAATTAAGGTTTTCATATATTACAATGTTCATAAAAATAAAAACTCCTTCACCAAATGCAAGATAGCTAGGTCCACATTAATTCCAGTTGTCATAAGTCTTATAGATTTACATAATTACTTCATTTGCATAATCACTTAAGACCTGGATCTATGCTCCAATGAAAGCAGACCTGAAACCTTTTTGAAAATAACGCTTAACCACATTTTGTACTGCAAGGATACAGGGCTGACCTCAGAAATGGGCATGTTGTCCTTTCCTTAGAGCACCTTGGCATCTGGGCACCTGAGTGAGTTTGGTGGGTTAGTACAGCAGCATCCTAATTGTCACGAGCAGTCTGCTGGTGGTCCTTGTGCCACAATATATCTGGAGTGGCTAGGGCTTGGGGAGGAGGGGCTATGGATTATATACCATGTTTGCTAAAGGTCCAAAGGACTTTGGGTTCAATTACAGTGTCACACAGCTGTGGTGGTCTCATTTACCCTCAGAGGGGGGCTTTCAAACAGTGAGGATTAAAATAACAAACCCCAAATGCATCACTCAGTTTCTTATTAGTCAAGTGGGAAGATTAGCTGGAAAATTCACACATACAAATCAATGTGTCCTTCCCCTTTTCTAAAAGTTTCCATGTTGAAGGCAGTGAGCTACAGAATCCCATCAATTTAGACATGGTCACATAGATACTTGCTTTTGAATCAGGCAGGGAATTTCCCTTTGACTTCCCCAAACCACAGAACCCTTACCTTTCTTTTTACTGTAAAAATTCTGACAGTTCAGGGAAATTGTGCTTGCTGAAACACTAGAAAGTAGGTAAATATTTCAGTCCAGAATAGGTGGTTGCTATTCTGTTATATGATAGTATAAAGTAATTCCTTGTAGGAAGTGGGTAACTTACAGGATATAGGTTAGGTCTTGACACCATACAAGTCATGACAGAAAGTTTTTGTCATCTGATAGTTTTTGGATGGCCTATTTACAGTTAAGTCAGACCCTTAACCCAGTTTCCAGTGGACAAGTATCTGAACCAGAAAGGTCATCATGATTCTTTGCAATCTTATATGGCTTCATGTCAATAGTGTGAGAATGTGACATTACTCTCTGTGCCAAGAAGAAGTTAATTATGGTATTTGCATAAAATCTTTTTTGTGCGGTGCTTAGTCTGCAGAGTATCTGCTTGAAAGATTTCAGCAGATACTCCTCCTACAAACACAGTCAGGAAATCAAAAACAGTTGAAGGCATCTGCTCAGACTAGAGTTGCCCTGAATGGACATCTTCAAGCACAGGCCAATGAGGCAATGATTTCCATGTTCCAGGGATAGCTGTTTCCTTTTATTCTTTCCTGTCAGTCCATAAGACTCAGCAAAATTAACCTTTTTAATCACTACTTGCCAAAAGAGTCCTGCTTTCCCAATATCCTGAAAAGAGTTACTGTACAACTAATGGACTTTAAGCATTTGGAGCCACCAAACAAAGGAATTATTTGGTATCTGTACTTCAAGTTATTCCCTCACTTAGCCTGCATGCTGGATAGCTGTTAAGAATAGGAAGTGCTGCTTTTCACTCATTCTTGCACAATGGTAAGATCTCACTGAGTCATTGAGGCAATTCTAATTGGCAAAGAAAATGAGATTTTCCTCCTAGACCTGTGAAGTATCTTGAGTACATTTCAGGAATTGCTACATGATGTTTTAAACCATCTTCTGGCTTTGAAGCAGTGGCCAGTCCTGAAAGGCTTGAAAGAAGTTGAACTTGCAGCAGTCTATATTCAGTGTCTTTGCCCACCTCACTGAATTCTTGAAGGTTCTTGAAGTGTGCATCTAAGGTAAATATGGTAGTTCTCCTGCTTCACAATGGGACCTGTGTCTGGAACCATCAGCTCACAGAAGTCCCTATCCTTGACAAGAATTTTATGCCCTTAATGACTTTTGGCCATCACTTCAATGACAAGAGAGATGGAAAAATCAAGCTGATTCCTCTTCTGTGCTCTGGATACAGAGTATTTAATGGACTCCTCCAATTTCTGTCAATGATGGTTATGAGCCTCATGGTTAGTCCACCTAAACTAGAGAATTCATATTTCTGTATTCCTCTGTCAAACCACATTATTGGAGTCAGTCATCTCTTTACACTTGGGATGTAACAAGTGCCCTGTTAACTACAAAAAGTGAAGTATTTTAAGATATTCACTTCCTTCCTAGTTATTGCAGACTGCACGTCTGTTTTAAGATTGTTATAGCAATTCCAGGTAAAGTGTTAGATCATACTCTGTCAGCATCTGTGCTGACAATTTCAGCAAGAAAATTATTTGTCTTAGACATCTACAGAGCATCATCCCGAAGCTTTGTCTTCCCAATTCAACAGATGTTACATATATTAACAACTCTTGATGGGTTGCAACATAAAGTGATTGCTCCTATTGCAACCCCTCAAGAATCTGAGTCTGCCAGGGAAGGAACTAATGGTTGTTATTGAGTACACTGCAGTGAAAATATAGATATACGCTACATGCAGGTAATTGCTAGGAGGAAAACAGAGAATGAGTTACCTACCAGTAATGATGGGTGCTAGATGTGCACATATCCCACACAGCCCCTTTTCTCCTTTTGTTGTACTCCTGCACCCTTGGGATTCTCACACTCAAAGGCACACTGAGTGTTCTGTTGTCCAAATTAAAATCTCCAGGTGCCTCAAGGCTTACATGTGCTATAACAACTATGTCAACCCTTGCAGTCCCATAAACAAATGTGCAAGTCCAGCAGATATGCATCTATACCTCTCATTGAACCCTGGTGCTATATTTTACCAGTCATTCAATCACAGGAATTAATATCTTCCCTGCAGGTTCTTTGTCCAATGCAAGTAGTAATACCAGATAGCATACGCATGTTCAATCATACAAAGGATAAAGTAATTTTAAAATGCACGCACAAAGCAACAGTAAGAGTACCTGAGCAAACAATATTTGAAATAGAGTGAGTCACTACTTTTAAGATATTTTCCTTAAATTCCAAATTTTTAATCTTATTAATGGAATGTGGCATCAACAAATAGCTTGCTCTAAACCTTTGTCTGCGCAGCAAGTGTGCAGTTCTACTGTCATGTATAAAATTTAAGAGCGCAAGCAAAATTGCAAGCAACATCACCAGGCAAACAGTTATAAGACAACAGTAAGCCGTCATCCCTAAAAGCAAAAATATGGACCAATCCATAATGAAATTAAAATTGCCAAGAGCACATCACATTTGCTCTCGAAGAATTCTGTACATTTCCAAATCACAGCCAAAAAACACAGGTAGACATCTGTCTGCAATCTGCATAGTTGCAGGATGTGTCTTCTGCCAATTCATCCCGTAAATAATGAGTATTTCTGTGCAATCCTGTTGTTGTCATACATTATATAGATTGGCTTAAACTTTTCAGTATCTCATAAATAACAATAGTAAACTAACCTGGGGGTTAGAAAGTGCAAAGCCTAATAGGAAAATAAGGATTCAGGAGACTAGACAAAAAAAAAAAAAAAAAGGCAGAAAAGACTGAAAATGAGAGAAGAGCAGAAGGAGAGCAAAATAATAAATTCTGAGGAAAGAATCAATGCCCATATTCAAGAAAAAAAGAGTGAAGCACTGATGGAAACCAGAGGGTATGTTCATCCAAACCCATTATAGGAAAGCAGAACAATTGCTCCTCTTTTGTTCTTTACCATGTTTTAATGCTACTGTATAAAGTCATGCATTGTAGCTGTTGAGGGAAAGGTATACCTAGAATTTAAAAGCAAGCATATGCCATAAGAAGAGTCGTGAACCACAGACACAGGAAATAATGGTGTTGGTCATTCCTAGAGAATTAAAGGTCCTTCTGAAAGCCAGGGATCAGATTCAGACTTGATTCCTTCAATTTGGTTAAATAAGCCACAACTGTTTCCAGGAGGTTTGTTTTCTTGTGAGTCAAACTCCAGTCTTACCTTTGCCCTTTTGTCTCAGTGGAAGATCAGCTTGTACATATGAACACAGAATTATTTTATTTTCCATAATGATCGAACCCAAATGTTATTTTACCTTTGCCAGCTTTGTGTAGGGTGATGTGCCATCTTGCATATTTATTTTCCTGGAGTGATGCCCAGAAGTATGCTATGTTTTTTCTTGCTCATATCTCACTAGCTTTATTTATGAGTTGAGTACACCAGGTTTTCAGTCCCTGGGGACGGGCCTACAAAGGAAATCTGTGGACAGTATTTAATACATCCAAGTATAAGACCAGTAAAAAGGCAGCTGCTGAATGGCATTCCAAATTGATTCACAGTTTCAGACTAGATTGTGGATAAGTTAGCATCCATGATTTAAATGCTTTTTCCTGCTTTGTCATGTAGGAGGAAGGCTCCTTTATCAAGTGGAAATGACTGAATGTGCAAATTTTTGCTTGGTTTACAGATTTATAATTCCATTGTTCTCTGATGACTGAGTCTAATAGCAGTATTGTTATTGATCCTTACTGATTGCATAGAACCGTCTTTTGAAGATAACTTTTTTCTTGCTATTAGATACATGTATTCCCTTTGGCTGTAAAATAAATCAAGGTAAGGCCCTCTTTCTCACATGGCATCACAACTGATGAGTTCTGAGAGGTATATTATCCCTTCAGTTATAGCTTGCAATCCTATTAATTGAATAATAGCATGGTCTGGGGAAACTTAATGGCTAGTAAGGGTAGATAGGAAAGCTCACATACAGTTTGATGTACATTTTAAACTGCTGTTGTGTTTACAGGTTGGCTACTTGAAAAAAACACCAGCAGTTTTTACCATCATCTACGACTTTTTTGAGATGCCATAATTGCTGGACCATTCTTCAAAACAGAACTGATGGATAAGAATTCTGATGGTCAAGCCAAGAAGCAGGGCATCTTCCCCCCACCAGTGCTGTAATTCATCTGACAAGTCCACTTGATATTCCTGCCCGTGTTCTTCATCTGGCAAATGTTTCCTCCCTAGGTCTCTTTACTACAGCTGCACTAGGTGTGATGAGGCTGTCGACTCATGTGGCACGTTAACACATTGTTATTGTACTTAAGGATGCTCCTAAACTTGCCTCTGGGCCAACTCTAGTGTTGGTGCAAACTGCCAGCACTGGATCTCACTTGCAAGGCTGTCTGTGTGTCTGTGCACATCTTGGGGTTTGGTAGATGGCATTTAGTGAGGTGGTTTAGCAGGCAGTGCTATGACAGGGGATGTGGCACTGCTCCTGGGCATGAGAAGCAGATGGAGTGGGGAGCACAGTTCAATGCCAGCCATAACCAAAACCATTCTCCCAAGTCTGTGCCAGAGGCTTTCTAGTGATGGTGCACAAGTGATGGTGATGGCAACTTCTGTGCCAGGCTGGGCACTCTTGCCTTGAGGCAGGCAGGAGGGAAATGCAAGGGCTGTACATCTGATGGAGGTGGTGCCTCGTGAAGGCTGACCTAGAACAAAGGCTAGATGGAGTTAAAGAATAAAGTAGGTATTTATTAAAAGGCCTCAGTGGATACACCTTGGGCAGTAAAAGAGCCCAGCCAGGACTACACCCAAGATGAACCCAAAATGGTCACAAAATGGACAACAGGTCAGCGGGTCTCACACTTTTATAAGTTTTGGTCTATTAGCATACTGGAGTTAATTTTCCAATTATAACTTTAGCTTATGAAGTCCCATCCTTCTTGTTTTTCTTTCTTCAGTCCAACGTTGTTTATGCTCTTGGGCCTGAGATTTGGATCTTTTGTCCTTGGTCCCCAGCCAGAGAAGGAATTGTTTTGTCTCCCTGCTCTGTGAAGAGAGCTTACTCTCCCCTAATATGAAGCTCAGAACTACGCACTAAAGCAGTACAGAATCTGAAAAATATAAAAGCTAAAACCTGAGGCATCGGAGGAATTAGCACTACCAGTTTGGTTCCACTCTGTGGCACTGGCAGCTATCAGACCTACTGGTGACAGGCAGGACAGAGCTGCTGAGGTGACCTGCCAGGTGTCAGGTGACCCTTTACCCTCTTGTTTCTACTGACACCTGAACTGCCAAAGCAATTCCCTTTAAGGCAATTCACCCAGTGACCCTAAAGAGCTGATTACTCAGTGCGATGATACGGAGCCAGGTAGCTTTTGCCATCTCAGCTACTGCTCTATAAAGTCTGGGATCTGGACTGAGGGAAAACCAGTCAGTAACTAGCTTAAAGGAAGGGGATGCCCTCATTGACCCTTTACTGAATTAAGGGACCCAAGTAATACCAATTACCTCACTTAAGAGTCCAGCACTTGTCTAACTCTCTGCGTGCTTCCTGACATCTTTACCACACCCAGCTGGAACAGTTGCCTGCTCCTGCTCCACCCAAGCCAGGGATATAGCGTAGCACTGGCCTTGAAGAAGTAGTGCTGTAATTTATGCTGGCTAACAGGACAGGAACCAGTGCATACATCCCATGCTTCATGCCAGAACCAGGATGCCTTTTGCAGAGGTGCTGTAGCTTGTTAGGCAGAGACAACTTGGGACAGCAAAGAAGAGAGGCTGTGCTGCTGAGAAGAAGCAACAAAGCTGCGAACTTGGGGTTAGGAGAGAGCAGAGCAGATGCTGATGTATTACCGTGGTTCATTGGTCCTACAGGTATTGGCCAGGACAAAACTGCAAAGGATACTCTCAACTATGGTCTGTTGTTTTTAAACAAACCAAATTAGCATATGTTACTTGTGAGTTTATGTTAAGGTTTTTTTTTTTTAGTTCTTTGGAGTTTTTTTTTTTTCCCTATAGAATCATAGAAGGGTTGGGGTTGGAAGCAACCTTAAAGGTCATCTAGTTCTAACCACTTCCATGTTTGATTGTATTATTTTGTTTTCTTTAATAAGAAAGAAATCAATCAGAAGCATGACTAGACTTTCTTGCAAGTAGTTACATTTAGCTGTAATCTGCCTGGTGACTTTTAGGAGAAAAATTGCACTAGTTTGAACTGGACTGAGTAGCAAGGATACTTTAATCTGGGACAGCAAAGAGAAAATTGTATAACACTGTTGTGTTGTCCTGAGTGGGAGAAGCCAGTGAATTGCATGTTTTTTCCATCTTTGTAATCAGTTTGTTATGCAGAGAGCAATGCCATGGGATTCTACATTTCATCTGCTGGGTTTTCCCTGGCAGCATCTGAAGAAGTTCATTATAAGCGTTTATCACATGATGCACTTAATCAAACCACTGAAACTCAGAGAATAAGTCATTCTAATAAGCTGCCTCATAAGCTACTTACTGATGTACTCTTCCTTGGTGAGTGTACAATGGGTTTCCTTGTATCTCAGTTCGTGATACAGGAAGTTCATTATCCCCAGTCCGAATTCAGACATAAAGAAAGGAAGCAGGGGCTTACAAAGAAGTGACAGATAATTTGCAAAGGATTTTAGTTAGCCACTCAAATCCCAGATAGAGTCAGATTGTAAGCTCTTCGTTAGAACAGCCTTCTGGTATTCAGCATTAGGCACAAGGCAGCTGTATCTACATAGCTGCTTCTAATGTTGTAAAATGCAGGCAACACACAAAAAATTATGAAAAATGCTTCTTTTGATTAGAGGTTCCCTAATGGAAGCATGTGAGAGAAAAGAGAAATCAGAAGTGAAAGCATGCTTTTACATCTTGCACATCTACAGCATGATAGTCAGAGCTGATAGCTGGGCTGATGCAAAATGCCTCCAAAGCCTTTGCTAAATCCCCATGTGCACCAAGGAGTTGAGGTACTGAGACTTGTCTGACAGGCTAGGAGCTCACAGACACTCTGTTTGCAACCTGTGCTTGTACCCCATATGACTGGTAGGATAAATGCCTTTCCCTGTGATGTACCTGAGAAATGTCCTGGTTGTAGGGAGCAGGTAGGTCAAGGACTCCTCTGCCTCCTTGAAGAGATCATTTTACTGAGCTCTGCCACAAGCAATGTGACACCAGATTTCCTGGCACTCACTGGATTTTCTCACCAATGCTATTTCACAGACAGTGTCTCATCAAGGCTTGTCTTCTTGCTCTCTGCAAAAGACCAGTTTGGGCATCACTGAAGATGTAGGCTTACACCATATTTAATATAGAAATGCGCTGGATAGTTTTCCCCAAGCAACACCCTCTCTCCATACAATAGCACTGCTGAACTACACCTCTTATTTCATGTGATGTGAAGGCAGTACAGGGTCACACCACATCCAGTGTTGATTTTGAGTAGGGATGCACAGGCTGAGCCTGATGTGGGTCTCTAGATGAACACTGAAAAAAGCTGCTGTTGGGGCCTGGAACACCAAGCTGTTTGAGACAAACTACTCTGTAAGACATCAAAACCAGGCAAGTGTGCACAACTAAGAAATACAAGCAGCAGAAAAATAATAACCTGGTTTGATTAGGATGGTACTTTTTCCCTAGTATAGCTCCAGTAAAGCAAGTCACAAACTTACACCCTCATCTGGGCACTGCTTTGAGGGAGTGGTGAAACCTGTCTCTCCAAAGCCAAGTCCATCCAGCCCGGAGCTTAAATTTCAACCTGTTAATTACTCCTGGGAATAATTAACTCCAGCCTGCAGTGAGCAAGGATTCTTGACTACATCAATCAGTGTTAGGGTCTGAGATGTGCAGTTTTCATTCCTTGTGTTTTGCATGTGTACCTGTGTATCTGTCTTGCCTTGATGCAGCTGTCTGTCTCTTGACTGCTGATACACCAATACATCAAATTATCATCAGTGTGACTGTGTCCTCAGGGGGGACTGTGCTGCTTTAGTAGGTTGCTTGCCAACTACTAAGTTAAAATGGGACACAAAAGCCTGGAGGAAAATACTGTTTTTTTCTCTTTTTCCTCTCCTTTTTAAAAATAGTAAATGCTAAGTTATTTTACCTCTTTAAAAAAAGAAAAAAAAAGAGACCAAAAGAGATGAGTCTATGCTAGCTGATTAATTTTGCTACTGCATTCAATTTTATTACAGTGTAGTTCCCTTCTTCTTTCTCACTTCTTTATTGTACTCTGTCTGTCTTCTCAGGTACTATTGTGCCTATTTTAAGAGCTCCCCTTCATCTCTCTTTTGGGATAGTTTTACTGCTGGCTTTCTGCTGTTTCAGCTTCTACACAGCTGGTGCTTCAAGGAAAAAACTGTCTCTTCTAAGGCTGTGAGGAGAATGGACCCATAAAAATCAATACTTTTTGTATGTACATGATTCTTTAATCAGTAAGTCTTCAGCAACCTTACCTAAATGACCACTTTACTGTTGTCTCAGCTTCTTAGCTAAGGAGGCTGCAGAAGAGTGAGTGGGTAACTTTCTGCTATCTGCAGCAGTGCAGTAATAAAGTGAAGAATAAAATCTCTGTTTTCCAAACGATTCTCTGTCCTGTATGTGGGGAAAGCCAGTACTGAGCATCTGGAACCATTGCTGGTAGGGATATTTTTAGTCTGCTGTAAAGAGGGGTGGTCAGTTGTCCTCTGTATGCTGTTGTTTTGGCATTTGGGAACCACTAGTGCCTTATCAGTGCTGAGGATGGATTTCAGTGTCTCTGTACAGTCTGTTTGGGGGGAAGTTCTGGGAGGAGGACTGTGGCGAGAGCATCTGGCTGTGTGCATTTGCACATGTGTGAGATGCACACAGCGCCCACTGAGAACTGATGCTACCAGATACTGACTGGACTAGGTTTGGTCAGTGCCAAGCTGGGCTCAATTCCCTCTCCCAGCCTAGGGATGAAAGATTCTTTATTGCACTCGCTGCTTCTGGGATGTTCAACTCAATCCCCAGTAGTGTTATCTGTTTAGAAGTCCTTCTTATGGAATTTCTGCCTTTGAAGACTACAGGGTTTTTAACAGTGGACTGCAGCACCTGCTGCTTGCTGGAAATCCCAAGGCTAGCACGAGAGCATTGCATGCTGAACGTGGCAGTCACGATGCATCACATTTACCAGATTTTCACTGGGCGTAGCTGATGAGAAACAGAACAGACATGCTGTAAGGACTGTCAGCCCAAGTAAAGGAAGGTAACTTCGAAGAAGGCCTCCAAGATAGTATTTCCAGAATATAATTCCTTAGAAAAAAAAGTGGAAAATCCAAAGAATGGAATTCAGACAGAATGAGCTTACTGCAGGTGGTGCCTGTAATGATTTTTTAAAAATTAATTTTAGTTATTAAGTATTTTAGTAGTTTTTTGGGGGGTAGGGTGTTTGTCCAGTGTCTGCCACTACAGTACCTTCTTCTGCACCCCAGAAAATCCACACTTTTGAGGTTCTCTGGAGCTTTCCAACAGTGTGTATTTTCCCATTCTTAGAAAAGTGGTACAAATCAGACAGAGAGGGCTTCATCTGCCCAACCATCAAAGTAGGTCCTGGGAAGTTTCCTACTCCTTGGCAGGTCCCCCTTCCACAACAGCCAGTCCTGCGGGGATTTATATCCACTGGGTTCATCCAAGTTTCACCTGAGATTCTCTGGATCTGTCCATTAGCCCCAAGGACTTGGTGTCTGCAGAGGTTGCTGTGAAACTCCCCTTACCCCAGGGTTAGGTGGGCAAGCAGGCACTTGCCCCTCACCCTCTGGAAACTGGAGAAGTCCCTGATACTTTTCAATAAAATACAAATATTTTTTAAAACCCTGCTTTGCTTCTGGTGACATTTTTCCAGTTTGCATGGATCTGCTCAGAGCCACGATGCAGGGAGTATCTGTGTTTATATTTGTTTGGTCCCATCTACATCAGCAAGCCCTTGAAATGTAGCCCAGCTGGCAGATCTGGTTAGCTGGGCAACTTAGCTTTAGATGGTTTTTTGTTTGTTTACAAGTGATCTTGGCCACAGACAGAGACACACAGCTGGTGGTCTGTGCACTGTTCCATGATCAGGCTGAGGCTGGGCTCTGAGCCGATGAAGGCTGGAGTGGGGCTAAGCAATTCCATCTTATTCTTGGCCTAATTTGGAGGCGGATTGGACAAGCTGCTACTCTGCTGCCTTCTTCTGTGGTCTGGCATCTCAGGGCCTGGTTTGGCTTTGCCTGTGTGGGCAGCAGCATCCAGCACCCTTCTGCCATGGCAGTTGAACCTCTGCTTGCTCAGATGTCCTTCTCCTGCATCCCAGAGAACACCTCTTGCCGTGAGCAATAACTTGTTATACAAATGCCACATAAATACAGGCATTTCTCTTCCTGCACTGGTTGTAATATGCAGGTGGAAGAGGTCTGTCTGATGTCTCAGAAGGGGTTTTGCAAGTGGCTCTTCTGAGATGTTCATGTGCCAGTGTGGTTCATGCTGGCTGAGGGGACTGTGTGAGCATCCATTGCTCAAGGAGAAGTGACACACTGGAGCTGTGTAATGATACTGATGTGCAGTATGCCAGCCTGGAACTTCTGCAGAAGACCCATGTTGGGGGTTCTGGGGAGAAGAAGCAGTGCCAGCCCATCAGTACTGCAAAGTGGGTGCTGTGGCAGTGCTTCCCTTGCAGCAGCATCATGATAAAGGATGGTGGAGGAGGAGGCTGACAAAAGGTGACCTTCTAGGCAGGATCTGTTTCCCAAACACAGGTAAAACATTAGCAGACTGCTACAGATGTGAGCATGGAGGAACCTGTTAAATTACAGCCAAAGTGTAACAAGAGAAATGTTTGCTTTGGGAGATAACATGTGCCTGTTCTGCACACTGAAGGTGAGGGAACCCTCTGAGACATGTTTTACTTCATTACCACAGTAGACCTCTTGCACTGCAAGGCCACAGAGCTCCCAATTCTTCCCTCCCACATCCCCTTCCCCTTTAAGACAAGGGCTCTTTGTCAACTCTACCAGCACCTCCATCTGACAACCCAGAAGCATCCTAAATGGTGGGAATTGCTCCTTTTATTATCTCCTTGAGGAGCTTCCTGACCACACTGCCCAAGTTCACTGCCCAGACTGATGCTGCTATTGAGATGTCCATGTCTCTGCTACCTGCAGTCTGGTCAGTGGCTGGAGATGAGAGGAAGGCTTTCAGCAAGGTACCCTTTGGTGGAGCTGTTCAAATGAGCCAGTTTCATTATCTGCCTTGCTGGTGGTCCCAGAGGGGCTGCAGGGAAGTCTGCTGCTTTATTTTCTTAACTGGCATCAAATGATGGCAGTTAAGACCCTACCAGGAGCAAATGAGCTCTTAGGGCAGCATTTCTTGTCCTGTATACAAGGCTTTATTAAATTAACTTTGTACTCGAATCACCCTACACATCCCTCCCTGGAGAGGTGGATCTAACTTAACTGAGGGATAAAATTTTGCAACCCTATTTTTGTCACACAGGTGACTTGCATAAAAAAAAAATCTTTACATGCATTAATGTCATCTGAGTTTTGGCAAGCATTCAAAGCTGGCTATCTCAATCCTCTATTTCTATCTTAATGCTGCACTCATCCTAGTGTTAAGTATGTAACTTTCTTGCTTTGCTTACTTTCCATGTTAGGGACAATGGATTTCCTCTCCCACACACCCTTTGCAAATTTACAGGTGCTATGAGAGAAACCCCTGGCAGTGTGGGCATCCAAGTGATGCCTTTTGCCTCTGTGGGTAGCGCAGCTTGGCAGCTCCAGCTGGGCAGCAGGATGTCAGCCTGCAGGATGGAGTTTTGCATACTTTCAGCTACTTCTCTATTATTTGCACTTAATAACTGACTCAAGAGTTAATCTACAAATATATATTCAGGGCTGTTCTTGGTAAATTTTCCCTCTCTCAGCCACAAAGCTCTTTGTTTTCTGCAATTTCCTTTTTGTATTTTCCCTTATCCCTATCCATTTTAACATGAACACATTAGTTTTGAAACAGCTGGTGTATTCTCAGCCTCTTCTTCTTCCTTACCTGCTGATTATTTTTTTTTCCTTTCCTCACCGTCCTCTATACTTCTGCTGTTTGCAAAAATCGGCTTTTCTCCTGCCTCTCCCTCTTCACAGCTCCCACCATCTGTCTCTCTGCAAATACAAAGCTTTAGGGGAAATGATTCACTAGGCTGCTAGCTCATTACTCACATTCTCCCCATCATAGTTTCTGTCCTTGTAGGATGCTCTAACTAATGTAAAGATCAATGAATCCTGGGAATTGTTATTCGATTAAAAAAAAAAAAAAAAAAGGCCCCAGCAGTTAAATAGATTGGGCTCTTTGTACTTCCCAAACAGCAAAGCTTAGTTTTTCTTCCTCACTCTGCTAGTATTGTTTTGCAGAAAAGGATCGTTTAAACAGAAGAATAGAAATAATCACCGGACCATTTAATGCAACCTTGTGCATCACATGATGCAGGAATTACTTAATGAAATTCCCTGGCCCAAACCAAGCAAATCTGTGGTAAATCTAGAGCACATATTTTCAGATGACAGCCAAAATGATGAAAGGAATTTACAACTCAGCCTCACTAATAATTTTGAATGCTTAACTGCACTCCCTAATACGCTGCTTTGCAAGCAGCAAAACTGACACAGCCTCATTCCCTACATACTTCTCTCCTCCAGACTTGTGCAGGTGGGGTAACCCAGAAGGCCTCCCAGCCCCCTGCCAGGGCCAGGGTGACCAGCTGTCCACCTCTGGGAAGAGACCACAACCTCTCCCTCCTCAGCATGTGGGTTTGGGGCTCACTCTTTGCTTGGTTAAGTCTTTCCATGAAACTCACAGGCACTTAGTATCTTTGAGCTCTCCCTATTAAATGTGGCAGAAATTGGCTAAGAGGCTCAGAAGCCAATTGAGACAGACTATTTCACAGTGCTAAAACACCTCAGTTACCTTAAAATAACAGAGGCAGCCATACTGAGTTGGCAGATAATGCCACAGCATTTCAGGAGACTCGCTCAACCTAGAGGCTGAGCTCGATGTTGTAGTGCACTCCAGGTGACCCCAAATGTCGACCCACATCCCACTCCTTTTGTGTTTACTCTGTTGACCATTTAAGGTAAATTTCTGTCATGATTTTAGGCTGTCACCACATACTAGAAAATTATTTTCTTAATTGAAAATTTATCACAATGAAAACAGACCTCCCTTTCCCCACGTGTAAGTAGGTGCCAAGAAGTACCACTGCCTAACACAGTGTTATTGTGCCTTCTCAGGAAGCTGCTGGCATGTCAGGTATTGGCCTCTTTCAGTTGTTGAGCTTGCCTTTTGAAACTGGAGTTGCAAGAAGCACAGAAAATACCACAATAAAAATCATTGGAGTTGACAACACTGAATACACCCTTCCCTTAAATAGCTGCAATTATTTTTGCAAAAGTCTGCTAAAGGAAAATCTCAGTTTTAACTTTTTCTCCATAAGCATCACAAAGCATGTGCTGCATCAACACACCATGCTGGCACCACCTCCATGGAAGGCTAATTAAATAATTTGGATACTGTATGAGAAGTATCAACTTCTGGGCTAATTTTCTTTTCAGGCTACCAAACACGTGTACTTTTTCATAAAGCTGTGTTTGGGTCATTCTATGACAAATATTAAAGCTGAGGAGGATCTTGGTACGACTGCTCTAAAGAATAAGGGCGGCAGAATTTTAAGTCAACAGGGTCCACTGTTACCTCAATAAGGTTAAGGCTGTTAAAAAACAAAAAACCCTCACCAAAGTTGTGCTTATGTGGTCTGTTAAAATATGTTTAATTTTAGCAGATGTGATGTTGTTGAGCCATCCTGGTGGCCAATACCCTGTGGCTCTCCATCTTTGATTATTTTATCGTTCCATACTGCATACTGCAACTTGCAGGAGTCAATGTTCTTTCTCTTAACAATTGCTGGCTTCCCAAATGCCAACTGTCCTTTGACATGCTCTGTTTTAAATAAGGGCTGAAGAGCAATAGTGAGGCTAAAGGCCTGTCATAAAAAATACTGCAGTGTTCCATGGCTCTGACTGCACACACGTAGTCATGCATTCAGCTCTCCTTTTGGGGACTATTGCTGCAACACACTGGAGGTGTGAGGGACCAAGCTGTAAGGAAAGGGAACTCTAGAGATTTCATATCTGAAAGTCCTCTAATTGAAGACGTGTCTCTTTATGCCAGACAGGCTTAGGAAAATCTGCCTTACCCAACCCATTTCTCCATTGTCCCCAACAATAATAGAAGTGGACATAGTATATAAGATTGCCTTACAAAAGGCAAATATATTTAATAGTGTATATTATATATACAAATTGATGGTTCAATAATGCTATGCAAAGCAGGAATATCTTTAAAGAAACCCTGAGCAAAAAGGAGGATGTAATTTTTATTTTACACTTATTGCAACATTTTTTATGGTATTTGTTTGCTAAAATGACTAATAAAAGGAATATGTTGAAACCAGATGTTAAAATAAAAGTGGGCATTCTTTCCATTTCCAGCATTTAAAACTCTAGAGAAGAGAGTTCTGCTCCATCAGCTTCGGAAATAGATGTTTAACAAGGTAGAGAACAAGCTGAGCCTGAGTAACCCAAGACAACCAATTCCTTTAGCAGAAAGAGTGTCTTCTGTCATCAAAAAGAGCCATCTGGAAGAGTGCTGGCTCCCTGCCAGGAACAACCCTTTAACAACCACTCGTCATGTGCTTTAAGTTATAACGTTCATAGCGGCACAACCTGGAGTGTTGGTAAAGGTCCTATTGGAGGAGCAATGTATTCCTCCTCCCGCAGTAACCGCAAAAGGATGTTCTTCTTATTCTTTGGCCAGTTATAAATGTGAGTGTTCTGCAGCCAGGTAGGCACGTGTTCCTGAAAAAAAACAAGGAAAAGAAAAGCTAAATCCCATAAATCCTTCTGAATCTTTACCAAAATCTTTCAGATTCCGTCACACCCTGCCAAGGAAGATTTAATTCTGTCTGTTCTAGGCACTTCCTGTAACAACAAGAAATGTTAATTTGGCTTCAGAATTGTATTTGGGTTCCTAAATAAATGAACTTTGTGTGATCTCACAGCTTGCCTGTCTCCCTTCTGCCATCACATTAGCTAATTTCGCCATGTTTCAAAGGAAGTCTGATATCAATGACAAGCATTGAAAAGCTTGTGAAAATAAATGGGGAATGGGAGGGCAAAGGGGAAGGGAGAAGAGAAGAGAAGAGAAGAGAAGAGAAGAGAAGAGAAGAGAAGAGAAGAGAAGAGAAGAGAAGAGAAGAGAAGAGAAGAGAAGAGAAGAGAAGAGAAGAGAAGAGAAGAGAAGAGAAGAGAAGAGAAGAGAAGAGAAGAGAAGAGAAGAGAAGAGAAGAGAAGAGAAGAGAAGAGAAGAGAAGAGAAGAGAAGAGAAGAGAAGAGAGAAGAGAAGAGAAGAGAAGAGAAGAGAAGAGAAGAGAAGAGAAGAGAAGAGAGAAGAGAAGAGAAGAGAAGAGAAGAGAAGAGAAGAGAAGAGAAGAGAAGAGAAGAGAAGAGAAGAGAAGAGAAGAGAAGAGAAGAGAAGAGAAGAGAAGAGAAGAGAAGAGAAGAGAGAAGAAGAAGAGGATTTCAGTGCCCCTGGCAGGGAAAGGCTGCCACCTTAGTAGCTGCTAAAGGATCCATTCAGCACGTTCAACATTGGGATGAGGATCAATAGGGAAAGACTGGGACCCCACAGGAACATTTCACATGCTAGTAGCCCTCTCCCCCTGCCCTTGCACCCTTCTTTGCCAAGCATGGTGTGCTCTGAGCAGAAGGCTGAGGCTGATGCTGAGCTTGTGGAGAGACTAATGCATCTCCAGATTAGCAGAGTCAAACCTCCACCAATTCCTGCATCCTGGAAAAGGTGCAGTCCTTCATAGGGGTTGGCTAATGTCCATTAACATAATGAAGCTGGGACCACCATGGCACTGGACGTGACAGCCGGCTGATAGAGACGAGCCTGCTCAAACCTCATATTCCCATGTTCCCACAGCCTTGGGACAGCCTGGATATGTAGGGGTGTAGGGCTATTATAATACTACTAATTAACAGAGGGACAGATCCTTGACCAAAACCAATTCATGGTCACCATGAGACAGAGATTTGTTTTGGAATTGGAGACACCAGAACCTAGCCAAAATGAGACATCAAGTAAGCAACATGAGGAGCCAGGACATCCAGCACTTGGTCCCTGGACCTCTTATTTAGCAGTGTTTTCCCAAGATAGCCCCTGTTAGGAGCAGCACAGTTCCTGTCAAGCTAGTGGAGCTAGCTCCAAGAGGACAGAGCAAAAAGCTGCTGGCATGCACATCTCTGGCACCTTGCCAGGGAATGCCCTGGCATGGGCTGCACATGTCCTGCTGCCAGCAAACAGCCTAGCTGCAGTCCAAACCTTTCTTTCCCATGATCATGCTTCTCAAATTGGCTGTCTTTCCTTGGCCTGTACAGCTGTAGGAACAAGGCTGCATCACTTTCCCTGCTCAGGGAGCAGTTTGTGTTAACTGATGCAATCACTCTGTTAGAGCTACAGGATTTACGTACAGGAAGAAGGAAGCAAGTCACACAGGCACCTACAGACCCATTAGTATGAACTCACCTAGGCTTTTGAACAAGCAGCTTTGTGATTGGCAGAGGTATCTATCAAACCTGACCTTCCTCTTTCTCCAGTGGCTGAGAAAGGATAAGCTTTGGTCAATGGTCTCCCTGAAGTGGAGGTTGTTCTTTAAGATGGACATCTCACTGCACAGGGGTAAGATCCCACAGCATTCCCTTTGGTAGGAGCAAAAATAAGCTTCTTGCCTCCACCTGCTAGTCTTTTTATTTTGGCATAGGAACAGATTTTAATATTTTTGAATTTAATTCCTTTAACAAAGCTCTTTGGAATTGGCCAAGAGACTCAAATGTTACTGGGAGAAAGAAAGATAACTATGTTTGCATGCACATGCATACCATTGTTACATGGAATTTGTTTCTTTACTAAATCTTGTTAAGAGCTATAGAAGGAAATGCAATTAAATGTGGCAGGGGTTTTACCAAATGAGCTCTTTCTCTGCCTTTGATAAGAAACTACATTTTTTGGACAAAGGAAATACAGTAGATATAGTCAGTCTAGACTGCAGAAATGCATTTGCTAGAGGTCCACATGGGTAACTTATTAGTTAAGATGGAAATTAGTGTGAGAAATGTGTAGTAGGTAAGAAATCAGCAAGTGAGGATATAATGAGAGAGGCACTATACATCCAGAGACAAGCTCTGTGCCTTGCTTCCAAAACTGCTCGTGCAGTTTAGTTTAAATTAACTAGTTTAATTTAGTTTTAGTTTAGTTTAATACCCTCCAAAATGAAGTCAGTGCAAAAAGCTCTTGGACATGAATCAGCTCTGGCAATAGTTTTAATTTGAGGGAGGTGTGGAGGGGTAAAGGGTAGCTATAGCTGCTATTTTTATCCAGAGTGAGAAAGGGGCGTTTCCTTGCTACGCAACAGCATCTGTCGTTGCAGGTGGGAGTAATGGGAAAATGGTTACTGTCCTTTACATTTTTAAAATTTGGCTGTGTATCTGTGAACTGAGAGGAAAATTCTCCCTATGCCATAGGGAGAGTATCTGATAACTCCGCAGTTCAAACTGGTAGGAAGAGGGCAGAGTGTACTAGTGCAAAGGACAGGACTGTTCAGGGCTGACATGGTTTGGCATCTCCTGCCTTCCCTGGCACCAGCCCTGTTCATCTCACCCCTTGACTGTTTCCAGAGGAAGCCTCTAGCATGGGGCAATCTTGGCTTAGCACTTTGGTCATCAGATAGCCAGATGAGGAGGACACATTTCTGTGGACTGTTGTGATGCAAACCTTGAACCAGCAAGACCCATGTTTCCTTTAGTAGTGTACAATTGGAAGCTGGAAATGCCAGTTCCACCTTAACTGTGTGTTGTGCTTTCCTCGCCTCATTATTCAATTTCCTAATGAACACTCCTTGGATCACACAGATCTCTTCCTGTTGGAGGTCGACTAATTTTCACATACCAGCAGTGCCTTATGATGTGCTGTATATGAGATTAACTCATCTAATGGCCCCATCCCCAGATGAAACCTCCAAATCTTCATTTTCTGCTTTTTTTCCACTGCCAGCTATGCTAATACTTGAATGTATAAAGGACAGTATAAAAAAAGACAAAATTGAAGTAATTTGCCTGCCAACATCATCCAATTGTACATATACTTGGCAGTTTTTCAGGTACCTCACTTCCTCTGACTGCCTCCAGACTTCATTAGTGCAACTTGTTCAGGGTCTGGTGCTCTCCTTCCACCCATGATATCCTCAGTTACATTATCATTAAGCAGCTAGATGAAGGTAGGTGATGTACCAAAGGATTATGTGGAGAAAGAGACTAAAGCTTAACAGCAGTAGAAAATGCTGAGCTGCATAATTTAATGAGAAAAGCACCTCTCAAAAAACTGAAGGGTTATGTGGACTACAGAGGATGGGCAGGAAGGATTCCTGGAGCCTGATGCCTTGATAGAGACAGATGGATAAACCAACCCTGGAAATTCCTTACAGACCACTGTCTGAGGGAACTGCTGCTATACATTAAATAAATTTCTGATAAATAAAGTTGAGCCCAAATAACTTACTGTTCTGTCTCAGAGCCCCAAGACAGCTATAGTGCCTCCTGGGACACTTTTCTCTGCAACCCTTAAGGTGCCACATGGCTTTAGACTGTGTGGTCTGTTCACATGGTGGGCACTCAAGTAGCCCCAAGGTTAGAAGCCCTTTTCCCCCATCAAAAATTGACTGAAAATGCTGACTGCTTTCCTGCCTTTGGCCTGCCCAATTCCCACCATTGCTGTCTTCCAGGTACTTAGTTAAGGTAAGTAGCAGACTGAGATCATTCATGAAGGGATCTGAATGACATGAAATACCAGAGGTATTTTCAACCCACAGGACCTCACACATTTTACAAACTCAGGGACATATTTTCAAATTTCTGATCTTAAATTAAATTAAGAATTCATTTATTAAATAAATTTATATTAAATTTTATTATATTTAAATAAATGAAGTTCTTTATTAAATAAAGAACTTCATTACACTAAAATCTGTAAGTGCAGTGGGACTGCACAGCCCTATAACCATTGACAACATTATTTAAATTTTGACTCGTGTTCCAAAATTTGGGCACCCAAAGAAATATAAAGAATTTTTCCATACTTTTCTAAAATGCAGCTGTACCTAGGGGCAACATGATAGATACCCAACAGCGCACAAAGCATTTAGTTATGCAAAGTGAGCATGAATACAATGCAGGAGATTGAGAAAGCTATAACTGAAGACTTAATACTTTTGTCTTTGTAAAAATCCAAGAGATCTTCTCAGTGAGGTAAAAGAGATGGAAATCTGTTGCATTACTTATTTCTTATTCTCAAATGAATCTTCAAAACAAGTAAGGAGGGCAGATGAAATGGCAAGTCCTAAAAAATCTTTGTTTGCCTTTGATGGGCTAGTCAAAGTTCATGAAACAGCCTAGTACTTTAGTATTTCTTATACTCTTTATTCTTATATTCTCAATACACCCTCTTCCAGATCCTTTCTTCAGTCATAAATCCTGCCCATCTCACTCATCAGCATTGCATTTGGACAAAATTATAAAAGGGTTAATATAAAAAGCATGCTTCCTGAATAGATTGCCCCTCTCCATTTAAGTTCTTTCAGTGCTCAAGGCAATTTGAGTTTTAGTTGTACATTCATCATCAGAAATACATTTATACGCTGATTTATATTGTGGATGAAATGTTTTTTATTTGCATGTACATAACACAGGAACTTTGGAATACATAAAACTATAAGCTTTGGAATATTACTTAGGCTGTTAAGAACCAAGAAATTGAGTGTTTGAGTTTTAAGATTCCATCTGCTGCACTGTGATCAAAATAATATGCACTTAATCATGTGGAAAGAATATAAGCATGCTTGTATGTTACCTTTTTGGCATTTGGGAAAAGCACAGGGATGAATCTGAAGTTCATACTTCCTTGCTGTATAAACTCAATCTGCATCTAGAATAGAACAAAAAGCCAATTTTATTGTAATGACATGACAATTTTTCTCTGCATGTGTCTGAACCCTATGTATAAAAACATTCCTTGTTTACTTAAACTGCTTTTCTGTTAAATGAGTTGATCTATTCCTGGTGGACTCAGTGTTGTTTGGTTTGGCCACTTAATCTAATTCTTCATTGCTACAGAAAGGATACAGGAAAGATCTGTCAACATTTGTTGAACATTTAGTTTCAGGGTGTGAAATAATTGTGGGTTTAGCTGCAGGTGCAATCCCATGAAATCCATCTCGATCTGGTGAAGCCTGACTTGACTAACACCCACCCCTGTTTGGCCTACAAAGGGTGAAAGATTTCAGCCAGAGGCCAGGTCCATGTCTGAGCCAGGGCTCAGCCTGTTCCCCATGGCCCTGGACACAGGCATCCCAGGGGTGGTATGGACAGCAAAGTACTGCTGAGAACTCATCCGCTGGTGACAGCTTCTGAGAAACCCAACTGCATATTCCAGCTGGGGGATCAGATGGGTTACAGGCTGAGAAAGGCAGCTAACTGCAAACCAAGGGAGAAAGGATCAGCTTCATGGCTCTATGGGCTCTTCTGGGCTAAATGTGTGTCCTGTGACAGGCTGTGGAGATGGGTATCTGGTCCTCTGGCACCTCTGTGCACTCCCCAGGAACCTCACATTGCATCTCTGGCCTTTGCTTTGCAATTCCATCCTTCAGTCAGCTCTACCACTGCGTTAGAAAAGACCTCAGTTCCAGGATGGCTGAAGCAACAGGGGCTGGTTTAGAGGGAGGAAGGTCAGGCACTGTTAGATAAGATTGTGCTCAGTGCTATACTAGGGCTCAAGAAGGTGAAGGAAGGGAAAAAAATTGAACAATAAAGAATATGAAGAAATAAGATGAGCATGTTTAATAGGATTTTTCTTCCTTGAACCTCTTAGCAGATGTTAATGAGCATACGGAGCTGATGAGAGGAAGGATTAATGAATTCCAAAGAGGGGTGTTTAACTATGGGGATTAGAGAAAACAAAGCAAAGAACCTGCCATTTGGAGACAGATTTGTCTTTTGAGAAGAAGAGACAGTCTTTGTAAAACAGCAAATGCATGTCCTTGCTTACCATCCTGTGGATGTACTTAGTATGTAAGCCGTGTTCATCCCTGTCCAGCTGGGATTCAGCCCCTTCCACATCCTGTTTGTATTTTGGACTGATTGCTATGATTATCATCACTGTCTTCTGTTAGGGAGAAAAGCACTTTCATGAAATTGAGAAACGCAGCATGTTTGGTAGAGGCAGATCGGAAATCTGCCAGTTTGTGTTTTAAGTGATCTTTGTGTTCCTGGCAAACACAAGAGGATCTCATTCATTCTGGCAGGAAATACAGGAGAACTCATACACTCATTCTCCTCGTTATTTCTCAACATCTCAATATAGAAAATCGAAATGTCAAGAGATGTATTAGCAGCTACTAGTTGACACTTGGAATCCCTGTCATAAAAAGCTACTTTTTATCAGTGTAGAGTGTCTATGTGCATACATGGAAAACTTTTGTCTTTAAATTCAGACCCAAATGTTTTCCAACAGCTTATGTAGAAGTGCATCTCTTTAGTCATCTATGGCTTTTTATACAAAAAGGAACTAAAGACAGCAGTCTGTGGAAGCTACTTCTAGGGCTCTCAGTGGCAGAAATTATGTCTTTTTTTGCTGACCTTACTGGCAAAGTGTGCAGAGAGGCTGCTGTGCAGAGAGGGGGGCTGTTGTGGATGGCCTGGGCAGCTTTAGGGGCTCTGTCATGATGGGCTGAAGGCAATGCTCCTTCACCTTGCAAGGACAGCCCCGATCCTGCCTCTGACCTGTTTAATCCCAGCCCCACACTGAGCTCAGGTTTCCAGAGGGGGGCCATCCTTTATATCTGGGAAACATCTCTCCGCCTTAATGGCAGGCCAGTTGAAATGCAGCAGATGAAAGCTTCCTACTTGTGTTTACCTGGGGCCTGCCTTTCATCCCTGGCACATGAAGCCTGTGAAAGGCTTCCAAATGTTACAGTCTGCCTGGCACATAATTAACTCTTTCCTTCTGTGCTGTATCAAGAGAATATGCCCCACCACAGGGTCAAATACAGTAAGGAGCCATTATCCCTTTCACTGACTCAACATACTCTTGAATTACTTTTGCTTGTGATTGACATGTGTGTAAGCACTTACAGATGTTGAGGGTTTGCAAGAGACATGCCCAGTTGCACACTTTCCTCTGCTTGTGTCCAAGCAGTCCCGTCCTCCACACACATGTAAGGGTTTTCAAGTTAGTAACTGCCTCTACAGTCAGTGAGGGAAACCAAACTTTTCTGGGGTGGGTAGTCAGAAAAAGATCCTCAGGTGGAGGCAGGAGATTGTTCTCAGCACATACTGGTTTCTCCTACTGACTGTGCACAAGTCCCAGAGGAGATCTGCCAGTGCATTTTAAGTGACAATGATGTTTTTGGCAAAAGTAAAGTCACCTGTCTTCTGGTTTCATTACCTACATTACACACAGTGAGCCCAAGCCTAATTTGTCCTGATGCAAGCCCCAGTAGGCATGACTGCATTTCCATGACAGAGGTCCCAGGCTGGCTCTCCATGGAGTTGTATCCTGCCTGCATGGACACCTTCAGGAAACCTGCGTAGGGCCTGCATGGGCACCTTCAGGAAACCTGCGTAGGGCTGGCTCAGATGGTTGAGCTTCCTTGCTCAGGTGGAGGAGAGTTCACCACTTCTGTCATCCTGTTCCTGAACCATGGAGATCAGGCCAGAGTGAGTCAGAGACCCAGTGGCCACTCAGCAAGGCAAGAATCCAAGGAAGGCAGCCCATGATGGCTCCTGTCCAGTGGCAGAATCGCCAGTTTGCACCCAGCTGTGCTGGTACAGTCCGACCACTTGGCTTGATCCTAAGGGAGATGTGCCCTCACTGCTCAGGGGAACTTCAGAGGAAGTTGCTGCTGCAGGGGACAGCACTGGCAGCAAGATAAATCTCCGTTTTACTGCTTAGATAGATACAAAGTGATGAGAGCAAATCTATATATCAACCAAGAGAACACCAATTTCCAGTTTAAATGTAGTATGGTTTATCCAGAAGAACCCTTTAGATATCAGTATTTTAGGTATCAGTGTAAAAGCTTCAGGTGAGAAGGAGGAACATTAACCATGACTGTGCAGCCTGGGATGAAATATAGATATCATTGTAATGAAGCACAGCTAAACACCACTATTTAAAAAGGGGATGTAAGAATAACTTTTCCAATGGCAGCTTCAGGATGGATGTAACAGGCAGCATTAGAATTTTGCAAGAATGCCAGGATTAACACTTCATTTCTTAAAGAAAGAGCTCTGGGACCATCAGATATAGATGTGAGATTTGCTTACACGCTCTCTGCAATGCCTCTGCCATTTCTACAGTGGCAGGGAAGACAACAGTAGGGTCTTGCATTTTCATTCTGTCCCTGATGTGTATTAAAATAATTCAACCATTTTCCTCAGGTCACCTCTGCTATAAACAAGGTTAAATTGCCCTTACATACATCACCTAGGTAGCGCTCCATCCACTTAATGATGTCAATACCTCGTACCGTGTCCTCAAAGATATCAATCTGCAAGAGAATGAAAGTCTGTGGTGAGCATCCCTTCACCTTTCCTTCCTGTTTTATGGCACTGATAGAGCAACTACTCCTTTCTTTGTTTATGACAAGCATTCCCTTAGGAAAAAAACGTGTACATGCACTTCTCCCCTTTCCGTGCAGTCCGGAGTCAAGCTGGATAGGCAGAAGGCAGAGAGGGCTGCTACAGGCACCTCTTGGGCTCCTACTCAGCTGGCCCTTTGACTGGCTGCCCTGCCAGTCCCCAGCTCCCACACAATTTTTACTGCCCACCTTCTCCATCTGTATAGCTGCAAATGCCTGCTATTTTCTGACTGCGAGGGTATACTGAGTGTGTAGCTTTAGCTTCATATTGAACTAAATATTCAGGGTGTGTGGTGGGAAGTCAGCCAGGTCACTGATAACTGGGTGCAGTCACCCAGAGTTCAGTAACAGCAGAGCAATGGAGGACTTCATAGGACTGAATATGACCAACACTGCTTGCTTCTCTGCATGCCCAGTACATCCAGAAACCAGCAATCAGTGACTGTGACCAATGGAGAAGTATGAACTTCTCCAAGTTCTCGAGATAAGGGTCATGATCTGCTCTCAAGTCTTTCTTTTTCCCTTTCGGAATGCAGACAGCCCACTTGTTTCCCAGCTTTGGGGCCATTTTGCTGTATTTATTATTTCCGCAACAGGCTCCAAGAATTGCATGTCCAGCAAAGGTGCTATTAATGAGGCTTCTACTCTGTAAAGCTATGGTGCCCAAAAGCTTTCTTATGAATTGGTCATAGTACAGAACTGCTAGGGAGAAGTATAATTGCAGTCTCTGTAAAAAAATCTTTGATTCATGAAAATAAATAAGCATGCGCAAAGCTCCCCACTGAGTCTCATTCCGTTTAATGATAGCCACTTGCTTAAATGCTTTCCTGAATTGGAGCCAAAGAGTGAAGGTTGAAGGGTCAGATAGCATATGCTCTTGAAATAAGAAAATATGAATCAAGATTTTGATAAACACTGAATCCTAGAGCCTCTGTGGGCCTCTAAGATGAACCAAACTCATGAGAAATTCAGTAAAAAACTGAATGGCTTATGGGATTAGAGAGTACTACACAGCACAGACCTTTTCAGGCCAATGATTTTTAGAATCCCTTTTGAAAGTATAACAAAGCAAAATCACTTTTAAAGGGATAACAAAGCAAATTAAACCATGAGATAGGCTGTTTCATTAAGCTGTGTGAATTTTAGAATCTACTTTTAGATCTTTTTTAGCAGAAAGTTACTCACATCTGAAGAATCAATGATGTAGTAGCATTGGAGAAAATAAAAGGTAGGATGGGAAGAACATAAAATTGACCTTTTGTAATACTGATATTACAGCTCAAATATGAGGCAATATTAATGGAATAGTTCACAAAACCTCATACTATTGCCCATCTGGTGTCACTAAGTGAAATTTTCCAGGATCATTATTAAAGCATACTTCAAAGCACAAAATTCAGTTAAAAGAAGAATAAACAAAGAGGCAGATCATTTAAGTTACAGCTTGCAAAACCAGGGCTAGTTCATTCTATTTGTAACTTCTTTAGCCTACAAAATGTGATGACAACCAGAAAAAATTTAAATGGACAGTGCATTTTCTCTGCTATTTAAAAAAAAAGCCTCTTCCCTGGCTGAAAGTATTTTTTTTCCGGAAGGAATACTTACAGCAGTTTGAAATCCGTTTACAGACAGGAAGTTCACAAATTTCATAACCTCCACTGCTGTATCCACTGAGTAGGTTATAAAGACCTTGCCTGGGAGAGAGAGTCTGTATGAATATGTAACACATTTAAATACACCTGTCACAGCCCTCCTTTAAATACGCCATTCAGAGGGCAAGAATGTCACAGCCCTCCTTCTCCACCACACTGCAGGTTCTGCCCACTTAGGTCTCTTTGGATTGTTTACGGAATGGATGTGGGGTAGTGCAGTGGCTCAGTGTTGAAACCAACCCCCTGTACAAAACCCTGCTCTAGATTTGAGCTCCTTCTGCTTTACTGGCAAGCTGCAGAAGGTAAATTCCTCTGCTGCTCCCCCTGCCCTGTGGCCAGAGATGCTTTTACCCAGCACTTGGGCATACCTGAGCCTGGGCTCTCACCCACAGCTTGAGTTACCTGCACTGGCTGCAGCCAGCACAGCTTTCCCCAGACCCACTGATAGGACAGAGCTGGAAGGGCCCTTATGCATGTCATATTGCCTCTCCTTGGAGCAACATTAACACCCTGTGCAGGCAGGATGCACGGCTGGTGACAGCAATGTCTTTGCCCTTGTGGGAGGGGTTTTCATGGCTTTGCATCGGGGTAAAGCAGCTGGCTGATCTAATCCAGCTGTGCATGTACCACAGATGACCCTGTTTTACCCAGTAATTCCTTCATCTAGGACACACTAACTGATAAAATAGGGTCTATCCAAGAGTGGTATCTGGCATCATACCTCACTCCTACAGGCCAGAGAGGTGTGACTCTCTGAATTTGAAAGGTGATACGTAGAATGAAGAATAAAGGAAAAATCAAAACCTCAGGAGAGCTGTGGAGGGTTCTTAGCAATGGTACCTCTCCCCTACTAGTCAGATTGGCATTCAGAAAGAAACTATTCTTCTGAAACCTGACTTTCCCCTACGAGTTGGAGGGTGAATGCATCTGTGGTGTTGGTGGCAATAGAAGCATGTCAGGCAGAGTCTGTCCTGCTCTCAGCATGTCCCAGAGTCCTCTCCAAACTCACCAGTTCAGGGAGAAACTGAGGTCAAGGCTCAGCGTATCTGTCTGGTTTGGGACAGACAGAAACACTTTATCCCTCAGGCTTTGTTTGTTTTTAGTCTTTTACTGTAAACTCCAGCTCCTCCTGCCTCAAAGGGACATCCTGTTTCAAGGAGTCATGAAAACAATCCAAACAGTATTTACTTTTTGTAAACAAAATAACAAGCAATTAATGACCATTATGTTTTCAGGATTCAAGGGGGTAATTCCATCCCACCAAACATAGACACTCACACCCAACACATGTGGTGACACTTGGTATTTTCTTTTCTTGTTGTCTTTGTCTTAATGTCATTTCCCCCTGCCTTCTCCTCTCCCTCCACCATTCTGGAGCTCTCCCACCTAAAGCTGTTAGGCTGTGCTGTAAAATCTTGCACAGAACAAATTTGCTAACCACTTACGCAACTCCTCCGGCAGATTGCTGGTTCTCAGAGTTCCCCTGGCTGCAGGGTTACTGAGAGGTCTCGGGACAGCAGCTGGAGATGGAAAATTGTCAGAAGGACAACCACATGCTTCATCTGGTCCACATGGCTTGGGGGGCAGCTGACCATTAGGTAGCTGGTTGTATAGCTGGTTTCTACAAAGAAAAGCAATGGAGGATTTAGAAAATACTTATTTTTAGGCAGAATTCAGAATTTCTTCTCCTTTTAATAACACACTAAGAACTTTATCTACATACTAGCTGTGAAATGTTCTTGCAGAAATGCTTGGCTTAGCACATCTGCTTAGTTATTACAGTGTCTTTGGAACGGATACCTTGGTGACAGGCTACCACAAGAAGCAGTTTATCGGAGAAACATTAATCACAGGAAGTAAGTCACACCATAGCTGAAAGTTGTTCAGTTTGCAATTAGCAGAAGCAAAGGCTGTTTCTGAATGAGAAATAATGGCATGTCGTGGATACTGTTATGCACGTACAGCAGCAGGGTGGCCCTTGGGTAACCTCTTCCATTATCTAAAGTTAAGAACACTTCATGGCAGCTCAGATGCTCTCACGATGTCCTGTGCAGCGCAAGAGGCTCAGAGAAAGGTGGAAATTGGGAAAATGGGTCTAAAGGGCACTCCAACTCCAGCTCCAGCTCTGGAGTGCCTCCAGTCTTGCACAAACCCAATGTTTTGCCAAAGGGAACAAAGTTAATTTCTTGACCAGCAATGGCAGTCCCAAACGAGGGTTTTTCATGTCAGGGACTGGCATTCCAGACCTGCAATAACCTTGCTTAATGTCTTCTCCATTGTAGTAAACAGACAGAAAGGGATGATTTTAGGAAGCTTAGCAGTTCTTGTCCTACTACACTTTGGCTTCAGATTTTAAGTCAATGGGAAGGTGAATCTATAGAGATTTTTATGTGAGGTGTGCTTGCAGTCTGCTGGGTTGAATTTGTTAGATCAGTTTTAGGTTTCTCTGAGACCTTTTCCCCAAAGAGCCATGATGCTTAGTCAATCAAGACCTCTCTCTTTTTTTTCTTAGCTTTCCTTAAATGAATGATGACAGGCTGGTCGCAGCATGTTTTCTGTTGTCACATTAAGATTTGGTTTATTCATTTCGGTGCAGATGTTTTCTGTTACAAAATACTCTATAGGCAAATATTACCAACATATAACTGCTGTTCCTGGAGTCAGCCTGCAAGCAGCAGCCATGCAGCCGCAGGACAGAGCCCGAGTATCCTGGATCTCTTTTAGCAGAAGAAAGTACTAATAAAAGCAACACATGCCTCATCAATGGCCACAAAAACACTACCTGGTGGCTGATTTACAGATCTTCCTGCAACTCCACCTTATCTAACAAATGTGCCAAAACTCAGGAGTCTGGCTTTAAATTTTACTACTGCAAAGGATATCCACTATTCCCCAACATTTTTACATTTTTATACAAACTCTTCAGTGCAGTTCTCTCTGCTGCAGGTACTCCCTGATCTTGCTGTCACTTTTCTGTTACAACCCTTAATTTTTCACAGGCCAGAGCAGAATGATATTTCAACTGTCTGCCCTCTTTTGTCCTGCCCATTTTCACAGCTCCCTGCCAAGACCATGTCACATAAGTGGACATTTTCAAGCACAGATGCCTGTAAGTTTAACACCTCTAAAAGTATTGTGGCACTTGAATAAAAAGTCTGATTTCAGATATTCTCAAAACCTGAGGCTTGAATTTGATTTTAGATAGCTGAGTCTGAAGGAACCCCTGCATGAATAAGATTTCCCATCTTCTAATGAGATACTTATAAGAATATAAGGCCTGGTAAATTAATATCTGAAAATCATTCAAAAAGCCCTGGATTAAAAGGGCCAGACATTTTGCTGTGAAAAAACATGGAAAAGGCTGCAAACTGCAATGTAGAGATATATCACCAACTGATGGAATTTCCTCCCTTTTTCTCTGCACCACAGAAGAGGTATGAAGGAAATCACTGGAAGCCAGTGATTGAGCTGTCCGAGGCTGGTACAGTGTAAAGCTGAAGACCCCAGCAAGCCACCAAATTGACCTTTGCCCGTGAGCAGGAGAGCTCTAAGGTTTCAACTGAGATATTTTTCAACCCCTCATCCCTTTAACCTTCAAGCATTTATCTTCCTTAACACATGCATTTCAGTATGTGCTCTAACAACGTATCAGGTATCCAGCTTTGAAGTCCTTTAGGGAAGGGTCAGGCCCCCATTGGGTGTAAAACAACAAATAAAGAAAACAATGCAGCATCTCACATGTGCTCCTGCAGCCTGGGCATGCTCACAGTACAAGGATTCAGAATTACTGGTTGAAAGCCCACAAAATCAGATCAGAGGAACTTCCACTTCCCACAACCCCCCCTCCTCCCCCCCCTCCCCCCGCCGGCATACTTACGGGAATCGAGGAGGACCAGGGGAGGAGCATGTCCTCTGGGGTGGCCGATCTCCAGTGCCTTTGGGAGCACGGAGGTTTGAGTAATTTGGGATGACTTGCTGGGCCGGGCGGATAACTCTCATGCAAGGTCCAGGAACAGGAGGAAGTGGTTGCGATGGCTCAGCAAAATGTTGGTAAGGAGCTCTGCCATCTGGGAGGGTGAGAAAATAAAGGCAGCAACTATCATTTCAGCCAACACATTTTTGCCTCAGTTTGTGTTTATTCCTTTCCAGGCATGTCTCAAGAAACTGAGCAGTTTGGAGGCATTTGCAGGTATCTCGCTCTGAAAGAAGCCAGATGAAGGAATGTTTTGGAGTCTAAAGCTTGCTATTTCCCATTCACATACGGCAGGGTTCAGATCCCTGCTCGAGGTTGGGCTGTTGGGACAGCTGACAGTTAAACATTCAGGGCTGCCTTGTTCCTATGCTTACTGTGCCTCAGTGTTTTCTGGTTGGGATTTTTTTTTTTTAATTTCTTTTTGGCAATGACTTGTGAAAATGAATCATCCCAAAGTTCTCATGAAAGCAGAAGCAAAATCCTGGAACAAATCAGTTTGCAACACTAAGACTAAGCAGACTGTGATTATTGTAAATGAAAAGAGGAAAAATAATCGCTTAGTTTGTTACTTCACCCTGTGTGAATTTTCTGTTAAAGTGACATTTTAAGGTCTTGCTGCTGCTCCTGTTGCCATCCGAGAGGCTGCAGGGGAAGCCCAAAGTGATGATTTTGCTCAAGTAATTCTGAAAACCTTTACTGTTGCTGGCCACACATAATACTGATTAAAAACCATTGTACAGTGGAACTGTTGGCATAAACTGAAAGAGAAAGCAATGTAAGCTGTTTGTTTCTCAATTGGGGGAAAAAGGAATTTTTTCTTCTCTCAGTCTTTCTCCTTGCAGTTTTCATTAGGCAGCAGCTCTGCACACTTCCAAGCTGCTGTGTGCAGATCAAAGTCCAGCCTGGCAGGGCTTATTAGCACTGCATGATTATGGTGTTATGAGCTGTCTCTAAAAGCTGCAGTACTCAAATACTCTTTTCCCCCAAAACTGTTTTTTAAAATCCTTTTAGCTATTTTTGGGTCATGCCTTCCTTTCCCTACCAGCCACGAGGAGGACCATCTATCTTTTTTGTTTTTTTTCTTTAAGGGGAGAATAAAGAAAGAAAACAAAGCTTTCATGGAATACTCCAATTCCAGGAGCCAACACTTAAGAAAAAAACCCCTCCAACCAACCCATAATTACACAGATTCCTGATGAAATTGTGAGTCAGCAACATTGCATTTGTTGAGATTGTTTTAGGAGATTTTCCCACCCCCCTCTTAACCCCTTGCAACAGGACAGGGTGAAAGGGACTGGGAGAACCATATTGCAAGTCAATATTGTTTCCTCCTGGATTCTTGACCAGCTCTAGGGAAGGTGGCAGGGATTTGGGACACTTGGTTTGGTTTTAAGGCCAATGTTTCATCAGCTTCCTTTGGATCTGTCTGCTGCTACAGTATGTTGGATGCAGCCACAGTTCAAAGCACAGCGTGGCCAGGCGTGTGTGCCCACACACCCCCTTACATCCCTGAAAGACAAATATCTGAAATTATGGTCCCCAGGCACACGGCATTGTTGTGAACATTTCTTTGACTTCAGAAGCAGTTTTGTTGCTGTATCTCAAATAGCAGGTGCCCGAGCCAGCTTAGAGCCTCCAGGCACAGTTGCTATTCCCTAGGGGAGGTGCAGAGCTTTGTTGTGGGTTGCCACTGCCCGACAATTATCTGAGACACAAGGAGCTGTCAGGAGGTGATTTACGCTGTAGCAGGCATGTGAGAAACAGAAGAGTACAGTTGCCAGCTTCTTGGTCCTGACCAAATCTGCTCCAGCCATCTGAGTTTATTTTACTCTTTTCGCCCTCTGGATATGGCTGGAATGGTAGTGATTTTTCTGAAGAAAGCCTTTCAGAGTTCCTGCTTTCAAACAAAATGTCCTCATTCAGTAAATGTCCTACTTCTCACGATGCCTGCTTGTGGAGGAGGTAAAAGGAGGTAAATAGTGAGGGGTGTTGTGCAACTATCTCTTTGTCTGCTTAGAGCTGAACTGAAAGGAGAAGGTAGGAAAGGAAAACCAGAGGACATTTTCCAAATGTTAAGCTGTAGATGTTGTTGAAAGTCCATCTGTAGCCCCCTCCTTTTTACAAAGTTCCAAAATCAGAGCTGGAAACCGAGTTTCTGAAACCCTCCTCTTTCATATACCTAATTACAGTACATAGGTGAAATGACAAAACTCTTTAAACAGATGCAATATAAATGCTGTGGAGTCAAAAAAGGTTTAAAAAAAAAAGATTTATCAGAACAGGCCTACAGCTTTTTATTACAAAGCCAGCCCAAAACAGGTCAGGGTCTCATGAGCCTAATGTAATATAAATTATATTAAAACAATGATATTGCTGTTGAATGTTCAAAGCTCACTTCATAACAGATAAAAATCTCAGAGACTGAAAAGGAATACTAATTAATAGCAGGCTGTAAATTGCACTGTACTCTCCCAGAGCCAGAACACCCATATTGAGGGAGTCACATCAGCGCTCAGCAACACAATCACCAGCAGCTGAGAGGGCTCCATTTTAAGTAATGAGCTCTCATTTCAGCTGACAACAGAAAAAAAAAATTAGGATGATGGATGTCACGCTCTTTTCACATAGAAATAAAACACATGGGTGAGTCTGGTCATAGTGCTGGGAGATACTATTTATGGAGATCAAGGATAACCTCCCATCCTGATCCTGGCAGGAAATTCTCAACTTTGGGGATCCAAGAGGGAGCAAGGAAATCTACGAAAACAACAGGAATTGAGTCGGTATAGGAGCCTGCCGAATGACTGATGCAAGGAGGAAGGAAATGACTAGAATATGAAATAACAGCAGGGAGAGGCTGTGCATGCTCAGCGTGACCGACAAAGGCTGGTTTCTAAGCAAAATCATTTGCCTGCATTTGATGAGTAACCACGACCTCTTTAACTTCAGAGGTTCAGAGGTTTTGCAGCAGAGAGTCCAGCCACATAACCCAAAAATCTGAAATTGTAAAATGGACTGCAATTAGATGTTTAAAGAGCTTAATAATTGCATGCTGTGCTGGAAACACGCCCTTGGTGAACGACGGCTGAGATACACCCAGAGAACCTCCTGTGGGGTGAGAGGTGCTACTCACGTGGGCCTTGCGGGGGCTGCTGTGCTGGGCAGCGGTGCCTGAAGCAGCCGTGGGCTTGCGAGGGCGTGTTGGGATGGGGCAAGTGATGGCACATAGGGCACTGCTGATGCTCAGGTCCCAAATATTCTCTGGAGATCAGTGGTCCTGGGAGGTCCTGGGGGTTCAGCACAGACACCAGTGGTAAGGGGGGCTCCAGATGCCTGATGCCCATGACGTCTTGCGACTGGGAGTTGTACCCGGTATCTACAGTTCCCAGCTCTGCCAGGAGTCTGTTTCCTGAGGGTTGCTGTGACTGTGAACTCCCTTGGCTGCTCTCCTCCAGTGAGGACTCCAGTGAGTCCTCAGGAACATCAGACAAGATCTGCTCTGATTTACTGGACTTGTGCCTGGTGTCAGCTGAAAACTGTGATCTTGGCTGCATGCCTGGTTTGTCCATAGTTATAGATTGTGTCTTCGAGGGAAATACTCCTGATATTGATTCACCAGGGGAACAGAAGTGTCCACCTCCATCAGGATCAGAATATTTTGACCACAAGCTGCTGTCAGGCTCCACAGACAGTGCTGAGTGATGATGTGCTGGTGTTCTGCAAAGGCAAGATGGATCAGCCTGAGGTGTTTGAGCAACATGTGAGCTCTGGGCCTCCTCATCCTCCACACCCTCTCCAGAAGGCTGCAAAGCCTTTTCCAAGATATGTTCAGGTAACTGGGACCACGACATGGATTCATCCACTTCGACTGGTATGCTTCGACCCACAAAAGTGCCTGAAAAATTGAGAACAGTAACACTGGAGATGGACAGCCACACAGTCAAACGCCTATCATCCATCATCATTCACTGACTGTGAGCTGGAATACTGAAGGGCAATATGTATTCTTTATACTTTAATGCTTTTTAAAAAGATGGCAGAAAACAGCAAGAAAGGTCTGGCTGACTTTTGGCAAAACAAGAAAGCAGAGGGTTAGCTGGAGTGAAGCTAGTAGAGAGTTATAATTTGGACTAACCTGATACAGAGGCCATTTCCAAGTTTTTTTGTTGAACCGGAAGTGAGTCAGCTGCCTTACTGCAAGGCCAGGATTTTTCAGCAAGCTGGAAAACAAGAAAAAGGAGTCTTGTAAACACGGTACAGTTTCACATGGGCAATAATCCTAAAATAACTCTATCTCAGATGCTGGAAAAGACATAGCAGTTAAAGTTTTGGAAATTGTGTTGCGCAAATCAAATGTTTTCTATGGGATTTCTGAAACTTACCGTTCCTGCTGATACTGGAGAGAGGCAAAAGCAGATGAACTGTCTCTCAGAAGTAATTCTGGCACCTGACAGTAGATCAGACTGCTTAGGTCTGGAGGTTTGGTTTAGGCATAATCCAGGCAACACAATCACTTGCAATTATTTTACTACTGACCTTCTAATGCTGATGCATCGGATCTAAACTTTATGACACGCCTAGCTGAGTAATTTCAACTCGAAATCTTGTTTCCAAGTGCTGCCGCTTAATTTATTGTACCATTTCTTCTAGTCTATTATCACACAACTCTCATTCTTTTTAATTGTTGAAAATTAAAAGATAATTTAGAGAGATTAGTTATTGGTTGGATTTTTTTCCTCTTTCCTTCAGAACTGACTTGGGCCCAAAACAAAATTATCACTTCCTTTTGGGGCTGCTATCCCAGTAAATGTGGTCCAGCCAAGTGACTCCTGATGATGGACACTTCTGCTTCACCCTGAGTCAGGTTGACAGCAGCAGTGATGGGTGAATGCTGAGCATGCATCAGGAAGTGCAGCCATCTTCATCCTCTTACAGGGTGCAGGCTCAGCTTCCTCCCAGCAAATTCTCTTTTTTACCATGGAATATAGAAAAACCACGCTTGGTGCTCATCATTTCCCTAGCCATTAACCTTATATCAGATTGAAGAAGCTAAAATCCCAAGTAGGATTCAGAGGAGAGGGGACTAAGAACTCAAGCAATGGGAATGACAACATATGGGAAAAGAATCTGGCCTGGAAGCCTGGTAGAGAAAGTCAAAATCACAATGTGTTTGAAGAGCTTTTAGAGATCCAAGAGTTTCTCCCAACTTCAGTCACAGTGTTTTGAACAAAAAAGTCAAATGAACAACAAATTTAAATGATCAGTCTATAAAAAAGAGTTGAACAGGATCACAGAGAGGTACAAAGCAGTGTCCCAGCCTTCACCCTGGCTTCCATAGTGATTCTGTAAAAGCAAATGTTGTGCCCCATGTCTACAGGGCAAGGTTGAGGCTTTACATTTTTGCTGATCAGATCAAATGACATGTACTTCCCCCTGAAAGTACCTCTGGCACAGAAAATTCAGGGTGTAACATTTGCTGGGAAGTAGGATATAAACTGTGCTTTGCTGCTGGGCTGCAATGTAAACATTCCTCCTCTATGTAACTTAAACCTCCATCTGTGCAGAAGATTTGCCATATATTCATACATACCCTATGTTATATTAAGCACATCCACAGGGAGAGTTATCCTGGGATAATTACAGTGGGATAATTACGCTGGTAAATTTTCCCATGTAGGCAAGTCCTCAGAGCAGCTATTAGCTGCACCAGCACAGCACACACGCTGCTGCTGCTCCGACAGCTGCAGCCCCTGCACGAGAGAGCTGGGTCTGGTGCCAAACCAGCTCCTGCCATTCCAGCACCCAGGCTGGAATGGCTCACGGTCAGCTCACCACCATCAAGTCTCTCCCTGAGGTTTGCACCCCTTTTTCTCTACACCAGGTCACAAACACCAGCCCAGCTCACTGAGTCCTGGTTTTCCGACTGGCATAGCTGATGTGACGGGAAAGAGAAAACTTCAAGCTCTCGGCACCACGCAGGACCGTGTCAGGAACTTGATGTTGTGCAGGGATGGCAAAGTGTCCTTTGCCTGGAACCTTTGGTCAGATGTCAGTTTAAATGATGACTGCCCTGGGGTGGTGACTCACCAGGGCAGCACAGCACAGTCAGATTTACACCAACCAGGCTGCAAAGCTGCTGAGTGGTCCCCTGACAGAGAAGCACCTGTGAAGGAGAGGTGTCAAATTCCCTGCAAAGCATCTGTCTTCTGCTTACCTCAACAGTTTTGTAAACCTGACCCTTGGATCAGCTGGCCTTGAAGTGCCTGCTCAGACACGCTTCAACTTGAGGATATCTCTGTATGTTTGGTTGTAAAGTGAATGACGTGCACTCCAGCAGCACAAATCACATTGCAAACTCTTATTTCCCCTCTGAGCATCTCCAGTAAACTGGTTCCTTGTGCAAAATTTACCCTGGTGTTCACAAAGCACAGTTTGGCTGAGGACTGGGGTACAGCTCCACCTCTGTAGGACACATGCATTGTCTGATCATCTCTCTGTTCAATATAATCCTGAGCAAACATGCCAACTAGACTTTTCTGAAACAAATTTGCAATGCCTTATACACCAAGATGCTGTTTTGATGGCTTCTGAAGTAGCTGGGTGAAAATACTAGAAAACACTTTGAATTAATATCCTCTATATTTGATAGCCTTTAGTTTAGCACCATGACAAGAAGAAAAGATTTCTGTAGAGAAACCGAGATCTCAATGAAGCAAATGGAAATCTCCCTATTAACTTCCGTAGGTTTTGGATTGGGTGTCAGATGGGATTTAAGCCACTAAATTCCTTTGGAGGCTACAACCTCCAAAGTTTTGGTCTTCTTTTTTTTTAGTTCCATTGCTAACATCTGGCTATCTATGAAATTAACTGCACGAATCTAATGAAAGGGAAAACATGGGCAAGAAAAATTCAGGTTTGCTTTCTTGAAGTTTGTTATTTAATGTATTTAGTCTGCCTTTTGGAGAAGGGATATTAGGACTTTATTAAACTGTATTGTAAATCATCAGCCATTAAACTCTTAAGATGTCTTACTTCAGAATATTTAAAAAATGTATTTCCTATTAGTTTAACCTCGGAATGAATAAATGCCTCTTTATCTCCCAAATCAACTTAATATTTAAAAGACAGTCTTATTTCCTTCCTGTGTAACATGACCTTAAAAAATTACTCCAAATAACTGAGTGAAATAATTTGGTCAGACAGAAGAGACTTAATTCCATCACTTAGGTTTTCACCTGCAAAAAATTCTAGGTTTTTAGATAGGATTTTGCTTAGACCCTGGTGCAGGGTGTAAGCAAAAGCTGAGCTTTGACACCCACGCACAGCCCCTGCTCTCACAGGGTCAAAGTAGGAGGCACCAAGGGGATAAGGGCTTTTGCATCAAAAAAGTAGGAAATGTGACTTTATCCTCCTCCTCCCTCAGTAGCCCTGGCTGGAGAGAGAAGCTGTTACAAGAGCAGAACTCTGTAGCGATGGCCCCGGGGATAAATTAACCCCAGGACATGCTGAACATCTTTTGAGCAATGCCGGCAATGGCATGTGGATGGAAATTCCCAAGAGAAATCCCCACACTGCTGAAAATATAACAGATGATTCAAAAATATCCTCCTCCAAAAGCACTACTTCAGGGTGTTGTTTTTGCTCAGCTGAAGATTCCTAGCTTTTGGAAAAAGACCCAAAAGAGCCCATTATCCCTGTATTTTGTGTTGCCTTGTGCTGCTGAGTTTCATTTTGTTTCCTTTGACTTTTCTAGTTAGCTTATCCTGCAAATACAGTTAGGCATAGGGCAGAAAAATGACCTGCTTGGTCTCCTGTGCTGAAGAACTAGAGGAAAGGAATGCTTCAGCATACTGAAATACCCTGGGAAACCTGTAGCCTGATCCTTTCTCTGGCACAGAGGCTGCTGGAGAGCAGAGATCGTGCCCAACCTCATTTGGAAAGACACTACAACTTCAGGTCAGCTCACGATATTGCCAGAAAACGTCAAGAATTTAATATCCCCCCTGCTCCTCTGACTATTCAGGAGATTACTGATAACCAGCTGGAGCCGTTGCATATATTTCTGCTTGTAATAAAGTGAGGAGGCCTTTCCTAGAGGGACAGAGCCTGGACTGCTCCCAAAAATGTCAAGGGAAGTCCTTAAACTATTCTTTTTCCTTCCTCTCCTTATACACCCAGTTCTGCAATGTGCATTAATTCAACAAAATAACCTTTAGGGTGTGTGCTCAGTGATTCAAGCTCCTGAGAAGAACCCCCTTCCAGCTTCCCTGTGAAGCTTCCCACACCCAGAGAGCTTCTTCCTCTGCCTCTGCCAGGGAGACAGGGGAAGCCATCCAGATCTCCTGCTCACATCCAGCTGCTGTTGGCCATGGCCATTCCTGGAAACCTGCAGGGAGAGCATAAATGAAGGGGAGCAAATTCTTCTGCAGGTCAGTAGAGATGGGCCTGAGCACCCAAGTTTGAAGCAATGGCCAAAGTCCCCTAAAAATCCTCCCACGAAGGCAAGGGGACAAGGGGAAGGGTGTTGCGCTTAGCTCATCTGTGCTGTTTTCTTGCGGCCGATTGCAAAATCCATCAGGTATTTATTTCATCTGTTTTCCAGCAGAAAGACTTGTCAGGATGTGCTGTCCCAAAACACACACACTAACCATCTATCTGCTTTTGATTAGAAACCTTCTGTCATGAAGAAACAGAGAGAGAGAGAGAGAGAGAGACTGCAACATGAGCATGGTTCTGGAGAGGGGGAAAATATCTTTGCTCTTTTGATCAAACTTTTATTTGTCTACCTTGTTAAAACAGAAAACATTAGGATGAGAAAGAAACCTCACCTTCCTTGGTGCACAACACACAAGGACGGGGTTTTTTTATTCACCAGTCACAGCATTTTTGAAATGGAATGGGTAGAGATTAAGGCAAAGCTGAGATCACAAGGGGTGGGGACAGACAGGTATTTCTTGATTTCCAAATAATTCCTGTGTACTTTGGCTGAATCCCTTAAGCTCCCTGGTGCTGCTGATATCCATCTGCAGGATGGGAGTAAGTGGATGCAGAATCTGCAAGCTGCTGTGAGGATGCACATGCTGAGATCCCAAGGAATGCTGTTGCCATGGGGTGAGATGAGTGTAAGTGTGCAAGAGCACTTGCTCTAAGTGCAGCTTTCTCTACAGAAGCACTAGACACAACTTTCCTCAAAAAAAAACCCAGAGAGAAATCCTTACAGGAGGAGCAAGTGCAAATGTGGGAACTGGTTTGGGTCTACAACTTAAATACGCGCTGCCAAGGAAATCCAAGCTTCAGAGTTTGTCACTTTACTGTGAGAAATTTCGGCTGCTGTCATCACAGATGCTGACCCTCTCCCTTGGGTACCCTCCACAGCAAAGACTAAGGACACGTGTCACATTCCTAGCCCAGACTTTTAGCCCTCTAGGGTAGGTAATGCTTATTTTCATGACTTCTGGAAAAATTAGAAAAAGAATATGGAAACAACATTTCTCTGGCTATATGGTTGCTCTCCCGTATTTTCTGAAGCTATGGCAGGAAAATCTACATGTGCCAGGAGAACATACTTCAAATCCTGTCTGCACGGCAAACTTCACATTCTCTTTTGCAGCACTAATGCTGCTTCAGTGGACAATCCATAGTGCAAAGGCTAGAGCAGACCTGGTATTTTTTCCCTTTTTAGTGTAGACACCGATATACATGTTGAAGGAATGCTGGGCAGTAAGTAGTAAGAAACTAGAAGGGTGATACCCTCTAGCAGGATCCAAACAAGCATCTTGGATATAGGCAGCATTCCCTGCCAGTTTTCTAAATTTTGTGAAATATGAAAATGTCTACAATTATCTTCAGTATCCTTAAAAATGTGATTGTTTTCCAGAGACTACTTCCCCCCCATTTCTGGTGGCAAAACTCTCACAGGCACTTAAGAACCCCCAGTCTGGGATATGCCAGGGCCCAGGGACATCCAAAATTCCTGTCACAAAACTGGGGCTGACTCAGTGGGGTGGGATGGGGGAATCACTCTGAGAAGCATCAATTTCTTCAGCCTACAGCTTCATGCCTTACACTGAAGACTCTGGCTCCCAAAAAGCCCCTGGTATTTCACAGGGCTGATGTCTCTCCCATCCCTAGCCACTCTCCCTGCTCTGCAGCACGAGGGCTGTGGGGTGCGTGGGTGGCAGGAGGCTGAGGGAAGCCTGCGGGACCTGACGTGTCTCCCTCAGCTGGCGTGAGAACAGCCTCGCTCACTTGCAGTCATGAAACGTGCAGAAATGTGTGTATCTTTCAGACACGTACCCTCTGCCAAACTTCAAAAGCCACTGCTGGGGGTGGGGGGCACTGACAGACACGAACACCATAATTGCACATGCCTTGCTTCCTGCCTTAGGAAAACAGAAAGAAAACTCAACTCCATTGGAAAATAATAAAAAAAAAAATATATACAGCGTGCTTCCAGACACCGCCAGCACTCTGCAAGGACAAGGCCAGTTTCAGAGGCTGACGGTACTGCAGGCAGCAGAATCATTGGCAGCCACTCACCCACCATGGCCCAGCCACCTGTGCCCCATGCATCCCTGTCTCTGGCAACATCCGCCATGGGTGTCACAGCAACATCTGGTCGTGGTGGGGCACTGGTGTGGCCAGTCCAGGCCTTGAACCCACCCAGGTCTTGCAGGGAATGGGAATTTCTGGTCTCAGGGTTGCTGGTGGTGGTTGAGGACCAGTAAGCTCAGATGTGCCAATCTCAGCCCTACAAAACCTGTATCCTGAAACTGGGTGAAATGGGAGCAGGTTTTATATGGGAGTAGGTTTTATGTGGCTGATTTTATCCTAATAGAAAAGAAATACTACCACCTTGCTCCCGCTTGTTTCTGTGCCAAGGCTATAGAGAATGGGGCAAAAAGTGTCTGTGATCCTGTTTTCTTCACACCTTGCAGCCACCTCTCCCTCACCAGGTCTGTGGACTTGTCCTATGCAGCCCCGGGTCAGCTGGGGAAGGAAAGGGAGAAGGAAAAGGAGAAGGAAAGGGAGAAGGAAAGGGAGAGGGAAAGGGAGAGGGAAAGGGAGAGGGAAAGGGAGAGGGAAAGGGAGAGGGCCATCGGCCAACACACCACCTTGAGTCTGCAGAGCCGGGCAGGGCGGGATCGGGATCAGGCCTGGCCGTCACTCATTGCCTGGCAACTACGTAAATAGGCAGGACAACATTTCGACACCAGGCGTGTCTGTCCCCAGTGTTTACCCCAAACCCCTCCTGATTTAAAAAAATTAACAAGAACCAACAAACAAATCAAACTGCAGCGAAATGGCTGAAACATGTTGTAACCATCTGTGAAAGTCAGGCTCTCATGACCCGAGAGAGGCGGGAGAAAGCGAGCGAGGCAGCAATTTGGGGGCGGGGGGGGGGAAGCCCCAGCGAGAGCCAGGCGTGGGTCAGCAGCTGACGGCAAACAGGGGCCGAGAGAGGCGGCACCTCTGACACTTCTTACCTTGCGGGCGAGGGAGGTTCGCGCTGGGCTGCCCCAGGAGAGCGAGAGGGCTGCGCGCCTGCTGCGCTCCCCGCCGCGCCCGGAGCTCCTTCCTCAGCCGGCCGGGCGGCTTTCCCTCCTTTTACGACACCCTCCCTGCCTCTCCCAGGTAAGCGGCAGAACTGGCTCTGCAGCAGGAAGTGGAAGAGGCACGCACGGCTCAGCGGCGGCGGGAGAGCCTCTGTGGGGGAGTGACACTTCGAAGCTCACGGCTCCCCGGCGGTGCCTGCGTGCGCCTCGCTGCCTCTCCCGTGGGAAGCCGGGCGGCCTCTGCGTGAGCGCCGCGGATAGATAACACGGGGGGAACCCCGGTGTGATTCCTAAACGGTGTGCCTTGTCGGGAAAGCCATCCCTTGCTTTCAGCTCTCGGTCGCTTGCTGTCAGGGCCAAATGTTAAATCAGCTGTGATTCAGACTACTGAAGACAAATCACATGATGCGTGTAAGAACTATATAAAGAACAACCAAAAAAAAGGATTTCTCGACTGGTTCTTTCTTTTAGGTTAGATTTCTAGACACTTCCAAGTTTCTACACTCTCAAGGAGCAGAAACTCCCTTTTCCTACAAGCTGAAACTTCCGTGTTCTCACAGCTCCTGAAAGCCGAACAGCTCCGGAGATGCCCGGTGAGCTGCCCCAGGAAAGCCGCTCTGGCCGCTTTTATCCCAGCCCACACCACTGTCCTGCCCCCCCACGCAGCGCATCTCCCTGCCGAGAAGCTCTTCCTGATCTCCAGTCTCATTTTCTTAGTTTAACCCTAGAAGAAGGTTCACTTAGCTGCGGCCTGGCACGGCTCCTCATCCTCCAGGTGACCGCAGGCGGACACCACAGCTGCCTCAATGCCTGGCAGGTCTGCCTGCGCACACAGGGACATCGGAACCATCCCCCAGGCTCCTCGCTCTGGCAGTGCCACCGCTGCTCCTTCCTGTGCCCCTCCTGTGACACTGCGGGCCGAGCAAGGAGCCACATACCCAGCATTCCTGCCCCCGGGAAGGGCTGTCTCTGCCTGCCCGCCACTCTGCCAGCCCCTCTTTCTGGTCCAAAGGCAAAGCAGTGACCCAGACAATTATCTCTTCTCATCAGGGAATGACTGCCCACATTTTTGAAGGTTTCCTTCAGGCAGCTGAGAGCAGCATGTGCCCCAGCTGAGCACTAAGTGTGATTGTATTGATGGCAGTGCAGTGATGCCCTGCAGCCTGGGCTTACCTTCCCTCGTGAGAAATCCCACATCAGCCTGGCCCTGGAACTGGCCATCCTGACCCCCTCCTTCCTCGCTTCCTCCATCCTGTGCCAAGGCAAAGGCCAGCAGGATACCAGGGCTCCCTTTTGGAGCACTCTGAAGTTGTCCTTGACTGCTGCCAGACTTCCTGGACAGTCCCTGCTGGTCCCAGCCAGCCCCAGATGTGATGAGCACTAGATGCTTACGGCTGGAGTGGCTGCATTATAACCACAGTCATTTGAGTCAGCTGAAGGTTTAACCCCTCTGGCCTGGCCTCTGCTGCACAGCTGTTTTGCACCATGAACACCCTGACAGCCGGCATTTTCATCAAGGCTGCCTGAGCCCAGAGTTGCACCACACTGGGCTTGGGTGGCTGCCTCTCCTGCCAGTTTTCCCACCCGGCCTCCAGCTCGGGAGCAGTGACGGCTCCACTGCCACCTGTGTGCCACAGTGGGTGAGGGCAGTAAGGGGCCCACGGCCACACAGGAACCAAAACAGGACCTTGATGAATGTTGACAAGATGGAAGCAGGGAGGGAGAGTTGCTCTGGGGAGCGCCTGACCTTCCTGGGACTTGTGTGAGGGATGTATGTAGTGTTTGCTGTGCAATGACCAGCTCCTCAGGGAATGCAAGCAGCATGGGGACTTGGCAGGCAGGGTGTCCCGTGGAATGCTTCATCAATACCCACATTTGTGGGGTTTCTTTGTAAAAGGCTCTGCTAAGGAGCCATCAAGCACCTCTTTTCACGCCGTGGATGGCTTCCCTCACCGACTATGGGTATGGACAGACAGTCTTCTGTTCTCCGCTGGTCAAACCCGCACACTGGTCTGTAACATCCAGCAAGCAACAGTGTCCACCTGCCACCCCTGTAGACAGCTGTCAGTTGGCCAGGAGAGGAAGGTTCTGGTTGTGAGATCTGTCCCTTGTGTGAGTACTTCCAGGTCCAGAAATGCAGAGACCTAATGGTGTCTGCAGATGCGGCCAAAGAACCAGTCTCTGTCCCCTCTTTAACTTGCCAAGCCCCAGAAAACAGCAGATATTTGGAGCAGTTTGCTCTCACTTGAGCATTAGGTACTTTATTAACAGCCTGACAAAGAGGGGGAAAATAGCTTGGAAGTCACACTCTGCTGAATCTGTTAACAGCACTGTCTGCCAGTGGGTTTCAAAGGTCTGGCCCAAACCTAAGTACCCTCCCACAAAGCTGTAGAAACTGTTGTCAATTAACTCATTTTTGGATTAGGAAACTTGGACAACAGATACCCAAGTTTATTTCAGCATTTCAAAAACCTCCCTCATCCCCAAAACTGAAGCCATCATAACTGCCTTCTGAAGGCCTCTTTTATATATTTGAAGTCTTCCTACACTACTGACTTTACTCACTGAAAGCCAGATAAAACTCTGAACTCTCTAAAGTTAGAATCTCATCTGTACATTATTTACAAGCAGAACGTGACGAGTCATATTGGGCCTGTCATAGAAAGAACAGATTCAAGTGCAGGATGGTTTTCTTTGGCAAGGCAAGTAATGTGGACCTTTTTTTTTTCCCTAAAAAGGTTCCTAATCCTGCAGGAGTTGTAATATTTCTTTTTTCATTAAGAAGAAAGTGCTGGTATTGACTGCCCCTTCTCATATTTCCTACCCCATCTCTGTATTTGGAGAAATAAATCATGAATTTTTTTGCTTCCAAATGATTAACTGTTTAAATAAAGCACTGTCATGTTGCTCCTCTTTTAACATTGGTGCTGTGAATTAACCTGGAGACATTGCAGTGAGCCTTTAACCCCCTCTGCCTCAGCATAATGTGCACTATGGTCTCACTCTGGTTCTCTGCATGTCCCTTGCTGCTTTTGCACTGTGAGGAAAACAGGGGCTTTCTTCTATGTCTTGCTGTTTACACTGCTAGGCACGTGCCTGCAAAAATATTTTCCACTTACTTTATTTTAAGGCTCTTGCTTTGGCATTTTTCAGTGACACCCTGGAGAGACACCTGAAAGGAAAGAAAACAGTACCTGGATGTTGGCTTGTGCAATGCATGTAATTAAACCCCGCATAATGACAAAAGCCCCTCCTGCCATTTGTTAAGATTTTCCCCACAGCATTATGTATCCTCTTAATTAAGAGCAGAAGCTAAGTAATACCTATTTTATTCCCTCTTGCATCCAATTAGTCACCCATTGATCATTACCCACTCAACATTTGACAATTAACAGAGCCCTCATTCTCTGCAGGACAGGGATGTGTAGTCCTTCAGAAATGACACGTCCAGAATAATGTGATGGGAGCTGCGTGGATGAGTCATGGGGGGAGGGGAGGAAAAGGCCACCCAAGTGGAACAAAAGACACCATATGCAAATGTTCGATATGTGGTATGTGTTTTATACACTGGATATATATGAGGTCATAGACAAAGCTCAGCTGGCGGCTGCACTGCTTTTGGGAGGCATGGGAATTTGAGGGAGCACTTGAGCACGTCTGTGATCAAACGTACCTAGTCCTCTCTCTTTAAGACACAAAGCTGCTCCCCATGTGGCTCGTTGCCTTTGCTTTTTTAGGAGGGTAGGATTTAGCATCTGCTTCTCCATTGTCACTGGGACTATGGGCTGTAGCAACACAGCCCCAGCCAAGTCACCCCAAGACCTGTCAGCAGCTCCACACACTTGCGCCTGAGCTGCTGCTAACAGAGCATGGCAGCTCTGGGTGTCCAAAGGGCCTCCAGGGAAGCTGCAGGCCCCTTCTGCATTGCCACTCTTTCCTGGAAGCCTGTCCCAGGAACAGTGATGGCCCAGGCCATGTGTGGTGCCAGGAGCGATGTGCTGGGACCCCTGCAGCCCTTTCCCAACACCAGGGACCCTTCCTATATGAGTAGCATTTTCTAGCTGGGGAAATCCAGCAGCCTGTGGAACTGAGAGGCAGCCCAGAGCCTGAACTGCAGCAGTGAATAAAGCACAGGGAATGCCAGGGCTCACAGACAGGCCTCTGGCATGAGGTGGAGCCCCAGGAGTCACAAAGCAGCCCTGCATTCTTTTTTCTTTTTCCAGATTAGAATTCATCCATTTCAAGGCTCAGGAATTTTGTGTGAAGCTGTGACAATAGGTAGCTGAGCAAAGCTCTGGGTGCAGGATCTCAGCAACAAATGCTGATGCACAAAAAAGCAAACCAGAGCCCTTGGCAAGCTCTAGCCTGGCTGTAGGGGAAGAAGGATAATCTCATTTCTTTACTCTTTGCCCTTTTAGCCATTCACAGAGCTTAATGCTGAGTTATTCCCAACAATGAGCCAAACAATCCAACTTCCATCTGGCCTGGTCAGGCAGAACCAACACTTGCCTCACAGTTACAGGCCACACCATTCCTGTGGTTTTTTTTCCCATCTTGAACATACACTATTTTCCCCCATGCTGTAACAGAGAAGATATTTACATTTGGAAGCAGAAACCGCAGTTCACGCTCCTCAGCCTGCTCTAATCTCATCACCCAAATCCCTGGGCACAAGGAAGCACAGGCACTGTGAGCACAGCTGGTGCTGCAAACACAGCTGCTGCTGCAACCTTTGGCTCTGCCTTTCCACCACACGATGCAGTGCCTACCAGCTAATGACCTGCTTTTCCTGGGAGGGCAGTTCTCTCTGCACTCCTGCACACTCCCACTGCAGGCTCCAAACTGCAGCCATGCCCTTGGGAGAAATGTTTTCTCTCCCCGACTTGAAGATAGCTGCAGGCTGCTCTTTGCAGTAGCCAGAGACCCACAGCATCTCTGGGCTGTAGCAGCAGTGCTTGCTGCTACCACCTCTCCCGGTTTGGGAATAGGGATTGTAACAGATCACGTAGTGCAAACCAGCAGGGAAAAAAAAAAAAAAGAAAAGGAAAACAAGAAGAAAAAAAGAGCAGCTCTTTTGTTGTTAACAACATTTTGTCCTCTAATCTATTCATGTCCCAGTTTTACATTTTTGTTAAGCTTTCAGCTACAAGGGAGAAATACAAGGAGATAGATTGATGTTTGTGTAGATGTTTTTATGTGTGAATTTCCTTTTGTGTTACAGATAACTGTACACACACACATAAGAACAGGCTCTGTATTAAAAGTCAACAGAAAATATTTCACTGACTTAAGGGAAGACAGTATTTCCTCTCTAACATTCAAAATGGACCTCAGCAGCCTGGTTTTAGCTGTCAGAAGTTCTGAGAAATTTAGAAGCACTGAGAGGGAGACACTAGCACCTTACTCATGTGGCAATCCCAGCAAGGGCCCTCTTTTCCTTTTCTGCAGAAAGGCCACGGGTTCTGGTTTGTTCTTTGCAGGAAAGTGAAACTATAGTGCCCCTTTCTTTAGTGAAGACGGCAGGGAATGCTGCTCCAGTTGACAGGAGTCCCCTCAGTGATAAAATATCCCTGTGTATGACTCACAGGAAATTATAATCACTGCTTTCCAAGACTGCAGAACACAATGAGATTTCTGAGCTACAAACAGACTTCAATTATTCTTGAAAGACAGACAGACCCTCAAACTGACACAACTGGAGAAAATAAATATCCTTTTGTCTGCACTGCTGGTGGTAATTTCCCATTAGACAGGAAAGGGCTTCTTTGATGAATGAATATTGTCTACACTTTAGAAGAGGAGCTACTGTATATCTCCTAATAGCTCTTGCATGCTTGGGCTCAGCCTTGTGTGAGGCCCTTAAACTCCTTGGGTACAATATGGTAGTATTCATTAGCGTGCTGCATTTTTTTATTGCAGCTCTTGAGAAAAGGATGGTGCATGTTGAAATAAATTTGAGCAACTTTCCACTCACCTTGAAGTTATGTGGCAAGATCGAGATATTTAGCAATCTGCCTTCTTGGGCTGCAGGTAGTCCTTTCCAGTCTAGAGGCTTCAGGAGAAACACTCACACTGGAGACAGATTTTCCATTTGTGATTATTCTTGTAATTTTAGCAGTTAATCACTTTTCTGTTTTGTATTTACTTTATTTTTCTACAGTGGTAATTAAATCAAAAGCAGAGCGTCACCCAGAACTACATTGAGCACTGTTTGCAAAAGCCAAAGAATATCATGTTAGTGCCTTTTGTCTTTTTCAAAGACCACCAAGTCTCACGTAAGTGCCTTCTCACAGAAATATAATAACCATACTAACCATCCCTTTCGCAGCAGTGTCCCATTTCCACTTGTCACTTTTCCTGAGACCGATCTTGGATTAAATTTGGCTTATAGACGCCTGTGTCACCCCATGGAGTCCTTTCTGCTGCTGGTAGGTCTTCTAGAAGACCTCTTCTGGAAATCAGCCACCACACCATGAATTGGTTGGGAATAAGGTGGGCTGGTGAGGGAAGCATTTGGCCAATTGTTTTTACCTGGGTGGAATTTATTTAGTCTAACATTAAAAAATTATTGGAAGGAACAGAAGATTCTTAATCTCATAAATTCTACTTTTACAGTCACCACACAACTACTTGTGGTGCATACACAGTGCTTAAGAAAAGGCTTTTATTAATTTATAGCAAAAAAACCTAACAACCTTGTTTAAATTTTTTGCTAATGTTTTTATTTGAGAGATTAAAAAACCCAAACAACAAAACTCCCAACATTAAGAAAAAGAAGCAGAAGAGCTACCGATGAGAAATGGTCTGGATTTGCCACTCAACAGTGGCACCAGTCTGCACACAAGCCAGCTGCAGGCAGAGATCCGGCAGAGACCAACATGGTACTCAGAGACCGAATGCAATACAAGAAACAGCAAACCCAAGAATCAGAAATAAAGGCCATAAAACCCCAACAATGCCCCATCTGAGTCTTACTTCCAAAGAGAAACATAGGCAAACTAACATTTTAGGCTCGTCCCGCATTACAGATGGAAACTGCACTTAAGTTTGTGGCATAGCAAAGGCTGCTAAGGAACTTGGCAGAATGGCCACGCTTCGCCACCGGGCTCTGGGCTGAGGAGGTGACATTTTGGCTTTGCCAGCCCACTGAGTTACTATGGAGTCCTCAGTTCCATGGATGATATTTTAAGGCAGGGGGGTAGCTGTGGGAAAAAAAAAGAGGGCCACAACTTGCTTTGTAAGTACTAAGAGGAAGCTAGAAGTCCAACAAGGATCATGGCCTCTTCAGTACTCCACAGCTGCAGGTACAGCAACATTGAATAGATAATGTACATAACATTACTTATAGACTCTACATGTAAAACGTTAACCAATTTATCATGGAAATCTGGTACCAAGCAACATTGCCATATAAATTCACACTTTGAGAAAGGCTAAGTGTGGAAGCCTCCTTTGCAAGAGGATTTTCAGTCAAAGTTTTGTATAGAAAATATTAAAACGATGACAATTTGTTCTCTGAATCTCAGTTGATTATTGGGTTAGTTTTCACAAACGAAGAAAGGTTCTCTTTAGAAAATGTGTGAATCTTCAGAATATGAATTCACAATCTAAGTGCTAAATAATTAAAAAAAAAGTTTCAACTGTCAGGAAGTCTTAGTTGGCCACAATCTTTTAAAGCAGTAACAGCAATACAAGACATAGAAAAGCTTTTCCTGCAACACTTGTAAATGTAAAAGTATTCATGTTAAATGCAACAGAACTAATAAAGAACAAACTGCTGTAGAAGAGAGAAATGAGAGACTAGCTAAGCATTCAGCCATCTTCCTTACAGTTGAACTCCAGCTATTTAAAAACATACTGACTTCATAATTTGGAAAATGATGTCCCATAGGTAATTGGTCTGCATACTCCTATGAAATATGATGCCCCAAATGGCATGACACCCCTTCTTGAAAAGTTTTTAATCTCATGTCCACCATTAGCTCCACAGTTTAAACAAAAAAACAACTATCAAAATGTAAAATGCTCTTTTTTTTAATTACTAAATTAAGAAAGTTAAACAGTTTTAAAATGTAAACTTGTGAATAAACCATAACAAAATGTAATTAAGACTTTAAAATTTGCAACTCAGTATTAAAAACTCAATAGAAAGGATTTTTTTTTGTGTTTTTTTCGTTAAATGTAAGTAATTCAAGGCTGGTACAGACAACTGAAAAGGTAATACTTTGTTCTGTGCATCCCCCATGAAATGTAAAGAAGTGCATAGTAATTTCACTGGAGAACTTGCAGACACAGAGAAAGTAATTTCATTAGCAGTACAGGACACTCAACACACTTATTTTACAATGGAAAAATGTTACACATAAAACAGAAATATCCTAGTTGCATGGCCAACAGTTTAGCAGGGGGACATGGCTAAAATGCTATTATTTTAAGACCATCTGAATGTGGTTACACTGCTTAATAAATCTTTTTGAAACATTTCAGTATACATGTTTTGATACAAGAAGTCCTTGCAGTTTCAATTTTCCAGTTCAAATGGTGATGGTGTATTTTTCTTGCTTTAAATATGTTTGTCTTAATTTCAAGAACAAATCATCACACACTTGTCAAACATTGGAAACATTACTGTAAATACAGCACGTGATTCCTGAAAGAGCAAAGTTACAACCATCTACAGGTACATAATCATAAACAAAAAGTGCAATCCAATTTAAAAAAATCATGCTTGGCAAAAGCCAAAAATTAGATCACTGGCTTTCAGAATCCCACCAGTGTTTTCATGTCTGCAGTAAAATTATCGCTTTCTGGGTACAGCTGCAGCAGGATTCATTCAATTCCAAATGAGCCTCCTCTGCAATAGCACCCATATACTGTATGTACAGGTATGTATATATATTATATATATTTTATATATAAAAAAAGCAAAAACCCAAACACCTGTCCTGATTTTTTATTTGTTAAAACATGAAAAAAAAAAGTTTTAGACAAAGAGGCCACTTCTGGAAAATAATACTTTTAGTTGAATCAGGAGAAGACTAGTTAAAATCACATAGGTTTTGCATTTTAAAAAAAGGAAAGCACTGGGATCAGTTATTGGCACTGAGTTACTATTTACAATGAACAGAGGTTTTGCAGTTTACATAACATCAATACAATGCAGTTTTGGAGTCTTTGATTAAGAAAAAACAAGTGTTTTTCTCCTTTTCATCCAGGACATTCAGATTATTAGGACAAGTGGTCATAGGCAAGGGCTGTGGAAGTTCCCAGCTGCAGCCCCTCCTGTGCACTGCAGTGCTGGAAGATGTTGCACTCTGGAGAAGCCGATCACAGAGTTGGAAGGTGGAGAGCAGGTGGGACAGGGCTGAGAAATACCTGGTAATTCATGACAGTATCTGGAAACCAGGGATTTACAGGTTGTCTCCAGGCTGGTACTGGGGTTCTGTTGCAGTGAAGTAGTCTTCAAGAAAACCCTGTAAATATTCAAAAGTTGGACGCTCCTCTGGGTCTTTTTTCCAGCAGTGAATCATAAGCTCATGCAAGGAGATGGGACAGTCCTGGGGACACGGCATCCGATAACCTCGTTCTACTTGCTCCAAGACTTCACGGTTATTCATGCCTGTGAAGGGCATACAAATCCACAGTCAATTACAGGAATATTAACCAAATACAACTCTATCTACAACACATGTGGTTTGCTCAATCATACTAATTTCTTTTGGCTATGACAAGTGAAACACAACTGCACTGATGTCCTATTTCAGCTCCTCATTTACTGCAAGGTAATCTGGATTATTTTCTTTCTCAGCAGAGGGTTTTTAGGATCCAGTGGTGAGCGGAACACTTCTCCCATGGTTACCCTCTTGGCTTACTCACAATGGGCAGGATTTGGTGCCTTCCCTCTCTGACAGCAGGAACCGTGAAATGTAATATGTGATGTGCTTAAGGAAAACAAATGCATTGCAAAAAATGGAAAATTCAAAATTCCAGAAATTAAGATGAATTTCTGAAACCCTCACACTGAGCATGGGCCTTTGTGAAAACATTCTGTGAGATCATGCTGCAGGGACTTCAAGACAAACTCTGCTACTCCTGGCGACCAGGACTGTCCAGCAGTATTGCCTTCAGTGTCAGCCCAGAAGTTTATTGCTGCTGACCTGCACTCCCTCCATCTGTGCTGGTTATTACAGATACTATCATATTTGACTGTTCCCAAACCAAAAAAGAACAAAGCTGCTCACAAGACAAGTCAAATGCCAAGCAAAACATCTCCACTAAAGAACCACAGCTCTCTCAGAAGAAAGAAGTAAAAAGTGACCACCTTCACAGAATCATAGAAATATTTAGGTTGGAAAAGACTTTTAAGATCACTGAGTCCAATTGTTAGCCTAACACTTCCAAATCCACCACTGAACCATGTGCCTAAAGTCTTTTAAATACCTCAAGGGACGGTGACTCATGTCGCTTGACTCTGAGAGTAAGGCCAGGCCCTTTGCTACTTTTTCTTTTCTATGTAACCCCTTGATTCCTCTGCTGAAGTGCTTTTCACCAAACATTAGCTGCAAGTCACTCTAAGCTTTAGTTTACACCTCTCTCCCAGTACTCTCTCTTTAACAGCACCAGAGGTAAGACTGGCAGCACAGGCATGCAGAGGTGTTTCAGAGGAAGCCTGCACACTGACTGCAAGCTTTGTGCTCGCCCTGCCCCACTGCCCTGCTGAAAAATATCTGCAGAACTCATTCTCCTGACTTAGCAGGTCCTGCCAAGCAGCTCTGCAGGAGAACCAGCAGGGACACTTCAGTTTCTCCGTGACTGAATCTAGAAACCAACACCTTGATGTTGCACTTTCTGTTAGCTTATCCTCTTCCTGGCTTCCATGATACTATCCTATCCTGGGAATCCTCCACTTTCTTCTTGCAGGATGTCCTTTTGAGGAGTTTGCTTGTCCCACCTCCAGAACCCAAAACCTTGTATTTTTTGTAAACTTATTTGTGAGGAATAATTCTATCACCTTCTTCAATACAGATTCATTTATCCACTCTACATTTTGATTTGTAGAAATGTCTGGTTTTGTTTGGGATAGAGTTAACTTTCTTCCTAGTAGCTGGTACAATGTTGTGTTTTGAATTTAGTATGAGAATAATGTCAGTAACATAATGATGTTTTAGTTTCTGATAAGTAGAGTTCATCCTACGTCAAGGACTTTTCACTTTCTCATGCTCTGCCAGTGAGGAGGTGCACAAGAAGCTGGGAGAAACTGTATTGTGTATCATTTGTTTTTCTTGGCTTATATGCCTCTTTTTCATTTCCAATAAAATTATTATTATATTTTACTTTATTTCAGCTATTAAACTGTTATTTTCTCAGCCTCTTGGATATCAGCAGGAGGATATTAGCCTGTCAAGATAAAAAGAAAAGGTTTTACGTTTTTTCTGATTCTCCTCCCCATCCCACCTCTGGGGGGCCTGGGGGTGGGCAGTGGGAATGAGCAAGTGTATGTGTGGTATTTAAGTTACTGGCTGGGGTTAGCCATGACAGGGAACAAAATCCTTACACTGTGTAGCATTTAGGCCGGTAACTTGGCTGTAACCTTGGATTTGGTCTTTAGTCTGTAACCACATGTCCTGGCTGTGTTCAATTATTAAAGATGCTTAGAAAAAAACCATCTGTATCATTCAGCCTTTCCTGACCAACCACCTACAAACCCCCTTTTCCTCTTATCTTGTCAGGGTAATTTCCTCCTAATGATATCCATTTGCAGTGTCTGGGCAAGGATCATATTCCTATCCTGTCACTATAACCACCCCTGGCATGGTCTCCCCACTAATTCCTTGTATTTATATTTAGGCTCTCAATTATCTATGTAGTGGTCACATGGCTCTGCTTAGCTTACTGCAGCACCTCCCATTTTCAAACACGAGGAGTACTTGGTTTAGTTTCATATGTGGGTTTTACTGCAAGGCAAGGGAAAGGAGAAAGGAAAAGTAGGGCACTGTTTCTTTTGCTGCCTGTTGTGAATTGAGGAACCTCTCCAGAAAACTCTCTCATACTCTTACAGGCCTCTCCTTAATGCCTCCTTTCACAGGGATAATTGCAAAAAGAAAGGTCAGATTACTGATTTACAGTATTCCCTAATCTGCAGACCAACACTTCAGCACTGGTTTCTTGTGTTTCATTTATGAGCTGCATCCACCCACCATATTTTTGGTGTTACATATTTATAAACTAGGAGCAAACGCTTTGAATGGCTTCTGAAGTGGACCACAGTTAGGTCTTCAAAATGATGAAAACAGACTAATAAATAACAAGCCTCTGCAGACATCAGATTCTGCATAGAGTTAAGGTTCTCCTATATTACTGACTCCAAACTGCTGTTGTTAGATCACAGAGGCTCACAACATATCAGAACACACTGAACAAACATTTGGGCGTTCCTCACTATCCAGCAAGAATATTTCCAAAGATATTTTCCTTTTTCATTAGACTACAAAATGCTACTGGTCTGTTAAGCACCACAAACCCAAGGCAGCATCAACCCAAACTTTCTGGCCTTGCTGTTTTCAAGATACTACAAGAAAAAAAAACATGCACGTTTTGTTCACATTGTGTTCTCAATATTAGTTTTATAAATTTGTGTTTTGAACAAAAATCTGCACCTTTTTTCATACCCTTGTCTTTTAATCAGCTGAATTACCTCATGTTTTGGGGTGAGAACTTCTGCTGTGCTTTGCTTCCCTTACATATTAAAGGCTGCGAAAATAACTGTTACCGGTAACTCATCTGTTTGTATATAAATAACCACTAACAAACTGCATTCTTTGCTTTTATTTTGGCAGTACATCCTTAAGTACAACATGGATGGAAGCAACAGCAGCAGAAAAGCTCCTTCCCAACTGATTTGTTGTTCTAAGATATCAAATGTTTGGTATTTTTATCCAGTGCTTTACTCAGTGCTGCAGAGCACACTCTGAAACCTGATAACGAACTGTGTGCTGGAAGAAAAACCCTGAGGAGACAGAAGGGGGAGGAAAAACATAAACAGCTCTTCACTTCCCTTTGTTTAACAAAAAGGTAGAAAAAAGAACATGAAAGAGACATTGCTGTCTGAAATAATAGTAATTTTTTTTGTCCCTGGAAAGTGAGTCAAGCCAGGTTTTTTCATCACAGTTTAATCCAGGAAAATGCCCTGCTTTTCTTTTCTCCTTTCTCCTTTCCCCTTTCCCTTCCCTCACAGTAAACCCTGGTTATGAAACTAAAGCAAGTAATCCTCATGTTCCTCACCGGAATTCATACATCCAGCAAGGGCTGACATACCTAGGATTTGCCAAAGAAATTCCGTTAGTTTTGACATGAACTGCTAATTTAAAAACAGAGTTTCAAAGACTTTTATGTCTAAATCAATTGGATTACTAGTCAGATTATAAAAATAGAAGTACTTCAGGTATACATTTTACCTCTTAAATGGCCTGTTTATGTTTACAAACCTATTCTATAGACTTACTTATCTTATCCTGCAAGTTTTAGTGTTTCTCTTTTGATAGCTGGAGTCTGTCATATCTTCACTTCTAACACCATAGAGAGAATATCTGAGCAGTCTGTACAACTCCTCTCTCCTAATGAATACCCAAGAGTTTCAATTCTTAATAAATAATAAATGATATTCTGCTTGCAGTATGCTTCCAGACCCCTTAAAAGTTTATCCTAAAATCCTTAAATCTGTGAAATAAAATACTCAGCATTATTCTTCTGTTGGGTACAGCTCTTCCACCTGGGTTGGGGCAACATCTGGTATCAATCCAGGCTGGAGGACAAATAGAGTGAGAGCAGCCCTGCCGAGAAGGACTTGGGGGTGTTGGTGGATGAGGGGCTGGACATGAGCTGGCAATGGGCACCTGCAGCCCAGAAAGCAAAAAGTGTCCTGGACTGCATCCCAAGCAGATTTGCCAGCAGGGCAAGAAAGGGAATTCTGCCCCTTTGCTCTGCTCTGGTGAGACTCCACCCAGAACTCTGCATCCAGTTCTGGGGTCCCAGCACAGGAATGACATGGACCTGTTGGAGCTAGTCCAGGGAAAGGCCCTGAAATGAGAAATGGCTGAGAAAATTGGGATTGTTCAGCCTGGAGAAGAGAAGGCTCTGGGGAAACCTTACTGTGGCCTTCCAGTACTTGAAGGGAGCCTGTTAGCAGAGCCTGTTGGGATAGGACAAGGGGTAATGGTTTTAAACTGAAGGAGACTAAATTTGGATTAGGTATAAGAAAGGGTTTTTTATAATGAAGGTGGTAAAACACTGGAGCAGGTTGCCCAGAGTGGTCATGGATGCCCCATCCCTGGGAACATTTAGGTTCAGGCTGGACAGGGCTTTTGAGTAACCTGAGATATCCCTGCTTAAGGTAGGATTGGACTAGATGACCATTAAGAGGCCCCTTCCCACCCAGACTATTCTATCATTGTAGAATTCTATGAAAAATCATCTTGTGCTCATGATGTTTCAAGAATTACGATTTGGCCAAGAAGACAGCATCCAATTCCCAAAAGATGGCTTTTCCATTAGCTTTTTATTCCCTGAGAAGACCAAAAATCAAATAACCTCCCACCATCCAGCTTTATTAGTGAAACCTTCAATAATCTCAGGATGCCACAGGATATGGCCACTCTAATGCTCAGTACAATAAAAATCTACTGTCCATACAGACTGGGGACAGAAATGCAATACTGCTTGGCTTTTCCCAGAAAAGTTCTGGGAACTTTAAATTACAGTTACTTTAAGAGTTACTGTGACACAAAAAAGGATGTGGAGTTTCCAATTGTGGCGGAAGAAAACACTGGAAAGTATTTTGGTGTGCTCTTAGGAGCTTGATTAGATGGAGTACAGCAGATGTGCAAATAGCATGGATCTGGGCAATGCTGCTTTTCCAGAAGACAGGAAGCATTACTGTAACTAGGGAGTGTCCCTGCAAGCAAACTGATGAGCTATACAGATTACTTTGGGACACGTGAAGTCCAGTGAGGAGAGTGATTGTTTTAGGCTACTTTGCTATTGCTTTCTTCTCTTAGACTGTAGTGGGTTGACCCTGGCTGGATGCCAAGCACCCACCAAAGTCTCTCTCACTCCACAGCTGGACAGGGAAGAGAAAATATAACAAAGGGTTCATGAGTTGAGATAAGGACCAGGATAGATCGCTCAGCAAATAGTGTCACGGGCAAAACAGGCTAGAACTAGAGATACCAATTGAATTTATTGCTAACAAAATCACAGCAGGATAATGAGAAGTAAAATAAGGCCTTAAAAACCCCTTTATCCACACCCCTCCCTCCTTCCCAGCTCTAGCTCCTCCCTCAGTGGTGCAGGGAGACAGGGAATGGGTTTTATGGTCAGCTCATCACTGGTTGTTTCTCCTGCAGCTCAGGGAGAGAGAGAAGTTCTTCCCCTGTTCCAGCATGGGGTCCCTACATGGGAGACAGTTCTCCATTAACTTGTCCAGCATGGGTCCACCCCATAGGCCTCCCACAAGGTCACAGCCTCTTCTCAGGCCCCCCCCCAATCCCCCCACTATGATAGCTTGGCCATGCAAACCCAATACACAGAATGGGAATGATGCTCCTTCCAGACCCACTGCATGCTTTCAGACCAGTGATCAAACTAATGCAGTGCACAGAAGGGAACAGCAAAGCTGCTCCTAAGGGAAGACAGCCTCTGAAAGCTGATCATACTGAGTGCAATGCAAACCAAGTTATTTCTGGGGAAAAGGAGGAACAAGTTTTAAAACTCTGGAAGTCATGCCACTTCACTTAGAAATTAAAGCCTGAAAACCCCCAACATCTCCTCATCCTCAAAGCTAGAGCATCAATATCTGGTTTTTGCTTTGGTTTTATTTTTTAAAACAAGTTATTTACTTGGTATAACACATGAATGGATGCAACTTTGAGCTATAGATTTCTGAATGGAGCTTCCTTGCTTACAAATAAACCCACCTGACCTTATCTATCCTATGTGGTGAGTACACATCTTTCTTAACCTCTTATTTACCATCCACGATGATGTTACACCCACCTACCTATGCTGGCTCTCTGTTATGTACTCGGCCCCAGGCTTGGGTACCACATGCTCTCTGGCACGCGTGGCCCAGCTTCCCCCAGGGATGAGGAGGCTGAATACAGCTGCCCAAAGGCTGCAGGGCTGCTTGGAGCCCAGACTCAAAGACCTGCCTGGCCAGAGGCAGCAATGTGAGTAGCATCATAGCTGTCACATTAGAGTTAAAATGAAAATTCTCTTGATGTGACAACTGCAGCAGAAAGCAGAACGGGCAAGGTCAGAGGTGCTTGTTTGGTGTGGCTGAGATTTTTGCCTATCCCAAAGGTAGCATGTTAAAAACCCACAAATTCTCCAACTACTGTTAGGGAAGGGCATTTGTCAAAGAGAAAAGAAACTGACGCTGAAAAAAGTGCATTAAGCAGACTATTTCTTAAGCTTGGCTCCTCCTCTGGCCCAATCTATTTTTCATTTCTCCACTGTAATACTAGAAATAGAACCTCTGTGTGAAAGACTGTGAAAATTGCTTATTTGAATCTGTTGCCTTGTGAAAAGCATAAAAAGGGGCATAAATTAGTTATCATAGTGGCCCATTATGATCACTGATGGAGAAACAGGCTTGGTTGAAGTATGAACATGAGGACACCTTCCAAAAAGTTGGTCTTGCTTGTGGGAGCTATAGGGTTTGAGGCAAGGCTTTATACTAAACTCTAGACTGATCTTTATCTCCACCAGCAAAATCTTTACTGCTCTCACTGATCTTTACTGATCTCACCACTGCACCAGCCTTTCTTCCAAAATGGGGCATCAGGACAGGAACTGGTTGAAATCTGTAGGACAAAGAATGCCAAGTTCTGTGCCACCCAGTATGTTTCCCTGCTGTAAACTGCCTGCCCTCTCCCTCTGTTCTACTCATTGTGCTTCTTCCTCCTTCTACACAAGCTTAAAACAATGCCTGGTTCCAGACATGGGAAAGCACGAGGTATGGTGTCCTGCAGGCATGGGTACCACCCCAGGGCTGGGATGTGTGCTATAAATCATCTCTCCAGGCACTAAGAGCTTGTCAAGCAAGAGAGCAATCCCCCAGAGGTCTGAGGGCCTCTCTCCACTTCTCCCAGCCTGCTACAAGCTGTAAGCAGGAACATCAGGACAACATGCCCACAACTATTACAGAAACTGGATATTACAGCAGACAGACAGTTCCATGACCCTCTTTGTTTCAAGGCTGACACTTTTCAGTGTCACATCTTGGCACTTGGGTACCAAAGTGCTGGCAGTGCCAACAGACAGCATTCTCTCTCCCATGGGTTGTCTACTTGGGCTGAGTCTTGCCTCTCAGGGTGATAGAAATCCCATTTTTCTTCCTCATGAAAGCCATGCCATAATGGCAAGAAAAGCCCTGTGGGTGCATCTGAACCCTACTCCCTATCTCAGACAGGGATAGGTATTCAGGAAACTTTGTCCTTCACAAGGTCCTTCCTCCTCCCAGTGTGAAGCAGGAGATAGATGGTCCTTTCTATATCAGGGGAAAAGAGAGTCTTTTCTAAGGAGCTCAGGAGGCCTGTGTTACCTTGGGAAGTCCAAGCTCTCTTTTCAATCCATTTGCAAAGACAGATCCTTCTAAGAAGGCCCCAGTTCCCCTTCACTGCTGCCTCAACCTATAAAAGCTTTCCCATTTAGGGTCTGGGAAATGAGACTGGACTGAAATCTGTAAAGACTTTGGACAGATCCAGATCCATTGGCAGATGGGAGTGATGGTGACCATGAGAATTGTTAAGACCTCCCAGATGAACAATAGGGGAGTCCTGATGGGAAGGAAGAACCCTGGCATAGAGCCTGGGCAGGGTGTAACCAAGGCAGTTCATGACTGTCCAAAAAATTGCTGAATTAGTGATATGTAACACACAAAAAATTGCTTCCAGCTACTTGGTGTCTTCCTAGTGCAGGTGGAGGAGAGTGAGCCGGAAGGACTTTGGGCATGTGAGGGCTTTATGTAGTGAGGGATAAAGGGGTAGGACAGTGCTGAAAGAGGAGAGATCCCGCTGGTTGTCTTTGATGTGCTCAAGCTGCCACATAATAAAACTGTCCAGAATTTCAGGACACAGCCCATGCCTGAGATTACTGTCATGGCTCCTACAAGAAGTTATATATTGCAAGCACTTAAATACACATCCTGTGGACTCTTTCTCCTTTGGTGAGGGAAAGAAACATTTATGAAGTGCAGACATCCTCTGCAGCCATGGCCAACCCTGTGTTCAGCTACAGACTTGTCAGTAAACATAGGGCTTAAATGGTCCTTTTTGTATGGAATGCTATTTTCACCTTAACTCTGCCCTGGCTGGTGACAGCCCCTGTGCATCCACTCTGCTGGCAGTGACTAGAGAATTCCTGCAGCTCAGTCAGGAACACTGCCCACCCCCTGGGAGCAGCACCACAACAAGTAAAGCTTATACATCTTTTTTTTTCTCTCTTTGACCTTTGCACAGCATGAAATGTCTGCTTAAACCCTCAATAAACCTGCAGAAATCATAGCTTTCTCACACCACTACCAGGAATCCTTATGGCAGAAAGACTTTTGTGCTGACTGGTGACACAGCTGCTCTGACTGGAGGCAGCACCCCACATAGGGAAGTGCTGGGCAGAGGGAATCATCCATTCCACAGAAACATTCCACACAGAATACATTTTCTGCTACCTCATTTAGTTGTCACAGACACACCTTTGCTAAGCTGCTCCCTGTTAATGATGCCAAAGTTCACTGCTGATCATGACATGCCTTCCAGTTCCCATGGTTCTATTCTCAAATATCAGCTACTGGCTGCTAGGTGCTAGTAAACTTGAAATTCCTGGTAAAAGTCTGGAAGATTAGTTTTGCTGAGTTCAGTCTTCTGAAGTGGTGCGAGACATCACAGGATAAACTGAACTCCACCTTGATGCTTTTCCTGCTCAATTTGATATACAGATCTGACTGCTTGATCACAGCACTGATTGGAAAACTGAAACTGCTGTAGGGCATTTTCCATTAAATCAGCTGCAGTGCACACAGCCAGACTGTTGAGTACATATATATATATTTTTTTTTTTAATAAAAAGACTAAAAATGCAGCTAGAGGTATCTTGAAATGCAGGGCATCCCCTGTTAATATCTGTGCTGATGAGAAAAAGAAGGGATTAAATTCTTTTCTATGGCTTTCACTTCATCCCTTTCCTCTTCACCTGAATGCCTACAATCTTCAGGGGGGGGGGCAACAAGAATAAACAGCTCTTCCTGCACAGGCAGATCCAATCACCCCTTCCTACAAATCTTAATCCATTGGACACTTGGCGGGGTTTCAACAAAGAGCCATGGGGCCTCCAGTTCCCCCAAGCAGAGAATCTGGCCCTGCTGTGACCCTGCCATGAGCTCTGGTCTGCACATTACAGAACTATTTTCTTCCCTTTCCATCCATCTCAAAAGCAAGGATTAAAATTTAAGAGTTTACGAAAAAGAGATTGGATAGCATCAGATGTTCAGACAGTCATCAAACCTTGCAGTGAACCAGACTGACAGAATAAATGGAGTAAGGCCTCTGTGGGAGTTTAACTGTAGGTATCTTAAAGTAAATGCCATACTGTGGAGAGCTATTTGCTCCAGAATACAATAATTTTACACTGCTTTTATTAGTTGTCTAGAAATTATATTAATCGAATTAAGCACAATTAAAACAATAGAAATTAATATGTTGAATTGTCCCCTTGTCATTTTTATCATGACCATCCCAAAGCAGCTTTGAGTTAGAACTGTTTTCAAGCATACACAAAACTTACACATTATAGCCATTCTCCTTTGAGCTCAGAGAATATAAATAAACGTTGCAGCTTAAACATATGGCCCATTCCCACTCCTTTTTCCGGGTGAAGCAGGACATTTTTCTTACCTGGGTATGGCACTCTCCCTTTTGTTACCAGCTCTGTCAGTAGGATCCCAAAAGACCACACATCTGACTTTATTGTGAACCTTCCATACAGTGCTGCTTCTGGTGCAGTCCATTTAATGGGAAATTTTGCACCTAAAGAGAGAATACATGAGTCTTAATCAGAACAGAGACAGAACCAAAGCACCAGGTTCACAGTTGACTCACACTGTGTTCTGCAACACGTGCAGGTGGAAGGAGCTGCAGACAAGTGTTAACCAACAGCTCCATAGAGTACAGCCAGAGAGGACAGGTGGGCAGAACATGTAGGGCATCAGGAAAGACTAAGCAGGGAAAGGGTCAGTTTGTCCTATATCACAAGGGAAGAGTAAGACATTTTAACTCAGGTTTGAAGTTTTATAAAATGAAAAAAAAACCCACCCCAGTTTTAAAAACAAATAAGCCAAATATAATAGAAATAACTTGTTCCAAAGTGTTTTAAATATTTGCAAATCAAACACAGTTACTACATATAAGCAGAACTCAGATATACTGGATATGTACCTCCCAGTTTGCCTGTTCACGCTGAGCAAAATGCAAACGAACAAACATGGTGAAAACAAAAATTAAAACCAAATCCAATATTTCATTAGAAACACACAAGGACTTTAAAATAATACTGCCATTCGAGTTGCTTGGAGTGCTTGATGTCAGGGCACAACTTTGGCCTGTGATTTATAACTTGACAGTGTACTTTAAGCTTCTGGCACTGAAAAGCCTGTAGTGCCCTAAATACGTGCAGTTCTAATGTGCTCATCCATCATCAGAGCTCGCAGGAGCCAGTTGTAAGGATAGTAAGATAACAAACCTTTAAACACTGATTTATTTGCTTTTCCAATCACTGACTGTTTTCTTAGGAAAAATATTTTCAGAATGACTTTAAAGAAAAGTCTTGTGGCAATAATTAACTCATAGTATGTACAAAAAATATGCAGACATTTCCCTGGTGCCTTGTATTAACATACAGGCAAAAGAGTTGCATTGCTTATTGCTGATCCCTAGTGACAAACACTCTTGAATTTGGAAACAGACTGACTTCGACTTCACATCACCCTCTCATAAAAGCTCCCTTTGCTTTCAGGAGGAGTGTGAAAGTGTAACAACATGGACAAATCACTCTCAGGGAGTGAACTTATGGCACTGTTTAGAGTTCCCTGCTGGCACTGTTCCACCACCACATCCAGGGCTCAATGTCCCGTATCTTCTGCCACACACCCCTATCTGACGTGACTTAGAGTAAAAAGTAAACATAGTAATTTTCATCTCCTTACTTAGTAAAACTTCGATGTGCTAAAATTTTTTCTGCTCTACATGTAAATGATCTTAAGAGAGACTAGTACTCTAGAACAAATACATTTTTTTTCCTAGGGAGTACTGCAGTTGCTCAAGTAAGTCCTGCTAAATGACTTGAAAATGTCCTGCTAAAGGATGAAAAAGATGCAAGAGAAAGTTTCAGATATGCCTGAAGTCAGGGACTTAAGTCTAGTTAAGCATCAGCACACCATTGGCTAGATTTGCAAAGATGCCGGAGGATTTTGGATGGAGGATTTTTAAAGTCTACCTCTTATGTATTTTCACTGATTGGTACGTAGGCAGGAACTAAAATTTGGGTGCTTGGCTTTGGTCTCAATCTCCTTCACTTAACACTTCTTTGTGTGACCAATCTTAGTTTACAAGAGTCAAAATTTGTAGAACTTCATCTTCTCTTTTTGCTTTGGCTGTGATGTGTGAGTCCTTTGCAGCAGAAGCTGCCATCACTTGAGCCTCTGTCCTGGAAGCTGGCCCTGCTTCAGCAGCACCAGCAGCCACGTGGGGTTGGCAACTGGCTGCTCCAGCTGCTGGGAGGTCCTGGGGCTCTACAGCCCATGCCAATCCCTGGAAAAACTGCAAGCTGCATTGTATCTGGTGGTCAGGCTGCCCAGGCCTGCAGTGCATGCCTTTAGATGGGTCTGTGCAGGCAGCCCTGAACATGAGGGCCAATGTCCCTCTGCTGTCTCCTATGTGGAGCCCAGACAGTACAGACACCCGTGCCAGCTGAATGAAGCAATAGCTCCAGGCTGGCCAGGAGCCTGACGCCTCGGACACTGGCTGGTGCTATGTGAGATGGCTGTGCAGGGGGGTTTGATTGTGCACATGTTGCACACATTTTATTCAACAATTTTCTTTTTCTTTAATCAGCTGTGATTTTCTGAGAAACTTAGCCAAATGTGCTCTAATTCCCTTTGGCTTCAAACTCAGATCCAAAGGTAGCAACCACCAACAACTCATCTTTGGAGGAAGGAAATCTCTTCAGACTCTTTTGTGGCCAACTCCCCCAGTATTTTTGTCTTCCTCAACCTACTGCCAGTGTGTCACTGGGAGATGAGTATTTGGCGTGTTGTCAAACCACAGGAAAACAAGAAGCAAGGTAAGTATCTGAGAAGGGGGATCAATTCCAGGACATCCCTTTTCCTGAGCACTAGAGCAGTACAACCCTCACTGGGGTATGATGAGCACTGCTGGAAAGATGAATGGTCTGTGCTGAGGATTTTCCAACAGCAGGACAGCTATTCATTACTTCTCTATGCTGCCCCTGCTGTGGATGATTGTCTGTCTAAAGCAACCCATATAAAAAAATCACGTTTTGCAGTTTGTGCAGCATTTCCTGATAGATGACAGATTTGGAGTGGTAGATCAGGAGGAGAAAAATTCAAGCTTGGCAGAGAGCTTGCTAGCAGAGCCCTGCCTCATGGTTTTCTGGCCCTGCAACACATGTTGGAGGCTAGATGGCTCCAGAGAGTCTGCAGTCCAGTATGGCAGAGCTGTCAGCAAAGGGAGAGCAGAGACCAGGGAGAACCCACCAGGCTTGTCAGCTGCAGGTACAACACATGCACTGCCCTAATAAGGAGATCACACAATCCCTGGAACTGGAGACAGAGACAGTGCACTGCTGTGAAAGCACAAAAATTCCCAAATGTGTTGAGCACTGCCCTGAAGCCTCCTGCTTGCTGTAGCTCCATGGAGTGTTAGCACAGGCCGGATGCTGTGCGTGGTTCCTGACAGACACACAGTTCCTGTGCTTAACTCTCTTCCCAACACACTGATTAAAAACCCCATTGCCTCTCTCTGCCTAGGCCTCAGAAGCTTATTAAACAAACTGACTTTGTGCTGCAAACAAATTACAGCATCAGATAAAACGTGTATTACTGACAAGCATGTTAATAAATCTGATAAGCCAAATCACCCCAGCTGACAAGGCAGCCCATCTCCTACTCTGAAGGCAGATTTTGCATCAGTGGGGGAGGGATTTCTCTCTTTTTGTTACTGGAACCTGTTTTATTACAAACCAGCACATCAGTAACACCATGCATGGATACCAACAGCAGACTGCATTCATCAGGTCAGGATAACCTGTCTTTGCCCCAAAACAGGGTACTAATCTGCAGCTTTTATCTCAGTCCCCCCCTTTTTTTTAAACGTTACAGCTCAGGGAAAGCCTTTTTTGGGTTTCTGCGCTGCTTGTAACCACATGAAACCAAAGCTGCTGATACAATTTATGGTTAGAGCAGCCAGGCCCAAACCTGTGAGGATTTTTGTGAGGCTCAGCCCTATTCTTGGGACCTTTGCCCGACTCTGCCCAGGCATTCACACAGGTTATCTCCCAGAGGATTTCCCTGGGAAAAATCAATCCATGGTCCTGTTTTAATTCTTTGCTGGCTACGAGCGGGTCATGTGATGAGAAGGAGCAGAGGGGGCTGGGATGATTGAGTGACCTTGAGATACAACTCTCAGCATGGTTTCTTCTGAGGCAAGTGAAAATCCCTCAGAGCTTTGGTTTCTTTTCAGATCTAAATCTTGATGAAGTAGAAACCTCTGAAATTCATGCCCCAGAGCCACTGCAAGCTTGATAATGATCCTGTTTCTGGAAATGCTACAAAGTTGCTACCTCTTGTACCTTAAAACCAAACCCAATGGAGGACTCCAAGCTCTAAGACCCAAAAACTCGGAACCGCTTGGGTTAGCAATCAGGGAATGCAGCGTGGCATTGGATTGCTTCTGGGGCTGGAGAGGGAAAGCTGTAAAAGGTAAAAACGAAGCGCTGAAGCAAGCATGAAACAGGAAACGAGTCAGCCCCGGCAGGCGATGATGAGTGCCGTGTGGGAGGGACCGTGCAATCACATTTTTTGTGCTGTGAGAACGAACATGAAATTAACAAGCCTGGCAAACATCAGCGATGAGGAGCAGGCTCCGCAGGCGGACCCCTCCCCAGGAAGCGGGGGGCGAGGGGCGGGACTGCGGCTCTGAACACCCCTCTGGCTCTCTGCCTGCAGCCCCCCTTCCCTTCCCTTCCTTTCCCCTCGCCCTTCCTCTTGACCTGGCCGCGCTCCTTGCCGCAGGGCAGATGGCAGCTCTGCAGGAGCGGATCGGGGATCCCCCGGGACCCCGCTGGCTGAGAACCAGGAGTCCCTTCTCCTGTCTGCTCCTGGGCTTGCTCAGGGAACCGCAGGTAAAGAGCGAGAACAAAGCCCTGGATGCTACAGCCTGCAGTACAGTCAGTCACAAACAAAACAGGTCTGATTAGCTGGTGAACAAGTCTCTGCAAAGGGACTGGAGAGAGCCTGGAAGGGGGGGAGGGGGGAAATCCCTGCCTATTTCTAGGAAATCAAACTAAGAAGTATCACTTGATTTTAAGCAGGGCAGGAAGGAGTTACTTCTAAGTGTTAAGGAGGCAAAAATGATCTGTGAGTGTACTAGAGCTCCAAAAATAGCTCTGACACCTCTGGAAGGCATCAGAAAAATCCTTATTGTTTCATGTGTGCTTAGAGTGTGTGCAGTAGAAACATGGCCTGGAAAATAATTCCGCACTTTTTATTTATTAAGAAAATTTTAAATTTGTATCAGCTGCTGCTGCTTAGAATAGTAACAACTCTAACCCAGTGACTCTGTGGAGCACTGGCACTCTTCACAAAAATGCTACGTGCTCGGCCAAAACTCCACATAACAGTGAACCATATCAATGTAAGGATAGCAGAACTGTGTGGGAAATCCTTTGCTGGGGCTGATGGGAAGTTTGTCCTGTAGGATACCAGGAGTTTTAAGTCTTGCCTTACAGGGCTGACACAAGCATCATCACCAAAGGAAGGAAGCAACACTCAATGCCTGACACTCTGTGTGTGGGGAAGATGTTGCAACAGCAACAGCCAAAAGAAGCAATGGACAGGCTGCAATACAGTCCCCCAGTGTAGCCTTTGAAATGGGTGTCACTCTAAACAGGCATGTTTTTCCCCTTTGATTACTCACTTCCTGTAAAAGCAAGAGGAGCCAAATGCTCATTACAAGCCAAGATTTTTTTTTTTTTGCTATTATTTAATGGCAGTGTATAGCTGCTAGTCACACACTTTAAATCATTAGTGACATGACCATCTCTTTCCTTCCCGACAATTGCTGAGAAATGGCAGTGCAGACAACGAACTGCTTTTTATTTACCTCTCATAAATCAGGAGCAGTCAGGCCTCCTTTGTTCAAACCCAAAAGAAAATAAACCGGTCAGTAAAACATTACCACCAGGCTAAGTAATACCCACACAGGTTCAGGAATCCTGCACTCTAGCCTGCTGGGGCTCAAAGCATCCCCATCTGTTTCCTTTCAAAATATTTAATCAGAGACAAAAGTGACAGTGGGGGAAGGGAGTAGGAGATCAAGCGAAGCTGGAGAAAACCACCTCTTCCCCATGCCAACAATGAGCTCTGTACTAACACACTTAAGCCAAGAGAAGGATGACTGCTGAGGAGAGTGACCAAAGACTTTAATCTTCAGATTTTGCAAGGAAAAACATTTCCTTGCTCCCACAGGAGCTGCCAGTCTGGAGCGCTCCCTGTTCCCCTCCCCTCCGCTGGCCAAGCTTTCCTCCTGTGTCAAAATTCCCACTGAAACAGTAGTTAGCTAGATAAACAGAGCAGTCTCCAGATGCATCCCCTTGGAGGCTGAAGTAATAGGTCATGGGAAACAAGCAGAGGCAACCATTTCCTCCTGATACTGTGGTCTCCAACAAGCTTTGCTCAAACTGAAGCTTAACTAAACAAGCCAGAACTGAATTCCAGTTGAAAAAAAAAATCCATTGGTGCATTTAGAAACCATTTTTCTCCCTCAATAAACTAAAGGTCTTAGGCTCACCCTGGCTTGGAAGCCAGGTTAATTGCAATGAAATGTAAATTGAGTGTGTGCTACTTGGTCAAAAAAAGCACCCCTTCCAACTCCTTAAGAAAGGGACAAAAAATATTAATGAAAAGTAAGAAAACCTTTCTACATGATGCCTGTGGTTACAGCTCTTTGGGTCTCTCTTTTAAGGAATTCTATAGCTCTGAAAGACTTCAGCCTGATTTGGAGATCACGGGGAGGAATTATTGTCCATTGCCCTCAAGTATGGGAAAGATGGGTGACTTCTCCATACTGGCTCAAGGAGATGAAGCCAGGCAAACATGACTCAGATCTTGCAGATCATCTGCAATTCATTTTAAAAACCAAACTAATTCTCCCTTCCCAGACACTGTCCCCTCAGTACAAGTGATTTCTCCATGCAAAAAGGGCAGGAGATACCACAGCTATGCTCCCTCTCCCTGCCAGGCCTGGTGTTATACTTTTCTCAAAGTTTCTCCACCCCAAATCCAGTGATTTTTATTTAAAAATCTAAACTTCTCTTCAATATCAGTTTGTGCAGCATTCTCTTCAATATCAGTCAAGTAGGTTTTCACAGCTTTTTTAACATGTGAAGAGGGCAAAACTGTTCTGAGAGATTTAAACTGAGAGGCAAACAGGTCATCATAGGATTTCCTATGGATCAGGAGCCTGAAGAGATTTGGCCAGAAGTAGGTCACATACTTGTCCATGAAAACAAATAATTAGTCATGTAAAACTATACACTGGGTGGTTTCCAAAGGGAACAAAAGACATGGCAGCAAACCAGGCAGAAATGGAGATAATATAGGACACTGTTTCAAAGCCATTTTGCAGACTGAATCTGCCTGCCTTGTTCAGGGAAAACTCTTCTTATTTTACACAGGGGAACAGCAAGCAGGCAGCTTTCTGTCTGCCAGAGCCTGTCCAGACACTCTTATTGCTCTAGAGAGAATGACACAAGCCTATTTTTTTTCTAACAAGAAGCAATTCCCACTCTCAGGCTGAAATCAATAGTAGTTAAGGCTCTGCATTAGTATCTGTCATGGGTTCCTCAAGGACCCCACCAAAATAATCAGGCCTCACTGTCTGACTGTGAAGCAGGCAGCTTTTAGGGTGGATGCAGCCTTTGGTCCACACCCCTGTGACTGGGTACTGCCCACAGCAGTTCAGGGGGGTGAGAATAGCTTGAGAGCTGCTGCTGCTCCCACGCCAGGGCAAGGCATGCTGGAAACTCTCTGGCGCCTTCTGTCAACACTTAGAAAAAAAGTTACAGAAAGAGGTTAGCTGTCTCCTAAGAATTAATGACAGGGTCCATGCTGAAACAGGGACTTTGTTCAAGAGAAGAAACTCACAAGAGGAAACCCACAGAGAGAGTTTTTGGTGATGTACAACAGGGTTTAATGGGAACCTCCTTGGCTTTGGTACTGAAAGGATGGAGTTGTGTTTACCAACACATATTGAGCAAGCACTACCAAAGTACTGCCAGCAGAAAGAGAACAAAACTGTAGCTCTGCAGCTTGGACCAACATCTGACAGCTAAGCATGACTTGTAAAGAATAACTAAAAAGAGCCTGTGACATGGCTCAGTTTGAACACACATGCTTTTCAGAAAAAGCTGATACATTTCTATAGTGTATCAATGGTCATCTCTGCCCAGCACCCTGTGTAGCACTGGAAGATGGCATTTCTATTAAAACAAGTTTTAGAAAAGAAAAGAAAAGAAAAGAAAAGAAAAGAAAAGAAAAGAAAAGAAAAGAAAAGAAAAGAAAAGAAAAGAAAGAAAGAAAGAAAGAAAGAAAGAAAGAAAGAAAGAAAGAAAGAAAGAAAGAAAGAAAGAAAGAAAGAAAGAAAGAAAGAAAGAAAGAAAGAAAGAAAGAAAGAAAGAAAGAAAGAAAGAAAGAAAGAAAGAAAGAAAGAAAGAAAGAAAGAAAGAAAGAAAGAAAGAAAGAAAGAAAGAAAGAAAGAAAGAAAGAAAGAAAGAAAGAAAGAAAGAAAGAAAGAAAGAAAGAAAGAAAGAAAGAAAGAAAGAAAGAAAATTGAGTGCTCAGAGAGGCAGCTCCATTGCACAGGGCACAACTCTTTGACCCGTTTGAAATACAGAAAGTAAGAATAGTACAGAGTGATAATAGTGGTTAGTAAATGCTAGAATGCAGACTGCAAAATACCCTACACACACTTTTCTGGATTGCCACATTCAGACTCTCATAGCCAGTAAGTAAAATATCCTCTTGGCTATGGCACCATGAAGATCCTGTCTTTGCTGTCATTTCCAGCTGTGTTCTCACTCATCACCTTTGTTTCATTTTGGCTTTCAAAGAAAAGACAACGAAATAAGACATTCTCTTTAGGACATGCATTCAGCAGTGAACTTCTGACTAAGAGTTAATAGGAGTTCAGGATTTACTGAAAGCAGCCCTGAAGCATAGGAGAGAGAGCTGTTCAAAACCACATTCCACTCTTTCCCTGCCACAAGAATGACACTCAGTGCTTTACCTGCTGCTGCATTTACCTTGTCTGGCTGTATATTCATTGTCTTCAATCAGTCTTGCCAATCCAAAGTCGGCAATCTTGCATATTAGGCCGTTGCCCACCAGGATGTTTGCAGAACGCAGATCTCTGTGTATGTAATTCATCCGCTCGATGTACGCCATTCCTGCGGCCACCTGCGAGCAGCAGGAGAGACAAATCATGCATTTAAAACAAATCAGTTCATACATGGACTATAAAACACCTACACCTCAGTGCTCAGTATTCTGGAGACAGACCTGGGCCGCCATATCCACCAAGTTCGGTAACTTCAAAGCTCTTCCTTCTCCATCCTTTAAGAAATCTAGCAAACTCCCTGCGAATGCAGAGTTGACACAATAGAGAGATGTTAGGAAAACAACTCATCAGAATGGAGGTGCTGCAATATGTGCAATATTAAAGACAGCAATGTTTCAAGTTCAAGGGACAGTTTAAAAAAAACTCATGATATCTCCAAATTCCCCTATTGTACTTGCTTCACTCTTTAAGTTGGCTTGCAGAAGAATGAGCCACTAGAACAAGGAGAATTGCAGGGAAAGGAGACAGGATTGTTTTAAATTTTCCTGACCATTACTGAGAAAGTTGATATTTCCTAACTTTTCCACTGCTCTTTAAAACTACATACCTCCTGCTCTCTAAAGGCCTCAGCAATTGCAAAGCAGCAGCTCAGTTCCAAGCCACACAAGTTATGGAAGAAGTCAGATCCTAGCTCAACCTGTTCCAAAGGAAAGGTCATCCCAGAGCCTGGTGAGCCCAAGGGGGATAGCATTGGTAAAGGCTATTTTTCCTTAGAAATTAGTGGTGCTTCTCCTCTAGGTAACCCAGAACTAAATACAGTATGAACCATTAATTTTAGAAGACAAAGAAGAGATGAAATGAAAGCAACTTTAGCAAAAGTTATGAGAATATCACTTTCCTGTGCAAGGGAAAACAAGAAAGTACCCTGTTGCCTTAAAAAAAGAGCCTGGGATGTTCTAGCTTCTGTCCTAATCTTGTATTTGAACAGAGAAATGTAGCACTCTCCTTTAAATAAGGTCAGAGAATTGGTTTAAAAAATAAAGGAAAAAGACAGATGATTAAGCATTTCTCCCTTGATAAATTGTCAGCCTCAAGCTCAGATCCAAAGATGTAAAATGTTACAGTACAAACCAGTAAAGTAAGCCAAAATAAACCCCATACTTCAGAAGGGTTTTGAAAAGTCTTTATTTTTAAAGGGAAAAAGCATATGCTTGTCACTGAGACATGTGATTAAAGTTTGAGTCAGGGCTTGGATGCCTCTGAGGAGGGAGGTGGGCAAACACCTGCCAGGAAAATAAAAGTCAACTCCAAATAGACTGAAAGAATGCACTTAAAATTTCAGAGTGTATCCTCCAATGTACAATGAAACTTCCCTGTGAGAACTTATGTTTCCTATTTGGTTCATTTGCTTTTCCAAAACAAGCAGATTTTTTGCTCTGCTCTCAGCACCCTGCTGGAGATCTGAGGGAGCAAGAAGTTTTCTTTTTCTCATTTTACTGCACCATTACCAGCTAAGTAGCTTAAAGAAGAGACAAGGTGGAAGGGGAAAGTGAAGGAAAAAGAGGAGGGAAAGAATAATATGTGCAAATAATGTATTAAGATGGTAATGGGGTGGACTGAATGTGAAGTGTGATCTGAGAATGAGGTGCAGTGACAAGATTCAGGATTGGCTAAACGAAGAAACAGAAATCCTAGTCCAACAAGTAAACACTGAAAGAAGATGTCCTAAGAACTCTCTGATACCAGGAAAAGCTAGGATCTTGGGAAGCAGCATGTGGTATCATCAAACCTACAAAATGCATATTGCTTGGCAGGAAAGTTTAGGTGCTGATGCAGCTGGAACCACTTAGCCTGCACCAACTTCCCTTTCCCCCAGCTAGTACAGATTTTCTTTGTGCATCAGGTTTTGGGCCCAGTTCATAGTGGAATTCATGATTCTTCTGAAGCCAGAGGTGACTCTAGTTTCCTGTTCCCTCTCTCCTTCCTCGTATGCACCCTGCTTCACCTCCCTCTGTATCCCCAAGGAGAAACAATAAAAAAAAATATTATCAAGCACAGCAGCTCTGACTTCACCTTTACTCATGTACTCTGTGACAATATAGATAGGCTCTTCAGATACCACAGCATAAAGTTGGACCAATTTGTCATGTTTTAGCTTCTTCATGATTTGGGCTTCCTCTAAGAAGGATTCTGGAGACATAGTGCCAGGCTTCAGGGTCTTGATAGCCACTTTAGTATTTCCATTCCATGTACCTACAAGCACAGACACTTAGTTAGGTTAAATATCTTCTGCTCCTTTTTCTGCCTGATGCCTAATGTAAGCAAGGGAAAAATACCAAGGAAATTTAATATAAGTTTTTTTAAAAAAAGTTGGTTTCCCATGTTGCCTTATCATTATATTACTCCCACACCTCCTTCATATTTTAGTCTTTTTCTGTTTCACTGAAAAATAATACTCCCATTGGCACTGGGGCACAATTGCCGTTGTCCTACTCAGACAATGTTTCCAGTGATCTCTACAGAAATCTTCTCTGAGTAAGAAACGTGGGACTGCTGAAATCCATCTTTGTGTATTCCCTTGCTAACAAGTAATTGCTACAGAACACAACACAGCCCCAGTCACAGATTTGGACAACAAAACTGGTTAAACTAGAACTTCTCATTTGCAACACTTTTTAACATTTTGGTTTTGTTCTGAGTCAGATGAAAAAAAACAAAACAGAACAACAACAAAAAACCTCCTGAGAAACAAATCCTGAATTGATTTCATTTTAGAAACACAGGTGTGTTTCCAAACTGAAATGTGTCTTTTTCCTTCCCCTCCTTATCCCCAGGAGCTGCTGACAGAAAATGAGGTGTTCCTGTCCACTTCAGTTTACTCTTTACTCGTGGTCAGCAATGAAATAGAAAAGTTGCATCATTTTTCAGCTACCAAGCCTTCTGGAACACCCAAAAGCCTGCACAAGAACCTGGAGAGAACTGGGGAAGGCTGACTCAGGGCATCGTGCAAGAGGTGGGACTTCACTTGGGATATTAGAGAGGAGGAGGAGGACTGGAAAGAAAAAAAGACCTGTTTATGTAAATAGTGAGGATTTTTTTGGTGGGTGTTTTTTTGTTTTGTTTTTTTTTTTTTTTTTTTTTTTTTTTTTTTTTTTTTTTTTTTTTTTTTTTTTTGTGTGTGTGTGGGAAGGGAAATGAAGAAAAATTTAAATGGGCAGAAATACCACTTTCCTACTGCCTTCTGGTTGTCCTTTGCCCAGACTAGTCAGAACCCTGCTCCAGAGTCAGGGCTGATATGGCTTTGAATGTGATCTGTAGATAGGGAGCTGCTGTGTGATAAGGCAGAACAACACTAAATGACTTCAGGAATTAATCACATTAAAAACTACTCCTCTGCACTTAAGCATGAGGATAGCAGAAAGCCCACAAAGTACACAAAGGCTGTGTCATGAACAAAGGTAACATGTAAAATAACCCAGTTTGTTTAAAAGTACATGAACAATAACAGGGCTCAACTGCTGCATGGGAACTGGTTAGGCCAGAATAATTTTATCATAAACTTTTGCAACCTGCTAGAGTATAAATGAGCCATAAAATGAGGTTTTTTGTGCAAATGCTCAGGCCCCAGGTCTACCTTGCCTGGCTGAGGATAGCAGAAGAGCAGTGGAGGAGCTGCTGCTCCTGTGCTGCTCCTCACTTTTAAAGGGCAACCCCAAATGTCTGGGGGGTTCGAGGCACATATTAGTCAAAAATGTGCAGTGCAAGTTTGGTTTTCATTATACCTTGATTTCCTTATGCCTGTTCAATGCCAGCTATCACTGTACTGTCAGTGGAGTAATGCCTTGAGTTACCACCTCAGCTACCCCAGAACACTTCAGAAGAACTCCTGAAGCCTTAATTTCTCTCAGTCCTTCAAATCAGAGCTGAAGCAGGACTTTGCTCTAGTGGCACTCCTGTATAAGCTGGGAAGGATGTGGTTTTGCCTCTAATTTCAAGCAGGGTGGCCAAAACCTTTTCTGATGGGTGACAGGGAGTGTGTTTTGTCTGGAGTCAGTGAGGCTCCAGACTGCAGTGTGCCATCAGTCACAGCCACTTTGCAGAGGTACCATGAATTATATGAACCAGGAATAAAACCAGAGTTTCATGGGCACCAGATTGGCATTAGTAAAATTTAGGATCTCACCTTGTGTGTTAACAGGATTAATTGTGTCCTATCTGTTTTAATAAAAATCCCAGGGCTTGTTCTATTACCATGAAGTGTTGTCAGCAAGTCTGTTTTTAAATACTTTGATGAATTTCTCCAGTTTAAAAAAAGAAAATAAAACAAAAATGCTAACTTATCCTCTCAGCTCTGATTCCAGTTTAAATTCTTAAATTTTCTTTTTCTGTTTTGGTATATTTTTCTAATAGAAAAGTAGCATAGGCTTCCCTCTGAATTCCTCCCATATGTAGTCAGTTACTACTTAATGTGGTTTTTATTAATTTTTACTGTGTCAATCTACTCCAATTTAGGAATGCTTCAGGGCTGTTAACATATTTTTTACCATACATTAAGAAACAGAATTTTATAATTGTAATCATAATTTTTGCATTTCTGACAGCTACTTGGTACTGGTACTTGGAACTTTATTTCTCATACATGATTTTTTTCCATTTGTTCCTTTAACTTGTTGTATCATTTTAAGGTCTATGGCTCACAGAGCTGACCACTAAGTAGTAACATCAACTGGAAACTTGTGCGCGCATTCAAGATGGAGAACAAGAAGGAGAAACTGCAATTATCTGGAAATGCCAATAGAAATGTAGGCAGCTTTCTTTGCAACAGGTCAACTGTAATTCTGTGAGATTCTATAAACTTCTGTATTTCTAGTCTATAAATTCTGTAAATCTCACAGACTTGCTGCTGTGCTCCTTGCTGAAGCACCCACTGGTTGTTTTGGCTGTACATATTTTTGTATCACTGCAACAAAAGGAGTGGTCAAACTGCCCCCCTCAAATTTTTGTGAAGAAACAACATGTAGTGATTTTTTATTTGAATTGGTAATTTTAGAGTCTATACAGAACACAATTTGGCACAGAAATTGAGCCACATGTCATGAAATGGCCACTATATTGTGTTTCAATGCTATGGCCATGCTAAGATTTATGTAAATTGTAAATTGCTGTTGTTTTTTACTCATTAAAAGAATGAGGCCCATGATGGGTAAGTTAAGCTGGTAAATGTGCAGAAAACAATGTCAGTGGATTTGGAAAAGGTCAGTATTTCTGGACTTCAAAGTGGGGGTTCAGCTGGGCCCAGCAAGTTTTGCCTCTGTTGTCCCTGGTCTCTATATCAAATTACTGGGTTCTGCTGCAGACACAAATTGCAAACACACTTGAAGAAGTGGATGCATGGGAAAGCTAGCTTGACAATAACAGCTTGCTGATATTTGCCATTATTTTTAAACTGGGAGAGTGGATGGAAACATTTTCAGGGTCTGATTCCATCAGTGCTACAACACACAAGGAAAGAAAAATGTCTACTTACCAGATTAATTTCTGATTAGCCATTCTGCCTTACAGGTTTAGCATCATTCCTATTTTAATACCTAGCAATTGTGTAGTCACCCAAATAAACCCAAGGCAATTAATGAATTTTAATGCCCTAACCTCTCATACCACTGTGTGGAAATGAAAGGAAGCTTCCCCATGGATTACTGTATTTACGTTTGATTGTTTCAGGCAATATAAACTAACATTTCATACTATTCTGATCTTTTAGCTATAAGATCTATATTGAAATGTTTATTTCTGCCAAGAGGGCCTTAAAAGATCCATCCAAAGCAAAATATATTCTCTGCCTTACCACGCCACACTTCAGCGAAACACCCCTGACCAAGCTTCTGTTCCAGAAATAATGAATCACGTGCAACTTCCCATGCATCTTTAGCCAATCCAACAGTTTGTGGGGTATTATTCGTAGCAATCACAGTTAAGTTAAAACACAAACCATCAGCTTTCTCTATAGGAGAGGAAATTAATAAAAAAAACACACTTATAATCCAAAATTATGCATGCATTGAGAAAGATGGAAGGTGAGGGTCTCTCAGTGCTGCATTAAAGTTCATTTGCAAACACTGTTTTTTGGATGCTGAAGGTAAGGACTTTTTTTGTTAGTTTGCAGAAAAAGGCTCTTTGGTATAGCTAAGAGATTACTATGTGAGCCTTGATTTATTATTACGACAGTGGTAATTTGTCAAAATCAAGACCTTCCAAGGAAACATGGATTTTCAGTTTTCTTTTGCCATCAATTATAGTGAAAGTTGAAGATTAAAGAATTTCAAAGTCAAAGACATGATTCCAAAGACATTTTTCCTAACAGTTTGAGCTTTACTAATTTTTTTTCTTGTGGGTCACAAAGTCCTAAATTTTCACCTTCCATCTTGTAATCCCCACACAGCGAGCTATTTTAGAGTAATTATTTTGCTCCATACCCATCCATACTTCCCCAAACTGCCCATTTCCCAGTCTCTTGATCAACTGTAGGGATTCTCGTGGAATTTCCCAGACATCTTTGGTTTTGACAGACAGATCAGTAAGCCTTGGCATTCCTTTATGACAGGGGACTACTAAGCGGCAGCAAAGACCTGCAGCTCTCTCTGATGGAGCCAGAAGTGAAGCCAACAGCAAAGGAGAGGAAAGAAAAAAAAGTGTGACATGAAACAAATACAGTAAGCATAAAAACAATGCTACTCACAACAGCTGTTAGTTGCATACCACAAAGCATCCTGGAAGATTAGGAATTGAACATTGAAACGTATTCATTTGAGACAGAACAGGAAATATTTTAGTCTCTGCACAGCCTGAAATGGAAGGTGACCACTACTGGTTTCTCTTGCAGACTCAGGATTTCCCTCTTCCCACAATGCTGCATTAAGATAACCTCTTGAGTGACTGGTTTACTATGGTACAGTATAGCTTTTAAAAAATAATCTGTCAATTACAAGATGAATTGTTTCAGAACTGAGTAAAAGAAACATGGAGAAGATGAATTACTTCTTTTTCTGAAAAATCATAGCCATGAAAATTTGGTGGACTTTTTGTAGCCTGGGAAAAGGCATTTCTATATTTTGCTCTGTGAAAAGGTCTTTGTAGGTATCATGGAAATCTGACCTTCTTTCTAGAGCAAACCTTCATTAGCATATGCAGTACCAAGCCTCCAGAGCTACTCTGCCTGGATCCTACTGATTATGCCTCCGTGTTGCACAGAAATGGCTGCTTCCAGATCTATTTGTTTCTGTGTCTGTGCATGGAAAATATGCCACCCATATAAGCTGACCAGAGGAAACTCAAATTTGACATATACCAACTGGTACAGTGAGGTTGTAAATTATCTTCTTTATATGTGAGTTTTTATACCTCATCTAGTTTGAAGTAGAGTCACTAGAAACAACTACAAATTCTCCCTGGCAGCACACACCCATCAGGAATTGGGTGGAGAAGACAGCCAGATGTCTAGTATGAATAGCATAAGAATACAGCAGACATAGAATACAAAGAATACAGAAAAAATGCCCCGCAGAGAAGATGATTTCCCAAGTAAAAATTATGAAAAGTTTTTGAGCAGCAAGCATTTGGGGTAATCTGTTAATAATATTATGAAAAGCTAAAGGGGAAAAAAACCCCAAAGAGCAAATAATTCAAAATACAAATTTCTGCTTAAAAAAAGACCATGCTGAGAAGCATGGCAATCTTCTGTGTAAGAACCAGTTATCCTGTGCAGAGGTTTGGGGAGTTTTGAAGCTGCATTTGTTGTACACCAATTGCCAGTGACAACAGGATGTACTTTTGGGTGGAATAATGCATGCCACACTATTTACAGGAATAATAATAAAAAGGTTTGGTAGGTGGACACAAATAGTGTACATAAAGAAACACAAATATTGCCTTATTTATTTAACATAATGTAAATGTTAATACTTTGCACATAGAACAAAATCCAGTGGGAAAATATATTTCATGTATCTAATACACGCAAAACTTTTGGCCATTGTTTTAGGTGACTGAATTCCACAATGCAATTCCTATTTGCTTTATTAGCAATAGTGTGCTGCAAAATGGCACATACTGGCACTCGCTTATTCTCGGGGAATTCATGCTTGGAGATGTGCAAGTCAAATTCGGTAATTCTGTTTGCTTAGAAGAGGGAGAGCTGACAAAACCTTTAGCACAGTAAAGTGTTAGGTTTTAAAAGCTCTGCTGCTGTATCCTGTGAACGGCACTCAAAGACATTTATAACTCTAATGGGAAAGGGATAACAGAAGATGCATTACAACAAACTAGAGTCATAGATCAAATGACTCTTTAGGGCATCTTACAAATACATCAGCTCAGCAGCAAACACTTTAGTTTTAAATACTTCAGAGTGCCATGTATTATCTGAAAAATTACCTGAGTAATGCTGAACCAGCTGCTGAAGAGTTTCAAATTGTGCCCGAGTTGTGATATAATATCCACCATTGTCAAGTTTACGAATCTTATAATGTTTGACATGATCTCCTTTCATATCATCCCAATCTCGAATAGACAGGGAATAGGCACCTGTTCCAAGCAAAGGAGAAATAAAAAATTATAATTAGCTTTTAGTCACAAAGATTTTGGTTTCCTGGTCAGTTGCTACAAAGTGAAAGAGAAATTGCTTCCAAAAAGCTCACTGTATCCTGAAAAAAAACCAAATTAATCTAACACAATGATGTAAGCGACAGAGAAATTGTGGGATGTTCACACCATGTCCCTTTCACAATGTTCTAGAAAGATACTGGGACTTCTGTGTAAATGAAAACTCACATTTTAACATTTACTGCTTCAGGCTGTTAAATTGACTTTTCCTATTCTAAGTGTCAGGTTACACTGCAAATACTGCACTTTATGTAAATGCCAGTGGGTGGTAAATACCAAGATTTTCACAGGAAGCTCTGGAGATAATGACTTTATATGTGGGTAGTGTTGTTACCTGGATGGATCCCTAACACCTTTATAAACAACCAAATAAGCATACTTTTTACACCACAGTCTTTGGAAGGTAATCCTACACCAAGACTGAGCACCAGTAGATCTACAAGAACTTCATGTTTAACTTCCCAAATCCATGTGGGGCTTTAGAGCTTACCAGTGGGATTCAGATGCCCTAGCACAGGGATTAAGTGCCATGTGAGATGCCTCAGGACATGCTACTTGGCAGTTTTCCCACAGGCTGTCACATTTTTCCAGCCATGTGGATGTCCTGCAGGCATTTGAAGTGGCTCTGGATGCTCAGGGCCATGTAAAGGAACCTCAGTTGATGGGCTGGATTTAGTTTCAGGTGCAGTGGTGGCAGTCTGCAGATGGGCTGGGGGCTTGATTTATACATCCATGCATAAGCCCCTGGTGCTCTGAGGGCGGCTGAATGCCAGCCCAGTTTCCATGAGAGTTATGGCGCTGCGGCGTAATGCCGGCGTGGGTACTCGGTGTCTGCAGTCACGGGCAGCTGAAGAGAGCCTCGGCTTCCTGCTGACCGCAAAAACAGCTCGGCCACCTCCGTGGGGACCTGCACGTTCAGGTGTCTCACTCTGGAGGACAGTCCTATTTTATGGCCAGTGACACATGTGTTGGTTCTCTACAGTGTCAATTTGAGCAAAGCTGCTTTTTTTACAGCATCACACTGGATCTGAACAAAAACATGGCCCTTTTCAAAGGCAGCAAAGAAAATGAGTTTTAGCTCATGGCTCAGACAAATACTGTGTTTACTCAAGGGAATCTAGGTATTAAAAGGAGAAGAGGAAACTGTCAGCTGCAGAGAGCTCAGGAAGGTCCTCCTTCTGGAGCCTCTACTGCTTTCACTGGTAACCATGTCAGCTAAGGACAGAAAAGGAAAACCACCAGCAAACAGTTTTGTATGACATGAAAGGTGGTCCCAGTAGAAGATGTCTTTCTTGGATGTATCCTCAGTAAGAAGCCTCCTTGACCACATTAACCAACAACTGGTTACACTGGTGGGTGGCTCATCCCTGAGGAAGATGCAGTGAGCAAAATCTCTCCACCCTGACTCCAATGACTTCTCAAATTCCCTGTTGTTTGTCCCCTATATAGGAGGAAAAGAGCCAGCACTTAAAACAGTCGATTCTGGTTTATTTGAATGGGAGGCACCCTTAAAGGAGTGTCAGGGGTTGTTTTATGTCTCTCTTTTTCCTCCTTTTTTTTAAAAAAATTATTTTAGTTTCATGTATTTATTTTGGTGGGGTTGGAGCTAGATGATCTTAAAGGTCCCTTCCAACTCCAGCTTTGCTGTGATTCTATGATTTCTAAGTGTAGAAAAATACTGTTTGTTTAGGACAGTTTTCTGAAGAGGCTCTCCCTGAGTCAGTACTTTTGTCTTAACTAGGAGTTCAAAGCTTTTTGGTGATTTGCAAGCACATCTTGTGCATGCTTTGTACCACCACTCTCGGCTGTACATTGTCAGCCTCCTCAGAATTTTCCAGGCAGTCTTCTCCACCTCTGCATTTTTGAGTTTTGATCCACTGGCAGCAGCTGTATTTTCTTTAGTCACGCTCCCTGCGTATCTGCTCACTATTTTAGATTCTTTAGGGAAATGTAAACAATCTGTGGTTCCAGGTCTGCAATCAGAGCTGTGTGGGTGGCCCTCTGTGGACCCCCACTGACCTCAGATCAAGTTGCAGGACTGGAGCTTTAGCTCAAACCTGGACATAAACAAGAACCAAGATGTATTTCATTATTCATTTATTTAGGTTGTTGGTTATCTATACTATTAATTACTCTCTGATGATAAATTTAAACACAAGAGATATAAATAATAAAAATTTGGGATAGAAAGACGACATTACAATATATCATACTAATGATTTCTTTTTAAAAGGCAGACAACTAAAACCAGACAGTCTTGAAAGGTGGGGATTGAAACCAGGTGAAGGATTATACAGACAAGAGCTGATGAAGCACCTGGGTAGTCAGCCATTGAAAAAATGAAAAGCCAGCTCCATATGATTTATTTTGAAAGTAAGAAGAGAAGGCAACCATGATCAAGGGGAGTTAAATTCATGCTGAAATCATCCATGATGATACTTCTAACAGGATCCTAATTAATTTTATTATTATTATTATTTAAAGCAGAAGGGACAATTCTAGGTCATAAAACAATTCCTGCCTTAAGCCCAGGGGTAGGGCATTTTGAGAAAACTTATAGCAGAAGGCACCATTTAAGCCCACACAATTGATTTTTTTCTCTCTCTTGAACAACAAGCTCTCTGTTTTCTTCTAACAACATACTTAAACACCACAAGGATGAGAAAGGAAATGGCATTTTTTAACAATAAAACATGCATGTCTGTTTTTTTCCTATAGCTTTGATGCAAACTCTGTTTGAAGATGTAGCGAGCCTTAAGTTCGAACACAGAGAAATTGAACTTGATGCTGTAAGTCCATCCATGATGGATTACTACATTTCCCTAATGCTTTTGTGTCTCACAAGAAATTAGAAAAACCCCTGACTTAGCTAAGTAAACAGTGCTGCAAAACATATCCCCTATCACGGTATAAAAACTGGGGAAGCCAGACTAAACTGATAACGTGGTTTAGAGAAACAGTGTTGTGTTTGTTTTTAGGATCCATGGCTGCATACATGAGTGAGTTTTTAAACTTGGCACACAATGGGATGAAGTCCTGCTCCTCGCACACATCAGAGCAACTGTTGGTGAAAAAAAACAGGTGGAGACTATTTGCAGAAAAAGAGCAAGTTAGAGCCTGTCTTGCTCCTGGTGAGAGTGCCTCATTGCTATGGGAAGCAAGGTGAAGCTGTGGGGTGACAAGAAACTGTCTGCCTACAACAACAGCAAGTCTATTCAGATTTTGCATAAAAAACAGTCTTCAGAGTTGTAGGCAGCAAAGGAAGAATCCAGTGACTTCGGGAAGCAAAAATGCAAAACTTACAATTTTAGATGATTGAATGCAGCATCTGAAGATAGATTAGGGAGAGAGAGGAGTGCAAGTACTCCTTCTCTTCTTTAAACTCCTTCACTAGCCATGACATTTTGCATGCTAAGCATAGCTGATAGTGTGCTCTGATCAAAGCACTGACAAGTTGGTGCTTTAATTATGTGAACCATCATTAGACTACAGAACTTGTATGGAATTAATTCTAGTGACTTATGCCTCCCACAGCTTTTGTTTTGGATTGTTGGTTAATTGAGAAATGGCCAGGTTTGTTTTTAGTTAGTTGCAAGTTTTCTGCTCAGTAGTTGTATGAATTAGAAAGATCTTTTCATACATGTGAAGCTTTTGAAGATGATGTTGACAGGCCTTGTGAGGAAAACGTAAAAGCAAAAATAGCACCCGCCAAGTAAACTGGAACTCCTCCAATATTTTTAAAGGGAAGGAGGAGAATACACCCTTCCACTTGACTTCAACAGAATGGATACAGTTGAATACTCTATGAATATATTAATTAGAAGTATATTCAAGTCTTTTCCCTGTTAATATGTGAATTTAAAACTGCTGCATAATTTTTTCCTCCTTTTTTTTTTGTTCTCCTCAAGGATCCAGCATTTCAAAGGACAACACCATCTGGCTTGCACTGCAGATACCATGGGGTTGAGCATGAGTTGTACTTTGGTGGTTCTCTACTTGGACCACTCACCCTAAGACCTAGGATATCCAGACATCCAATTCCCTAACACAAATACATGCAAAAGTGATACTTAATCTCTACCTTCATACCACTGAAAACAGTATTCCACACACTCAGCACAATTTTTCCCATATTATCTTCTCATTCATAGTCAGAATGCCCATCCTACCTTTGGTAGTTTCGCTTTCCCGGATCAAGAAGGTACCTCTGGGGTTTCCAAACGACAGCAGCTGCCTCTCGGCATCTTTTCGGCCAAGCTTGCCAAAGTACCACCTTAGGGAAATATCAGAAATAGTAAGACAACATGTGATGTAGCATTACTAAATAGTGTCACAAGGCCCAGACATGGAGAGGATTTTGTGTGGAAACTGTGGTTACTCAGTTGACCATTTTTGTCACACTGTGTCTCTTTTATCATGCTGGAAAGCCAACCTGACAAACCATGTAAGAGATGCTCTGTGTGTTGGGCAGTAGCTCTTTGCATTAAGCCGGTAATCAGTAGGTGTTGAGAACGCTTGGTGTCCTCCAACAACAGCCAGACTTGGACACACAGAGGCCAAGATGTGGTGGGTGGAGGATATACACAGGGAAAAGGGCAGAAAACTGTTGCTGCCAAAGAGCAGTACTTGTACAGATGTTGCTATAAATATTTGATCTACACAGTGATTTACTAGTACTCAATATTTTTGTTGCAGCACAGCTATAAAATCTCAGTAGAAGGACAAGATTGAACCACTTAACTTGAGGTTCTATATGAGGCTTTCAGAGGCTTTTACAGCCTTTTTTCCTTCCTGCAGCAATGTTTTTGTGTTTTTTCACAATCAGCCAAGGACAGCCTGAAGTACAGACTCCACTAATTACTAAATTAGTACTGCTCGGCTCTATAAGCTCCTCCATTTATATTGGAAATAAGGTGAATACACACATCACTCTTTTTCTTTGCATAGATGGTTCCTCATTAGGCAGCTTTGTGTATGCATTGTGGGCATCCTACCTATCCTTGGAATTGTATTTGTTGATACAACGTGCCCTCTTTAATGGACAGTTTGCACACTAATCAACTCAAAATATTTTTACAAGTTGGTTCAGGAAAAGCAAGGGCACCTTTTGGTTAAAGCTTGAAATTAGCTGACAGCTGAAAAAAGGAAGCAGACCTGTGTTCCTTTAGGTTTTTTTCTTTTGTTTTGACATTGAAAAAACACTGAGCTCTTGCTTCTTTTGTTACTAATTACCTAATTATTTATCAGTGCAGTTAAGAACTTAAATAAATATAACATAAGTCATTTGGAAAATCGCTGCAATCAATCAAAGCCAACTCCTCACACCTCCTTCTAATACAGCACTAATGGTCTTTAGAACAGAAAAAGAAAACATACTCCTCTGCTTGGATGGAATCGACTGGAGCCACATAATTACTGGGAATGTAACCAGTTTCGCCTGTTGTCAAGGAACGAGCCTCCCACCAGTCTCCTTCCCTGTGGAAACAGAGGTGAGGAGGAGAAGTGAGAGCAGGACACAGCTGTAAAGACAGTGATCTGACTTCATTAACAATGCCCAAAACTGCATGGCTGTAAGAAACCACAGCAACTTGTCTCTATCACCGGTGTGCTTCCGAGAGAGCTGTTTGCATTTAAACCCAAATAATACACATATTTCTTTACATCTAGAATTATTGCAGCAGTGATTAGTACTGTAGCTTTTCAGATGCAGCATAATGGCATGAAGAGGCAGAACAGCCAGTGTAATCAGGTTTGGTGAGGGCTGAATTTGGACTAGAATATTGAAAACTGTATCCATGGCAATTATTCTAATACAGACCCTTGAAAAAGCTTATAGGAAAATTGCCAAATTGAATGCTGTGTTCTGATTTTGGCTGGGAATGAGTTAATTTTCCTCAAAGTAGCTGGTATGGGACTATGTTTTGGATTTGTGCTGGAAACAGTGTTGATAATGCAGGGATGCTTTCATTACTGCTGAGCAGCATTCCCACAGTGTCAAGGCCTTTTCAGCCTCTCAGATGAGCAGAGAGGGGCAGGGGGTGTGCAGGGATCTGTGTGAGGAGACACAGCTGGGACAGCTGACTCCCACTGACCACAGGGCTATTCCATAACATATGGCAGCATGCTCAGCATGTAAAGCTGGGGAAGAAGAAGGACAAGGGGGGAATGTTTGGAGGGATGGCATTTACCTTCCCAAGTCATGGTTAGGCATGATGGAAGCCTGCTTTCCTGGGGATGGCTGAACACCTGCCGGCCTATGGGAAGCAGTGAATGAATTCCTTGTTTTGCTTGGCTTCTGTGCATGACTTTTGCTTTACCTTTTAAACTGCCTTTATCTCAACCCCTGAATTTTCTCACTTTTACCCTTTTGATTCTCCCCCTGATCCCACCACAGGAGAAGTGAATGAGTGGCTGTGTGGGGCTGAGTTGTACAGTGTCACATTCACTGCTAATTTTAAACTTCCATGAGCACAATTAATCTGAAACCCAAAGATATAAAAAAGCCATCCATCAACATGGCATTTTTAGATGGCCCTTAAGGATCACACTTCATTGTCTAGATTCCCTCTGCTGGCCACCTGGAGGACGTAGCACAGGACTAGGCTGTGTTTTCAAATGCTTACAAAAAACTCTTCTTCTACAACATTCTTCACATTTAAATGCAAAGTGGTTCATGCAGGACCATCTTAAGGCAGCATTCTATAGGCTTAGCATGAATTTCTCTTTTACACCGGTGCACACAGAGGGACATGGTACTGACTTTCAGACAATGCACATTGGTGCAGGATGTGCAACTTTAAGAGAAGTTTATTTCTCAGCTTTCTGCAGGATGCAATTATTTGGGATTTAGCAATTTCTATTTCATTCTCAGAACCAGATTCACCAGTGTTTAACTCCTACCACTACTAATAAGCATTCTCTTTTCTATTTCTGGACTGCTTAGGAACTCTTTCTCAGTTCCCTTCTCTGTAAACCAAAGACTTGTTCACTAAAGAAAACACTATTATCAAATGTGTCTGGAGAATTCAGCCTCTTCTGGAAGCAAACAACTACAGTGTTTGCTGTAGTCACTGTCTAAGCTTTTACACTGTCTAAGCTTTTACTGGAAGGAAAGGTTGTGTCAAGGTGAATTCCTTAAATTTGCAACTTCACTTTTTTTAACAGTTTAAAGGAGAACAAACTCTATGGAAAACAACTAGAAAACAGCTGTGATTAGTCAAAAAGGAGATGCTTCCAATTTTACAGTTCAAGAAACATAAAGTGCAAATAGCTTTTGCAGAGGCAGGCAGTTGACACTGTTTTAATACACGCTGTGTGCATTAGTATGTCAGGCAAATGGCCCTTTTTGTTTGTGTCTCTAGTATTGCCAGTGAAGTGCTAATCCTTCCCCCATATGCTGCTGTAGAATATTTCTGAGGCATTATGCCACACTGAGCTTGATAAATGGTACCATTCCATCTCTTCTCCTTACTGTGCAGAGAGTCCACTAGATGGAGGCATTTTGTCGTATCTAGGGAGGAAAAAAGCAGTCCTGTGGATGATCCCAACGTCAGGAACAACCCCCTCTGCTTTGACAGAGAAGCTTAAATGTCTCAAAGCACTGCCAGAAAGGAGGAGGAATGCAGGCTTTTTTCACAGCTCTTAAATTCAGACCTGCAGCTGAGGTAGGAGGCAGCTAGTCAGTGGGGCCAGACAGGGTGTGGTGGTGGGAGTGCTGGGGATGGCCCAGTGTTTTGAAGCCCCAAAGTCAGGCTCTGCTAACTACCACTCTGTCTACCACTCTGCAGGTACCTCTTTCACCCAGACTGCCTTTAGTAAAATATCTGGGTTCAAATCACAGGGATACCCCCTGTATGTTATTTCAGGTGCTGCGCTGAATGTTTACTCCAAAGCACAAATCAAACTTTGTTTGTTGAAAGCTAAAGCAAAATCCAAATCCAAACCCCTCCAAAAATTCCAGACAAACTACTTTTTTGCACATATATGCTTTCTATGTGCAAGCAACATTGGCAGGTGCTTTAAAAATGGGCTTATTTCATGTAATTCCAGATGTAAGTGAAGAGAGGAAGCATTCTTATGGAAAAGCAGCTTTCTGGAGATTCCCAGTCTGGCTGTCACTACTCCAGGGGTGTGGTTAGAGCCATGTTTAAAGCAAATACACCTAACTACAATGGGAATTGAGCTTCTGTGATCCTACAGGAAAATCAATGAATGCTTGGTCTTTTTTCCTTGCTTAGAAATCCTTCTTCCAGGCAGTAAGTACCTGCATCAAAATGCATGTACTGCAGCCACTGACATGAAGGGGAATCTCTCTGTCTCACCAACTCCAAGGATGATTGCTCTCTAAATCCTGGTGAGCACTGCCAGATTCCACCAACTGGCACGTACAAGGTATTTATAATGTGTGGAACTGCTTGTTTCAGGTTATGGCATAGTTTGTGCAAGGTTAGAAAAGCACAAGGCAATGCGAATAAAAATAGATCATAGGTTTAAAAAGGGTTTGTTTCCAACCTCTAAGTTAGAAGCAGAAAGGTTTTAAATTGCTGCTCCCTCTACAAATAGTAACTGAAGTTTCTGTGCTTTCATCTACATCAAAGCTCTTTAGCTTCATGAAATATTCCACAGAATTACCTGCTTTTTAAAAAAACTTCAGTGCACATTGAGCCAGTTCCAACCCTGCAGTTGCTATATTAAAATTAACAGGAGTTGCACCAGGGGTGAATTCGCCTCATTGTCACATATTATAAGAAAAAAAGAGAGGACCAATATCACAAAGCCTTTAGAAAGTGACACACTTGGTTGTTAACCCATTTTTTACCTCCACATGATAGCAGTAGTGAACATAACACAGAGCCTGCCACTTTATGCTCTTAGCCAAGAATTACAAGATGTTCAGATGTAGGTCAGTAGCACAGTGAGTTTTAGAAGTTATTTTTAAATTGCTAAGGGATTTTTTTCTATGGGCAGTTGATAAAATTAATTTTAGTTTGATGATTTCCAGGATGGAAATGTGGTTTTCATGTCAGATGCAACAGAACCTAGGAAATTGTGACTGCATCACCTACCTTTAAAAGACAAAAATGCTTTTAAACTTGGCACATACATCTGGATAACAACTCTTTTGTGAATCAGCTTTTAGCTCATTTCTGTGTAGGGATACTTGCAGCAGATTGGAAAAAGTGTTAGTATATGCCTTGCAGAACCTCTGTAGCTACTGATAAAGTACAGAGCTGGTAGTTTCAATTCTGAATGTGGGGTTACTGTAAAATGTAAGCAGTAAATCACACAATCTAACACTTTTTTGAAAGTAAAGCTGCATGTGGTTGAAGTGTTTTTTCCCAATAATACAGCACTTTGCTTTAAATCATATTTTACTAATAAAGCAAGCAAACATTATTGTAAACATTGTAAGTTTGAAACTATTAAAAAGAAGATTCCCAAGCCTAAAACTTACGAGCTGTTAAGTATCTGGAATTTTTCTCCTTTGTGAAAACTCAAGTCATCTTCTGTTCTTGCTTCATAGTCATAAAGCGCCACAAAAAGAGTTACACCTAAAGAAAAAGATAAGTGGGTTATACTCCATCATAAAAGACAGGAGGGAAAAGAACCTCAAGAGATGATGTGGCTAAGCCACAGGTAAGCTACTCCAGTTGCTGAGGGGCAAACCAAACTGAACCCTCCAACTTTTTGAATGATTCTCATCTCTCTGGTCTTATGCATTTGCCATAAGCAGTGAGCACTCCACCTCCTTCACTCTGTACAGTCACAGGATCCCAAGCAGGCAAAGGGGGTTGAAGAGACAGTTTAGACATAGTCATGCCAAGTATTTAACTACTTGAGGTGGCTCAGCCCACACTTTACACTCCCTGGTAGAGGGATGAGGCATTTAGCCAAATTTGGCATGTACACATAATTTCTCAGTTCCAAGTGAACCTGCAAATTTGCAAAGGACCCAGCTCTACCCCACTTCAGTTCTTTGCACTATTTCATTAAATAACTCTTCCTAAAAGCAACATGCTGAGACAGTCAGGCCTCTGCTGCATGACTGACACCATGAGCACCAAAATAAGATGTTCAAGCTCACCTGTTCCTCCTCTTGTACGCAGCGTCCCTGTATGAGAGGAGGAGTTGACTCCACCAAACACAGTCAGTCCTTGGCCTCCTGTGGCATGGAAGTTGTTGTAGTTTGGGATTGAAGTCACACCAAAGCTAGGATAGTGCTGAGGAGTAGGATCTGTCCCATAGCGGTAGCCTGAGCTTTGAGTTAAACTGCCATCCCTCTCGTCAGTCAGTTTTGTTGCTTCTTTATCCTTACATTGCACACAGCCCATTATCTAAAATCCTAGGAGAGGAAGGAAATGATAGGTCCTCATATGTTGATGCTCACCAGATCTCCTCCAAATACACATATGATGAGGCTTAAATTAAGTTCACTGCTCAAAAGTTAAGTATTTTGGAAAAAAACCTGCAGTGGCTTGAATACAAACGGCAACATGTTGGAAAAAAGCTCACACAAAAGCTTCCCCTCAGGAATCTTCCATCGAGGCCTGGAGAAGGGGGTCCTGCCTGCTCTTAGGGTAGCAGCAGATCTTTGTCCAGCCCTGACAGACAACATTTTGCACAGAGGGACCAAGAGGATGAAATCTATCTTGCTCACCCTTTGCCAGGAGGATGCAATTGGCAGGTGAAGGACTCAGCCAAAAAAGTGCAGCTGGAGGTGTTCAAGACTGCCCTCAGAACACAGAATGAGGCACTTAGCTTGTGGTTCATATTTGACCTTGCCAACTACCCAGGAATGGACTTCACCTAAAGACAAAATCCTTCTTCCATTGCTGGAGCTCTGCACAGCAGGCAGAAAAGCATCCAAAGCAGCCACAGTGAGCCAAGAATTATTACAGCAGGAAAGTAGGAGGGAGCTATCAGAGTGCACAGCTTAAAAAAAAAAAAAAAAAAAAAGGAAGCTCCTTTTTAAGCAGCACCAAATTGAAGGCTAAAACCACTGGTAACAGGAGGTGGGGCTGGCAAAAGTACACACATTAAGAAACTAGAGAAAGTCCCAGAAGAATTAATACGTCAAATGCAGAGCAACTCCAAGTACAGATTCTGCACAGAATGAAACTGAGAAGGTTTCAAAAATTACAGCTTCAAAAAGGTTGCTCCCAGTTTTTTTAATTCTTGTAACCTCTTGTTCAGCACCCTCATGGGGCGCTACCAGGGCCTGGGTTAATCTCTCTTTATTTGAGGTGCCTGCCTCTCTTTGCGTGGAGAGAGACAGAGGGTGATTTGCCACATCTCAGAAGCACTCCTGCAAAGTTAGTCCTGTTACCTGGTGTTGCCTTTCGTCTGCTAGCTCTAACTTTCTCTAATCCATGTGGTGGCATCACTGAACTCTTTCCTATTGGCCCAAGTTGAACCTAGACACAAAACCTGAGTTTCTGGAGTTGGGTGTGATGAACCTAAGGAATCAGATACTTCTCTGGAGGCATCCTTGATCTGAACCAGTACAGTGACTCTTAGATGCAACCTGGCACACAAACAACAAACTCTGAACAGTGGGGTTAAAAGAGAAATGGCTGAAAAAAAAACTTTAAAAATTACTTAATAGATAAACTTTTTTTCAGAATATATAAATAGAAAATGCAGAGAACAGAAAAAAAATAGAGTGAAGTACATTTTTTTTTACCCCACATTTCTTTTTGCATTTCAGACCAATACCTGTCACTTTGGGTAAATAGAAAGCCTATGCTTTTTAAAATTTCCTGATTTTTATGTAGCTGCCAGGCTGCTATTTTCTATTACTTACCCCAACATCAACACGGGAAATTGGTTTTGACAAACTCATGGGATTCAGAAAAAGAATGTTTCACCAGCGCTAATGCTTGAAAAATTATGCAGCAGCTCTCTGTTTTTCTGTGACAGTCCACAGTCTGGATACCTGCTTCCCATATCTAACCTGCCTAATTAAAAAGAAAAACATTTCTGTTTTTCTACAATTTTCAGATACTTCTAGTTATTCTACAAGTCAGTTCAGAAAAACAAGCATCATTTTGTTTGCCCAATGTGACGCCCATCCACAAGAAGGACCAGAAGGAGGATCTGGGAAGACACAGGCCTGTCAGTCTGCCCTTGGTGCCCAGGCAGGTTATGGAACAGCTCATTGTGAGTGCAATCACAAGGCACACACAGGATCAGACCCAGCCAGACTGGGCTTAGGACATGGCTCTCAGTGCCATGGCCTAGTTGACAAGGTGGTGATAGTCAAAGGCTGGATGCTATGATCTCAGAGGTCTTTTTAACCTAAATGATTCTGTTATTCTATAATTTTATCTTTATTTATTTCCTGGAGTTGTATTGTCTGCATTTAGCATGGGTCTACCTTCTGTTACTCTTAGCCTGACTTAAAACTGCCCTTTTTGCATTTCTTTATTCCCTTCAAGACACCACATCCACTCAGCAGGGCTCCCTCACCAAAATGTTTAAGTCTTTTGGGGAGAACAGAAAAATGGACCCCTGACTCTTCACTTGCTGCATGGGTGGCATGAGCTGGGATCCCTGAAGAAACTAAAGCAACAACTGGTTGAGGGAAAGGGGTTTGCAGCCTGGAAGCTGCAAAACACACTGCTGCTGTTACTGCTGCAGCAGCCATGCTGACCTCCTGCCTCTGCTCGCCCTGGAAGCTGGGTTGGAGCTGGAGGTGCAGAGTACTGTGCATCCCCAGGACCAGCAGTGACACCAGGTGAGACCACAGGGACCACGAAAAAGGTGCAGAGGTGCCCTGGCCGGCTTCATATCAGCTGTGAAAAATTGCTTGTGGAACCATGACTACTGCTTTTAGCATTTCAACAGCAGGACAGTTTGGCTCTGGAGACCCTTTGTTTGGAGATGTCACTCAGAACTGAGGTTTTGCTGGCTCCTCTCAGAGCCTCTGTGAGCACTGCCAGGGAGTGAAGCAGGACCACAGGGAAGGCAAGAGCTCTGTGGGGTGATGGCTCATCTCCCCGCTCTCAGCATGGGCAGAGCCCAGACGGCTTTGGGCAGGAGGGATGAGTCTGGGACTCACTATTTGGACCCTGCTACACCTCTGTGAAAGTGTGGCTGTGATGTGCAGAGAGCAAAACATGGGCAGTGAGCAAATGCTGCGTGGGAGATACCACGAGAGAAATCCCAGCTCAACAGTAAGGGTGGAGAGGTGCTGACCACCAGAGCAGGGAAGAGTGAGCCATTAAATCAGCCTGCTTAAAAGCTGCAACATGGGCTTATTCACCTCAAAGCAACTAAGTGATATGCAGGATTTAGTGTTTAAAGAAGAATTTCACAGCCTTTTTGTTGGCTTGCAGACTTACATCCCTGTGAAACTCTATCACCTCCTCCCTTTCCCCTCCCAGCTCTGTTTCTCCTCTTATTTTTTCCCATGTGCTTTCATGAAGAAAGTAGAGAAAAAAATTAAAGAAAAAAAGAGATAGGAAACATGAAATCTGGGATACCAGTGGGAGGGAAAGTGGTTTTCTTGTTGCTTATTCACAAACGTTCAGCTGAGCAGGGAAAAAAAATCCCCACTGAAATCCAGGAATATTTCACGTATAAATTTACAACTGCTGACAAGACAACCCTACATATTTCATTTACACACTGATAAGGAAAAAGTTGAAATGATAAATCAGCTGCAAAAAGAAAAATTGCTACAAGTATTTATTCTGAAAAAAAGTGAATAAACAAGGGGATGGTATACATATGCACTGGTAGTTTAAAAAATGGTTTGGGTTTCTATTACTTGGAATTATATGTATAAAGAACCAGTGAATTATGAATGTCTTGATTTTCATTTGGTTTTTTCTTGCTTTATCTTTTTGCTGGCAATGGCAGCACACAGGGAAGGAGAATTTGATGCAAAGTGAACGACTGACAAAATGGGCTTTTTTCTTTCTCTTGTCCCCTCCCACTGTCAAAGTGTCTAGACAATCCAAGTATAAAGACTGCTTGATTGCAGCCTCTTGTAAAATGTGACAGAGGGTGTTACATGCACACATCTTTTCAAGCCAAGTCCCTGAAAGTTGTCTGTTCTTGGCTCAAAGAAACAGCATCATGGGGAGCTGGCTAAATGTGAGAGAATACATGTATGCATGTACATGCCTAAAGTGATTTCAGCTTACTCAGGGGTTTCATAGACAAAAAATATCACCTCCATTCAGCACTGGCCTTTGTGTCAATGAATGGAATCCAAAAACTAATCTCCTTCAGTATCACAGAGCAGGATTTTAATATCCAAAAGTTTTATCTCCCTGCATGTCAGCATTTGGAGCTGTGGAAAGCTGTAATTATTCATCCAGCTCTGAGATCACCAAACAAAATCTGGAGTTGTTTTACACTAAACTCTCTGGAGATGAGAACACAATGTTGCTCATCCAACATGCTGTGCATCTTACAGTAAGGGAACAAGTTTTTAATCCACTTCCACTAGGAAAGGCAGCATTTCTCAGATGTGTGAGTTATGGGTCACACAGCATTATCATAGTCTGACACTGGTAATTTTAAAAGGTATGTAACTGACCTAATTAAAATTAATTTTTCCAAGGCAAGCAAGTTGAATTTGGTTATTTTGAAGTTGTGTTTTTATAGGCAATGTAAGATGTGTTTTTATGAAAACATATAACCCCTCATTTTCATGGGTTTTGAGACTTCCTTAGAGACAAAGGAAAAGAAACATATTATTTATCTCCTTTCTTGTCCTTATTACATTTCTTGGACTCCAACATTAACATTGCAACCAATCTGACATGTGTCTAACCAGAAGAGTAGTTTCCCCCCACATTGTGGAAACATTAGTTGACATGGATATAAAATTCATTATATCATTATGAATAATTTATATAGTCATAGCACCTTAACCACTTTCAGGTAGGATACAGATGAAGGCTAAGGAGATGAATTAACATTATTATTACTACTGTAAATAATCCTCCTTTGGTTTTTCTTTTTGTTCTTGATACAAAATGGAAGCGAAAACTGAAACACCCAACAAAGCCAGGCATCCACTCCATTAACAAAAACAAAAGCTGTCCTCTGCTAGCTAATCAAAACCTAGGAAAAGTCCAAGAGTAGGAGGAAAATTCCTTTTTTTATACTTGTATTTTAAAAGTAAAAGCTCCAACATGTGATATCTGAAAAGCCAAAAGTACTGATTAACCTTTGCTTCTGCAGTAGTAAGCATATGGATGGGGGGAAGAATGGTGTAAATTCACTCCTTCTGAGCATCAGAAGTTTTCTCATAAGCTTTTGCAACTCACATCTGAAAGTCTGAATTATGGTACATCTTCAGAACCTTCTTTTTTTAGAGTTGTAAGAGAAAATACGTTCTAAGAGTGTTTGAGAAAGAGGTACTGGGAGGTGCAGGGAAAAACCTGTCTACCCTGCACCCTTTGATCCATGCTGTGGCCTCTGTCCTCCAACCCCTTGCACACGAAAGGGAACCGGCACAGGAGAGGGCTCCAGCCTGCTGAAGAGATGGAGAGCAGGTTCAGACCCAGCAGGGTGCATTCTCTTTCCTCCTGGACTTCTCTGGAATGAAATCTGATGGCGTATTTTTAAGATAACTTCTCTCAGTAAAAAACACAAAAGGCTGGATGACTGGTAACTGGCAACTGCCTTTTTCTGACCAAGTCTTACAAATCTTGTCCGGAAAGCATCAGCAGGGAAGCCGAGTTAAGAAATATTTATGTTAAAAGGAAATTAGAAGCAAAAAATCATTGGCTTTTATTCAGTCTGTGTGGTGAACAGGCATGAATCAAATTAAGGATTTCATCCAGCATGGCTGTGAAAAATGAAATCTCTAAGGGCCATCTTTTTGGTGCTTTATGGTTTGCTGAAAGCACCACAGAACAATCAGTCTGTGACATCAAACAAACCAAATTTTATGAGCTACCGTAGGATTTAATATTCAAAATGCCACATTCTGAGTTACTGTGAAGGTTCAAGGAGGACAGAAAAGGCTTTCCAAGAATAAGAACTCCAAGAATTTTTAAAAGAGACTTTAAAAATGACTGTGGAATGCCTCCTGCAGGCTGTGTATGGGAATAATCAACACAGAAATTTAGACCAAAGTTGAAATGTCTTACTTTCCATGCCCTATTAGTAGCTCCTAGAGACGAAGTGATGGATTAGGTATTTTGAAACACAACTCTGAGACCCATTAAACTCCCCAATTTTCAGAGAAGTCTCACTCACCCACTTTGACTATTACAAGTCACTAGGAAGGCATTCCAAGTTGGGCAACAAATAGGCACTTTAAACCAGTCTTATGTAGGTCAGTAATTTCCATGCTGTCTGCTTGCTGACCTCTCTTTGACTCCTATCTATGCTGATGGGAGCATTTTGGATTTCCAGAATTAATACTGTGTCAGTTTCAAGACAACTCAAATGAAACAGATGGAATAAAACAGCAGCACTTATTGCATTATTTTTTTTTTGTTTTATCTATTAACTCTGGGACATTTTAGAGGACTGTCTACATTCCAGCTTAGCCAGTGATTTCCCAATTTTTAGGTCAGAGAGATACAATAAATACTTTAAAATTCAAACTCCTGGGTGTTATTCATTATTTCCCAGGCTTGGGGGTTGCAGGTTACTATATATACATATAATTTGTATACTAAAATCCAATCTAGAAAGAATATAATTTTACTGCATTGTGATAGATCCAGTTCAGCCTTGAATAAAGCTGGAGATTTGTGTAGAATTCTTGCAAATCTACATGTGCACCACACTTGTCATGCTGCATTAAAAAATGTAAATCAGAGAAGACACAGTACTACCACTAGATGTTCTCTGACTGTTAAAGACATGCAGAAAATCTCACATACACAAAGTCATGTTCCTGAACAAAAAGCCAGAAACACCAGGGCAAAACCTCAAGTATGTTTCAAAACAACACTCAGAAATTCCTGGGCTGCATAATTTGATTTTTAATGCTTCACTCCCAGATTCTGCTTTAGTGGTCTGAGCAGAAAAAAAACCCAGCAGTTAAATTGTTCATCTGTAGCAGTCAAAAGTCAGGCTGTTGCCCAGTGTCCATGGCCATCCATGGCTGGAAGAGCAGGAAGAGCAGTCTAAGCTGAGCTCCTGCTGCCATACTGCCCTGGTTCAAAGCCAATGCCTTTTACAATGCTGGAGTGCTCTTACTATTGTTTCTCGTCAGCTTACAGTTGCTTTGGAAGTCCTCTACAATGGTGGCAGAAGGGGTTCAGGAAAGGGAGCAGCTCCAGCTGCTGCAAGAAGAGCAGACCCTGGAAGGGGCTTTGAAGCGCCGTATTCTGCCCTGCCGTTCCTCTCCATGACTGAGTCACTGGGGACACAGCCCTGGAAACAACAGCTTCCTGACAATACAGACAAGGTTTAAGTTATAACACATGCCTGCAAAGTGTGGCCCTGTGCTTGCCTTCCCTTTTTTCCCCTTTGAGACTGGCACTAGAAGACAGTTATGAAAAATGAAGGTTTGGGCTTCACCTTGCCCATTTAATTTCAGCCAGCCTTGGAGGTCAGGACCAGGGAAGAGAAGGTGCATGTTGAAGGACTTCACTGAGCTACAACCAGATCCTTGTCTTCTGCCAGAGGCTGTGAGCACAGCTGTCCATGGGGCAGGGTGAGTGGCCACGCAGGGCCAGGAAGGAAGAACGATGAATGTCTTGGTCCCTCTCTGGCAAGAGATTTACTACAACCCAGACAATCTGTTCATTATCCATATAGATATATGATCTATTTATTACAAGCTAGAGAGGAAAAAGGAAGTCAGTGTTCCAGCTGGGCAGGGGGAACAATAACCACGTCCACATGTTCTTTTGAGGGTCACTTGTGGTGGTGGGACTGTCTGGCAGCTGTCTGGTGGGGATGTCACCTGGCAAGGCCACAGGAAGCTGCATTACCACAATGCTGTTTGAGCAGCCGTAATCAAAAGCTCCCCAGTGCAAGAAGAGAAGATAAACCTTCCAAACTGCCCATGAAAGGACACGTCTCTACCCTTTTGGTTTTGCGCAGCTTCTTTGCCAGCCAAGTCTGTGAATGTCGAGGCCTCGTCTTTTTCAAAAAAGAGTGAATTCTCCTCCACTCCCTGTGATACATCCCTTTAAGCAAAACCAAACCAGAACAAAACACAAGAAGCAATTAAAGGCGCACACTGCAATCTCTTAAAGTTACAGTAACTGAGTTATGCCTTATACTGTCTCAGGGCTTTTATTACCTTGAAAAAAAGATGCCCTAGAAAAATGCAGTAGTTCTGAGAAAAGATTCTTCTGTGTTTGTTTTTTTTTTGTTTTTTTTGTTGTTTTTTTTTTTTTTCTTTTCCCACCAACCTCAAACCTTCACTTTAATCTAAAAGAAAAATCTTATGTGTAACTAACTTCAGAGGGAAGGCCTGCAGGTTTTACGCTCATGAACTGAACAGCAAGTCAGCCTTAAAACTGCACATAGGATTCTTTTATGCTTAAAATGTGTTAAAAGAATCTTTGAAATTAAGAACTAATGGCAGCAACTACTGCTTACTCTAGAGTTAACCCCCACAAAGGACAGATCTACCCCTGGTTCTGAGACAACATCATGCAAATTCAACGGTGTGATTTCAAGCTACATTCCTCCTTCATCAGGCTGCTTGTGGTAGCTCTATTCAGGAGCAGAGAGAAGCGGGTGGATGGTCTGCATAAGCATTTTGAGCTAATGCACCTAAATTTTGAAGTGCCTTTTAAGTGTGTAAATTAGAAAACCTATAGCAAGAGAACAACTGCTGCAAATGCCAGAATAATTTTGTCTTGGAAAGAGAAGAAGTAAAACAGTGTCTCCACTGATTTCCTCTTTCTTTTCTCCCATTAGGAGAACAGAAAGATGATTGCAGGTTGATTCACACAGTTCTGATTTTTTTCTTTCAATTCCTATTTTTAGCTTCTCCCCAGGATTAATGGGTGTTCATCTGACCCACAGTATGAGAGTGGTGCAGAGCAGAATGCCAAATGTGAATCAGGATGGGCAGGGAAGGAAGTGGAGAAAGGGGAAGGACGCAGTAAAGAAGTTCTGCAACTGTTTGCCACCATGTACCATGAAAGGGGCATAAAAAAAATCTTCTCTCAAAAAAAACCCTCACTGCTCCTCCCCATCCCCCTTCACCCATGCAGGAATGAAACTAACCCCTTCTCTGCCTTGTCTGATTTCTGTGTTGTGACCAAAGAACTTGGAGGATGTGACAGCAAGAAAAAGGGAGCAAGCTGAGTCTCAGATCAGGAGACTTTGAAACCCTTCCAGACACCATTCCCTCCTGAAGGGGCTCTCATTTCTTCTAGGTTGCTACTGCTAACATTCTAGTAGAGTTATTTAAATCCCTTATGCGTCCAGTTACACCGGGGGAAAAATCCTCTTTTCCTAAACATGAGCAAATATTTGCCTGTGGCCAGCCCACAAAGAAACCCCCAGCTTTTTAGCCCCATCATTGTAGTTGGCTTCATCTGCAACAGCAAAGATGCTGGTGGGTGGGGTCCCCAAACTGAGTGGCAACCACATTGTGATAAAGGCAGTGAGTGTCAAAGTACTGACTACACCAGTAATGGGACACACAGAAACCCTACCTATGCTCACACACACACAGAAAATTCTCTAGTGAGACCTGTTCTGTCAAACCCAGCTGTTGCCACTGTAGATTCAGTGTATGACAGCAGCTTACAGCTAGATGACATCTTAGGTAAGTTTACTGTGTCTGGACGGGGTTCAGTTTCTCCACAGCATCCCAAACCCTGCTGTGTGTGCTTCAGCTTTGTGAGCAGAACAATGTTGATAATGCACCCATGTTTAAGTTATTGCTGAGCAGTGCTTGCAAAGCATCAAGACCTTCTTTGTTTCTCGCTCTGCCACTGTTGCAAGTAGGCAGGGGGAGGTTTGGGAAGGGACCGAGCTAGGAAAGCTGAACCCAACTGACCAAAGGTATATTCTACACACTCAGTGTGTGAGGAAAAGTCCACAGAGGTTTCTCTATTTCTGTGTATTTAAAACAAAAAGGCAAAACTGGGTGGTAATCTGGAGCAGATAGGGAGGGTTTCACTGAAAATGAATCTGTGATATGCCTTGAGAAACACACAAGTCCTGACAATTCAGGAGATCTGGAGATCTTTTCTGGAGTTCCTCCCTATTTCCTAGCAGAAAGAGGCAAAAAGCTGAAGGCCACTGAAATTAACAACTGTGCTGTCCCCACAGCATAGGGGACACATGTCAGATTTGTGGATTGTGTTGTAAAGGGAAAAGGACCTCTTGATAGGGAACAAATTGACACTCTAATCCAGGCTGGCTGGGAGAGTCAGGTCAAATAAGCAACCACAAGCACATTTAGCACAAACCAGATATTGAGGAGAACATCAACCAAAGCAAAGGCTGTGAGAAGATGACCCTTTTCAGTTGCTTATATGCTAATTACAGGATTCTGAAAAAAATGGATAAACCCTCTGCCTATAAAGTAGCAATGCAAAATAGTACTCTTGAAAAATAATAGCTATATTTAGACTATTATATTAGTAACAGAAACAGCTGTAGCCAATTTAAAAAATCCAAATGGAAGAGGGTGGTGCCACGCCATATGTGTCACAAATGACATCTGAGTGACTGACAACTAGGAAATAAATAATCTTGGAGAGTTACAGGGATGATGAGCTTCTTCAACACTTACATACAAGAAGTACAAAATCCCCTCTTGTGTTACTCTGGAGACCTTATGTCACTAGCACTAACACAGGCCTCTCCTTTCCAAAGGGCTACAGATGACAAGTTACTAACCCCTAAAGTCAAAAAAGGATTGGCCTTCCTAACCTTGTGAAATTAAGCTCTTGCCAATGAGTCACCTACAACATTGGCCTTGCAGCACCAAAGGAGCAGCTCACAGCACGATCACCACAAGGTGAAGAGCTGAACTCCACCACACACAAGCTAAACCCCACGGTGGTCACACAAGCACCCACCCATGTGCAGCAGGACCCACCTGCTTCCTGCCCCAGCCAGGGGCTGCATTGGGCAGGAGCTGCAGTGCTGGCACATGCACAGCTCACCGCTGGCTGGGTAACGTAGCCTGAACTGCCCCTGAGTCATACGTGGGTTAGCACAGGAGCCAGAGCATCCCTGCTCGAGACTGTCTCAGTAGAGAGGAAACGATCACAAACCAGAAGGTTACTGGTTGTTTAGACTGAAAAGGACCAATACTTCCTGTGCAAATAGTTAACATTGTCTGCAATCAAATCCAGACCAGAATTTTATGCAATATGTGAGTGTATGCTCTTTATAGATACATAAATTAAAGTCCTAGTGCATGCTATCTGAGAAGCAGTTTCACAAAACTAGAGTGAATGGGAGTCAAATCAGGCTGAAGGAGAACATACAGAAAATTGCTGACATCTGCAAACAGTTTAAGACATTTCCTAAATGCCTACAGTGTTACAACCATGGAAATGGGCTAGATAAAAATAACGCGCAACAAAAAAAGCCCAGCAGCTGGGTTTATCAAGGAAGTGAAAATACATATAAAATGTTATATAGAAAATTTGTACATGAAAGGGGGAAGAGGAAGAGATAATAAGAAGCAAAAAAAGCTAAAATAAAGATTATATACAGGAAACAAGAAGATATTAGAAAAAAATAAAGGCACATAAAATCAGAAACACATTTTAATTTTTTTCTAAGCAGAGTATGAAAGATTAATCCTGAACAATAAAAATTGTAGAAACATTCATAACAATGTGACAGCAGCAGAAGTAATTGAGTAAATGTTTCTGATTAGCACACAGGTAAAAGGCTGGATGATCTGTTCATGAGAATGATAATGAAATAGCTTCCCACCACAGCAGCCACTGGAGAGGGGATGTTAAGTAGCAGATAAACGATTCTGAGTGATGCAGATTGCTAGAAATAAACTTGTCTCAGAAGGTTTACAGAGGTAGCCTTGGAGCTGCTACTGCATCTAAAGCAACTCTTGGTCCTTGGGGAAGGACCAAAGACAGGAAGAAGGCTCATACTGGGCTACTATTTGAGAAGGGTAGAAAGTAATTACAGGCCAGTTGGATGAGTCTCCAGTATTTTGCAGAGGATAGAACAACCAACATCGGCCTCAATTAACAACTTTTTTCAAAGCTCTGTAATTAAAGTCAATTAACTTGGCTTTAAGGAAAATAGATCCTGTCAAACTAATTTGATGTAATTTCTTGAAAAAATTACAAGTTCACTTGATGAAGACAGCATTGTTAACAGTATTACAAATCTAAGTAATTTGACTTGTTCTGTTGAATCCTTTGAAGCCTACATGGAGAGTCTCCATCTGTACATGGAAATCAGGACTCCATTGGTGGAGAGCACCGTGTAAGACCAGGCTAAAACCTTGAACCTATTTTATACTGAAGTCACTTTTGAGTCCACAGTCATACTAGAAGTATTAAAAAGCTGGTAAATTAAGGAAACCAAAGTGTAACTGTAAATCAGAAACTATTAGCAAACAAATGGGTTCCTGTTGGATTCCACATTGGTGATCATGCCTTTACTATTTAATAGCCTTACCAGTGACCTGGATTAAAGTTAAGTCATTGTGGTTAGACATGAGACTGGGAATGGCAGAAAACAAACCACAAAAGAACAAGCCTGACATAGAGCAACTGGGGTCTGTAGAAAGATGAGAGAAACCAGTTTAGGTGTTAATATGGCCAAGTACAAAATCACCTCATGAGAATGAAGAATCCAGGCCATACTTACAGGATGAGAGGGAGAGAGAGGACTCTATCCTCCGAAGCAGAGACTGAATATGAGACCCGGGGTCCTGGGAAGCAATCAGCTCGACATGAATTCCCCACGCAAGGCTGTGGCCAAAAGGGCTAAAGCGAGCCTCAGCTGTACAAACAAATGAAAATCAAAAGATGAGTAGGTAGGTTACGGTGACGCTGTATTTGGTTCTCATTCCTCTGCTCCGTGAATAACGTATCAGGTTCTGCTGCTCCATTTTACAAAAAAACTGCTGGAAAAACTGGAAGAGTGCTCAGGGAAGAGAAATTAAGTAACTGAAAACACTGGGCTACAAAAAGCTTTGCTATAAACAAAAATCTTAGAGGGAATTTTGTTATTTTGTTCATGGTATAGCAGTATTCTTACACTGAATAAAGTTGATAACAGCAGACTCTGATCTAGCAAAGGTAGAAATTGCATCAGGACTGAAAATTATTCCAATCCAGGCTGTGAACAGGCAAGTTTGTTCTGCTTGCTCAGCAGTGATGTGTTATAGCCAATTAATCAGTAATTAACCCTTTGCACCACAGTTTATGAGGTACTGCCCACCTCTGCAAAGCTGTGAAAGTAACCACGCTTGATTCAAAAAGGATGCGTGCCTACACGGCTTGGGTTAATTGCTACAAAGCAGGAGCTCCTGCAGGTGAGCTGAGTGGTCACAGCACCAACCACACTGTGCTTTGTGATGCCACCAAGAAACACTCCTTCTCCTTGCAGGATATTAATCCTGGCAGCCTTCCTGCTCACAGCTTACAGAACATCTCTGGGGAAACCCCAGGCTTTTGGGGATGAGGTGCCATTTAAGTATGCTTGACACCCACCTGTCCATCTTCTGCAGGATCTGCAGGCAGCCTCTCTCAATTCCCAGCACACAAAACCTCACTGTACAAAGCTCCTCACACTGAGATGCCAAGGAAGCCACTTTTAGGAAAATGATGGGTGTTGTTACAACACTGCCACTGAGAAAGCACCGGTGAGCTGTTGTTTCAGCAATTCACTTCATCTGCTGCATGCCACTGGGACCCTGTCCCAGGGATCTGGCTGGGATCTTATCGCAGCAGCACCTGGCCACAGAAGGTAACCTCAGAGAATTATGCTGTGGAAAAGAGTCCTCCATACCTCACTGATATTTCCTCTCCCAAATTCACCCTTTTAGGATTAACTGGTGGACTCTAGCTACCTTCCTCATGGAAACAAGTTAGATCCTTTATGCAGAATGAATGGATATGAGCACTACTCCTGCAGGAACCTCCCAAGTCACTCAGAGTGTCTACATGTCTTCTCCTTCCCTTTCTGCATGCTGAGGGAACTGGGTGCTGCCAAGAAAGCTTTTGGCTATCTGTCCCAAGGCTGGGGTTAGGCATTTGGGTTCCTGGGGACCATGTGTTCAGCTGTGGGGCCCTGGTGACTGAATTTGCTTCATCTCACAGCCTGCCAATATTTAAATTTGGTGTTTTTTAAGGAGGCAGCACAAGCTTTTGTGCATGCTGTCTGTCTTAACCTGGGCCTTTGGCCAGAAAGTATTAATCCTATCAATGTGCAGGAGTGGGAAGGCTGGAAGTATTTGATTTGTGCCAGTTGCTGGCATCATCTCATTTTAAGCTTCTGGAATGAACCCATTCATGACTGAATGCTGCAGTGTAAATTCTGCAAATAAAACAGATAAAATAATCTCAATTACTAGAACTCAAGACTAGTTCACATATGCCACTCCAGAGATTTAGAAGGCGTTATTTCATACAAACATCTAATTAAATTTAATTATGGTTTTAGTTATTTTTATGTTCAGCAGGTGGAAAAAATGTGTTTTTCAAACTTTTGGTTACACTCAGTAAGAGATGCCTGCTAAAACACAACATGCACTGCATAGTAAAATCTTGGTTGTATGTCACAAACATAAAAGAAAGATCCTGTCTTCAGTAAACATGTAGTACAAAGCTTCTGCAGAGCAAATCACAGCAAGAAAGTTTGTAAAAAATTTTGGGAGGAAAAAGGCCTGTCCAGGTGTGGTGGGTATGTACATGTATATGTACATGCACTCACACACACCCCACCGCTTCAGCTCTGCCATATCCAGCATTCCTATCATCAGTTCCTGTCAACAGTCAACTCAAAATTGTGATTGGCAACTCTTTAGTCACTAACAGAGCAGAAGTTTAGGGCAAGCTGATCGAGGACAAGGTTTCAGAGTACTAATAAAAGATGAATCAGAGCCTCCAAAAGTACAGATTGAATTGTGCATTTTTGCATCTTTATACTTTCTGTCCTCCTGGATACATTTTTCCCCCTCTCCCTCTGGCAGAACCCCAGCTACATCCTACAGCATGAGGATGTTCTGTTAAGCACACATGCAACTGTGTTTTTAAACCTTGTAAAGGCTTCTGTCAGAAGATGTACCAAGGATCACATAGGCCAGACTCCAGAAATAGAATTTTACAGATGAAGTAACTGTGAGAATCTTCCTAACTATAAACGATTAAAACTACATAGAGGCAAAGAGCTTTAATGCGTGGATTAAAAAAAAAAAAATTCTTAAAATATTGCAAGGTAAATCAGATGCAAGGCTTTTCCTTTTATTCTAGACACACAGACACAGAATTAAATAGGAGAATGTGAAACTAACCATCCCATCTGCCTTTGTAATTCACCCAGACTAGACACAGAAATGCTATGGAATTTAATGCAATGAACCCCAGAAGTGTCACTTTCACAAATCTCAAGAGGCATCATTGACCTGAGGCTGGCTGCAGTTTCTGCCCCAATTCCAGTTTAATGTATTCTGGTCTGACCCTCAAGCGACAGTGCTGCTGGAGAACACGCTAAGAAACAAATGCAGGCAATTGCTTTGACATAATTCTTTTGGACGCAGGCAGATCGAATGTGCTGATGACAACAGAGACCAGAAAAGAGTTTTAGCCAATCTCCTTTCCTCACTGAAGAAAACAATGGGAGGAAACAAAGCACAACCCAAACCCCAGCCAAACAACATGCCCACCTCCCAGCAGCAATACTGATACATGCTGAGAAAGGGAGAACCAAGACAAACGTTCCTAAAGGAGCATTTGTATGTATACACAGCATTTCATTTATAGCTTAAATTTGCACGACTTGTGTATATAATTGGCTCTTTGCACATAACATGCATGAAACATCTGTCCTATAGAAAGCACTAATTTAAAACCCCAGGAACAGCCCAATGCAGTCCTTTATGGCCACAGTACATTCAAAAGAGTTCCTAACACTTCCCTCTACTTAATGTAAAGCACTCTTCCCTTTCTCACATGCTTCTAAAATTTAGGGGACTGTATGGACCTGCTCACAATATCATTGTCAGGACCATACCTTCCTGCCTTGCCACTCACTTAAATATCCAAGCTTTAGCATGCTCTGTGCCTCCATAGTTTGAAGTCAGAGGACACTGAGACAACACTGACATTTTTCTGCACAAGGACAACAAGAGGAGAAGCTGGGAATATTTTTTCCATAAGAAATAAATCATGGTAGGAAACCAGATCAAGGATTACACAATCTCTATCCTGAGAATAAAAGACTGAGCTAAAGATTTTCTTCTCCACTTGGTGATGTTGCTCCTGAAATGACTTCTGTAAAAAGAGGAAGACCCACACATCAATGATACAGTTTTTCAGAACTCACCAGGGAAAATACTAGGGTTGAATGTGGCTGGTCCCTCAACTTTATACAATAAAAACCAAACAAAAAAGCAGATCTCAAGCTCATTTCCTCCTCTCCCTTTTACTGTGTTTCCTAAGAAAGGCTTACAGCTCTGCTATTTACAGTTTTTCTTTTCTCCCAGTCCTCCAGCTCCTCCCCCATCAGTCCATACAGAAAGATTGTCTGCAATGGCTTAACACAAAAAACAGGTGAGACACTTAAGGCTTCCCCTTTCTGTGAGCCTGGAGTGTTTCCAGGAAGAGAAAGTCCTGTGAGGATTCTCACTTTGCTCTTCTGCAGCTACTTGTGTGGGTCACTCTACCACAATAAAAGACTGCATCTGTCATCTGACCACGATTGAGAGACAGATAAAGATTACCATTTTTAATGTCCATAGGAAGTGTGGTCTGAGACAAGAGTGATCATGTGTAACAGCCACTGAAGCTACTTCATGTGGAACATTAAACCACCCCTACACGAAGTAGAAGCAGACTTTTGTCCTTTGTCTACCACCCTTTATGTGACCTGTCCCCAGAATGTGGCCACAAGTTGTGGTCCACAGTTTGGCTGAGCATCAGAAGCCACAGAATGTTTTACTCTATGCTGGGACCTGCATAACCATCACAAGGCTCAGGCAATAAGGATTTTAAGGCCACCAATCATCAGGAATTATATACAATTTAGTAATAAAATCATAGAGTGGCTTGGGTTGGAAGGGACCTTAATGACCATCTTGTTCCAATCTTTTGCCATGGGCAGAGACACCTTTCTCTAGACCAGGTTACTCAAAATCCCACCCATCTTTGCCTTGAACACTTCCAGGGATGGGGCATCCACAACTTCTCTGGGCAGCCTGTTCCAGTACCTCACCACCCTCACAGTAAAGAATTTCTTCCTCATATCTCATGTAAGCCTACCTAGTTCAAGATCTTTATTAATGGCATAGGCAGTGAGATCGAGTGCACCCTCAGCAAGCTTGTGGATGACACTGAGCTGAGTGGTGCCATTGACACACTGGAGGGAAGGGATGTCATCCAGAGGGACCTTGACAGACTTGACAGGTGGGATTGTGCAAACCTTGTGAAATTCAACTAGGCCAAGTGCAAGGTCCTGAACCTGGGTCAGGGCAATCACCAGCATCTGTACAGACTGGGGGATGAAGGAACTGAAAGAAGCCATGTGGAGAAGTACTTGGGGATACAGGTGGATGAAAAATTGGATATGAGCTGGCAACATGGGACTCCAGCCCAGAAAGCCAGCTGAATCCTGGGCTGCATCAAAAACAGTGTGGCCAGCAGGTCAAGGGAGGCGACCTTTTACTCTGCTCTTGTGGGATCCCACCAGGAGCTCTGCACCCAGCTCTGGGATCCCCAGTACCAGACCTTGGACTTGCTGGAACAGGTCCACAGGAGGGCCATGAAAATTATTAGAGGGATGGAACACCTCTCCTATGTAGACAGGCTGAGAGAGTTGGGGTTGTTCAGCATGGAGAAGAGTCCAGGAAGACTTTAGAACAGTCTTAAAGGAAGCTTACAAGAAACATGAAGAGAAACTACCAGAACCTGTAGTGACTTTTTTTAAAAATGCAGTTTTCAACTGAAAAAGGGTAGTTTTAAACTGGATATGGGAAGAAATGTCTTACAATAAGGGTGGTGAGACACTGGAAAAGACTGTCTAGAGAAGTTGCAGGTGTCCTGTTGCTGGAAATGTTTGATGTCAGGTTGGATGGCATTTTGAGTAACATGGTCTAGTGGCAGGTATCCCTGTCTGGGGCAAGAGTGTTGGAGTAGATGAACTTTAAAAGTTCTTGCAATGCAAACAATTCTGACTGGTGATTCTGTTACTGAATTGGGTTCTCACCTCTGTGATTCCTATCACAAAACACAGCTGCTGCAGTTCAAGCAGCTGGGACTTAATCATGCTGTAAGAGAATGTGTGGAATATGGGTACAAACCCATATCACTGTAGACAGAGATAAAGGAAGAACGTACACTCCAGGATAAAGGCACGTGAAGAAGAGGGGATTAAGATACCCACATGGTTCTGTCTAAATGCACAGATGATACAAAACAAAAAAGCAAGAACCAAATGCACTCATACCTTTACACTGCCATTTGTATGAAGAGTCAGTCTATTATTTCTTCTACATTGTAAAGCCATGTTTGTTAGGACAATCAGAGCAGTGGTTATGTAGTTCATGCTCACGATCTTTTCAGAGCATGAAGATCCAATCATCTGCAGTCTTCCAATACTTCCCTCTAAACATGCTCCTCTGACTCCAGTTTTCAGTGACAGCAGATTATTTATTGTTTGTCTACTGCAGGCTGTTACAATATTTTTACAACAGGAAATGTGTGCTCCATACGTAAGAAGACTACACACAAGAAATAATGCAGGAAAGTGATCTAATTTCTCTTCTGCTTCCTTCCTTCTGCAGTGTGCTGCATTGAGATGTTTGTTCCAATACACAGATACCAGTTCAAGGCCAAGATTTTATTTACCCTGATTGTACAAAACAAGCCAGCACTTACACTACAACTCAAACACCTCAAGCTGTTGTGCTCCATTCACATTCTTCTACGTGATTTAGGTAAGTGGGCTTAAAATTTCTCTTTTCAAGGTTATTGAGCCTGTCTTATCCACGACCGGATATTTGTATGTCAGTGCTACAGATTTAAAACTCCTGTGAATAAAGAACACTTTCCATAGTTGCAAACAGCAGAAACAACAGGAAATGTCAATTTGAAGTGAACATCAGTATTGCAGACTGTAAGAAAATGTTCATTGTGCTGCATTTAGGAAAAAGAACACCACATCTTCAGTAAACACTGCACCTACCCATGGATGTTACTCAGCTACCACTGCTGAACAAAGACATCTGAGTAACTGCTATACTTCACTTCTCTGCTTTTGGAAAACCAGCTTTTAGGAGGAAGTCTGAGGTAGTTGTTTAAGAGAAAACTTTAAAGCATTCTCCTATTCATTACTGGGACTGACAATACATGTATATAATAAATTATAAATTGCCACATGCTACTGCCTCCAGTCTGCAAGCTAAAAGCTGGCAAGAGACTCTATACAGCTACAGGGCCAAATCTGCATCAGGCAAGTTGTTGAATTTGGGAAGTTCTGAACACCAGCAAATTCACAAGCTGACCAGTCAGTACTGACTGTCTAATGCCAAAGTTCTTGGAAAGGGATAAACAGATGGGTCAGGAAAGGACAGGACTCTGACTTGTATTGCACAGCTGTAGAAATACCATCTGAGTTCATTTGTTCTCTATCTCTCATGCTGAAAACCATCAGACCATTAAAACTCAAAACTATTCTGCATTTTTTGTGAGCTAACAGGACAAACTCTTTCATATTTACATGTTAAGAGAGGTATTTAAAACACAAATGAAATCAAGGGATCCTTCCAAAAGTTATGTTTGTTTTATATATGATGTCAGTAGTGTATTCTTCTGGCAAGGCAATACTGTCTCTGAAATGCAGGAGATTTCCCTACAGCTGGGCTGGAGCCTCTGCTTTTTGTTTGCATTTGGGCACTTAACCATCTTCTCCGAAGATGAAGCATGAATAATGAGGCTCCATGTTTCCTTTTGTATATATATTTTTCTTCAGATGCCAGGAGCATAAATATAAGCAAAAGAAAAGAGTCCCAACCATGTCAGCTTCCCAGAACTATATTTTGTATGCTGGTGCTTTTGTTTTCTTGCAAGTTCAGCACTGCTTTGATGGCAGCACCCTGTATTCCCCCTGCCCCCAACAAGTGATACATATTAGTACATCTGTTTTCTCTGTAAAGTCTTTCTGCATTCTTTGCAGGGCACAGGAAGGATGTGGGCTCCTTTTCACATTCAAATGAGGCAAATTAGCCTTTGCCTGGTTCCTTCAGTATAATGCTTATTTTACATTTAAGCGTGAGAAAAAGGGAGGAAATAAATCCCAATACGTTAGGTGGGTTACATGTTCCACTTTGGTGCAAGCCTCACTGAGCCTTGTTTTGGGAACTGCTTTCCACAGGACATGATTTCAGGATGATAGTTTAATTAGTTCAATAGTGTAATTATGTAAAATGACCAAACAGTCTGCACAAAGAAATAGCTGCCACAGACACATTAAATATGAGAAAAAGCTGAAATTGCTAACCTGATCAGCAGGGTTCAGGCAATCCAGGGCTGACCAGCTTGAAAGCAGCGCTGCAGGAGAAAATCTGCGTGTTCCAGCGGAAACTAAGTTGAACACAATCCAGCAATGCTCCCTTATGGCATGGCAAAGGTGGCCATCAGCTTCCTGGCTTGCATCAGAAAAAGCACTTCCAGCAGGTTGAGAAATAAGATCATTCCCCTGTATTCAGCACTGGTAAGACATGACTGGAGTGCTGGATTCAATTTAGGGATCCCTGAAAATTTGGGGCTCCCTTGTACAGAAGAGATTTGAACTTATTTGAGCAGATCCAGTAAAAGGGTCACAAAGATGGTTATGATTTTAGACCATCCATCCTATAAGGAAAGGCTAAGAGAGCTGGGACTCTTCAGCCTGGAGAAGAGGAGGCTTTTATTAATGTGTATAAATACCTAATGGAAGGTAGTAAATGAAACAAGGCAAGACCTTGCAGTGGTTTCCAGTAACTGGTGATGGACACAAATTAAAGTACAGGAAATACTGTTTAAACATGAAAAAAAAAACCTCTCGTACTGTGAGGGTGCTGAACACTGGCACAGATTGCCCAGAGAGGCTGTGGAGTCTCCACAGTCTCCACAGCTGGAGATATCCAAACCTCAGTTGGATATGACTCTGAGACACCAACTTTAAGTTTGCTCTGGTTTGAGCAGAGAGTTGGAGTAGATGATTTCCAGATGCCCTTTCTAACTGCAGCAGTTTGTGATTCTGCCAAGTCATATGAAGACCTGCTTGCTGCACTTACAAAAATCCCCCTCTCACTCCTTTTACAAGATAGAGACAAATGCAATGATTCAGTAAGGCAACAAAAGCATAGTATACATTTTGCAGGGAAAAGGTGTGGTTCAGAGTCCCTCTTTTTTATGTTCTGTGCTCCAATCCAAGTGGTAAAGCTAAAAGATGGGATGCAAGGGAAAACCAAACAACCGCTTGGTAAACTGTGCTTTACCCCAGACAGTTAGCACTAGGTGGAAATTTAGTGCATACTCTTCACACTACAGCAACTTCTTGCACAGTTAATGCACCCTATGCACATCCCACATACAGAGAAGAGAGAATGAAGTAGTCAGGTGCTGTAAATTTACACTCAGCTGTACTGACAGAAATGTCCTCAGGCAAGAAGCCCTTAGCTCTGTTGACAGTCGTGTGCCAGGTTTGACAGGTTTTACTGAGAGACCTGGAAGAAGCTTTGACACACCTGCTAATGCATGAAGTGCTTTATCCGTCTCGGTTGCCATCCTCATCCACAGTTCTGGAATGTACCAATCTCACAGCAAGCAATGGGCTGTGTCCTTGGTCCAGAGGCTTGCAAGAGACATGTCTCAAGTCCCTGCTTTGCTCACAGACTACCCCTTGAAATAAGCTACTTGCTGTTGTTCTTGGTTTTCCCCCTGTTCTGACCTGAGTACAATGAACTCTCCCCTCAGCCTGTGTGAGCAGAGCTCTGCCATGGTCTTCCACCCTCTCTGTGAGAGCCCTGAAGCCTCCTCTGACATGGAGCAGCAAGAGTTCCTACACCCTCAGAGCTGACACTGTTTCTTCAGTGTGTGGCTGCACAAAGAACACAACCAGCTACTGTTCTCACACACCTCTCTCTGCTCCAAAGCCAAAGCCATGCAAACAGATCAGTCTTGCAACACCACTATGTGTGTCAGCCTGAACTCCCCTTCACCTTCCATCTCCCTCCTTAAAACAGTAGCACGAAGCTCCAACTTAAGAGACCTAGAGTAAAAGATAATCCAATCTAGACTTAGATCCAGACTTCCCCCAAAGCCTGAGCAGTGTCAGGCTCTAGCTACCCTCAAGCAGTAGGAGCAAAAGAGCTGCTCAATTGGACACTGATGCCTTCAACACTGAAAGTGATTAAAAGTATTGTGGCAAAGAGGTAAGTGGAGAGCCCTGAATAATTCAGAAAGATCTCAAAAACAGTGCAAATGAAAATAAACTTTAGGCATCCTAGGAACAGTCAGTTTCTTTCTACTGAGGCATCCATAGCACTTTTAATCCATAATTCCCATTTTAGCCTTTTAAATTAATATGATTTATTATTCCTGTTACATGTCCTTTCTGAATATGCTGGGAGGCTGTGGGAGACGTAAGAGAGAAAATTAGTTATCAGTCACCACTTGCCAAGAGTAGATTAAGCACTCAAAAGTTATACATTCTTGTATAAATTACTCAAGGGAGTTTCATTTATTCCTTTTCTCCTAGTTTATATTGTTTTCTTCCTGTCCTGCAGCCCTTGTTCCCACTGCTCTCAGTCACCACTTGCCTGCAGAGGACAAATTGGACAGTAGCAAACAATTCTGGATTTTACCCCCTTTCATCATGAGAATTCATTTGGACTCTCTTTCCCAGACCTCAGAGCATGCCTGATTCCTGGGAGCAGAACAGAGAACAAGAATGAGTTAATCTTTAGCAACGTGATAAAAATCACTCTCTCACACAGACAACTGGAGAGGGATTTCAACAGAGCTGTTGTGCCAAGCACCTGATAGCAAAACCTGAAACTGTTGCCAACCCACACCTTCCTGCTCACAGACACAGCTCATTTAGTCTCTCCTCAGCACTCCCACTTGTCAACTAAAATCTAAGTCACCACTGAGCAAACCCTCTCACCAAAATGAGAGGCTACTCTTTCTGTATCAAAGACACAAGCATGGCTGCATAACAGGTGGGGTCACCTCATCTCTCTATTTTTTTTAATAATTGAAAAAATAGTTGTGAAAAGCACATTAAACAATCAGATTGGAGAGATGGCATAGGAGGACAGGACACAGGGGCATTTCATGGCTTTGCTGCAATCTAAGAAGCCAGGTGAGCAGGCAGGTGAGCTGTGCAGCTGGGAAGGGAGGGGAGGAGGGGGCAGCAGGAGATGTGGAAAGGGCTACCAGCAGCTTGCTCTCCCAAAGCCAGAGTGCCAGCTGGCAGCTACATGTTGCTGGTTGCGTGTGGGCTGTGAGTATAACAGAGGAGATGAGCCTTTAGGGGAGGAGCTGTCTGATAAATCATTAATGAATGAAAATATGAAGTAATCAGTCTGCCTGGGAGGCAGAATCATCTAATGATGGACTAGGAAGCAGGAGATGAGGTTCCTATCTCACCCACAAGACCACTGGCACACGAGCTCCTTTTGCTGTGAGTAAGAAGATACAGCCACTTCCTTACACTGAAGGGCTGCTCTCTTAAAATTAACACAGAAACCCCATGATCTAGGTGATAATAACATTTACAGCATCCTTTGTGGGAACTGCACCTCCAGCTTCTCTTTTGTTGCAGGCAGTGCACAAAGAACCAATATTCGTTCTCAGAGATGTCTTTACTAAACCAGATTTTTTTCAAAGCAATAACAAAACCTAGTACGACCTTTCAGCATCACCAGTGGCATTTAATTTTAAATCGATTAACTACACACACAGTACTAATTACCCATGGGTGGGGTTTTTCCTTTTAGCAATCAGACTACTGGCTGGAAATGTAATGGTATGTCTCTGTGTGAACAGGGACACTTGCTTTGTCTGTGCTCTCTGAAACGAAGAGGAATACACTTGAGAAATGATGTTTAAAGGGGCATTTGCGTTTATGGGGATAGCTGCAGGGGCACCAGACACATGCAGTCAGAAAGTGATGAGGTTGATAGGGGAAGGGGCAGGAGGTTAGCACAGTCTCTTTTGCACAAAGACCTAGCAGAACGTGTCTGTCATGCTGCACAAAATCAATACAGCCCTTGCTGACAAAGAAATTGTCAGGTTTGTACAGTTCTCAGGCTTATTTGGAAAGATGCTCACAAAGGTGATTCTTGATTTTTATGAAATCTTTAACTGCTCTCTTTCCTCTGTCTTAAGATCCCTGAACATTCAAAGGTATTGTTTTAAAATAGTGTTATTCTAAAATAAACACCAAAGACACACATGGCACAGATTGAAACCATCTAATGCTGGCACATTTGAGGGATAAGAGGTGCAAGGGCTTTATCAGCCAATTTACTTAAAACATGATTTTCCAGAGTGAATGATGCATAGACTGCAGCAGAAACCAGAAATAGAAGGCACATATGGCCATGATAGAGACTATGTTTATAGAAACTCAAGCACCTGAGGAGATCTGTGGTTTTTAACTTCATACCTATTTGTGGCACCGAAGTCCAGTTTAATTACTCTGCCAAACATCGCTGAGCCACAACAAGTTTATTACAGTTTATGGAAGAACCTGCTCAGGCAATTTTACAAGGAAATTGCCTGTGCCTAATCTAATTGCTAAGAAGTAGCTAAAATTACATTAGTCCTGGAAAGAATAAGAAAGAAACAGGAAGCTCCAAAAGGTTCAAGAAGCATCACAAGGCTGTTCCTGTAAATCACAGCATTGCAGATTTGAGGATGAGATCCCTGGAGAGGCTCCCAGTCACAGTCAGACACTGTTTTTCAACCAGAACAAACATAACACAGGTGAGATGACTTACAGCACATAAAAGTATGATTTCTCACATAATCCTTCTTCTGGTTACTGAATACATTTACATAATAAGTGGGGTTTGGAAATTACCCACTGATGAGATAATACAGATTTAAATGATCTGCAGTGTCAGTTTCTTCTACTTGCAAGCTTTAGCAGTCCTTGCAAAAGATTTAACTGGGCTCCACTGAAGAATCCTATTTCTCAAGATTTTGTTTAATCAGAAGATAAGCAACACCTATAAAATTTAACAAATGGATTAGGATGGCTTAGATGTTTCCAGACTCTTGCAGAGTACTAGCATGCAATATCAGAAGGAATTATTTCTGTAAATTAAAGTTTAATTGGAGGTTGCTGGACATGTCAAGCAAGCTACAGTCGAGCTTGTTAACACAGTAAATGTGTCATTACCTGCCACATAATCACAGAAATACCTCTGGAGAGTCACTTACTAGTTTATGTCTTGCCAAACTAACCAAGAACAGATTTCTGACAGCACCAACAGCTACTTTGACACTTTGCATGAGCCACCACGATTTCAACTGGCATACAGCCTGTTGTTTTGCTCATGTGTTCTGGGTTAAAAATAAAAGAAAAAAAAATTTTTTAAAAATCAGCTCCCTTCACACTCCCCCACTCCACTGACACAGAGGAGCCTAGAGCAGACAACCTTGACTCAAACCGGTTAAATATAAGAAAGGGCAAGTTGTGAGCAGACAAAGCAAGCTCCAAGGGCATTTCTCTCAGAGTTTCACAGTTTTCTGGTACATCAACCACCCCTGACTTGCAGAACATATTAAATTTGCTGCTCTCATTGTCCACTATCATTAGAGAACTGTCCATCAAAAACCAGATTTCTATGAGAGCTGGTTAAAAACCTGAAGAAAATATACAACTAATTGCCAGCTATGCCTAGGGTGTTTTCTTCTTCCACCCTGAAACAGGAAGATGGTTTTATATTTTTTATTGTGCTTTTACTTGTTTGTTGTTGGGGTTTTTTCTGGTTTTTTTTTTTTTTTTTTTTTTGTTTTGTTTTTTTTTTTTTTCTTTTCCTAGTCTTAAATAGTTAAGGAGAGCTCTTGTCTGGGTGACAAGTAAAAGCATCTCCAACCCAGTGGAGCCTAAAGCCTAAAGTACCATAAAGCTCCTGGAATTTATCCCAGACATAAGAGAGTCAAAAGAGCATAGCAAGCCATTGACTATGTTCATGAGTAGCTTCAAAAAGAGGAGAAATATTCTGGGGAAAAAAAAAACCAAAAAACAGAGAATTGCTGGTTACAGTGGTAGCAGAACAGTGTTGGTAACTTGACACAAAAATTCTCCACCCAGCAGCACTCTTACAGCTCCTACTGAAGCAGGATGGTGGCCTGGAATGGTACTGAACTCTCATAGTATTGAGCAAGAGTTTTCTTAGAGAAGAAGAGGTGGTTAAAAGTGACAGCTTAGGAATTTTTTATTTCTTTAATCAGAAGCACAACCAGGAAATATTTAATACAGCAACAGAGACTATTGATGTTAACAGAAATACTTCATACAGCATTTAGAAGACTCGTGCAATACAAATGACTTTCAGTGCTGTCTCAAACATATGCCTCAAAACAAACCCCATCATTTTCTTTGAATTCTGGAAACTTAGAAGTGCTGTAAAAGGGGTCTTGCGACACCAGAGCAACAGGTCTGTTTCCCACAAAATTTAAAATTCAGGTCTCACATACATTCACCCACATCACACCTGCAGAAAAGTATGGATAAAAGCAGATGCAAGTTAGGGGACTTAAACTGGATGGTAAAGCAAACTCACAAAACTGATAGGAACGTGAGCTCTTCCCAAAGACCACTGGCTGTGCACAGCAAGCAGCTCCAGTGCTTCCTCTCTCTGCCTGGAAACAGAGCTCCATCCTCAGAGCTCTTCCCAACATCCATCCACCTTCTGAAGTGTTTTCAAGCTGGGCTGCTTTTTGCCTGCTATGTAATACAGAGTCCCTTTGGACACTGCTGCAAGAGATGTTAGATGAAGGGTGCAACACCTTTTGCTGAGCATAGTCCACATGAAACTGCTCAGAGCAGAGCAGGAGCTGCAGTTCTGTGCAAGATTTGCTGCTGCTGATAGTAGCCAATGACATATTCCACACACATGACTGGACAAGTAACTGTGTCTGGATAACACCTACACCACATGTACAGGGTGACACACATGGAAGGCACATGCTGCACTAACACAGAAATGGTGAACACGTTAGTACCAACGCATAAGAATTCTGTTTTACACTAGAAATGTAGCTTGTGTCTTCAGCATGCTCTTATTTCCTTGGGGTGAGCAAAAGGCTGTTGCAAACAGCCTCGTAGTTCAACACAGGCTTTCCTTCTGCTTTGTCAGCTTTGATTAGTGCTCCCTCTCTCTCTCTCTCTGTCATCTGAAAAACTTGGCCTATAAACAGTCTAATCTAAAAAAAGAAAATGAAGACATATACTGTAGTTTACAACTGTGCCCGATAATCCCTCAACACTATCTAATGACATACAGGAAAGCCAGTGGTTAAACTCAAACTAAGCCTCCCTGTGTAATTACAGTCAGTTAGAGGGCAAAACTTAAGAGAAAAAAACATTGAAAAAACCAAATTGAACGATCTTGGGCTTCTACAAAGGCATTTAGCAGATACCAAAATGGCATAATGGGTATCTTAAAAATAGGACAGTGGATATTGCATTGTCTTCCCTGTCAAAAAAGATGTCCCTTCACTTGTATACAAATTTGTTTCCCTGTGTTTTGACACATTTGGCATAATGACCACCGTAGAAAACAATGAGAAGTCTACAGCATCTATCAGCTGTCAGTCTCTGCTTTCTAGATGTCTAAGCAGGTATTTTGAGATACCCTGCTCTATAGATAGAGCAGAATTTCCTGTAACAGATCTTTCATCAGCCTCTGTCTGACAAGAATAAAGACATGTAGTGGCCCAAATATTTCTCATCAAAGGATGTAAATGGAAGTAAATGGGGGAAAAGGGGATTATGTTTGATAGTAAATGGCATGCAGAGAGAAATTAATTCCCTAATACTGAGGAATTAGCAGAGAAGGAAAAAATGGACAAAAACTCTTAAGTGTCACGCACAAGCAACAAATATTGTGGAAAATGAGGACTTCCCCAGACTGATGATTCTGTCCAATTACAGCTAACCAGACTCAGCACCCCTCAGTAACAGATGCTGGTGACTGATGCAATCACTAGCTTGAAGCATACTGTACTTCAATTTGGTGTAAGTTTCCACTGAAGAAAAAGACAAACTTTTAACTTTTGAAAGGCAGCAAAAGAGGACAAGAGATGACCCAAAATCCTGTTTCCATCATGTACAATTGAAGTTTTGTTCACATAGAGTCTTCTTTCTATGTAGCATCTTAACTGAATGGGAATGTCTGTTAACCAGGGATCAAAGTAGTTAACATTTCAGATCCTATTTAACATCTATGTCTATTTTTAACTAATAATTTCACAAAGAACCTAAAATGTCTTGTGCTATTTTTATCCTTCTGTCTTTAAAGTCACTACCTTTAGTTATCATAATTTTGCATTAAAAAAAATGTAAGGTAAGAAATGCAGTTTGATAAAATAACAGCACAAAACATAAGTCAGTAAATCAATGCTATCTGAAATCATAGAATCACAGAATCACACAGAATCAATTAGGTTGGAAAAGACCTCTTGAGATCGTTGAGTCCAACCCATGACCAAGCACCACCATGTCAACTAGACCATGCCACTAAATGCCACATCCAGTATTTCCTTAAACACTACCAGGGATTGTGACTCCAGCCCATTCCAATGCTCAATCACCCTTTCTGTGAAGAAATTCTTCCTAACGTCCAACCTAAAGCTCCCTTGGTGCAGCTTAAGGCTGTGTCCTCTCATCCTATGGCTTGTTGCCTGGAAGAAGATGCCAACCCCCACCTGGCTATAGCCTCCTTTCAGGTGGTTTCAGAGAGTGATAAGGTTCCCTCCTTTTCTCAAGGCTGAACAACCTCAGCTCCCTCAGCTGCCCTTCATATCACAGGTGTTCCACACCTTCTTGTCACTATCCTCAACTCTACACAGTCTGAAAACTCCCGAATACACAAAGTCTCCTTGCCTTTCCTGTCCCTTCTGAAGAGCTTGTAGCCATCCATTGCAGCACTCCAGTCATGCAAGCCATCCCACCACGTTTCCATGATGGTAGCTATGTCACAGCTTTCCTGGAAGGTTGTTACAGGATTCAACACCACCTTGTAAGATTAGGAAGACTAGTGCTCAGCACTCAGCACAGCATTCAAAACCCTAGCAGAATGAGATAGTAGATTTTGTATTTTTCACTACTACTGTTGCATGACATGATCAAGGAGGCACACGATATTCAAGGCGTTTCAAGCTTTTGCCAGAGGGAAAATCTCAAAGCAGGCTTCTCCCTGTCTTGTAATACTAAACGGGCTGGGCAGGAATGACATTTACACAGTTGAATCTTTTATTATTTTCTCTTCTTAAAACAATAGCAGCAATATGACTTTCTATATTAGGTAGACTCCTATAGGTGGGTGCATGAACAGGTATAAAGGTCACCAGGACAAAATACTATTTATGAGAAGGTTGTATAAACCTCTGTTAGCTCTGAGGTTTTCAGAGCTAACATGAACACATACTTTGAGTTTAAGCTCACTGGTTATTTTCTAAAAATCACCACCAGTGAATTGCCTGATAATATGTCTTGAGAAGACCTGACTATTCCAGACCAGTGGAGGCTGCAGAGGACCCCTTGGAGCACAGGAATGCTGTTGCCCATTGCTAGCAGGGCAGCTGCAGAATGATGTGGAACACTCCCTAAGAGAACTTTCCACCTCAGCTAATGGAGTGACACCTCAAGCAGTAATCTCCCCCATCACTGAGCACTGGCCTTAAGGATCCACCCATCTTAATTTTTATTTTGGAATGGGTATTGTGATACAGCACTGCAGGCATTCTCAAGACATGCATTGATGCATAAAACACTAGTTTCTGTTCTTGATTTTTCTGGATTGCATCCAAAGCTTTATTTTATCTTTGAGCTTAGCAGAATGATAATATAAATAACTTAATGTCCAAAAATATTCAGCTTTGGTAATCTGCAATAAGATCTCTCCTCTTCATGATCCTTTATATGCAGTTTAATTACGTTTATGTCAGATGAGCATTTAAACAAGAGGCAGGTGTAAGGAGATGAACTAGAGCAGTGTGCTTATGCTATGAGGTGAAAGCAGACACACTTGTACCTGGAGATCCATGCCAAACTCTTATTGAAGAGATCGCTTGCCTATATGCAATATATTTAGTGCCCAACAGAAAGCTTCACAAATAGCACTGAGAAATCTCCTAAGCAAATCCCATAATAATGAAATCCTGATACCACAGCATCCTGTATCACACACACATGCATTCTGTCCTGCACTTAGTTTCAGCAACCTCCACTGAAACTGGCTGATAAAATAGTCTCCCAAATGACTGTAACTCTAAAATCTATTAAATCCATGAAGTATTAATGAGGCAGAATTAATGTTGAGAAAATTACTTTAACCATCTCCCTCCTCCTGTATTTCATAAAAGAAATATAGAAGGAAAGCAGTGCTGTGGCTGGGACTGCAAAATTACAGCACACTTAGGTCAGGAAAATCTACATCTGCCCACACACCTTATACTCTACCTATAGATCTATTTGTCATTACAACACTTATTCCTTTAGTAAGATTAATATCCACAGAAATGGCCTTATCTGATGCCCAGAGATCGTGTTCTCCTTTCTTTTTACTCTCAGATATGATCTGTGTCATGCACACAGCATTATGTAGTCTCTCTCTACAGTGTTCCTCACTCCCTACGCTGCAGGGCTCATTAGCTGTGGGTTGAGAGCATTACCTACTAAGACCCTGCTGCTGCCTGATTATAAACTTGGCACAAACAGACCCAAGTTTGGCAATATTTTCCATGCTGGGTATCTGCTGGGAGGCTTTTTTTTTCCCCCTTTGCTTTGTTGCTGTTTTGGATTTTTGGCATGACGTCAGCCAAAATTTTTCAAGCTAATTCTGAAGCAAGGCATGGGAAACTGGAGTGATTTATTCATGTGAAAAGCTTCTGGTCGCTCCTTGAACAGCTCGAGAGGTTTTGTGATTTGGACCACAAACTTGCAAGGTGTCAAGGCAAAATCTTTGTGTTTTGATCTCTGCAGAAAACTCACAAACATGACTAAATTACTAACCTCTGAAAAAAGAAACCTTAATTTGCATGAGCCCACTAAGGAGGTGATGCTTCCTAGCAACTAAATTCCGTGGAGATCCCACCTACAATGCTCCAGGATCCCACGACCAGTTGGGTGGCACCTGCCTGCTTGAAGCTGCAGTTCTGCTGTAAGTGATCAGAGCTGGCCATAAGACCAGCTGCAAGGCTGTTCCATAGCTAATTCCATACCTCCTGAAAGGTGGGATGGCCCTGTATCACCTATGTGTTTATATCCAGTTCTCTGCAGGGGAGGAAGGGGAATGTAAGGTGTGAAACATGCCCGTGTGATGGAACAAGAGCTTTTGTATCAACTGCACAAATGCACATACAGAAAAGAGCAACACCCGTGTAACATTCCCTAAAGCAACATCTGAATTTTCAAAATGTAATGTTTTTCTTTTAAAAGAGCAACTGGAAGGCTTATTATCTAGATTAAAAACAAAAACCACAACCAATTTAGCACTTGCTAAACCCTATAATGGTTACTCAAGCTGCTGTAACATCATGACCCATCTTTGCCATTGAGCCAGCCAAGAGAGCTGGGAAATACAGCTGGCTGAAGTGCTCTGTTCCATCTGTTGTTTTAACAGTCCTTCCCATCTCTTCTCCAGTGGCTACAGAGGGACAGACATCCACACAGATGGCCCACAGATCAACTCTCTTTTGCTGAGTAATTCCAGCAATTGGATCACCTCAAACTTTGGGGGATTGGGGGGGAGGGGGGGAAGGAAGGGACAAAAAGCTGTATTAAATGAATTACCAGTGAAATGTAGGAAAATTACAGAGTCTGAGACTCTGTATGATCTCTTCTGCAGGAGACCGGAACATAACCTCACTGTGTAGGGTTATCTGATTTAATAAAGTGAACAGAAGTATAACAATGCTTCACAGAGAGCAGATTAAATCCAATCTGGTTGGAACTGGACACATGCAGTTCTGGGCAGGGGACAAGCCACATTCCTCAGGAATCTTATGGACCAGATTTAACATTTACTACACCCAGCAGCATCAACATTCACATCTTCTGAATTGATTAGACTGGAAGAAAAGAAACAGACTACAACTGAAGGAATTACAAGCATAGCATAGCAAATCTTGGTAAGCCTCAAATACATCAAAATGTTCAAGCTTTTCCCACATTTTCTTTCCCAAGGAGAAAGATAATCTTCACCCCAAAGGAAGAGATAATGAAGATAAGCAACAGAAATACACTATTGAGGCACATCAGAGCCCAAATGAATGACTTCAGCAAACTAAAAGCTGCTAGAAATAGGACCAAAATGCACCAGGTCAGCCCTAATTACAGAGAACAGCTAATGACTCGGGCAAATCCTCTTGTAGGTATGGCAGAATACAGGTAATGAAGCAAAAGTCACAGCAGCTTATTTTTGTAGTGAGAGCATAGATAATACACAGTTGCTCTATAACACTTTCTGTCAGAAACCTGACAGGTGTGAAGAATTATCAAGAGAAGTTCAATAGCATTTTTGGTAGACATCAGGGATATAAATAATTGTACCATACAAATTGGACACCCAGGAATGCACAGGGCATCACAGTCTTTCTAAAGGCAAAAAAACTTACTATGTATAAAGATGCTACTTTTATATAATTTCTTAAGCTCAAAGCAGCCATAACCTGCTATTATTTTTCTCATAATAGAGAAGAAAAACCTGACTCTTCTAATAGGGGAGGAAAAAAACCCAGAATAGCAGATGAGTGTATTAGCAGAAATCCAAATTTTCCTTGATATATCTGAGCTACTGATATAATAACTGTATCTACTGTTTAAGATGTGCAGTTGCTTCTAGTCTACAGAGAAGTGTGCAAATAGAACCAAAGTATCTCAGATTTCGGCTGAAACATCAAAAAGCCCTCAACTTGGGAAGGTATCCCTGTCTAAATTCAGAGGGAAAAGAGCCGTGGACTCCCAGACTCTGAGATACACATTCAGCATCAAGGCCTGTCATTGAAGCATTCACAGCTCTTTTGGGAAGAGGAAATCTATAGGAAATGGACGAATGCTCAGTTGCACTCCTGGTGCAGGAAGATGCAGGTCGGGTTTTTATGGTACAGCAGTCCCTCAATTCACTTCACAGCTTTATCCTCTCCTGATCTTGATGGCTGTAACCAACTGCAGGGATGGGGACAGAGCCCCAAACTGTACAGCGTAAGTCATGCTTAGAAATACAAAAAATGTTATGAAAGGCAAGAGTTTCAAGGGTAGTGTGGACTGGAAAAGAGCAGTGTAACTGTGAGAAAAAATACAACAGAGATCACCCCAAGGTTTTCTGTCCTACATCAGTCAGGCTTCTTGTGACTCCTTGTGGAAGGGTGGCTGTTCTGTGACATGCCATGGTCAACACAAACCTACAGTGCCACACGAATATCTGCTCTGGCATCCACAAGGCTGTTGCACAGAAATCTCATCAAATGAATGGTCTTCTCACACTGTCATCAGCTTAGCTGAGGGAGCTTTAAATTCAGCCAAGATTCCCCTCCCAGCATTCAAGTATACATCTCTAATCAGCTCTTAAATCCATTATGAATTTTTGATCTAGAGGCTGCATGACCTTTTCTAGGACTTTGATACAAGATGAATAAATAACTGCTGAGCCTCTGAGCTGTGTCAAGATAAATTCAAAATGTCCTCTTGATGTCTAGTACTTCTTGGAATCAGTAGGTTAGGGACAGAGGCTGGGCAGAACTGTTTCCTTGTCATTACATTTTCTACAGTTATTTTTAAACTCTCTGGGAATTTGTAATGCTATAGGCAAGCATACAGTAGGGTCAGAGATATTTCAGAGATCCTTACATATGAGAAAATCAAGGTCCCTGATCATTCTACCTCAAAATAAGATGTTGCAAACAGTTTGAAGTGGGAAGCGTGAGAAGAACAGCTGGGAAAACAAACAAATTTTGCACTGTTATATATATTATATATATATATATATATATATAATATATATATATATATTTTAATGGCTGCAGGAAAACAAATTTTAGAGCAAAATCCTGGAGCACAAACCCAGCTCCAGACTGACTTGAAAAAATTCCAGGATGTTTACAACCCAGCAGTGAGAAGTGCCTCTTTTCATTGACTCACATCACTATAAGCAGGTGAGGAAAGCTGGCAGTTTTCAGGTGCATCAGTTTGTCAGCTAATCCTCTTCCATATTTCAAAATTCAACCAAGTCAAGCAGCCATGCTCTTCAAGTCTGAACTTCAGGTTGAGAAACAGTGCCCAAGTAGAACCTCTGTGAACCATATTGTGGTTTGCTTTTTTCCCCACTAGCAAGTTTACAGCATCTGCATGACACTACATTTCCATGGAGCCACATGAAGCAAAAACAAGATTTTGAGGTCTTCTTCAAGATTTCCCTCTCACAGGCAGAGAAGATGCAGAGTTCACAATGATGGACAGCGAACAACAGCAAGAAGCAAGAAGAAAGTACTTTTTTCCCTCTGAGGATGGTCAGACATAATAGATGCCCAGAAGAGCTGTAAAGTTTCCAGACAGCTGAATTTTGAAAATCAAGGCCCTGAGCAACCTGACCTAATAGGACCTGTTTCAAGTGGGGGTTTTGACAAGACAACAGTTTGTACAAGTTTCCTGGCAGTTTTGTGGCAGTTTTTTCCAACCAGGATTATTCCACTATTCTAAGAAGCATGCTTCTTCTGTCACTTCCCCCTTGCTGCTCTTGAACTGTGCTCTCTTATTAAAGTCATCTGTGGAGACCAGGCTGGCCTCAGCTGAAGCATCTTTGAACAGAAATTAGAATACAACCATCCAACTACCAGGTCTGCTGATAAACTTCTTTTGTCCTTGGTGTTACAAAGCATCACTATTTCCAAATAGTTCTCCTCTTTCACCTGTGAACTCTGTCATACCTCACACAAAGTTCAGCCAATCTGTAAGGAAGTACACTGGACAACTTTTAGGATCAAGTATCAGTACTACCACCAAAAAGGAAACTAGATATACCCTCTTTTGTAATAAAGTCACAAAGTTTTGTGGAAGTCATCACAAAGTTTTGTGGAAGTCACCACAAAATCTCATGGACTAATGAACTCATGCTCTGATCTGTGGCTCATCTGTGGCCCTACAACCAAATTCTAGCTAAAAAATTGTTTGTATTTCTCATAGGGATATAGATGCAAACTTATAACACACAATTGTCAGAAAAGCTGATCAGAAGAGAGAAAATAATTTAAAAGAATGAGCTGCAGTAGGGTTTACCCAGGTACAATTGGGCAGGACTTTTCATGTGTTTGGCCAGCTTCTTTGTGAATTTCTGGGCTTGACTATCCTATCTTTTCCTGTCTCTAAGAGTAAATGTTCTGCAAAAGGGTAAGTGATCTACATTTAAACATCTGCTAGCTAATCCAGATCTTTCTATATGATATAACAACATCTGGTGTTTTTTTAATGGTAGAAAAGAACAAGTGTTCTCACAGAGCCAGTCTTTAATTTTCAGTTTTCTACCCTGCAGGCTATCTGACTCTTAAGTCTTCTGCCAGTGGAGAATAAGCCAGTTTTCATCTGCAATCTGCACATTCTGCCTGAAGAAAAAGCACCAGCCCAATAGCCTGCTTGGCCAAGGGAAAGCAGGGACACAGTCTTCTGCTGACATGTTTCTTTTCCCAAGGGTGATTGATTGGTACTATCCAGAACTGTGTATATTGACAGTCTCCTAGAGAGAAAAGCAAAATGAACCTATTAACCACTCCAGATCTGCTGTCTTTATTTTTTGCAGGTTGGAAGAGCTTTCTCTGAATTACTTCCTTCTAGTTTGGACATGTCACTAATTACCTCCCACTCTTCTCTCTCTCCTTCTACTTCAGAGTGGTGCAGCTCAGCAGCACAGACACATGATGTGCCATATTTCCAGAGCACTGAGGACCAGAGAAGTCTGTTGGAGGCTGATGCCTCTGGAAGTGTTGCATACAGTACAGTCAGACAAGCAGCAAAGCTTGTCATCTGGTATGGAAAGGAGCAATAGGAAAACTGGTATAGCACACATTAACCATCTCCTGATCTCTCAGACACAAGCAAACCATCCTAGTTCCACATGGCAAGGGTGTCAGTCAGACATTCTGGGAAGAGATGGAAAGATTGTAGAGTGACTGGACACCTCCACCACTTTGGGAAATACGTACTCCCTCTGCATTACTTCTGCTCCTGATCTGTTATACAGCTAGCATGCTTTTTTTGTACCCCTTGTTTTTTAATTAGGCCTTTTTATTTCTTCTACTCCAGGTTTCAGCTCAACCACTCTTCAGCAGAATGGAACAGCTACAAACACAATAAGCAGATGCCACTGGAGCAAATGAAAACACATTCCTTGCCCTGAGGCCCAGCATGCTGTTCTCTGTCAATGCTTCTCATACTGCGAGTCTCCATACCAGAGAAAGAACACATACAATCAACTATATCTCTGTATTTTCCAAAGCTAAAAAAAAAAAAAAATTAAAACTGAAAAAAGCTAAAACAAACTTTCTGAAATTCTCGTTGAAGATCAAAATTGATCAAGACAGCAGCACTTACCACAATTTCCCCCCCAAACAGAGCAAGTTTGCATTCACCACATTTCCTCACAAATGGCTCGAAAACATGCCCTGTAAAATAAGAGAGAAAGGGAGAAAAATAATAAGTGACTGGAACACCACAAATTATGTTACACTTTCTTCTCTCTCTACTAACATTTATCACCAACTTCCACCATTTTTCCTGATTTAGGGAATGAGGTAATTGGACCTGAACCTTCACAACTAATTATTGAATTCCACTAGTATTATGCAAAATATTAAAATAATTGCAGGACTCCCTCAGACTGCTCAGACACATCACTGTCACTGACATGATGGCTATTCAGACTTCAGGGAGACAAGGTCAACAACAAGAAATGCACAGCAGCACACAGCAAGTGTGCCAATTATTTTAGATCCAACCCTAAAAAAATTGGTTAACCCAGCATCTTTAAGTCATTTTGTTTTAACAAACTGGTTTTGGAATTGGATGCACGTAGGTTCATGACAGCCTCCTCGTTTGAAAACTACACAAAGGGAAAAAAGGGGTTGTGCCACACTTCATTTTTAGACTGTATTAATTACTTGGCATTCTCTAGGAGAACAAAGAGGGAGAAGAAGGAAGCCAACACAATATCCAGCTTGACACACACTAGGGCCCTTTTGAAGAAGATGGAGAGCAAAAGTGACAAATGCCATCATTTTGCCAACCCTGAGTAAATTTCAAATGACAGCTAAGCTTTATTTTCCCTTAAGGCGAAATCTTTGAAAGAATAACTCATGGAGCACAGACTAACAATGATGTTAAAACGTTTAGTTCGTAAACTCCTAGAAGATGGAGGAGGCAAGGATTCTGCTGGTGCTCCCGGTTGGGAGTGGTAACTGTGCAGCAAATGGAGAAGAACATAACTTTCAGTGCTCAGGTGTCCACACCAGTGAAGCCAGACTAAATTAGAACTGCTTTTAAGTCCCATTCTCCCCCAAGTACATCGCTGAACTTTTCACCAGGGAGGTATCTGTGAAATTACTGCTGGCTGAGTAACTTCACAGCTATACACAGATGACTTGGAGCCCTGCACTACTGATCATGAAAACCTGCCTCAGCTGCAGAAACAGCAACTCTTGTGCCAGCACCTCTCCTGGGAGATGCTGTAGGCATAAACAGGAAACAAAAGGGGAATGGCTTCTTAAATCAAATTATTTTTACTGGTCATCATTACATAAAAAGTGGTTACGAAATTAAAAATTCTATTAAGGAATAGAAATTATATTCCTCTAAATATATTCCTCTAAATATTCCTCAAATAAATATTCCTCTAAAACATAGAAACTGAATCACACTGCTCTAACTCCCGATTAGCAAGTAGGCATCTGATATTATAAAGCTCCGACTTCATTTGAGTGGAAGGTTCAGGGTGGGGAGAAAAGAGAAGAAAAAACATCACTACAAATCAGAGGAGGCTGTTGTGAGAGATTTCAGGAACAGGTATTTTCTAACAGAAAAGAACAAACATAAGCATCTTCTCTGCTTTCTTTCTTTGTTTAGCAATTGAGAAATAGAGTGGTTATATCAAGGAATAAAGAAAAAAAAAATGAACACCCCCTCCTCTCCCATCACCTTTTGTACAGCTTGGCAAAGTTTATGAAAACACTGAAAAAAAAGTGGGTCTTAACTGCTTTGCTCAAACTCAGGGAAGGTGGTTATTATTCCAGCGCCATCTATTTCCCTCCCTAGCTTCCAGGCATTTGGCCTGGAAAGAAAACATCAAGTCAAGAAACTCTACTTCTGCCTCTGAACTAATTGGATAAAATCTGCATGCAGAAAAGTTAGAAGCTTAAGAAATGAGCCAGGTCCAAAACAATCCAATGGCACCTCAACTCCGGATTAGCTCATTATTTTCTTCTACACCATGAGACTGATTTAAAAATTTCCTCAGACGAGTGACAAATAAGGAAACTCTGTACTTCATGCTGCCGGTCTCAGGAATACTTGAAAGGCAAGGGCTGGCACCATTGCCAAAAGGGGCTGAACTCCCCCCAGCACTGGTATGGAGCTTCTGGATGCAGCCCTGGCAGCGCTTCTTTCCTCTCTCCCTTCCTCCCTCACCCCAGCACAAATGCCTCTGCAGCAACCAGGATTAAACCAAACTGGGGAAATTCTTAAGACAAGTTTGCAAGTGACTGAATAAAAAAAATAAAATAAAATAAAATAAAATAAAATAAAATAAAATAAAATAAAATAAAATAATAAAATAATAGAAGAAGAAATAAAAAAGGCCTGTGCTGACTCTAGGGTAAAAGGAAGGAAAAGATGGAAAGGATGGACCAAGAGTACAGCTCCACTTGTAACATATAACATTCCCATGTTACAAGATGGGAATGCAGGTAGCTGCTTTAACACATGCCAAAGGAGTCTAGTCCAAGCCTTTCACTGAGACCATGTATGACAAAAACTAGCAAGAGGGTTAGGGAAAGGGGTGTCTTGTTAAATCTGAGGCAGACAAAATTTGCCACATCTCTAGTCTTGCAAGATTTTCAGAACTGTAGGGATGGCAGATAGAAAGCTTGGGGAAGCATTTTGCTTGATTTTAGATGATGAAAAATGTGCTCTATCTATAACAAATAGAAGAGGAAACAAATGGTTTGTCCAACCAATATCCAAATGAAAGCTGTCCAAGCATTTCTTCCTACCTGGTAAGATACAGAAAATCCTTAGCACACCAATGGACACAAAACATTGTGTTGAATCTCAGAGCAACATGATTTGAGACATTAAAGAAAAACAAAACACTTCTAGGGGATAATCAGAGTTATTATCTGCCAGGAACAGCCTTTTCCTGTAGGCAGCATGAGCTTCAACAAACTGCCACCTTTTACCAAAAACCCATATTCCCCTCCTAGTGTTACATATATATCAGAGTGTATTTATGTAGCCTTGTGGAAAAGTCACTTTCTTTTGGTAAAGAAGTATTTTGTGAAACAATGTGGCAAGTAGCATAACTAGACATCATTTGTGTGTTTGGTTTCATGACATTGTCTGCTTCATAAGACAACCTCTATTTTCCCTCATCAGCTTTCAGATGTGTTTTTGTCAGTTCATACTGGGATCAGAATTAAGTTTATTACTACAGACAAAAGAGAAATCACTGAAAGCAGACATGGTAAGTACTTTTTCCTCAAGCCTGCCCTCCCAAATCCATCAGCACTCACCAACTTCAAGGATCTTCGGATCAAGTGCATTGTGAATAATTCTAGATGGGAACCCACAAAACTCCTGATTGTTCATTGAAGCAAAAACTGTTCAGTGACAACTTACCCACCATTGAAAACAGATAATAACACGACTGAAAGCATAAAACCAACCACACAGAGGGTGCTGGTCTGGTACATGTTGCAGTTCATATGAGTTTCACCCAGCTGGAGGAAGTGGCTGGTTGAAGTCATAAGTGGTCTTACATACTTTTCAAATGCCAGTAGATGCAATTGAATTTATGGTACTCAAACACAGAAGAAAATCTACATAATTGTGAACATCTGTCAGTTTTCTATTAGCAACATGATTCTGCTGCTGTTTTTTCAAACCTCAAGTAGAAGCAGGCATTCCTGGTGCTTGGGCTGCTATTTTACTTGGCAAAAATTGGGACGATTAAGTTTTTCATGCTGAACAGTTTACAAAGGAACATGTCTGGATCAGGATGTGTAACCAGTAAATGAGCTGGATCCACTTTGTAAAGAAAGTGTTGGTTAGTCTCTTCAGAGTAATAGCTTGCCTTTTTCATCTGTTTCAATGTTAGTCATACTTACATTACACTACATCATAGCACGCAGATTTGGGGCCATGAATTGGTCCAGAAAGTTCCTTTCAGTAGTAGTTTACTAGGACTCTGCTCTAACAATCTCGAGTTACCCTTTACAGACTGGTTGAGGATTCTGTCCCCCAGGACTCTGCTGACACTGCTATTTGAACAAATCTATGGAAGCACACATGTTCAGTTTTTAATAAGGTGCATGCAGCATTTTCCACCTCTTCCCACCACCTAAGATTTGTAACCCTAATAAAACCAAAAGCCAACCAACTAAAAAAACCTCCAACTGACCAAAACCAAGAAACCCCTTCTAGAAACAACACTGAACAGAAGGAGAAGAACAATCTCCTACATGCTGAATTTACACAGCCAGTTTATAAAAGAACTGCAAATCTTAACTTACATAAAGTAATCCTTTACTGTGCAGTGCCAGATTACATATAAAGAGCCCTTATCCTGTGAACATCTGAAAGCTTTCCAACAATAAAACATTTAAAGTTTAAGGGAAGCTTATAGGCTTGTTCTTACACAGAGACAAAAGCCTCCCTGTTAGCCTGAAACCACCCTTTTTCTAAGTGAGGTCCTAGATAGCTGGCACATGATGTGAAAAAGCCTGGTCATCAACAGGTTTGGGGGGAGAGAGCTGAGGGCAGAAAGAAAGAGCTCCCAACAAAATTTGCTCTTGCAACAAGTCCAGACCCAACTCTGGAGAACAGCAAAGGGAAAAAAACACCAGCCACTAACACAATTAGAAGACTTAATAGTAAGACAATACTATTCTAGTGGTTTGTCCTCCCATGCAACAGTGTCAAAACTTGGAAAGAGGACCGTGGCTATGGGAGAGGCACTCTGCATTTTTTCATGTCAAAGTCACTGGATTTCTAAAACTGTTACTGGAAAGCTTCCGCACATGCAAGATGTAAATAAGGATAACTAGGTCCCTCTGTTAAAGGAGTCCAAAAGTAGTTTAGTAGTTTCAAAACAAGAATGTTTGTCTGCACCATAAAACTTGTTCCTGTCTAAAAACATGTCTGCCCTTTCCATTTGGAGCAGAAGGAACTCAGATGCAAAGTCACCACTGCAGTGACAACAAGTTTTAAGAAACAGGAAACGTGGGAGGAAAACACTGGGAAAACACAGAGGCTTTGCTCAAACTTTTTCTGATTTAATAAAATGGAGCTGTGAAGAGAAAGACAGCCACAAACTGTGCTAAAGAGCAAAATCTGAGCTGCTGTATTGACTTACCTTTAGCAGACGTGCTGCTGTCAGCTGTTCCCCATGTTCTGTGGCTCCCAGCCCTGCCAAAGCTGCTTCCTCTCCTTCACCCTGGGCTGTGCCCCTCACCCAGGCAGTTCAAGCCCCTCAATAATGCCAGATCAGTATTTGTGATATCAGTACCTTTCCCCTCTCTCTGCTTTCAAGCTAGATAAACTAAACAAAATCTTCATTCACAAGTCCTTTTCCATGCATCAGCTTGGCTTTGTAACACGGCAGAGCTGAAAGCAGCATAAAGCTGGGATCTGGAAATACGGCACCATCCAACCAGCAACGCCCTCATGGAAAGCCCCAGTACAGACAGAGAGTGTGGATGTGTACAGAGACCCAGCTGAGGCAGATGCAAAGAATCAAAAGATGCCAACAGCTTTAAGAAACCCTCAGTGGGACAGCCAGTGGTTAGGGTGAGCAAGTGGAGAATGGCACAGTAAAGCCACTGGCGACAGAAAGGTGATGGCGATGGCACTCATGGCCCATTCATAAATAAATCCTGCCCTTTGAAAGTGTTCTGAGAAGAACCCAAACCCTGTGGCACCCCATGTCATCTGCACTGCTGGGGAGAGAAGCAAGTGTGCAGCTCTGTGTGAGCCAAAAGCCTCACACGAGGCCGTGCACAGCTCAGCCTCCCCCTGGAACTCCTGTCCCTGGGTCAGGAGGCCGTGGGCAGCCACGGGAGCTGAGCAATCCATAGGGGAAGCTATTAGCACACTCAATACTGAGTAGGCACTCAGACTGAGAGTGTTACATATGAGGGGCATGTGATTGTAGCACTTCACTTCTCAAAATAGTAGAAAAAATACTTCATTAATTACGGGAAGAGCACTTGCATTTCTCTTTGCAGAAAAATGAGAAGTACTATGCCCCAAACAATTTTTCAGAAAATAAATGAATGGAGACCATAGTCCTAAAAATAGACTGAACTCTCTATTCCTCTGAGCTGGCTCCTAGAAATGCTGCTGGGCATCTCTGGAGCTGAGGGAAGGCTCAGGCAGACAGTGATGCAGGGACATGGTGGCTAGAGCCAGTGCTGCATCCCTTTCCCAGACCCTCTGCCTGCTTATCCTTACCTGCCCAGTGTCCCAGTGGCATCAGTGAAACATTTCTGTGGCCAGAAATAAGTACTCACATCATTACGAAAGTTAAAAAATACAGCAGGGGGGAAAAAAAACCATACATAATGCAAGGTTTCAGAAGCTTTTGCTTTAATAATTGATTTTCCAGTTTGTTTCATAGAAGAAAATGCCGTTCTTCTAAAGATACAGCATTGACCGAGAAGGACCTTTAGCAGAAACTGGCTAAAGAGTGTATTTACAAACCTTCTGCAGAAGCAGTAAAGGCCGTTTAGAAGTGCAATTACATTGCAATGCAAATTTAGTTTTTTTGTATAGAAAAATTTGCTTTTATATGCAATTGCTATTATAAACAAATTTGCCCTTCCCCTTAAGAGAGAATCTTAGTTATACAATAAATATTTTTGTGCTTTGATCAGTGCGCAAGGTTTTAATTAAGGACATTTTTTCCATGACATACAATGAACACATACACAGAGAATACATATAGAATATATATGCTAGTGTTGCAATATTACAGTGCCCATCCTGTCAGCCACTCCCATTATGGAAGAAATCATTAAAAATACACACATGGGAACACACAGACTCAACATCCTGGCAAATTTACTTTGAGGCTTTAAAGGTTAAAAGAATTCAGCACAAGCATCTCTTAGGACAAATTGGGGCTGTTTACTAAGGACTTTTTGTAGTTCAGTCAATACATGGATTTAGCTAATTTTAAGTGAGCCAAATAATACTTATATCTTGTACATGTAATACTTTAATGGCTGGATTGCTTCCTATTCTGGTTTCACAACTGCTGTAATTCCAACTTGTCGGAGAGTGAAAAGAAAGCATGGAGGGGCAGGCAAGGCGAGTCTTTGCAGAAGATACTCAACCTACATGTGTCACACTTCCTGATGTGCAATATAAAAATGTGGAAAAGAGGCTGAAATTCTGCAAGAATGGGCTATTTGTAAACCTATTTCTGTATCAAAGAAGGCCTGTGATGTGAAAAGTAAACAGTGTAAGAAAAGAATATAGCAACACGATTAGAAACAAACAATGAGAATGCTGCACTGTAAACTAATTATTAACTACAACAAGCTGAAAATAAACTGTTTCCTTTTTGCCATGTTCACTTTAATCTTCTGAGAGGCAGGAAGGGGGAAGACAGGAGGAGGCAGCGGTTTCAGACTTGTGGAGCTTATCAAATCCCAGATCAGATGATTAGAGCACAACTAAAAACAAAACATCCTCTCTCCCCACCTCTCTCCCTCCCCAGAAAGGAAGCACAGCCTTTAGGACCAATCTGCAGTGTTTGTTTGCTGCTCTTGAAGGGATTACTCTGGAGAGCATTTTTCTTAAGCTGTTTTTATCTCTTTCTGGAAGTTTCAAAATAAACAAGAGTACTGGAAACAGAAGAACAAAAAACTTGACTTTATGGTTTATTTTTTTTAATAGTGAGACAAGTAAAGAAAATAAATAAGGTCCATCATTGTCACATAAGACAAAATGGAAGAGAATATAACCTTGAAATCTGAGAAGCATTGCAAAACCTAGGAAGAATCACACCAATGGGCTGAGAATGGGGATAAGTGGAAAAAATAAAAAAAAAAAAAGAGGACTGTCCCTCATGCTACTTCACTGATTACTTATTTACTTACTTTAATGATGAGACTTTATGTTGCTGGGTTCTATATTCAGGAAATAACATGAATAAATACATAAATAAATAAAAGGACCAACCACAAAAATGACTGTATTTTGACTATTTGCCTTCAAAAAACACCTTAAACAACTACCCCTGCTCTTTAGTGGCTTCTAAAAACGACTCTCCCATAGTGCAAACAGGAAATTAAATTCTCAGGACAACACACTAGAACTATGAATGAAAAGATTTTGCACTGATGTAATGCTTCAGCCTCAAGCTCTAGATCAAGTCTTTATTCTTTCACACTGCCCTTGAAGACAACAGGTTTTCCCTCAGAAAGCAAGTGTCCCAGTATGAACCAGAAAAATACAAAGTTCATGTAATTCAGGATTGTACAACATTAATATAAACCTCTTTGCAGTGCAGAAGCCACACAAAACCATTTATTTTGCTGAAATAGTCTAAGGATTTAAAATGTCATTACTATTCAGTATAACCTCCCAACTTTTTTTTTTTGTTTGTTTGTTTTTCTTTTTTTGTTTTTTTTGTGTGTTTTTTTTTTTTTTTTTTTTTTTTTTTTGTTTTTCAAGATTAAGCAAATGCCTGATCAGTGGAACTAACGAAAGGGAATTTCCAGCTCATCTGGACTTGTGATGCTAACTTTACAATGAGAGTCCTTCCCACATTGCATCCTGGTGCTCTTGGCTCTCCCATAGCCCCAGATGCATTTACAGTACCCAGTCACATTTACTGCACAAGCCCTGCTGCATCCACTGCTCAGCTGCTCCAGGGGTGTCTGCAGCACCCTGCTCCTGCTGCCACCACGCTCAGCCCATGTCCCTGCTGCAGCTAGAGAAAGAGAGGAAGAGTTCTTCCTGGAGAAAGAGCTGGGAAGTCAAATGCTGCTCCTGAAGGCCCCTCCCTGGCTGGAGACAGCCTGAAAACTTATAAAGAGGAGGACTAGTGTACAAACACACTGAGTTACAGCCTAACCCCCACTTCCTCAGGAAACTGGGCTAAAAGATCTGTTTTTTTCTCTTGCTATGCCCCTCTCTTACACCACCAACTATGCAGATGCAGCTTTAAAAAAAAAAAAAAAAAAAGAGTCACATAGACATAAGGCTTAAGGGACTATATCCCCATACAGCATCTGGATTTCTGTCTCAGACATGTTTCAGAAGTGTCACTGATTTCCTATTTAATATTCATGCTTTATAGCTGCACAAAGCCAGCCTCTGCACAAAGAGTGATATATTACTCTCCTATCCTCCAAGAAGATCCTTAATGAGGATATTCTGGTTTCTTGATATTCAGAGGCCTTCTGTTGGTATCAGCAGATCAGCGTACACTCGAACGCACGGCACACGGACAAGGAGACGTCAACTCTGCCTATTAAAACAGAGCTACAGGAGTAAAAAGGACCTTGAATGACCACCCAGGTGGCTTCCCTGCTCAAGGCAGGAACAACTATACTTATGTTATTCTTTTTATTAGGGCACCTGACCTAGCTGGGGAAAAAGAGATGTGCTTTGAGGCTCACAGTCCCTTCCTGAGCCTGAAACCTCTCCCCTGTGTCACCCTGGTCCAGCCCTCAGACATGCCAGTTGGTCTGGTAAGATCTCTGCCTGCAAGCCCTGCCTTCCTTCCATTGCCATGGTTACAATGCTGCTATTACCGTGCATGTTGAGCCTATTTTTAAAAGCCTGCAGTGACAGGAGATGCTGGTTAAGGCCTTAATCTCAATAAGGTCTAAAATTACAATGAGTGCTTACTACTTGTGCAAGTGCTGCACTCTGAAAGCTGAAGATGGGTGGTGAGCTGCTCTGCATTGCCTGCATCCCAGACAAAAAAAGAACATTTTAAGGGAGAGACCTAAAGGACAAGAAGAAAGTAGTCCTGCTGATACTAACTGGGTGAGTTAGGTCAGCAGAAAATCTGTAATGACATGTCAGAAAGCAACTCGTGCACTGGAGGAGACAGGCATCACAGGAGGCTGGAGGAGAAAGATGCCCTCTTGGAGATGGCTGACAGATGGGAATAGAGAGGAAGGGAGGGTCTTTGGTGATAAAGATAGGCATCTTGTGCTGAATGATGACATCAGTAGAGGAGTACGTAGGGAAGGTTATACTGCTAAAAAATGAGGAAATGGAACAAATTTCTTTAGTGAAGACATTCTGGACAGATGGAATTACAATCTGAAGGTGCCAGAGAAAATGATGTTGCAGTAATTCATGATGAGTGCTTAGATGTGAATTTCAACTGTGTGGGGTGGATAGCACAGGGCATTTATAAAGAGACTGTATGCAAGAAGAATCTCTGCCGATCTCAGAGCAAAGACACGGGGAACTAGGAGAAGGACAGATTTTGGCCTGGCTGAGGGACACTGATGCTGTCCATGGCAACAGCAGTGTGAGATAATGGGGAGAGTTGCAGGGAGAGGGAGGAAGGGAGGTATCAATGGATATCTGTTTAGTCATGCTGAATGAGACTTGATGGCTTGGTATCCACAAAGAAGTGAAAAAAGATTGATTGAGGTTATAATAAGCTTGCATGAGGAGAGAGAGAGAACTAGTTTTATGTTGCAGTCTTAACAACTTTATATATCTACGTATCTATGACTCTGGTGATTATATATATGTGTGTGTGTGTGTGTGTGTTGTGTGTAAATACATATTTGTATAGACACAAATTTGCATATATACATGTAATAGGTCTGTATGGAAAGGAATCAGAGATAAAGCTGTAGTTAGAATAGGAGAAGAGAAAGAACACATCTCTGTACTCCCTGACCAAAAACAGAAGTGGAAAAAGGTCTTTCTCCTTTTTCTTTTTTTGTAGCATTGGTAACAAAGCATGTAGTAGCAAAATTCTTGCCTGCTAACCCCCTGGAAAGTTTAAGCAGTCAAAAAAAAAAGAAAAAAAAATAGCACCAGGACTGCATCGTGCAGCTCAACAAATCCTTCCACATTCGGAGGGCAGGTGTCCCATGCACCCACACTGTCACACACCTCAGAGGATGTGTGAACAGCTACTGGCCCTGTCAGCAGTGGCTTATCTGATACAACACCCCTTACAGCATGGGAGAGGCGTATTTTGGCCCAGTGATGGATGTGTGTGTAGCCATGTGTCAAATCTGCCAGCATGCTGAGTGCTGGAAACAAATGGCACTTTCAGAGCAGCGCATCTGGGTCACTGCCTGCTCTCGCTGTGCCTGTGAGGACTGTGGGGAAGAACAGTGCAGCAGGGAGAAGCAGGCTGTGGATTTAAGGAGCTGGGCTGGCAGGTAGTATCTAGGCCACTGTTTGTAAACAGGATACCCTCATGCTGGAACAACAGAAGTGGCTTTTTGGTACTGTAAGGATAAGTCTTTTGCCCCCCTATGTGATGAGGTGACACTGGTTTATTTTCTTCCTACTCTCAGTTTTGCAGGTATAACCCAAATAATAAACCCACATTCAATGTTTCTCCCATCTCGAGAAAAATAGACTGTAAATCACTGAGAAATAACACACAGAAAGTACTCACAGGCTCCGCTTTTTAGTGCTGTAACTAGTTTGGACTCATGCATTTAGGAAATGTCACATTTGATTTTGACCTGGAATCAAGTTCACTCTGCCTTGCTGAAGCACAAGACGCCCCATTCATGCAGTGCCTGGAGCACAGCCTCCAGCTGCAGAATGTGGGTTACCAAAGCAGGAGACATCTGAGAAGGAGCATTCAGAGCAGCACGTGTGCCACTTTCAGCCGTGAACGCATTTGATTATGAACTCCACAAAATGCATGAATGGTACAGGCTGACGGTACAATCCCTGGAAGTACATATCCATAACAATCCTATGGAAAAAAGAGGGATGCACGCCTGAGAGCAACAAAGAGATGAGACCTTTTTTTCTGCTTTCTTTTGAATATGCAAGCCAGCTAATTAATTTCCCCGCCAAAAAACCATTTGCACAATCTGGGAGCTACTGCAAGGGCCAGTTGTGAAGATTTCAACAGTAAACACCATCATCAGCAGCTAATCAATAGTCCTATTTTAAACCTAAACTGTACGTGACAAGAACATCAGGTTCCTTTTTCTCGCATATACTTTTACATCAAATGACAAATTGTCCATAGAGTTTGGGATCACAACAGTCCCACAAAGCCATTGGCACCGCAGCTGGACAGTCTGTGCAGAAATGCTACCTGGCATGTCAAGATGCCCTGCTCACCACGCACTGCAGTTTTCACCTTGGATAGCAACCAGTCTGTATTTGGTCTGCTTCCTCTCCCCATGCTGCACACGTGCCCATCCACTGCTTACTGCACTTCCAACCCACCCCCACAGCCAGAGAGCAACAAGTACTTTGAAACACCTCATGCATGGAAGGGTATCAAGAAAGGGATCTGTATTTGACCTTGTCATACAGGTTTATGGGGAGTGAGAACAGCACTCTTCACAAGCAGATGGATACATTTAAAAAAAGAGGACAAAAAGTAAGAGAGAGACTGGTTCCTCATAAACACGTGTGTTTTATCAACTGCCTGAACACCAAAGCACTTCTCTTTTCTGGACAGACACCTCTGGGTCACATCTTTCAGCTCCATGAAAATTTCAACAGCTCATTGGCTTCCCCCAAGAGGGGGAAGGGATGTGGACTGAGCATCAGATAGTCAAATGCAGAAATGGATTTAAATGGAAAATGAAAATCTTCTCCCAAAGAGAGGGCTTCCAGTACCAGGACTATGTAAAAGGAAGAAAATAACAAGCTGAAGAGTGACAGATTCATATCATACAGCCAGGACCATTTATGTCCATAGAGTTTTCACTGCATGAGAAGTAAGAGAAGACATTTTCCTCCTAGGCAGTCCTCTAGGATTCACAGTGGAGCAATTACAAGCTTCCTAAAAGCCCTGCAAAGCTTTCAAGGCTTGCAGTAGCTACGGCTTATGACCCAGACTTGGTGCAAGCATTAGTAGAGAGCAGAGCAGTAGAAAATATTGCAGCCTAGTTGAAGGTTTCAAAACCGATGTATGTGGACTTCAGCAAGTCCTGCCCTACTTGCCTTAAAAATGTCCAGTGGTCCTTTTGGTATCAGTAATGTAAAAAATTAACACTGTAACAGGCTTGTTTAGGAAGACTGACTCATTTACTCCATCAAAAAAACAGCGTTGTCCTGCAAGTCTCAGGCCTACCTCTCATTTCGTGGGGGGAAGCACCAGCACGTACAAAGTAACAAGGATATACAAAGCATTTTGTAGGCTTGGAATAAAACCCCATTTGTAGGATTCACAAAAAGAATTTATGTTAACAGAGTAAGCTATTTATAGCAACTCTCCATAGAAATGAACTGTCTCTTGGTTCCTGTCCTTGTGAAATGCAGCTTTTTAGCCAGAGAAACCCTCTCTTTACTCTAAAAGCGTGGGTGAAGGGGGGCACGGGGAAAGGGAAGCTACTCTCTGACATACACCCTGCTGGCTCCAGTTTTACTGGAGATAAGGTCTTCCTGTGCTGTGGCACAAAAGGGAACTGATGGCCTGAGCCCAGTGCAGTCACAGCACCCTTCCCCAGCCCCCTCAGCTGTGCAGCAGCAGTGAGAGAGCTGCCTGTGCCATGGCCTGTTGCTCACAGCTCTGAGCTGTGCCTCATGGACACACAGGATCAAGGAGGACTGCTCTTTCCCATGTTCCTCAAGCCCTGAATGTTTAATTACAGGCTCTTAGGCAGCCTTAATCCAAGTATACCTAAGGAAGATTACAGTTCCTTGAAAGAGCACAGGGACAAACTAGGAGGGAGAGAACTCCCCAGCCAGCCCTTCAGAACATGAGGCCCTTGCCAAACCAGAGCAACATGTACATATCCTCACATTTCTTACACATTCTGATCATACACAGCCAGCCAGCTAGAAACATTCCTGTATCTACACCTCATCACATTAGCAAAATCACTACACCAAGTCTCACCTATTTGTTACAAATGACCCAGATCCACAGTCTGCTTACCATGCAAGCTTAATTAGTTATTTCTGCCAGTTTGCTCAGACAAGAAGCTGAGTGAACTGCAGGCACAAGTTTGCTGACACCAGGTTGTGTGGGGCAGTCGACATGCTGGAGGGAAGGAGTGTCATCCAGAGGGACCTTAGGAGGTTTGAGAGGTGGGATCGTGCAAACCTCATGACATTCTACAAGGCCAAGTGCAATCAGGGTCAGGGCAATCTCAAATACAGGGCTGATGGAAAATTGATCAAGAGCAGCCCTGAGGAGGAGGACCTGGGGGTGCTGGTGGATGAGAAGCTCAACATGACCTGGCCCTATGCGCTCACAGCCCTGAGAGCCAACTCTATCCTGGGCTGCATCCAAAGCAGCGTGGCCAGGCAGGAGATTCTGCCCCTCTGCTCTGCTCTTGTGAGATCTCACCTGGAATGCTTCATGTGCTCTGGGGCCCCAGACATGGGAAGGATGCAGAGGTTCTGCAGTGAGTCCAGAGGAGGCCATGAAGATGCTCAGAGGGTTGGAGCACCTCTCCTATGTACATAGGCTAAGAGAGCTGGAGTTGTTCAGCCTGAAGAAGAGAAGCCTCCAGGGAGACCTTATTCACCTCCCAGTACCAAAAAGGGGGCTGCAAGAGAGCTGGAGAGAGACTTTCTACAAAGGAATGTAGTGATAGGACAAGGGGAAATGGCTTTAAACTAAGAGTAGGTTTAAATGAGTTATAAGGAAGAAATTCTTTACTCAGAGGTGGTGAGACACTGGAACATGTTGCCCAGAGAAGCTGTGGATGCCACATCCCAGGAAGTTTTGAAGGCCAAGTTGGATGTGGCTCTGAGCAATCTGGTCTTGTGGAAGGTGTCCCTGCCCTTGACAGAGTGGTTGGAACGAAATGATCTTTAAGGTCCCTTCCAACCCAAACCATTCTATGATTCCATTAATCACTCCCCCCACCCTACCCCCCACCCTGTTTCGGGGAAAAAAAAAAAAAAAAACCAAAAAAAAAAAAAAAAAAAAAAAAAAAAAAAAAAAAAAAGCCAAAAAAAACAACAAAACACCAAAAGGTAGCAGGTTTGCTGTTTCAAAATACAAAAATAGTAGATGAATAAATCAGAAACTAAAACATGCACACGCAGACAAATCCCTAATTTCTTTTAAGTACTTACATAAATAAGATGCAATTGATTTCTATATCCCTATCAGTAAGGGTTCTGTTGTTGGGCTTTTATATCTCAAGATCAGTGCTATCTGGCCAATAAACTAGACCGTGGTGTTCAGAGATTACACTTGAGACTGATTTAGAAAAGAGAAAATAATGAAGAAAGTATTTTTAACCTACAAAAATTATTTTTTAACCATAAAGGTTTTTACATTTTGGCAAAAGCATTATTTCAGACTAAAATAACATCACTTTTCCCAGTTGGGACCCTACATATCCTCACTATCCCCCACCCTTTGCAAACTTTAGAGAGAACACAGGCTCTCCCTGCGTACTTTCATCACTAAATCTAATCCATCAACAAGTCTGTAATAAAACATCTCATAGATGGTTCCCTCACACTGCTTCCTTTCAGTATCTCCTGCTGACACTCTTAGTTGGTTTATAAAAAGGCATATCTTAAATCAAATTATTGTACCAATAATCTTAAATTAGACTAATGGGAACTCTGAACTGAAAATAAAGCTCTAAAAGCTATAGGGTATACATATATCATGAGACTTTATTAAACTATAAATCTGTTGATTATAATCTTATTTTGTAAAGACAGAATTATCTTAAGCCAATTTGTTGCTGAACATAATAGCATTTGGTGTCTATAATGAAAATTAGATTATATCAGGCTAAGTTTGTTTATAATTTTTGATTAACAGAATTAGACACAGTGAACACAAAGTGTTCACACACATGAAATAATGAAATGCAATACGTTTTCCTTTCATTTCCATTCCCATTTGGTACTCCCTGAATTCTTGCTTCACAGTACCAAAAATATTGTTTGAAAAGAGAAAATTCGCCTTCTGTATTTCACAAAGAGTTTGATTACACTGATACATGACATCACTTATTGAAAATGTATACTTCCAAGACAAATCAGAAGCGATGATGAAGATAAGGCCTGAGCTGTCCTCATCCCTTAGATGCAGAGGCTGTTCTGCTGCAATTCTCCATTTACCTCAGTTCACCTGATTTTCCTGTTGGTTACATTGCACTGATCACTGAATCTTTGAGACATGGGGGGGTTTAATATCAATCACTCCAAAATGTTTTGGTTTAAATGATGGAACAGTGATGGGTGAGCAACACAGGAGAGCACGTGTGAGCAGGAACTTCAGAGGTTGGCTGTGTCACCCCAGAAGTCCTGTCTTGAACCGCAGCCTGGAAGGAAAAGCAAAGCGCACAGTTTTTACACCCTTGCACTCAACAAAAGTAGAAAGGTACACCCACGAAAATGTAAGCTAAAATGTGATATTTTCTTCTGCCGACAACTCTGAGTTCTTCAGACTTCCAGATCACTGATTCAGAGACTTTGCACCAACTTATTCGTTGATGACTGACCAAATCACAAACCTCTGTGTGAAAAACATTGTGCAAGCTTCTACACAGTCATTTCACCACCCTCATCTTTCTTCACAACAAGACCTGGGTGATATGGTTGTGTTCATATCGTCCCTAGCTCTTGGTCATGGTGGCACTCAGCTTCCTTTGGGAGGAAATTAATGAAAAATTTGCTCTGCCTCAAGTCATGTTTTTTATATATGGACTGTTTGGGAGGATTGTGAGGACACTGAAGTGATGGTGGTGTGCAGCCAAAGCTGCCTTTAAGCTTTTGCTCTGCCTCCTCAGCCCTTCCATGATGATTCAATTTCTTTGCAGTGGCTGGAAATTAACTGCAAAATATGCAAGTTTTCCTTCTGGCAACCGGTATTTTTAATTCTCTCTGTCCAGTGTCATAGGCAAGGAAGGAAAGAGAACGGAAGGGAAAGGAGATCCCACATACTTCAGTTATTTATTTAGATTTGCTGCAAATATTCAGAGGTCTCAATTGTCCTGTTACCCGGACGGTAAATAGCAGTAGTGACGCACTCCAAGAAAGTATCCCCCAAGCCTACTCCAAACAACAAAAATAACTTCTGCCAGCACCAACTGTCATATGTTAAAACTCCACGCTATTCTTGGAGCAGATGCAGGCTCAGGAATTTTTCTTTCTTTCTTTTTTTTTTTTTAAGCAAAGTAATTTCAAACCAGCGCAACCAACACATGTGATGTGTGTGATGGTTTTGGCAGCCGCTAATTTTCTAAATGATAATTACTGGCAGTTTATCAGCCTTAGCAGTTTGAGACAGGCAGTTTGACAATGTTAACGGACGGTGCTGAACCAAAATACAGTTCCCACGGGCTCTCTCACACATTTTTTCCTTCTTGCTGGTTGAAGAATTTCAAGTGCTCAGCTATGATCTGGCAAATCCTTACCCTGTATTGGTTCTCAGAGCACTGTGAGCAGCGCTCTATTGAATCTCCACAGCATACACCATTAAATTTTTTTTTTTACAATGTATTAATTGTACCCCTTCTGACACATGACTGCAAATAGCTCTGGCAAACAACTGCACCTCAATGAATTAAAAGTTTGTTTGAGCAAAGAGGAATTGGAGTTGCTTGGCACTGAAGATGAATATAGCAAAGCTCCAGCTGACACATCTTGCATAGACTGTCTCTTGCACTTATATGCAACACACAGCAAAACCTTGCTTGAAACTCTGGATTTAAAAGACCAAGATTTCTGGGCAAACTGAAGTATTAGCCTCTTCAGACTCTGAATTTACCCTATTAGCCCTTTGCCAGTCAAGTGACTTCACAAAAGAACTTTTACAAGTTCTACTTTTGACTCTAGCAGATGCAAAATTTTTATTAAATATACATTACCAGAATACTAGCAAGAAAAAAGAAAAGATAAATTTTATAATTTTTTTTTTAATCCTGAAAGTTGATTTTCCATGTTGCATTAGAAGGCTGTAACTCTATACTTTAGACTTGGGTGATTTGAGAAAATTAAGTCACAGGTACTAAATCTCTGGAATGTCAGAGTGCCATGCCCACTTTCAGCCAAACCTTCAGTGCTCCTGATGTTTTTTGCTTTTGCAAAGCCCACTTCATGTCATTAAGTGTCTACACAATAGAAACAGTCGTCAGCTGTGTGTGGCCTTCCCCTTTTGCAGGTTTTTATACCTTCTGTCCTATAGAATGTCTAATGATAATCTCTCTGGGCCAACAATTTAAAAGGCTTAGCCACAGAGAAGAAATGTGCTTTTTGTCATCATTCTGCATCCAGAACTCACCATTCTCACCGACAGGGATTTTATGGAGTAGGATCTTCACAAGGGCAAGGTGAGATGCTTTACATCAAAAGGATCAACATCACTAAGGACTCCTACTGTGGCAGCTTTGCATTGTTCTTCTCATCCTTCTAATTTTCAATGGGAAAATTCCCACTCATTTCTGCAGAAGCATGCTCCTTCAGACAGGGAAAAAAACCAGAAAGCATGTACAACTGCTTCTGTAAAATGTTAGTTCCTTTTCAGGGAGCAGCAGAATCCACCACAAATGTTGCATTCACAAAATCACAAGTATTCTCCCCTAACATAAAGTACAATGCCTTAGTGAAAATGAAGGACTTTGGAAAGATAAAAGGGACAAATAAACCATTTAACCTTTTTGTTTGAAAAACCTCAGACAGGAACGGGAACCTTTCATTTAAACTTTACACTACTACAGTGGCCTGAATCCCAAGGCAAAACAAACACCTGAAAGAGGCAGAAAAAGAGCCTAAAACCCTGAACATAAGCAAACCCCTGAGTATATTGGAAAAGTAAACCCAGGTGCTTCTCCAGATGACCCCCTTCATTCCCTCTCTGCCAGGGAGCTGCTCTCCAGCTCTGAAGCCAGAGAGCACCCTAGCACGTCTACGCCCAGCTGGGGAATACCCCTTGCCCATCAGCACCGCTGCTCAGAGCATGGCTGATGTATGAGATGAAAGCAGGACCTGTGGCCCCATGCACACAGCCCTGGGGCAAGTCCCAAAGCTTTCAGCAGGGACTGCAGACAGGTAGCCCAGCCTCAGCCTCTTATGCCCACCTGAGAGTTCCCTTCAGAGGGCAGAGACTCATTTTGGAGGGTGCTTAGAAAAAAAAGTATGCAAAGCATCATCTTTGTCTAGCTACAAAACCCCAAACTGTGGAAGGCAGGTTGACAGCAGATCAAATATTCATCCCTGTGTAGGAACCTCAGAAGAACTCTTAAACTGTGGAGAAAGTGGTGAGGGGAAAACACCTACTTTCTTCTGCCTAATAGTGGTGCAAGGAAGTCCTTTACAGAAGGTGAAAGAAATGTAATGCACCTCAATGCCAGGCAATGCTGCTCTGTTACTGGAAGAAATTTTCAGGACAGTGAAGAAGGTCTGGAGTGGGTATGGGCACGAAGATATCCCCACAGAAAAATCCCCCACCAATGCTCCTCCCTCTCACAGTGACAAAAGCAGCTTGGCACTGGTAGCATCTACTCTCCAATCTACACAATGCCCTCCTGGTGGGGGGCAGGGTGGCACCACTCACAGCAGGTGTAAAACCAAAAGATCAAAAATGTACCAGGGGTTCAAGTTCTGGAAACACCAAAGCAAGCCTCTACTTTGGGAGATGGGAGGGACGTTCTACAGAACCCCTCCACTGCTGCACACCTCATAGCCAAGACTCCAAGGGTAGTCTTAGGGTATCTGTGTGCACATGCCCTGAACAGTCCTAAGGCAGAACCTCACCCAGACTCTGGTCAGGCAGAATGGGGAGACAGAGCCACACAGGCTTCTGTAAGAGCTGTGGCAAGCAATTGTCTGAAGAGAAAGCATCATCTGCTTCATGCCACCATTTTCTTCCAGCTAAGTACTTATTCCTGCTACAAAGTCACTACTCACTTCTTCAGAAGAGTAAGTGATTTCTGAGGGGGGAGCATCTGGCAAATCCCTCTGGACTACATCCCTCTGGAGGGGTGAATGCTGATGCAGGCTGTGTCAGCTGCAAGTCCCCTGTGCAAACACGAGTGACCAGTGCTAGAAGTGGCTTCTCACCTTATCTCTCTGCAGAGGCAGGTGACTGCACAAGGGTTTGAGAGGAAGCCTGTGTTCTTATGGAGGCAGACCTTGGTTTCACTTTCTGTTCCATTCTCCAGGCTTCTGGGCAATAACTAGGGAGAACTTCACATCGGGGTAGTAAAAAGCAGTCTAACAATTTTGTTGCTTCCCTTTAACTTGCGCACTCTTCTCTATCATCTCCCTTCACATGGAAAGATTGTTCATAGCTTTCTCAGCTGTGACAAATTGTGAAGAAAATCATGGTGACTGTTAAAAGATTTAGGGGAAGAATCCCAAAAATGGTATTTAGGAAACTGGCTTCTAAATTCTATTCAATATAAGTTTAAATCCATAAGGATCACCTTGACTTTAGCTTTAGAACTTTAACAAGGTAGCCAACAATATTTTGATTAATCACCTGTTCCTTCAACTTTATGCTTTTACTTCCATGAAGAAGAACGTGGCAAAATAACTACAACATGCTTCTTATTTAAATAAAATAAGCGAAAGTCTGTGGTGTGCACAAGCAACTGAGCATGAAGGATTTAAAATACTTTGCACTGATATTTCTGAATGCAATCTGCATTAGAATCACCCACCCAAACAGCTAAACATAACTGCAAGCAGCCATTAGATATATGCCTGCATGTAAAACACAAGCTTTTTAAAATTGTAACCTGATTTACATGGGTGACCACACAACTCTCAGATTGTGAAATATCTGTGTCAGTCTGATTTCTCTTCCCCTTTAAGCTTATCTCCTTTCAGCTCTCTGTAGCTGTGATTTGTCATGTGTGCTTGGGAGAGGAAGGTAAGTTGATAACAGTAATGTAGCAGCAAGGTCAGTGGATGCATTTATTAGTCTCTGTGGTCACCCTCCATGTTCCTCAATGCACCCAAAAAGAACATCCTCTGGCTTCACCATGCAGAGCATACAAACCAAAGTCAGGTCGTACATGAACAGACTTCTGCAACCAGTGTGGACGGCAACTCATTGAACAATTCCTCACCCATTTTAGAGTGGGGAATTTAGATGCCAGAGACAGGAACTGCAAGTATCAGTGAACTTTCTGAGAAAGAAAAAAGGTAAGTTTCCTTCCTGGCAAGTGTAAAGACCTTGATAAACTGACCAACACTTCTCCAGGAGAAAAAGGGAGCAATGAGGAACAATACCCAGTCCCCTCACAGAGACTATGTGGTATCTGAGATTGGCCTACTGCCAATTTCCCCAACAGTGCATTCACAGTGGAGAAAGAGGGAGAATAGCCCAGGGTTCACCAAGGATGCTAGCAACTTCAGCAAAAGAATGCTCTGTTACCTGTAGTTCAGTAAGTTGGGCCAGATATCTCATGAAAGAAAAGACTTTACACTTTCAAAAGCTTTACTGTAGTGTTGTTTCATGGGAGATTTGTATTGACACCAAAATACCCCTAGAAGCCTAAGCATCAACCCATGGCATTGTTCCTAACAGAAAAGTGTCCCAAAAAGAAAAATAATTCATTGAGTACCCAAAGAATCTACTGCAGCTCCCAAAACCAAGACTGGAAAAGGGCAAATAATTAAGGATTTCACACATGTCCTTTTCCTCATCTGTACATGAGATAATAAAAGCTCAAGGCTTCAGTGTGCAGAATTAAAAATACAACAACCCCAAAACTATTCACTCTATATATCCTGGGGAAACAGCACTTGCACAATTTAAAATTGCTGGTCTAATGCTTCTTCAAAACCTCAAATGGAAAAACGATGAGTATCTCCTAATAAAATCCCACATAAAAAGCAGGACGCTATTCCAAGCTAGCAAAGTATACTCAGTCTACAAAGCACTCCAAGGTCTATGCAAATAAGGAGTTGAACATTATACAAAACAGTTCTAAAAGACTAAAATAAGTAGGCTTCCTAAATGACAATTACTATTTTTAAAAGTGATTAGTTATCCCAGGCATACAACTTGGCATTTTAATGAGGCTGGATTTTTCCAGACAGTTTCCTCAAATAGTCCCAAAAAGCACAAGTCATTTTGTGACAACACCACCTTTGGGCACCCCAGAAACAGTTAAGAGATTAAAATCATATGCATTCTTATTTCTTAGAAAGTCTGGACAGGGAGAGGTAGCTGGAGAAGAATGAAATCTTAAAGGCCCATCTGAACATCCCACAAGACACACATTAGTACATTCAGGGTAAGAACCTAATTAGTTCTCAGATTAATCACACACTGTATTCGTCCCTACCAATGCCCAAGCTGGCAAGCTTTGCCATGCAGATCTCAAGGACAGGACAGTGATACAGGGCATTTCACACCAAACAACCCTCTTCCTTCACACCTGAACGGGAGATTCTTGAACAGCACTGTGAAAAGCACAACTGTGAAGAAGGAAAGCCAGAGACATGCAGCAATTACTCTTTTCCTCAAGGCCACATGATTCTCGAGATAGCTAGTTATTGCACCATCACTTATAAGCTCCTACATAGGAGGTCAATGGCAGCTACCTCCCTTCACGCTTACTAGTGAGAACCATTCCACAGAAACAGATGATCTTTATTATTTATTCACCAATTTCATTTTACAGTTGAAAAATTAGTAGGTGGTATTAACTCCTGCCTGCAGTCTGTCTTCAGACAGCCCTGTCTGTAAACAGTCACCTCATTCTCTTCATCAATTAAACTATTTTCTAGTAGGAAATTAGGAAACCGCTCTCATTTCCATCATCTGTTGCTTTGCAGTCACTCCAGGAGAAGACAGCTATATAATTAATTCAGATATTGACCATGTGCCATGAGATCAGAGCTTTCATTCCAGCGCTTCCTCTTCACCTCTACCCACATCCATGCCCAGCAGGACACGCAGCTGCCATGACCTGCTCGCCAGTCGGCGGTGCGGGATGCGGAGGATGGCAGCTCTGCAGAAACGAGCTCTGACGTCCTTCTCGTTCTCGTCAGTGAAGCGAGCACCAGTGCTTGCAGCGGAACACCTGCACACCGCTTGCACAGCGGACATTACAACACAAGCCTGCTTTAGGACTTTCTGCAGGAAGCAAGTGATCTGCAACTAGAAAGTCACATGCCTACATCTGAAATAGTGCTACAGTTATGCCAGTGGGTAGCCAAGAGGCAATTCTGCACATGCAACACTGCGGGGGAAGGAGACAGGTCGTGCTCAGAAGGAGTGACAGAGTGACTCCTCAGAGACCAGTCTGTCACTGCAGAATGATTGTTACAGGACAGATACAGCAAATGCCACCACACAGGAAGGAGCATCTTCAAGCACGAGGCAGTATTACCCAGAATATTACTATTTCAACACACCAGTTGGACTTCACAGAACAAAACACACCAATGGCAGCTTCAGCTTATCAGTTAATACAGGCCCATGAAAAAACATGTTCACTACCAGTTCTACTAAATTACGTGATAACATGTCACTAGAGGACACAAGGAAAAACAACGCACCACAGCTATGGTCATGATGAAGAGACTAACTTTATTTCCTCTGACTCCAACATTTAGAGTTTTCCAAAGGTGCCAGTGGATTGGAGGGTGAACGTGCCACCTCTCCAACGACACTGGACAAACTACCAGTACATCAAATTTCTCCACCTCTATGAAGGAATGCAAAACAATAGGTTATTTACAGAAAGTGTGTGAGAAAGTTTTCCACAAGAATGTAAATTCAGAAGGCTTTAGAAAATCTTAAAAAATCAGGGCAACAATAGGATAGTAATCAGCTACACATTTAGCAGAAGTTGGTTAATTATTGAGATACTCATGTAATACAAGCTGCAGTCGTTTATTTTCAAGTTGGAAAATACAAAAGGAATCTTCTTATAAATAATTTAAAATATTTTTATGCTGTTATTTGTTGCTGATTTGTTTTCTTTTTAAACTTTGATTATCAGATACTAATCTGAGTCTCTGAAACTTTTATTGTACTTAACAGCAGATGAGTAAATGGAAAAGGGCATCATGATAGCATGTTTTCAGGAGTGAATGTATTAGAATGTGTCAATATCAGAGCAAAAAACAGTGGCTGAACTGGCTTTATATTTGCTTCCTTTTTTGCTAGCTCCAAATGAGGCTAGGGAAACAGGAGACTTGCAGGATCTTCTTTGGTTGCTAATTCATGCAGGAATAAAAATGGAACACAGGGAAAAAAAGAAAAACTGACCAGCTGTACTTCTTCTGGATTATGGAAGGCACAAAACATGAGAAAAATGCTAATTCTTGATAAACATAAACAGCCTTACAGAGAACTTTAATCCTCTGCAGCCCCTGGTGCAGACCACAATGAACCAGGCTCTCCCCCTGCAGCCCATGGAGATCCATGGTATAGCTGAGATCTACCTGAGGCCCCTAAAAGGCCCCACACCAGGGCAGGTGGAGACCCAAGAGGGGCTGTGACCCTGTGGAAGGTTTACTGGCAGGACCTGTGACCCTGTGGGAGACCCATGCTGGAGCTGCCTGTTCCTGAGGGGCTGCACCCTATTGGAAGGGACCCACACTGGAGCAGTTCATGAAGAACTGCAACCCACAGGAAGGACGTGCTTTGGACAAGTTCATGGAGAAAGGACTGTCTCCTGTGGGAGGGACCCCACACTGAAGCAGTGTGGGGAGTGTGAGGAGAAGTCCTCCCTCTGAGGAGAAAGGAGAGGCAAAAAGAGCTGCAGCCCCCATTCTCCATCCCCCTTGCATTGCTGGGGCAAGGAGGTACAGAAAACTGGGAGTAAAGTTAAGCCTGGAAAGAGGAAAGGTGGGGGGAAAGGTATTTTATGACTCAGTTTTTATTGCTCATTACACTACTCTCATTTCATTGGTAACCTTAAACTAATTTTCCCTAACTCTTTTGGTTGTGGTAGTACCAAACACAAGCGATCTCACCCTGTCCTTATCTTGCCCCACGAATGTTTCATTATATTCTTTGTCCCCTGTCCAGCTGAGGAGTGATAGAGTGGCTTGGTGGGTACCTGGCATCCAGCCAGGATCAACCCACCACAGCTCATAATTCATCAATAACGTTAGATCTGTCAGAAAGAAGTATAGAGCTGTGATTCTGCATGGTTTATCTAATTGAAAGAATTAGGTCTCTGAAGTATTGCTTTCATTGAAAAGACCTTCCTGACTTGGCAATCTGAGGTATTTGGAGACTGTCAGTAGTTCAAATACACAAATCAGGCCATTTCCTTCCTTATACCAGTTGTCCAAAAGGTTTTGTGAAAGGGATACTCACTTCTTCCTAAAACATCCAACAATATAGAGCAGACATGCAGAAATACAGGTATTTTGTACAGGGTGCAAGCACGAGAGAAAAACAGGAAGGTACGATGAAAGTAGACAGATTTGAGAGCTCTCCAAAGAAAGCCAGTAAAGCTAGTTTTTAGGGCACACAGAAGTTATCTCCCCCTTTGGTTTGCATTACAGCAGCACAGTAAAGCTTGACCTGAGATTAAGTTTCTGTCAGTTTTCTTAGATAACAGATATTAAAAATAATAATTTAAAAAATCAGATGAATTCAGCAGGTGAAGGGGAAGTAGGACTCCTCAGGCCTCAGACCCACTGAATTCACAACCTGAATTCAGCCAGGATGAAGGCAGCACATCTCTTTGCTCCTTGGCTCACATAAGAGAGATGCAGAAGCAAGAGTCACACTCAGTGAGCCAAAATAAGGGGACTCGGGTGGCTGCCTCAAGAGTCATGCTTTGGGCTTCAGAAAAGTTACATCAGCCATCTCTGATGCAACTTAGGTTCCCTTAGGTGATGTAGCTTATTTATGGGCTCTTAACTGAGATTAGAAGTCATTGGGGAAAGGAAATAGATACTTTACTTGACATGATTTGGAGGTTTCTTAGTGAAAATTGCCTCACCATCACTCTACCAAATTAACCAGAAAAGGAATTAAAAGCATGAACATCAGCAGTGCAGTTGCTAGAATTAGAAATCAAGACTTGCTTGGTTCTCAGGCTGTAGAGTCTTAATTTAAACAACTTCAGGCAGAATATTTTATGCATCTCTCCTAGGAGCCATTATAATTAAGTCAGTGACTATAGGAAAGCAGATGATGTAATCTTTAGGTATTATGTATGCACACACAGAGGAATTTTTTGGAAATAAATCCTAAATTTTGAACCAATAAATATGAGAGATTATGCTAAAAGGTACAGAAGAAGTTGATCTCAACTGAGGTAATTTCTATTTGTCTTGATCCACAAGCAAAAAAAGAGATGTTCAGTGGAGCAGATGCTTTTGACAGAATTCCTCACTGGGATGTATAATGGGGCAAACCCAAAGAGAAGCTGTGGCTGAAGGAAGCACAAGCCCTGCAGCTTTTTTGCGGTGCTGCATTCTGCTGCTGGACCAGGACCAGGCGTGTCAGGTTCAGCAGGCAGCCAGGCTGGCCAGGCATGGGATCCCAGTCCCAGATGTGCTTACTGCTATGCTGAGGTTCCTGGAGCAGGACAGGGGTCTTGCTGTGGCAAGAACCTCAGGCATGAAAACTGGTGAGCCAGAGACCTAACAGGTGAACACTGATTTTCTTCAGTGTGCAGAGAACAAGCTGTAAACCAGGTAAAAATTCTGATCACCTTATGGGTAGGACCACCAGCTCAGCACAAAAATTACTGTTTCAGGTTGCCTACTAGTGGTATTCAATATATGGTCATCAGCTTATCCCTCTCCTGATACCAACCTTTTCCAAAGTGCTAATGGGGAAAAAAAATATTCCCAGGGTATTACACAACTTTTGTGCCTGTGCAAAGCTCTTCCTCTGGCCATCAAAGATGTCTATCAGGTTATTAACTTTGCTTTTGAGGCTACATAAAATATCTTAACATTCAAACTGATACACCTTCTCTGTACAGCTTCAGTTTGGTGCATGGACAAAGTGAAAAGGTTCCTCCTATTTGACAAGCACTGCCTTGCCAAGCTCTCACACAAATCAAACAGCATAGCAGGAATGACTAATGAATAAATCTAAAAAAAAAAAAGGGAGATAAAAGGATGTTTACAGATTTCCACAGAGATGTGGTCTATTATGAAGCTGTAACTTCCTATCTATTGAGTGTTTACTAGAAAGGCTCAGTATTAAGATAAAGTCTTTTGTGGACAGGAAATTATCCAAGAAAAATTATACAGATACAGCAATTCATCATCAAAATGGGAGGAAACACTTTAAATGCTAAATAACTAAAAGCTTACATGGTACTAGAATACTATTTAATATTAGGAGCAAAGATTTATCTTAGACATGCACGTCCTCAAAAACTTATGTGAGATTCTATCCAGCCCTCTTTTACTTGATCAGATGGCTATAAATTGCAAGGGTAGTTTGACAGATTAACAACTGTAGGATTAGACATATGTTTAATTAAACACAAAACCACATTGTGTGATAGGTATATTTGAAAAGCCTATTCAGTTTAAGTATGATTGATATCTACAGATACATCTGCACTTTAAAAAAAACCCCACACTTACAGCCCCATATGTGAACAGAGAACTCACAGGAAATAATATGCAGAAATATGTCAACCCTAGGCTCACATCTAATAGTCTGCTTTCCTCCCTCATGTATAGTTTCATGAAGTTGCTTTATTACACACAACACATAACAGATAACACTGAACTTGGGGAAGAAAGATATAATCCATCAAGATCATATATTTAAAATTTCAATATCTGTTTCACGAATTACAGCCTAATCTTCATTTTTTTGACTGCAGAATGATATGTTACATGTGGCAATTTTAATCTAAATTCCACAGGAACGGCACTTCCCATCTGCAGCTGAGCTCTCAGTGCACACCCAAAGGCTTCATTCAAAGTCTGCTGTTCAGCAGCCAGCACTAGCTCTGCACATGTAGCCATGCCACCAGCAAACACAAAGAGCTGCTAACTAGTCATGATAAAGAGAAACCAGCGCATGAAAGGGACTGAAAATGGTTCCATGCAGCCAATGGCACCCGCTTTTAGAGAAGTACTTTGAAAGAATACCACAGAAGGGCCTTTTTGCCAAAGAACTGCACTGTCAATGACTGGTTCAATCCCAATGATTAGGGTCTTTCCATTAACTTCAGCAAGTTCCCCTAGCAGTCTCCAGAATTTTGTTATTAAAATAGGCTGACAAACAATCTAGGCTCAGCTTAGAGCTGAGGCTGGCAGTTTTTCACTCTGCACCGTAACAGCCTTCACCAAATCCCTGTCACAGGAGGGTTTACAGTCCTCAGCACCGTGAAGAAAGCTTCATGTAGGAGGGGAGTGTCAGTGCTTATGAACTGGATATAGAATCACAGAACAGAGTTGGAAGGGGCCTCTGGAGATTATCTAGTCCACCCACTTTACCAAGGCAGGGTTACCTAGAGCAGGTGACATGGGAACGTCTCCAGACAGAAATTCCATGACCTTGCTGGGCAGCCTGTTCCAGTTGCTCTGCCACCCTCAGTGTAAAGAAGCTCTTCTTCATGTTGAAGTGGAGCTTCTTGCATTTTAGTTTATGACCATTATACATGAGGCAGTTGTTAACAGTACTTTTATTTTTGGCTCCTATGATATGTTCATATAAACATACATTCATCATATGAGCAAGCATCATGTATTACACAAGAAGCAAACATTTTGGCCAAATTACAAAACTGAAAAATAATTTAAAAACACACAAGCAAAATTATTTTTCATTAGCAATCATTTGATAGGGCATAAGAATATTTTGGGGAAGAAAAATAAACAAAAAAAAGGAAAAGGTTAATTCTTGTTTCCATCCTTGCTTTATCACTCTGGAGCTAAGTGTTGTTTAGTTTTTGGCTTCTTTACCACAACAAAGCTGGGATTCCTCTATGCTTTCACCAAGATACATGTCAGCTTGACACAATAACAAGGAATTAAATTTGTGTTATCTGTTTATATTGAGAGAAGTAATTTAAAAAATAATAAAAAAAATTAAGGCTTGATTTTACATTACTGACATTGTGAAACAGTGAAAACTAAACCAAGCCAAGGATCTAGTTACTTTTGGGTTATTTTAAAGTAGTCTCAAAGATACATGTCACCAGAAAACAATGGCAGCTCAAATGAATGATTAAATCCTGAATCTGCATATTGTACATGACAATAGATGAAGGTCTATCTAGGAACTTCAAATGTCATGGCCATTTGGAATGGAACTGGACACATATACAAAGACAATTTCAGTCTTTACCCAGATTAATCAGGACACATTGTTTCCTAGGAGGGAAGACAATGGCCTCCTTCAAAGCAACCCTCTGCCCTAAAATGCAGATTGCACTAACATGACTACAAGGTAAGTGTTTCAGACAAACTTCTGTGTAAATGGAGGCATAATCTGTGTAGCTCAAGTTTCATGAACCTTGGGCCAGAAGTCCCATGTTCTGGTCCCAAATGCTACAGAATAACTTGTGGCAGCTTGAGAACTTCTAGTAGAAGGTGTATATTGAGTGTTAGCTATCCACAAGCATACTTTTATCCTGTGTTATAACTGCATGAGAGCCCTGAGTTACTCCAGACAAAGGGCTGAGAATTTATACAGCAGCTGCTGCTCAGAAACCCACAAGCTGCAAGTATACACCCCACCTTATTCCACACTTCTTGTTTTCTCTTAACACCTCATTTCTCTTAAGTAGCTACTGCTCCCCACACTCATTTAAGAGGTGCAATACTAAACAAAGATCATGCTGAAATTACCTTTAAAAACTTTTTGCAAGCAATTTTTTTTCTTTTATGCATGAACTGATGGCAAATATCTTCTAAGTTAATTTTCCCGTTGGAAGCAACCAAAAGGATGAAACTGTACTCATTAGAATACACAGAATGAAAGCAATAATCCAAAGCTCTGTGCATGCTTATCAGAAAACTTTGAATTGCTCTTCATCTCACTGGTCAAATTTAGAAAGAAAATTATATTGACTCATTATAACTCAGATCACCAACCAACCATTTAAAAGTACTTAAAAATGGGGTTTAAGAGTCATACAGAAGATATTTAAACTAAAAAGGGAAACTGAAATTAAAAAAAAAGAGATAAAAATCCCAAAGGTTTTAATTAAATGGCTGAAGTGTTAATTTCTAGAATAAAACAGAAAAACAGCTGGAAGCGTTAATAAACATACTACTAAAATAAAATTTACATGTCAACAACATAAAGACAATCTCCAGTGCAATTCTCCCCCAAAAAGAAACAAATCAAATCCATCTACTAAAAACCCTGCTATACACAACATTTTTTGTACTTGTAAAACACAATTGCTTAAACCCTACAAAAGTAGGGCAATCTAAGAGTCATTTTGTCAAAGGAAATGCATCTGAAGCACACAGAACCACAGAATACACTGAGTTGGAAAGGATCCACAAGGATCCCCATGTCCAAGTTGTGGCATTTCACGTGCGAGCAGCCCCAGCTTAGGTCGCAGAAGGTCAAGGTTGCGTTCTCAGGCTTAGAGAGAAGACTAGAAAAGCAAACCAAAACAGTGAACTACTAGAGGTCAGACTCAGTTAAGAGAAACCCTTCCGGCCTGTGCAGTGAATTCCCATCAACCCCCCAGAAGACATTATTATACCTCCATTGACCACTGAAGAAGCAAACAAATTTAAATTCAATCTGGTCAAATCTAGCTCTGATTAGTGCTGCTGAAACACACACAATAAATTGCCAAATTGCTTCAGTAGCCAAGATGACTCTGGCTTTCTTACAGCTGTCAGGGACAGATATAGTGAAAGCACAGACCTTCAGCAAATACTCGAGTTTGGTGGAAAAACATTGTTTCTCTTCTATCAGAGCCACACAAATTTGGTCTGAAGAGATTCACAGGAGGACAGAAGAAGCTGATGCTGCCACAGAGGTGCTTACGGGAAAGCTGAGCTCCCCATCTTGCTGCCCAGTGTCCTAATGTGAACCTCTAGACAAAAGAAACCAAACCCGACAGAGGCCAACACTTACTGGAGTTAAGCTTTTCATTTTGTATCCCAGGACTTGAGAGTCCTGAGGAATCTCAAAAAAATACAGACTGGTGAGACCAGGATGATGAGCAAAGCCTTACAAGAAAACCGGGGCAAGGATTGGGGAGCACTTTCTCCATCTGGCTCCACACTAGAGAGCTACATCTCTTGTTCACAGGCTAGTCAGTGTTGCACAAGCCTTTCCTTCACAACTACAGAGTTTCATCACTGAGTCCACCCTGCTACTCCAAGCTCCACCAGCTCCTCTGCATCAATATGTCAATCCAAGCTCCCTACACTATGTAACCACAAATGTTGGCTCCTCTGCTCAGCTGGCTTTGCAAGTATGAGATTTAAGGCTACCAACAGAAGAGAAGCAGCAGGGGATCATTCACCCATCTGTTTTAACGTGGCTGCCTCAGCTTACTCAGGGTTGTCACGCCAGAGGACCGCAGGCTTTCACCTCCGTTCCAGCTCATCACACCTTCTGCAGAGGACAAAGATGAGAAGAAACCTCTTCTGTGGCTCTGGCCACACACCCCAGCTCCTGCTGAGCCAAGCCATAACCACTCGCCTCATTTTAACACGGTGAAAATCAAAGAGCTAAGGCCAAGGCAAAACCCTTACAGCGCTGAGGAGTGCATTAGTAAGCACATCACTAGATTCTCCCTAACAATTAGAAGTGTCAGAATGCAGATTTAATTTATGCACCACACATACTACAAAACCGAGTGAAGAAAAATTCTGAAGTAAGCTGCCTGAGGCAACATAGTTATTGTAATACTGTTTTCTGTATTATAAACCATTAATGATACTAGTTTATAGTCTTCTGTTTCAAAAGTTTTAAGTGGTAGCTTTACACAAAATTTTCTTTCAGAAAGGGGAAACCTGGCAGTTCTGACCTGATTTTGCCGTTTATGTGGTGGCTGCAACGCTGAATATCCTGATGAAAGGAATCTCTGCTGAAGCCTATACTCTCATTTCTTCTTAGAGCTTATTCTGCAGCACTTCAGAGAGCTCCAAGACATCACTGTGTCTCTACCCTATGAGACACAGCACAGATACAGCTGCTTCTTGGGATTTCAAGAATAATTAAAGGCACAAGACAACAAAGGAAGGATGGAAGAAGGAAAAATGTGAAGGAGGCAACACGAGCCTCTGGCAAACAAATACATGCACATTCAAGTCTGTTAAAAGGTTTACGTTTTTCCATGTGATATGTTATCTTTTCTACCAGGCTAATTTGATGGAATTACCGCAGAGCATTTTTATTCCAAGAAAGCAACGTAGATGAAGTTTATCCATTTTGTTACAAATTTGCTACATTTTAATATATTCCCAGAATTTTAAATCTTCCTGTGCTTTTTAAAAATTGTGGCAGAGATAACGTCTGGTTTAATTAAAAACAACTGTGCCTTTCCTGAAAGTAGGTGTATATTTTACAGGATCAAGTTTACAACCACTGATTTAGCTGTTCGTGATTAGTGGCAGTTCAGAAGCTTCTCAGAGTTACATTAAGAAAATGCTACCAAACAAAAAAACAGCAGCAGCAAACTTAACCAGATAAAAAAGGAAGGGAAGGCAGATTACTTCACTGTAGGAGGGGCTGCCATGGCTTCCTGGAAGTCTAAGAGCACCTGTGTTCCCTGTGCAGGAGCTGAAGAGGGCTCAGATGGAGAAGTCTCAGCCACCCAGCCACCCCCACAGGAGGTTAAGAAGTGCCCTCAACCTGATACACACAGATGTGTTGGAGGAACACTCAGTCACAGAGTCACATTTCCACAGCATGGAAATGAAGTATAACACAGCCCACTGTGGCTCTCTTTTCGTGCCTTTCTGAATTCCAGGATAACAAATGCATCTGATTAGGCTGAGGTTGCTTCTTCCCCAGTGTCCTTGTTCTCCACAAGGAGGTGAGCTCCAGGACCTCTGCACACTCCTTGTTACTCAGGTCCTGGAGAGCTGCAGCCAGGCAATGAAACACTGAAAGGGAAACCCACAAACAGCCTTCTTTCCCCCATGGCACACTCAGAAGACCAAAAAAACACTTCTTACAGGAATTGCCTTTATTTCCTGCAAGAAAGCTGAGAGAAATATGACAGATGACTGTCACCAACTTCCAGTCTGTGCCCCCAAAGCACAGTTACTTCTTGAGCACTTTAAGTAGTGACAAACAGAAAGCAACAATGGTAGTCAGGCTGGAGACAGACTAATTCCTGCAAATACTAATGATTAAATATATTAACATAAACATATATAATTTATGGTTGAAACACATAACTTATCACCACTATGGTCTAGAGCATTTGCAGTTTCCAAAGTGAGGGAAATGCTCATGGAGTGCAAGTAGTTTGTCATTTTATCAACAGCTCTCAAACCCCCAAAAATACTTCTTAACTACAACCAGAAAAATTACAGATCACAGCCATGTTTGCCTTGTGATTACTTGAAAGCTAAATAAATCATCTCTTTGAAGTGGAAACTAAGGTTTGTGAAGGTTTTACTGAGTTTCTGGCCACAGATTTTATATATAAAAGCACCGATTTAAAACTTATTATATCCCAACCAGGATAATTTTTGGAAACACTCTGCTTACTTCTTGGATGGGTTTATGTTTGATTCAATCACAGTAATTCTACAGCTCTCATAATACTGAGAATTAGTCAGGAAAATAAAGACAATTACAGATATTTCCATTTATAGATGTCTGCAGTTCGGTGGTCTTGCAACCAGGAATGGGAGAAATCATTCTCTTTTTTTCAATATCACACAGCAGAAGCAATTAGAAACAGCCTCAAATTACATGAATTCTCTTCTGATTTCACAGATACACTCTTATCTTAAACCTTTAGTTTACCCTCAAGTCCCTACTCTGAAAAACTAACACTACACTTACATCTCAAGTCCCCTCTTTGCCAACAGACTTCACTAACTGCACATATACCCTGCAGCTTTTTTTTTTTTTAATTATTTCAGGGCCACAACAACTCTGAATATTAACCTGGGCCTCTGAACTGAGGCCCAGGTTAATAACCCCTATGAAAAGTCTGTGTGAAAAGATGGTGCTTGATAACATCTGCAGAACCACCTGGGCAGCTTTGTTGCTGTTGAAGTCAAGGTGGGCATCTCTGAATATTGCAGATCCTTAAGGAATTCAAACTCAGGAAGAAGACCCATTATAGAAATTAAGCCAAAATACATGGAATAAGTTTTATTCTACATTAGAAGTCTGCATGGTCAGACTGGATAGGATTCTGAGCGACCTGATCTAGGTGAATATCTGCTCATTCATTGCAGGGGTTGCACTAGGTGACATTTAAAGGACCCTTCCTACCCAAACTATTCTGTTGTTTGGGGAGAAATCAGCGGGCCAGGAATGTAGGTCCATTCCTCCATATCTGCTACATGCAGAACAGTGCCTAGCTTTGCTGCATTGCTGCCAATGGTGTTAGAAGGGCTATTAAATGTCACGAGTAAAATTTTATTGCAGTCTAATTACAAAGGAGGTAAGAGAAGATTCATTGTCTACTCTCTGTCTCATGTGGTGTTAAAAACATTTCCCAAAGCAACACAATCTGGTTAAGTCGAAACAAGCTACTAGACTTGCTGAGCCACAGGTATGACCTGGGTGTAGCAACTCTGCCTTTTGTTTAATAAAGAGGCAGAAAAAAAAAAAAAAAAGGCTGTGTGATGGATCAAGCGGAATTCTGACATGCAAATTTAAAATCCCAGATCCTAATGGGAAAAAGCAGCAATTTACTTTTGGGGGTACCTGTAACTTCCCAACATATTTCACTTCATTGCTTAGGAAACCTTTGTGTCTCTGGACCTTTTGTGCTGAAGTTGTATGCCCTGAGTTCAGGCTGAGTGTTCTGAGGAGCTGCAGCCAAAACAACCCAGTCACTTCCAAGAATGTAGCTGGGCAAAAAAGGGAACCTTTTATTCTCAGAACACAGGGCATTGAAACTTGTCCCAGCATAAATTCTTTTCACTCCCCAACTTGTGAGTACTTGAACGTGGAATTCCAAACCGGCTCTTCCACAGTGTTTTATCCATGGGTTTGTATAAGTCAGGTGAAATAAAAACATCATCCTGGCTACTCTTTTGCAAAATCTTCCTGTCTAAAATTAGATATAAGGGAATGGATAGCCAGTCTGCTAAATCAAGGACTTAACACTTCTCAGTCATTTGATAAGCACAAGTTTGAACAGCACTTACTTGTACAAAATGATGGTTTTGGGATGTTTGATACTTGCATTTCACAGGTGTAACTAAGTTCAACCAAAGCCCATTGAGGACTCTTATCAGATGAAGGCTGAAGAGATATTTACTTGCAGGAGGTGAGAGAATATTTAAACTTTTATCATGGTCCATGTAATTTTCTTGAGAAACTTTTATTTCTAGCCATCAGAGATATGAAGTCTGTGTATAAAATGTACTCTGCACTACAGCAACTTCTTTTCCATTCAAAAAGGCTGATTCTCATTTTAAAAAAGCAGAATTAAACTGCAATCTCAGCTCAGCATTAATAGGAACAGCAAATACAGTACCCTAAGATAGAGTGCCTATAACATACATAACTTATCTGTACAGAACAAGCTGGCAGAGCAGTTACATCTTTAGCAAACCAGACTCAATATAAAAAGGATTTACTTGCATGCAAGAACATTTGCAGTCTCTGTGCAGCTTTACTTTGAATAGATTTAACATTTAACTAGTTCAACCACATTAATCCTTGAGCTCCAGACTCCTGGAAAAGTATTTATCATTCTTCATTTTGAACCAAAAATAACATTTGTGGCAACAAAAGGTGGAATTTCAAAGAACTGTATGCAAATTTTGAAACATCAGTATCTAAATAAATATGAAAACCTCCCAACTTCCTCAAACAAACAAACAAACAAAAAAAAAAGTAAGATTTCTAGCAAAGCTATGCTTTCCTCATTTATATCAGAATAAGTTTTAAGCTTTAAAAGCCAGAACTTGGAGCAGCTTTTTCTCAGATAGTAAAGGCCACCACTTTTGAAGTGCCCCAATTGCAAAAGCTAAATTGCAGCAATAATGATGAAATACTCCAGTCAGAAGGACCTCTAGATTGAAATTTTAAATGAGAAACCAACTCAGTGCAGTTACTGATAATGCAAGTTAATTAAAAGCATTTTTGAACATTTGTCCTATTTCCTCACTGTGATTTCCAGGTTTGCTAAAGAGTTTCCTATTGTGCTGCACATCATGCTCCAGGGTACAGCAGTAGCTACCCTTTATGCAACGCCTTTATTTGATACTTTGAATTTTACAGTTTATCTTGAGATAGAGGCATAGAGAGGCGGATTAGAGGAAAGTATGTTTTACTGCCATCACGCTGCTTTCCTACTGGAGAAGGACAGATGGGATTTTGTACAGCTAAGTCCACCCTGGTTGTCTCCCATTCCCTGAAACTACTCACTGCTCCTTCCCCTCTGCTGCAGAACACAGCCTTCCAAACAAACCCCACCAAAATGCAAAAACCCCTAATGCCTCTATGTGTTAACCCAAGAAAGGACTATTGAGAACAAGCAACATTGAAGCAATTGAGAACAAACATGAGAGCCCTACAACAGTACATCCCCCCACTCCAAGACAGCTACAGCTATGGAGAACTGGTTTGATATTTTGGCATGTGTACGTATGGACCAGCAGGCAGAGAGGTTGCCATGTTTTCCAAGAATCCCAAGTAATATGTAAAATGCCACAGCACCTGGCCCACAGCTCTGGTTCATGGAAGATTAACTCGCTCTTCACCTTAATACCTTTGGGTAACTTTGTCCCTCTTACACAAAAGCTCCAACATCACTGTGGTAAGAAAATTTCCTTGGAAGACAAAGCCTCCTCTCCACTTCAGACAGATGTGAGAGATGATTCTGCCTTCTGCAGTGGGGTCTGATTTTTCAAAAATAGCTCATCCATTGGTTTATTAAACTGAGCTTGTGAAACACTGCGTGCCTTCTATTAGTTTAATCAGATTTCCTGCCCCTAAAAGCCACAAGCCCAGAAAATCCAGCTTCTCTCCCATTCTCTAGAGAGCTGCTGTCTTGTAGATGACAGGAGAAAGGAGATTGTCTCCTCCTCTGCATGCAGAGATTCCCATCCCGCTCCAGTAGAAAGCACTTCACCTGCCTGTCATCCTCTTCAATAACTTGTCCTGGAAAACTACAACAGCTTGAGCAAGTCTCATCTGACTTGTGGGTCTGAACTTCGGTATTTGTTCACTGTCC